>NC_141479.1:14965000-16317500 GCF_009769465.1 Tauraco erythrolophus | reverse complement strand
GCAGTTTGAGGAATGGTGCAGGAACCTAATTTTTCTGGGACAGATGGAAGAAGCCTCAGCTGATGATCCTCCACAATCCATGGTTAGTTCTCCATATCTCATCCTCCTACAGTCCCCCTCATCACTGTCTTCTCTGTGCCAGACTGCTTTCTCCACCAAACACAGGTGTTACCTGCACCAGCTTCAGAAAAACCTTAAAACAAGGAGGGTGGAAAGGCAACAAGGCATCCTGGATACTGTCATACCTGATGCCACAGTGTCCCCAGCAGCTGGGAGAAGTAATTACAGGAGAAATCCTACTTACTCTCTACTGCCATCAGGAATGCACAAACCTGAGCCACTGGGCTTGCTGCAAAAGTGAGTAACAGGACAGGAGAGAGAGGAGGTGAGGTTCATCTCCTGCCCGGACCCACGCTGCTGCCGTGGGATGCACACTGGAGGGCAGGCTGCATCTGAAATGCTTCCCAGTCATCATCACCGAAAACAGCTTCATGTTTCTGATATCACCTCTCCCAAAAGGAAAGGGCCCTGGCTAAAGTCTCAGGTTGTCAAAACTCCCACAGCTAAGGAATGCTAAACCAGCAAAAATTCAGCTTTACTCTTCAGAACTATTTAAGGGTGCCTCCTTTGTACCATGTAGGAGGAACTGCAGACCTGATTTATTTAGCTGAAAACAAGCCAGCATGGACAATATTTAAAAGTTTGGCTTCCCAGCCCCAATGGCATGACTAAGGGAAAGGGGCCAAGGTGATCAATCACTGGTGTTGCCAGACCTGCCAACATGGTCAGGCCTGAAAAGAGTAGCTTCATCATCGTTTGTGCATTGGATCCTCTGCTTACATGGTTGTTGAACATAGAAAGAAAAAAGCTCCTGCATTTCAAGACGCTTAGATGAGGTAGATCATGCCCAAAGTAGTAATGCAGAAGGTTATTGCTGTAAGAAATAACCAACTGCCAGAACTGGTAAGTTTGCCCTTCCACCCCTGCAGCTAAAAGCTATGAGGGATGTCTTAAAAGCTTATGAGATTCTGATGCCAAATATGTAACATAAAAAATTAATAAAAGTCAACTGGTTTGAGAACCAAACTCCTCTAATGTGTCCAGGTGACGATTCTGCTGTTAATTCTCTGAAGTTGAGCAGGATGATTTTGAACTGCTCAGAGAATATAGGATGGGACAGGAACATCGTGGCCAGAGACTGGTCTGACTGGCTGGGCCTCCTCCTCAGCACTAGGGCTGCAGTTCACAGAAGGACCAATGTCCTGGCAAGAATACATCTCACGTGACTGCTTTCAGATCTCTCTAATTGATTACTCACAAAGAAATTGCATGAGTCATCAACAAAACATGCTGCTTATATGGCCTCCAGGGCTATCGATGTCCAGGGGGCACTTCAAGGAGTCCTCCCACTACTCTGTCTTGTTAAAGTTGAGCTTGCAACTCGCTCAAGGATCAAGAAGTTGTAAAGTTGGGATAAGAACATTTTTGCATTTCTCTTTCACTTCTGGAGGGAGGCCAGAGACTCAGAAACAGCTTGACTAGGACATCATCTTAGGGACCGGTACAATTAACACAGAAGTCAGTGGCAAAGTGGTTTCTGTTGGAAGAGACTCGAGCTCTTTCTCAGGCTGTAGTGCAGAGCAGAGCAGCTGGCCGGGAGCCCCAGGGCTGCCCATCCTCTGTGTCAGCAGTGGCCTGCGGGAAGCCTCTGGAGCACAAAAGAGGGTTGCTGTCTCTGGATATGGGAATTAGAAATGGTCTGTACGCCAAATGCTGACCACACTGGACAGAAGCATTTCTTCTCTTAGTACATAGACATGTGAGCTGAGCTTCCCAGACATAACGTCTGTGAAAAGAAATAGATCTCAGGTCCACATAGAGTGGGAAAGAAATTTTTAATTTGGCCCATGGCAAATTGCTGTATAACACTTCTTATTCTCGTCCCCTTTGTTATTTTTCACTGAAATTCTTCTGCAAGATCCATCATCAGATTTGAAATATATGGAAACCTGCTCAGTATGGTGAGCTATGGTGAGCAGACAGGAACAAGACAGAAAGAAAGAAAATTCACAAATTATTTCCCTATGTAAGCGGTCAAATCCCTCTTACTCAGCTTGATTAACCTGAGATGTGCACCACCATAGCCCTCGGAAGAGAAACCTTACAAATCTCCTTTCTCACAAAACAAAGGCTGCTCACTGAAGTGTTCAGGTACTCAGTTACATTCAACACAAGCTAATTCACTTATCTTCAACAAGTGGGCTATTGATTTTTTGCCTGATTTCTAAGCTGCCTGGGGCTTTCTGAAGTACAACAATAGCATCCTGCATTAAAAAAAAAAAAGAGGAGGAGGAGGAAATTCAGTGGAAAATATTCACCTTTGCTCACCAGTAATTATGATGACTTCATGTTTGCTTAGTTTTGCCAGTATATTCAGCATAGTCGCAGTTTAGGAAACTTTCACAATCCTGTTTCACTTGCCTCTGCTATATAACTTGATACCACAAACTGCATTTCACTTATTTCTGGGCTGAAAATATCACAGATCATTTTTCTCCATCAAGAGAAATTGTCCAGTTGCTCGGAGTCATTTGCTAATTGTGCTACCTGCGTCCTTCCAGAGTCATAGAGTCGGAGTCCCTTATGGTTACCACACACAGTCCAGAACGAAACGGCACGACTCATGCAGTTGTGGTAAAAATATTAAAATTTAAAAATAGATTTAAACCCATAAGTCGTATCTCCTATTGTGATATGAGCATATCAACTGCACTACATTTGATAATTAGCCTTTCAGAAGATTATATAAGAAAAGTATATCATTGCTTTTGCCCCTGTCAGTACATAGAAAGACTGAAATACATATCCACAATTTCAGGATTTAGATACAAATGAAGCATAGGAAAACTCATAGTTTTTGAATGTGTCAGATAAGCTTTGTTCATTTGCAACATGACATATTCTTATGAATATTTTTTTACCTTTTGCACCTGAGCTTTAAGATACATTTAGCCTACGTTTTAGTACGCTGCTGTCAGCACAGGTCATGTATTGTTACTATAAAGCCCGTAACAGAAAAATAACTTAATTTACAGAACAAAGCCTTAATAAAGATGACTGGACATTTTATTGCTGAAAATAGATTTATAGATAAAACTGGTCTAGTAAGCCAATATACTGTAATTAAAAGTAATCTTAACCGTAGATTGTAGTTTTGAAGGATGAGTCCCTACACAGGCGAAATGGAGTCCTAATTTTACATATCAAAGAGGAATTCAGAACCATGACCCTTGGTCCTAAAGCACAGTGGACTAACAGGTAACTAAACAGAAGTGTCAGGAATCTTCCAAGCCAGGCTTTTCCTCACACTTTCTCACTGAGGGAATACCTTATCTTTCCCAACTTTTTCCCCTTTTTTCTGGTATCCAAAGTACAACACTACTAGGAATCTATATGCAAATGAGGTTCAACTTACATATCTATTCGATTGATTTTTGTTTAATTGGTTTTTATTTCTACCTATACACTCCCCATTTCCAAATTTGGAATCTCATGGTCTTTTTTCTTCACCTCATGCTTCCAAATTGCAACCAAGAAAAAAAATGTTTCCTCTTCTGTCATATCTTAGCAGACAGGCACGGTGCTGCATTTTGATAAAGACAACAATAGTGACAGCTTTAGGAAGCCTGACATGCAGAAGCTCCGACCTACAAAAGCTCTGCCAGTGTTACACAGGGATCCTGCCATTGAAGAGGTCCATATACCACGTGGGCTGTGACCAGCACTGTCCTCCAATGAACGGAGGCCTCTAAACGGCTTCTGCAGTATAAAGAGGGATTCGAAGAGGACAGGCTTTTCACTTGCACATGGGATGTGTTCCTTCCTACCGATCATCTGTCCTTGCCAGTTTGTTAGCTCAGCTCTGCTTCCAGCTCTTTCCATTGCCTCTTCAAATGCACAGTTTCCAAACAAGAAAACCAAACTAACGTGTATATACCCAGCTGGTCCATGGGAGAACCATAGAATCATCTGGTTGGAAGAGTCCTTCAAGATCATCGAGTCCAACCATTCACCCTGCACTGTCAGGGTCCCTAAACCATGTTGCTCAATACCAAATCTACATGCTTTTTAAACACCTCCAGGGATGGGGACTCCACCACCTCCCTAGGCAGCCTGTTGCAATACTTCACAACCCTCTCTGTAAAGAAATTCTTCCTGATATCTGAAGAAGATGATACTCTTACACAGCAGTCATGCTACGGCAAAGCCAGACTGTAGCTGAAGCAATGTGTGATCCTCCACACGCTCAGTCAATACCTGACGGTGGGGAGAGGAATCTGTCAACTGTAATACGGTTCTAGCAAAGATATCTCCTCTGTTCTCTTTGTCAAATCGACACACACAGATATTTCAATCTATACTTCATGGTTAAAATTGATCCTCGTGAGAGGATATGTGGCTTGATCAAACTTGTGTAGGACTGAATCAAACAGGATTGATGACAAAAAATACCTGCTTTAAAAAAGAAGGAAGTTTTTCTTGTGATAACAGGGAGCTGAATTCTTGGTGAGTGACAAACAGGACAAAAGAAGTCATAACGTGTCTGGTCTAACATGATCGGTTCAGCATAAATAAGCCAAATATCACTAACACCACATAATGTATAAACAAATATAAAAACTATATATATCTATATTTGTCTTTGAAAATGGTGAGCTTTTACACTGTGTTCAAAATCTACGTATTTTCAGTTCCTGCCCTACTGCACCAACTGTCAGCTCACAGCTCTGTCCCTGTGGAGGGACATGAGAGTGTATGTGTGTGTGGGGGGGTCTTCTAAGACCTGAGAAGCTCTGCTTATTTAGGATAGAGTCCTAAAATAAATAGAATTGTAACCACAACAGAGTTTTTGGAATGGTGATCCAAAAATAAATTGTGATTTAACATCATTAATCAGAGCTAAAAAGATAAAATTCAGTATCGTATAAATACAACTACAGAAGCACTGTATTTAGATCAAATTTAATATAGAAAAATGACAAGTTTTATTTATCCCTGTGTAGTCATAACGTAACGTTAACTGGATCATAATTTCCCCATTATAAAGGATCTGACCAGACAATGAGCATGTTATTAGCTTGGCAAACAATCTTAAACTTAGTGAATATTTCAGAGCCAAGATTCATATGCATCTGCTAGCAAATACCTAGCTCCCCAAAAACCTTTCTGAGTATCAGATCACACCTTTACATTATTGTATATGTGAACTTTAAAAGATAAGTGTAACATTCTATAACTAAGGTGTATTCTGAAAACAATTTGAATAATTGCCATAAGGGAAAACCAGGGTTGCCAATCCAGTTTCAATATGCTTTCTGTCATAAATTTGCTTGCTTCAGCTTCTTCTCCCACTAAACTGTACTTGGTTGTTGTTTGACAGTCATTTTGTATTTTCATGCCAAAGAAAACAATTAATTTAAATCATAAAACCCCAAAATGCTGGTGTAAAAAAGTCATTTCACATTGGTTCTGGACCTAGAATAAGATATGCTGGTTTGGGCTAAGATCCTGAAAGCAGCACATCATTACAGCAGGGATGGAGGAATCTCAGGCTTATCCAGAGAAGTATTAAGAAGAAAATGGGAAAATATAATAAGGCTTCTGTAACAACTGATAGGATCAAATGGAAAACAAACTGAGAAGTAAAAATACATATGACAATTCAGGTAACATTTAAGTTTAATAGGAAGTTTAGTACTAATGATAAAAATAGCTTCCTTGATGTACAGGTATGCTGAATCCCCTCCTTTGAAGATGAGGATGGGATGCTCAACTACTGCTGAAAATCTGACATGATGAGAGTACTGGGACTAGTTCGCTGTCTCCAAATACATAGGGATGATGGCCCAGTAATGATCAACTCGCACTTCCCTTTAGCAGGATTACGGTTTTGCCTCTGTATTCTTCTGTAGTCTTACAATTACTATCTCATTTCAGTCAGAAAACAGATGAGCACATTAAATATTTGGTATAAATATAAATGTTATAAAGCAATTCATTATTTGTCCTTCCGTAAGGATTTCTGGATAAGTACCCTTTAAGGCCCAGACCTAAAAGTTTCAGTCTATTAATCAGCAGCAGGAGTTCTAATGATAGTTATAAAAATGTGAATTATAGGCATATGCCTAACCAGTATGGATTTTGGCAAAATAAAAAACCATAAGATGCTCTTCAATCCATTATTGCCCACAAATGCAGGAAAAGACAATACAATGTCAACATTTGCCAACTACATACCACAGAAACTTCCTGTAATATATAGAGAAAAACTAGAGTAACCTGAGATTCTAATCTCTATAACTCATTGAAAAATACAGTTTTATTAATAGTAGCTAGAGTGTGCCCAAGAAAGTTTTAAAAAAGGAGAGGAAACGATGACCCTTGAAGGGCTAAAAACGTTATATAGAGATTGTTTAGGCAATCATTTAAGACCATATAGTAAAACTCAATGAGGAATCTTAGCACACCTAATGTATCATTCAAAAAACCCTGACAAAATAATCTTATGCAAGAATATTTACTCCAGTTACATATGCAATCAAATGAATCAGGTTTCAACATTAAGCAGGTAAATTGTATGTGCAATTCAGCTGAATAAATGATGTTTCAATTTTGGAAACCTAGAACAAGGAGTTCTCGTTCTGTCTCCTTGCCATTCCCCTCGGGGCAAATGCAAGCCCAGGCTACAAAAGTGCTGTTAGAAAAACATGCAACTTAGAAGCACATATCTCATTTTCAAAAGTGGCTCAGGTAGTTGGAAGTGTAAATACCACTGAAATTTGGTAAGATCTGGGAACTTAATTTTTAAATTAGAAATTAGGTTTCTAACAGACTTAGGCTTTAGGCATCACTGACAGTATTTTCAAAGGAGTTTAGAAACTTGAAACTTGAGCCTACTGGTATTTTCAAAAGCATGTGCGCAGTGCAGTGGCTTACCTTCCTGGGCTGCTTGAATTTTATTTTGAAAATCATGAGATGCTTATCTGTAGCTCCAAGTGCCTAAACCATTTATTTGATAACACAGTATCTAATAATTTAGGTATATCTGCTCTTTCTATTTTCCAAAGAGCACTGAAAGCACCACAAAGAAGTCAAATTTACTTTACTGACTACCAAACAGAACCTCATAACTCTCTCACCTACACTAACATATTATTTGTGCAAATTTTAGAAACGCATTATCCAGCTAAAAGCAAGTTTTAGAAAACAGCACCAACTTCCATGGTACAATGCAAAACTCAAATTCTAAATTTTCCAGTGTCTGAAAGACAGCCTCCCAACAGGCTCCCTCTGTCTTTTCACTGATGATTGACTGATGCTGAAAATTTATATAGCAAAGTGAAACATCGAATGTTTTTTCTAAGAAAACAACTGAATGACATAGCAAAGCACATCATGGCATTTTAAACACAGCAGTGTACTCAAGAGCTGAGATCTGCATAGTCTAATACTCCTAGTATTAGACTCACTCCTAGTATTAATCTCACCTGTCTCTACTTTTCCTCAGAGAAAATAATTCAAACGATCAGTTAATGAAACCATGATTATATAGCTACCTCAATCTTTTGTTCTTTTCAAAGAAAGAACCGGTGCTGATTGCTATTCCAGTTTGCAATTTTCATCACAATTTTTTCATCCTATTCTTATTGGTGCATTAATGCATCCCCTTGCTTTACATTAAACTATTACGCACTTCTGCATTATGAAGTCTGTGTAATTAATTGAGGATTTCTATTTACTGCACTATTTTCCCCACTCCCTGGTTACACAGATGTCAAGGAAGGGCCTATACTACCATCTTTGGACTGGTTGATTCCTGGCTGAAATGTACAGGGAAATGGTAAAACAAGAGGATGGGATTTGGTTTCTGATTCATGCAGGGCATACATGCAGCAGGGATGGAATGTAACTCATTCTATCAACAGCAAACGTTTTCCAGATACCCTGTTCCATGTGGATGCTTCATGGCTAAAGTTAAGTTCAGGGGTGCCTGTTTCCTGGCATTGGGTCATGGCAGCTGCAAGCTACAGAAAAACATTTCCACAACCTGTGGCTTGTTGGCAGTTTTCTACCATATTTCTGACAGTCACTAGCCAGAGCTAACACATTACTACTATCCTGCTTATCATTCTGTTTGAATTTACAGGGAATGCAGAAGGATGCAAGTTGGTGTTCAATATTTGGCATAATTTATATCCACCTTTTAGGTCTCATTTTCCTTTTAGGGATGCTATTGTGGCACTGAAAAAGAGTACAAAGATCTTGTGCAATGCTCTCTATTACTTCGATCTAAATGTAGTCAATAGCCTGCAAATACGAGACACAGATTTCTATGCTTCCTGGGATCACCCTCAACTACGTAATATGAGGTTAAGAATCAGTTTTACCAGAAAAAAATTATTGAGCATTTTACAAAAGGTCCACATAAAAGCCAGCATTTAGTCTTTTTTTCCTAGGTAAGCATATCACATGGGTAGTGGAGGTGGATATATGTATATGTGCATATGTATATGCAATAGGTATTACATGCAGAAAATACTACACGTCTGTCTCACAGGATGGAAAAATTCCTCCCTTCCAAGAAACAACAAATATTTAAAAAAACAGAAGTAAACAAAAATGTCAGCATCTCATATTATTAATGGTTTACCAAAAGTGGGAAAAATACTAGTTTTAGTAGAATGACTTCATACTGTAGAAGTGATGGAGAAATGACTATTAAAAACACTTGTGTGAACACACAGACATACCCTCCCCCCTCCCTCTCACAACACGTCTGCCTAGGGGGAAGGGGACAGGGATGATGGGATTCATTCCGCACAGCCGCCTCCTTCAGACAGAACAGTTCCCATTTGCATCCAGATAAGCTACAACTGTCCTTTAATTCTTCAATGACTAAACATAACTTTACTAATTCTTAATATATTGTCAGTAGTAACTACAAGGTGCTAGACACTATCGACACTCATTAGTATCGACCAATGCCAAAAAAAATGAAAGGGTACCTTCGCATTTACTTCCTAACTAATTGTTCTGCAAGAAATACATCCACTACAGGACTGCGTAACAGTGCTGCAGTTTCCTAGGACAAGGGTTACACGTTACACTCCAGGAGAGATCTGTGGAAACATGGCAAAATTTGACTTACATAGTTGTACTAGTCTTTGCATAAAAAAGTGACTCCGACTGAACTAATGCTGCTTTGATACCTTCCTTCCTCTTAAAAAAACCAATCAATATTGAAGTCACGCTATGTAGTACACCAACAGGTGACATCTCCCAGTGAGGTGAATATTGTTTATAGTTCTCTCAAGTTTGAGTGATTGCTTACAGGTCTTCCTCAAGATGACTAGCTCATGCATCATCTTTGAGCCTATATTCCACAAAAATCAAGACGATGAGCCTTACTGAGAAACAAAAGATAATTAAGGTCACAAGTGGACACGCGGGGGTCAGGACGGATGGCATTCTGAACGCATATTTGTATATTTTTCTGTATGATTTTGTTTAATTTGGTCTTCGCCTTCAGTGAAAGCAGCAGGACAGAATCTAAACTCTGTTTATACGTTCCAACTTGGAACACCTCTGCTTCCCCTGCATCAGACCTCCCAACAGCAGGATCTGCTGCGTAGGAACGATACACAGGTAACGCAGACAAATGTCCATCAGGGAGCAGGTTAATACCACTAAACTGATTCAACTTTAGTGTGACTTGTTTTTTAACTCACATTCAGGAGGTGTCTATGTGGTATCTAATATGTATGAGCCTCTATACACTATACAGCACTTACAGCGCATTTTAAAGAGCTACTCCTTTTGTAATTTAAAACCTAAAGTATATTTTTAACCAGTTCTTGGGTATTCTAAAAGCAAATGTTTTCTGTTTCCAAGCCAGAACTGGTCATTTCTTCTACAGAATATGATGTTTGAAAATCAGTTCTTCCTATTATAGATTTCTCCCTCAGCTTGTAGAAAATCCATGATTCCCTAAACATTGGTCTTTGAAAGCACATTGACTAAAATCTTCATGCCTAATTCATGAAGTGTAGTCTGGAGATTAGTGAAGCTGGACATAGACCAGGAATACTTTATCATATTCTAATAAGCAGAGGCTGAAAATTGCATTTCTAAAGCTACAGTATTAAAGGGCACACTGCAAAACATGACCCAAACATAACTCAGTAGTTCTACACTGTCTGTAAAGGCTTTGATATGATAAAGTATGCTGACGAGGGGAATAAACACAACTAGAAATTTCTGTATTTAAGAAGAGGGGGAAAAACAGCAAACACTCCATGTATACATCAAAGCATATATTGCATATTATAAACTCATACAATGTGATCCCAATGGAACAACCCTTGTACTGTTATCGATTATTTGAACACACCACGGAACATCATTGCAATAACACGAAATTAGGCTTATGTAGCAAATGTGACAGTAAAAAAGGCTAGTAAAAATAGTCTGTAAGGCTAAGGTAATCATTACCATAAAACTCTTCATGATGTCTTGCCATACAACACACCAGAAAAACATGAAAATTAAAATTACTAGAGGAGAAACATGAATATTTTTTACTTATGGTGTTTGTGTTATTTAAAAGTAAATTGCTCACCACTCCTTTTTTGTTTGGTTGGGGATTTTTTATTACAATATAACTAGATTAAAAAAGGAATTATATACTTCCCCCCCAGCAAGATCTGTGGGTAGTAGAAGACTTTGGAAAAGGATCTTTTCATATAATAGATATTTCTTCTCATATAAGAGGGTGAAGATAGACATCTCTCCCATCTCTTCTCTCCATGGGAGCATATTATAGTGTGAGGATCTGTTTTAGGAAGAAGACGGACACTGAAAAGCCCCAGGTCAAAGAAGTACCACAAATCATACTGGAGAGAAAGACAAAAACATAAAGCACTGCACTATTTCTACACACCTTTTCCACCTCTGCAAGTGCACAGACAGCAGAGCATCTCCAGGAGAGGTGTCTCAGCAAGAGGCAGGTGGGAAGACCGGGCTGCTGCAGAGGCATGGGAGGAACTTACAGTGATTCCCACTCACCCAAGCATACACACATCTCCTGAACATTACTCTGGCATCCATGCCTGAAAATTTGTAATGTTTCCTGCCCCTATGCCTCTTCCCTGTTTCTCCACATCTTAAAAGCTCCACAGAAGTCCAGCCCTATTTACAGGCTAAGTACTGTCTCTAGATTTGGTACCTTGGTTCGGTACTGGAAATTTATAAATTAAGTAGAATCAAGATGTTGCTACCCTGGAGAACTGGTGCCATGTTCTGTAACTTGTGCTGGCTGCTCTTTACAAAGGTAATCAGATAGGGCAAAGAATGAAAAATAGCTCACAGATTAGCTACAAAACAAAAATATGTACTATAAATTGAGAAAACACTAAAATTATGAGCACATATATTCACAGCAGTCATCTGTTGTTACTGACACCTAATATCTGATTACCCCTTGCTTTATCTGTATGTTTGACAGGATTTCAGCAATTCACTCACTGAATTTTCCCAGGAATGAAGATCAACGTTTTTCAAAAACAAATGTCCCTCTAGAGTCTACGGAATTGCTACAAGGCTTTTATTTTCCACTTTAGCAGTGGTCATGGTACACAGAAAACTTGAACAGGCAGGGATGTTGTATTAAGAAAAAATGAAGAGAAAGAACAAAGGACTATTTGGTCTGAGCTGCAAGACTTGGAATGAGTGAAAACCATCAGTCACAGTGACCAACAGACCCTAGCAGTATAAACAAGGTAGAAATGATAGTCAATAAAATCACAATTAGGTACACTGAGTGTCAGCATTCCGGTGTGCTCACAATCAAGGAAATCAATAACTAACACTGAAAATTCTCCACTACTTGCTTTCGGTTTATATTTTCCCTTTGTTTTTTTATTTGGCTTCCCCAGCTGATTCCACCAGGAGTATCTTTAATAAAAAGCAGTTCCAATTACTGGCTATGGTGCAATAGGAACCAAGTGCAAGAGAACTAGGGAGGCCTTCTGGTTACTATTGAAATCAAAGTGGGGGGAGTAAAACCAACAGGTGTACAAACAAGTTAAGAGATTGAACACTGCTCTTCACAGCCACTCAATTTATAGAAAGGGCAGTAAGCAGCTTTTGCTACTCCAAAGCTCCTTGCCACAAAAGGGTCCTTAATGTTAGAAACTTAGAGTGAATTGATCTACCTGCTAAAAAGTTAGAAGTGGCACGTGTCATGACAAAAGACAACAGAAGCTCACAGTAAAGACAACAACTGTTGCTACTTCCAGGAAACCATTTCTCCCTCGGCTTACTGCAGGCAGCATACCATGTCTTTCTGAGTGCTTTCCAAACACCCATACAGCCAAAGGAATTCAATTTCTCTGCAGTTTGCCAGGAATGCATACAACTGCATCGGGCAGTTTATTGAAACACAGCTCTTTTAATAATTCTTCAGTATTACCTCTGGGAATTTTCACATACACCTACACACAAATCACACTGATGATTCAGTTGGAGTAACAGTTTTCCAACAAAAACAAACTTTCTTACTGTATCTTCTAAATTTACTGGTTTCATTCCTATAGTGATAGAGAGCACAAACTTCTTTACGTCTCCTTATTCTGAACATCCATCATTCAGAGGCATATCAAAGAATCCCTCTCCAAGTGCACAAAGGTTTAAGTGTTGAAAATGGATGGCTGTAGAATAGACCCTCCATTATCAAAGCAGTGAAAAATGTAAGCTGCTTTAACACTTCTTCAGGTGTATTTTTATTTGTGCACCACCCACCTATAAAAACTGGTTCATATCTTTTGGAAATAGTCATGTCTAGACAGCAATTGTACCGTATTCAAGATAATGCATGTAAATGTACACATAAGACAGAAACATAACGATTTGAGTGGCTCCTCACAGCAGCAAGTTCCTATATTTTAGAACATTTTCCACTTGTATGAGAAAGGCTTTGGCAGATATTTTGTAACACAGCATAGACCAAGAAGTGCCCTGTCTTTTGCATGAATATAAAATCCTTACTCTTAAATTGTATAAACACAAGATATCATCCATGAGTAATGCCTTCTCGATCTGTGACATTTTCCTCATGCTGTTTTCCATACATAATAGGTACAAACCACATGATATATGAAAAGAAAAAATAGCATTTTGCCTGATCAGTGTCTGTTTGCAGTAATCATAGAGAAAAAGTGAATGACTCTTATAATGACATTTTATAGCTTGTTTCCAATCAATAAGACAGTTATTTTGAAAGATTCCCATAACTTTAGAATCAATTATGAATGGAAAGGAAAATGAAAAAAGGTGAATATTACTGGCTTGAGATTTGTTCATTTGAGGGTTGTATTTTTTCCATCTTTCCCGGCTCTTGTAAGTGATGCAGCATGGTTGAGCTCTGCAATAAATGCTTCTACAGGATTACTCACCATCCTCAGGAATCAGCCTAGTAACTTAAAACTGAGCATATTTATTTCTAAAAGTGATCTACTATGTCTTCTGTGATTACTAAATGTTAAGGATATTATTTTTAAACTGCTTTATACAGTATACTACTGTGAAATACAGCTCTTGCTACAAGTAACTTCTTTTATTTTATGCTCCTGAAAAAGATATAATTTAAACATTTAGCTCACACAGATAAAAAAGGGGAAAGTATTGAAAGAGATAATAATTGAAACTCAAAACAAAAACCACAATAAAGAAATCTTAATTTTAAAAGCATGTCTTCATTCTGTGAGCAAGCTGTGGTAGTGGAGGAGGGGAACAAGGAGCTCACACTGCAGTGAGTGTAAATGAAATAAGAGAGATGTCATTAAAAGTTTTCTAAATGGCAAAATGTCCTTTGGGTCACTGGGGGAAGAGAGACAAAGGGAGACAGTGAGTCACTTTGTGTGGTTGTTCTCAGCTCCTGTGTTCTGCCTCTAAAGTCAGATCTTGTTCCTTTTTAGAACAAGGGAGGAAAAGTGGGTATAAAGTAGATACAAATCAAACCATAGTGAAATGAGGCTCCTCTTTTAGTTGACAATTATTTTGTAAGAAATACCCCACACAAGCCTCCTACCAACTGTGGTTACCATTTGGCCCCATAGCCCATGTTTTCTTATAATTACAGTTAATCATAACATTGCTTGTACCCTTTTTGACACACTAAATAATATTTCCAAGTTTTAAACACTCCTTTCACCTACTTTGGATATTTTATCATTTCAAACAGGAGAAGTTTCTGCATTTCACAGTCCTGAGAGTCTTCTTTCTTCACGCTCTAGTGTCCCCCAAATGCAGAGATTATATCTCTCCAAGTAAACGTACAAATAGATAATGCTTACAGGAATCAGCCTTTCCCCTGTTCTTTTTTTTTTTTTTTTTTTTCTTTTGGCAGGGGGCAGGAGAGACAAAGAAAATCTTAATTTTAATGATGATGCATAAGTCATTAATGTAAAAATCAGAATTCTGAATAAAATATTTGACCTGAAAAACTGGGGTTCCAGATTCCACAGGAACCACACTGAGGAGCCAACCTTATAAAGTAGTTTGAACTTTCGCACTTTTGCTTTTACTAAGGATATTAGAAATGAGCAATTCTTAATAAAACACAGAGGTAGATTTAGATCAATGTAAGCAATATCGAAATCTTCTTCTTATCTAACAATTCTTACATTTCATATTCAGATGAGGAGTCAAAATGAATCCAAATGGGCTCTTTTCATCACATAATAACAGTAAAATTTGGATTCAAATTTAGTATTATTTTGCATCTCCCCAATCAAGTATTTTATAGATGGAAAAAATAGCTAATGCCCTAGCAAGTTCTGCTTTAACAAAACGCACACTGAAGTCTTAAGGATTACCACTAACAAAGGGAAAAATGCAAATTAAAGAACAAAATTACAATGCCTTCACCGGTCAATATACTTCATAATAAAACAAACAAAAAAATACAGATCAGAGTGTAAAATCTCCATATCTCTTTTGAAGCCTTTCTTTTTGAATATCGTGTCTGAGCCCTCTACCTGTCCAAGGTAAAGGTACTATCCACATTCACAGGTGGGAGGACCTTTATTTGCAATGAGAATCGCCCCAAACTGCATGGCTATAGGAGCTGCTGTTCAACAAAAATACCGGATATCACAATACCCATAATGCAGCTTTAAGACAGCAAAATCAGAGTCATAAAACTTCGTCTGTTCACAGAGATTTGAACACATTGTTTATGCTCAGACTTCTTCCTCCGCACAATTCTTTGCAACCCCAGAGATAGATTGTGATAGAAAATTTCTGGCAGCTTAGTCTCCTGGTACATGTCTTTTGACTAAACTCTCTCCATATGCCTCTTAAAGGAACATATGATCTATAATTCTAGTCTGAGTGGAAACATTTCTGTATTTTACTATGAGGATTTATATCACATTAACAACACAAACATGCAATATTTATTCCTTTCCTGATTCCTTTTTGTGCAACTTCTCATAATCCTTTAGCTGCTTTGGCATTAACTACTAAAACGCAGAGTGAGAACCATGCCATGGAGCAACGTGGATGAAGTCGAATTTATCCTATAACGTGCAAATGTATCCCTGACAGAATTTCCAGTGTGAACTGAGACCTCAAAGGACTTTCAACAATGTCAAAAGAGCACTTGTGTGGAGAAGACACACAGCACCTCCCTGTTTGGTGATGAGACACTAACCAGCTTTAGTTCTGATAAGATGCTTTACCTGAGGTATTCAATTACATCCCTACCAGACTGTGCTGAAGGAATATTTAAAGTCTGCTTTGCCCTTGACTCTTGATTCTGCATGTCAAAAACACTTAACTCAAACCCTTTTGGATTACCAATACTGCATTAAGTTCATTGACTCCTGTACCAGATTATCCAGGACCAGATGAACTGATATCACACACAGACATATTGATGCTGTTTTAATATTAGACAAAACCAGCACAGTTTTATAAACATTTTAATTTGGGAGAGGAGAGTGGGTGGGCTTGGAGAGAATAAACAGCTCTGACACACAACCTGTAGTCAAGTATTTTATGGCATGCTCTCTTAAAATTATTGTGAAAATACAGAAATTTAGTGAAATAGATCCTCAAGAAAATGCTCTTATTTGAGAATTTCTGGTTTATGAAGCCACAGAACTGTCCACACTAATCTACAGCTCCCCTTGCTGGGTCAGCTGCTGAACTGCATTCAAGCGGTGGCAAACAAATGAAGTATTTGAAACATTTAGACTTACAAAATGTGCATCGTACACGTGTGCCCTTGTGCACAACGAGCCTCCGTGCTGCACACGTTGCTCAGAGATGGAGCTTCGCCAGCGCGAGGCAAATTTCAGACCACATTTCAGTGCTAAAAACGAAGAGACAACTTAATCAAAACCCAGAACTGCACACCCATCTCCCTCTGCCTTCTAGGTTTCTACAGATTTCCTTGATTGCCACAGAGAATCCTCACTTTTCTTCCTTATTGCTCCCACTCTGAAAGATGTCAATGAACAGATTGTTATTCCGAATGGCAATGAACGAGACTCAAAATCTGGTAACAGCTTTTCTCAAAAGCATCACCAGTCCTCGCTTGCTTACTGGAAACGAGCATGCCACAGCGCGTTTTGTTCAGGCCACCTGCAAAGTTAACGTTTTGTGCACTTCCACAGAAGTGGGCACTGCTACTGTTTGCCAACTCTATGGACTTTTTTACTTTACTAAAATGGTAAATCTCTTTTTTTTTCACTATCTTGGTAAATCTCTTTTTTTTTTTCAAAGTACATTACATCTGTTGTCAGTTATTCAGATATACCCTAAACCACGACAACACACCGCAAAAGTTTTTCTTTCTTGAAACGTCTTGAGAGTTTTCATAACAAAGAGTAAAATACACTCTGTATCTCATTCAACTGATCTCTAATGCAACATCAATTGCTTAGACAAATAATTCAACATAATTTCTCATTCCAAACACAAGGTAATCAGCTACTCAGGTAGCAATATCCAATGATGTTTGGATGGAATTCCATCCACAGAAATACCTTCTTTTCCCTTGACCTTTCTGGTTGCAATTTGCACTTTCAGGTAGTTCCTAATGTCTCTTACACTTTTGCCTGGACAAGTTTATGTTTGCTAGTTATCTTGACTTCCCTCTGGCAATACAATAGATAATAATATGGTTGGAGTGTAAATGATACTGTAGTGCTTTTGACACAAACGTGAGACTATCTCTTGTATTGGGTCAGATATGAACACACACACAGGTGTACAATGCACATTGCTGCACAAGTTTTGTAAGAAAAAAAAAATCCTATCCAGGGAAGATAACAACATAGGCAACCATATCTTCTAATGACAATTTTTAGCTGAACCTAGCGAAAATTTGGAAGCATGATACACTTTTCTGGTTAAAACCAGTGTATACAGACAAAGAGTAATTATGATTACTCGTTTGGATAAGAAGTATCCCTGTATTTCTTTCTCCTCAGTCACTTTGTGTTCCTGTCATTAGAATAATTGTTACAACCGACTTAAAAAAAGATAATAGAAGAGTAAAAAGAAAGCAAGCATATATAAGTCAACAAACATTCAAATAAAAAATATAGATCTATTTTTATATGCCTCTGACACCCTTTTGACCATGCATTGACCACTTCTGACCATTTTGCTCAGACTAAACTAATCAATAAGTTGCTCATCCAGAATGTGAAACTGAATTTTTTTACTCTTACTAAATTAATAATTCAGAATAAGACAAGGAGAAGATTATATTGCTATAAACTCACAGTATGGATATCAACAAAGCAGTGAGACCAAACCATACTGGAACAATAACTGCTAACTTAAGAATTATTACTGCTTCTAGCAAATGAAATATTTCAAAAATGTTTTGATAGTCAAAAGTAAATTTGACATATTTGTCAATTTTCAAAGGAGTCTGGAGTGATTAGATTTAGGGGTCAGTCACTTTAAGGTCATTGTGAGACCACAGATTTTACTTTCAAATTAAGAACAAGAAAAATGATTACCAAAACTTCACATACACACACACGCACGCAAAAAAGTTATTAGTTGGTATAGAGACTTGTGAAGTTAGTCTGTCACCCACTGAAACAAATCCCACTTACCAGACATAATTTTTCTGACAAATAACCTTGATAGGTAAAGGTAAAGCACACGGACAATTTACTGCTATTACAAAGTTCTTCAAACTGTGTGCCAACACTCATCCTCTTCAAAATAAACCAGGGAGCACTAGGTCTCATGTTACAGAGTATCTACAATTACAGAACACTTTCCAAAATGCTAACAATAAATCTAAACCAAAAATCAATACTATTAATTTGTGAGATGGATGCTAAAAATATCAAAGCTGCCACTGTTCAAGTGTTAAAACATAAACACAATGGAAATCATAAATGTGCTTTAAAATTCAATTTAAAAATACCAGTTACAAGTTCTTCTAATCTAAATTTAAGACCCATGTCGCTCTCTTATTCCTATGAAGGATACAGCAGATGAATTGTGAATTATGTTAACAGACATTTTCCCAGCCACAGAAATTGTTGGCTTGATGCCCAAGGAATACAATAGCCACATGTTCGCAATCTTTAATTATCCAATTAATGTAGTGTCATTTTAGCAATTAGTTCAGATGACCATATGTAACTTTTACAAATAGCTCTTTCTTACTATGACCAGAATGCCAAACGTACCAAGATGTGTTTATATTAAATGCCCAACTTGAACATCAGGAGGACTTCTGTAATTACCTATGTTTATCATACGGTGACTTCTGCGATTCGACTCTTTCTAAAACTCATTTCGTTTCTGAAGTAACGTTGATTTTTGCAGACTTGTTCTTTTAAATCTGCAATCCAAACTCTGTATTTTGTTATCTCCGGTAATGGTAAAATAACACAGTGGTGATGAGGTCACAGCAGCGCTGTCAAAAACCAGCCTGGTTCAGTTTTGGTGGTTTCTTCAGGAAAAAATTGAAAACCAGCCTGATATAACATATGTGTAGACACTGTAAAACCTTCATGCCCCCAGTTCTCACCAAGCTTTACAGACTAACTACGTGCATTAGCCAGTGTGCCATGACAGCAGGGTACATGGGAAGGGTGAGGGAATGGCCCCTCTGCATTTCACAGTATTGCAACACAACCCCAACCACACTGTGCACCCATGCTTGGTTCAGGGCCAGTGGGCTGCTGCCTGCCAGTGCCAGTGCCAGGCGGCTGCCAGGTCAGCTCTGCAAAGGCAATGAGATGAGGCAGAGCCAGAGCATCGTGTCCCTTCACCGACCTGGAGCGGGCTGCAGGAGACAGGGGCAGGATCTCACCAGCACAGAGGAGTCTCGAGACACCATGTCTCCTTCCTGTAAAGCCATTATGCTTATCGAACATGATTTAGCTCAGCAGACCCAATTCTCATACTCAGTGTTATCTCATGCTTTACAGCTTAGGTTACACTCCAGAAGAAATGAAGACAGGGATGTAGATTACATTACACTCTCCTTTTTTGAAGCATATGGCATTGGCCATGGTTGGAGGGAAGAAATTGGCTTACATGGAATCTACATGAAAATTAGCTTCCCTAGAAAGTTAAGATTCAACACATAAAAGCTTTTCTTTCTTATGTAAAGAATATTCCCATATTCCCTTGCAGTAAGAAGTTCTCTATATTCTCACTGATTTAGGATCTGGTCCCAAATACAACTTCTAGTTGCTCCAATGTTACAAACAATATAACAATCCTAACAAAGAATAGGGACTGGCAGAATTGATTCCTGAGTTCAGTACAATGGGATACAACAGTAAGCTGAAGATGAGACAGAAGCAGAATGTCTGCTTGAAATTAATACAAAATAATTTGTTTATTATCTGGCCATCACTGTATTAAACATTAAACAAATTCAGAGAAAACTGTTTTCTGTCACAGTATTTCTCCGCAGCAAAAAGAGAAGTGATTTTCTGCTTAGGACACTCAAATTATAATCACTAGTATACAGTTAATTGTCGAAGGGAAAAGAAAAAGCTATTGGTGCATAAATACCTTGAATTTCTGTTGTTCATACAACTGCACTTAGATGACGGTACACATACAGAAAGACACACAGGTCTTTATTTCTCCTTAATTGGCTTCATTTCTCTCTAAGGACTCTTTTAATATATAAAAACTGTAAGCATTTTAATGTAGCATTCATATCAACCTAAATGAATAGGTTAGCATTACATTTTTCTGTCACTATAATTTCTGAATACCAAAAGCGTTGAATTACGAGGCATACTGTTGTAGATCACTTTATTCATAATAAAGACATTATGTTTGCATCTTGTATTCTGTCCTTTGTTTTGACTACCTGTCCACATTTCACAGGCCTGTTTTACACTAGAATTTTTAGGAAAATAAATGCAACTGGATGACTTCTGGTCTCTGAAACAAACTATAGATTCCAACACACGTTTCACATCAGCCACAAATCTGCTCTAATAGCTGGACCTGCTATTTAACAAGATCTGTTAAAGATCCTTCCAATTTTGCACCTATGGACTTGAAATACTGGAGGAGCACAGCTATCTCAGTAGCTCTTAAGATAATTTCCTCTGAAAACAAGGGGCAATTGCAAAAAAAGGACAGTGCTATCCTGAGGGTTAGAAACTTTTGGGAGGTAAACCAGCTTTTTAACTTGACTGCTACCGTACATTCTCAGACAAAAAGTAATAAACCCTTTTAAACATTGGACCCATTTACCATCAGATTCACACTCTGATTAAAATCTGGCCCTCTGTACAGATTATTTTAGAGTAATGCCCTTAGGTGACTGAAAAAGTATTAGAAATGAGCGAGTCAGTATGTGTTTTGGCCACAGCAATAAAGTCTTGCATGCAGATACATACTGGGACAAGTGAAAAATACCTGGACATTTCCCTTGCTGTTAAAATCTGCTATAGCCTGGTCTTTTCTGCAGAAGTTTGTTTGAAGAACGAAGGGATAGAGGAGGTGCATTTATAAGATTCTTCAAGATTACTCTGATTACTTCCTCCCTTTCAAACGCAGAGTATATTGAAGCCTCTTTAAAAAATTCATACAGTAGAATCATTCTATGCAACTGTAAGAAGAAAACTGTCAGACAACATTCCCAATTCAATATTACATTGTGCTTCAAGAAAAGATTTCCATATATTCTAGATTAAAAAAAGTCTCATAAATAAATTATAATCCATTGCTTGCACTGAAAAATGAAAAATAATTTTCTGTTTGCATTTTACTCTGCAGAGTAAAATTTAATCTCTTTTAATATAGTCTTTGTATATACAGAGAAATAAAAAGATGTAACCTTATGAAAATTGATTTTTTTACATAGTTAAAAAAATATTTCTATCAGTGTTTATCTAGAAATCTTACTTTTATGAGTGCTAGAATATATCACATATTGATAAACACATTATTTCAAACAAATTATGATAATTTTCTTTTATTTAAAAAGAAGGGAGAATACCTAGGTTTTTAACACTAAACAGCATCGAGACAATGACAAAGAAAAAGGAAACTCCTAAGAGGTTGCTACATTGGCCACAGTTCAACAGAAATTTGTTAGTAATTTATAGAGTTTATTGTAACAAGACTTCTATATATTTTACATAAATCCAAAGTAATATAAACATATACTATATATATCTGCATATTTATAAATAAATTTACATTTTAAGTAATATGATGTGTTAGTGTTGCACAGAATATAAATTACATAGTACAAGCTACCTGTACCTAATTTCACTGGGAAGATTAGAAGTATACTGAGCTTCTTTTAGCTGATACAAGAAAATCAAATAAAACGTTGATTCTCATAAAGCAACTATTTTAAAACTCTGAACTTTTTTAAAATTATGAAATAAATTTCCCTATTAATGTTTACTTTGTCAGGAAAAAACCCTACACAATTCACAACAAGACATTTTGGTTTTGGCTCTTGTGTAGAAAGGCAGCAGAAAACAAGGTTAGATTCACAATTCTGTCAAAGAGGCATCTTCCTCTTACTTGTGGTGTGGGAGTAACCTGGTTTAATTCCCTTCTCTGCCTGGGGGGATTGGAGCGCATCGCCCATCTCTGGTTGATAGCTGTGTGGTGGCTGAGGGCTGCTCACTTCTCTCCTTGATACAATTCTACTTTCTGTAAGTAATTAAAGTTTCACTGAAGCAGGTACTGAAACCCCAGTGGCCCACTTCCCAGGTAAAAGCCACAAGCACCAGCCAAAAGGGTCATTCTCTCTTACTTTATTTCTCAATTAGTAGTCACTCTATACAAGATAAAACAGGAGGAAATGCAGTCCTATTGCTAAAACGCTATTTTGGCACAGCCATTTAGAGACTTTTCTGGGAGAGGTAGGCTGCAAGACAGAAATTGTGAACTTGAGATAGCAGCTAAGATGTCATTTTGTGTTCAGTTTTGTAGGAATAACTGAACAGTCAGCGTGACAAGAGAATGAAAGCGATTCCCTGCCCTGCTAGTAACCTGGGAGAACTTATATGACAACCTACATCTGATATGTGAACAGTTCTGGGGTCACTGAAAATATGGTGGTGCCTTCCAGTCTAGAATAATTTATCATCTTTCTTTAAATATATTCACTTGCCGTAAAAGCCTTGCCATCTACCACCAGCAAAGGAAAGAGTTGCACTGTCCTGTAGCCATTATATGGGAGTCTGCATGAACACTCCTATTCAAAACAAGTATAGGTTGAGGAAGCTGCAAACAGGTCCCAAAAACTTAGAAATTCTATAATGACAATTTTCTGGTCTGAGATTTCACCCTATAAATGACTTCCAGTAAAATACAGACATAGGTATGTGTGTCTTTCAAACTGGGATAGTATTATATCAGCATTTATCTAATCTGGAACAACATCAGGAAAATATTATGAAAAAAACATGTAATTAACTCCTAACAGGATGTTATCAGTATGCAAACGTAGCAGCAATGCACTTTTAGGTGACTTGCACACATCTATAAGAATATTTTTAAAAGTGTGAAAATTATTTCTAAAATGGCATGAAAGTACCACATTTTAAATGGGAATTCTCACTAATGGAATTACTCTCATCACTGCAGGAAGTGCTAATTTTCCTGCTCACTGGAAGCTTAATAAAAGTGCTGTATTTTGTCCCTAATTGTGATTAATCAGTGTGGCACTGTGAATGGCAGCAATTCCTTTTCAAACATGGCAATTTTCAAAATTTGGCAAAGAGTACATTTTATGCAAATTACTTCATAATGGTACTGTGTGCTAAAAGAAAGGAACAAAACTCCAGGCAGGGAAAAAAAAAAAAAAAAAGCAGCCATTCTGCAGAAGAAATGGCATCCTGGCCAACGCTGGGCACGGGCAAACACAACTGCAGATGGCAGCAGCCAGCTGAGGCCACCAAAACCTTGTTTCTGCCACCTCTTTGCTGCACTCAAAAGCCAGTCACCATTACCAATGACATTGCACGAGGATACACGGGACCTCACCATCTTGGTGAGTGACGGTGGATACACTGGGCATGGGGTCTTGGTGGAGGTGTCAGTACAGCTCTGTTGTTACCAATAGCTCCTCTCCCATCCCAATCCCAGAGCAGCAGGAGCAAGCAAGCCCAGGACTCTGCAAGTCTCAGCCCAGCCAAAGCCCTTCCCTGTACCTGTCCTTCACTGCAGCAGAAGAGGGGCTGGCAGCCTTGGGTTTTGTGTGCACTGTTGGGAAGCCTTGAGAAGGCTCTAATCAAACCTAAAGGACTTCAGAAACATTTGAGAAGTACTACTGCAACGTCTACACACAGCTAACTCTTTACAAAACTTGTATCAACACATACCTTGCTGATAAACAAAGTCTGCTGTAAAGTAAAAGGCAAAAAAAGAGAAAAATCTTTGCTTACATAATGTATATACCAAAGCAAATATTTCCACTGCTTCTAATAAACACATGATATTTCTGTTTAATCTTACAAATTTCCAAAGCTGCATGAGTCAAAAAAGCTGCAACATCACTGGGTTATCAATTCTTTAAACAAAATAAAAATATCCTTATTATTAACAAAATATAAAATAGTATTTGGAGATGTGATAAATCTCCGAACTATCAGAAGTATCCTTGTGCAATGCTTTCTCATCCCTAGTGAAGCTGCATCTGTACAAAGATCCTGGCAAATGCAATGGGCCCTACATGCTGAAAATAAGGCACAAGAATCTCATTGCAATGGCATCTACTAGGTGACAGCATCATCATACGGTCCAACGTGGATTGCTCATCTGTCCCTGGAAGCTAGGATTTTTCCTAACAGCTTTCCCGTATTTTTTCTAGCTAATAGAGAATGACAATAACTAGATCTCAAGTGTAAACACAATACTGTTTTCGTCGGAGTTTATCTGAAACTGGCCCTTAAATTAAAAAAACAAAAGTAACAGAGAAAGTTTATGATACACTTACTGAAATCAGTATCTGACAGCAACACCATTTACCCATTCATTTTGTACCTCTTGTTTCTGAGAGCCTGGAAGTTCTCTTTCAGAAACGTGGAAACATTCATTTTGAGATGCACTAAAAAGTAGTTACCAAGCAACTCTTCCTATTTTGTATTTTTTGTAACAGTAAATTTCCAACGTCTGCCGCGTGTGCTGCCGGTGTCTCAAAAGAGGGTTTCTGATCATTACTTCAGGTTACAACGACTTACCATGCAGCCATCTGGTCGCACGCATTAGGACACACTCCAGAAATCCACAAACATTTTATAACTGCACTCTCCACTGTGCTCCTAGCGCAGCGATGGCAGCAAGCACCCAAGTACAGTATGTAAATAAGACAAAGACTAATAATGCCTTCAATCCTTCGAGCGCAAAGGCTGCTGTAGTATGTAACATAGCAACACATTTTCCATTACACCCCAAGATTAATAAGCCTCATGGAGACCTGGAAAATCTGACAGAAAACAAGGGCAATACGATGTTCATTTCTGTTTCATTAAACACGGGATGAGCTGATGGATCTCTCCACACTTTGTCACTCCGCACTGTTAATGGCTCTTTGACATTATTATTCACCATGGGTGAGACTGTGTAACCTCTGCTCACACTGGTGAGCATTTACAAAAGTAGTCCCACTGGCAACTGCTTTGGAGAGGTTACCTGAAGCATATGGTACCTCTCAGCTGAAGGAAGAGTGGCTGAATCTGACCATAAAAAAGTGTTTGTGACAGATTTTAGTAACGTGTAGATAGTTGGTGAAGGGCACTTTAGTGGGTACAAAGGTTTAATGTAGCAGTTAAAAACTCTGTTTTCTAGCAGGCTAAATAGATGAGTGATACTTCATCATCCTCTATTTTTATCTGCAAACTTTTAGCTCTGATGCCAGTTTTTGAAACTTGTTTCAAAAAAGTTACTTTTTCAAAGTGAGCAAATAAAATACCTGGAACAGGGACATTGTGAGGAACAGGAACACAACACAGGCAGCCAAAAGGTGCCTGCACAGAGACCCAACACATCCCTGCAGATATGATGCATAATGTGAAAAGTCCTGGGAGATAGAAAATAAATTCAACACAAGAAATGTTACTATTTTTTTCTTAATTATGTGATCAGGGTTTTACTTGTTGCAGTGTAGTTACAGAACACAGCCAGACTTTGCATTACCTTTCTGGTAGAACTGAGTATGTCAGTGCTGAACACAACAGTGAACGTCACAGAAACGAACCAGGAATGAACCATTTCTGTGAACCTTTCCTATTTTCCTTTGAAACTACTTTAATGAATAATTCTTTCCTTTTACTCAACACTCTCTCCTTTGTGAAACTGAGAGCACTACAGAAATATGGGTAAACATTACTGTCCTTTTTTCACAAACAGTCCAAAAAGGCACAAAGATATGAAACAGCTTTTAGAAGAGACATGCTGGATGGATCTTTCCCCTTAAGAAATCAAATTCTATTTCCAGCTCACCTTAAGTTTTTACAGATGTACTTTTTTTCCATTTGAAAATTTGACCTCTGCACGATTCACCCTGAGCCAAATCTCATTCAGACAAAGACACAAACAAAAACATTTCTCATTGCAAATGTTCAAATTGGCACTAGTGCAAAGTGGCTCACTGTCTCACTGTCATTTCTATTCTTGTCTGTGATGTCCTTTTTGGACCTTTTCAGTATTTCGTTCACTGCTACATAATCACTGTGATGAGCTGCTAGCCATCTTCCTGCACCAATCTACCTACTTTTAAGATCGTTACACACTGATTTTTTTTTTTTTAATTTTAATTTGGCAACTAATACCAAAAAATACCAATACACTCCTTAAAAACAAGACATTGGAGAGGGGAACATTTCAGTGATACAGAAATTATAAAATGTCGTAATAGCGCAAGTGAGTAGTGATGTCCAAGTGTTCCTAGATGACAGTTTGCATGTGCAAACCCTCACGTTTGAATACAGATGGTCATGTAGCTTTTCTGTCCAACTGTAAGTGAACAGCACAGACTGAGAATTTCATTCAATAAAGATCAACATGTAAGTTACAAAACAATAACAAAGGACATCCATCCAATAAATATAATTAATGAATCAGCTTGAGAAAATGACTATCTGCCTGTAGACATTACACAAATAGGAAAATGAAACATTATGTAAACATAAATCACTGCAGATTATGTGTTCAACTACAGTTTCAGGTTAAAAAAGCAAAATTAATATCACCAATCATTTAATTCGTATCAGAAAACCGATTTTAAAGAAAGCTTTGGCAAAGTGATGCATAAATCATATGTTCAAAATTATAAATTAGATTTCCCCAGACAATCATTGTGATTCCACGAATAGTTTCAGAAATAACTCTGGGTAAGTGATTAGCTTTCTAAAGACTTGCCAGACAACTTGAAAACAGGAATTTTTATAAACAATACAATTCATTATATGAGGACGGCTGCAGGATTTGCAATACAAATTCTGTTCTGTCTTGAGCAGAACCCAGATCTAAAGTGGACACTATAAACATTGTGGGGGATATAAACAATAGGCTTTTGCTACATCACAAAGATGTTTCTTAAAAAAGCTGAGATGGAAGCAAAACCTCAAAGGTTTAACTAAGTCAGATGATGGAAACCTAGAACATCAATGGCAGCCTGCCAGGAAATTAAAGTTGCTAAACTAAAAATATGGCATACACTAAAGACAGTCAATTCTGTGTATGCTGAAGATTCCCGGGATTCCTCAGACACATGTAAACCAATTTGATTTTGGTGAGGAATAATATTCATCAAAGCACAAAAAAGACTCAGGTCCATTGGATAGAGTTGTCAGGAAGCAAACACAATGTGCCTAAACACCTAGTTTGGAAACGTTTAGTCTTCCATAACACTGTTCTAGAAGATAAATATATCTGCCAAGGACTGATACAGAAGGGGTAAGCAGTCGGATACAACACAAATCCAAAACACATAAGCAAAAGCCCAATAAGCAATCAGCTCAAGAAATATAAAACCTCCATATCAGAGTTTCCAGTCATGAGACAACGAAAATGCAAAAAGTGAAAGATTTTCCTTACATGTAGGTCCCAAGCACAAACAGCACATGATGAGCAAATTTGGTACCAGCTTAGGCTTTGACACTATATTTCAGATATATGTAATCACGTGTAAAAGACAGTCCATTAAAGATAACTGAGCTAGCTCCAAAATTTTGATGAATACAGAGCAATACTAGCTCTGCTCCTGAAAATACAATAGTAAAATAATTACAAGCATTCAATGTGGAAGGGTTTGGTTAAAAAACCAGAAGCAGGAAAAAGCTATTAAAAAAGAATTAATAACTGATTTCTTCCACTGTAAAGAATCTGAAAGGGACAACGCTGAAAGTAAAACCTGAGAGTAGAACTAGAGACAGAATGATACAAGGAGAAGATATCTGTTCTGTTCACACGTAGGCAAAATGCTTCATCACATCGTATTGTCATAGGAAAAGCGTGATGCAAGCTCACCTCTCTTTTCCCTGTGTATGTGTACGTATTAAACTACTTTACAGACATGCACTCACACATCTATCTTTGTCTTCTGCCTTTGCAAACTAATTCCCTACAGAATATGAACAAGACTGCTCGCGTACCATAATTTCCCAGAGAAAGAAAAAAACATCTTTTACAAGTGTCTTTGTTACTAACGCTACTTAAAGAAACATTTGTTTCGGTGTCACTAATTTCACTGAAGGGCCACAATGGCAAACTTCTGAAGACAGGACAATATAAAAAATGTAGACCCAAATGACAGCTGAAGAATTGGGGTGATCTGCAAGAAACAGAACAAACTGAGCAAAGAGAAAAGCGGGTGGATTAGCATCACACTCCTGAATGCTTGGGGTCACTAAGATGAATGTGCATAAGATTCTTTTGTCCGTTTGTGCTATAATTTCACACACTAAGAACAAAATTGTGTTCTCTGATATGCTCATGGAAGTCCCTCCGGAATCACTGAGAATTACATGCCTGCATCTAAGGGCAGAATTTGGCCCTAAGTCATTAGTTAGAACTCTCTGCCGAAACCCTACAGAGAATAGAGGGTTTCAGAGGACGAGGAGGATCAAACTGATGTAGCACACTCAGAGATCCACTCTCACAGGAGACCACCAAATACTAAGACCTTCCAAAAGCCCCATCTGTAAAGACAAAACTCTTTACAAGACTAATACACCATACTCGTAGAGGCCGCTTTCAGTTAAAACAGACTTAAGCAGCATTAAAAACAGTGGCAACGTAATCCAATGAGAATTTAGAGGAGAAAAATAGCCCAAGATTTCCAGACCTATACAGAAGAACATGTCAACTACTAACAATCATTTCTCATGAAAAGACAAACTCAGTGAAAGAAAAATAACTCCAATACAGCTATTACATGTATGGTGTACATGTTCATAGGCGGCCTTAAATCTGTTGAAGAACTGCTCTGTCCTTAGCTAAAGGACAAGCTAGTGAAGTTGTTTTACCAAAATTTTCTGCTACTTTGCAAGAGTTTTGACGTGTGTGTACATATATATCTATATGCCTGTGTATTTAAACGTGTATATATATATTTCAGTGCTATTCCTACCTTCTGTTCTGAAAGAACTGCCTATGCATTTATGAATGTCACTGTAGTTGTTTATAGTAAGATCTCATATCTAATATTTATTTTGATCTTTAAGCGAGCAGTTGATGCAAAAATAATTGCAAACAGTACTCTGTATCAAAGGCTTTTAAATTTTTAACGGTTGTATTTAGCAATATTATTTGTGTCCAGTCCTACATTCAGACAGATTATTCACTTCTGTGATAAGTACAGACTGTTTTATCTTAGCTATTTCCTGGGCACTTGCAGTACTCTCACTCTAAAAACCAAATCTGTGTTTCTCATCAACTGTAGAGATAAATTTTTTCTTTTGTTTTGATCAAGGACTGACAATACTCTAATTCAGACTGGCTGCAAAGTAACAGCTAAAAAAAAAATACACACTATTTAATTCTAAACTCCACTGTATCTGTTGCAGGATAGGCTGGCATTTGCTGTTAAAGCAGAAAATTACAAGAAGGGCCTAATTGACCCTCTTGTGTCTTTGAAAAATCCTGTCTGTTGTCTCTAATTGACCCTCTAGATACCTTTATGGAACAATGAATGAATCCTCAGTAAATAATGGACGGTGATGATTAATAGCCATGGTTTGGCTGGACCTCTAGCTCATGAAGCTGTGCTACTGAACATTTTTTTATTTTTTTTTTTATAACATCACAGTTCTCTATGCTTCATAAACAAACTATTTTGAGATAACAAATATCCTGTTGCAAATAACATGAAAAGTTCAATAAAATTAAATGCTACCTCGTACAATAGAATGAAAAATAGAATTATCGGCATTATTCAAAATGGCTTTCCATCACCACCTTTTTTCATGTTTCAGCTGAACATACAGTAACATGTCATCATATTTTCATAGGCTTGATTTAGAAAGAAAAAAAGTTTACTATAATGGATCCCCCTCAGAAGACATCATTTATTCCTTTACTATGCATTGTAGTCAATAGTAAGAATGTCATATTTCTTTCTCTTGACTCTTCATTGTAATAAAAATCTATGATACTAAGATACTTCTAGATTTGGTTTCATTATAATGCTGTCAGAAAACATTATGAAAACATCTCCAAATGCCTCTTCTCTTATTTAATAACTCTAATGTCTAATGTTTTCAGGCTTGTCAAATTATAAACAGAAATATGTTAAGTTACACCATTACTCTGAAATACCACAAAGAAATCTGGCTGTGTTTTGAAAATAATATTTACAACTTAGTAAAACAACTGGCTCAATGCCAGTCAAAGAAATCACATGCAGCAATGGATGTTCACATACATCATCTTTCCTACAGCACAATGACATTCGGTGATGATCACTTTCTAAAATTCAGAATTGCATACTGAATATGTCAAGAAAATAAACGCTAAAGCAACGTGTTCTTGCAATACACGTAACTAAAAAAACAGGACGTTCAAACAAATTCACTTTTTCAGATTTAAGAAATATAACAAAGATGAGCACTCTTCTTTAAATATGAAAAACATGAGCACGGAGTGAGTAAGTGTCCAGACCAGCCCTGAATAAAAAGTAGTTTAAGCTCAACCTTTCAAAAACAACTAACTAGAAAAGTTCCACAAGGTCTCAAACAAAAAGAAGTGTTCCATGTCTCCCAGTGAAGAAATAGATCACATTTATCCAGTTTTCTGCATCCTAAACTCTCTTGGATACAAGCTGGGACTTGTTGGCCTATTTATGAACCTTTTATAACACTGAAGATAAATGTAGGACCTGAGGTTCATTAAGCAGTTTTGAACTGTTCTTAACAACACTCAGAGAACTCGAGTAAATACCATCATAAGTTTATCATAAGAAAACTGACTTGACGAAGGTCACAGAGAATATCTGTAAATTTAGCCTGCAGCTAACCTCAGATTATCTACGATGGGTAAGATATCTAAGACGGGTATTTTAAATCCAATAGCAACACTTTTCACAGTAGATACCTCAATTCATTGCAACTAAATTGAAATATGAGAAATGTTCTTTTTAAGGCCAATATTAATACAATACGTACTTTATAATGAAAACAAATCTTTGCTTACTGTAATCTGCCCTTTTCTTTAATGCAGTTTAGTTTCTTCTAGACATTTATCCTGATCTCCCAGGAGAAGACGTCTCTCGCAGTTGATTCACTGACACTTGCCCCCAGTAAAAATGTGAATGCTTTTAGAAAGATTATACAATTTGGGCAAGTAAAGTTTGATGATGTTTGTACTAAACTGCCTGCAAATAAGCAACATTTGCTATGGGGAACTGTGGGTTAACTGTGAAGCAAGAATATTTTGTGATTTAGTGTAGGTAGGTGCAGCATCCTTCAGAGAATGGTCTAACTAAGCAGCTGAAGTCAACCTAGTATTGGTGTTGCAATAGGTAGCAATATGACAAAGTATTTAACATGTTTCTAAGTGTTATATATAGATCATTTTCTGAACTTCACAGAGTCACAACGGTTGGAAGAGACCTCTGGAGATTATCCAGTATGCAGTGCTCAGAGCAAGGTCACTGGAGCAGATTGCTCAGGACCATACCCAGCTTGGTTTTGAGTATCTGCAAGGACAGAGATTTCACAACCTGCTCAGACAACCTGTTGCAATGTTTTACCACCCTCAGAATATCAAGTTGGGTTTTTTAATGTTTAAAAGAAATTTTGAGTTATTTCATTTTGCGTCCATTTCCTCTTGTCCTGTCACTACACACCACTGAGAAGAGTCAGGCTGTCTTACTAATGCCATCAGATTTTTTACATAGTTTAAATTTCATCCAACAAACCTAAACATAAGTTAAAGATGTATAAACGGCTTCACACCCAAATAAATGTAATTTATTCACATGCAATTGTCCAATTTACATGTTTAAGAGCAGTAATCAGTAAAGAAAAATAAATGTTCAGCCTTCACATGCAAATTTGAGATGAACTTGCTTCAGACCCTGAAATCTACGTCCCAAAACAGTCTGTGCTCCATGTTACTGGGCTTGTGCAAACCACAAAATGTGACTGTGTATGTTCAGTATATAACTACAAACACAAGTACTGTGTTGGTACGTGCCACCATTATAAATTATACTCATCGCCCAGTATCAGCAGGTGTACCGTGTAACTGTGTTGTGTATGCCATGCACCTGGAATACAAGACCTACCAGTTTCTTTTGTGGTTACTATTAATGGTATAAAAACTAAGCAGAGAAGCTAATTTCCTTGTTTGACTAATAGTAAACATTGGATGTGAATTTATGGAAAAATAAACAAAATATAAATATAATTACACAAATATATTTACAACTACTTTAAAATTTTGTATTTATTATGATTAAGATACAGTGGAAGATATATATTCTTTAGGGGAACTTTTATGACAGTAGGTAGATTCGTACAAATCATAACATAATTTACAGTAGGAAGGTGTTTGTCTAAATAGTAGAAAACAATGACTTTTGTACAACTGGTGTTAAACTAATCCTGCTTTAATGCCAAGCAAAATTTACATACAGCTTTGTTACCACAATAAATAGGGGTCTTAGCCTCTTTCATAGTCATTCCCATTACGCATCCATAGACTCATCTGCTTCCACTAAAATAATGGTATAAAGCACGTTTTTCTTTCAATATCAGAGAGAATACAGCAATCCAGCCACTAGGTCTGTCAAAGTGCATCAAGATCAGAGAGTACAATAGGTGCTTTTTCTTCAAGTAATTTTTGTTCTCAACAGCATCTATTGAGCCCAAACATTAGAAACTTGATTCAATTAGAAACCTGACTGCTAAAATACCACATATTGTTTTAGTTATAAGCCTGAACACAGAAATGAAAACCAATTATTTGTCTTCAGCTTTTAACAATATATATGTAGCTCCAGCTATTCTCTTAGAAAAATAACATGGCATATGCACATATGTTTTCATAGTCAGTAACCCAGAACAGTCATAAACGGATTTCCAGAACTGAAGACTCAATAGTATAATTTTGATCCATCTCTTAAATTAAAAGTTGTTAATTACGGTGATCATGGTGACATAGTATCTAGTTCAGGATGTCTAACACTTCCCATTTCAAGGCTTCAGCACGGTTACTCCTAACTTTAGCAAGCTCTAATTGTTCTCACTGAAGTTTCCTATTACAGATGCCGATGTGGGGCACAACTTACGTGGGAAAGTTCAGCAAATGTGCTTTCATAATTTCCAAAAAGCCAACAAGGGAAAAATACATTATTTTCAGCAGTTTCAAAAAATTCTTACAAGTGCTTTCTGGGAAACCCCCAAGTCCCTAAGGCAGAGAGGGACCTCATAAGTCACCAATTCCAGTCCAGCATTACAGGAACAGAACATCTAGCTACTTTTAAGATGCAGTTTGCTAAAGCGACTGCATAGCCAGTGTGGGAAAGCCAGAAGCTCTCTCCCACTACTCTAATATTAAATGCAGGAAATTAGAACTGTGGCTAAGCCAAGTAAGAGGCAGAGTAATAGAAAAGCAGAACAAAAAGTTTTATGGGAAAAGAGTGGAACAAAATGTGTAAAAGACTGAAGCACTGAAGCTGGAAGAGATAATTTGGGATGGGAAAGACAGAAATAAGATGCTGAGAGAAGATATGACAAAAGAAGGAAAGGTCCAAGTGGGACTAGGAAAAAGAAATCAGACTTTTGGGGAAAAAGCAGTAAAAAGGGATAGGGAACATCATTTTCTTTCGAAAACTGGATAGAATATACAATTCAGTTTCCACACTGTTCTAATTCCACAAATATTAAAAAATGTAATTTAAATACATCACTAATCACTCTTTGGTGGCTTGTTGAGAAAAAAGCAACCCATTATTACAGTTAGAAGCGATTAGTTTGGTTCCAAGGACAGTGTTAGTACTTCAAAGGAAAGAATCCAACACCTACTAATAACTCTGTAAGGTTTTCAACCCTTCCCTCCATCTTCCTACCATCCATTGAATACTAAAATAATGAAGGAATAAAACAAATCCCTTAAAACTTTAGAAAATGCCAAATTTAGATGGTTTATGAAACCTTAATTCAGTCCCTTGTTGTATGCAGATTGGTAGAAAAATTTTAATTACAAGAGAATATTTGACTACATCATTTTGTCTCATATTTTTTTGTATTAGCCCAGGTGTTTTTAGATAATTATTCTACTAAACATATGTCATCATTCAATATACTTATCCACATTTATGTTTCCAGTGGAAACACTAAGAGGATCATATTTAGTGATTATGCTAATATTTCTATCACTTTCTTTTCAGCATGCCACAAATTACATAAATCCATACATACTGTAGCAGGAAACAAATTTAATAAATAAGATCTCTTCAGTCAAACATCTTGGACTATCCCCAGACCTCTGCTGCTGCCAAGTGACTGATTTAAGAGATGGACAAAAGTAGACCCGCAAAAGTACAGATACTATGATTAATGGATGATCCAAATTCCCCTGAACTGCATATCATGACTTAACGTGAAACCCTGAAGAGATTAAAGGCAGGAATTACATTATCATGAATAATATAAAAAAGTGATATTCTATTTAAAAGCTTTTGAGTGCAAGTGAGTTGAACAAATACGTTAACACAGCTTCCAAAGATTCAATCAGGTTGAACGTTACCCAGAATTTATTTTGAAATAAGCTTTATAGATCTCATATGTGAAGTACAAGTCTATTTATGACTGGCACTAAAGCTATTAGCATGTAGATTTTAATTCTTTCTTCAGTTATATAGAGCTTACACTATCTGCATTGTCCTTCTTCTAATAATGGAAACTTCTCTGAATTACATATGAAGTACTTCTCAATGCTGCAGGTACGAGACACATGGGCAGACGTATATATATACACATATATATCTAGATCATTATTCTTTCTTTTTATTATAATTTGAAAAACTGTCACCTTGTTACAGTGGCACAGTAATGTGGCTGTTGCATCTTATTTCTCAGTATTGAATTAATAAACAGGGGTTTGGAGGGCATTTAGTGTTTCGTATTATTTCAATCATATCAGTTGAAAATTTGTATTGAAATTATTCAGGCAGTATGTAAAGCTCTTCCATAAAAGATAGCTCTACATTAACTTACAATTAAATGATGGTTTTAATGAAATTATAGTGTGTGACAGGTTAACGGACTGATGCTGAAAGGCAAATGTCGAAATGAAGCCAAGACGTTTATTTTCAAACTGACAAATCTTAACTCAACCATAACATATAGTTCCATTAACATTATAGTTATTACACAAAATAATCTGGTTGAAAAAAATACGTAATAGACAAAGCTGCCAGACCGTCAGTACAAACCCTAACCTCACAATGTTCCATGAAAGACAAACCAAGCCACTGCCCGAGTGACACATGGGTCTTGCTTAAGACTTGGAGAAAGGGCTACAAACCTAGAACCAACCAGTCAAACACTTGCCTTCTCCTGAACAATGTCTTCAATCTTCACTTCCATTTGCTATTCTCAGTAATAAGGCCAAGCCAGAAGCCTGATCAGTGCTTAAACACATCAAAAACTATTAATGGGGTTCTAAGTCCTAACCTCTGCTTATTTTTCCCAACTTCTATGGCACGAAGTGGCAGGAAACTGTTAAAATTGGAGTGAGAGACTTCTCTTGTGGAACAGCATCTCTGGATGGCTTTAAAGACATCATTCCTACAGCATCCAGCAAGTTAATATTTTAGACTGTCAAGATACAATCTTGCTGCTATATACAATTTCACATAAGGGAGTGAGATGTTTAAAAGAGCTTCCCTCTGAAAAAGTCCTTCTGTCCAAACTGGTTAAGTGTAAGCTAAACACCAGCACACCAGAAAATGTGACAGAATGACAAGCAGGACATGCAGAGATAAAACTGAGGATCTTTTTCTTGAAACAAATAATAGCACAGGACTAAGATGATGGAATGATTTTCCGCATGGCCAGGAAAACACAAAAACACAACAGAGGTGAGAAGAATATATCTGTAGCAACAGGAGTTTTTCAGTAATTGGAAACACAACAGACTACTGCAAGGAGAAGTGAAATGCTGAAAAGTCTGCCAAAATACGTTATTTCATCATCATCATCATCATCAAGGAAACAGCTCATGTAACCAGCCCTGTGACAGAGACCTCCTCCTCCTCGTTATTAGCTTGAATACACTATGAGTGGCCAGTGACCAAAAGTGATTATCAAACAGCAGATGTAATTTTGCTATTGTGGAATGAGTTATGGTCTCAGTCCAGCTCCTGCCAGACAGCTTCTCACATCACAGAAGCCAGGCAGGCTCAGGCTGTTGGCGATGCAGGGAATGGGTATGGAGGCTTTACCCTTTCACCCTTTCAGGTCAGAATGAAATTGCCGTGCTGGGAAGCCTGCACTATGCTTCAAAAATTTGTAGCTGTTAAGGCCAAAAAGGGGCTCTTTGTGACCATCTAATCTGACCTCCTGCTTAACTCAGACCATAGAATTTCAGCTGGGTATTCCTATTCATATTACACTTTCCTTTCTCCCCTCCCTATGTCACTTTCTCAGTCTCTTTTTTATGTTTCTTTCGTTTTTTTTAAGGACGAGGAAGCCTCAAATTTCCCCGCTGCCTGTTCACCATTTCATAAAAAATTACTTTGCTTTCTAAAATCAAAACAAAAGCTTGAAAGGAAGCAGTACACACATTTGCCTTCTTGCCCATCTTGTTACCAAATCAATGTCATAGACTGGGTAAAAGTAATAGAGATTATATGATCCAAAGCACACTTTAAGCGTCTCAGTGCATGTAGGACATTAAACACTAAAATACAATTTATTTTACAGATTACCTTGAAGCAATTTTCTGTCTACTGCCACCTGAGCTCTGTTAGCTTCCTACACCTGTAACAACTACAGACACGCATTTCTCAGTAGAGCCACCCAGAGGTGCATTTTCCAGGTTACTAATTGTCCATATATTGCTCAAAGGAAAGTTTGCCTTTGTTCACTGAGCTGTTGAAAAACTCTGTGAATACTTCTACTGAATATGCAGATGAACCTACCCACTTGACCAACTCATGTCAGTAATAGATGAGATATTTGATGAAAAAAAAAACAAAACAAAAAAAAAAAAAACAAAACAAAAACCACAGAAGCTGCATTAGACATTTGAGATTCTTGTTCTGGAGGAAAGAACTCCATGTATGTAATGACTTCTTTTTTTTGTTGTTCCATTTAAACCAAGAAACCAAGTATGTCAACAGCTGTCCACAGCAATGAAGAAAATGAAGGAATGCCAAGTGGTCAGGGAGGCAGCTAAGAAATCAGATCCCCTAATCCAAATCTCTGGTACTATACAGTCTAAAAAGCGGGCCACATTCATGCCACTTTGTTTCACACACTTAACTAAGGTATGCGAGTCACAGACGAGCTGAATTGTCTTTTGGAGACTAAATAACCAAAGAGGAAGACAAAGCCCTTAAACTAAGGTACCTCAGTTAAATTTCTAAACATACACGGAATAAATCACCACCACAGTTCCCACGGTGGACACCAGTAATTCTCTTGCTCAGAAGCGTTTTGAGGGTAAGTGCATCAGAGAGCATGGGGTGGCACTACCAAAGGGTGTTGCAGTAGAGATCTTGAAAAAATAATATTTGTACTTTTTACTCAGCCTTTTCCCTATTCTAATGCTGAACCTTCTACAAGAGAATCAGAAGGCAGTTCCCATGTAATTGTCATGCCAGTAGTTACTGCTCTTTAGGTACTATATTTCTTTACTTTTTTACAGGACATTAAGAAGACATCATATTTTAATGAGCAGTCACAAATGAAATCACAACATACCAAGGAGCAACTCTGTGCAATTCTTTGCTACAAGGTGGAATGTGCATGGCAGAACTGATGCATCCCTGACTAAAGGAGAGACATTTTCTTCATCTTCTTTCCAATTTCTTCCAACTCTGCCTTTGCTCTAAACCCAGCATATCTTTTGAGGGAGTTGCTTAAACTTTTGCAAGTTAAGACAGGACACTTGTGAGTTCCACTGCACTCCTTCCAGCCATGTGCCATTTCATAAGACCAAGCAGAATGTAGCCTGAAGAACAAAATCAAACCGTAAATATACTGTAGTATAATTCCAAAATGTATGAAGTATAATGATCCGTATGATGTTAAAATGTTAGTAATGTCTCTTGATATTATTTCGTCACATGCTAGCTGCTATTTCCTGAAAACTCTTTGAAGGATTAAATAAAAACATACGCTATGAACACCCACTGTGTGCTGTAACAAATCAAAACTAACTTCTTAGTTCGATGAAAGTTTCCACAGTGCTCAGTACTGTAAATTAATGTCACAGTGGTAAACTGCTTTGGAAACAGGGAATGCTGCCTTGATGCCAGTTCGTTTCATATTAGTAATATGAGAAGTCTCCACAGTATTCAGAACTGAAACTTAAGTGTCTTCTAAACCTAAATTTTGAGAAATACAGTCATAAAATGCTATCATCAGCTGGGCTGATGGAAAAGTGCACTAAGACAATTAACACCTGTTTATAGATCCAAAATAAATATATCATTTGCCACCGGTGTAAACAGGCAAAAATAGAGATGGATAGGACTGCTCATAAGGATTTAACCAGTCAGTGGTCTACTATGCAACAAACTGTTTTGCCTGAAAATGGCAAGCTGTGGAAGCGGTATTCAGCTAAAGGACTACTTTGCATTATTTGGTGTATTTTTGTTATCAATATTTAATTTATTTATGAATTTACGAAATGCTTGGCCTTACATATGTCCATGAGTTACACAAGCAGATAGGTCTTTTGAGCTTTTTTCCCCCTTTCAACAGTTCTAAATCTGCATTTCTTGATTTCTGTTAAGGATGGAAATATAGATGAAAGATTTGAAATTACAGTCTTTCCACCATTGTTTTGAAAATCAACCTAATACCCCCAACCTATCAGCTGCTTCATAGATAAGCAATCCTACCATTTCCAGTCCTTCTTTGCACAATAATATCTCTTCTTCTATAAATGTTCTACTGGTTTGGTATATTCACTTTTCCTCTGCACCGTAAACCTACTCTTACTAAGAGCCAGCAAAAATTTATGATCATTTAAAAATGAAGTATCTAACACATCAGCATGTAATATCTTTCTCTACCTTAACAGAGCATCAAATAGGCAGGGAGACAAAGTACAAAGTGTCATAGTCTTCAGATCACACCTTTCCTCATTGGAAGTACAAGCCTAGAACAAAGGCTGAAATGGCTTCTAATGTGCATGGGACACTTTCTTATCCTCACCTAGCCAGATTTCATTTGTTCTCTGCCTCATGTTCTCCTTTCACAGCCGATTTCCTAAAGCAATCCTACGCCTTGCTATTGTTTCTAATAACTACGCATAGGTACATCTACATAAATATGTTGTGAAAATTATTATCTTTTTATTATGTGAAGTTTAACAAATTATATTTAAAAGTTTTTGAGGTGGTTTGAGTGGCATTGAAGGAACCAATTAATCAGTCAATACAAATAATAAACCAGAAGAAAATAAGCAGAATAATGGTCAAATAACATTAAAGGTTTTCCAAAGGTTTCACTAGAGACAAAGTTAGATAAACCTAAGAGCTTTTGAGAGCCTCACTCTTTATGCATGATACTAGCTGACATGAGCTACATTTGAATGAAAAAATAAAAATTTGAAATGCCTAGAGTAGAACGTGGGAGTTTATGACATTGAGATGAAGAATTACATCTCGCCATTCTCAATGTCAGAGTTCAAGTCATTGATGGAGTTTAGGGATGGAGGGATCGTAAAAAAGGTCAAGGAATTCCTCAAGATTTTTCATCTTCTATAACCAGTCTGACAATTCTGAACCTTTAGGAGAAAGAAGGCTAAAAATGTTTATATGTTTAAGAAACAAATGTGTGTTGCTTAAATACAAGCATCATATTTAAGTAATACACATTTTTAGCCTTAACTTATGCCTCAAGTATTATGCTTTCTGCATATTATAAACTGGCTTTAATGACCTTACTGATACACATCATATTACTATTCACGGCATTTTGAATATTTTGACACCACTATCTTAATACAGAACATCTTGATAATTCTCAGGATATCAGAAATTATTTTCTATTGTTTGAATTTATCACACAGTTTATAGTATATACTTGATTTTCTTGAGAAAATGTCTTTAAAATAATTAACTAAAAAATATTACCTGCTACATTACTACTAGACAGCAAAAAGCTCCAACACACTCTTAAAAATGTGTGAGGTTTTGGCTCCCTCCTTTGATTTTTAATATGAGCTGATAATTGGTTAGCAAAAAGTGCATAAATTGTTAGGAGTAGTACCTTCTAACAAAGAAAGCAAAAGCTAAGATAAGACTAAGGCACCACAACAATTTTCTGCAAGTGGTAAGTCATTTTTTCCTATTTCCCTTCCCAATGGAACAAGAAAAATACACATTCTTCTACAGTCTCTTCACTGACATGCTGCTTATCTGATGATGCATTGTTTTGGGTCATTTTCAGGAGCTGCTATTTAGATGGAAAGGAAGAAATTGTAATATGGGAAAAACATGACAAAACAACTTTTCAAGTGTACCTCTTAGGTACGATTCACTTCAAAATGAGCAGAAATAAATAATTCCGGCAATACAGAATCTTATGGTGTAGAGGTTTTTTCCATTCTTGCAGATTGGAGAGTAACAAATAAAGAAACCTCTCTAAATTAGGGCTTTAAAAATCCAAGGCTACTATAAAGAAACAAGATTAACTTAATCCCCTAACAATCCAATTTATGACTAGTAAAGGGTTATGAAAAATTCCATCTAGATGTCAAATATAAGGAAACACAAAGTCTTTGGAGACACATAATGATAAACTGCAGATTGAGCAATAAGCTCAGTGAACAGAATGAACAGTTCAAGAGTTCAGAACATGTTCATTTGAAAGGTGTTCAGTTAAAGAGAAGGGCATGGTATAGACAAAGGCACAGAAAGGTCATCATTACAGTCATTTCATCTTCATTACAATGGTGCAGTCATAGCATTGGTGCACACACTTAAGTTCACACTTGCATGTCAATGCACTGCTTGAGACATGAAACAAAAAATATTTTTAATAGCTTCATGCATCCTGGGAGTTACAGGCAGGTATATAAGAACTTGTGCTTTATTAATTCAGTTTTGAAAAATAAATAGGACATGAAATATCTGTATTTTCTCATCATGTGAGAACAATTAGAAATTACAGTCTTTCAAGAAAGGCCCCATTCATCAAACAAGCACGAAGCATGTCCTGAATGGAGTGCTTCCGCCTGTCCGACTGTAGCCCAGGATTTCCTTTTTCAAGCCAGTTGTTATCTCAGATGCAGTAGTCTATAATGAGCAGTAGTCTATAATGAGTAAGTAGATGCTTAAAAGGTTTCAGTAATATAATGAATTCTGGCTTTTGAAATCAAGAGTATCTACTCCTATCAAAAATTCAGTGAAATAAATGGCAGGTTACTATCAATAAACTAAAATAAGATTTTGGCTAGAACATAGAGCAGATAACTCTGCTCTCAAAAACAGATGAGTAATAACTGCTACAGGAAGCCAAAATCCTGGTTTTATTTCTATCTGACTTCATTCAGCACCTAGTATTATGTCTGGATAACATCACTTTAGCAACGAGCAATAGATGTTCAGGTCTTCCTGGGAGTCTCCAAACCAAGTACTGACCCAATCAACCCTGTCTGTAAGTGGCAGGCAATCCCCACCACAGGCAGTTCAGCTGCAGGTTAGGGACAAAGACATTAAAACTTTTTTTTTGCTTTGGTATTTGCACAGTACTTTTCATTAATAATTAACAGGAACTGGAAGCCCTGGCACTATCTTGTCTCTAATTCTCTAGAATACAGACAGGATTTTTTTCACAAGACCATTAAGATGAATACCGAGTATTTTAAATTTTATATTTACCTCCATATTTTTAAATGAAGCAACCTAAGATCCTCTTGCACCAATATTTGTGCATGCTATAGACAGACACATTTACAAAAATTTATTTTATCTCAGATAAAATCTCAATTTTAGACAGCAGTGCTGGGGCAGGAGAGTCATTCTGTACCATAATGGTGTTGCAATTTGGCCCGCAGTAAACCATAACGTACTTTGCAGCTTTCAAGAGTAGTTACTGAACATTTTGCAATTAAGCATAACTCCCACAGAGTTTGGTATCAATTATAGATGATCTACACTTCTCAAAATCTAAGTCAAATTTGGTACAAAAATTATCTGCTGGTTAGACAATATCAAGAAGTATAGTCATTACGCCAGATTGATGTCCAAACTCTAACTCATGCACAAATACTTTGGATGCCTCTTGGATGCTCATGCAAATCCTAAGATTATACACTTCCAATAGAAGCTAGGAAAATTGTATTTAAAATATCATTTTTTTATGTTATTTATAATATGTAAGGATTTGGTAAAAAAGTAAATATTTACGTATTTCATTGTAAAATGTCATTCTATTGAAAGAGAATAGAAGATTTAAAACTGTTAAAGGAAAGGAAAAAGTGTTGTAATATACTCTAGAAATATCACCCGGAGCCTTGACAGTCGTTGGTGATAGTCTGGCGTGCAGCCTCACAGGGTAGTGTAGTTACAACTCGAAAAACACACCAATTAACTACAACTAAGCAATTCCCTCTCATAGCAATGAAAAGTATAATTCTTTTCCCATCTATTGTTCTTGTTAATTCTCCTTACAGTAATTGTGACCAACATAATAGCTAAGGTGTAGTAAAATGAAAAAATAAAGGATTCTATTTGAAAGCAGCACAAATTAATCAAGACAACTCATGAGTTGTCTTGATTAATTTTCTTCATCATACCCAGTTCACGGCTGCAAGAGATCACATTATTTTTAAATATATAAATAAACCCAAACCTACATCTAGACTTATCTAGATTATGGCACACTAGGGAGAAAACAGAGGAGGTCATGAAATTGGAGACTGCTGTTTCTTCTTATAATGTAATTACACTTTTGGCTAATGAAATTACTGCAGTCTCAGAGTAAGGGCTTACAAGTCAGAGCTCTCGCATGCTTGTGAGAGATGGGGCAAAGAAACACTGTTTACCATTTATATCTGAGGGATGCACACTAATCCCCAAGATCCAAGCACAACTTATTTTGTTTCTGAACTCTGAGCAAGACTGAGTTTGTGATCAAAGCCCTTTTCTAATTACTACAATAAAAGGAAAATTAGCTTAAGAGGGAGGAAAGTCTGGTAGAGAGAGAAAGAGCACATTACTCTGCATTGCCAGTACCCTCCAAACAGCCGAAAATAAACACAGCTTGGCTCAGCAAAGAGAAGCAGCAGCAGAGCAAAGCACTACAAAAGGATGGCTGAGCTCTCAAGGCCTCTATTCACACCATTTCACAGCCCCACTCCAACCTGCACAAATGCTCTTCTCACAATCGGGGGAGTCGTTCAGCCAGAGATCTCTAAGCTTGTGAGGGACACAAAGTATAGGGTACCAGTGGGAAAAAATGCAGGAAGCGGTATATTCTGGTCAGAATTCCAAACTTCTGGTCTTGATTTCTTTTTGGGATACTGTGCTAACATCCCACTTATGGGCCCCCTCAGCAGTGGCTAATGCTTTCCACCATGCCAAGTGTGCCAGCGAGTTCTTTTTGCTTTCAGGGAAATTAAGAGTGGCAAGGTGAAGATTTCGACCTACAAATGCTGGCCATTCAGGTGCACCTGTAAAATACAAAGTACGATTTACTCAGGGGAAATGAATGGAAACCCAAGATTTCTCACTTGGATAATGCTGCCATCCTCTCATTTTCTATTAGCAGTTAGGGGATGGGAAAATAATTATTATTTAGTTGCTGTTAGTTACCACTGGAATAACAGTTTCTAACTCTTGGTAGCCAACAGCATACAGCTGGCAAATTCCAAAGGACAGAAGGAAACTATGCTGACTGCATCTGAACTAGGCAGTTGTGATGTATATGGGATAACTGATTTTCTATCTGTTTTCTATCTTTGGATAAATATTTACGGGCGAAAAAAACCTATTCTAAGACGACATAAAGATTCACATGTTATTTTGTAAAAAATAATTTGAATTAAAGACATTAAAGAGATCAACCTGATTAACAGCCAGTAAAATACTCAGTTGATTGGTAGCCTCATTTCCTGCTTCAAATCTAGCTTTAGGAGACCAGTTGATGTCTGAGCTCACACGTGTGGTCTGGAACATAACTGTCTCTTGGCTTCTAAGCAGTGAAGTCACATGATGATTAATCTAAGATGACTGTGTTTGAATAAAACTTAAATCCCACTAGAATATAGAACACGTGGAAGAAAATGGAGAAACAAACCCTTTCCTCTTTTCACCCAAGTTCTTCTCTGAAGCTTTCAGTGTGAATGTTAAACCCAATGAGCTTACAGAAACGAGACCAACTTACAAGCAAGGAGGCCATTATCACCCATCACATTAAATGAACCCATTTCATTTTCAAATCTAGTTGCAAAATTAGTTCTTGCCTATTAAACAATTCTCAAGAAATTAATGGCAGAAGGTTTTGCTTTGACTGTCATAAAGATCACCAAAAACACTTGTATTTAAGATGCTAATTACAGGGGCTCAATGCCAAAAAAATAATTCTGGTAAATTAAATCCTATGATTAATTCATAACGTCCATTTTAGCATTAAGATACAGAGTAGTCCCCATACACACACATACACACATATCTCTCTCACTTTGGGGAATAAAGTAATAGTAATTCCTAGTTTTTTTTTAATAACTCTTCATATTTTATGTACATCATTTAATTAATATAACTAGACAGTTAATCCATTACTTTGTATTTCTTGTTTGCGATCTCTGTTAAGGCCTGTAGATTTTAAAAACTCAACACAAGTAACTTCTCCTGCATCGTTTAGGCAGAAGCGTACATGAAACCACAAGGTCTAATGGATTTACTATTGTGTACCTTATTCGTATCCTCTACTGTTTTGGTGACAACATAAATTCTCACTGGTTTATAATTTAAGCTTTAAAAGTAATACCTGGTTATAAATACCCAAAGGACTGCACCAATACTATATAAAGACAGTAACATCACATACCTGGAAATTTCCTATAGAGTTTCAAAAGAAAATAATTACTGGATGACAGAGATCTTAAATCACTACACCAACATCATGACTCTACTGCTAGCATTCTCTACAATATCCTTTCCAATAAGAGCATAAAGGCTTTTATTCCTGTTGGGGGAAACGGGAAGAAAGAGTGAATCTTAGACGTCTAAGACATCTTTTTCTTCTGTCTTCACTTCACTCACCTTGATATAATACAATTCATGACAGGAATATGTGTTTCTTCCTAAGCATATCGATCAATACAATTTTTAGGAGCCAATGATGTGACAGGGCTTCCCAAATTTAGCTTTTCCATTCATGAAAAAGTGACCCAGAAAAATAAAGTACAATGAAATAAAACACTAGACGAAGACTTTTCTATCTGAGCCAGAAAAACAGACAGGTATGCAGAGAGATTTGTCAACTGCATTATTTACTAAAGAGACAACTGCTCATACCACTAACAGTTTCCTTCAGTTTATAATACATAACTCTAGAGCAGCTAATGAGCATTCAAAATGCTAGTCCTAAATATCTGTTCACAGTATAATGACTGATATTTTCAACTGGTAGCTGAAAAAGCCTTCAAACAACTTCTTTATTTAACAACTATCAGCTTTCACTGTCTATTGTATATGGTTTTCATTGATTCTCTTTAAAAATTATTTAAAGTCAATGGATCAATCACTTCTGTGAAAATATATTCTGAATACCAATTTGAATAAGACAGTTTTGTCATGTTTTTGACAACCTATTGCTAACAATGACATTATTACTATTCGTTTTCTGCTGATAGTGTTACGGATTGTTCACTGTAGACAGCACCTTCTCATTTTTTTTTCCATTTAGTATCTTAAGTCATATCTAAAGCTGTTCTTTTACAGCCTCTACATACCACTTTTTCAAAGTAGCAGGGGCATCTCATCTGCTCAATTACTTATTAGTGTTGCTAAAGAATACCATTTCCTCTCGTGGCTGATAAAATATTAATCAAAAACAGGAACAGAGTGATTTCCCAGTGTGGATGTCTTCTAATGGTAATACATGGAGTCTAAGAGAGATCTGGAGGTCATGTAATAGCTCTTGAAGGCAGGGAGGGGCTCAAAGATAGTAATGACATTGTATACTGGGTAATGAGATTGTATTCAAAGAGCACTGGATAGCTTAATTACTGCTATTCACTAGAAAAAAAAATAACAAGTATGATTACAAGGATGCATGCAAGGTTTTATTGGGGAAAACAGTACATAACTGAAAAGATCTTTTGTAAACATTTTTGATACTTCCTATTGCTCAGTATCCAATATAGCGTCATGTAAAGGTGAAATTTCCAGATTTTTACTGTGTTTCAGGTCCATGCATCAGTTAATCATAGTAATAAAACAGTACATAATTATCTGTTCATTCTGCCAGTTATTAAACATCCATCCCATCCTGTCTTTAGGTATTTTTGTTCCTATTTTTTTCATAGGATTTGAAAAAGGAGGGAGGAATTAGAATAAAGAACAGAGAGGCAATTGAAAGATATATAGGAAAGCTGTGACAGCTTGAAAAAGAATCTAGATATCCTTAAATACAATATTATATCACCATGTTTCCCTCTACAGTTCTGATGCAAATATTCTTGACCGCTTGGAAAAAGAGTTATCCTAAATAACTTTTAAACACATAAATACTGCAAAATCATGGTCTGTGGTGGAAGTATCTCAACCTGGATCAACCAGTAAACTGATTTTAACACAATAAAGCCACCAATAATAGGAAACAACTTCTAGAAACTGTGCCATTAAATGAATACTGCTCAGCTGTGCCTGATGGCAGGAAAACCTACTTAGTACTCAAAACGTCAAATTCCATCAATCTATAGGCACTAATCAAGTCTGGAGGCAAGCATATGTTCTAGTCTCTCTAGCAGAACTGCCAGACCACTTCCTCTATCACAGTTTTGAAGAAGAAAGGACAATGACGTATATGAAAATATGTAATGAATATACGTCATAGAAGTATCATCCTTTTGTCTCACAACACAGTGAATCCTAAAAGGGCTGTAACACCAGACAAGATGAAATATGGCTGGCATCCAAGTTCAAGAACTAATGTCATCTCTTGGCACTTGTGTTTCGTAATTCTTTGAACGCAAGGAGGCATAAAACAGTCCTGTCAGCAGTCAAAAAAAGAATAAATGAAATAAAACTGGTTTTCACCACAGTATATATAATAGTTCACCTGACAAAACTTTTTGCCTTGGAAAAAAAAAAAATGAACTTCGCTATCTAAATGATGAATATAGTGGACAAACACGTAGAACAAGTAGATAGGAAATATGGCTAAAAAAAATAAAGCAGTTGAAACTTCATATTTAATAGCATATTAATTAAGCACACAGCACTTTTCAGCTATGAATCTAAAAACATTCTATAAAATATGAAAGTGCAATTCTCTTGCTTTCCAGTCACATACAGGTAAAACTTAGAAACTAAGATACAAATTCATTTGTACAAAGTCACTCCACCAGGTCAAAGCCGGGGTCAGGAACAGAGTGAAGGTCACTTGACATTACTCCAATTTACAATCCATTTTTCTTCTATTCCGCACGGCACACAAGATAACTCGTGAGTCAGAGGAAAGGCTAAGAACACATATGCAGGAAAAGTACATAGGCAGAAGTAAGAGCAAAGTAATTTCAAAACATGCAAAAGTCCCGTTTCACTTAAATTTATTCTATTACATGTAGGGAACTATTTTTGTACGGGAGTTGTTTACTGGTCATTGAAATTAATTGTCCTCCAAGAAAGTTTAAAGAATAATTTTCTTCATAAAAGGTCAGTGTTGTCTCTGCGCGATTTTTCAACTAATAATTTTGGATCCAGTTCTGTTACAAGCATGACATCTCTGGTAAGGTTTCTGAAAATCTGCACTTGACATCAGCAAGACTTGAGTCTGCTCAGCATCCTGAAGCAATAGTCCTTAATGAGAAGAGGAGTGTGGGTGGCGAGCTGGTTTTGATGAGTAGTAATAGGATGAGCAAAAAGTAATATACCAACGGTTGATATATTACTTGACATGTCAATTGTTGGAGAGTTGCTGTATTGAATTTGTACCTACAGCAAACACAATACACAAGATTCTAATATACTGCCGTGTTTGCTACATATTTTCCAAGTGATTGTATTGACTTTGTAAACAAAGATTATATGAAAAAATAAAGACTCCTGTACCATATAATATTTACCAAGCGAACAAATCTATCATAGCTGGAAATAAAAACACAATTTCACCAGTGTCAGGAAAGGAGGAAATAAATTGACCATTTGAAATGAGATCAGATACTTCAGTTTGGATCTCAGGCACCTAAGAGAGTCTCCTTCTAGTGAAACAGTTGATTATTATTTTAGTTTTAAATATTGCAGGGACGAGAAGAAGAGAAAGAATGGAGTATCACATGCTTAGAGGGAACAGTTCAGGTATTTCAAAAATCAAAATGAAGTAAAAGGCTAAATTTAAACTCTCCAGGTCTAATTTTCCTCATAACGATGCTAGTTCATTTCCCCTAGGAGTAGTACCAAAAGACCTCCAGCTAAGTCCAAACCCACTTTTTTTTTTACTTTTGCGAAAGGTTGCAAAAGTAAAAATTGAGATAGAGAGAACTATTGAGATGAGATCAGTGTTTATGTAATATTAAACACCATTTTATACATACTAGCACAATAATGAGGTGAAAAGAGGAGACAGAAGAACTTGTAACAAAAATTAGTGAAGGGCTGTGGCAATTCAAACAGAGGTGACCTAGCCAGGAGGTCACGATAAGCCTCACTTAATTCTTCTACAGGTGGAAGATCAACAGCCCCCAGGAGCCACTCCTATTCTACTTCTCCCTGTCACTTCTTCCCACTGGTTCTCCCATCCTCATTTTCCTTTTCTTATCCCTTCAGTTGAAAGTGCCATTATCAGGGAGTTAAAGAAAAACAAAAACCAAACTTATGGTCGTGGCTGCATTACTGTCACTGGTGTGTTTGCATTTATACAGGTGTACCAGAGACCAGAGTAGCTCAGGCAATTCAGCACCACGGAACCCACACAGCCTGCCAGACCCACCCAACTGCCTTACCCCAATTGTTCTGGAGGATAACCTTCTCTAAGCATTCTGCTCTTCTGGCTGCACCGTGGGCAGCACCTGAACTTAAATGCATCCTTAAGCGTTGGATGGTCTGTTTGTGAAGAATGAAAATACAACCAAAGACTTTAAGTTAATATCGGGGCCTTCGCAACATGCAAAATTGTTTTTTTTTAAAGCAAATCAGAATTACTTCTGGAATTATGTCACTGGAACAAAGTTGCATTCCTGAAACATAGAACCCATTTCCGACAAATAACCCTTTTCTTTATTTTGTGGACTTAGACCAGTGTTCAGATTTTGTAAAATACTTTAAAATAACCAGTTCTCGTCATGAGATTGTTTCAAATACCTACTAGAGCAGAAGATTACTGCTAAGAACAGATCTGTGAAAGCAAAGGTCTATACTGGACTTAATATAAGATTCTAACTTGACAGTAGAAAAGGTATTTTATATTTGCTCCAAATACTTTGTCTATAAATGAAACTATACGAGAGGGGAAAAAAAAATTCTTTTTTTTAAATAAAGATTACTTTACATGGGATTTCCTCCTCCAACCATCACTGACACAAATTTTACCTATTATCTTATCAGACTCCTTTTCTTTGTGCAGCTCAGCTTAATTTTGGGAATATGTATAGAATTCAGAAGTTTTGAAGCTGTATGTTTAGGTTTGAAGGTAATATTGTAAGCCTGCTCTTTAGTGTGTCAAAATATTTGTAAGCAACATATTTTCTTAAGAAAAATAGTGATGCTACCCTAAACAGTCCCTACACAATAAAATGTATATAAAAAAGAGGATGTTAGCAGTAAGCAAACTGTCATAAGCAGAGCACTGTATTTAATATTCAGATCAAGGCATCTCTGTCTCATCCCAGCAAACCCTTTTGACAAAAGCCATCCAATGTCTGCCAGCAGTATTGAGTCCAGCTGAGGACAAATTTCAAGATGAACCTGAAATCAATTTGCCATCAAATTTTCATGCTTCTCCCAGACTATCTGTGGCATTTTAATTACAAGCACCCTAGGCGGGGGGTACTACAGATATTGACACTTAGCTCCTACAATAAACTTTATTGGCAACCTCTGTCTGAATGTAGTACTCAACTAGAATAACAAGAAATACATGAGGATATCTAAGCAATAAGGTGGCATAATCATTTTGGAATGGTTTTGTTCCAAATGGTGGACATCTGTACTAAAGAAACTTTTCTGGATTAAAATAAACATCTGTGTGATGGAAAATTCACTTTTGTAATGAACTTGTACAAGATCCCAAGTCCTTGAGGAAGATAAGCAACATAGAGTTTCTTCCCCTTCTGATTTAATTAGGTGGTGTTCTTATCTAACATTTATAAATTTCTGAACTAATCCCTCTTAGCTATTGCGTTCAATTTAGATCAGTGACAGGCTACAGAATCAGGGAATGTCTTTACATCTATTTCAATTTCTACTCCTCAAGATTTCTCTGCACAATTTATAAAGGCTACATATCCTAACAATTAAGGATCTAAACTGGAGACGAATCAGTGATTTGTAAGTTCTGCAATATACGATTTGGAGCTTTTTTAGTAAAGATATTCAGAAGCAGTATGCATACATGCAGTGTCTTACTGAGCACAGTGAGGGCAAGGTTGCTTGCAAGACAATTCTCCTCACTATGAAGCATTTAGGATAATGAAAGATTTATAAAAGAGACATTTAAGAGAGGTTACCATGCCAATACGAGGGTGGTTTGCTATACATGGTTAGGGGAGATGTAAAGAGAAGGAAAAGAAGACAAGGTCACTCCAGACCGATTACAAATCTGAAACTTACAAAAGCAGCCTGTAGGTGCAACAAGATGGTAAATACAAAAAATATACAGGAGAAAAAAGAAAAGAAAACATTATCTCATAATGTTACACTTTAATACAAGAAGAGGAGTGTGTAGCAATGTAAAAGACTGTGACACCTGAAAAAGATTCGGTAATTAAAAACTGTAGGATGCTTTATTCAAGTGTGGTTTGGTATTTCCTAAGCTGCCAGGTAGGAGATGTCACAGCAAACAAGCTGATTTACAGGTGATATTCAGGGCTCTGGATTACTGGTTATGCTGGAACCCCAACACAAAATGCACAAAGCTGAAAAATAAAGGCTTGTTATATGAAGAAATTTTACAAAGAACAGGACTACATGACATGTCAGTCTCCCAGACCCTATTTATTCAATCAAAGTATCATTCTATATTTGTGTTCATCGCTGGTATATGAAACTCAGGGCCTAAGTGAAAGTGACTAGCTGGAAATGCAGTGACACCTATATCACTGCGTAAAAGCTGGTGATGTTTCATCAGACAATAAAAAATTAAGAATTAGGATTCATTGCAGGTGTTTCTTGAAACATTAAAACTCAGTTACCTTCTTTGCTGTTGAGTATAAAGTAAAATATTGAAAAATAAATAAAATAAATTCTACATAAATATTGATCAAAACATTTACTTTTACAAATTGTCGTGAAAGAGGCAGTCTCTCACAATATCAGTCATTTTTCAGAGTTCTTGAACGGTTTTAAAACACTCTGCCTAATGAGAGAAATACTGCTGTTAAAGCTAAGTGTACATCACTTTTCTGAACTCTAGCACAATCTCCAACATGAGAGGAGGAGAAGTTTGCAGTGAGAGCAGCAAAGGCAGCAGTCAGAAACCCGGGTAAATCCCCCACACAGCAGGGAAACGCCTTGCCCCCTGCACCTCGGCACAGCAGTAATGCATCAACGAGAAGTTTGTCAAGTCTAAATTGAGATCTTCGAGAATTTATTTTAAAGGTGCCACATGAAGCACTATCTTTTTTTTTTTTTTCCCCAAAACAGATATGTTTGGTTTGTTGTATTTTTTCCTGTGAAAGATCTAGAGACTGTTACATTCCTGTAAGTATTGAAGTCAATATAAGGCTTTCCTTAAAAAACAGAACAAATGCAATTGCCTCAAATCTTAAAAGTATTTTCAACCAAGTATTACCTATCCATAATTCCATCTAAGATCTCATGGTGTGAGATCCATTTACAATATTCACTAAACGACGCATCCAAGTGAAAGATCCCGCTTCCTACTTCCAGCTGTACCTACCAAGCAGGGCGGGTTTGGTTGGTTGTAGACAAAAACCCCAAAGCCCAAGCGGCTCTGCCCGCGGTGCCCCAAGCGCCCCGCCGGGACCGACCCCCCCACCCCCCCTGCGACGCCCCCTCGTGGCCGCCGGCACCGTGGGATGGGCAGTCCCGGAGCCCGTGATCCCCGCACGTAACTCACGGAACATTCGATATCTTCACTCTATCCACGGATAGCTACATAGTGGATGCCAAATAGTACCCACCCGAAGAGCTGTGTTAGGGCATATTATCCATAGAATTTTTTGGGGGAACTACCTAATTCTCTGTGCATTCCCACAAAACCAGTTTAGTTTTTATTGCTGAACACATGAAAGCACATCATATGGAAGTAATTTTTTATTCCACTCCTGGCAGTTGATATGAAGACTGAAATATTTACTTCATTCATATAACTTGATAATAAACACATGGACAAAAGTCAAGGTTGGCTGCCAGTTCCCTACAGAGAAGTTATATACAGAAAAATAACACGTTAATTACTTTATTTAACATATGTGGTGCCCGTCTTGAATCCAATTTTTCAGGTGAATTCTGAAAATCGGATATGGGAAAGAAAAGTTATATGAAAGTTAACCTTTATTAAGTATTTTTCTGCTAATGACATACTGGCATAAACTGGTCTAATGGCTTAAAACTAGACTGTGAAACTGAGCAGCCATCAGGTATTTGAGGGGGGGATCCTGCCGTTTCTTAAATGAAGCATCAGCTTGACTCACAAAGAACAAATAAAGATTCTCAGGATGACTTAAAATGCTCTCAAGATGTACACCCCTTCAATAACCAAACTAATAGATTTCAAATGTGAACATGGGTTGGCCAACATATTCTTTCAATTAGTTTTATTTTAGTATAAATATGCCAGCAATATGGAATCTAATGTCACATGAGGAATTTCCTGAAATGGGGCACTACTGCTATTAAAGTTATCTGATTCAAGCTTTAGACAAAGTTCCACACACAGAGCGATGTATTCCCGTTTGGAAGTGACTGCAGCCATCAGTAGCCAAGAACAATATGTTGTTTAAGCCAGTCCCTGAGGCACAAAAAGCTCAAACACCTTAAAAAAAAATGGTGTGCGATAGATAATTCACCCATGCATCATTTTACACACCCATACATATTACATAACAAAACCAAGTTAATATTTGTGCCGTGCTTTGAAGATGTAAGGTGTGAATGCTGTTATTACTAATAAACTGTATTTTTCATAGATGAGCACTGAAACTTTAATGAACCTCTGGATATTGAAATACATGTTACAAATCATTTAGTGATACCTGGGACTCCTACATGAGGAAAGAAGGATTTAAGTTTACGCTCGTTTTAGGGTGCAATGTTGGAAAAACTGCCTTGTTGGAGACAGTTTATTTCAGGTACTTCAGGCTGACATATATTAACCTGACATATAATGGGAATATATGTACATGCATCACCCTGAATACAGAGTGCATTGCTAATACGTAGTTTTGTGCACTGGGAAAATCTGAAGAGTCAAGGAAAGCCCTTAGTGAGCTGCGGGTCAGCTTCCCCTGCTGAGTAACCCAGTAGAAACTTTAGCATTTTAGGTCTGAAATAAACTAAATGCAACAGAGCTGGAATAAATAGCTCCTTAGGATAAAGATACAAAATTGCAGAAGTATAGCAAATTCTATGAAATGTTACAAGGAAAAAAGGCTGAGTTTATGTCTCTCTGAAAAAAATTAGGAAACACCAACAAGAAGCCCACTGACAGTATTTCTGCTCTTTCTGGCTTTCCTTCCACAAAATAGTCAGTTTACTAAACTGCTCTGTCATAAAGCACATCAGATATGTAATTTCATAGAGTTAATACTGGAACAGCTTCAAATACTACGTTCCCTCAAGTCTTTAAGAATGTTACTCCTCCAATGTCTTGTAAAATGTACTCACACGTGTTTTGTACATTCAGTAAAGACCAAAATGAATTTTGCATGCAAGGCTATGCATTTTCATTGTCATCAAGAAAAGTTAATTACTGAATAAATTGCAAGTTCAGAAATGTAACGCATTAGGACAGAACCTATCCTTTTTGCCTGAAGAACCTATTAAACTTCATCTCTTCGTTAGCAGCCTAAAAATCTTAATTAGCATTTTGTTTTGGACAAATCCTTGCCAAGCCTTCACTGTCTGTTGCAAATATAAAAGCGGAGCGACTCAGCAGATGAGGGTTTACATGTGAACACAGCATCACTTTTGAGTATTCTGTAAAATCTGACAATGTAATCTCCCACTTAAGAAACCACCGTGAGCAGTTTTTCTGCTTGTCTGTATTCCAATCAGCTCTGAATTCTTTTCATTTATCAGCCAACGAGCTGTTAAAAAGTTACATATACTTAAAATCTTATAACTATGTGGTTAACTGTGCAACCTAAGTATCTACCAAAAAAAAAAAAAAAAAAGGCATTTTTGGTCTTTGCTTTGATATATGCATAAATTCCACCTCATTGTCATAGATATGCCAGCGTAATCGTCACCAAATACACAGAAGACAAGACTGGAAACAACTCATCAAGTTTTAACACTTAACTTGATTAATTTCAAGTGCGTTTGTCTTCTACATTTTGGGTTGTTTGCTTTCTTCTTCAGTGAAAGAAGCAAACATAACACTTTGGAGAAGATACACATTAGCTAAAAACGTACTTCATGATTTGACTTGGCATTTCCAGAGAACCATTACTTCCTAGATTTTGGGAGCCAGCTTTTTCAAACGATTACTACAACAGAGGAGGAGCTGTGCATCCGCATTCCCACTAAGAATTAGTCCTGTTAAGACTAACGAGATCACACTCCTTTGCGATTAAACTACTCTTGTTGTTAACGTACTCCCTGATCAGTCCCAACTTCTTGCATGGTTTCTGCCCAACTGGATCATGCACATTCCTACAGATGTGTTGATCTTCTACAGACTTTTGGACCTGAGAAACTTTTGACAAAGGCATACCTCCTCCTAAGCAGTAAGTATTGCCAGCTGAGGTCCTTCCCTACCTATAACGTATAGCAGAAACAACCGTGGGACTATCTTACCCTTTTCAGTGTAGCACACAGATCATATTGGCAAGCCGAAGTACACACACACACGAAAAAGGAGACCCAATGAGAGCAATATATAAAGATCACAGCATTTTAGAAAAACAGGTCAGAATTAGCCTGGCCAAAGCAGCTGTTTGCCAAATAGAAACGGTGGAAAATGAAAATATTTCCTTAACACTATTTATCTTCTCATTTTGCCTACCTAAGACAGGCAAAGGAACAGGCAGTTCCTCCTCCCTGGTCCTCCAGGGACACACTGCATCTGAAAGAACAGTAAAGGATCCTTTTATCAGCTCCCCACCAAACAAGGGGTAGAAAGTATAGCAAGTAGAAATGATGTACAGCACAAGTGTTTCTTCAAGATGTCCACTGAACTACTGCAGAAACTCAAGAGACAATGTACTTCAAATGAACGTACAGAACGAGCTTAGAAAGAACATTAAAAAAACACATAACTTTCAAAGACAAAATGAGTGACTAAATACTCATGCCACCCAGTGTGCATACAATGTAGAAAGCCACACATCAGCAAAGGAAAAGTATCTCGTTGATCTCTCAGACTGATTTTACTCCACTTGTCACATAGCCACAGAGTAGGAGCAGGTCAGATGAGGCCAGGTTCTTATCTCAGAAAAGACAAATTGACAAGAATGACTACACGTCCTCCTCCTCTGCAGAAGAGACAGTATCTAAAGGGGGCAGGAAAACGGGCCACTGGGCATAAAAAAAATTCAAGAAAACACCCAGCAGAAGTACCTTTCATTTGAGTCTGGTTGTTTATTTCTCGTTATGTGTAATGAGTGTCGGTACGCTGGACAAGGCAGCAATCTGACCTGTGGAGGAAGATTTCTTTCTGACCAAGAAATGGGGACGGGTGTGGGAGAAGGCGAGGAACCATGAGACTTTTATTGTTTTTAATTCAAGGCAAGATTTGAAAGAGATCTAGATTTGGAAAAAATCTGACTTTCAAATAATTTTCCACTTCTTCATAAAAACCATTCAAAAAACATTTAATTAACTTGTTGGATGTTTTTGCACTAGGTCTCCAGTGAAAAAGCCTTTTTTTTTTTTTTTCCTTTGCTTTTATACTTTACATTTTTGAATGGGTTTCAAGGTAGAATAGGTAAAACTAATAAAAAAGACTGTGGGAGGGCAATTGAAGTGCTCTCAGAATCAAGAGACCACCATAACTTTTTTAACTTTAAATCATTTTAGAATCTAAGACAAGTGCATAAAGGAACAGCAGCACGAAACAAGAGCCAGGTTATACAAAACATTGCAAAAAACAAGCAAGGAGTCTTTAGTAGAGTCAAAAGCAACAAAAAGGCCAAAGAATGAATGCAGTCAGAGAGAGCAATTGAAGATATTTCCAAAAACATTTTGAAGGTGTAAAAGGAGTGGACGTTAATTTCAACGCAGGCAAGGCTGACAGTGGTTTAAGACCTCTTGAGAAGTAGCTGATTCCTGACCTTGGTAAGAAAGAGAAGTTTAGTAAACCAACACTTTTTTTTTTTTTTTTTAAATTAGGGTGTTCAGCAGCACAGTTAAGACTTCTAATTACCAGAAAGGTTGGGGTGGGGTGGGGGGCAGGCGGTTGATATTAATGCATTCTTATCCCCAGGGTCCCTCTGTATAAGCAAATGAAAGCTGTAATGACCCCCTGCATAAATTAAATCTCTCAAAGACAAAATACAATAGAAGATTAATGCATAAAGACAAAACTGGGCATAAAATCGCAGGATAACTGCAAGGCCACATCTCGATATGAGATTAAACTTGAGGAGCTTAACACCTTGTTTTAAAGATATTGCTCAAGGAAAGACTTTTAACCTGTATATTAAAACTAATGAGCTAAATAGGCCCTGCATTAAAAAACTAAAATCTAGTGTCATTCTTGGAAGAGTGAAGACAAGCACGATCATTTTTTGCTCCCCTGAATGTTGAATTACAGTGATTAGATTCCTCTACAAGCTGCATTAATTTGTTATTTGCATGGAGACAGTGTAATAGGAAAACATTTTCCACATTAGTGCAACAGACAGCTTTTATGCCTGAGCTCTATAAAGAATAAATTTGCAATTTTCCAGAAAGAAATAAGGTAATGAATAACTGGAATTCCAGTGTGGGAATACTACGTCTCTGTACAGTAGCCATTTCAATTAAATATAGAAGATTTGAGACCACACCATTTTCATTGCTGTATCCTAAGAGGCAATGGTTTGCTTGAGCCATGCAGTCAGATATTTCCAAATCATGTAAGAAAAAGTTCAATTTTAATAATCAGTAAAGACAGTGAGGTCCCAAAAGAAGACATAGTAAAACCAGACTGATGTATAGAAATATGTTAAAATAGGCATGAATGACTCATTATTCATATTCTATATTCTTAAACATGTTCAGACCCAAACTGTAGATACAATATTTTCTTGTTGTAATCCAGCAGTACTTTTGCCATTTTTATTTAGCAAAGCATTAATAAGGACTCTTATTTCCTGCTGCAAAAATCTCACTATATTTAATCCAATCAAGGCAGGGATAGAGGTAGCTAAAAGCCAAAATTAAGGACAATGGCTCAAAGTCTGATGTAGTATTTTATGGACTCCAGTGGAGGCTGAATTTCACGCACTTTTTTCCATCTAGTAAGCAAATAAATAGGCAGGAGACTTGTTTCCTGCTACCAGGAAAACTACTGAAGTGTTTACACCAAGTTACTGAGAATTATCTGCTGCTGCATTAGGTGACTAAATCCAAACATATAACCAAGCTTTTTCTTCAGATTTTCTTAGATGTCAGACACTACACTATTTATCCAGCTAGCTTCGTAGAAATTGCTGGGTTTTTTTCAATTAAGTTTTAATAACTTTAATATAAAATAGTGCTTAAAAAGGTAACACTGTAGCACAATGGTTCAATATTGAGATAATACAAAGAGCTTTCCACAAACGCAGGTGTCCTACATCTTTAACCCGTTGTAGCTGAAGACAGCCACGCCAGCCCGGCTGCAGGACTTTCTCTCTTTTTCAGTTAACATCAGTGGGCTATAGTTAGCATTTTTATTGTTTTAGTTCAGATGCTTATTCTGAATGTAGAATTATATACTAAATGAAAAAAAAAAAGAAAAAAGAAGCTTGAAAAGGTATCTCAACATCAAGATACAGAGAAATAGAAATAGCTTCTAGAAAACTAATATTTGTATCCCTATAATGTTATTTATCCCCTGGATTTTAAGTAGATTTTAAATCACCTCTTTGAACAGATGTTCTCTTAAAAGAGTGGCTGATTTGGGAAATGATAGGTCTCTGTCAAAGATTGCCCAAAATTAGTACCAACTAACTACAGCCCCAAGTATTACAAACTCGTCATTCTCAACAACAAAATGCCACCCCTGTTAGCAGCGAGCTTAATAATTCCATGTAAGATATCTTGAGCCACTGGAAAGAAATAGGAAGTTCAGCTCCACTAGTTTAAGCTGATATGCTTCCTTCTTCACAGCTGCCCGTAGTTAAACCAGTCATACATTCAAAAAATGGTGTAATGACCAAAAAAACACCAAAAAACCCACACAAAACTCATCCAACGCCCAAAATATACACTGAAATCTGTGCTCAGGCTGCCTCTTTCCTTCCTTTGTCTTCCAAAATAGGATAATTTACAAAAAGTGATCAAAGACCAATATGCTTCTAGTAGCTATGGATACTTATTTCATAAAAATAAAGCCTCAAAAGAAAAAAAAAAAAAAAATTATTTTTTTTAATGCAATGCTGTATTTTGGATGTTTTATGCAATAATCAAAAATATCCCTTAAGGGAGATTTCAGTAAGCAGATGAGAATATTCTCAATAAAATCCTGATTCCTAGAGTTAGATTCAGGAATGAGATATATACTATTATGGCATAAATTAAATTTAATCAAAACAATGAGAATCATGGATATTAATTTTCACAATTCATTTCTCACACTGAGGATTAAATCCACAATTATTCTACCAGATAAATTTGAACAGGATTTTCTAGTTTCTACAGAAAGTAACCAACCCAGAATCAATCCAAGTTGCTATTGCTACGGAGTGCAACTCTTTGTGCATTTAGCTGGTTACCAGTTTCCCGTTAAAACAGCAAAACTGTAACATCATGGGAGGATAAAAGCCCCTCTCAATAAATACCCTATGAGTTCTCTGTATCATAATCCAAAACGGGAACAGTAGAATGGGAAACCAAATGGGCCTTGTATTAATATACACACTTTTTGGCAAAATTATTTTGGTAATAATTGAGATCTTAATTGAACTGCTGTTTCGAAAAGATATCTATCTGGAATCCTCTCGTGTCAGCAGCAGAACTCCTTTGACCTTAGAAAGAGCCAGGATTTCAACCCATTCTTATCCTGATACGTTTCTGGGTTATTTTACTGAACTAAATCAGTGGGATTTGTCTGCTTCTTTTTAATAACACCTATTTGGCACTCATCCTTAGAATATAATAGGTTTGGTACTGCCTTTTTCATTTTCGAATTCATGGTTGCTTGGTGGTCTTAATTTTCTCAGAGTATTCAAAGATGACAGATTAATAGGTGGTTCCTCGCAACTATGTGGGCAGATCTTTAATGGAGCTCATTAGTTTATATTAGTGAACAGCGTACAGCGATGTGGAAGCTGCTCTTAGAGGACAACACTTCTACAGCTAAATAAAAAAAATTAACAAAAATTAAATTCATCTCTTCTATGATTAAATAAATATCAATTAGGTCAATTTATGTAAAGAAGAAACAAAGCAAATTATTTATTCAGCATTCTGGTGCTACAGTGGTGTTTTTTTTTTCTACCAAATTCAGCTGTCCTTAATACCAGCAAAAGGAAATCTTTTGAGATTTACCAAGCATACCTTGTACATCTGTTTATTGTCTAGGACACTTAGTAGTATAACAGGCTGCTGCTCAAGCCAGGAGAGAATTCTGTGGGATCTCCTATCATAATAAGCCTTGAGCTAGGAAAGGATTATGAAAAAAATAATAATCACAACATTAAATGCAAGTCAAGCTTGGCACTCAACCAAAAAACCCTGGACATTTATATTAACAGGGCACACATAAAAGGATTTCATTTTACACAAAACATTTTTTATTTAACTTTATTGGACTTTTTTCCAGCACCTGCTTAGGTTTCCAGGTAACCATGAAGTTTAATAAACCTGTACAATGATAATTAAACACTGTAAATAATTTATCTGCTTAATCTTCCTAACTGGCCTTTTATTCCTTTGTAGAAAAGCGATCCTTGCTGACATTCTGAATAAGGTTGGCAAAATAAGTGCGGTGAGGAGTGGTAGCATAAAGTGGATTTGCTCTCAATAATATATGAAGCCACATGCTGGGTAGAGGAATCCTCACAAAAGCGGTACCACAGCAATCTGTTCCTTTCATCTGCAGCCAGCATTTAAAGTGAAGGTGCTGCTCCGAATCAAAAGCACAATCATTCATTTGTGAGCAGATGTCCTTCACACGGCAGGCAGCACTTCTTCAAAACAGAGCTGAACAAATGCACTGCTGTGAGACAAGTTCCTCTACCCATTAAAGAAAGAACACAGTATATATTAATTTAGCAGGTTGTTGAATGTTTTAAAGTAGAATTTATGAAGCAGAAAAAGCATGTGGTGAAACAAAATGGCTTTCAAACTAAAATATGAAAAAGCTCCCCTAGTTATTCGTTTGCAAAATGCAAGAGCCCAAGGCTCACGACCATAGTTTATGTGGGAAACAAGCTGAAATGTGAGGTGTGTGATTTTCCACACTACGCTCAGATTATTAACTAAAAGAGGCCATTAATTTGAGAATATGTGTGTGATGGTACGATTATATGTAGATGTATCCTGCGTTCACATTTGTTCGTGGTATTTAGGATTAAATCAAAGTGAAAGTTGTTTAAAGCTGTTGGGACTCTGCATCATTTAGCAGAGTAAACTTGAGAGCTGTTAAGAAAGTCAGTTCTGACACTTTTGGTTGAATAGATTTTTTTCTAGTTCCCTCTGCATGGACAAACTGTTTTTGGAGAGTATTTCTTTTTCTAATAAAAACTTTTGGATGTGGTCCACGCACACTGTGGCAGACAGAAAGACTCACGCTGCCTCCTGTGTGAGCCAGACCAGGATCTTTGTTATGAAAATTGCAGTGGTTGCCCTTTCAGTTTTTGGAGCACATTCCCATTACGCACATTAAAATATATATTATAAAATAACACACAAACCCTTTTCTCCTTACTCATAATAACTTGAAGCTCCAAATCTAACCACCACCACCATCCCCCAGTCACAGCAGTTGTGTATGCTACACGTATACTGATAGCAACACAGACCTTTCAAAAGCAAGATGTTATCAAATGAAGGCGTGCAAGTCAAACTCTCCTGCAATGACTGAGAGGAAGAGGCACCTCCATCCCTTTGTGTGTATTGTTTTACAAATATCTATTGTTTAGGTAGTTCCTCTGGCTCCTTTCCATAGTCCTCTTGCTATGAGATCCCCACCATAATTCTAGCCACAGCTTCCACAGCCTGCCCAGTGCACCAGTCCCGCCTGCAGTCGCAGACGGGCTGCGTAACGCCCGCCACCCACCGCCCACAGACGCGTGGCTGAAAAGCTTCCTGCAGGCTTCGCTCAGCTCGCTCAGCACCCGGTCGCACCCAAACACCCAGCAAACCTTCAGAGCTATCTGCCAACAAAAGCCCGTCTCCTCTTTCCGTCCTTCCTCTCTCCCATAACGTGGCTTACGAGCACATCAATAGTTACAATTACTTCATCCACATTAAATAAACACACAAGAGTTTTGCTGCCCACGCGGAAAAAGGTTGATTCCTTCTAGCAGAAACATACTCTTACTAGCAGGGTAATTATTATAAGGCATACTGCAATTTATACCTGAATCTCTGTTTATATAGGCGTGATTATTATACCAGGAGTCATTTGTGGATAGCGCACAGATAAAAATGCAGCTAATAACTCTTACTGTAATGATTAATCAATTTATGAATATATTATTTAAACTAATAGTTCAGGTAGGGTATCTTAAACAAGTTACAGAGTACATCGACCAATTCAAATACCAGCTACTAGATCAATAAGAAACTATAAGTAACTCAAGGGAATAGGTACACTTGCATAAGAAACTGTGAATTTTTAAAATCTCTCTATTGGGAGAACAACTTCATAAAAAATAATTGCTTTAGGCCATTATGTTTGGATTTTGGCAAACTGTATGCTAACTTAGAAATCAAAATAAGAATTTTACACTGTATACTAAACTATTTTTATACATATAAAAAAATACAAATTTTAAACTAGTCAGAGGAAAAACAATACCTGATACTTCTGTTTAGTTTTTCAACTCATTACTATTTAAAGTACAACCTGGTTTATGTAAGATGTGAACACACTGTCAAGACTATGCTCTAGACTCAATAAAACTGAAATATATTTAAACATGAAATATTTTTCTCCTACAATTTACAAGACAAAAAAAAAAGAACTTTAAACTAAGTATCTTAAAGGCAAAATGTTTTTTAAAAAAAAAACAACCAAACAGCAAACCAAGGCAAAATTAATCAAACAGCAAACCAAAAGGAAAATCTTATTTTCTCATAACACATTGCAGAAATTGTTAATCCTAATACAAAAGAAATTTGTGTAATACATAATAATAAACAGACATTTATCTAAACATCATCAATAATAATAATAATAATCCTCATATGCATCTTCTAAGTATAAACATACATATTGAAAAGTCAAATTGGGCCAGCAAATGCACCTGCAGAACCGTAGGTACCTAGTTAAACCTGGCAATTCAGTTTGTTGGCAACCATCATGACGAGGTCTCTGTACTTGATTTAGTACTTTTTAAATCTAAATGTATAATTTTAACCTTTCATAGTAAGATTTTTAATTTCAGGTATCAAGTGCAAATTCACCAAGTATGCCACTGCCCTCCGCTCGCTCTGATGCTAAAGGTGTGCTTTATCTCTGTTTCAAGTGATAGTGCATTTTAAAAATTAATTAGTAGCTTGCAAGAACAGCCACACATTATTGAGTAAGTAACAGCATTTAAGTGAAACAGATGAAATATTGGTAAGCAATGCAGACCACAGTATAAGTATGTGAAGGGGGTCATAGGCTAATCCCTATTGATTTTCCAAGTACGCGTACAGCACCGCTGGGAAAGGCCAGTTCTGTTGGCAATCAGCTAGCACAAATACATTATAAATCTTACTGTCCACCTTCACTGATCAGTGTCACTTACTTCCTCCACTAAAGACCATGAGGAAACTACAACAAATCCACTGACAAACAACCAGGAAAGAATTTTAAAACCTTTTTCCTAAAACATACTTTCTGAATGCTTGTGATATACGTAAGGGAAAAGAGAAACAGCTTTCAAGGAGCAATATGGTACTTGTAATAACTGTTCAAATAAGTAATCCACAAGAAAACTGCTGGACCACATAGAGGAGGAACACAAATAATGACGAACAAGTCATTCACGTTCATCTTACAAGATAACATGAAAATCTGGAGCAAATACTTTGCATTGGCCCCGTGTTTGCCTGTTGAGGGAAGGAACTGAAACACATTAATTTCCCACAGCTGAAGACAATATTCCCCCAGCAGAGACGGAGTAAGTAGACTGCTGTTGAGAACTACACACAGTAACCACCTTTTAGTGCAAAATTCACAACACTGCAGAAGAAATACGCAGGCCTGCTGCAGCTGTGATTGCACTCCCTTGCTGCTGAATGTATCACTCCAGCCACCCTTATCAGCTGGGCACTGCTCACTCGTGAGTAAACTAACTGGTACCAACCCAGCTTCATCCTCGTTTATTAATAAGGCTCCACGTCAGCTTTTCTGAGTAACTTCCATAGTTCTGTCCACATTCTCTCTTTTCCTCCAGGAAATATTACTAGAAAAATCAAGTTCATTCAGGAACACTGCATGTCATTTTAGAAAAGCCACTAAAAAATAGTTTTCTAAAAAGAAAGAGATCAGGAAGACTTTCTGGGAAAATTTTGTGCCACAGGAGCTCATTTGTTGTCTGTTTGTTTTTCCTTTTAACCAAGCATTGCTGCAGTTAGGATGTATTTTTAAGAACGTCTCAGATGCCCCAGTGAAGAAGGACATTCCCGGGCTTTTTCAGCCACCAGTGCAAGCCCAGGAATGCTGTGCCACAGACGAGAAGCTCAGTGTTTTACAAATTCAAACTTAAAGATTCAAAGCCATGAGTCTACTTCCACAAGACACAAAACAAAACAACACAATCCATTCCCTTGATCCACAATTTTTGCTGTCCTGTGACAAAATTTCTTGTACAGAAAAGGTAACTGTACTGCAAAACAGCCAGAGAAGCATCCAGGTGTTAATTTGATATACAAATGCTGATACAGACTGGGTTTCTTCTCAGACACCTAGTAGGAACAATTTACCCCAGTAATAATGCATCTCACTTACGGGTTTTTCTACACATTTCATATGATTCATTATAAATACCTATGCAATATCATAAATTGCACATATTCCGGAGTTTTAGAGGGTTTTCTTTCATTGCTTTGTTTTGTTTTTAAGAAATGTTGCTAAATACTCTATAATCTTATAAACTGAATGAAAGAAAAATAATCTCTGGTTCCAGACTGGTCCCCGCAGTAGCAAAGAGCTTCAGTGGCTGTAAGATAACTTCTATACGGAGCACAATAAAAGTTCAAGGCTTAACCAACTGACTTAGCAGGGCAACCAAGGACAGAGCTGTCAAACGCACAAAAGAAGGTACTGAAAAAAGAGTAAAATACAACTTATTTCATGTCATCGTTATCATCCCAGTGGGTATACGAAATGAGATTGAGAGGCTGATTTTGAAATAATTAGTGCTTACGTAAAAGCACTATAGGTGCTTTAAAGCAAATACGTAACACATTTAATCAGCTAATACAGTTAAACACAATTTAGGTTCAGATCAGTGAGAAAGTCGTTTGAAGTGGTTCTGTATTAACCAAGCAAAGTGCAAACATCAGGTTACACTAATTGCTCTGTAGATGAGACATTCTGAAACAAATACTTCCACTGTGGAATGAGGTTGTGCTACAACTGACTATCCCAGCCTGGCTGCACACGATACATCCCAGGCAGTATAACTTGCAATTCACCACTTCCTTGGGTGTAACAGGTTTAGCAGTTCCCTTTGCTGAGAGTGGAAAAACCACTAGTTTGCCCTACAAACCTGGAACACTCCTGAATATAACATCTATGGCATCAGCTTCTGCTGGAAACCCAGTTTACACTCACTTTCACTACAGCATGTCTTTGTATGAAAACAACATATAAATTGAGCTCAAAATTTCCATTTAAAAGTATCATTTAAAAGTATTAATGGAATTTTAAACTGTCTGGGAAGATGGATACACTGTGTTTGTTTTCTACATTAATGATCTATAAAAACAATGGAATAGACCATAAATACAGTATTTTTTTGCAACAGCCTTCACTAAAAAGGCTACTACTTGTGTTTATCATTTATATCCTCATACGCAACCTCAAAATTGATTACACTTTAAACCATACATAACTTGCTGTGTTTTTCATTTTGAGTCACATCGCAAACATTTTTATAACTCTGTTAATATATTCCATACTTTGTATTCTTATTGATTATGAATATTTCTTTAGGAGACTTTATTGCTTTTCAAATAAAAAATGTTAGGTATTTAAAAAAAAATAGGAAATAGTATTGCAATATATATACTTTTCTTTCTCATGATAATTCTAATATAAAAATTGTTAGTGGGAATATTTGCAGACTATCATTTTTCACATTTTAAACTCAAGAAATAAAAAGGAAACAGCTAGTAATATGAGGTACTGCATAGGTTACAGATATTTTTTTCCCTCAAATCTCTATTTAAGCTGTTGGGCTGAATCCATAATCTTTTTGAACACTTAAAAAAATTAATATACCAAAGGAGTGTCCATATAAAACATCATGGTTTTATATCAAGTATACATTATCCTTCCTAATTACTACTGCAGTTTGCAGACTGAAATACAATTTATACTTAGGATATGATTTCGCTATTAATTATCAAATTGAAAAAAATAAAATCTTGCATTATAAATTCTCTCTTGGAAATTAATGTTATTCTTTTTTCCATAATCCTATCACACAAGCAATAAGTGCATTGCAGCATGAACACTTTAATTTTTCCAGTTAGTTTTGAGCAAGCCCAGAGGTGAGGTTTAATAAGGATCAATGGCACTTTATCTGGGACAGGGCCACTTCACAGCATGCAAATTACACAGTAACACTTAAAAAAAGAAATAGATTTAATTAAAAAAAAAGTAGAACCACAGGCTCTGGAAATTCAATTAAAGGATTTATGCAAAGGTTTGCTAGGTTTTTATATGCAGTTACTGCTTATATAATGAGCTTTTCATATTAAAAATCAATAGGTAATCTAGAGTAGAAGATCATCCCCTTAAATACATTTTTGAAATCAATTTGAAAAATAGTCCATCAACTGCTGTGACTACTCTTGCTGCTTCGATTAGACTAAGAGCAATATTTAGATTGTAAGACGTGCTATGGAATATCTATGCTTGGATTTTGCTTTCAAGTGTTCTTATACTTTTAAGTGCCCAAGCTAATCATACAGTAATTCAAGACTGTGTATAATGGATAAATAATTAATTTAATTGCTCGCAAGGGCATAAAAGTCCTGAAATATGTGAAAAAGCACAATCTGACAATATTTTGAGTATATGCAGAAACCTACATCTATGAATTTCTTCACTATCTTTCTTCTCAGCCTACCAGCCACTTAGCACACTGAGATAAATATTTCTGTTTATAACTTATTAAAGTCACCAGCTAAGGAAGCAATTAGCCTAACACTTGTCTGAAGTGCAACTTTCACACATCATGAATTTAAAGATGGATCAGGTCCTGTGTCCTTCAGGTTTAATCTAATTTGCCAAGATGCTGTGGTGATATAAGATCATTATATTAAAGTCCAAATATCCTAGTTAATATTCAGCACTGATCACAAATTCACATCTCACGCAAGCAAGTACACCTTCAAAATGAATGGAGATGGACCTATTGCATCAGCATTTAATTTGCATCTGTCTAACCAATTGCACGGGGTTTGTAAAAATTCTGAGGTGAACATTACAAGGCGGTCACTCAGCTGTCCTTTTTGCTCAACAGCAACAAAAAAAAGCAGTGAGAACTATCAAATATGAAGAATCCAAGGGATTCACTCACAGCACAGGCTGCTGCTGTTGTTATTGCAGCATGATAGTCTCCACACAACAGAGGATAAACACAAGACTCCTCCTCCCTTGCACAAGTAGACTTTCCACATCTGTTTCCATCCATTCATAGGTCTTTCCATGTCACTGCTTAAATCAGCACCAGGTTGCTGAACATACATGTGAATCACTGAGAAATTCTTGGACTAGAATATTCTTCTGTTATATGCTTGCATGTAACGCCTAGGCACAGGGCTTTGGTGGTTTTGGGTGCTCATGAAATTTAGATTCTAAATAATGAAATGCAGAGGGAAAAACGGCACTCATTATCTCACGTGTTCATATGATAGGGAGGAAAAAATCCTTATTTCTGTTGATGGTTAAACATTCATGCATGTATTCACATACATGTTTCATTATCTTAATTCAATACTTTAGAAGAAACATAATTCCTTTATAAAAGATTTGAAAAATGGTACTGGCGTATAGCTTCTATACATGAAACAAAGCAAAACGACAACCATGAAAGTCAGGGATTAGACAAAATTTTCTCTATCTGTAACATGCTCTGCCAAGCAAAGCATTTCAGCATTTCAGCTATGAAATATCCTCAGAGGCAAACACATTATACAAAAGTTTCCGAGTAAGAAGAAAAATAAATAGTAGCTGAAAAGTAACTAATAGTTTTCAGTTAAAATGATGATATTTAACAACAAAACTATAGTATTCAGGAAGTGAATTTATCAATAGCTTGCTTGTTAAAAGCTTACATTGCTTACACGTCTCAGGAATAATATCCAAAATTTCTGCGTCAGCGCTCTACTCTTTACACCCATCCTGCATCCATCATTGCAGAATACCATGGGGTTCAAGTAAAGTCCAGACTGCAAGAACAAATGCTGTCATTTCTCTATTAAGTCGGTTAAATATCTTCATAAGCATTTTGTGAAGTGCATTTCTTTATTAGATTTCCACTGTTTCTTAAAAGAAAAATCTCAAAGGAATCAAAGAAAAATGTTTGCTTACTCTCATTTCAAAAGAAACGTGGATACAGACTAATGCTATCTTTTTCGAGAGGTTTGAAACAAAGACGTTAATGAACGGTAGCTTTATTTTAATCTTTCTTCCTACTAACTGAATTTCTCATGCACGCCATATTTTTCTACACTTTTGCATTTTAAACACAGTGTAAGTACATGAGGGGATCAAAGAGTTTCAGATGAATCTGAAGAGTTATAGCAAGGGTAACGAGGGTCCTTAGTTTCTAATGACAGAAGCATATGCTCTCAACTTTCTAAACTGCATCCAACTGAGCCATTTATCAAGGCCTGAAACTTTTTCATTATTTAAAGCACTACGACAGCTTTCCACTTGATGCCTTGGAAGTACACAATAATAGAGATTCTATAGTCATTAATTATAATATCAGCTGGTTGATGAAGTTACTGTACTTGCTGCTTGGTGATTTCATTTTTAATTGCAGCAGGTGGTGTGGAAATAAAGTGATGTACTGACACACACGGTCACCTCAACAGTATTTTCTTTTTTATGTACAGATAAATGCAACTTGTTTTTTTGAAAATTCCTTCTGTTTTATATCCCACTGCATATAGTAGCTGCAAGGAAAAATGAGCACACAGAACACTGAAAATTCGATGCTTAGAAATGAACTGATAGAAGATATATTGTCCCCATTTTTCTCCTTTCGAAATATTTAAGATACTGAGTTTTTTCCTCCATGTAAAGATTCACAGTTTCCAAACACAGCTGTCATAAATAAGTCATAGCTACATATAATGTACAAGTTTTTTCTTCTAATTGTTGGTCTTATAAATGTACCTGAGTAAGTAGCCACTTTTGAACTCTAGAAATCTTAAAATAAAGATGTAGTTAAGCAACATTAAACTTCAACTGTATTAAATTCTAAGACCATTCTAAAAATGAGTGTGACATTCTAAATGGTGTGCCCTATTTTTTTTTCTCTATTTTGGAATTAGTCTTATATGCTCCATCGCTCTAGTAATTTACTACCCAATGCATCCACATAGGTTTTTGCCATTTAAAATCCATAAGCATACTGAAAACAAAAAACGGATTAAGACAACAATTGAGCGTACTGATTTATGCTTTTGTTGTCTTCAGACTGCTTCTGTATGTTTTTGAATAGTCTGTATTGTTCTTCTGATACTGTCTGCTCTTAAAAGTGTATTTTCCTCCTCTGTAATGTTTTAATTTCATTAATCTCTAATTTAACAGATTAAATAACTATTACAGGAGATTTTGCTGCCATAGGTTTTCCATGAGATTGATAGGTAATAAAAACTGGTGTTTCTTAATGGCCACAGACATCCGTCTTCTACATAAATCAGCAAACTCCCTTAAGAATCCCTTATGTCCAAGTCATAGATCAATTGTACTGAAGCCTCATTACAACACACACTGCTGTTCTCTGAAATAAGGCTGTGCTACCTTAGCTCAAAACTACATTAAATGTAATTAATACAACCGTGATGGAAATGGACACGGTATTAAAATGTATATCCCCAGGGAGAACAGGTTGTGAAAGCAGCTACGTGCACTGTCATGCACGGCACACATGACTAGGGAAAATTTTAGCACTCTTACTTAGGATTTATAGGAGTTACACCATAAAACTGAGAAGCTGCAGTACCAGGAGCAGGAAGCCAGCTTTGCCTCAGCAGCACACTCCTATGGCACAGCAGCAGCAGTTGAGTAGCGGCTGGATACTGTCTCTTGCCTAAAGAAAGATGCTGTAGTCTTCCAAATCCTCTCTAACACGATGGTAATTTCCATCTTCAAAAAAGTGATACAAACATTGTTAGAACTCCAAAACTCAAATGGAAAGGACATTTCTGTAAGTAGTGAATGTAGGGAAAAGTCTGAGGTGATGTGAATTGTCTGGCTGTAAATTAGGGAAAAAGAAGGTGGCTTCCAAAAATTTAGTACTTTATTTGAGTACAACATCCATGTCATTTGGAAGAGAATACTGTAGAAAGAGGGAATCAACTGAGCAAAAAGGAGTGTGTGGAAGTGCTGCAAGGTGTCCAAAGTAGGCAAACAAAATAAAGTTGGTTAGACTTCCACAGACTTGTCTTCAGTGTTCCCTTGATGACAGCATTGTTCATTTTAGGAAGGAGTTTGTCTAAAAAACCAACAGGCCAGTACTGCCAGCTTTCATGAATACATTGTTTGGCTCAGATAGAAAACAACTTCAGAGTCTGAGGGTAGCCCAGCTATGAACAGGACTTTTTCAGCGTACTCTGGGTCTTGTTTCAGACTCAAAAGCAAGCTATGCTGCCTGAACTCTTGGTGATTTGCTAACCCTTCTCCTCTTAAGAGGTCCTCTCTTGTTACACATAGTAGGTAACAAGGAGTTAGATCTCATAACAAGATAGTTCAAGTGGTTTTGGAGTAATATCTCTGTTCCTATAGTTCTCTGATAAACACTGAATTTATTAAATATGCTATTTTATCTGTTGCATTGGTTTCCAGAATGGGCTTGTATGACTGCTGAAAGACAAATCCTAGAATTGGGGCTCATAATCGGAGGCATTATATCCATGAAGAAGTCTGGAATCATTGCTATAAAGTATTTATTATCTGACATGCATAACCATTAAACAATTATTATTGAAATGTTCTAACTTTGCTGATCTCGTCTTCTAAGGAAGATGTTTTGCATCCTCCTTTTAATTCAATTTTTACACTACTACTATAGTGGCCGTTCTGTATGTACAAGGCAGGAAACCAGGTTCATATTGGTCAATAATATTACTGAAGAGTTCAAATATGCAGACAAACCCTTGAGCCAAACTCTGCTCTTATGCATGTCAAGATTTGTAGCACTTAAAAGGGAACAAAGTTTGACAATTTTTGCTCACAAACACTGAGTACAGAAGTAGGTTATCTCATTTCAAGGGATTAAGCTCTCTGTATTCTGGGTGCCCATTGTTTTCAAATGCAAGTAGATTCAAATCTACGAAATGTAGAGCAACCACATTTCTCACATCGTAGGATCACTTCATGTTATTTCCTAATACAACATAAAGGCAAAAATAATTGCAATAAAAAGCTTGGAATTTGGCCACATTCATTCTTGCTTCATTGTTCCTTTATCTCCTTGTAGTTTTGACTTCTTTCTGGTTTTGTGTAATCTTAGCTCCTTACATGCCCATAGTGCAAATGTGCAATGCAACCCAAACCGCATCAGCCATATGTATAATAAACATGAAAATCCCAATAGTCTTCACATTAACTACCCAATCTAACAAGCAGGATTAGACATTATATCAAATTTACCAAATTATATCAAATTTTCTTTGTCCTGGCTTACTTTTCTGTTATCTTCTACAAATGAACTTGAATGTTTCTACAAGGGTACTAGAAGTAATACTATATTGCATTTTCAAAGGCTGCACAGCCTCATTTGTTGTTGTACACTGCACAGAGAATTATTAACAATGAGCTGAGACCCACAATGTCATATGATCCAAATGCAAATCCTCAAGGACATTTATTTTCTCCAAATCAGTGGGTAACTGAGCCTTTAAACCACACACAAGCATTAGGACTCGTAAAAACAGTTAAATATTTGTGCCATAAAAATATTTATACTGCCAAATTTTGCTTGGATCTATGAATATGAAAACTAGTACGATAGTCTACAAAATGGAACTGTTGCATATTGAATTGCCAAATCCAAAACGCAGCTGTTCACACTAAAATGAAGCAAATTAAAACTACAAACCAACCCAGAAATGAGTAACATTAGTATCAGCCTCAAAATTAATACAAAGGTGGCCTTTCGAGTCACTCAGCATTAAAGAGGACATCCTTTTCAGTGTCATTTTTGCACTGGGCATAAGATTCCTAATATGCGTATCATAGTTGAAAGACAGTAAAAATAAACCTAGCCTAGAATAGCTTTGCTGCTCTGTCCCTAGCCATGAATGAAAGCAAGGGGAAACAAGTGTAGCGTTGGTTTTCCTTTTGAAGTCAGACGATCTCCTTTCAAGCTGAAGCAAGGTTAGGCAGTTACAGAAAATATGCAGTACATATTTCTCATGAAAAAACTCCAAAAACTCAGGTATCACGTTAAAAGGAGTTGAGTTTTTTTAAATACATAAAAAGGTCTTGCAAACAACTTCTGCAGACTGCGAGTCAGAATCTTTTGATCCTCAGTAAGAGCCAAACAGATTGCCCAATATTTGCACACAGTGCCCTGGCAGAAATATAAAGAATGGGAAGGGCATATCTCATAAAATCACCACCACACCTATTATCTACCACTCCAGAGTAACAAACAATTGATGTCCACTATAATCTCACATCAGAAATTGCTAAAAGTAAGATTATATTATACTATAATTACAGAAAAACAGGGAGCCAACCAAAAATGCGGATGTATCTCAACCAATACTGTCGAGAATTAACCAAAAGGCAGCAATTAACTCGTCTGTATTATAGAACATGTTTCTACTGTCAGGAATCATTTAGCTTGCCATACATACAGCTTCTGAGAAAAGATGGAATCCACTTCATGGAACCAATGAAAATTCCCTTTCTATTTAAAAGTAACATAAATTGAGTGTCACGGAAATATGTGCAAAAGATGTACTATTGGGAGGGGGAAAATCAAGGTAATCCTATTCCTCAAGTGCATTTTTAAACCTCAAAATATTGGGGAAAATACACACTAGTCCCTAGAGAAATCCGTGCCAAGAACCTCGTCTTAATTATTCAGCATAGCTTTCCTAATCTGTCAATTTACCTCCATACATTTATGAACTTTATTGCCATTATTAATATAGGTATTAATGTAATCCAAAGACATTAAGTCATCAGGGATTGGTGAGAAAAGCACAGACATTTGGGAACAGAATGAAAGCAGAAAGTCTCTAAATTAACATTCCCAACAACGCAAAAAGTGTATACTTTATTTTAGAATTAATACAACTTGGATGTGCTTTTGTTTTTTTGATTTTTCTTTTGCTTCCTAAAATAGCTAGTATACACAGGAAAACATCCTGATTAACTGATTAACAAATATAGACAGAGAACTCACATTACTGTACTTCTCTGAAAAAACTAAGAGCTTCAGTTTAGCAATGCCTACTTCAAGCTTTTATCAGCACTAATTTCAATGAAAAAATGATCGTAAAATTCAGAACAGAGGGAAAACAGACCTTAATTAAGCAGTGTTATCTCTTTCTATTATAATGAAAGCGAAGTTACAGTTATACTTTTACCAAGATTTTTCCCCACTTAATGAAGACATTATCCGTGAGTTTTCAAAGTCACTTTACAAAAGAGCATTCAAGAGACATTAAAGTCAGTTTAAACTAGAAAGTCTTTTTGAAGTCAATAAACAATAAAAAGAACAATGAGAAGACAGCCTTTGATCTCTTCTTACTCTAAAGTCTTTAATTTCTGTTTTAATCTACTAGCTGCATTAAGTCTCGTTTTCAAATATTTTTCATCTGCAATGTACAGTAAGCTTGCCTTGATTTTTTTATTCATATATATTCTTCCTGTATTAATGTACACTTCTCATTACCAAGGATGGGTGTCACCTGGAAGTTCTCCCACCGAAATAAACAGAAAAAAGTTTTCAAATTATTTTTCATTCTGTTCTCTTTCAAAATTTCTTTAAAAAGAAAGAAAAAAGTAAAAGGAAAAAGAAGATAGCATCTTCAGCTTTGAAATTTGTGAGAAGATCAAAGACTATAATGCACATAGATTTTTCAAAGGATAAATTATTAACAACATGGGCGAACACATACTGGTCAATAACATGGTCAAAGAATGGTAAGTTAAGAGCATCTCTCTACAGCCAATTACAGTTAATCTGACTTTATTGTTTGCAAGAAATTCCAAGTTATTCGCTAGATTTTTAATACAGCTTTTAAAAACCCTTTTTAGCAAAGCTGTGAATTGTGACAAGCTCTTGACCAGGTTCAGCAGCTTGGCATTTTAACATTTCTTAACTTCTGTTTATCCTTTCCTCAGCAGCACGGGCCACGGAAATTACAAAATTGCAACACATGAAAGCGTGCAGAAAGTCTAAAGGCAGAGGCAGCCCCTAGTTCCCATTGCGCCACCGACTTCTACCCCAGCTAGGAGGGGTAAAAGCTCTCTCCATACCTGTTGACGCACATATAAGCCTGCTGAATTTCTTCGGTATAAGTAAGTGTATCGTTCTGGTATTTGCACACCTGGGACATGGGATCATCCATAGGGTAAGACAGAAAGGAGACCCAAATCCTCCCTTGCAGACCCAGATCACTGTAGCAGCCTGCCAACTCACTCTTTATATGTGTCAGAGAATTTCAAAACGAGATAAAACATGATATGGACAGTATGGTGAAAGCTGGGCTGAGCAGACACAGTGACCGGACAGCCATTTCCCCACCACAGCACTGTTCTTCCCTCGTGCTTCCAAAGATGCCTTTCCAGATGTGAGGGACAGATGAAAGCCATATCTGTCAGAGAATCAAACTTCCCCTTCCTCTGCTCTGCACAGTTAACCTAGAAACCTGATAAGAAATTCAGTGCTACTATTGCCTCAGTTTCCATTATTTCACAGATCGGCCTTTAACTTGAACACACAGTGTTGCAGGATAAAGGTGAGTCCTCAGCCTTTCCTCATCTAGATGAAAATGCCACTGCTTTTTTGATATCTCATCATCCATTCTGTCTCCAAACCATTTCTTTCACAATTTTCCCAATGGAAGCATTCTCCACCTCCATTTGTTTCTGAAGTTCTCAATTTTTGCTGATTATTTTTATAAAGAACAGGTCTAGAAGTATTTATTTCAGAGAAGGCATTGAATATCTGACAAATGTGAGATCTGAGTCGTTCATTTCTACAGTGGGCTATAAATGGGAAGGCCAAACCATTGGGCTCTGAATTTTGCCGATATAAGATTTTTATTATTTTTCATAAAGTATATTTCCTTTTGATTCAAATAAAACTAAATTCTATGGGACAGATCTTCTCTAAGAAAGAAAACAACCATGTGGAAATTTAAGCAATGTCTTTTTCTTACATCAAGTTAAGCAAAAAGACTAAAATTTTCACTTTGCTCATGGCAGATATACTTAATAAAAAGAATCAGACTGAGAGCACTTTACTACGTTCAGACTAGCCTTTTATTGATTTGGATGTGCTATGAACCACATTATCTAATCTACAATAAGCCATTTACCAAGTGCAATGATCTATGGGCTAAAAGGCTTAGATTTTTAGTTCCATTGTAGACTTTTTGATGAAATGGTAGATCAGCAGAGAATAATAAGATTGTGAGGGACAGAAGTGTCAATATTAGGAAATTAGAAAGTTTGGCTTACTGTTTTAAATCCTCTTTCTGTTCATTTAAAAGCCCAATATCTCTTTTTCTAGACTAATTGCGTCTGTATATTTAACAGAGGTCCCAGATGACATCCCACAAAGTGTCAAGTTCACAGAGGTTCAAGGGCTCACCCAACTGAAAATATTTTTATTTTTCAAAACCAAAATCACCCATTTGAGCACATGTGCTGCAATTATATGAGGATACCGTTATCACGACATTGTCTTCTTGCTATTGCTGTTTGACATGACCCAAGTTTCATCTGCTGCATAGGAGATTTTAGCAGTTTCCCTTAAAAGAGATTTGATGCACTTTGCAACTTTTCTTTACCTACATGCACAAAGCCTGGAACATGAGGCGGAGATCCCAATTAGGCTTGTGACTTACACATAAACAAATTTGGACTAATGCTCCCACAATCTCCTCTCTGATTGTCTCCCCTCTAATTGTCAGCTCTGAAGACTTTTGAACATGGGAATTATCCAGCTGCCACCAGGAAATGTCATAGAAATCTCAAGACAGTTCATTTGTTTACTGTTCCATGCTAATCTAGGAAAGAACCACACATACAAGATCTGCTTCCTTTTTTTTTTTTCAATATTGCTCTTTGATTGAAATAGGCAATACTGAACTTCCTGACAATGTATACCGTAACTTCCTTCTCAAATTATCAAGCAATGCACACAAAGATAACTTCTTCCTGACAATGGTTGGTTTTGGCTAACTTGGACTCAGAGGTCTGTGAAAACCTAACATTGCAAAACAGATTTGCAACACCCTGAGTATCATGGAAATAACATCTCATGTTACCAAAGACAACCAGAACAAAAATTCAGTGGCCTTCAGTAGACAGAAATAAAATCCACTACTTAGTGCTAATTAAGTGAAAACCAAAGCATATTTATGAGATTATTTTATCTATAGTTCTATGGCAAATTTTACTGAATCATTTCTGAGTAAGACTGACAGCTTACATGCCGAAGCAAATGTACTGAAGACATTAATGTCACTTTAAAGCAACTCAAGTGTTGATGTTCTTGTATTTTCGTTGTACTGCTACTATTAGGATGCATTGCCTCATTTTTTGAAAACGGAAAAAGGAAGTGTAACTAGTTCAGGCTACCATGTAACTTTACAACAACTGACACTAACTATAATATACGCCAGTTTGTATTAAGATGTTATTGCACCTTTCCAGTTCTAATCGCCAATTATGACTCTATTAGTCCTACTTGGCAGTTCATCTGCTCCTGCATCAGCTAAGGGGGACTTGGAGACGGACCTCTGATCTTCATGTTTCCGCTTCAGTGAGTGCTCGGCACAGCGGCTGTCATCTTGAGACACTGAGGAGGTAAGGCATTGCCTTTTCTAAGATAACTACACCTGACCTTACAACAATTTACTAAGGAAATACCTGCCTAATGGCAGCGTGAGTGCAGTTTCTTTTACACTCACAACGGCACTGCAAATTAGAGACAACAGGATAAATCTATGACCAGCTCACTAGACACTTCATTAAATCACTGTTCCCTTGCCTTGTAGAGCACTAATAGAATCACAGCCCTCGTTAGCTACTGAATAAAAGATCAATCACATTCTTTGAGAGCTCTTGCTACCAGCTTCCAGAGGAAACAAGGAAAAAAAAGACATATTTAGGATCATCAGTAAGATTCTGAATGGCCTCACTGCAAGTTGGTTAAATTACCTTTTCCACAACTGACTCCGACTGTAATACTCTGAGGAACTTGTTAAGTCTGCTTTCAAAAGCTGCTATCTAATATATGACTACCAGGCCCTGGTCAAAAGTTCATAATGTGCATATGTAAAAAGGTACTAAATTGCCTGAGGGCTAAAACCAGAGGAGTTTAATTGCAGCAAAATGCTGAAAATGGTCTGTTGAGGGTCTTTCTATTGGGATACTGCTGGCAGTAGCTGATTGAAGTACAGCATATAAAAGCCTTACAACAATATTTCCTTAAATGCAGCTGAAACTGCTAGCACTTGCTAGTGCATATATGGTGTGCCAAGAGGAAAAAAAAAATAACCTTCTCTAAAACAAACAAAGATTTAAGGATTGATATAATTCATAATTCAAAATGTGTGGATAAAAGGAAGAATTAAACAACAGTGAATATCTGTCAGTGTAAGTCATGTTGTAGGTTCTACATGTCGTTATGGTGGGAAATGTAAGTACATATGTAAACATATTTAATTGGCACCCATTAAGATTCGCTGCAATGAAAACTGGAAAACAGCTTCCATCTATCTACTTGTGACCACACTTGGAAATTTTGGAAACGGTCACCCATGAGACTGAAGATTCCTATACGTAGCCTGAAATCCAAGGACTTATTTGTAGTCATTTGAGAATCACTCCTCCAGTTATTTACATAAAAAAAGAAAGAAAAAAAAGACAGGAAGGAAAAAAGAAAACCTTTTTCTCTACAACCATTCAAAACATACTTTTTTCTATTGAAAAAGAAAATCCCAACAATATAAATGTTTAGGAAAAATGGTCACCATCTAAAAACTAGGAAAAAACAGAAAATTCTTCACTTAATTCCATTACATTTGATTATCTCAAACAAAAGTATTATTTTATCTAAACAGAAACTGTGAACATATTAACTTTGAACAGTGAACACAAGCAGAATATCTTTCCTTTTGTGTGAGCATTTATGAACACGTTGCCTGAGAATTTGGATCTTGACCGTAAATAGTCATCTGAAAACAATAACAAGCAACCATTTTCAAATTTTGCTCTTTTTGTAGAAAACTCGGTGATCTACTTCTCAATGTATTTTTTTAATTATCTTGGCCAGAACATATATTTACATATATTTAAAGGGGCTATGGTAAAACATTTCTCAACTTTTTTATTTATTTTATTTTTACCTTTTCAAAACCACATGGAATGGAATATTATCCAACTTGCTATAGATACTAATTTGAAGTTTTAAGTTAAACTTCATTGCTCCTCTGCCAGTTTTTCTTTAGCTCAAACAGCGCTTGATGTGGAAGTTAAGGCATGTACTGTGCAGGAAATGACATTAGGTCAGTGTAACAGTCCCTTCATAGAGACTGCAGAAGGAATTTTTTACAAGCAATTATTTTTCCCAGTCAAGTGTCTGTTGGAGGCTACAAACTGCAACAACGAATGAATCAAAGTTAAAGCCTTCCTGAAAGAAGAACATAATTCTGCTCTAAGGCTAAGGCCTGAAAAGGTACAGAAAAAAAATACAAATGCAGGCAAAAGGGGAAAAGTCATCAATGCTCAGTACTAGCTGTAAGATTTTTCAAAGGGAAACATTCACCTATGTATGGATGATCTGTTGCCACCACTGTCTAGATTGACAAGGCAAAAATATTACCTACAGCACATATTTTGTTCATCTACAGCATGAGTAGTCTTTGGGTATGTCATGGCTGAGAAAATTATCTACAGCTTTGCATAAAGGTTTCAGTTTAAATATCTATTAAAATATCTCATCTAATGTTCTGAAAGACAACAAGAAAAGGGCTAGGCAATTTTTTTATTTGTACTTGAACGAATATAATATAGGAGATAAATCAACCTTTAGCCAATCATTACCTGGTAAAGCGGGAAGCAAGCACACTGACTTTGCCATTTTCAGTTGGCATCAGTTAAGATACAGCAAAAAAAACAGTCTTGGACAGAACTCATAGAAGAGGTAATAGGAACATGGTCAAAAGCATGAGAATCAGGGAAGAGTTCAAATCAGTTCCAGAGACCACTTCACATACCAATATTCTGCAGTAGCTTTACAGACTGTCTCCGTGGGAAAACCATATCTTGTCTTCTGATACAGCAATTATCAACCAAGTCTTGTTTTACAACATAAAAAACACCCAGGTCACTAGAAAGTCTCAGAAGTAAATTCATCTTGGTGGATAACAAAGAAAATTGGTAATTCATTTACCTCACCTCAACGATTGATTCAGAGAAGTTTGAAAAAGCATGGTTCTAACACTGACAGCATTTACTGTAACAAATAAACTTTGTGGAAATGACAAACCAACAGCATCTGACAACAAATGAAGAATATGGAACAAGCTTTCATTCGCTTACTCTTGACATTCAGTGCTGACACTTATGCAGTCAGGAAGTCATTCAAATTGGCTTAAAACATAGGCTTGGGAAGAATTCACAAAAATCTCCCAAAACAGAGAGGGACAACAGACTACAAATATTTCAGTATATGTAATGTTTAAAGCAAACAGACTGACTACATTGCAGGTCTCTAAGTCTCTGTGTCAGGTCTGGACAAGCCTATCTTTCCAGCTTCTGAGCACTACAATATAATCAATTAATGGATGTATCTGCCAGCAGAAGGGAACAAGGAATGGAAGCAGAAGAGCTAAAGTTTTTATTTTGATGACAGTGAACAGGAATGACCACATAATTTGGCCCAGCCACATTTCATTAACAATTATAAACATTATTTTAGAGGAATAGATTAGCAATTAGATTGCATTTACAGGAATCTTCGCTGTGGACAGTGACAAAGTTTTCTGATGAGTCTGCTGTCCCTTCCTAACAACAGAAAAAGCATTGAGCTGTGCGTTCAGCTTTGCAGGCCTTCAGTATACACGCACAGTATTTGATTTTCCAAGACAAGCAATGGTCTGGATTGCACTCTGAAGATCATAATTGGCCTTAGCTGAAGGCCATTTAAAATGCCACATTACTGTCTATTGAATAAGCATACATGTAATGCAATAATGATGCATTTCACCTCATCACAAAAAAGCCAGATATTGTTTCAACAAAAAAAATATTTTATATGAAAACATTTCCTTTAGAAACATAAAGCCAATGGAAGACAAAAATATTATATCACAAGGGGAATTTCCAGCTTTGTTGATACCTTCTGCTATAATTCCTTTAAAAGTTGGAAATTCACACACATTTCTCATCAAAAGAATGGAAGAGCTCAACCCATAATTTCTTTTCACAAATACAAAGCCACTGCTTTTGATGCAAAAGCTGAGAGAGAAACTCACTTTATACATACTCGTTCAGCAAATGGAATCAGCGTAGCTCTAAGACCATTCAGCTCAGGGTAATACCTTGTTTCTTGGCAGAACTACTTAACTCATTTCCAGTTTACTCACAATATCTTGACAGAAAACAAAATAAATGTGCTTCCCAGACAAAGTTTACTTTAATGTCATTAAATATACAGAAAATAATGACAAGTTTTTACATTTATGCCATCAGATTACTAGCAGAATGCGTGCCCAGACCACAAGAGGAAATACGGAAGGAATTTTCAGACGGCCAACCATTCCAAGACCCTGCCTACTCTGCAGTGGAAAGCAGTTTCTCCAGCACTAGGGCAGGGAGCATCAGGACACCCCAGTATCCCTTTGTAGATGGTGTCTCTGCTGCTTAATTAACACTGTTAGATCAGCAGCACTATTTGGGATAGGATGAACTATTCAATACGAGCAGACAATCAGATTCTAAATGACACTGTTACAAAGTCATTATCATAAAAAATTGCCAAGACAGTTGTTTTATTTGAAGTGCTAAATTAGTTTTCTTGTACTGGTAGTATTCATCATAATGTAAGTTTGACATTTCAGGACAACATTTTAATAGTAATGCTGTTCAGTGGAAAGCAATAGCGTTTCCAATTTTCTAGCAAAATGAAAAAACCCTTATCACATTCATTAATAGATTACAGTGACAGACAAGGTAACCCTAAGAAAAATACCTACATTCAAGAGTGTTGAATTTAAGTGAAAATTTTAATCCTAGTATTTCCAAGTATTCTTATGCTCTAACTCGCAAACTTGAAATGTTCTTCAATGTATTTTGCATAATGGTGGGTATAGCATTCAAACAGAAACCAGCAACAATGTGCCAGTTCAGCACAAGGATTTTCCATCTCTTCCTTTCATATAGTTTGGTACTCAACACTTGAATAAATACTTTCATAATCAGTGAGGCATCTCGCCAGCCACTTGTATATGTACAATCATCTATTAGACACAAAAGAAAGTAGCAACGTGTGATCAAACATTAAAAATAAGCTCACAGTAAGTTTCAACTCCAATGTCTGGTTAACATTCTTCTGAATTAATAGCGATATCCATCTTAAATGCATTAAAGTTGAAAGTACCACCCACAGAAGCATGACATGTATGAGAACTCCATTTTTGTGAATGTCAGCTTTTAAGACAGTACTACTACAGGAGATGGAAAGCCACAGCGCTAGCGAATCAATCCTGCATATTTGGGACAAGTAGATCTTGTTTTTCAAGACAAACAATTCTCTACATATCTCAAAAATTACTTTACTTTTATATAAGATGCATCATCCAACATTGCTATCTTTACCTCATTTCAGTGTGATGCTCTTGCAATTAACAAAATTCCTCAAATACCTTCCACAGATTTTTTTGGCATGCACAGAAGACTGTGCTATATCCATAGTGATATTTAATAACTGCAAAAACATGTTGTCACTAAAATAATGGATAAAATTTGACTATGATGTTTATATTTACTGTCATCTTCCTTGCTAAAAAAGGATTGAGGCTACTACTTTAACAACTTCCTAGAAACAGCAAAATAAAGAGATTGGAAAATCCAAACAACTCAAGCATTCTCAGTCTCAAAGGAAACTTTAAAAGCTAAGTAAATTCAGAAATTCTCTGATTACAAATCCTCCTCTGATCTAATAAGTACTGCATCATTTGCTGTGCATTTTTACACCAAGCTAAGCACGATAAGTTCAGTATTATGCTCACTCTCCCCCCTGGAGAGAACGAGTACATTGTGCCACTTCCTCACAAGTAAATCATACAAACTCAGGCCATATAACACATAACAAAACATGGAACCATTTTAATATTTCCATTAGCACAGGGATTCAAGCAAGTTCTTTCTTGCTAAAGCTTCCTCCTCTAGTCTTAAATTTAATTCTTGAATCAGGCAAACATTTAAAATAACTCTTCAAGACATTACCTTCAAGGTATTTAACATACAATCCTACATTTGTGCTTTCTTCCTTTTTTGAGAAAGGTGAGAAACCACGGAACTAAGGACTAAGACAGTAGGTTAAGAAAAGGAAGAGGAGAGGTAGAAGGGCACATCATTTCACACACTGGCAATAAAACCTACATAATATTAAGGACAACTTTTTGGTTTCATTAATTTTTCTGGAACATATCTTCCCTCTTCCTTCCCTTTCTTTAGAAACACACTCACTCTTACCTAGAAAGAAGGTGCAGGAACAGAAAAAAAAAATAGGACTACAGTAGAAAGAAGTTCAGGATTTGAACAGCATCTAACTCTAGCTTTTTCAATAACTCTCAGAGAGTAATATACAATGGAAGCTACTGAACTACAAAACACTAGTGAATATCCAGTGGAAAAACTAAACGCACTCTCTAAGACAGTCTCATCAACCACAGACCTATTTCCCTCCACATGGGAATCTAGCCAATGCTCCAAGATGGCCAAGGAACATCCTGTAGTTTGAGTCTTCCCTTCAGAAAAAAGAAAATCACCACACTCACATCTGTAACACCAAAAAAAACCACCCCACAACCAGCAAACCCAACCCAGTCAGTTCCCTCGCATTTTCCTCAGGAGAAAAAAAGATACCAATACATATACAGTAAACTTTGGAATAAAGAACTGACAAGAACTAGAAGCACTATTAGTATCACAGTGGGACACCTCCCCAAAGCCTATAAACATGAATGCTCTATACATACATGTACACTTTCAATAGCTTTCCTGGAAGGAAGTTTTTAGGAATATTAATTCAGTTAGGCAGTTATCATGTCCAGGGAATGCCAACATGATGATGAATGACATGTCACATGCAAAAAACAAACAGATGAATCATTTTTTTTAGGAAAACAGACTCTTATTGTGTTCACCTACCCAGGAATATCAAATATATTAAAAACTCAAGTATATTTTTCGTTTATATTATATATAGAGAGAGATAGGTACATACACATACATATATATGTAAAAATAGTGAGAATACAGAAAAAACATTATGTAGTACTCTGCATTTGATGTACTATATTATTTTTGGACATTGCAAATATACTTTTTCAATGACTTTGCTTTAAAATAAGGGACTTTCCAGCTAAGATTACTTGGACACTCTTACTGTTTACTCTTCCATCTTTTTTGTAAAGTCAGAAGAGACTTCTCTGAGAACTTCAAATAAATAAGATATCCAGCTGCACAAACACTATACATTCTGTTAGATTACTTTGGCTTCCTAAGGAATATTTGACTTTCTCTGAATGTAAATGATTAAAGAGAACCCATCATATGAAACTGATTGGTGAACTGTTTAAAGTGGTATGGCACCTCTTCAAAGATGATATAGAGAAATGAAAAGACCATGTTATGATAGAGCATCTCAGATATCCAAGCAGTTCTTGAAAGACGTTAATGTAACTAAGCACTGCAGCCCCCAATTAAAAAAAAAAAAGTATTTAAATGATGGTTCCATAAAATAGGATCTGCACTGCATTCTTTTAAAAACAATTTAGTATTTCATCTATTTTAAATACGGCCAATAAAAGCTTGGGGTTTCCTGAACATCTGTCTGTTCATAAATAGCAACTTCAAAAAAAATTAAGGAAAGATAAACCATGTTCTAGAATCCACAAAATTTATATTGCTCTGTGAGTTATGCTCACAAAATGACACAGGCTAACAATGCTCAATTATGTAATTTCATTATCTTTACCATTTACTTTTCAAATTTGGGCATAGGATTTTAACTTCTAGAGGTCAAAGAAACATAAACTAAACTTTGTCCAAAACCCTTGTTTTTGCTGACCTTTACATGTGGGGATCAGCAGTTCTATTTCCCAAAGAGCTACCTAGAAGGCTTAGTATGAAGAGGTATGTATGTGCCTATAAAAGACAAGGAAGAATGAACCACAAGGAAATAAAAGATGCACTATTGCCTAATTGCCACGTCAAGCGACATAGACAAGAAGGCCTCAGTTCAAACTTTAGTGATACAGGAGGAGTCTGAATTTGGTTCTTTCTCATTTAAGAAATAAACAGCAGATTTACATTTCTTAAAAAATCATAGACGAAAATGATTCAGTTCTTGGACCCTAAACTCAGTAAGAAACTGGATTTAAGAGAAGATGATTGACCAAGTGAAAAGCATATTAATGAAGCACTATTATTTCTTGCAGGCTTTTGTTCATAATCCACCCATCCCTCCATCATGAAGGTCTTCTCACAGCTTCTAAAATATGGCAGACAGTAACAGTTGGAAGTTGAACTCAGATTTTACATTTTACATCTTAACACACATGGGATTTGGGGTTTTTTTTGCAATTTATGTCACTCATAGCACCATAATTTCAATAGCTGAAAATATCTGGTTCAATTGAAGTGTCTGGTATAATTTGTATTTGGCTGTGCTTAATTTACGTGCTAGCTGTACAGCAGAGTAGCTACAACTCTGTCCAAAAAGTTACAAATCACTAATTAAAAAGAGGTTTTTGGGACTACTTTTCAATAAAAAGTTATTAGAAACTCACTGCTAGCTAAAACCTCGAGTTTTATTGCTGTGAATGTTTGAGACTATCTTTCTAGAATGCCAGTAACGGATCATTAGATCGTTATAAATGAACTACAGGGCATTGACTCTGCTTTTGATTATAGTTATCCCATTCATAAAAACGTTATCTCTATTACTCTTTGTTATTAAAGAAAATTAATAATCCTGTGATTTATGTGCTAGCTGCTAAGTAAGGAGGACTAGATCCTACTGTGTTATTTACACCAAACTGTCTAAGTGACCTTGCTCAGGCACACAAATGAGACACTGTGGGGTCACAAGCAGTGAGTCACCCCACCTGCAGGAACTGTAACTGGAGGGCCCTGGGGTGCAGCGAGGAGCACCCAGAGCGCTCTGCAACGAAGCAAAAGGCAATGGAGGACGTTGGGGCACACCTGCATTTGGTCTGCAGCAATGCACAGTCATTTCAGCCAGCAATTTTTACTGCTGGCTAGGCTACAAAGTCATCAAGGATGACCCTTATTAGGCAAAAAGTACAGAATTATTTCTACGAAAAGCTCTTTTGTTTATCGGAACCTCTTAAAATTATCAAGATAACAACATACTACGATAATTTGACGACTGTGTAAGAGTGGGCAAAGCAAGGCCAGTAGCAAAGGTAAGAATTACTACCTTAGTTTGGAGATACATTAAGAAGACCTAGGTGGGCACGTATCATAAAACTATTTCAGACCATAGCTGCCATTTTCCTAAGTTAACAGCCACATGTTTGCATTAGCACCAAATAAATGCATGGAAAAAAGAAGCAATGTGCTTCACTTTTAAAAAAGATCTTCAAGACATTTAGGTTCATTTGCCTGTTTGTACAGGAAATCACTGAATTTTAACCTAGATTATTCCCAGCAAAAGTTACTATTGATAGCTAAAGATAGAAAAAGGATATGAACATGCACATTTACTTCTTGGTTTATACAACTCAAGTATGTAATATATTCAGAAAAGTTCCTCACTGTGTATTTTCCCTTTCATTCTCTTTCCCAATCTATTATTTTTAACAAAGCTGTATGATAAATGCTTTGCTATTTTCTTAGCAATGCTTGTCAAAAAAATATTAGATTTACATAAACTACCCAATAAATCGTGTGTGTGTGTGGCCACAAAACAAGAAGCATCATAAATTTGCCCATAACTGGAGTTTTAACATTATATCTATGTGGCAAAGTAGCATACGCCCACTTTTGAGAGAGAAGTGCATCTTTCTAATCAGTCAGGAGAAGGAAGGGAGGCCAAAAGGTTGCACATATAAATCCAGATTATTATCTAGTGCTGCTATTAGCTATTTTCTTCCCTGACAAACAGAATAAAAACATGAAAATAATTTTTCACAGAGCACTGTGAAAATACTAAGGAGAATCCCTTCTTTCCCCACAAACTTAAACTTTTCATCCTACTTCCACATCTCTTTGTAATACTTGACATTGAAAAAAAAAAAAAGAATACCTGTACAGCAATATGCAAAATAAATGTAAACATAGAAAGAAAAAAAAAACCCTCAGAACCTCAGAATTTCAGGCATTTTGAAAATACTGAATGCCACTACCTAAGCACCTGAAAAAAATCTTTTTTTTACTCTTCAAACTCACAGTTCTAAATTTTAGTCATCTTTTGCCCATGGAAAATCGATACCTTACTTGTTTTCAGTTATTACAGTAGATAATCAATTTTTGCAGCAAATAAAACAAATGATGATGTTTTGGCTTGAGAAAGATCTCAAGAACACTACCACAAAAATGAGGCAAATTCCTAATAGTGAGTATAGTAATGACATAAAAAAAACAAAGGTAAAGGGACAAAAAAAAAGAGGCTAAATGTCCTGTTCAGCTGTTTCTGTCAGACTGCAACATCTTGCCTGTCACCTGAGCACCTCAACACTCATCATACAACAGAAATTTCCTTCCTTATGGTTTCTCAAACACATTCTGAGCAGATCAATGCTGCGTAACACCTCAGAGACACCATGGCACTTCAGCTGCAGTTTAGCTCTGCAAGTGATGGTGAGGAAAAGAGAAGGAACAAAAATAAGGAAGAAACAGAAACTCGAAATCTTCTTTAGAGGATTGCAAAGGAACACAGGAAAAAAAGTACAATGAAGGAAAGTCTGATATGTATCATACCAGAGTGCAAATATAGAAAGGATTTACTTTTAAAACCTTTCATCCAATACCCTGCCATTATTCAATAATAAGTTCTGTTTCTAGACAGTGTAACAATCTGAATCAAGAAATGAAAGTAACTGAATGCAAGACTGACTTTCTCCAAGATGCAAAAAGAGATATTCTGTTCTATGCCGTTAACTACCTATGAGGCCAATTTTTTCACATTTCAGGCAGGAGACAATAAGTTAGCAGACAAGGTTGGATGCGAGGTTGCACAAAAGACTGGCATTTGTAGGCAACTCAGACCTGTATGCAGACATTCCACAAGGTGCATATAATGCTTTCTAATCCAAGAAAGCTTTTTCAGGCTGAAAAGTAGGGAATTTCAATTTCAAATTCTAATTTAATTACATGTAATATAAAACATTATGGACCAAATGTTTCCCTGCCTTGCAGCCTACATACTTGGCAGGGCATTCTCAAATTCTGCAAGGATCTAGGGGAAGAGGAAGAAATTCCTTACCTCCTCCACAAAACTATAAGACTCAACAGATCTGCTCCACAAACAGCTATGGGGGTGTGCTGGAGACAGCAAATTCCATGGCTGTTGCTCCCCCCAAGCACCGCTCTGCACCCTGGGACCCCGAGCTGTTCTGTCTGGCACATGGATAGGTTTTCATAAAGACTTCTTCCATTCCTGTGGTGTAGGTTATGGGAGTGGGATTTAATTTGCCCTCCTATTTCATGCTACATTAATTTTAGCAGGAAGTTAAAATATGTATCAGTTAAATATAAGTTTGAGAATAAACTAGCTTATATTACATTTTATTATGAGATAGAACACAGAAATTCTAAGTGCATACAAGAATTTTTGCACCATCCTTCCAAAATGATTAACAACTACTTTGAAGGTATTTCTTTACCATCCTATTACAACCAATCAAAATATTCTTCCACATATGTCTTCTTTCCTTTTACTCAATTCAGTCAATTTTAAATAAAAGTGTTCTATAAGCAGGCATACGCAATCAGCGTTCAACAAAATAACTGTCCTTCCATGTTACTAGAGGTACAGTCCACAAATCTGTGTGTTAAAACAGAGCAGTTGCTTAGCATCGCTTTACTATTTACATTTTAGGCATTAATCTGTAAAACAGGAGAATTGCATGTGATTTATACACTCTCTACAACAACTGCTAATATCCAGTAGATAGTTAGTCTCCTTTCATTCTCCCTTCCTCTTTCACCTCCTGCTGAAAACTCAATTTCAGAAAAGAAACTGCCATTTTGATCAAATCTAAACTGTGACACTCTTTTGAAAAAGAACTGCCTGTTGCTTTTCAAGAAACCCCAGAGCATTTTCAGGAACATCTTGAGGATGAAACAGAGGTCAAATTCTACTCTGAAATATGCACATACCCACGCTGCCCTTGACTGCTCTTGGAGTTGAACGTGCACAGCTGAGGGCAGAATTTGGCCTGAACTGTGAATTTTGTAATGGAAGCCAACATCAACTCAACATAGCCCACACAGAGCTTTGGACGGCAAAAAAATGTTTACTTAAGGAGGGAATACTACTCCCAGCTCTAAGGGTTATTCCAGATTCTTTAGCAAATAACAGGGGAGAAAGAGAGGAGATGATGAGACTGCAGGGCCTCTTTCGGGCTTCTATCAAAAGCAAACGAATGTGATCATTAGGTAGAAGCAAGTCACTCCAACAGATGCAGAATCATTTCTTGCCAGAACAGCATTTCTGAGTTGACGTTAAGCGTGAGCGCAAATCATCACACAAAATTTAAATTTAGACACTTCCAACTTATGGCAAAAGGGAAACCAGTGAAGCAGTTGTAGGCACAGGGGTTTCCTCCTGCCCAGCTGAGCATCACAATATATGCCAACCGCCTAAAGCACTCCTGGAACAATAGCAGAATGACAAGAATTCATTGGTTTACGTAAAACTAAGACATGCAGAAGACTTTGAGGGCCTTAAAAATATTCCTTATAATTCTCAATAGTAAATACTTCAAATACAAAATCCAATCCTGAAAAGCTACTATCTTTGGGGAAGGAGGGAGAAATCAAAGAGCTGTTCAAGTATCAGTCTCTTACACAGTGAAAAATTAAGGGCAGAATGGTCTTACTGCAGCTAACTGGCTGTTGAAAGGTGACAGGTTGAGCTCTTCTAGTTGCAATTTATATCTCAGCAATGGAACCAATGTTTTATTCCCAGCTATTACAAGGGGGTAACACATCTGCTAAAACTCTAGCACAATGGCTGGCTTTGCACTGCAACAGGAAATGTAACCCAATATTCTCAGAACTTCTACAAACCCCAGCCATTTCTTAATGTAAAAGGATTTGAAAATTCAGTTCACTGAAACATCTGTTAAGCTCTTGCTACTCTAACACATGATATTCTTTCTGCTCTGTTGCCTGCCAACAAAAATATTTGGTTCTATGTAAGACTATCACAAGTGTGTGATAATGGCACTCTGCTTCTAATTTTATGTGCCATTGTACACTCACAAAATCACCTGGGGGTAACACGAGATAACATATCCAATGTAAGCTTGAAACTTACAATAAATGTATTTAATTTTAATCTTGTATGTAAATAGTAACAAATCAGATGAGTTCTCAATGACTAGTCTTAATTTAAAACAAAAGAAACCACTTAGTCAAACTGTTCTTGAGTCAGCTTTCAAGGAGAGAAAAGGAGAGAGAGAAAGAGACAGAAGGAGTAAAAGATAGTGAAAAAGCATGGAAGAGAGAGGTAGAAAGACAAAAAAGTTTGACAAAAGGCCCAAGGAAGTCAAACCCTAAAGTCTTAGATCAAACCAGCTAAGCATATGCACGGCCTACGCAGTTACTGTCAGAGTTTCTCTTCCAATCTGTTATTTACAGTGGCCACTTGTTTCAATTTACATTTAATTATAGTATAAGCTTTTCCAATTTACTGAGTAACTATGTAGCGGTAAGTAAAAGAGAGGCCCTTTGAACATTACTGGAGCTACAGTTACTACAATAATAAAATGGTAATTTATTTGCAACTATTGCTTTCTACAAAAAAAAAATACTACTTCTCCATTTCTGTCCAGCAAACCCTTGTAGATTTTAGAACCTGAAAAGAGGTGGGTGGGAAAAAAGGAATAGTCTTTCAGTTTCCAGTGCTCTACTTAACAAAAGTACTTCCTGTGTACCTATAACCATCCGTGATTTAAATACTGTATTATGTTTCAAAAGCTGACCAGACAACTCTCTGTGATTCAACAGAAGAGTTCGCTATAAGCAGCACAAACATACCATAATTATTATGCTACAGTAGCTCATAAAACAGGTTTGGAAAATGTGAAGTTGCATTTCTTCTTGCAGTAAGGTATGAGCATTTACAGAAGCAACTAAAATTATGCCTCTAAAAGCCTCACACTTGAAAGACAGACAAATTCTACCTAATCATATTTGTTCTTTTAGGAAAACCAGATTCTAAGCCACCTGCAAACCTGTTCTTTAAGCAGAAACCTAAAACAGCCTAACTTCATAAAGTGTCTTAATTACTGAAATTAAGTCACTGTGGTCACAGCAAGTAACAGCAAACAGGTAATAAGTGTTGTATTTGAGTACTGATCCTCAGTGCTTCAGGGAATCAGCTAAAACTGAAGAGCTACCAGTAGTGTTTCCTAAGCTAAACTCTGTCAAGCTGAATGTGCCACGTGCCACGTGCTAGAGGCTGCATGACCTCTCCCCAAAACAGCAATTCACAGTATGCATAACATGCTGTTCTGAAGAATATACTACATCCTCATCAACCAAAGTGGAGCTGTTCAACATTCAAGAACTGAACAGCTACATTAATAAAATATATTTCAGATACACAATCTATATTTCTTCATTGTTGGAAACAAAACACAATAATTACTAAAGTGTTATGATTTCTAGAAAGTAAACTTTAAATCAATAATTTTATAAGTACCACAGAAAATTATAACAACGAAGTCAAAGACATGAAGACTAATATCTCCGTAGCAACTTGCAGCCAGGACAGAACACAAGAATTATACTATTCCGGAAAAAACAGTAGGGAAACAAATGTATTTTCTAATTTTCTCCTGCATCTAGCTTCAAAGTTTCCAAAAGAGCCGAAATTATAAGTGTTACTCTGAGCTATCCACCACTCTCAGAACATCTAGTAAGTCTCTCTTTGTGAAATACAAATGAAAGATGTAATTATTTTTTATTAACAGCTTTTACTACAATAATATGAAAAGGCCTCAGTTTGAATCAGGTATGTGCAGATGCAGTCCATCTGTGTGTGTGTGTGTGCAGAGATAGATAGATAGATAGATAGATAGATAGATAGATAGATAGATAGATAGATAGATAGATAGATAGATGGATGGATGGATGCACATATGTGCATGTATCTATCTATACAGACTCCAGGAGTCTCTACAGTTCAGAACATAGCAAAGAGCTTTAAACTGGCTCCAGAAGGACTAGGCTCTTCACGTACCACAGTGCTGCAGCAGTTAAAGCTACTGCCTCGGAGATCAAAACTGGTACAGGCATATCTGCACGGCACCTTGCCCGAACTGATAAACCTTACCTCTCTCCACACAACCTTGACACGGATCTCTCCACTCCAGTTACGGACCCAGCCCAGTTGCAACTACTTTAAATGCTGCTGCATCATGCTGCATTGTGCAATGCAGACATCCTTCAAAACACGGGAACGTACTGTTCACAACCTTGGGACTGCAGCTTTAAGCTCTACGATATATGCCCGGTATTCTGGCCAAAACACTCATCTAAACTTTGGGGTGAGCTGCCACAGAAATCCTGTGAGGAAGCCCACAAAAATATCCTCAACAAAGTCTATTCCAGGTTGGTGACAGCACAATCCCTAAAAAAGGAGAAGCAGCAGATCATTTGCTCCCTACAGATCTTACAACAGAAAAACTCTTACACTGATGTTGAGAATTTCAGCTTGGCTTGTTTGCACACCCGGAAGGGGCACTTGTCTAGTTTTACTTGCAATCAAAACATTGATAAGGTTCAGGGCAACTTAACAATTCATGTCAGAATACAAGTTATAAAACTGATGCATACTCTCAACCCAGATCCTCCATCGTAACACTGAAATAACCTCCCTGCAATGCCTACAAACACCGAAGGGCTTGCCAAAGTGATTGAGCAGCGACTAGAGTGCACTATTATTCAGTGCAGATATTTTTTTGCACTATACTTTGTATTCTCTTTTATGCACCACATATAAATAAATCGATACTATAAAAAAATATATCAATTGTTTTAGAGAATTCAAAATGAACTTCGGTGTTTTATTTTGTTCCTTACGGCATGAGATTATCTAAGCAACAAAGACAAAAGATTCCTTTGTGAAAATATGTCAGAGCAAATAAAGCCAACAATTCATAAAAGTTCCACAGACTGGATCCTTTTCACAGGACATTGATAATATTCACTTATCCATTCTCAGGAGAACTTCAAGAATTGGTTTTATAAACTATCCCTAGCACAGCAGAGACATGGTTTTAAGGGTCCTGGTCAAAAAACATGCTGTTGAAAGATATTATTACTTGTCCCAAGGTGCCAGAATGCTCACTTACCAATCTCATGGTCATAAATAGGTTTTCCATGTACAGGCTGCAAACTGCAGGCAGAGGTTAAAGGTAAGAAGATTCTCCTGATTGACACATTGTCAGTGCACCACATCAGAGTGTGGTTTTGCTCCACAGGTCTTACTGAAAAACCAGTATTGTTCATTTTTGGACATGTAAGCAGAGTTTTAAACACTGTAAGATGTGTTTTCCACTTTCATTAACCCATTATAAATTAAGATTAATTTCATTATCTCAATGATAATGAAACGTACCAGCAAATCTTTTTCTGCAGCTATACATACAAGTTCCACCACTGATTTGCTCAGCTACTACAGGTTATGGGGGAGATTAAGCTACTTAAGGATGGAACCCTCTGCCTCAACAATTTCTTCTCTGCCCTTTTTCAAATAAAACCAGTTAATTTGGTCTGTATCACCAGCTCAAGGAGACAGTAAGTTACATTACATCACAACCACTCATCAGTTGTGAAGTCTTCTGACTGGTCTGAGTTTGAACAAATCGCCATGGCTAGATGAGTTCATTTTCATTTCTCTGATTTGTAGCTGCAAACATTCAAGGGAGATTCCCTCTCCCTGCTCCCATTTCGGGAACACCCTTCTTTGCCAGTGAATAAGGGATGAGAAACAGCCAATAAGGTTAAAGGAAGCAAGTTCTCAATGAAGTAAAAATCATCCTCCACCTAAAAAAGACTTTGGACACCTTATAAATAACCTGGGTCAGAGATTCAAGGGGTAAGAGCAACCCCTCCAAGCACTGTAGACACTGAAAATTCTTACATAATAAAGCCTCATAACGTTGCCTATGAAAGAACTGCACAGCCTTTCATCATGTCATGGTCCCAGTCCAAAGTCCAATGGAGACAAAGGGAAAACACCTATTGCCTTCAGCGCTTTATAAGAATCAAGAAAATTGTTGGTTGTCTTTTTTTTTTTTTAAATATGAATGAAGGTGCTTTTACCACTGAAAGCACTTTCCCTCAGCCATTAATAATGTCTGTAGTATCTTTTCTAACTAGGGCATCTGTTTACATAAAAAAACGCAGTCAAGCATATTCCACTGAAAAAACAAAGCAATTTTTCTGATTTTTTACGTATACTGATCACAGAAATAACTCTAAACTATCCCACACCTAAGATGTACAACTACCTTAAACACAGTGAAAATCATATATTCAAACAAGGAACATCTAACAAACACTCCATCTCACAAGGTACCTCTAGTGAAGACTGACAAAGTTAATCTAAAATGGTTGAAGAATCCTCTTCCAGAGTGCTCACTATCTTGGCACAATGTCTGTCATTAAAATCAGCATCATAGTTCTAAAAGGCAATAGGTCAAACCATATACATACATCTGGATTTTTATAACTTTACTCTCCTGATTTGAAAAACGAAGGTGGGTAAAATGCTGTAATTCATTCACTTACCATGGACTTGGTGAAAGGACGAGCCAAGGTAAACAGCAGAGTATACACCCACCAGTTACGGTGAATGGAGGAGTAAATCATATTTCCAGGATGGACTGAATTAGATGTCACCCCGTGGGGAGAAAGGCGTCGGTTCAGCTCATTGGAGAACAGAATATTGCAAAGCTTGGAACGATTGTAGGCCAACATAGCCCAATACTCCTTCTTAGGTGAAGAAAGCAGGCTGAAGTCAAGTTTTCCAGAGGAGTCTTTAATTTCGGTGAATCTGAAAAACAGTAAATATGCCTTAGATACCCCAGAGTTAATTTCACTCTCATTAAGAACAACATAAAATGTAGACAACAGAGTAGAAATTGGCCAGAACCAACATAAAACAACAGCTTATTTAGCAGCTGAAAGCATCTACTGGAAATTGCCTGAGACCCAAGGAATAGTCCCATATAATATGGCAGTAAAATTACAGAATAATTAGAAGAAGCAAATGATAAATCAAAACAAGTTTTAAAAGGCTTTAATGATTTAAAGGCATCATATATAACTTAAGAATCATTTTATTTTAAACCAAAACAAAAGATTTTGCCATAGATCCACAAAAACACAATTAACTGGGAGGAAATAATGTAGGATAAAATAACTCTGCATTAGAAGCAGAGAAAACCAGCATCTTTTCATTTCCCCTTCTTCCCCTGATTATTCCATCCAGTGTTCACATACCGCACACTTTCATTTAAGTGTTCAAGTAACTATGGATGAGTCTCACTGCCTCTTAGACTCTTTTTTAGATTAAAAATTGATGAATATAAAGGGGTTATAACCTTGGTAACTTGCCATCAATAGTCTTATATGTTTAAAAGATAAATGTAAACAAAGCCAAAATGAGTTCTGGCAGAGTATAATGTTTTTAAGTATACCCATGGCATGGCTGAACACAAATCAAAGTAACTAGTTGATGTTTTTTAATTGGGTCTGACAGAGTCATTAAACACCAGCTGTTTGTTTCTTTCTTTTTTTTTTTTTAATAACAAAGTACTGAATGTTCTAAAGACATTTAGATGAAGAAAAGGAAGTTTCCATATAGCATTTCCCCCCCCAGTTCTTACAATTTGATTATCAATTTAGTGGTATATCTTAATATTGGAAAATAATACTACATTTCGTTACAGATCTATGTTTCATGCAGAAGAGCCACTGAAAATAAAAAGGAATTAGCAAGCTCTTTTTCATACTCAGTCTTCAGAATCAGCTGGGGAGAACAAGGATAAACATAATTATAGTACACACTAGAAAAATGTTTTAAAATATCTTTACTAATTTTGCATTTCATGCCCAGAAATGAAGAGATCAGCTGGAATTTCTACATTCATTCTGTGAGCAGAATTATAATACACACAGAGAAAAGCAACTACAGTATTTGAACTCAAGAGGAATCCAGGATGTTCTGTATCTTGCAGAATTAGCCCTTCAATTTCAACAACAAAATTTCTCTTTCATAATTTTTGGTTAGATAAAAAACATTTCTGAAATTAACAGGACTATTCTGGGAGGAATTTCCTATATTCATTCCTCAAGCAATCATTTATGACACCAAAAATAATCTATAAATAAAATACTCTGTGTATACTGTGTAATGGAAACCCGGTGGCATATTTTGGGTCCAGTACTGCAAGTGTGCTTATGTGAGTCAATCCTACTTATGTTGGCAATCTCATTGAATTCAGTAGGATAAGGACTGTACAATCAAATTAACAACACTGAAATAACGACAGAAGGAAAGTCAACCTACTTATTATTCTGATTTTAATATGATGTGCTTAAAGTACCCAAAAGCTTAATTTAAACAGAATTCATTTGTGCTGAATCCAAAGAAGTAACTAAAAATGAATGAAGAACCAGAGAGGCAAATAAATATTTTGCCTTGGAGCAGTCTAGTGTAATATTTTCTGCAAACATGGGACTTTATTTTTCCCCTAACAGGGGGTCTTGACTCCAGCGAAAAGATCCAGCCAAGGTTTATGGAAGTAATTAGATACCAACACTTTTGTTTTACAACATAGTTTAAGGCTCAGAGTTCTCAAGTAGGTCAGAAAGTACTACTACCCAGTAATACCTAATGTCTAAACTAACTCCTTACATCAACTTCTTGCCATTAAACAGACTGGGAGGGAAAGCACAGTTATTAACAATCATCAGTTTAAGTGTTAAGATACACCATAGTACATGAATTGGACCCCTTAGAAAAAGAGAAAATTACTAGTTCTGTTTATTATTTTACTCAAACACAGAATGTTACTTATTTTTTTTATGGGCTTCTATAAACCTTGGCTGATTTTACTGAGTTGGTCATGAGTACTTTAAAAAATGTTTTCAAAAACCCAGATAAAGATGTCCAGAGATGTGAGCTCTAGATACACATAGCACTTAATACAGGGAAAAACAAAGATGTCATTTAAAATACTATCGGAGATATAAACTTACAAAGGGGAACAAGCAGCTGACAATTCAACATAATCTCCCATTAAATAACAGCTCATTTATACGTATCCCGTTGTGCCCTCCACATCTGGCAAGTGATTGGAGTTGGCAGATTTATTTCTAGAGCTATCTTGCCTGCCCCGCAGTAGCCTCCCTCACTCCTAACAGGACTCCGCTACTTGCTTTCACAAACCTGGTGTGATTTGCAAAGATAAGGATGTCCAGATTTTGTTACCACCTAATTACTAGACATTTCATGTCTTTTAACACCAGGGAGGATTATTACTGGCATTTTCTATTGCTTCCTTTCATTTCAGCCATCATAAATTTAAAATGGTAAAAGTAAATCTAGCTGCAGTGTGTCATTTATACCATAAGCCCCTGTGTTTGGAAGTGATAAAGGTTTCAGCCTGACCCTTGGCTGGTCTCTCTCTACCAGGTCCCTGGGGTTACATTTTATGGAAACATGATTAAAAAAATAAGCTTCATTCTAGGTCACTAAAACATTTCAGAAATATGAAGGCAGGGAAAAAAAAAAAAAAGCACTCACACATTCTTCCATTTGGTTTGCTAGAGCTACACACCATCAAAAGTGACATAGAAATCAACAGTAATGTTTAAAGCTGGACATTATAGGTCTAATCCTGCAGTCCCTGAACTAAATCAGAAGGTAGTAAGTAGTTTGTGCCCACTAAAATCCAGAATTGGGGCACGCACTTTGCACAAGGAACTTTATTTAAATCAAATCCCAGTTATTAACACCAACACCACAAGCACGTCTGAAATAAGGCAAACCTCATCAACATCTTTTTTGCCAACTGTACTTCTCCTGGCAGTAGAAAAGACGAGCATCTAACATTTTAATTAAAAAATTCACCAAAAGAGGCATGGTCAGATTTCTAATATGTATTAACTACACTATTTCCCATTTTACAATTATATAGCTAATGTCTGCATTGAATTCCCTAATTTCTCATTATAAAACAATTGGATTTCATCTAGCAGTTTTTAATTGCATTGTTTCTCCTACTAAAATAACTGCACATCCTTCTTGGTAAGATGTTGAAGTTGTTGAATGACAAATCAATATAGGTCATGCCGTTCAGATTTAATCAATTATTATTCCATCTCCTCGCAAAATCAATGAGCGGTCTGAAACCCGGTGAAAATCTGCATTCATACAAAGAATGATCAAAAAATACCTACATACCGTTATAAAACAAGAACACACTTTATCCAGCAACAGAGCCAAATCCAGTAACATCCACAGGCATTAGCAATGCTTCTATTTTTAAAAAGATTATTTAAACGCAAGCGCTTTAGAGCAGGGCTTCTCCTTTTCAAAAACTTTTGCAGTTCTGACATTTTATGCTCTACAGACTGCAGATTTCGGCTAAATCAAAGGTAACGCTCACCAACCTGTGGGATTCGGAGGACACCACTACGACCCTAGCAGGAGACGACCGGCATAGAACGTCTTCCAGAAGCTGGATGAGATAGAAATGTCCCAAGTGGTTCACCTGGAAGGTGGACTCCAGGCCGTCCTCCGTCAGGCACCAGGGAACGCCAAACACGGCGGCGTTGCAGATCAGGATGTGAAGAGGCCTGAAGAACCAGAAGTGTTGAATAAAATCGAATCAGGTACAAAAAATCTCCACAAAATACATGCAATTACGTTGTTGTGTGCGCAGGCTGAGCCCCTCCGCAATGCCGGTGGCACCTCTGGCAAAGCCTGTTTGAAAAGGGCAAAACGCTGCACCCCAGAGATAAGTGAGGGGAAGAAAGTGGAAAATGGCAGCGTGAACAGCACAGTGGGAGGAGGAGAAGGAGGGGGAGCAGGGGTTTCCCGGCCCACGGAGAGCCCCCGCTGGAGCAGGTGTATCTGGAAGGGCTGCAGCCTGTGGAGAGGAGCCAGTGCTGCCGCAGAGGAACAGCGCGAGGAGGAAGGAGTAGCAGAGAGGAGCTGCTATGTACTGACGACTCCCCATCCTCCTGCCCCGCTCAGGGTTGTGGGAGGTAGAGAAGTTGGGATGAAGGAGTGAAGTTGAGCCTGGAGAAGGGCAGCGGATGAGGGAGAAGAAGGTTTTGCTTTCATTCTTGTTTCTCACTATCCAAATCTACTTTAATAAATTAGCCCACCACAACATGTCATCTCGAGTCGTCTACCAGAGCAAGACCACCCTAGCAAACTCCGTATGTAGGGTTCAGTGGATGGATGGCTGACATGCATGGGCGGGTCACCACAAATACCTCAACTACCACTGTTCTCCCAATTGCTAGTCAGGAAACAGTCTCCTCCTGGAGCATTTAGAAAAGAAATTTTTCCTAGGGGAGAAGCAACTCCTATCACTTTCTTACATGGGGTACACATCTATCCATGATGTCTGCACAACTGGTAGGGGGAAAGTGATTAAGAAATAAAGCCACAACGCAACAAGGCGTATGCCCACGTTTTACACTTCTGCAGCTTGTGAAGTATGCTGTTAAAAACATACAAATTGATAAAGATTAAGCTGGAAAAAAAAAACATCCTCCAGAAGCTGTAATCTTTGCCAGAAAAACTGCACACAATACATACGAGATCCTTGAGAGAGAATCCTTCCTCACGGAGCTCAGCTAACCCAGTTTAAATAGAAACGCCACGATGAAGGAACTTGAAATAAAGCGTTCCTAATTTGCTTTGCAAAGGGCAAAATTCTACCAAACTAAGCTAGAAAAGAACCTAGACTGTCACATACCTCTCTCATTCAAAAATCAGGTCCAGAAAACTTCAAATTCCTCGACGTCTCCACTGTAACCTCAGGATGCTGCACACCCTGCAGCCTCCCCAACCTCCACAGCAACATCAAGGACAAACACCCTTCCTGTTCTTTTTTGTCTTTTTTCAAATCCTTACGAAACACAGCAATTCTCTGGTTCTCAAACCTCAGATGGATCTACATTTGCTAGGTTGTACCATCTCTAAGGAAACCTTGGCACCAATCATGTATTCTTGTCCTTGAGTCAGAGTCTGACGCAGCAGACCTCAGCAAGTGTATCTGAGCTGAAAACCTCAGACTTGACAGTCTGTATCTGGCATCCCTGGCCCTGATATAATTAAACAGGAAAGGTCTCACAAAATAATGACTGTCAGACAAATACCTTTCATTCTTGCGCTAACCACGCACTAATACCTGTGAGGTCCTACCACCACAATATTCAGATCTATCACGTTTGTTTGTTTAGCCTGTTCAGCCTTTTACTGCTATTGGCCAAATTTCACCATTCAAAACCAACTACCCAATAAAAACTCTAATTCTGAAGATAATAAATGAAGCACAACTAGGAAAAATAGCTACTTCGCCTCTGTTCTTTTCGAGTACTTCCTCACAGCCCTACACACAAAAGATGACAGGAGACTGAGTCAGATAATTTTCCTACGTGGTTGAAGGACACATCAACTCTGAGCATCTGCAAAAGGAATTCTGGAAAAGCATGTGAAACACGAAGCCCCAGGTTGTCAAATAAATCTAAGTAATTAGAATCTTTCAGGCATGTTTGAAAAACCCAGATTTTGATAGCTCAGTTTTCAAAAAAGTATTTCTGGGAGAATCAAACGCACCTTAGCTGAATACTGAAAGAGCTGCATAATCATAAGCAGTAGGCTGCATTTCCTTACTAAAATACATTTCAACTTCAAGTCCTCTGGGAAGTTACCAGTGTAAACTGCTTTAATAAGAAGTTAACAATCTAATATCTGTACCTGTGCAAACTTTAAGATTTTCACAAAAAGCTTCAGATGCAGCATGAACCATCTGTGTACTTTGGGAAGTTCATTTTCCAAAGTGCTGAATTTCTGATTTGCCTTTTGGTCAGTGATACTTATACACTTAATATCTTCACATGTATACTACACTCACAAAAGACACTGAAGGTAAAGACGGGCTGTCCTTTTAAAGGCAAAGTTCTCTCTGTTCAAACCAACCTGCGAAAAAAAGGTCTTTCCTTGTTTTCACCTTTGGACCCTCACTCAACGCAGCACAAGCAGTTTATTTACTAAGATATGCGTGATCATATTTTTAAAAAGGTACGCAACCTTTTGAGGCATCTTTTGTCAAAATGTTTTAAACCTGAGTTCATTTTGTCTGTTCGAGATGCATCTGCCAAGAGGAAAACAAAGCCTCATGAAGATTGAGAGTGCATGTGTGGAAACTTTGAATGATTCATCACCTCTTCTAAAAGTTTCTGAAAAGATCTAGTAAGAATTAATTTACAAATTTGTAAATCTGCTGGGGAAAAAGGAACAAGTTTCTTCACCATAGATGCATTTTTTGGTATAAGAACTGAAGCACATGAGTACAGCAGTAATACAAAAAATACCATCGCCATTCCCTGCAGAAGCAAATATGGCACTTTCTAAAAAGATAATTCTATTTGATAATTGTCATATGTAGTACGAATTAACAGACCACAGTAAGACTGAAAGGACTCACATATGAAACAAAACTGTATTCCACTTATCCAAATTGTAGTATCCTTCATTAATACTAATTACACGATAAAGATGAGAGGCAAAATATGCACTCTATTCCTAAATCTGTCAGCTCAATTAATTAAAAAGATGTTTCTAGAATTATAAAACTATAAAATGTAGTCACTTTTAAATTGTCAGAGCATTTAATTGAGTTTTATAAAAGAAATAAAATTATACTTCAGTGCTTTTCATGAGATTTGTATTTTTCAAACAACATTTTACTCTTATTTTTTAAAATTAAAGTAATTAAAATTAAAGAGATTGTAAAGTTAAAAGTATTTACAATATTCTGTTAGAAAAATCTGTGAAGAAATATAAAAGTACATACAGAGACATTTTAAACTAATATCATAACGAAAAGATAATATCAGATTCTCTTTTAGAATTCCTTTATTTTTAGCTATCATTACTGTTTTTAAATGATTAAAAACTGAATTCTCTAGGAAACACCACAGAAAAGAAACCTATAGTGTTGTATCAATGGATTCTGCTGTTGTGCTTCATTTTAGCTCAGAAAGAACCACCTCTCGGATTTGGATCCAAGTCCATTAAGCTATCGGTGTCTCTCGTCAGACTGCTAAGAAAGGTCCAATTACTGAAAATTGTCATCAAAGTTTTTGCGACCTGGACATTTACACACCAGGAAATGAACGAGATTACTCACACAACAGCCAACATATAGTTATGAATTTCAGCCACAGATGACAGATTCTAATCTCAACGGTGCAGAGCTCTGTATCACTGGACGTATCATTATGCAGGAACAAAATTTTTAAGATACATGACAATTCACACCACACATCTGGCACTACAGCTTTACTTATGACAGGGGTATTTTTAAGTGACAGCAGAACTATGACCTTGATTTCAGAAGTTCATTAAAAACACTGCTGTAATCTACATTAGGCTTCCACCTGAGCCCAAGGTAAAAAAAAAAAATCCCCCCTCGGTTTAAAATAGTTTGTGTTTCTACAACAAAGGCACATCTAAGGCCAACACAAAACATCAGCAGCAAAGGAAATTTTTCTTTAGCGTGCACTCCTGGTATCAACATTACCGAGCTGCTTCCTCTAACCATGACACCTATTTGATTTTTCTGGAAACACTGTGTAGTTAAAACCTTGCAGAGCGTTTCAGAAATTTACCCCAATGTCTCCTTAAAATGTCTTCAGTCAGTGACTTACATCACACCAAGTGAGCTAACATAGTCTACAATTACAATTTAGGTATGTACTGGGGCTTGAACATAAGCTGCTCCATCATAGCGTGTAGTGACTTTCTTATCCTTCACAGCATGACTGAGACTCAAGAATACACCACTTTAACTGCAAACCATACAGCAACTCTAGAAAACTCTCACCGTGCTGGTAAGCACAGCTCCAATTTAGTGAAAGTGAAAAAGTATGTAGAATTAACAAGGACATTCTTAATTCTGAATATCTCAGCTGAAAACTACCTAATATCATGTGCACTTCACAAGTCTGTGATACATCACTAATCTTTGCACTGGGCAAGTCATTCAGATCTTATATGCTGCGCTCAATTCAGCATTAGAAGGAACAAAGGAATTCAAATCCTCTGCTCTATCTGAAAATACAGTAAGTGAATACATTAGAGAGATACGGAAATTAAGTTGTTGCTATAAATCAGTTAGTTATGAAATTTAATAATCAATTTGTTAGCACCTGATGTAAAACTATGATCTGTCAGCAGCCTCCCAAGCTGGCTGTGTGCAGCAGTAGATATTTCCAAGGGAATTAATTACTGATGATTTGCAAAGGTAAGAATAATATTTTTCAACAAACGTAGCCTGTTCACTAGGAGGTTAAACAAACACCACCAAAATGTCAACAGAGTTTTTGGCTTTGGTGTTCTCCCATTTCAAATGTAATGAAATAGTTAACCAGAAATTATGCAAAGGGAATACTTTCAAATCTTCCCATGAAGCAGAATGTCACACCATCTGGGGCACTTCTCAAGTGATTTGAAAAGTTCACACTGTTTGGAATTACACAGAAATTCAACAGAAAAGGCCTCACCATATCCCCAAAGTCCCATAAGCAACTGTAGACCTATGTCACGGCCAGCAAAGAAGGCAGAGAGTTCTGACTTCTCTTCCATAAAGAAGTAAAGTCACAGCCCACTGAATTTTTCCATCCCATAACTCTGAACACCCATGTTGCTTTCTCTGAGAGTAAGACACTTCCTTTTATAAGGGAATGCCGATATTCCCAAAGGAAATAGCCAACGCGCAGGCTAGGCTTAGTGCTTTCCGGGAAAAGGAAAGGTGGTTAAACAACCACCTCCAGAAATCCTTCAGTTTTACAAGCAGCACCGAAGGGAAACTGAGCAACAAGAAAATCACTAAGAGTCAGACAGTAGCAGGAAATCTCAGAGCCATGTATAATCTAACACCGACCGAAACATATTTACTTGTTTGATGAAAATAAAAAAAAAAAAAAGCCCTGCTTAGCTCAATTAATTTCGGAAGTGAATACTTAACATCTAACTCTCCTTTTTTCTGAAAATATTGACTGAAAAGTCAGCAAAAATACCCTCGATTGCCACCTGTCAGCTGGCAGAATTGCGGATCCTCGTCAGACAGGCTTCATTTTAAGGCAAGCCAGTGACACAGGACTTAGAGCCCTGACGAATGACCTCCTGCTAGAAGCACAGAAAATTCTCTCGAATTCATCCTACTGGATTTCTTTGCAGGATTTGACACTGTTGATCAGCAAATGCTTCTGCCCCACTTCCAAGAGATTAATGGGAGTGGACTGAGACTGTTCTGCTTCTTCCTTTGTACCAAATACATGGGAATTATTGAGCAGCTGTCCCTATGTCTTCATAATGCATCATCTGCATACTGCCATGTAGGTCAGCCATCTCTCAATCATTATTCATTACCTCTATAAAATCTGCTGCTAAAAGTTTGAGGAAGGAACAGTGGTCTCAACAGATTTAGAACTAAACAGAAAAGTTCCATTAGTCCTGGGTTTCCATTTATTAGGTTTTCTTACATATGGGGAAAAAAAAAACAAACACAAAAACAAAACAAAACAACAACAACAACAAAAATCCCACATCATCTTACACCTCCAGATATTCATAAGTTATCTTCCTTTGAAGAAAAATTCTGTCATTTTAGCTCAGAGAGGACAGAAGAGTTTGAGAGGTGTATTCTACCTCTTAATGGGCTGCAGAAGCAATTTCAACTATTGTGAAAATTTTAAAGTTGAACTTCTGAAGAGAAATTCAGACTCAATATTAAATAATGAAACATTTAAACATTTAACGTTTTAAAACACTTAACACTTTAAACAGTTGTAATGTTGCCCTCAAAATAACCTTAGTAAAACCTGCACTGCCCGAAGCACCTTCCCTCAAAAATGATCCAAGCTGGGATTCCTCCTTCCACTCTAGCGTGAGTTTCACAAAGACTACACACAAAACAAGAAAAGCGGGATGAGGTTTCATTTGTTGGCATGATCTGTCTCCTACACTTGGCTAATTTATCCACTGCAAGTATGGTATGTGATACCAGAAAGCTGAGAAATTAGGAACTTTTTAATCTACATTTTGTTATTTGGTATCATTAAATCAGTAAACCACTTTCTTTTGATAATGAATTACTGCTTAAAAATGAAGGTCAAAATTAGTATTTGCACTTGCTTTTTAACTTTGAACTACAAAGCAGGATGGAGAAGGAGGAAGAACTATATTTCACAAGCGTGTGGTGGGTTTCTTCCTTCCATTAGGTTCGTAACAGGGACTCTCTCACCTTTTGAGGGCCCATTATCCACAGCTCAGAATTTCCTTTTGCAGAGCTATAACCAAACCCTAAATTTCCTCTGACTGACAGCACACAGTATACTCAGGGTATTGATATTAACAACAGGTGTCAGTGCTGCTCTTCCCTCACCTCAATGCCTCCTCAGGACCACATTTCAAACCAAAATCCATCCAAGAAACCACGTTTTCCTTTGTCAGAGTGTTGCATCTTTGCTAGTTCTGTATCCCTGGGGACTCAAAATACTTCCATCTGTATGGATTTTGGAAGTCCTGCAGTCAGGTTGAGGTAGAAGAGGGATAGGATAGGGCTCTGCAATTTAATTTCTGTGTCCATTCAATCTTTCAGCATTTCCATTCTGCATCCTCTTCCTTTTCTCAAGCCCTGGCACAACAAGAGGAGCACATTGTTCCATTCCTTGCCATGCCTTGCAAAGATGTTTTATTTTGTTTTGGTTTAAATCTCCCTGACGCTAAGGAGACAGTATCAATGAAAATATCCAGAATCTGGTAACTTTGATTTAGCAGCTCACCTAAGGACATCTGCTACCTCAAAGTGAACACATGCATCTTTTTCAAAATCCCTATAGCAAATCATTATTTACACATATACACAAGGAGTTACAAATAAGCGTAAGCCAGCTGTAAAGGAACACTCATTTTTGCAATAATCATGGAATGATTTGTTGTTTCTGCACATACTTGTAAATATACGAATTTCATTTGTACACAGTAAGTACTTGTTAGAAAAAAGAAAGCTACAACTCACACGGACAGTCAATTACTGCTTTTATTACATATTCGTGATATTGCCCATTGAAAACAGCTAACTCCCTGGAAAATGTTTTTGGGACCACAGCTGATCATTCAAACAATAAAACACTTCATGGATTTTGAACATTTCACTTGCCAATGACAACTCCTTCCTCTGTTTTGCCTAGAGATATATAGAGCTGTTACAGAGTTCAGAAAGCCCCTAGCAGCTGCGTGCTGCCATTCAGACCTGAAAGATTCCATGTTGTGATAAAAATTAATGTACTTTGACATCCCCTGGGATTTTTGGTGCCTTGAGAACAGCTAATGAAGAAATACAACCTTTTTAGACTGTAACACAAATTTTTGGATTCTAAGATTAAGACACATGTGGTAAATGCATGGCCTGTCTAATCTCAGCAGTAAGGCTTCCATACTCACGTGCCAGAAGACTCTGCCTTCATGTGTTTTCATTATCTCCCATAGAAAGCCTTTAACTAAACAGACTAAATACATTTTAATATATATGTAATTAAATAGCTGCTCTTGCCTTACATTTCAGAATTTTTAGAAGACAACATCAACTAAACACACAGATCTTCTAAAAACCTATTAAGCTATAATGCTGCAAAATCCTTGGTTTATTCACGACAGAATACATTTTAACCAAGCATATTAAGTCATACACTTCCTTAGATACCCAAGACTTTATGAGCCATCTTGGACTCAGCTTAGACCCAAGCATAGACAAATGGCTCAAAATGGGACCTAGAACACCCAGTGTGCTAAGCAGAAAGCCACTAGAGGGTTATCAAGTTTTCTTTGTTGGGTTACAGTAAAAAGAGTGCAAAGTGTCCAAAGACAAGTGACAAGTTCGCAAACTTTAGACTGCACAGTTATAATCACAAAACTATGTAACAAACACCGAACAAAATCTTTCTGTTAGTAATACGTAAAAACACTTCACATTTTTGCAGATGCACCTATATGTAGAGTTATGGTGATCTGTCCATCCTATCTTTATCCTAATACGGATTTTTACTTAAAAAAAAGAAAAAGAAGAATTTTCTGAGGCAGGAGACATTTCCATGATACAGCAGATGAAATGAAAGGTGATCTGGTGAAAATGTCATGATCTCTGCTTCCAATAAAAGGGGGGAAGGGTTAAGCTTGAGAGATTTTTAATTTAAAAAATACTGGAAACAGTTTTTTGATCCACATGACTTGACACATGCTACCACAACAGGGTAATTGTGTACAAGTGCTTAAAAACAGAAGAAAGAAGGAAAAAAAAATAAAAAAGGAAAATATATGCAGAAAGCCAATCCCTAGGCTTTCATAAGTCACAGTACTACCACAAAGAGAAGAAAAAAAAAGTTTCACCCTAATATTATTATGTATGTTTCAAATGCAGTCGGCCTTTGATCTTATTTAAATTTAAGATACGTGCTGTCTGCAACAGTGACTTCTGAGCTACGCATGTTTCAATACTTAATTCAATGTGGGTATTTTTTGATATCTCAAAATGTACAATGTTGTCCAGAAGTTTGTGCCTCAGTGGCACTGTCAGAATGCCAACTGTATTCTAAAGTTGATAAGACAAATATAATAGCTCAACTGTTACTAGTTTTAATTCACAGAAAGTATTTCTGTTTCATAAAGTTAACACATTTCTACACTGTTAGAAAACATGCTCAAATTTTGAAAGACAATATGCAGTGGCAACGATCATCTCCGACAGGGATACATCTACTACAGAACCGTTAAGCATATTGACATAATGGAGTCACTAATAATTAATTTAAATCGTATATTCATTTTTTCTGGATCTTTTAAGTTGTCTGTGCAACAACTCGCTAAATAGATCTCATTTTTACATAGGTATTTATATGTATGAATAGAATTTATCACACAACGTCTATGATTTAATTGTGGTTAAATTGGAATTAAAAAACAACTTAACACACATGCAATATGTCAGTTATAATACATGAAAATGCAGAAAAGCAGTATTCTGGAGTGAATTTTCAGCAGGCTCTGAAATCTTAATTGCACCCGCAAGGTTTCAGAGTGCTTCTGCTTGCCGCATGAAAAATGAATGTGCTCATAGAGTTTGAGGCCCCAGTTCAGGAAGCCAGCTGAAAATCTAGCCCTCTCCATTTTGGGTCTGATTAGGGAAATAAGAAGAGACTGAAGTTCCAAATGCAGAATCATAATTCGTAACTGCTGTCTTTTCCATATTTCTACACACAGCATAAGTGAATAAACTGTTAGCATATGCCAATTTTCACCACAAAAAAAAAAAAAATCCCTATTTTAAAGTTTAGGAAAGTAACTACTGTGAAAATCTACACATGGAAGTCCTGCATAATCGTGAATTGCTGCTACCAATTCAGACAATTCTAAGCAGTAGCTGTTGGCAAGCACTATTTTATATCTTTGAAGTAATTCAAGATTTTTCAGGATAATTTCATTTTTTTCCTTGAACATTGAGAACATTAAATTGATGTCTTACTGTTTGGCTGAAGATAACTAATTCAAACCAAGTGGCACTATGCACCACTCAAAACTAAATATGCATATAAAATTTCAGCTGTAACTTTACTGCTCACTTCTGTCTGTTAACTGTTTTCATCATGGAAGTGTTCTTATGCTAAGGACCAGGCAAATGCCATGATAACATGATTGTAAATATTGACAACAGGTAGCTATTTCAGAAATTCTAGAACTGAAACATTAGTGCTGTCCCTCAAAAAAGTATGAAGGTTTTAGTCACATATGTGATGATTAAACTGGGAAATAAATACTGAAGTATCACATCCACGAATCCACACTCTTACACAAATACCAAACCCTACAGACTGAACCATCGAACACCGACGCTGGCCAAATTCAAATGCTATGTTGCACACAATCACAGGAGGGCAGTCATTTTGTCTATAAAGTGGATTAATACCAACCATAATTCCTCAGATTGTGCCCAGTCAATGAAGAGGAGATCCAATTCAGTGTTTTTTAGTTCCAAAAGCTTAATATGAAAGATTGGTTGGTCTGCCTCTTCCAACTGCACAAAATCAGCTAATGCCAAATCCGTCTTAGCCCAAAACATTATTATAAACAGATCATTTATTTGATTTTCCATAACAGAGACATTCAATCAACTGCCTGAGCTGGAAACTAGCAGAGGGGAAAGACTAGATACATATAAAAGAAGTAATTTGAACAAATCCAGCCATTTAGGTGCACTGAGACCTCTTATCCTAGTCTCATCCTAATCCTAGCACTGTCTTCACATGGAAAGAAGGTGGAGGTCTGTCACTCCTGGTGGAAATACCCAGTGACAAATGCATCTCCAGACAGCAAGCCAGGAATACTAAAGGATAGCCGGGGGAGGAGGGGGACAAAAAAAACACCAGCAAAACACACACACAGATAAAAAACACAGAAATAAGAACATTGCATTTCAAACTACAAGAGACCCTAAAATTAGTTGCCATTACTGTAACATAATGAACTGGCTTTCTCTAAGGAATTTGCTCTGTAAATCCTTCAGCCCTAGCTTTTATCAAGTAAGACTTCCGTTTTATGTTTTAGTCACATTGTGTTCAGGCTGTGTTACAATGAAGTAAAAGAAATTAAACAATAATATTGTTTTATTCTGTCTTCTTCCAAACACAACTGGGAGATCCAACTAAGTTACCGCGTTCAGCTTGTTCTGCCCACAGAATCTTTGTAACTGTGAGAGCAAGAAAAACTGGAGAGCACTGTTCTGCTTATAAGGAAAGTTTATATTCTGCTGCGATCACAGAACTGCAAGATCTAAAATAATCTGCAAAACCCTTCTCCCACAAAGCTTTATTTGAAAATGCATGGATTAAAAAAAGTCTCAGAAACAGCTGTATTGACTCAAGAATATAGATAATGCAAACAAAAAAATATTTTTTTCTGTGAGGATGAAGGATTTTCTAGAATATATTTATACAAATACAGTATATTTTACCAGTGTTTATATACTCTGACTCAAAATTTTATCTGTGGACAAGGCTGCAATACCTAACAAATCCAAAATGAAAAAAAAGACTCCTACCAAATCTCTTAGAAGCATGATAACTTGAAGATGAATCAGTTGACTTTTTACTTTCAAACAAGGACAATTTATATTAAATGTTTCTTTCCAGAGCAACTCTTTCCTCCCGTTTATTATTTATGTTTTTCTCAATGCTCTCTCTGTTGCATCATTTGTTTTCTGTATGAAATCAGTCCCTGTTAAATTCCTCCTGAGCAGTGGATGGCATTTCTTCATTCTTCATGCAGTTTCTAGAATGTCTCAGATTCTCACGCGCATTCAAGAAGGCTTTTTTTTTCTCTACAAGTTATTTGATTAAGGCAGAAGATTTACAATCTCAGCAGTTTTCCCTCTGTTCCCTGCACTCTCATCACCACCACATTCTCTAGCTGCAATTAGTTTTGATGTTTTAACTCAGTGAGGTTTAGAGATTTTTTTTCTGCAGTAGTTCCATTTTAGTTTTCTCACGCAGGAAGAGATCTGTGAAACACAGTCCTTGAAGACTCTTCCAACAGCTATCAACCAGGGAAGAACAGGTTCCCATAGTTATGATGTGACTATGAGTACACCCTCGTATCTGCTGAAAAAAATAGTACCCAGAGCCATGAAGCGTCCCAGAAAAGACAAGCAAACATATTACCTATTTTTTAAATTTTCAGTTATTAGGTCAGATGTCACCAAAACCAACAGATTCTGCAGAACAACAAAGTGTCCCAGAAAGCAATGGTGGGCTGGAGAAATTAAACAGACAATAAAACTATCTGCACCCAGAAGTTTAAGATATTCACCACTGAACACTAAAGGCCTCTTCACATACGTGTCGTGAGAACTAAAAATATGGATCTTTATTAAAATGTGTGCATTCATATAAAATTCTTCCACACTTTACAATTATTGTAGTTTTTTCCCAGAAACCATGATCTATACAACTCATAACTCAAATGATCGTTTTGTTTAGAAAAAAAAAAAAACAAATACTTTATATGCTTTTCCTAGTACTTCATTATCAAGGAATTTGTAAGAGATTTTGTAAGAAAGAAAACTCTATAGTCATAACATATTTCCTGTGGCCATTAAGAGGACTTATAGTTACCTCATGGGAACTGGGGAGAGCGTATCACAGTACGCCTTCTCCTACAAGGCACATGGAATCAAAGATACCAAAGCCTTTTAAGAAAGTTAAGCTACCAGCTGACAGGCTTGCCAAAGCATAAAGAACAAGACTCAATCTGTCACTGAAGCCTGTAAGATTTCTCTCAACTATTCCTAAAGCTACTAATGCAAAGCAATCACTGATCTGACAAAAGCCTCTGGACACTACAGCAAAACAAAGAAACGAAGTGACAAAAGTAGTTAGTGTACATTAGGGCTGGAAAACACATAGGGCTGGCACTGTAGTACTAAGATGCTACTGCCATATAATTGCTTTTCTGATCATAACCAGACATAGTTACATCACAAAAAATCAGAGCCAGAAAGACCTACTAGGTCTTCCAGTCCATTCTCCTGCCAGTGCAGATGACTGTAAGGTAACTCTTCTTTATCTGTATCAGATAAAAGATCTACCGCTACAGGCAATGTGTGGGGTCTGGTTTCCATCCAGCTTCAGACTTTAAACAAAATATAACTGGAAATTAATTTTGGTCAAAACCTCACAAGCTTCAGAACAGATAAACCTTAGACTTTCCTATAATGCTTGGAGTAGTCCTGCCAGATGCACACACATCTGAGCACAGATTCAAGACATAAACATCTGAAGGCAAGGTAGGGGCTATAAATGCCATCTATTACTAAATTTTTTCCAAATAAAATGAGAGTGAAACATTAGTAAAACCTGTCCATCACTGACAATGTAGCTTAACAGGCCTATGCTGGTAAAACAACGTATGCCAACAAAAGTAAAACAGGTTTTACTGATTCTAGATCTTTACTGACTCTATATCTTCTCGTTTTATAAGTTCTTTGCCAAAAATTCATTTAAGCACGTTCACTTCTAAGGATTTATAAACACGTGTACCAAATGGACTAGCTGGGATGACTACGGTATGATCTACAACACACAAATCAAGTTACGAGCTGCACTTGGAAGAAGGGTGGTTTTAACTTTCCAGTTTACCATAGAGTTGTTAAAGCAATGTAGCATATTAAAAGCATGAAGAAGCTAAATTAAAACACTTACCATTCTTATATTATGAAATGAGTTTGTATTAAAGCAGCAATACTGCAAGGATTTGTCTTTCTATTTCAAGAAAGTTGTAATATATGAAGATGATATATGATAAGAAAATATTGTTACCAAGGATTTTGGCAGTAAAGGAACTTGTGTCAGAACCCAGTTTTGACAATTCTTTGAATCTGAAAGACCTATAAGTACTAAAATGTCATCTGTCTATCCATGTGAGATTTAGCTTTGGCAGTATTTCAAAAGTGAAAAAAACACACTTTTTTGTATATTTTCCCTACGACAATATATTTTCAAAGCTGTCTAAGAGGCCATATTCTCTGGAGAAGTACAGTGAGATGTGTGTGTGTTACAGAAATATTTGCAGAAAAAAAACTTTGAAAAAGTTTGAATAGTCGCAACAATCAATGGGTCAAACTGTGGATAAAAGCACAAAGTGTGGAATTTATTTTCAGGAGATTGTTGAAGATTTCAAATAATTTCTTCAATTCAGAAATTCACTGCTCTGTTCAAGCTAAATTAAACAAACTATTTGGAAGCTAACCTAATTATCTCCATATAAATTTGTCTGTCGTTAAATGACATCATTATCACTGTTCTGCCTCTTTTAAAAAAAAAAAAAATATGGAGTATTCCAGATATAGTTCTGGAAAACGCAGCTGTCTGGCTCACAGAGCTATTTTTTAAAATACTTTAAAAATAAAAAGAGAGGGAGAAGGTTATAAAAGAAAGTAAGACAAAGAGTGCACTAATTGCTCATCCCTGACCTCTTCAAAACCACTGCAAAATTGATAAAAGTTGCCTGAGCTGGTTTTCACGCAGTTCAGCTTTGGCCTTTTTTAATAGCCACAGGAGTATCAATGCCCCCTTTAAAGCTGGGGCTACACATGGAATAATAAGACATCTATTATCTATTATGTAATTATTTTTTTTTAAGATGAAAACAAATGATCTTTAATTTACGTTAAAAAAGTTTCCTGTGAAAAGATTATTCATGAACTGTAGCTGCTGATGAGTCCAACTATGGTGAATTCTGCCAACTGTGCTCAGCTGATAAAGACATTAAAAATAACAAGAAATCATTACATGTAATTTTCTGAGTACTTACACATTCTTGGATTTGAATGCTTCAGCAAAGCGCTGCACACTCTGAAGAGAAGCAAGGTCCAAGGTCATTGCTTCTACCTTGGCTTTATGCTGGAAAAAGAGAAAATATATTTTAAAAAAAGATAAATAACAGCAAGTTTAGTTCACAGTATCATGTTACAGCAAATGTGTTATGAAACTTGTCCAATTTCCTTGTTTAACATTATAACCACAAAGTGAATACAAATCATCAACACGAATGGACAAGCACAACATTTAGTGCCAAAAGTAGCATTGCAATTTCGTGGTTCTGCTTAAGACATACACTATATAACACACAGCTGTCTATAATACAATATATTGACACAAAGTAGTGCTAAGGTTAACATGTATCTTTTTTCTTCCATTTTGCTTGTAAAACTTACGTTAACTCATTGAATAAAAAGCAGAGTAAGCATGGTATTTTTTACATACCATACCAACAGAAAAATACTGAGTAAATACTCTGTAAAAACCACCTAAATTCAAACTTGCATATATTAATCCAAAACAATCTGTTGTTCGTAGCAGGTCATATAAAAGGGAGTATAAAATTAGCATAGAAAGCAACTGATCAGCCTACACAGTTCTTTGTACAATAAGAGTTTACCAGTGCATAATATCTTCTAAAGAAATTTCATATATACTTAAAACCAACTTTTCACCTAGAAGATGATGTGCAATCCCACAAAATGACAGCACCTGAAGGTGTTAACCTTAGGCACCACCAAAACAATTCTCAATATTTTCATCTTTAAGATCTCTGTTCTCAGATGTTTTGAAATGCTTACACTCCAAATCTCAGAGCAAAATGAACCAAAAGTCTATTCATGGCAACCAATAAAGTGAAAATCATCACAGAATCAAGTGGATGGTGGTTCTTTCAAGTCATAGTCCTGAAGCAGCTTTCATTTGACTGCAGCTTTCATTTGACTGTGTCTACACCACAACACCCAACCGTTGCCTTTAGTTCTTCCACAAATGCTAGACTTTAAGACTTCTATGATTCTCTACAAAATACCAACCATCATGACACATAACTCACGTAGATCTCCTAAGGAATTATGAACATGTGTATTTGTGTTCACTCTCACTTTTAGACTCACTGTTGCCCAACACTACACAAACTCTCCGGTACATAGAAGAAAGCTGGCAAAAGCCCTGTACTCTCCCCAAACCTAAACATTCAGTCCACTCTGCTCAGCTTATTCAGAAAAAAAGAAATTACAGGGACACTTCATGTAATTCCAACATGCTACCTACACCTGTGTACAACGATGATGGTTCAGACCAGACATTAGCACTGCTAAAAGAAAGAGTAAGAAAAAGACGGAGCAGATAGAGTGGTACTATGGAATCAAAGGCATCATTTGAGTGGAGAGGAAATAGGAGCTTTGTTAGCACCATGGTGCAAAGAGGGATCTGCTGTGGTGGTTACAAGGTTATACAATGAGCATTTCTGGAGGAACAAAAAGGAAGCTGCACACATGTCAGGGCAGAAGGAAGCCAAGAAGAGTGCTCCCATTGTCTCTCAACTTCAAGCAATTCATCTGATCCCCTTTCATTACAGCTGGTACTTTTCTCGCTACATCTGTTTTCTATTTTGCTAGCACCCGTTCTGCCTGCTACAATTACCTTACAGGTTGCGTTTAAACAGAATGTCACCCAAATTCCTTTTGTTCCACTCCAGCCAGGCTTATCAGGACAGCAAAATAAATACAACTGAAATTTCGACACGTTCAGTTCCCATCAGGAAGTCTCAATTGATAAAGTCTGAGAATGCTAAACCCAACTTATTATGTAAAGTTTTTTACCCTCACAAGACGCACATCATTCTGGAATTCATCTTGCCCCACTGTGTAAATACTTCCTTCTGTTTGATGGTCAGAGACTGGAGAAAGATGATGCTGCCTTGTATTAGGCAACAGAGCTCCACAACTTCTCTGAACTTTGCAATTCAAAGCTGCTTACTTACTAGAGAAGCAGCGTGCATAATTGGGTTTATTTTGCTTCTAATTTCCTCAGTTGAAACGTTCTCTTGCCTCTTCCAAGGGTAAAAGGACAAGAGTGCTACAAATATAGGGACATAAGGGGGCAAGTCAAAAAAAATAATAATTGGGTAGTTCAACAGACTACACCAGAAGCTGTGAGTTAATGTCCTCTTGGGGACGCAGATTCAAATCCACATACTGCTCAGGCAGTGCTCTTCCTCTTGGTGTCAAGTGTTAGGCTTCTGCTACTGATTCCAAGAACGGAAGAAAGGTGTCCATATATTTCAAGTCCAAAAGAAAAAAAAAGAAGTATGACGCCTCCAAAATACTTTCAGAAATAGAAATTAAACAGTCTAAGATTGACCTGGATTTGTGGATGAATATACTAAAAACGTAAAAATCAGAAATTTAAAAATTATAAATAAATTATTGAAAGTGATAAATGCTTGACTGTTAGATAGCAAATGCAAACTACAAGTGTTTCTTGTATAATAGTTCCATCAATGAAATGAGACCACCTTTCTCTTCATACTCCCCTTTCATCAGCCATAAGATAACTTATTTTAAACAATTTAACACTACCTCACCTTTTTTACTTTTAGCTTTGATATGCATACAGTTACAGAAAAAGATAAAGAAAACATTTGTCAAGAAATTCAAGAAATTGTATCTAAAATGGCCTAAATAAAGAAAAATGGAGAAGGAAAAAAAAAGATTGGGTTTAGTAACTCCTTGCATTGAACAGCCAAAAGGCAAATTCTTTGTTTTTTTTAACTTTCTCCATGCTTTTGCTTTTTAAAAACCTGATAGTGACAGTCTGTATTCCCTTCATATTTACGCAAGGTACATACTGAGCACGGAGACACCCATTTGCTCTGTTTTCCTCATAGGAGAAAGGGGAGCATGTGACATCCAAAGCACTCAGATCAGAACCTGTCACCTCAGCTTCTGAAGGCATGCAAAAAGGCAAGTATCAGTATTTTCTGCAAACAGGGGAAGGACTCAGTTTACATATCGTGAGCTTAGTCAAGTTCCCCAACTTTCCTGTTTCAGATTCTCCCTTGTCAACTGAGATTCAAGCACCTCTCACTCCACAGAGGTATTTTGTAGACCATCAATTCCTACTATAGTTTGAGAATGTGAAATGCCAAGCCTTTAGTACCAACTCATTTTCATTTCAAATTTTCCCACTCTCACTTCTATGTTACACTTTCTTTTAAAAAAAGCTATGAATAAGGCAATATTCTTGCAAGGTATGTTTTAATAATGTAAGAGTATCTCCAGTCAATGACAAGTAGAAGGGTTTTTGTTTGTTTTCTTACAGTAGCTCAGTATTACCCTTGTTATAATGTTTTCCCTCATTCCATATAAGCCTAGGTAGCACATATTGTGGTATTTGTAGAAAAAGAAAACTTTTTTTTCAACAAAAAATAAAACTAAAAAAACATTTTTTTGCTAAAAGGCATCGTAACTATAATTGTAATCCACATTCAGAACTGATTGTTAATGGTATGCCACAAATCCTGATCTAATGTGTCATAATTGTATTATGCTGACACGTCTCACTATTTCACTTCACATATTTTCAAGTACTGAATTATGCCTCATTTTATGTTTTGAAATCTTAAATGCAACTTGTCACTTTCCCAAATACGGAAGACAGTCTCAAAACTGACATTGTAAAATCAACACACTAACGCAGAAAGCTCCAGAATCTTTAAAAAGAAATCAACAAAATTTATTAATGCTCCCTCCACCACTTTATTTTCAATTACATCATTTAAGGGGAAACTAAATAACAGAATGAGTGTAGAATAATTTAAAGACCTCACTTCTAAATCACAGGATCATTACTGCACGGTGCTGTTGAGAGCCTGTGCAAAACGAGCTGTGCCCTCGCTGCAGAACCCTAGGACAAATGTCCCAGCTGTGTCCAAAACCACTTTCCCAACTAGGCTCAGACCAACTTTGCAAACTGGCCAAAAGGAGAACAGACACAAGAGGAGGACACGCTTCTGCTGTCTAGTGAGTCTTGTGAAAACAAGGTCAGCTAGAACTAACTGAAACAGCGCTTTTGGGATGGGGAGCATTTGCATTCCATGAAGCCCAAAGAGAAGTTCAAGGCTAACAATGTCTAGGTACCAACATCCTGTCATTCAAGAAACAGCTGCAGGTGGATCATTCTATGGTTCCTAACAAGTACTCTTTCAAACTCAACACAATAACATTTTGAGAAGTGTAAACAAAACATGTTATCTTGTATTTGACAATTTTATGTCCAGTCCTAAAAGTATTTTATCAATATCTCCAGGGAAGTTTAATTACTCTAAATAATATCAGAAAAGAGTTTGTTTAGTTTCGCATGTAAGCTGCTCCCTGTTGGAGCAAAAATATTAAAAATGATTAAGTGCAACTGGCTATATTTTGCAGTCACTGTAGAAAAATGCTCATTGAGCCAGAAACTAACAAGAAAGTGAAAACATCCAGAAAGCAAGCAATTTCACTATATGCAATGTATTCACTTTACAGCTTAAAAACTGTTTAAAAATGAACACTGCATGGTAGAGTAGTTCAGCAGTAAACATGATGGTGCATTTGTGTCTTGGTATTGAAGAAGGAGCCTTTTTTCATAGTGAATTTTTCATTCAAATCTAAGTGATGATTTACGTTAAATATAGGTAAAGCACAGCTACATTTTCCTGAAGGATTGCAAGGAAGTGAAGAGCAGTACAATAAGTTGAAGCATAAAAGCTTTCTCTGTCATAATATTTATTATAATGGCATATAAAATAGCTGAAATAAATAATAGATGACTAAAAGTAAATTCATATGATAAAGAATCTTTCAGCAGACACCATTACTTCTGACTGCTCCAGTTTCATACAGAGTTGAAGAGTCTTAATAAATATGCTGTAGCCCCTGTATCTTATGTAAGTACAAGTAATTCTGTAAGGGCCTGCTTATAATGCAACATGGTGGACACTGGATAATTTACTGCCTAATTTTACCCTCAGAAAATATCGTGTATCTATCTTTGATATTTAAAAGCTCTTAAATCAAAGCTGAGTACATAGCACAACAACGAAAATATCTGACTTTGAGGGACTGGAAATATAATAAATTGGTAAAGAGCAGTTTAAGTTGATAAAGAAAAATCTTGATGACAACATCTTGGAATGCAAGTAGTTCTTATATGCAGTGTGAGAAACAGAAAATCTTCAGGAAAAAAAGAATTTGACATCAAAGATGATGAAAAGTCTGTGGAATTATCTTAAAATAGGCAAAGTAAACAAATAACCAAAACTCAGAACATGACAAGTGATGCCCAAACAAACCCATTTTCATGTTGAGGACAAAGTAGAGGATGTTTTAGAAGCACATCTGACAATTTGACACATAACTTACAACAGTCGATGGCCACTGCCATGCACTATTTATGGAGGTACATAATAGGGAAAAAGGCTTTCACTCAGGATTAGGACTGTAAATATTATTATCTCTAATGTAGTCAGCATTTGGTACTTCATGCAAAACTGTATTTATGTAATGCCAGCTTCATCTTCTTGTGTGCTTTGAATGTCATGCAGCTACTTCTCATGGAACTGAATGGGACAGATGAACCAAAATGCTTTAAGAGTGATCCAACATACATGCTAGATGCTTTAATAGCATGTTCTTCTCTTATATCTGACATATCCTAATAAAGTTCATGAGAAGCATCCTGGTGGAACAATTTTGCACTCATTTTTCTAATTTTTCTCCCCCCCACCCCTCAATATCAGCAATTTCTATACAGTACTTTTAAATTTTCACTAACGTCATGCAAGAGAAGATGGTGCATGACACAAATCAATTTCCTAAATATTAATTATGTTATTAACCCACATATGTGATGCACAAGGAAGTAGCTGGGACTGATTGTGATTATTCATGAAAATCAGAGATGAAAAGGATTTTCCTTCTTTCTTTCATTAGAAAGAAAATTTATTTAATAATACTTGGTTTCGCTATTTCCCAACATATTTGATTTACCTGGATTTTGGCTGTAATTTACTAGTGTAAATTTTTCCAGTATTCATCTTGCTCAATCCTGTCAAACATGTTTTCACACTATGTCTGAGCCCTCCCAAAACCTGATTTTGTAAAGCCTGAGCCTTTCTGCTTAAGTAACTAGATCTTCATTTTCTCCAGAAAAAGCAGGGTTGCTGCAGGGGTTGCTACCATCCAAGTCAAGTGAATAGCACTAACGGGGGAGCATGAGCCTGCATATTACTAAGATTACTGATCATCCTTGGGCCTACATTTTATCATGAAGAATAAATTATTATTATTATTATAACATCGCTGTCATTGTTATTATTATTCTTTTCCTTGTCTCTATCCCTTCTCCAGAACATTTATGGATGTTTGGCAGAGAACAGTGTTTATCTTTTTGGCATCATCTACAACTTAGAACAGTAAGAGGCCTCTTCAGAAAAACCTGAAGCCCTCAAGCTGTAGTAGGATTGAGATGCAAACAAATGTCTTGAAGTCGCAGTGGCAGTTCCCCACACATGATAGTCTAGAACGAAGACCTGAACTGCAGATTTAACTGTTGAGCTCAAGTGGGTTATAAAAGCAACAGAAAAGATCGGATCCTCCTGTAGCTAGAGTTTAAATATAAAGGAGAGAAACAAGCAATTGAAATTCTGAAGACGAGAGACATGAAAGAGTGATAAAGACGACCTGATATGAAGGACTTCAGTTTCTGAGAATGCCATACACCAACCTGGCACTTGGCCCTCACATGTAAACAAACCACTGTTCACAGCAGTATTTTTCTTTTTTCCAAAGACTTAATTTAGCTATCATTTAAAATCAATGTCACAAACACAACAATGTGACTAAAGTCTCTAGGTATAGTTTACATATTTAGACTGGACGTGAAAGGGCTTTCTTGGTCATGCAATAGCCATTTTTAATTCTCCAATAATTTTAAAACTGTATCTGTTTGTACTAGCAAATGTCTACACATAAAAAGAAATGCAAAATACAACTATTTCATTGTGGTTCCGTAATTTTTCAATTTGAATACCTTTTTTAAAATAAACCTTCTCTAATAAATACCACTACAATAAGCAATAATGTTATTTTACAATCTTTACATTAAACTCTTAGATCAGTATTTCTGTAAATTTGGCCTTTTATATCTTCTGAATTTAATTATAAAAGAAATAAGGAAAAACATCTGCATTTTCTTCTGAAATTAATATCTTCAGATAAGTAAACTATGCCACGCCAATCCTAAATCATGCTTAAAAAGAGTAAGAGAAGTCAGTCTCCTAAGGACATTTTAAAAATTATTTATTCCTTAACCAGACAGAATAAAAAACCACACACAAAAATTACAAGACTGTAATTTCAGAATATTTCAATCTGTAGGCTCTCAATGTCCCTGATTTTTCCTGGATGCACATGGTTCCATCGCAAGCAGTACACATCTGCTTCAATAACAAGAAATTACACGCGTTTTAAAAAAAAAAAATAAAATCTACCATAGGTTTTGGCAGTAGGAATTTGTTTAGCTCTTAATGTACATGAACTGTGGGTATTTACTTGGGAGTATACTTTTAGCTGGATTTTTTTCTTTCTCTGGATATAGATCATTTCTTTCCCTCTCCAAACGCCCATTCCTGTAAAGCTCATTTGAATTTATCTTGGGGAATCTCAAATAATCTTGGCAATATATTACATGTATATGGTTTACTATCCCAATAAACATATCTTCTTGTTTACAGAATAACCAAGGGAGCCTGGGAACATGTAACAGAATCTCGACTGTACAGAGCCTCCTATTCAGATGCTTTCAATTCTTTTCATTCTGCGAGATTTGAGGCGATAGCAGAACACATTTTCAAAAACAGCAACAAGGCAAACAGCATCAGAATAATTTAGAAGCTACAGACTTTGTTTCCTTTTAAAAACTTGCTCAAATTGAAGTTTACAAGATTAAATAAATGCAGTTTATGGGTTGCTGAGAAACATGAAATATAGGAGGTAAATAGGGTAATGGATTTGTTGGAAATGGCAGGAAAAACAGTATTTCTAAACAGATTAAACCAGTAACGTCCCCACTGCAATACAATATTATTGTTGTTAATTATCCATAAAATTAAAGTTGTGCTATCTCATATGTACAGCGATACATACACTGATTTATAAAACTTACACCAGGATTTCACGCACAGATTTTACCCACAGAGGAAAGTTAGCATCCCTGCTACAGATGACAAACAAGACGAGAAAAGCATGATGGCCAAAAGGGCAACAATGTTTAAGTAAATACAAAATGAACCCTTTTTCCCTGTTCTCTCATGATCCATAATCATAAGCTATGTTGTTGCCTGAAAGTGCAGACATGCACTGTGCAGTGCATTAATCCTTCAAACACTAACAGATGCTGGCAGGGATTTAGGCTGGAATGTATTTACAAAGTGACAAATTATGTTCCGTATTATACAGAGAGAGAAAGAGCACCCACAAATAGGCTGATAAATGTCAGCTGCAGTCACGACAAACGGTTTATTTTTATTATACTGTAACCACAAATGTTTTTTGCAGGGAGGCCCAAAGATTTATTTGTTGCAGGAAAAAACAAGATTATATATGACACAAAGTAATAACTGTGAGATCACTGATGTTCTGGGCAGCTTGCCCTCCTGGAAGCTATGTTCAGATTGAAAAATGTTGCTTAAAAATGGTATGTTATATGACACAAAATAAATAGTTCATAAATCTGTATTGAAACGACAATAACTAATAATTAAAGACAGTCTTAGGACATGGCTTATACAACTTAAAAGGAAAGCATACTATTTCCTTTAGTGGAACGTTGAAAATGAAGCAACGGTATTAAAATAAATGTGATGAAATTGTTTTAGATTAAAAACAAAATGCTATAATTGCTAGATGGAAGCAGCATATATTTTAAACGTGGCCACAGCGCTGTAAGAACATTTAGTGCAGCACAATTAATTGGCAGAATAGTGACGTCTGCAGGTTTAAAAATGCATTGCAGCTATTTTGAAGTACATCAAAGCTTGCCAATGGATTTAAGGCACAGCCCTTTCCCCCCAATCTTAATACTAGGAAAACCCAAATTTCGATATGGTTAAAAGCAATCACTTCTTTAATCATGAATAATTTCAAGACACTTCAACATAAGTAGAAATAGATACATGAGACAAAGCAACAAATGAAAGAACTGAATAATTAGCTATTCAAAACATTTTAATTAGTAGTTCATGGTTACAATCTTCTAGCTTTAAAACAATATAAATAATAGACATCTTATGGAATAGTATCCTCAAAAAAATAAACACGTATACAAATCCTTTTGTTTCCACAACTGTTCACATCATCTAGCTAAGAGATACATTGAAAATGGTCACATTGTTATGTATGTAATTTTAGAAAATGAAATAAAAGGACCAAATCACATTAGTAAAGATTTCTTGTACACATAAGGGTTGGCAGGATCAGGTTCTTAATATACACTCAATATACACAATATAGACTTGAAGAAAAATATTCAGTCCTTCTGCATGCACAAGAAAATATCAGGCATATTTGAGCAGCACTAGAAGGGGGAAACCTGGCATTATGCCACCTGATCTGTGATCACAAAAGGAGAAAGTTTTTCTGTACTTTCTTTCTAAAGAAATGAAGATTGTGTGACAGAAAAAAACATGAACAAACTAAACACAAAGGCTGGAATTAAATTTCTATGAAAACGTGGTCCATCTCAGGAATAACTTTGTTCTACTCATAATCAGCAATACAGATGTAAAACCAAACACATCATTAAAAACATAATGTAATTCCAGGGTTGTCTAAAAACCTGAGCTCAAAGTCGAGATCCTGTATGTTACAGATGCACAGAGCTGATGGCACTCAGACACAGCCAGGAGGGGTCATCAGGCCATGCCCCATTGTTCCAGTAACTAAGAAAGTTTAAAATGGCTTTAGTGCAAACGTGGACCAAGTCCAAAATCAAGGGTCTCATTTTTAAGCACCGTCAACATGAAAAGCTCCAACATATTCACTTACTAAATATACACGAATTTTCTGATAAAATTTTGATCTCTAGATAACAAAAGTACTCCAGAAAATAAATGTCTCGTGCAATAATAGCGTGGGAGAGTCGATGGTCACCTATCATTATACCTACCAGAATACTTATTTCCTAAATACAAGTTGCCAATGAACAATAGTGACAAGGATGAAGAACATGCCTTAAAAATTGTGTTCTTACAAGTATTTGTACAAAACAAGGAAATGCTGCCATTATAGCACGTAAAGCAGCAAGAAAAGCATAATAACAACCTACTTTTAACTTTAAATATTTGCCTGAAGAATAGGTGTGCAAGACTGATACAAATGCTTTATAGACAAGAAGGAGGGGGAAGCAAGGGAGAAAAAACCCACAACCACCACTGCCCTTCCCCTTCATAGAAGAAGCAAAAGTGAACACAAAGAATGAACACGAAGAGCAGCAGCACACCAAGTTTGTGAGTGACACTCTCTCTACTGGACAGAAAAGTCTTTTTAGATGCCTCTGCAGTTCTGCAAGCATAAGTGTTAATGCCACGAGTTAATGTAGCCATTCAATTATTAAACTGTTTTTCATTTAACAGATACTGATACATAGCTAAATAACTGGCACACACTCTACCTAAAAATTTTGCTTTTTAAGCAAGTAGCTAAGGCTTTTATCAAATTTTAAGGTAAATACTGGCTGTACCTACCTGAACACCTGAAAAAATAGCAGTTACTGTATATCTTACCCATATGCCACATGCAAAAATGTAAAACATATTAAAAAAAAATTCAAAAAGAAAATTTCCAAGCAGATGTTTATAAACAGAAGGTAACGGATAAAAACCCAAACACAATGCTGCATTATGCTACATGATTCACTGATGAACCCATTGGAACTACAGCAAAAAGCCCTTCTGGAAAACTTCCAGAAATTAAAAGGTGCAAACAAGCTGCCTAATACCCTTGCGTAGACTGAATTCTTATGAAGAAAATAAAGTTTATTGTCTGGAAACAGAGAAAGCATGAGGAAAGCACTAAAGCAATGGAGGTGAACAATTAGACAGATGTTCACTTAAGGAAATAAAGAGAACAGAAGAAGCCATCACTGAGGAATTTTACGAGAATACTGACAACTCTGCACCTCATCAAGGGCACTGGTAAAGTTAAAGCCACTGAAGCCATTTCTGCTCAACTCCAGTATAACTGCTGACCTTGCAAAAGTCTGCATTTAGCAAATGTGGCTTAGGAAAATAGCATTATACTTTTCATTTTACTATTTTTTCCCAAACTCCATCTACATACTGTACTGTATATTTCAACAAAACTAACTTTATTTCCTTGTATAACATTACATACACTCAGATATTTTTTTCCTAACTATGCTCCGGTATCCAGAAAAATCTTTATTTAAAAAGCTTTTGTCATTTCAGTAAAATTAAATAGTGTCAATTACATCTGATCTTCATAAACATGTACAGATGAATAGCTGGAATGGTTTTGCTTAATGTGACTATATATGTTTCTACAGTAGTCAGGAGTTCGCATAATACACAATATGTCAATCTGGACATGTTTTAAAACACAACTTTTGGCACTAAACTACTGAGAAAATAATGGAGAAAAAGCATATTTCGTTGATAAACTGTCTTGTGGAGCAAAAAAAACCATAGACATACATGCAGGCAAAAGGAAAAGGAATTAATAACAAGAGATAAGATTTTTTGGCAAGGACAAAAGTCTTACTTTTCTGTGCTCGTGCAGGCTGAGTACAAATGTAATTTGTTCCATAAACATATCTCTGTTGTTTAAAATATAATTTCAAAACTCTGTTTGGTTTATCATAATAATTCTCTCACAGATTTTCAGAAAAAAGAAAAATCCTCCAAATCTCAAGTGCATTACTGATGTCTCCTTTCATCTACTCATATATATTTTCAAAAACGGCTCTCAAAGGAATCAAAAACCATAGCTCAGTATCACTACCCCAGCTTGCATCACTTTCCTGCATGCAGTGGGCAACTTCCCACAACATTCCATAATTGTTTTGAACTGGAAATAACAGTATGATACGCGTCACCTCAGTCACACAGTGCCGGGTACACAAATATCACAAGTGAACTCCCCAGTTACCCAAGTGCCAAAGAGATCCCACCAGCATTAGAAACTAGACACATCAAGTTTGTTCTGTAATACCCACCTGGGGATGGATAAGGAGTTGACTGAGGATTAGGATTAAAGGGAGGACGGGGATAGATGACATTATAGTGGGGGTCATGGAGCTGTTCGAGCAAGTCCAAAGGAGGGCCACAAAGATGATCCAAGGGCTGGAGCACCTCTCCTATGAAGACAGGCTGAAAGAGTTGGGGCTGTTCAGCCTGCAGAAGAGAAGGCTCCAGAGCAACCTTCTAGTAGCCTTCCAGTACTGAAAGGAAGCCCACAAGAAAGCTGGAGAGGGACTTTTTACAAGAGCATGTAGTGATAGGACAAGGGGTAATGGCTTTAAACTGAAAGAGGGCAGATTTAGATTACATCTACAACAGAAATTCTTCACTCTGAGGGTGCTGAAGCACTGGAACAAGTTGCCTACAGATGTTGCAGATGACCCTCCCTGGAAGTGTTGAAGGTCAGGTTGGACAGGGCTTTGAGAAACTTGGTGTAGTGGCAGATGTTCCTGTCCATGGCACGGGCAAGGGAACTAGGTGATCTTTAAGGTTCCTTCCACCTCAAACCACACTATGATTCTACAATTAGCATAAACAATTTGGGTATCCAGTTGGATAGGGAGGAAGTACTAATTAAAAGCTGTGTCCCTATCTAAATATTACTTACACACGAAAGTAGATATTTATAAAATACTCATGGTCTTTAACAGCACCAGACTGCCTTTTTTGAGCATCATCCACCAGTTCCACTTACAAAAAGAGACAGCTCATTCATTCCAAATGGTTTTGCAGTGTTTGCAATACAATCAGTAGTTCACCCAGGTCTGCAGGGGACAGTCTGCATATTTCCCGCACACAAATGTCTGAAAGTTCTCAGTAACTTGGGAGAAATGCACAAGAAAATTTCATCATTCACATTTTAAATAATATAAAAGATGTGGAATGTGATTGATTTCACACTAGAGAGAATTGAAATTACAGTTATGGGATAGGTTTTTTTCATGTACTGTAAGGTCAAGTAATAGTGAATAATTAATGAATTATGAAACAAATTTTCTATAAGGCAACACATAAATTCTATTCAATAAGACCTAAAAGTGTAGTTACACCAAAAAGCCATATAATATATCACAAAATGAAGAAAACGCATGATGCTGAGCAAAAAAAGGGAGGTTTGCCATTATATTGGAATAACTGTTACTCTTATGGAATATAAATAATATCTTCCGCTACATACCCATAATTTTCATAAGCTTTACATCTCATAATCTACAAGAAAAAGAAAGGATTTTCAAAATTTTTTGCTGTTGCTTTTTGTAGTAAGATCTGTTTCCTCGTCTCTCCAGCAGTTAAGAGAGGTTCTCACACATTGGAGAGTGGAACGATCAAGCAGATTGTGGTCTGGACAAAACCACAGGGTTCCTTCTCTGATCTTACCGTTGATTTGGTTTTAGTTGAAGCCTGAGGATTGCTTATCCTTATTCCCCCTTTACCAGTATAAATTTTACATTCTTTGATGCTGAGGCTCTCTTAGAATTCAGTAAAGTCCATGATACAATATTGTAGTGATCTTGGTTAGACTGTGGCCCACTGACATACAATTATCATCGTGTATGCAAGTCAAGAAGTCAAAATGGAAACCTCAAAACCACCAGAAGTCACTCAATATACTTTTTGCCTTGGTATCTCAAAATTAGTTGAATTTGGAGCTTTTTGGATTAGTAGATGGGAAACTTGCGTCTTCAACTTCATAAAATTCACACTCTGATTATCTTCTCAATAATTTAAAAAACTGGGTTTGGCTAAAAAATTAACCTATTCTGGATTTCAGATTCAACTATGGTGAAATATCACATACAGAAAAGAAAAAAGGGGAGGGGAAAAAGAACTTCTAAGGAATGTATTTCTCACTTACGGTGGATGCCCAAAGTCATTCAGTCATTTGAAATTGTCCCAGGGACTAATAAATAAGAAAAGAAATAAATCTGGCAAAGTTCCTCCTAAATTTTTGTATCAAATGCAGACAATTTATCACATCTATTTCTCCAGTAGTCTGGACTAAAACCCCTGAAACAAATGCAGGTCAGATGCTGGGTCTCCAACAGCAACTGTCTCACCATATAATGTACTTGTTTTGGGTCACAGTAACTGCAGACAAGGATGCAGCCAGTGACAGTACGTATGGTCAAAACAGAGAATAAGTTCTGAGATCATTTACAAACACCATAATTTGCATAGTCAGAAATTTAAGTTAATAACCTATAGTAGTATTTATAAGCAGTTCGAACCCAGTCCTACCAAAACACAAGTTCCATTTAGATGTAATTACTGGTCCATGAACACACCATGGCAATACTGTGTGTTCTCCTACCGCACTGAACAACAAAATTCAAAATCAGAAATGAGATGCTTGCAATGTTTTTGCACTACTAACGGTATAAACTCATTCACGTTGCCACTTTTGAAGACATATACAAATAAACAAACTTGTCAAGGAAATCTAGAGCAAATTTCAACCTTTTGCTCTAGAAGAAATAGTAACTTCCAAAAAGTCTTAACAGTTCTCTTTTCAAAGACACTCACATTAATGGCATCTTAAATAATGCAATTATCACAGAAGTCAGTTATAAAGACTCAGTCAAAATGCAAAGGCAAATTTGGTCTCTAGGAATTAAAGAAGAAAGTTAAATTTTGATGAAGCAGGCTGGTTTTATACCTTTATAATAACTATGATCATTTGATGCAATGTAATGCTTAAAGCAGGCAGGACTATGCAGTTTTTCATATGAAACCCACAGTTCCTATGCAGTGCTCCACAGACTATACAGTTTACAGAATCCTAACATCCTTATGTTATTTTTAGGTAAAATTTTCATAGCCATGACGTAACTTATAAAAAGTTTTCAGAACTGACCATGATACACAATGGCTGTGAACTCTGGAATTAGATTATTTTTCTCAGGTGCATGTAGCTTGAAAAGCCCGTGACCACTGCCAATTTCTGTTTTTAACTACATGGCTGACAAAGTTAAGCGAAAACATCCCTTTTGTCCTCTCCCATGAAACCATTCAGCACAAGTTTTGAGTCTTTTTTTTCTTTTACTTCATTCTGTCTTCTCCAAACTAGACAGCAAATTCAACCAGTTAAAGAACACTGAATCACAGAAGGTACAATGCAGCCTTTGAGGGCCTATATGAAAGAATATGCCAAGATGAGAAGGCAGAGAAGGTTTATATTTATAAGACTTTGATTAAGTAAGCAATTTTAGGAGGACAGAGACAAGTTAAAGGAAACAAAAAAGGCTCCAAAAGTATTGAATTTTGTTTAAAAAAATCAACAGCATCCCTATAATCAACTAAATCCATGGATTATTTAATAAGTGAAATTACCCAGTAACGAAAAATGTCATCAGTGAAGTAGATGAGGCAATAAGCATATGTAAGCCAACCATTTAGATGCCTTTTAGCACTTGTAAGCATTTGGTTTCAATTTAGTTTTTCAAATGCCTCACGCTATGGTGCTGGACCTCTCCAAAAAAAAAAAAAAAAAAGAAATCAATATAAACAGACGAGATAAAAACCTGAGCTGTTTCTCAGAACTGCATAAAGAGCTGTGCAATAATTTTCTAAAGGAGTTAAGCTTTAACTTTTTTTGTTTGTTCTTGAAGAACAGAATGACTATATATCTAAAAATAAAGTTCCAACAAGTAACTGCCAGGACTGTAAATGTACGTGGTACTATTACAGATCTGTCTCCTAATTTCTGAAGCTCAATCCAGTAATTTAGCCAATCTTAAGCAAGTACTTCTTTGCAATTTTAAAGGTAAACACCTCGGCATACTTGGCCCCTGCAAACTTTCAAAAGATTTATTCGTGTACTCAGTTCCCATTAAAACTGACAGCAACCAAAGCCCACTGAAAATTTCACCTTTTTAAAAACAGTTTTTTGCAGTTAAGAACTTAAATTATTTGCTTAAATAAGTAAATACTTTTAAGATCTAAAAACCAACCAGAAACATTGGATGAGTAAAGGCCTTAACTGAATCACTCCCAGATCATTTTTCCATTTCAGTTTGCCAACGTTTGTTTCCAAGCTACACGATGTCATTTTGAAGGTGCCACGAGCAGCAGGCCCCCGCGCTGACCAGACCACATGAAACTGCTCTATCTTAGGCTCCAAAGCTAGAAATGTTAATTCATCATCCTGTCAAAATAATGACATTCGTTCATAAGTACCATCCACTCTCCTCCACACCTGGCTGAGTCTTCTGCTCAGCCTAGTGAAACACTAATTACACACCGTCTCCGCCCATCCTCTGGACAGTGCACCTCACTGTATTTGAAAAGAGTAATGATTCAGAACTAAAAAGTGGGCAAATACCCTTAAACTTGACAGAACAGACAAGGCAGAGAACTCAGGTGCTATGCTCAGTCCATCAGATTCCCAGCCCACCTTGTTGACCCTCTTGTACTGAGATTCTTCCGCAGAGCCTTTCGGCTATCTTGCCTATGCAAAATTTATTCACATGTTTCAGGCTGCTGATTTAAGATTATCTCAGCCAGAGCATCTTGGAACCATGGCCCTCATCAAAAGCAAAGCATCAAACCATGATTGGTGCTTGTACACTCTCACGTGGGAAATGAAAAGGAGGACACAGGAAATACGATTTCCTTTCCAAATCCCTGTGCGGTACCTAACCTACTGCAGCCCTACTGTTATGCTTCTTGCATAAAACAAGAAGCAAAGCCTAGAACATCCCAAATGAATGGCATAATCTTTTCTGTCTCCAGTTGAGTGACTACTTAGACATTTTAGGCAAAGCAATAGAGAAGGTCCCTTCAAATACAATTACCTTCTGCTCTGATCATTCACCTCAAACTGAGGATGCTAATTCAAATCCTGTTAAGTACAAAAAAAGTGATACAGATCTCCCATTAAGCATTATGATTAAAAACAGGAGGAGGTTCAACCACATTATCTCCCAGAGCATCCCAATCCAGTAGGCAATATCTAAGAGCATTCACCAAGTAAGGCTGAGATAAACAAAACACACTTAACATGCAGCTCAGTAAGGTCTATGTATTTAAAATTCTAAATAACAATTGAATTCTAAAGACAGGCAAAACCAAGAATGTAAGTTACTACAGAAATTTCTTTGCAAAAGTTTATGTGCTTCAGAATTTTTGTTTTTTCCAGACTTTAAGGAAAGATTTTGAGGATTCACATTCTGAAATGCAGTGCTTGGTGAAGCAGCAATGCAAAATTTAGGTTCCGACATTTTAAACTGACTCAGTCCTAAGCACTGAGGCCAGTGCAGCATTTCTTTACGAGCACGAGAATTCTGTTGAACTCACAAAGTGCATAAAAAATTACTATGAGAGTCAACTCGCCCCACATTCTGTGGGCTGCAGAAGCTGTCACCTCTTTCCATAGAGCGACAGCCAGCCTGACCTATCAAGTCCAGGTTTTAGATGATACTCGAATACTCTCTCTTCTTTTCTTTTGAATTTTATTTGCTTACCAATCTTTAAAACACCTGTGCTCATCTGTTACCATCTCTGCTGTGTCCTGGTAGCATTAGGCAGTTGCAATCAGGCAGTGAAAACGCTTCACTCTGAAATGACCAATCTGTAGCTAAAGCTGTTCATTAAGCAGCAATTCTGACCAGATTCCTGAATTTTAAACCATTAAGACCCTTAAGTACAATCAAGTCTCCACTGTGCTATGCACTGTACAAACAGAGTGAAAATCCTCCAAATAAACAAAGTATCTCACCTAAGGGTGAGGACAAAACCAGACTTACAAAATAATTTCTCAAGGTTACGTGGCAGATCAGAGACAGATTCTAACCAAAGTCATGCAGGTCTAACAATAGATGTTAAAATTTTCACAGCATCGGCTTTCATGAATGTCCACCTTAATAAGATACAGAAAAAAGAAAATTTAGTGCTGACCTTTAAAAAATACTCGTTATGCTTTTTAACCATTGTAGTGATAAGGAAGAAATGTTTTTCTGAATGAGTGTACTGTACCTTTAATGGTTCATTTGTAGTTCAGAATAAAATCTGAACTATTTGTTGTTCATTGTTGTTATATCCTGTTCCAAGGTTCATAATTTGAAAATTGACTTTGGGGACTTTTTGCTTGGTCTATTAAAATGATTCATGTTGCATTCAACATAAATTGTGCATACACAGAGGAGGTTTAGCACACGTATTCACAGCATAATAACTAAAGTGAATTTTGTACAAGCTGCAGTTTGTGGCAAGGATGCAGTATCATTTGTCTTAATTTTTCTTCAGCATTACATTAGGCTAGTGCATTTACATTTTCAGGTATGGCTAAACACTTTAAAACTTTCTTTTTACAGCATGAGTAAAGAGGGAATCAAATCTACACAGTTATATGATGTAACAAAGTAATGCCTTTTTACTGTCTAAAGTACACATGGATTTACTTTCCATTTACCTTCCTGCACAAAGGCAACAGCAAGTGCATGAAATATTCACCACCTATGAATCATGTAGTGTTCCTATTAAAAAGATGATAATGTTCTCTTTTACCTTTCAAACCATGATAGGGTAACAGTCACGGCGTCTAAGTGGTTTTGTCACTCAAAACTACCAATGTAATACGCAGTAAGGTGTGAAGGTGTTTAGTGTTTTATAAAACTTTAGGATGATTTAGTGTCAAGTAACTAAACAATTAGGAGATAAAATATGATTTCAGATACTAGGTTCACAAATACCTATTTTGCAAAATTTGAGAAAGCGGATTTGCCAGGAAAGAGTGTGAATCACACTAAATACATGGAGGGGGAAAGAGAAACCAAGACTGTATTTATCACTCTATCTTCGTTGAGTCTCACAAAAAGTTCATCTGTTCCATGTGCTTATTTTAAAAACCTGCTTAGTATTTCTAATGTGGAAAATTTTGAGAAGATATTTCGTCTTTCAGCTGTACCTAGTGTGATTTTTCAGTAGGGTTATATTCTCGTCTTTGGTTCTGCAGTGCAATTTTCTGCTCACACAGATTTTTAGCACACAAGTGCCAATGCTTGAGGCTAAAAAGCATTCGGAAATTCATATATACAGACAAAATATGTGGGCAGACAGTCTGGACAAATAGGTTTTGTGTACAAAAATTCTTGCGTATTGTAAGAACAGAAAGACCTGCATATTCAGGAACTGATCAATCCCTAGAAGTTAATGTGAGTGATATCAACAACCACAACAAAAAAGAAAACTCTAAAAGTAAATATCTTTATTTATATGAAGTCCAATAACCTGGAATAGACTTTGCACAAAAAAAAAAAAAAAAAAAAGGAGATAAGAAGCCATTATGCACTTAATATGGGATTATAAAGGAGTCAAGCTCGTGGGAATTTTAGCCAACTCGTTTTATTGTCTTCAGGATATGGAGAAAATAAACTTTTCCTTTTTTCTTTGTTTTTGATGGTTGAGGTAGTCCAAAATGAGTTCTGAGATGTAATATAGACTTCTCTAAACTTTAATATAATCTTAAAAGCATTTTAAATTGCAGTATGCTTAACACTGGACGTGCTCTGACCATCAAGCAGACCAATGTGAACCCTGAATAGCAAACATTCCTTGCTGTTCAGTATGGGCCCAACAAAGATAGTAACATAAATGCACACCTCAAAAGTGTTTTCAACCTTGACTTATTTGCTCTGCAAAGACCCCTGTCATCTAAATATTAAACCTGCTTCCACCACCCTGGCACTGAATGAGCCTGACATCCACCCTAGAAGAGCTAGTAACTCCCATAACAGATCATATTACAAGAAGGGCCAAATTTTCAGCAGCTGACTGCTACTTTTTCTAAGTAAACATACCCCTCAAAACTACCAAATTTTTCTAATTCTTCTATCACTATTACATAAAAGAACATAAATATCAGAAGACTGTGTAACTACATGTGCCCTGTTAGGCTCTATTAACCAAAACTGAGGATAAGCAGCTCCTATTGCAAGCTGGATGAAAAGCACTTAGATACTAAGGGTTTGCTTTTTCCCTTATACACATTCATATTTTAGCTCTGTGTTTATATTTCTGTCAGTAAGTCATAAGAAAAACTCTAGAATGAAAGTCACCTTCTTCCACTAAAACATTCTTCCCAACACCACGTGCAGGCCATGGGCATCTGAAGGGTGAAAAACGTGTGGACTGTGCAATGAAAAGCAGACCTGGGCAAGTCTGATAAATATCATCCGAATCCTTCCAAGGGTGGATTTGTAAAAGTCATGGCAGGGCAAACTCCCTTTTTGGAGTTTACAACTTTTTAGGACTGGAACTATTTTATTTGCAATAGGCAGCGTGTTTATGCATCCAAGGTTTGAGCAAAGGCAGTCTGACGCTGGAAAAAAGTGCAAGAGTTCACACGCTATCAGGTAGTTTATAGCTAGTTGGTATGTCTTCCCTTCATAGGCAGGGCTTAAGAGAGGTAACCCTAACAGATCACATTCCACACAGCACCCTAAGGCCATATATCTGCAGAGACCATCTCAGGCCAAAAGAAAAGAATGAAAAATAAAATAAAAACATCTTGCTTCACAACATTTGTTCCACTTCCATTAAGCAGAATTTTCTCACAAACTTCTTTAATAATTACTATTCTAACTATAAGCAGAAAGACTGATATGCTGAAAGACTAGCTGAAGAACAGTTAGGATAACAATAGATTTTATAAAGACACAAAAATGAGAAGCACAAAGAAATATATATTCTTGAATTAAATATGGCACGCAGAAAACAAAAGCCAAAACACTTCTTTACCCAGTTTTTATACAAAATAATACTCAAACTGTAGGACTCAATTTATTTTTACTAGCTCTGCTTTCATAAGGAGTATCAGTTTCCCGTCGCATTTTGAAAACACATAAACACTTATTAATATCTTGGAAATATATAAAGATCTTTATTGACTATATTAACTAAAATTCAGGAAATTAAAATAAAAAATGCAGTGCAGAAAATGAAGAATAGAAATCCATGTAGAAGTGCTTAATTCCAAAATGCATTCAGAATCATAGAGCTGCAGGTACTGTATGTGTTAAATCACACAAGGTAAAAAAAAAAAAAAAAAAAAAAAAATCAAATCTCTATTTTAATCTTTTTGGGCGGAAACAAATTATCTTATTTACTACATGAATGGTTTCCTCAATTTGACGCCAATCTTTGGAGGCAACTTCAACCTGTCTGAATTAAACAGTCTGCAGAAGAAAAGACTAGATTATTTATATAATAGAATACTGTTAAAAAATAAAATTGTAAGATTACTTTACCATACATTGAAAATAAGAACATGCACATCACTCCAGCTTACAAAAATCCAATTTTACTTTTTCTGTTCTGAGAGAAGTTTGATAAGTAGGAGACATGTTTATATATACATATATATTTGTGTATGTATGTATAAATTCCCTCAAAAGGAGAGCACCTAAAAAAAGGAGAAATTCACAAAATTGTTTTGCATCTGTGTACTGTGATTATAATTGTTGCAATCAGAAGATGCTTTAGTATTTAACCTTTTTATTTGCAATAACTGCACTGTCTATATATAATAGAGATAAACTTCGTATTTCATTCTATACCTCAGAAATAGGTCCTGGCTTACACTTTCTAGAGAAGTCACCTTTCTTTTTAATACATACATGCAGATTGGAAAACAATCAGAATCGTAATAAATTGAAAAGAATTCACTGAAAACGTGACAGTGGCCAGACAAAAGTATCTCGGAGAGCTAAACATTTCCTAACATCTAATTTTCACAGATGTGGGCAACACAAGTGAATGGTTTTAACTAAAGTCAAACTTGCATTGTCCACTCATGTAATTTTACAGTTCACCGATATATAATTTTTACTAATTACACAAATACCCACACGAGACAGTAATACTTCTTCACAGATACAAGTCTACCATGTATCATATAGTTCACTTTAGCATACATGACCTCCTGCACTGAACGCTTACACAAACAGCTCTTGTGTACCAAGAAAAATTGACAGAATAGACAAAACTATCTGCATTTCACAGAAACTCACAATCTGGTTCACTACTTGCTGCAAACTGCGTTTCAAAAGGCTTAGCAGCCCCAGACAAATTCTGAAAGAGAAATTTGTTCCTGCTGTGACAGCAAGCAGGAGGACAAACTCCATATGAAAGTACCAGAGGCATCCTGCTCTGCACTGGCCAAATCTCCTGGCTGGCCAAGGAGGTCCTGTGTCCACCTGAGAAACCCTCTACTCTTCCCACCTCTGCCAGCTGCTGCCTGCCAAGATCTGCCAGGTGATTTCAGGAATCACTACTTAAATTTGTTCCATGATTTATCTAAGAATTTTCTTAATTTACGTCCTATTTTGATAGTAGCAACTACGAAGCTACTGAAATTGTAACTCACTTGAAGAAGAAAGAAGAAAACTTGAAGAAGAAAGAAGAAAACTTTAAAAAAAGGGGCAAGAAAGGAATAGAGGAGAAAGGATGGTTTTCTTTTGTTTTCTGTGTATATATTTTTTTGGAGGAGCTTTCAAGAATGGTTCAAGCCTTTATTAACCACAAGCCCTCACTGTTTGACAACTGTTCACACACAATGAGATGTACCATGCATAGGTAGGAGGCCCTAGCGCGTAGACATTCTTCTTACAAACATTAAACCAGCATCATAATAACAATAAGATTCTTTAGTAAAGGCTGTCTGTGATCTCTATTTAATAGATGGGAAAACGAAGGCATGGAGAGGCCACATCCTCAGACAAAGTCCCATAATGTTTCCACGGCCAAGCTGGAAACCCAACCACATGAATGCCTGCCTGCTCCTTGTGCTAAGCAGCCATCCACACTCTATCTTAAGAAGACATCCATCCACCTGCCCAGGGTGCAACGGTGATCAGCAGCCACAGAGAGGCACGTGTCATACCTAATGAGGCATAGAAAATGGGCCGATTCACTGCTGGCATAACTCAAAGGGCTTGTAGATGAATTTAGGCCAATATTTCAGGACATGTGCTGTATCATACTACCCAAATATTCTTTTATTCTGCTGTTTTGAAGAGCTATTCAACTTGTTGCTCAGAAGCCTGCATAGCCCTTATAGCAAACAAAGGGATATATCATCAGTACAATAAAATTTCATGACCTATTTGATACAAAGTATCTCTTTTTATTGGGGAAACATTTTAAAGAGATAATTCCAAATATCTGTTAAATGACTGTTGCAAACACTGCATGAGAAAGCTAGAAAACTCACAGACGATGTCACCCTCACCAAAGCCAAAAATAAAAGTTGCATGAGTATCTTGAGCATAAATTGAGATCACCCAGACATAGCTAAGCCTTGGATATCACGCAACTGTTGCTGTCATGTGTCCTAGCAAGAGAATGTCATATTAACAGCTAATGTTCCTCTACTGACATGTTACTTTACATAGAATAACTGAATTTGTATCAAAATTGAAACCATAGTAATACATTAAACCATCAGCAGAGTAAACTGATCGGTGCACAAATAAGTAAATCAGAGCTAAATGTTGAGAAAATGCTACTGGCATTTCAGTTTTGTAGAAAAACTATTTTTAATATTTAAAAAGAGGTGAACCACTACTGAGAATAAACTAAACACGAATATAACACTGTACTCATAGCATGGGGTACTGGTAGACTTAACAAGCTGCACCGAGCTGGCATGGAGCTACAGCCACTCAGGTTTATGACTACTAGTAAGTAGCTCATTACTCCTTGAAGCAAAACTTTCTACACAAGTAGTAAGAAAGCGAAAAGGCTGGGAAAGAACGCTTGAAGTATGTATAACATGCTACATGTGTCACATCCACAAAGATATTGTGAGACTTTTCAAGAAGATGTTGTGGGAAAAGCACCTTCACTGCAACTTCATGTTCTTGGGTCATTCTTTCCCTCCCTCTCCTTTGACTTAAACATAATGCATCTCAAAAAGATGAAAGCTGCATTGCATCCAGTACTGTGTCCAGCTATATACTACTTCAAAACAATATGCATGGAAGTGCCAAGGATTGTTTCTTAAAAAAAAAAAAATCCTTTTCAGAACTATCAATGTGTGCTTGTACTAAAGATCAAATTTGAACCACCCAAAACCTTCAGTTCCAAGTGGATGAACATTCTTGGATACACAAAAGGCTAATATAAGCAGTCACTTCGACTAGAGTCCCATGGAAAACACTGGGTGACAAAAGCCCCTTACAGCAATCTGCGAGAAGGAGAAATAAATTAATCAAACTGCCAAACGAAGAAGGCTGGGTTTGACCTCCTTCTGATCTCATTACTTCTCTATTACCCTTTTGAAAAACATTCTCTTACAAAGATCACTAATTGAAGATTATGTGGAGGGGAATCGCACCTCTCCATCACCGTGGTAACTTTGACTCATTTGTCATTCTAATAATTCACTTCTTTTCTTTTCTGAACAGACAGAGACACTAATAGACTATCATCAGTTAAAAAGGCAATTTTTCCATTTAATTGCACTCATTAAATACTGCACTAGAACAATTGGAAAAGCAATACTCTCAATATTTAATCATACAATAGCCATCATGAAACATTACTTCAAAACAAACGTGGCAACATGTAGGATGACATAAAATGCACGTTGTAACTACCTTTTCTGGTAAGGATATCTGAACCGTTTTTCCTTACTTTTTTTGACAATTTAGTACATGAAAGGAGTGGACTAACAGCGTTGACTACAGCTACACACTAGAGAGAAAGCAGTGGGCAAACTCCTCCGTAATTACTGCATCTCTCTTGCCACTGAGCCACGACAATAGAAACGATTTCATAAACCAAAACAGCGAGTCAGTGTATTTGTGGAAAACACTGAACAAGACTGGATTTGCACACTACTTTACTGGAACGAATTGTGTCACTTAGGAACGTAATTGAAGATAAAAAGGTTAATCACACTGATAGAGTGACTGCAATGGGCACAGTCATCGGGTGTCCATTTGCCTGGGATATCTCCTTTTCTATCTCCTACAGAAATCGTACATCTGTCTTCAGAGTAACTGCATTCCCGTTATAGAAAGTTCACTATAGTTTAACTACTAACATAACGTAGTAGGAGCTATAATAAAACCTTTGTGTTGAGGAGATGTGCAGAAAACTTAGAAGTGCCTGTTTCAATTTCAGATGTCACAATACACAATGGCTGTCATGAAATGTTTCTATTTTTACTGCAATTCTATCTATAAGCGTAAATACACAAAACCCAGTCAAGCAGTCAGGCTAACATCGCTGGGACTACTCCTGTCAATAGATACCACTTTATCTGTCATTTTGTATCTAGCTTTCCTATAGCACTAAATTATTTAAATATTTCATTTAGGATTTGATGAGCACAGTAACTGGGGTTGGTGACTGAGATCCAAGTGTGTTTTGCCATTCTAGACTACAACATTTAAAACTAAGCATGTTAAAATATTTAGAAGGAAAACAGACAGAAATATTAGAAAGTCATTTGGTTTGAACTACACATTTGCAGGATACCCATTGCTCCCGATGGTTGCACACACCGAGTAGCATCATCACTTTACGAATATTCCAGCCCAAATCAATCAGGCTGTCCTGCAGATACAATGCTGCACTTGGTCAGTGGAAGAAGTGAGGCACAATCAGTAAAAGGAAAGAACAGAAGTTTCAAAAAACAGTTATCATCTGGGCTACCTTTGCTAGGAAAAGATGCACCAAGTGTAGTATCTCCTTAATCAATTATTTATTCAACACTTGCATGTGAGTAACCTTATTGATTCCAGTGAGACTAAGTGCTACACCAATATGAAAGAAAATGACAGCAGGACAGGAAGTCAAGAAGCATCATGCAAGGCCAGGTCAGAAAGGCTAAGGCGCACAAGATAGTGGCATATTCAATTTAGGAAAAATTGTGATTTAGTTTTATTCTTCTAACTACAAATCTTAATATCATAAAGTTTTCAATGATAAATCTCTATGTGTAACATTTTACAGTCAGGGAACAGTCCCTGAATGACTGTAGTACATGAATTAAATATACAGTGATAGCAAGGATCTTATTTATACATAGCTTTTACTATAGTTATTTATACATTATTATAACCTGTATAACTTGTAACTTGTTATATAAATTCTAACTTACCTTATATTTAGCCATTACTCTTTTTAAATAGAATTTCACATCCCTTTAAAATCGTACCTATTGTTAAACTAGCAGCTGCGATCCACATCAGGAGTCGATGGACATCACATGAGCACATATGGCAAGAAAAGAGCAATTCTGAAGAGCAAGTAATGGAGCAGCTGGGGTAAACACATCCCCCCATCATGCTACTGTTCTGAAATGCTCCATCGTTTACAATGTTCAAGAGCAGAAGCATAAGATGTCTTTATGGATTCTTTAACAGAAAGTGTTGGACAAAACTTGCTTTTCTTTCACCTCAAAATGCCTCTAGCCAGCCAGTTAAACAACAATAAGCAACACAGGATATATTCTAACTGGGTAAGTTAATAAAGCAACACTAGAAGTTTAAATTGTTCACAGGACCCCTACATAAGAGCCAAAAACATTTGCAAACCCTACTGATTTAGTATAAAAAAATCATGCCTGACGTTAGACAAACACAGAGAGCAAGGCTAGATGAGGCTACCTAGACACCTCGGAATTTCGCAGATAGAAGTATATTTAATCAGTGTTCTCCTCAGAATTGTGAGGTATGTTTTTCATGACCTTTACTGTTCAGTACTCAAGGTGAACATCGAGACATAACGAGACAGAAACGGCTTGTAGCAGAAGAGATAGTAGTTAAAATACACAAATGAATGATACATAATGACTATAGAGTAAAAAAGAGTTATCTTTTGGAGGCAAGCAGTAAAAAAGGAGAAAGATTTTGCAGAAAATAAAAGTCTAACAAAATACCATAGTTTGATACTTAAAGTGCAAGTAAAGACTCCCCCATAAAGCCACAAAATACCATTATGCTCATTTAGAAAGAAAAGAAGTGTTCATTTTCATTCCAGTTCAGATGTAAAACTGCCTGCAAGCATAACACTTGAATGCTGCTTTTTCCTTTAGAACACATTTTTGCACAAATTCCAGCTGTGAGGGCACCAACAGGCTTTCAGAGGGGCATAGGGAGAAGCAAGGAATGTCTCCCCTTGCACGTGTGCTTTCCAGATTCATCCGTGTAACTGGCTTCTGCCTAATGCTCAGCATGAGAATAAACTGTACGCCAAGGCTATCTTGTGGTTAAGAAAATGCAACCTGTTATGCTCCATTATCTAAACAGGGTTGAAAGTGGTTTTCTGACCCACCCTCCCCATCCTCCATATATTTTTTACATATATTAGAAGTAAAACTGGTTTTTCAACCTGTAATCCAATAACTGCAATATACTAGGCTGCTGTCCAGCCTGTCAAGTCCAGTTAGTAAAAAGGACAGCCAGTATTAAAACAGCAAGGAAATGGTTCTCAGCAATGCAGTGCAGCATTACAAAACCTTCTTCACTTACACGTATTTATTCTTAATTATACAGCAGCAATCTTTCATGTTGAATTAATTCAACTTGTTTATCCATACTGACTGCTTGTTTGGTGTTGAGATGTGAAAACCTAGAGAAAAAAATTACGTTATTACCGACAAACCTGCTGTATCAATTAGCCCAACTTCATTCTCAGACGTTCCTTGATTCAAGCCCTCAGATGGTAATAAAAATGCCCTGTGTTGGCAGATCTACACTTTCTCACCATGAGGAAGTAAGTCAAGACACAAAAGGAGTGACAATCATCAGGCTTTTCATCCTCAGAAAGTGCTCAGTAAGAAAGAGAGAGAAAACAAATGGGCTATTTTCTTTACCCACCCATTCTAGCATGTATCAGACTCTCTTTTTTCTCCCATATACATGTGCAGGACTCAGCTGGGAAAGCAAAAGTATAAGCAGGTTGAAAACGAGAACTGACAAGTTTACATAAGATGAGTCCACTAGTGCATATTTAATTCTTTAAGCGGATGCAGTCTCTAGCTCTGAAAGTACCCAAACTGCTAATTGCTGAAGACCAGAAGGGTATATACCAAGGGAAAAATCATTCTGTACATAGTCTGTTCCTTACTCTTTAACCATCTGTTATTGACCATCATTTGAGACAGTGCATAGGACCTGATGAATTTTCAGTTTGAGTCAAATGATGTTCTTAGATTTCTAATACTAAAATCCCAAATCATAAATGCAGATAAATGGCTTTATACCAGCCATTATAAGACTTTTATTCTAATGGTTCAGTTTCAATCACCTCTAGTTTTGCATAGGCAGCTCAGAGAAATTGAGTCAATATACCTGTATGCACATAACATGATTTATTGTCTTCTCACTAGAGACATCAAGTGTAACCTTAGGTTGATGCTTTATCGATTCAATATCTATCATGTAAAGGATATAAAACTGGTTTCCTGCTTTTAAGACCAGTAGTGCACAAATGGACAAACTTCCTTTCCAGAGCCTGAACCATGTACTGTAGCTACAGTGTGAGCAATGACAAGGACTAGGGTCAGGTAACTTTAACTTAGAAATCAAAAACCTGATCCAAGCACTCAAAAATTAATAGTTTGGGCATAGGAATTTTAGTCATTCAAAGAAACTTAGGGAAAAAATGGACTAAAGTCAAGCCTACTCTTCACTACTCCACTATCATTGTGACTATGGCCCATGACATAGACCTAATGTGTTCACAAAATATTTCTCATTTATCTAGCTACTTGCTTCAAAACATTTCAACGTTTAAAGAAATCTAGGCAGAACATCTAAATGACAACTATGTATACACATTAGGCATTTTGAAGGTCGCAAAGTCATGGCAGAGACGAATGAAATAACTTCTTCAAAAGCTAAAGTAGCAGCACATAGAGGAATAAAACCTGCCTCCAAGAAGCCATAAATCCAGTCCCGATTCCCGTGTTCTCACCTCTCTTTATGTTTATTTGGCTAGAAGGGAGAAAAAAATTAAAAGCTCATTTTTCAGAAGGACTAGCAGCAAACCTTAATACCAGTAGAAAAAAACAGAGTCATTATAGAGTTGAAATAAAATGCAAACTAGGTCACTTATGGTATAAACTAAGCAAATGCTACTATACGCCAAATGTAGATCATGTAATTTAAATATATAAATAAAGTGCAACTCAAATTTTAAAGCATAGGTTTAAAAACAAGCTACAGGTGAAAAAAAGAAGGCCTTGCATTGTTAAATGTTACAACTGTTAAAGACTTCAAACAAGTCATCTGTGGTCATAAAAATTTCAGCCCTGCTGGTGTCTTATTCCTTCTGAGGCACAGGCAGGAAATAATGGAAGGAAGAAAAAAAACACCTAAACTACATCGCAGGAAGAATAAACAAAGTAGGCAAAGAATGTGTACATTCTGTGCAAAAAACATTCACTAGTTAGCTGACAAAACACATTTTTCTTCTTATTCTAAATGTGCTAGGAACTTCTGCACTGAAACAATGAGAAAACATAGCAATAAATACTAGAGAAATCTACAGACTATGCACCAACTGTTTTCAAGCACAGTAAGAAAAATATTTATTGTTCTTCCCTTGCTTTCAAGTCTGCTCAAGTAAAGGGGCATTGAGATACAGTTAAGTAGATATTTAACTATGTGCAATAGCAGCCACTCTTTCTCTGGGTATTTCCAGGCATCTCAGTGCGTAAAACATTTGACTTGTGGGACCAGTCACTGCAAAAGGAATTATGTGGAAACCTGCCCTTTCACCAGCACAGGAAGGGAGGGAACAGGGAAGATGAATTCTCCATGTTTCTATAGATATGAAAAACTATTGGGCAAAAGTGAAAGGGAAAGCTAATTACTGGGGCAAGCTTAGCCCCCTCATCACAAGGACCAGTTCAGTACTTAGAAAATCACTTTAGTACATGTCCAAGAGATCCACCGGTTCTCTCAGAACAGGAAAACCACTAGAGCACCAGATTTTCTACGTTAATGGCCAAGGACTATATAAAACACAAGTGACTATCTCATTTACATTAAATGAGACTGTGCATGCAACAGTTTTCTAGTTGAAAGCATGGATTAGTAGAATTACAACAAAATTTTTAAGTAATATCTTAAAAAAAAAAATCATACCACATTTTTCAGTCTCCTTAATACCATAGAAATAACAGGAAAATAAGATTTGTACTTGTTCTTCTTTTCAATACAAAGGTATTTAGCTGCTTTATAAACATTTACTGTCCAAATATTCACTGAAATTAAAATGGTAGATTAAATATAGCAAAATAAGTAATTCAAGTAAGTATATAAATCAGCATAAAGGAAAAAAATAAAGTGTGAAATACTCCAAATGTTTGGTCTACATTAATTCCCAACTTGCATGCCTGGAGTAGGGTGTTCATTGCAACTACGCAGCCTTAAGAAGGCCTCAGGGCCTGGCATAACTACACTCCAAAAGAGACGATCCTTTACTCAATTTACAATTACAGAAACAAAACATATAAATACTGAAAGATCTCATCTCATAAGATGCTGAATTCCCAGTGACTTTTAAATAAATCAAGGGAATTCAGCCTTCTTTATAAACAAGACCTAAGAGGTTGCTTAAGGTCACAGCCTCATTTAGTGACAGAAAAAAAAATGTTAAAATTCTGGAAATCCTGGTTGTACACAAGCTTACCTCAGCTTAGGTTTTACAACACAGGCAAATATCTTTATCACATGGAAGAACAAAAAAGCAAGTTCAGTGTTCAGACAAACTGTATTGAGCTGATAACAAATCAATTTTGAGGGTTTTAGCTCCTTTATCAATAGCACTCTTACAGATCAAGAACTTTCTAACAAGAAGCTTTGACTGCTGACTATACAATTTCAACATTTCTTTTTAAGAGTGTGCCAGATTATGCTTACTGGTATAAAAACAGCATAAATTCACTTCCTCTGGATGTACACTGGTATGGCTAAAATCTGTTTCTTAAATCAATAAAACAGGTTTAATGAAAAATAAAATTTAAAAGTTACAATAAAAGAAATGATTTTCCCATAAAAATGTGATGATACATGTCAAAGTACTACAACTGAGGGCACAGACAGAAAAGAAGTATTATTCTGAAATCAGAGGGACTAGCGAGAATAATATTCTATTAAAGGCAAGTTAGTATGTTGGAATTTATCCCTGCTATGAAGCTAGAAATCTCAACATCACTTTTTACTGGAAACTTCTTTTTTTAGTCCCAGATCATTGATGACATCTCTAGCACCCTGTGCAGCCTTCCCCTGCAACCTCCACCCATGCACGCTCTTCCCTGTGGTCCAGGAGCTCCACCCATGCTCCTGATGGTTTGGCCCATCTCTCCTTATTCGAGCTATATAATAGACGTACCTGTCTTGAGCCCTGTCTTCTAGATGGACCTTGGATCTCTCTTGAAGCCTTACCTCCAGTCCTGTCTTCAGTCCCACCTCCTGCTGCTCCTGCCTGGACAGATCCTGGACCTGAGTCACCCTCTTGCCTTTTCTGGGACTGTCTGGGGAACTCTTTATCACCACCCTGCTCAGGAGATGCTATAAGACTGGGCCCTGGTGGGTGTCCTTGGCTTCCGGCTCACAGTCCCTCATGAAGCAACCCTGCTCTTGCTGTGCCCTGGCAGCAGCGTTGGTATATCTTCCAAACATTAACATAATACACCACCAATGTCACTCTTTCTCAGCAAAAACCTTCTATGGATCTTAGTGTTCTTTTCTGGCTGTTGTATTCTTTCACTGTTTTTCAAGAATTCCCAGTTCTTCTAGGAGTCGGATTTCAGATATAATTCATTCTATCATCCTAACATGAAATAAAAACACGTCTTCATTTCCATCCACACTGAGACCAATTCAGATTTATTAAGGCTTCCTTGATATTCAGTGATGTCTTATAAGCACTAAATCATCATGAAAGCTATATAAGCAAGAGCCTGCAATCCTAACAAAAACCCAAAACCCAATCAAACAAAAGTCCTCTGAGAAGTATACATCTGCTATAAAGCACAAAGCTTTCTAGAGTTCCTCAGAATGAGCATTGTGCATCTACTGCTCCTCCTTTCCTCTTTGGGTGATCAATCACATCTGGCAACAAGAATTGGAAACACATTCTGATCTCCGGTCTTCAGGGATGGCTAGAAAACCCACAGAGCCCCTCCTCTCATGCCAAAGCAAAACAGTAACAATGAGAATGAGCTCCAACTTCATAACCTTTTAGGATTCTCACCCTTTAAGTGCTGGCCTTGACTCGTCCTTGGACTCCTTACATGTTACTGCTATACAATATGCTCCATAACCAGCAAGAGACAAGGATTATCGTCTACATGTAAAGACAAAACACAGGTATAGATACGTTTTTATCCAGTATTCAACAGCATATTAAAGAAATGAAGTTCTGGAATGCTTTCTTTGGTTCTCTCAGGAAAAGTGCCATATATCATTACTTCTACTTTTCATAACCAAGATTTTAAGAAACTCTGCAATTTTGTTTGAAAAGAAAATATTAAATATAAGGGCAAAGAGGGTATTCACTGTCTCACAGTGTAACTGCCACCAAAGGAACCCAAAAGATGTTTGTGTTTGTAGAGGGTTTATCACACAGACTAACTGGAAGTTAAAAATGCAAAAAGAAGAGCAACAGAAGAGCGTGTTTGTGTTTTCAAATCTTGGGCACAGTGAGTAGCTACACCTGTCAATCCCATGACATTCGGGGGAATTTTAATCCCTGCAAACCAGGCTGAACTTGTTCTGAAAAAAACTCCTGGCAACGTAGCTAGGCTACTCCATCTCACACATCCGTAAGCCTACGTAGCAGAAACTGAATAACTTTGCACAGGCTACGTGCCCGCTCCTGGCCTGATTCCTTTGGCAATGTAGCACGAGCAGTTTACTGAGAGTTTTACTCATCTCCATTACAGTAAGAATACTTGAAGGATAACACGGCAAATGACGATCAGAGGACACAGAGAGACACCAATTCCAGCACAGGCAACACTCACTTTTGTAGAACTTTAGATGCTCCAATGACCTTTTGATAAAGAAGCAACACAAGGGCATTACAATTGAACAGTACTTACTACAGTACTTGCTCTCCTCTAGCGCAAAAATCTGTATTTAAGCTTCCCTGTGAGACGGCTCAAAGTATTGGATACATTTTTTTTTTGTACCTAAGAGCACAATCCTTTCAAACCTTCACTGCAAGGAAGCAGAATTAGTTCCTGCTGTACCACAGAACTTCGAAGCTATTTTAAAGGATACTTTCATCACACCAGAATCAGTCGCAAGTGCTCAAAAGTCTTCTAAGCATAAGACACATTTTGAAAATTGCTAATAGATTTTGTGCTTTGTGGTATAATTAACACAGGATGTAAAATTGCCAAAATATCAGAGTCAGATATATTTTAAGTACTTCAGGAGGCAGCCCAGCAAAGCTGCTCATCCATCAAAAGATCAAACTGATGCCGAAAGCATCCTCCAGTTTACACAATTGTAAATCGAAGGCAAGAGCCATACAACCAACGCAATCTAGATGGTAGATAATGACTCTGATTTGGAGTGAAAGGACATTGATAACTCTGCACTAGATAAAAGTGAAACCTTTTGGAAAACATACCTAGTCAGGAGTCAAACAAAATTTGATATTTAGCAGCCTTAGTTCCGACCTGATCTGCCGTAACTAAACTCACACTGAAAACGGGACGTTTTTGAAAATTTAACATACCAAACAGAAATCTTGTCTTGGCTAATTTTTCCCCACACAGAATAAACAAGTTTGCTCTATATAATTGAGAAGAAAGCCATTCAAAGAGATTCTAGAGTTCAATGAATGGCAAAAAGAGGGGGTTGGTTCAAAATTTAATCTGTTTGACCACGCAAACTGTACTGAATCCGATAATGTTCATGAGAGGTCTACTGAGGGACTTGCATTCTGTATGAATTACACCCAAGGCTCTTAAATTCATTTGAATGCATTAATTCCTAACCTAAATCACAGAAAAGTAATATACTGTTATTGTATTTTCAAATATATACTATAGCGCAATGCACAAACAGAAGAGTAGTTCATTTATATCACGTAGATTCATTAAAAATAAAATCACCTCCTAAGTCTGTGTGTGTTGACTTCTGAGTTGCAAACATTCATATTTCCCATGTGTAGGAAAGGAATAATTTTATACTTAGGTGTATTCAAGGCTTTGAACTTGATATACATGTAATATTAGAGAAGGAAAATAAAAATATAATGAAGGATTCTCTATTTCATGTGTTAGAAAACAATATGTTTTCCTCATTAAACCCTCAGATATAAATTCTATAAACCATGAAATTACCTTTGAGCCCTTACTGAAATAACCAGTTCACAAATAAATGATCCATGCAGCAAGAAAAGTGAAGATTAAAATAATAAGAGAAATTTATATTTTTATATCAGCAGTCAAAAAAAACCACAATAAAAAAAACCCAAAGAACAATCACTAGTACAGACTTAGGCAATAGAGATTCTACTTGAACAGGTAATCTTAAATGATTTAATTCAGCCACATTCTGAGATAGCTATTAGTCATATGTTCTAATATTATGAAGAATTAACTCTCACAAGAAATTAAGCCTAATTTGATCAAGTGACACATTTGCATAGCTTTTGTTCCATCAGAGTTCCACCAACAGTCATGTTTTTCCATCCTGTTGCAGAGTACCTGAACAATTAAACGTTGTTGTCTGAGTTAACCGTTCACCCTGTCCCCACGAGGATCCTCCCCAATCGCCCATTTCAGTTCTGCTAAAGAGGCTCAGTTTTTGCTTTGGAGAGCAAAAAGTTAAGAGGAGACTTACAAGGTTCACTTTCCTGAAGACTGCCAGGCCAATTTTCCAAAAAGTACTTACTTCACGAGCACTAATTCCATTAAAATTGATCCTACCAAAACAGAGGTGGATTTGGTTAATTAGGAAAGAGCCAGCTGGTGGGATTTGGTGACCTCAATCACAGCTCACCATCAATAGCTCTTTCATCAAAACCACTTAATATTCCCAAGGATGTCACTCCACAGGGATTATTCTCCATTTCTATCAGTCTTCTCCAGTCCTGCCTCAGTCTTCTCAGTCTCACCCCACTGTAAGGCGTGGATTTTCCTCACAAGTCTCTCACATCAACAAAGTGGCCACCATTCAGTTCTTTTTCTGTTGCCTTTACATGGCATTTTGCTGCTTTGGGCACTTTGTTGCAGTCAGGTACTGTTTCGTTAGGCTCAGTGGGCTTCCCTGGTGTGTGAAGCTCCCACTTGGTAGGATGATCTTGAACCATCCTGCCCCGCAAAAGCAGGTTGCCTCCCCAAAGCAAACACATCGCCCTGTCCAACTACAGGTATTGGAAAGAAGTCCAGATGTGAGCAGACCTTAGTTAACCTACAGAAAAACTGAGAAGAATCCATTATTTATTCAATATGCTATACTGCAGTTAAACAGGTTTTTCAGAGGTTTCTGTCTTTTTTCTTAAAGCGTGTTTCAGAGCATTTTACCAGGGCCATGAGCAAAAGCAGATTAATTTTAGAGATATGGAAACTCAGGAACAAAAAGATGAAACTATTCCATTAAATTCATTTAGTTTTCAAGAGACAAACTGCAGGCTTTCTGGGGACAGAAACAAACAAGAAGCCCATGCCCTAAATAGCTTCAAATCTAAATTTTTTAAAAATACAGGCAAAAGGTAAGAAAACGTTTAGCATGTGAATATATAATCAGAGAGACCTCTTCATGACACGATACAGAAAGAGAGGGGAATTACCGAGGTGGAAAAGCATAACGAGGGAAGGAGTGAAGAATGCAAAGGTAGGAGCTCAATGCCAGCCGGCACAGGTGACAAAATCCTGGAAGTGAACAGAAAGCAGGCTGATTGCATCATCACTGACAGAGCTGGTACTGCTTCTTGCTTCCTGCTGTGCCAGCTTCAGCCTCTGGCTGACCTCTCCATTCAGCTACTTTCCCCCAAAACACATGTGCTCAGGAAAGGCTATGCTGCAGGTCCCTGGGGAGCCTCTCATGCGCAGCTTCGAGTCCATGGAGCATTATGGAGGAAAAGTCATTATGCTTCACTCAATTAAAACAAGGGGCTGCAAGCATAATTGCCTCTATTTTTCAGAGCTGCAGGGTATCAGCCACACGAAACAATGGTGATTCTTCAGGTAATCGAGTATGCCACAGCTTTTGAGTCAAAACCAGCACTATTTACCTACGCTACAGTAACAACAACTCGTAACTCCTGAGCAAGGTTTGAAAGTGACTTCTGCTTGGAAGTTTAAAAAAAAAACGGGCAAAATAAAATGGGGAATTATGCACTGAAAATCCAGACTGCACCGCTAATTCCATTAGCACTGTGAGAATTTAACATCTTAACTTCTTTTGTATTCACTATGTACTCAGCCTATTGCCATTCCCTTAAAGTACAGTAGCACATATAAATCACGTTTTGGACTTAAAGCATCGAAAGTGGAGAATCTTCCAATTCTTTATTTCATTTGGAAGCCATTGATAGAAAGGCAAACTAGTATTCCTAAATATTTACTATAAAAATAATACTGACTCCTATTTCTTTTCAGTAATACTGAAAGTTTAGATACCTAATTTGAGGACGATAGGAGATTTTAAGACTAAATTATAAATCCCTAAAAACAAGTGCCTATATATTGAACACAGTGGCAAACTCTTAACCAGACTGGTACTATTCGATGTGCTTTAATACATCTGCCTTTTAAACTTTGCACAGATACTTCCAATAAAACCAGCTACAAGCTAGCTCCAGTCATAAAGAGAGAAATTTAAGTTAGCACATATTAGCAGCCTGCAGCGGGCAAATGTTCAAACACATTACGGTTTTAATATAATTATAATTGTTGAACATGTTCAACCAATTAACCACAAATATTCTGTTTATCTGAGACGCTGCCAAAAAATAGTGAGCTGCAGTCAAAATAACATGACACTGTAGTCCATCTGCAAAGGATAGCACTAAATCAAAAGAAAAAACATATGGAAAAAGTCAAAGTAAATATCTGATATTTTATAAATCATCAAATATCATATTTAAAAATTTTTATTTGTACAGATATAAACTGCTACATATATTTATTTGATAAATTCACATCTAAAAAGTTCATGTCATCTACAAAAAATAAAGGCTTCAGAATAACTTTCTGTGTACGATTCTTTTGTCCAGCCGTCAGACATCAAGATTCCACAAAGCCCAAACATAATGCAAATAACTGGGAAACACCAGTTAAAAGCTGCCGTGCCTCTAGCATTAAGAATAAAACTATCTTGTTGCCTGCTTTCCTGCTTCAGCTGCACACACGAAAATATTTTAAACAACCAGATGAGCTCCATCTTACAAGGAAAAAAAATAAACCACTACAATTTGTCTTTAAGAAAGAATTATTAAAAACCCCTGTTGTACAACTCCTATTTAGACAATTTGCTGTGCTGCAAAAGCACTTTTTTCAACGGTGCCCCCTAAATAATTAAGCTGTTCCTTTTACCATACTTCCTATATTACAGAAGTCATTTTCCTACAACAAATCAATAACTCATTCCTTATGTCAGTCATTTTTCTCCATTTAACTGAATGGACTTAAGTCCAACACTGAAAGTTAGATTACCTTTGAATTATGTGTGTGATTTAAAATTCAAAGTACTACACTAAGGAGCTTTTTAGAGTGACCACTCTACAGTCTCTTCATATAGACAATCCCTTACAGACCTTCCCGACAGATTTAAAGCAGGACAGCAACTCTGAAACAGTTAAAAATGTGAACATTAACAGGAAACGGCCGTCATAGACCAGAGTCAACACTTTCCTTTATTTACAGAATTAAAAACCAAGCAACCTGCAACACTTACAATAAGATCCCCAGTACTCCCCCTTCTTCCAGATGAAGTAATAATTGCATCCGATGGTATAATTTAATCATACAGTTCAAGCAGCTTCAAGTGACCTTCTTTTGCAGACACTACCAATTAAAAATTCAGTAAATAAAATAAAATAAAATACCAAAATATCAATTTCTCTACATTTTGATGAGCGTATAATACAATATCTTAATATCAGCATGTAGTTTAGTCACAGGTTAAGGGAAACACTGGTACGTGTTACATAAATTTATAGCATAAAATGTGTGTTCTTACTAGAAATAAACCACTGACAAGAGAATCACCGATATAGACATGAAAAAAGAGAATACATGGAAAATGCCATAATAAAAATGTTCATACTTTGTACAAATTGTAATCAATTTGATATTATTAAGGAAAACAAAATTCTAGAGGCAATCTTCAAACAGCACAAGCCTGGGAAGCTTGTATCAATTTAATTAACTGTCCTTTCTCGAAAGAATAAACCAATTCCACTCGTCCTTCGACGTGAAAGGTATGGATTAGGTCGTATTGCTTTGTGATCTGTTAGCTGTCTATTCATCTACATCACAACTTGTTGTGACATTTGTATTCTCCAGAAGTAATAAGCACCATTCCACTACCTTGGCTCTGCTCCATTTTAAGCTTTTCATAAAAAAACCTTCATAGTTGGTTTCCTACCTCTGATGTCTAACACCAGTAACTAATGCAGCGGGACACCACCTATTGTCATGCACTGTCTAGAGTCGTCAACGGTGAAAATTTCTGGTTTGAAACAACTGATGGCTTTTATTGTTACTCAGATTTATTTTATTGTTAGGTTTGAGTTCCCGCTCCCTTCCCTGAAATTAGCAATATAGATACGCAGTTTGTGCCAAGATCTCTGATTTGGGGATACATACAGCCAGTCGAATCGGACTTATTTTTCACATCAGCACACCCTTACAATCAATCACTGATTTCTAAAACCGTATAAATGAAAACTGCAAAAAGGTATTTTTTTTTAAATGCAGGAATTCTCATTTTCCACCCTTAGCATCATCCCACCAGACTCTGAACCTCAGCATTACCTGAAGCAATTAGAAGAAACCAAAGTGGCAAAGTAGTGTTAGGTAATGCTTTATCTTCAGCATTCTGGAAGCTCAGCAAGACTTCCATTCAAAGCTGCTCTCCACTCCATTTCGGCTCAGCACCCTGAATCTGTTCTCTACCAGCTGCTGATGCTCCTTGTATTAAACTGAGAATTTGTGAGAAAAGCAAAATGTCCCGCTGTGTGTTAGCTTTGCATGAGAGCACTCGATCCTAAGTCTTTGATACTCTTCAGATGCCTTTTTGTAAATATTTTTCATTTCAGGTAGATATGGGGGAGGGTGTGGGAGGAGGAAATCAATAGATTAATTACTAATTACAATTATTACAATAATTACTTAAAACCAAAATGAATACATTGTACAGTTTTGCTAACATAACATTATTTACAGTACTGTTTTACTGATGGGACCACATATTATTTTCTGATTGTTTATCAGCAAACTGCTTATCTTTGATTTTTTTACATGAAAAAGTAGAAAGAAAAAACAGCATAAGTTAGAAATAATCAGTTAATTTTGGTTGGTTGGTTGTGTTTTTTTTTTTAATAGGGAAATCCTTGTTATAAAACTGATGCACTTGTACTGCTATCTTAAATCGATCAAGTTATTAAGAACTAAGATTAAACAAAATTTTAATCATTGTTGGCTGAATTATAAACAAGTTATGGTGTCCATTCTTTATACAGCAGGATTGTAATTCTTCTGCATGTAAAGTTTTCACGAGATCAAAATATTACTTAGCTTTAAATCAAAAGATCTGTTATTTTACTTAGAGTCTAACAATACTAGAAAGTAAAATTCCTCATCTGGGGCTGTAATATTTGCTGAAAAAAAACTACTTCAAAACATTAATCAAATTTTTCGCCTACTGGGCAGCCATATGGTAAAGCAGCATGTGAATCTCACAAACTTGCTGATCTTCTGTAACTGGGTGCTATTAATTACGCTTGCTGCATCCATCTCTTAGATTTTCACTTTGTGAAAAAAGTATTTATTGCAACAGCTTTTACAAAACAAGGGAATGAAAATCACAATTGATTAATGAGCTGAATGGAAATATTTCCGTTAGCAGGTTTTTAAAATGAATAAGGATTAATATCATGGGTAAAAGTGAACCCTACTTGTGTTTTCCCCCCACTTTTTTGTTTGGGGTGGGGTGGGAGCTGCATTAGCAATACGAGGGTCTAACATGCATTATTCACTGCATCGGCTTTAGATGACAAACAAGGTTTAAATTAAATAGTTTAATACTAAAAAGGCTGAGGGCTTTATGTGTTTTAGTGCTAAATTCCTTAGGATGAAATTGAATTGTTTCACAACTGAAAACCGCATTAATTTTTTTTTTTTTTTCCAAATACAACTGACTTTTCCCAAATCCAGCAAGGCAAACAATTCAGAATGATAGTCTCCATTTTGTCTTCAATCCTTCAGGCCACAGTAGTGACGCTGTTTTGGGATCTCAGCCATAAATCTAGTTAATCATAAATTATAGCTAGAATATAATCCTTGACTCTACAGCCTCATGTGCCAGGGAAACGGACTCTCAGGAATTACTGAAAGAAGATTGTAGGGGTTGGCCAGAAAAGCTAGCAAGTAAGTTAAAATTGTGTTAGTTCACATACAAAAATCCCAGCCTGGGGAAAAGCGATGTGATACAATTAGCCACTGTACACTTCCAGAGTAGCAGAAGTCATGGCACACCTGTGAAGATTTGCCGTATCGTACCTTCAACTTAGAAAGGATGATTTTCCTTGCTCTAATCTTCACATTAGTCTCCTCTACAAAACTAGCTTATTTCAACATTTGGCAGAGTGTGGGAACTTCATCCCAGGTAACAAGGGCAACAGTCTGAATAAAAAGTTGGGGATTAGGTCTTGAGAGGGGCAGAGGATGCTATCAAAAACAGAAAAAACAGACTTGCTCCTTCTTTTCACTCAGTGTAAAAGAATGAGACAGACTGAAAAAACAAAGCAGCTCTAAACCAAACTATTCTGTGTATGCGATTCATCTCCTCCTCAGACTCTAGAAAAAGAACGACTGAGAAAGGAAATAACAACAATATTCAAATAATTAAAAAAAAAAAAAGATTTTGAGCAGTTTGCCCTCAAATAGTTATACTGGCAGCTTACTGCAGGTGGAAGAAAGGGAAACCACTCTCCTGAATATAGATCTAGGACCTGCTAGATTTGTGATTTATTAAAAAGGGCCCACCCAAATACAGCAACGTCATGTGGAAGGAGACAAAGAAGTCTTTGCAATAAGATAGATTGTTGAATGATTTAAAAGATTACATATTTCACAGGCTCTCAAACCCCAACACTCAGATATGCAAAGGAGTCACTTCTGTCCTGCCAAGTCACCTTCTTGAACTACGGTGTAAACTCCTTTGCTTCCCTGACTTCTTTACGCTTCTTAGCTTACAGAAATTTAAGCAGGTAATAATCAAAATGGTAAAATATTTAATTACCAGCTGCTTGAAATTACATGGCCACTCACTAGATGACATTTCATTCATCCTAATGCACACATCTGTATGTATTAAGAAAGAGCAGGAGGGAAAAAAAAGCAAGTCACTTCAAGTGCTAAACCAGCAAGAGAAGTTTTTCATTAAAAATAAAATTTAAACAGAAAGAAACTATATTTTTAGAAAACAAATGTATGCTACTCTGAGCACGATTCTTGTTATAGAATAGAAACTACAAAAATTACGGCAGTTTCCAAGTCTTATTACTCCTTTTTTTTTTTCTGTCTTGTGTCATCCCAACTAACACAAATTACTACGCTTATAAGCAATGAACAACAAGACGACAATTCTTGTAATTAAAAAGCTTGCAAGCTCTACACCTTTGGAAAGAAAAAAACTCTAAAACTTAATTTGAAACCTTTTAAACAAGTTTTAATTGGTGACCCAAAATGTATGCCATAACTTTTCATCACCTCTTGGGTGATCTCTAAACCTCTCCCGCATACATTGACTGTCTGCTTAAAAGTTTAAAGAGCTAACAAAATGTTTTAACGAGATACAAATCTCAGAGATCATTAATCAATATGTTCAATGTTATTTGTGATAATTCATCATGACATGATATTAATGGGTTACTGTACCCTTCAGAGGTGAGATTAATGCAAATGAGCAGCCACAATTAACTTTACTGCTCCCAACTCACAGGAATGGACAGATGATTATAAATGACAACTATATGTCAATTACAATATCCAATAAAGTGAAGCTTAGAGGGCAATCTATCTACTTTTATAGTTCTTGCTTGACATAGCTGAATTTAGCTCAACCCACTGTTGTCACAGTGTAACCACTGATTTGAAGGAGGGGTCAAATTTTTAATCTTCTGTTTCTTCAGAAGGAATTCAAATTGTGCATCTAAATGCATCGTCTGAAGAAGGAAAGCTGCAGGAAACCAAGAACAGATGTTGCTTTCTTCATCAGCTGAAGAAAATTGTATCTTTTCTCAAATTGCAACAGCAAGGCCACGAAGAAAATAATCTCTCCTGCTGTGTAATATATTTATTCAATTAAAAGAAGACCCAACATATTAATACAGCAATCGGAAGGAATTCACATTTGGTAAACTGCTTTGTCACACACAGGATGCTAAGTCCGCTCAGGTTAAAGATGCTGAGTGAGGTGTACACTGGTATGTGCATTTTCATATACAAACAGATATCGTATGATCACCTCTTGAGTATCAATGCTTCTGTAGCAAAGAGATAAGATTTCACAGGAAAAAAGCAAAATTTCTAGTGACATCAAAGAAGCTAGAAACAAAGACTTTAGATGTTTATAATCCAAGCAGCTGGTCAGATTGAGGAAATTCTGAAAACATGTCAGGTACAAAATCATAAAATATCTCTGTAAATGGCATTCACAAAAAAATGGAGAAATCAGCTCTGATAATGTGCCCAGATTCTAGGCTTACTGCCTTCCACCAGGAAAAAAAAAGCTTCAGTGATGATAACAAGAGAAACACCGGTCAAAGCATTGTAGGAAGCCATAGAGAGAAACACCATAAACCAGATATTTCCTGTAATTTTCAAAGCTTTTCTTTGTATGATCTTTCCTATGTCTTACAGTCAATTAGCCATCACAAAGGACTTGGACAAGTCCACTGCCCAGGGGTCAGAGATGTGCCCTATTGTCAAGGACGGGCCTCAGTGTAACAACAAATATTACTGCTACATTTTACATTTACTCATTAAGCTTACTCAGTGGGCCACCTGAAAGCATGACTTCAGCTCTTCAACACATCTGTAAACTTCAGTACACACTCAGTTTCTACAAATCAGAAACATGTGATTTCCAGAGTAAGTTAAACCTGCAGGGTGTTTTGGGATAAACTGAGAGTGCTTGAGAAAACAGTGGACAAGGTCTCTGCTGAGCACCCAACTTTCTTCAAAAAAAATAACTTAAGGGAAGCCGCTTCCTTTCTACTTATCTTCCTCAACTTAAAGTATTTGAAATTTATTTTAGCTACAGTTAAAAGAAAAATAATGAAAAATGATTTGTGATTTATTTTTTGGATTATCTTCTCATTCCTTATATCTAGAAAAAAGCGCTAGCTTTCGTGGCTTCTGCTTTGCTTTAAGTAGCACCTAACTCTACAGTGCAAGTCACGTATAGTCATTGCAGCCTATAGATACCTACTAAAATCAAGGAAAAACATAGTGGAGGGGCAGAGTGTGCAAGTACCTCACAATGTGCATCGGCAGCTCCACTTGGAAAGTATTCAATAAACGTCAGTGGGGGTTTTGGCTAAGTAATCTTTTAGGCACCATTCAGTACATCAATAAATTTTCATCATGCAAGTAGTATGATCATGCACGTACGTTCATATCTCAATACTTTGCTGAAGGACAGAAGGAGAGTTCCTGATTTTCTTTAAAGCAATGTTTTCCAAAGCATCTTTCTCCCCACCTCATTTTGTTTAATCTAATCATCAAGAAAAATGGGTTTCAACCGAATAAAACTGCTGACAACATTATAATCATTTTCAACGTGGGGAAATAGGAGAAATTCTTTACTGCTTCCAATATGGATGATAATACACATTTTTGTGATGATATTTTTGTCGAAGTCCTGACACATTCTGAAAAAATGTGCTTTTGAGAAGAAACAGTTTCCATGCGGACCTCTAAAAAACGGAAGTCTATAACTACCCCTTAAAATAACTTTATGACAGATAATTAGCCTCAGAGCTAATATTTTAACTAAAAGCAGTATGCCCTATACATCCTCAGCAATCCCAAATTCATCAGCAGAAACAGTTTATTCCATAAAAACAACACACTACTTTGAGCACAGACAAATACCAGATAAATTCAATAACTTGCTCATATAATACGCTTATAAAAGACGAGGATTTCATTTTGGAATTTTTTGGTTTTAACTAATTAATCAACAAATTTGAGTTGGTTAAATAAAACCTCTTCCAACGCCTCCCATTTAATTGCAGTTTGGCACCAACAAATATATATCAAAATTATAGTATCTCCCTTGACAGGAAGCTCCTTGCTTCCACACACAGTTATGGCTCTCTGCAGAGTAACCAAGAACTGCTGACAACCTTGAACACTGCTACAACAATATTACTATACTTGGCAGAGAAGTACCCTTGCGGCAAGAGAAAAGCTGTAATTTTGACTGTCACTTCGCATTACACTAGATATTATTTCACTGTATACACACACACACACTCACAAACTCTTAATAGACTACAGTTTGCTCACTGCCCAGCTCTTGTATTATAAATGACAATATAATACTCTTGACCTACTGGTAGGATCGCTAATAAAGCTAACATTTAACATCACTGAAATTTTCTTTTAAAATACAGCCATCATAAATTGCCTTGTCCTAGTCATCTCAAACTGCTTAAGTAGCTTAAAGTGATTTCATCTTATTATTAATTTCAAAGAAAGAAAATATTTGAAAACAAAGACGACTTATAATTCAGTTAGATTTTGATAATACGCTTTTAAATGTTTGAATAATTGCTTGTATCATAAGCATTAATACCTTCATCCACAAGCTGCTTTGGTAAAAAAGTGCTAAGTATACTCAGAAAAAAACCCAACACAACACTTTCTAAATTTCCAACAATAACATAAGTACAAAGGTCACAATAAGTGATAAATAACTGGGAGTCAGAAATATAGCTAACTTGCAGACTTCCTCTCTGGGTCCATTTCTGTAACTAGGAAAATGAGTATGGAAGCATTTAATTGAAAAACTTTAATGTTGAGCACATAAATACACAGGGCAGAGCTCCTACTTTAAAATTTTAAGGTACAAAATGTTCTGCTTTGAAGATGAGTATCTTTGTCAATTGATGAAAAGGACATTTGGTTCTTTTAAGTCAGACCCAATTCTAGGGCTCTAAACCAGTTTACAACAAACTTTCTCTCTTTAGTTTTTATATTGTATGCTACATCTGTTCAATACATACACAGCCTCCCGATTTCCAAAAAATTTGACATGTATATATTAAGAATTTGCATAGTAGCACTGTGCATTAACAAATGAATCTCAGTGAAATATGGTCATAATGAGTTACTATACATAAACCCAACTCGCTAAAAATCAAGTTACATGTTTTGAAATACTCTATACAAACATTGAAATTCACTATACTGCAAACAACTCCTATGTTTTTGTTAAAAGTAAAACAATACTTAATTAAGCAAACTGGACTTAAATAGACTCAAACAGCACTTGGAAGCAGTCATTAAAAAAAAGCGTCATTCTGATTTTACTGCTGTTCAGGCATATTTTGCTTCTACCCTTATGTTACTCATACAGTGTTTCAAATGCATTTAGAAAGACACCATCTCGCTTGTGGTGTTTAGATAAGGAAGCATCACTGAACCTCTTTGCCCTTCTCCAATAAAACGTATCAAAAATTTCAGTACTGTCTGCTGACCACACCACATTTAACAACATTCGCAAATGAACCCAGAGTAAGTTTCCCACTGTGACACATTAATAATAAGTTCCTTATCCCATCTATCCCAAGCCATGAATATGTAATGTTATAAAATGAGTTCTTTTCACACAACAGAACCTCAGACGTGAATAAATAAAAACTATCCATCACAAGCCTGTGAAAAATTAATGAGAGTTCTGAGACATAAGAAAAAATTGGTTACTGAGATGATAAGGTCCAGTATGTAAAAACTATGTTCCTCACCAGTTATAAATTTTATTTTAAAACTTTACAAAAAGAGTTAAAAAAATCATCTTTCTATAGCACATTTACTATAAGAAACAGAAAAGAGGAAAATGCTTTAACGGTGAGACATATTTCTAAGTAATCCAGACAGCATTAAGAATCAGCAAGTGGATCAAACACTGCCATAACAGGGAGTGACATTTCCAGTTACAGCAAAGTTGTAACCTTAGATATTTAGGAAAAGAGTTTCTGTTCCATTTCTTTTCCCTTCGGAATGGAAATTCCTGATGAAATAGGACAGTATATCTCCGTAAACTTCATTTACTTGGATGAAAGAAGAATGCACAGAAATAAATTATTTTCATTCACCTGAGTGTTTCTTTACTGTATCAGTGAAAGCTTTCATCTCTCAATACAGTCATCTGTTTTGCAATATGAAGAGAAATAAGAAAAAAAAAAATCACAAGAGTTGAGCTGCCACTATGTTTATTAACACATTTTCCTAATCTTGCCCAAAAGACCATGTTGATGTCCGAGGAGTACCAGTGCTGTGCCACGGCAGCTCATTCTGACAGCCCTACTCAGACTGTACCACCAAGAGATACTAGAACTTTGTCTTCAGACAGGGAAACAAGCAGACAAAAAACAAGAGGTACTGCCTAAGTCCTTGAAAGACGTTCCCCAAGACAGACAGCACTTCTTAAACTCTTCTACCAACAGACTTCAGAAAAGACTGTATGATCTACAGTCAATTTTGTGAAGTGTTAGCCATTTTAATGCCTAGCAGTTAAATGAAAATGATGCCAAGTGACACCAAACTGGATTGCTTATTTTTCTCCAAAATCTGTCTCTGCTCCCTCAGCTCTCTCCCATTAACTAAGTTTCCCTCTTCTATATCCCACCATTGAGAGAGTTGGGGCTGGAGAAGAGAAGGCTCCGGGGTGATCTTATTGCAGCCTTCCAGTACTTAAAGGGGGCCTACAGGAAAGCTGGAGAGGGACTTTTTACAAGGGCGTGTAGTGATAGGACAAGGGGCAATGGCTTTAAACTGAAAGAGGGGAGATTCCGATGGGATCCAAGGAAGAAATTTTTCACTGAGGATGGTGAGGCACTGGAACAGGTTGCCTAGAGAAGTTGTGGATGCCCCATCCCTGGAAGTAATGTTTCAGTAAGGAAGCCTGGATGAGGCTTTGGGCAACCTGGTGTAGTGGAGGGTTTCCCTGCCCATGGCAGAGGGGTTGGAACTAGATGATCTTTGAGGTCCCTTCCAAACCTAACCATTCTATGATTCCCACACCTGGCATCTATGAGTTCCTCCAGGTTTGGCCTCCCAAACTATTAATTGTTTCTTCTTTGTCTCTTAGTTCTGATAAAGTGTTTAACTCCTCTTCATTTACTTCAGTGACCATTTTCTGTTAACATATCCCATGCTACATCAGGAGTATGTGAACATGGTGGGTGAAGGTAAGGTTTCTCCTTTCCCTGTCGGTGCTTGTGTAGGAAGCCACGAGACTGGCAAGCATCTTACCAGCTCTTTTCTTAGTTAACAGGACAGGAAACCATAACGCAAAAAGACAGTAGCAGAACCTCTCTCCCTCCCCAGTGTACCAACTAGATTTCTCTATCAAGGAGTGGCTTCATCACATAAAAACCTGATCGAGCGGGATGTTTTATCCTTGGTTTCTTGAAAGTGGTTCTGTCTGAAAAGATGGCCTCCAGAGTGCTGTCAGAGGTGTCTATCTGCAAAATAAATTACCTTTTGAAGTCTGCACTGAGTGATTGAGTGACTGTGAAGAATTATTTATTAGTCTTAAAATGCCAGTGGATACAGTTAAGGAACTATTTTTTCTACAAAACTATCGTGGTCTCAAAGAAGAAAGGAAAATATGGCACAATCCCTACAGAATAATCAGACCGCCGGTTTTCTTTGAGGGAGGAGTGAGTCCTCTCTACAAGAGCTCAGTCCCTGTTTAAAATTCCTATCTTCTGGTGTGCTTTTGGTCACCTTTGTCATGACCATTTGTCTTTCCTCCATTTAACTTTACAAATACAGCAACTCTCTCCAGAGAGGTTATCAGTACGAAAAAAAAAGCAACACCACAAGTAACCAAAACCCCAGTACAGTCCTTTTAACGTAAAGTTTTTCTTACCATGATAAAAAAAAAAAAAGCACTCAGATCATCTCTATTACAGCCTCACTTTTTTATGTACTGTTTTTGGGAGCAACACCTAATATACACAAGTTAACCCCCTCCCTTTTAACAATACCTGACATTTAAGTCCTTTTGTTTGCATTCAGAACCAAGGATTCTTCCATATTTTCAAGAAATTTCCTTAAGGTTTTTTCTCTCCCTTTTTTAATCATGAAATTTCAGTCTCTCAAATATGTTCACCCGACTAACTTGTAAGACCCTGCTGCTTAAAGAGGTATTAGATTTCCAACTGTGCCAACGCAGCTGAAGATTTCTCTCCTAAACACCCTTATTGCAGGCTGACCTTTCTTGACTTGATGCACATATTTTGCAGGGGAAGAGCCTGCAGGTCCATAATCAGTCCAGTCCTATGGCCACCATACCTATATAGGCACGCGTGGCAAAAGCCGGCTAAATATCTTTGACATATATTATTGCTACACCTCTAGGTCAACTTACTTATCAACTCCAGCAAAGAAAGGCCAACTGAGGGTTGATTAATTTTCCGACAAATTTTAACCCGTACAATATCCATCACCGTATGTGAGCAAAAGACATTGAAATTTTTTTTTTTTTTTTTTTTTTACTGCAGGGAAAAAAAAAAAACAGACACCACCGTTTATTCTTGGGTTCTAAGTCATGGTGGACAGCAGCAAAGGACAACCAGAAAGGATTTCAATATGCTATTTCCATCTGAAGAGTAGTAGCCCCCATAATGCACTTCCTATGCTGCTGCAGCATCAACGTTGCTTTGTATTTTTATTCAATCTATATTTTCACTGGTTTGGCACCACAGTGGTTGCAATTGGCAGTGCAATAGATGAGCGGGCAAAGCATGAAATTAAAAGATATTCTTCTTGCATGGTGCTGACTGTGCAAAATCTGAGCCAATAACAGCCAAACCCCAGAATGTTTATTTTTAAACCAGGGCAATATACCATTAGTTCTCAAGTTTAATTCAATTGATTTTCAAGCAAATAACAATAAAATTAACCCATAGATAGGACAATCTTTCCATGATGGATGAGAGTGCTACAGTGAACACCAAACCTCACGCGATGAATTCTCCGCCGTCATACAACTCCCCCGTGGGACAGCCAGGCAGATCTGGACAAAATGATTCTGGGGCCAAAAGGAGTTCCCTAGTTCATCACCTCAGCAAAGACGGATTTCACGACCTTCTGAGAAAAGTCTATATATAATTTTTGCTGAATAGGCCCCTCAGTTAACAGCAGAATCCAATTTGCAATTTAGCCTTAAATGCACACTCCACAAAAAGCTATCAGGTAAGAAGAAAACCTGACATGTAGATAAAAATGCTTTTTGACATATGTAAGTAAAAACTAACACTATGGCATTTCTCAAATTAGCGATTTGAAGTGCTCGTACACTGAATAAGTTTCAGAGTATGAGTATTTATTTTGTTTTTACATTTTTTGGATCAAGAAAATATTTATGAAAAGAATAATAGATAATTAATTTTACTGGCTGTAAGCTGGGATTCTTTCCTGTTTAAACTATATGCAGTGAAATGGCATTTAAATTATATGAGAGAATTGATTCAAATGGCTTCCATTAGCAATTTGGCAGGCTGCTGTGAATTGCTCCTAATCAATTTTAAATAATGCTATCCTAACTGCGAATGGAGGCATCCTCATGTTAAACATCTCCACGTTGCAGAACTGTAAATCAGTGGCTAAAACACAAATTTCTTCATAACTTCTTATAACTCATTGCATTTAACAACGTGACATCAGTGAAACTAACACAGAATAAAATAACCGCAAGTGTCCTCAGAGAAGTGTTCTGGGCTCTAAAGGTTTTCTCTTTTCTTTTACATTAATGAATATTTCAAATTAATGTTGTTCTAGGCCATTTTACAGTACAATTGTAACTTAATTTTGCTTGGGATTTTATCAATCAAGAGTAATTTGATCCATTTGAGCTGTAAATATTCAGCATACATGCAGCATAACCATTTGAAGCAGGTGTTTGTATTATGAGAATTTTTATTAAAAATAATGAAAACTGCAGAAATGTCAGCAGATATTTAGAATTTTCTGGTTGTTGTCTCTGGCTGTTGTTTGGAGAAGACATTTACAATTTCAGATCAAACTTTTTTCCAGCAAAATCTTTGTACAGCATGAGAGAACACATTCCAGCCTTGGTTCAGAAAGCTTTCTAAATACAAGCAGCATTAACACATTAATGGTAGCAAGGACATTATATGGGGCAAAACTAAAGAAATAAAATGGAATTGGTTTAGAAAGCATTGTTTAAATGCATTTTTTTAAAATCACCTTCCTCAGAATGGAAAAATATATACTAAATTGTCTTAAAACAGTGAAAAAGCAGATTCAAAAATAAACAAGGAATCCATTATTTTGTGAGATGGGGAGACTTAGGAAGAGAGAACATGAAGTGCTTTTTAAACATGAAGAAAACAACTCTTTAACAGACTGCAACTGCTAAAGTAAATCAAAAATTTACTTTACCAAAGCAGTAAACATGGTGATGAGGAGCTGCTTCCGAAAGACCGTAAAGCAAAGTGCTGTAGTAAGTAGTGTCATCCCCCACATTTTCACTTTTGAGTTCTGAACACTAAAGCGCAGCTTTCAAGAATCAGAAAAGTTAGCAGGAGTCATTGCACAGGATGCCTTTGCTTATTCATACTCTACCACCTCCCCCTCTGACTCTTCCAAAAGAAAGTGTGGAAAAACTGAGGATGAACCAGCAGATGGAGCTATACAGGCAAACAACTGGTACTAGGTAATGCCAAATTCTGCTATGTTCCACTTTTAACTGAACACACAATCTGGGCAGTGAATAGATGCCACTGTGTACTGACATTTCAGAATGTGTATTATATGCCTAAAACGCTCAAATTCCATAGCACCTACACAAGAGAACTTGATGGCTTCCCAGATAACTGCAACTGTGCATGCCCTTGAGTGAAAGCAGCACCCTTCCAAGTCCAAGGCTGAAAAGCTATAGCTGTTACGGCAGGTCAGAAGTTTGGAGATTAAAGGGGCTATAGGTAGACAGCACTATCTCCTCTGAGGACTAAACAATGCCACCCCTAATGTACAGATAAACCTGATTTAAAGCCAGAAGGTAGGTATTGCTACACTGAAACATTTTCATGAGTTAATCTCATCATCAAATAATGCTTAAAATACCCAGGAAATAAGGGATCTGTGCTCATTTCTCTCCTCTGCCCAAGAGGGCTAATAGACTCCTCACAATGCACAGGAATTTATCCAAACCACTTGGCTACACGTCATTCTGTACACGGTAACACTTCAGCCCTCTTGCTGAAGATAGCTAACGTAGGGTGAAAAAAATGAATTAATTAAAAAAAAAAACCCAAAACACCAAAAACAAACAGCTAAAAGATAGTACACACAAAGCAGCTTATTTCTAAACCTACTTTGCTCTGACCCTGCAATGAGCAGCAACAACAGCGCTCAGCTTTCTGTTAGGGCCTGAGATGCGCAGGGCACAGTATCCACCTCTATTGGCAGAGTTCACCCAGTGCTTGGAGGTGGATGCTGCTACTAACAGTGACACCACACGTGCCACTGCTGGTGTCCAAATGAAAGCTTGAAAGTCTGTGGCTTCCTGCTCAACAGGAGTCCTGAAAATTCCTCTTTGGCACCACAAGTGTTTTTAGATTTCACTTAAACCAGACAGCAGATAAAACACTTTAGACACATTATAAAAAGGAGACGACCATCACTGCTTCCTCTGATACAGCTCAAAAAAAAAAAAAAAAAAAAGAAAAATTCTTCTTTGTTCTTTGAATTTGTATAGCCATATTCCTGAGCTAGCTTTAACCTAGTTTTCAAATCAGTAACTATAGAGTTTCAGCACATCAAAGCAAGCTAGCTACCCAACCTTTCACGGCTTCCACAAGAGTTTTTCAATCTCCTTTGGACCCCACACTCCCATGCATATGTGACATAAGTTCCTCTTGAATTCCGTTTAAAACAAGTTGAAGTGCGTATGACTATGCATGAACTTACTTTGTACCACGAACAGAGCTTAAGAGAAGCTCAGCAATGGAATTTGCAGAGCCACCACATGCTGCTGTGTTGGAACCACATGCAAGTTTGGTTTATCTTTTAAAATATGCCATCCCTGAAATACTTTCTCCTCTCGTTTTTTCACATTTTAAACTTCAATTCTACTGGACACACACTAATTGTAGTGATTGTTATAGGAATCCATAGCTATCACCTACTCTCAAAAATTTTTCTATCTGACAGCAGGGATGATACCACATCATCTTACTGTAAATTATGATGACAGTTTCTTAGTTAGCATAGCGTGATATACAAGATGATAGTACTTATCATAAGAAAAGCAAGTTTAATCCAGATTCAATTATATTGAACAGAATATTTACATAAAACTGCAGCACATTTTCAAAAGCACTCATATTCTTGATATAGTAAAATAATTTTAATACCAAGAACATCTAGATCATATCAGCAGGTACCAACTTTAAAATACACACCTCTTTCTTTCCATGATGAAAGCAGACATTGAAAAAAGACGACCTCTCTTTTGCTTTCCTTGTGAAATCCACTTAAATCGTTACCTACCCAAAATAGAAGTTGAAAATGCCTTCTGATGTGAGAAACTCAATATCAAATTTTGTCTAGAAAGATTTTTGTGGTATGTTAACTACTTCAAAATAGAGGTCTATGGAGAAAAGTATTAATACAACCTGCAGAGGAAACAATTAACACAACCTTAATGCTAAACAATCTTTGAACTCAGCATATTTAAACAAGACTACTTATCAAAAAATTACTGTTCTTATTTCTGTTGGTTGCTAAACAAGGTAATACAGTAATACTTACCACAACAGTATTATTCAATGATCCAGTTTTAATGCATACCAGCATTCAAGAAATTAGATATCACGAAAATCTCTTATGACTACTTAAATTTTAATCACTTTTTTATTGTTATATTGCAGGAGTCAAGAGTAGAGTAAACAACGTTCTTAACCCCACTGGGCCTTAAGCAGGTACTTCTCACAGAAATGCGAAGATGTTGGCAATTTGTACTGTTCAGAGATGCTAAAAAAGTCTGCCGTCATTCAATACCCCCTTGTACCATTAAAAGATTCTTATACAGCTCATTCACTGTCAGTTCAGATACCTTAAATCCATCAATAGTATTGGAAAAAAATAGCTAGATTATCAAAACAGCATTTCAACAAATCTTTAAACCAACTTCTTAGAAAAACATTTTGTTTGAAGATTTTTCACAAACCTGTACAAGACCAAAAAAAAAAGCACACAAAATCACATTGCCTAAGCCTGCTAAAGTAATCTAGGATTTCTACTGAGAATGAGTGCTATAGAAATAAACAGTGTTACTGGCTGGCTGAGTAGGACAGCTAGTAAACTAAATTTTCCATGTCTTCCTGAAATATATTTTATGAACAGGTTTGTATCTATCCCAGAAATCAAATCCTGGAGATTCAGAATCACAGTTTTCTACCCTAGTTATGGCCATATGTTTGACCAATTTCCTCCTCAAACATAAAGCCATATACATGTGCATTGAACCTACTAACATTTATAGAACTGCAGATTTAAGCCACGAGTACATCTGCTCTTGAACACACCAACCTCACAGTGCTGATGCATGCAAGGTCACTCAGACGTAACTCAAATCCAGTGCTAGATCCACTATCACTTCTAACGGACAAGAGTTTCGTCACCATTGTTACATGACAGATTAGAAAAAAAATCCTAGAACATCTCAGTACAAAGAGAACCTATAAAGAGGCAGAAATAGGTGTAATGAAGGCAGAGGACACAGTATCCAAAGGAAGATAAGCCAGTGCTCAGGGTCAGCCACTATCGAGTTGGATTCCGGCAGGTACGCCTCAGAAATGCTCTCTGAGACAAGTTACTAGAGGAGCTAGAGCTAGAACGCTTCTACAAGTCCTAGAATACATTTAATATCTTATTTAGAAGGCAAAAAAATCTATATAAACTTCTTTCACAACACCTCTTCACACTACGTCCTATTGGCAGGATTCAGACAACTCCCCACAGCACCTAATTCAGGTATTATAAATCCCCCGTAACTTAAAAGCATTTTTCCATCCCCAAACTACATCACCGATCAGCCATCCTTATGGCACTTTGAATGCACTGTGTAAATAAACACTATGAAAAGTTTTGGACCTTCACTACCTGTATTCTTCTATCCTGACCTCCTCTATCACTGGTAATACATTCATCAGTTTAGAAAGCAAAGAAGAAACAGGTACAAAGGCAAGACCTTTTCTGTTCTTAAAGTGTCTGATAAATATAAATATCTGCTTTACATACATGGCTCATGACATCTTATGACATTTTAAAGTGTATTTAATAGCTTAAAAAAAAACAACTCTAAATGGCTTCAGTCATTTACTGTAAATGTCCACTATAGGTCACATGCTCATCAGATGGAGTACATTTAGCATGTATTTATGGGCCTGCTGTTGCTTTTCAAAACAAAAAGACATAAATCTTAATACTCTCAGTTCTAATGTATGGATACAAGCCATTAATCACTCTGACAAACATATGTAGGCTGTAACCCTGTACATGTTTTAAGAATAGAAAGCAGACAAATACAGTTTGCACCTTCAGGTACATCTGTCCTCTCCCTAACTCTCATCATTTGAAATTTGGTAAAGTTACGAGATATGCTATTCTTTCTGTAAAGATCATAGATCAAATAAGATAGTCACCTGCAGGCGACCACCTTTAAGGGATTTTTGGTTTGCTGTGATTTTTTGAATGAGCCAAAGCAGACAGTTACCATTCCACCATGAACTGTCAAATTCTTCACGCGGATTCAAGGAGTCTTCATTTTCCTTTTTTATTTAATCTTACAAACAGAAAAGGAAATTTAAAAGAAGAGCACATCACTGCCAGTCTTAGAGATCCCAATTCTGTTCCTACTAAAATCACTGCCAAACTCCCATTGATTTCAGCAACTACAAAAGAGTCATTTCATAAACTACTAGCTCATATTTTATGAGTTTGGCTTTCTTCTCTGATCCTGCTACTACAAATATTCCTACTCTAAGAAAATGTGACAGGTTTAATTTAACACATCTACATATTATTAAAAGAAAGTCTCCCAAATCCTGCACATTCATTTTCAGACAAGAGCATTACATAACAGTCTGCTCAAAGAATCACTACTGCACATCTCAACTTCAAACTTCAGTAGTGGAAGATAATAAGAATATTTGATGCAGTTGATGGATTAGTTGAAAAAAGTTTCTAAGCAGTCAAAAGGAACTGTCTCATAGGAAGATAAAATTAAATTGCAACCATTATCTTGCTAACCTAAACAAAACAGGATGCAAAAAATAACTGCTAATATTGACAGGTGTTATTTCTACTAGGAAAGCTCACAATACATTCTCTCATTGACAGCACTCACCAGAGAAGCCAATGCTTCCTGTATAGATTTGAGGTTAAGCTAAAAACTCTGAATTCTTTTTACAATTCTGGAAATGGGACAAACAACAGAAACCAAAACTAATCTGATTGTGAGAGAAAGGGATAGGCAGATGTCAAACTTTCCTGCCCTCTTGAAGGCAAGGAAAGGAGGGAGAATCAATAGAAAGAAAAATCCATCTTCAAATATCACATTCAAGTTTTCTTTACACATGGAAAAACAGACAATCTTCCCATTCATGCCTTTTCTGCTCTAATCCTGCTTACACCACCTCTCTTTACATCTTTCAGTGTATTTTTCCTATTCCATGATGGTTTTTTGCTTCCCCATGCATGACTTTCTGTACTCTTTCATGTCAACCTCTATGCTTTCACGAGTTTCCCATTCATTCTCCTTGTTTAAATACCCTTAAAGTCCCACTTCTTTCGCAGAGCCTCCTAAGTTGATTTTGAGTCGAGACGAGGCCTCTGTCTTTTTAACACCTTGCAGAACAACGTGACCAAAAGATCTGAAATGTGTGTGCTCCATGTTGAACAGCTCTGTCTATATTAAACATTTCTGTAAATTGCTGATTTCCAAAGCTACCGAGTCACCAAACCTTCCAACAATTACCAAAGTACTCTGATTCTGCTATGGATTTTGTTGTCAGAGAATTAGGATATTTTAATCCGAAAATCTCTTTGTTCCTCTTCTCATTTATCACTGTCTACTTCAAAGCACCTGTAGTTTTACACTCCAGCAGTATTCAGTATGTCAGATAGGGAGGACAAGGGAGAATGCAAATAAGAAATATTTGTCAGATTAACAGATTGAAAAATACAGGAGATAAAGATGAGCTGTGTCAGGAAAGACTGAAGAAACTGCATGGAAAGACAGATATGATGGAGACAAGAGTCAAGACAGCCATCGATGGCTGCATGCCATCGAGACGCATTTTGCACTGTCTCCAAGGAGTGGAGCCATTTGCTGTAATGCAAGGGTAAACTTATTTTGCCTTGAAGGCCAGATTTTAATCTGCAATGCAACATACATTGTCAGGTATCTTATGGTCTGCCGTTATCTACAGTACGCCCTTACGGCTCAGGCAATAGAGATGCTGAATTAAAAGTGGGGAGGAGACACCTATACTATAAAACATCTAAGACATCAGGAAAGGAAATAGAAAAAAAAATTAGAGTACATTGGGTACAATAATTATGTTTTTCAAACTTGATCTCTAGCTACAGATTTGAAACAAATTATGAAATTAAGGTTTCTGAAACCCATTTGCTTGGAGGTGATGATACACAAGACACTAAAAAACAACTTGTCTGCACTCCTGTAGAAAATATAAGCAACATCAAGAGCCTTTATACATTTAAAAACAAAACCCACTCTCTCTTAAAAGTCATAAGTAGTACCATGTAGAATTCTTACTAATATTGCAACTACCCATATTGCCCTAGTTCATATGGGTAGTACCAGTAAAATATTCTCCCCCGAGTCAAACCTTTCCAAAGGTATTCACTTAATGAATTATCTATGTAAGAACCATTAATTGCTGTGCTCAGCACAGCTGCAATTCCTGATGCAGCCAATGACTTAAAGATTAAAACGTGATTTCTGAGAAAAATCCATGTACTAGATGGGTTCTACAGGGAAATTTTGTTATAAAGATAATATATATTTTTAAAGATTTTATATTTCATGGACACCGGGGAAAAAAAAGTTATAGAATAGAATCCAAAGGAACATTCCATGCTAAATGCTTTGTGTACAAATGGATTTGTGCTCTATTTTTACTGGAACTTTGTAGTGTTTTGTGAAACCACTAATAAAAATGTTCATTATAGCTTAGGAAATGTGTGGAAATATGACTTTAACCAAAGCAAAGCTTGCTCCATGTTAGTCGAATATGTATTTAGACCACACACAGTGGCTAATATTTGCCAAAGAATGTAGCTTTTTACAGCAACCAGGTCAAAAAGACAGTATATCAACTTTCAACTAAGCTAAAAATAATGCAAAAATTTTTAAGTTACATCTCTAAGACCTCATCAGCTTTTAATTTAAACGGCTGCTGGGAACAGCATACAAAATCATACTTTATGAAGTTTTGAAATCTAGGGTCATCTTTCATAACAAATAATCCAATAAAACTGAAGTTAACCTCTGAATGATTAATTTCAACTACAATAAAGCAAAAAGCACTTTACAGACACAAGCTAAACATAATGAACCTTTGAAACTTAACCAGGAGATTTACAAAAGAACTAGGTCTCACCCAGCCACCACCTAAGCAGTCACAAGAAAGTATCAAGATTTTCATCACTGAAGTTGAAGCAATTATTAGGCCCCCATTCTAACTACAGAAGAGTTGCTGTGTTTTGCACACTGATATCTGTCATCACAAAAAGCAACCAACTCAGATAAGTAGTCACAGGACTAAAAGGGTTTTGTTTTGTACTTATTTTTTAAAAAAACCCAACACTTTCTTATCCACAGCCCCCATACTACTTATAGCTCTGCAAGTCCACTACTGCACCATACAGATAGACACATACATTTTCTGCCAAATACTATTTTAAGTGCTTAGTACATTTTTATGAACATCTGACAGGTTTCTGACAAGACAGGAGAAATATTTCTTGATCCACACATGAACCACAAAACAAAATGAAAACGAAATTTGTCTTGTTTTCTTTCAAGCTTTTTCTTTTGAATGTGATTAAAACTTAAACTAAATTAAAACTTTGAATCAGAAACAAATTCAAAACAATCTGTGACTCTCTAAAAGAAAACTCATTGTCTTAATACCACTTTTGCAGGTTAAATTCATAGGGGAAGAAAATAATGAAAACAATAAAGAACGAGTTAAATGTTCAAGTGGAAGGGAGTAAGACGAGCACTAGCTGGACCTCACATAGTCACCCATCCTGCTACTAACACATCTTCTCTGCCATGACACAGGCTGCCATGTTGTCCCTCAAATTTTCAATCCTGCCTGCACAAGCTATGACAGAAATCCTGAGGCAAAAATAAATATATCATATATAATTAAAGACTATACCCATATATTCACATAAGCAGAGTTCTCACTCTCTAATGCCTAAGGAAGAATACAAAAATATGACACTGCCTTGGGATACTCTCCTACTATCTAACAAGTTTTAAGCTCGGGACATCCAGAGTCAGAGATAGTACCTTGGTGTCTAACAATTTTTTTAATTAAATTTTAATCTGAATAATTGCTCTTGGATCCACATAACTTCAGCAGCCATGAAGTCCAGAAAGTTTCAACTTTACTATTTCCTCTGTAGAAGAGTTCAAATATTTTGAATTCTAACATTAATTTGAAGTGATTTTATGAGTGAAAGAGAACGTGCTCTGATAAAATAATCGAGAACCAAAAAAAACCCAAAAAGCACAGGAAGATCAGAGTTGCACCATGAAAATGATCACAGTTATTGAGTTAAAATACCAAAGCCTAGGTCTTCAGAGGGTGAAATTCTATCAACTTAAACAGAAAATTCAATAAAAATGTTTCATAAATCTGAGCAGAAGCTTTAGGATTTGACTCATGACTGCTACTCGTTCTCAATTTTCAAATCTTTCTCAAGTATTTTTATACTAACAAACAGATCCTCATCACAACTGATATTATTTGCAGATTCAAAAATTTAAGTGCAGCTTCACAAGATAGTACACTTTTTTAAACAGAGGAGCAAAATAAAACACATCTCATGAGTAACTCTTAATCTGCCAGCAAATCAATTACAGAGAGCTTCTGTAAAAAGCATCTGAAAAATCTGCTTCCAGTCAACACAACTTAGCCATCTGGTTCCCACAGATATCTGCCAGGAATGGGTTGCAAAACCAAATTAAGAGTGATTACAAAAAAATATTCAAAATTTAATTTAAGCTTGCCAATCGCTTTTATAGTCATTCACACGTATGTGGAAAGAATCTTCACTCACCTCTCTGAAGTTACTGACACATTTAAAGCGCCCTAGAAAAATGTCTACAACTACATTTAGCAGATTCATTTTAAATTAGCTTTGTCAATGTCACTGCAAAGCGTTTGGAAGGACACACTGACTACATGGTCTTCACGTGTTCTTCAGTTCATCAAGGGTACTTTTGTTCACTAATTATCTTGGTAGTAATTTAACTTGCTTAAAGTAGAGATATCGCTCTGTTTTAATCTGTTTTATTAATGCTGGATGAATATAATTTTGGACAACATCAGACATGTCAGTTTACCTACTGATAGCTATTTATTATGTTTCTGTTCACCAACTGCTCCATCACACTCATTCCCAGTAGCCCAAGCCTATCTTAGATGCTATACGTGCCACCAACTATAACAGTCCTCATTTTTTTCTTTTTTTTTTTTTTCCCCCCCTAGTATCTCAAACAGCCAGTTAGTAAAAATTCATACTGTTTAATGACTACCAATACAAAGTTGATCTTGCAAGGCATCACTCATCATCTGGTCCTTTTTCAGCAAGCACAATGAAGGATGCTGATAAACACACAAGAGATACTAACCTTAGATAGATGTGCAAATGATCCTTTCACATGGGACAGTACTGTAACTTTAACCATCTATATTTTTAAATCAGTAAAAAGAGTTCAGAAAAATTCCAGAAAGTTTTGTATTTCTTATTGGAAGACTTACAGTGAATTACAATACAAGGTGTAAACACGTCTCTTTTTTAAATTATCACATAGGGAGTCTTTCATTCCATGCTCAAAAAAAGGGCTATTAAAGATTAAGAGAAGAAATCAGAAGCACCTAGATTACTCAGCAGCCAAAGTCTCATTCCAATAATACCAAATTCCTTTAATTTCTGTTGCAATCTTGTGATACAAGTATGGAATTCTATATGTAGCTTGAAGTACAGGAATCTCAGGCATTACTTCTCTTATCAGAATCAGATTTAAGGTACTTTAAAGCCCACATTTAATTAAATTTAGTAGTATTTTTTCTTTTTTTTAAAAAAAGGAAAGTTTTCTCATGGTTTTTGATTTAAACAATAATATTTAAAAGAATTCAAATAAACTATTTGGACTCCATTTAAAGATACAGTAAAACTTAAGTGTTAAGTTAGTTTTAGAAGAAAATACGCATGTAAAATATCCCAGCATATTAGGAAGCCACATAATCACTAAATCGTAATACTATTTCTGAATTTTCAGTTCTGAGCAAAGTAAAACATAAGCAGTCCTGTAACACAAATCATAGTTCCATACCCCCAAACAGTGTAAATTAAAGTGCAGAAACCTAAGATGCTTTAATCATAGTTCAGAACAGATATTAATCTACTTTTGAGACACTGGCTTCACAAAATGAAATGAAGACATGGATAAATCCAAGCAGAATTCAGGATGACTACAGAAGCAAGCTTTTGTTTGTCTCCTTTTTAAACATTTCCCACAGGATGTCACTATTGCTCCATGTCAGTAGGACACGTGACTGATGGAGGTTGGGTAGTTCAGTACTCTACTCTCCACAAGGCAATGCGACACAGACATTTGAGTATCTTCTATTTTTGTAAACAAGATTACCACAAAGACTTATCCCTCTCAGCTGCCATGTTACAAGCCCAAATATTTGCTGACCTATAAGCTAAAACTTGTTACAGTCCTTCCAGCTGGGAAAACTAGAACACTAATAACAAATCTGGAAATAGTGATGTTAATGTCAGTACAGTGTGTGTATTTAGGTAGCGCATGTTCCAGCTGAAGACATTAAAGTATCCTCTTTAAATTCCTACATTTTCACTCTTTGGGGCTATATAATTTATTTTCCAGATATTCATGCCACTGGACAGATTTTTTTCTAACAAAATAGTGACATCTCGTGGCAACACTCAGAAATCCACGCTCAAGCACCTCACATCGCTTCTCCATGGAATAGATAACAAAGCGACCACTCTTTAAAAGTTACAATTCAAATTCTTCCAGCTTCAAGTGCTGTAGTCACATACCATGTCTGTAAGAGATAGCATTCAACGGAGATGCCATTTCGATCCCGATGTTACGGTTATCCCTTTAGAGACAAAAGGTTCCCACGCTTCCCTGCCTTGAGCCGAGCAACCAACCTCCCCACCACTACTTTTATTTAGTAGTCAAACACAAGTTGCAGGTTTGGAAGTAACTTCTCAGAATCACACTTTCCTAGCAAAAATTCTTGCAAGAAAGAAGCAAAATGAGAAGAAGGATTTTCTAAAATATAGTGGGCCAAAATTAGCTTTTGCAGACTAAGGCATGGAGTTGAACTCATTTAGTCAAAGCTAGATTTTAATCAACATACTTCTAATTATACTCACAATTTTCAAGAGCGGCTTTGTCATTGTTTCTGTTCTGTTTACTCAGTACCTTATGCAGATAGATACAATTTTTTGAAGTTTTTCTTGGAATTTGCTTGTTTATGCTTTTTTATTGCAAATACATTTGCCTCAATATGGTAAAAACAAGAATGTTCATATTGTTGACAGTTCAAAAAAGTTAAAGTAGGATTGTTTGGTTTGTTTCGGGTATTTTAGCATTTTATAGTAAATATTTTCTTGTTATGAAAATGATGTGAATGTTTTCTACAGTCCTTTTGCCTGTTAGTGCTGTTTAATGGATACCGACACTTAATGAACAATGTATTTGTAAATGCTGTACCTGAAACAAGGCATCATCAGCAGAAATCAGAAAAGAAAACTTGCCATTCTGCCATTACCATATATGCAATGTAACAATAATGAAGACCAGGTGCACACATGTGTGAGTTATTTTATACAAGAACAGCAAAACTGTCACTGTGGTCAGCAGTCTGTGAAGAATATGAACTAGAAAAATTACAATGTTGCAGAGGAAAACCCCCTAAAGTAATTACTGAAGTTTATTTAGCAGAATATGCACCTTTGCTACTCAAGGTATTAGTGTTACAGTTTGTGTTACCCAATATTTCAAATAACCTGCCATTTTCAGCCTCGCAGTTTAAGCCAATTATGCCAGCTTTTATTGTGCTGGAGATTGAAGTTAAAGTCAAGAGGAAAACATCCCATGTGGACAACCCACTGATCCCACATATACCACCTCAGTTGTTCTGCTCTACACGTTCTGAAACAGCCATTCAAAATGATGCACGATGGGTCCAGCGCTATAAGATACAGAAATCAATTTCCATTCACAAAATGATGGATTTAATAATGCATCTGCAACTTCTCTGAGAAAACTCAGAATCTTGCAATATTTAATGATTTTTCATGGTTGCAAGGCAGAGGTTAAAACTGAGATGAATCAAAATCCATAAGGCGAACGGTTACACCTTTCTTTTAAAAAGCCTCAAGATATTAAGGACTATCCGATAATTTTCTGGCACCTGACTCTTGTCATGGACAGCTCTGTTGCCTAAACTCTGCAAGGTGCTATGTAACAATGGAGATTCGAAATATTGAAGACATCGACAACACAAAACAGGTTGTTACAGAATAATATATTCTGAGATTTGGCCAAGAGCTCTATCAAAAACCAAATTTAATTCTTTTTCACTGGGGTAATCATCTTGCTCCAAGACTAAATAATCTTTACCGTTTCTTTAGCTGCTCTCTGTATATATTGCTGAAACTGCTGCTACACCGTAGCACCAGTAAAACACTGTAAAACTGCTACTGGAAACAAGCTTTCTGAACTCCTGGCACACTTCAAATGACTGAAGGGATTAACTTGTTGCCTTACAGTTTTCCACGTTTTCACACACCTTGCTATGGTTTAATCACCACTAACTTCCAAAAACCCATATTCAGTGGGTCTAAAACAACCAGATTTGGAGTTTATAAAAAGCCTCAGGAATTTTCAAGGCCAGCTTTCTTTGAGGTGCCTGAGGAATCAATCAGCGTCCTTAGCAATAGAGAAAAATAAAAATATAGAAGTAAACTCACAACTTCAGTGTTTGAAATCAAAGGAAAACATGACAAAACCCGCTGTAAAAACAGTCGCAAAAAGAAGAGTGGTCATGCAGGAGTTAAAAAAACCTACACAAATTATAAAGCATATATTATGGCTTCTCATTTCAGGCGTGATACCACAAATCTTAATCATGCAAAGAACTGCTTTGTTTCCTCATCAAAAGATAGGGAACTAGAGGGAAGTTTTAGCTCATTTAACTCATTGTTAATGACAGTGCAAGAATTCTTTAATCAAAATAATTTAAAGTAATGTATTCATTCCTTTATATCTAATTAAAAATATCCTGGAGGGCAAATCCAGATAAACCCACAGTCACCTTGGTAAAGATGGGTTAGGTCAGGTCTTGAAACGCCAACCCCATAGGCTGCTGAAAACACGATGAGAGATGGGATGGGCAAAGGCTGCACACAAGGGTCTGCACCAGCTCCCCATGGAGAACAGCTCTGCCAAGACCGTTCTTCGTAAGCGTGTGGGACGTGGCAATAAGGGTAAAGGTGGGAATCTCGATTATTCAAATTCCCTGACCACTTCCCTTCTCTAGAAGCTGGCATGGAAAGGGAATGAAAGAAAAATTGCAAGTAATTCCAGTGCTGTTCACCACTGGAAAAAGAGAAATCCCTTCCAAGTCCATATAGGACTTTGCGAGTCCAATCAACGGACTGAATAATTGAACTGGATGAGATTTGAATCAGACTCCAAAGACACGGCTGAACTACCTGAAATGCAGTGTTGATTCCACAGCTTTTTATACACCAGAACGGTCCTTTAACAAACTAGCAATATGAAGAGAATAGGTTATGGTTAAACAAAGCAGAAGTCATAGAGAAAAAGTTAATTAAATACTAAATTGTTTAATTTCTCAAACAAATTGAGTACAATGGAACATTAAATATTTACTTTCTCTTCAAAAAAAGTAGTGATCCTGAAAAATCATTCTCCAGACAGCAAAGTTTTTACTATATTCTTAGAAACAAAAATTTTACTTTTTTGGTAACAAATTTCTTAAGAATTATAGACACTGGATTTATACAACTAAACAGACAAAAGTAGCTCAATAAGTTTAAAATACAAATATGCATTTGACATGTTTGCATGTACATGATTTCCAGGGCTTTTGTAGGTGCCTGTTGGGAAGTCTCTAGATTCACGTTTATATTGGTCAATGACTTGACTATGTGGGCAAAACAAACACCTTCCTGGTGGCTCTGAGCTGTTAATTAAGTTTAGAGGAAGGATTGGACAGCAGGATTGAAATCATCCCCACCATTAGATATACCTCAAGATGTAGATCAGAAAATAATAAATTTTGTGTTCAAGCAATGAAAGCATCAAATAAAATGTCTGGTTACTACAGCTTATGGAAAGCATAATATTAGATATCTTAAATTGCTAATCTATTGTTTATGTTCAATTGTACTGTTCCAAAATCTGGTATTTTAATACAACTGCTATTCCGTTTTTTTTTTCCTCCAGCACCTCCAGAGCTTGGTTACGTTTAATCAAGGCAGCTGAAATTTTCCTGAGGACTAAGACATTCAGCTCACTACTTTCTCCCTGAAGAAAGATTATCTATTGCACCTATTACCTGTCCTGCACATTGTCCAAACTTTTATGCATTAAATCCACGGTCTTCTGAAACCCTGATTGTTCTACTCTGGCTAAGTCAGGCACAATCTCATAAGTACAACACACTATGATGCATCACTGATATAAAACACAGCTACTACATTTCAAAGGCTTTTATGTCTTTTTATTTCCAACTGATATCAACCAATCACTGCATCTACCCATGGGTATCATTTTCTGCTTTTGAGAGTAGCAATACAGAAATAAATAACAGATTTTTAGAATTTGTATTACAAAACTGACCACAGGACATTTCTTCTTATACATGACCATTTTTTCTGCATAGATCTAGAAGGCAGCCCAAGAAGCAGTTATACGTATTATAAAGTATTGCTTTAAATATATCATTCCTCAGACTGCATACGTTTTAAATGGTAAATGAAAAGCTAAACAAAAACTTGTGTACCAGAAAAATACCAAGAGAAAGCTAGAACAAAATGAGGCTTATCAAAGAAAAAAAAAAACATTTTTCAACAATTTACTTGATTTTCAAATTTACAAACTAATTCCTGTTTTTCCAACTATATTCTAAACAAAAACTGTGGCCAGTAATAAATAAGCATTTTGACTTTCTTATCTGACCTTTTCACATTACTAGGGGCATTCACCACCTCCTCCATCTTCCTCCACTCCTTTCAGCTCCAGACACCTTTACTTGCCCAAATCCCTAACTATGAAGGCCTCATTCCCCTCCTGTCTCGGTAGCTCAGGTGCTGAGAGCTGGAGTAACTGGGAAGAGGAGGATATAAGACAGTATCCTTAAGGAAAGGAGCCGTGCTCCTTTCCCACTTCATAAGCAGGTCTGTTAATTTAAATTTAATTTACTATCGGTTACTTAAATTACAACCGGAAATCTAAATGTCAATCTACAGCCACAGCTCCAGATATAAACATGAAATGACAATCAAAAATATTGTCATTTTATCCTTCATTACTCCTCTCTATAAAATGTTATTAAATTTGAAGTGACTTGTTTCACAGTAAAGTTTCTCAGGAACCCTAATAGGATTTTTTGTTTGTTTATTTGCTTAAGGTAGTGCATAACAGGCACCCTATTTCAATAAAACTCAAAAAAACTGAACCCATTTTCAAGATATAAAGAACCTTATGCAGATTTAAAATGCTTTAACAAAGGTATTTTGAGGGGGGGAGAAGGTTACCTAAGAAGGTTACCTCAAGTTTGTCTACTCTTAATTCTGTGTTAACTTAACACTAAATTCACTAGGTAAGTATAAACCAGCACTCAGTAAAGTGCCTTATCCACCAGATGACTTCTGTGTCACTCAGATAAAGAACATGTCCACGTTGTCAACCAGGATCACTATCAGGAATATTACTTTTTGCAGCATTACAGTTCCATTGCTTTTGCATCAATGAAACTCACCCTCTTAAAACATAAACAAACTGCTCATTCGCAAAGTGAGATTCACCGAGTTAAAAAATTAAGTTGTACAGATCAGAAATGTAATCACGGGAGACAAGCTCTGAGAGTTTTTCAATCACTGTGGGGCTGCATCAATTTAAAGTCATGTTACATTAAAGAGAAAAACGTCTGGGAAAGTCTCCCAGTTGTCACTTTAGATTAGATTTGTTGTTGTTATCAGACTGTGCATTTTGTAGGCTTTTTTACATTTTAAAGATATTGCCTCATGCAGCTACACAGTGCATAAAGAAACAAGTAACATACAATATTTTAATCAGATTGCCTAGGGATTAGGAGTTTGCACAAATTAACTGATAGTCTAAAAAAAAAAAATTTACGCATGTATTCTTGAAGCCTATTAACATCTAAACTTTAACTACCTTTGACTCACAGGGAAGCCACCCAGCTTAACTTTTCTTCACAGAAAGGTCAACAGAAAGTTTCAGTTCTTCCAACAATAAAATGGAACACATTATGGAGACCTCACGTCATTGCTCATCTCAATTGTGTTTTTCTGTTGCCTAAGTAAATTTTCAACATCATTAATGGATTTACTCATGTAACCTACATTATTGCTGTTGCACTGGTTCCTGGAATTATGCCCTCACATCAGACAACTGCACGCTATGCAGAAGATAGAAGATTTACCTCCATAGCAGGAGGTTGAAACTAGATGATCTTTAAGGTCCTTTCCAACCCAAACCATTCTATGATTCTATAAAAATAAAATTGAAGAATTTTAGTTCATTTCTGCATGATTTCAAGCTGACCTCTGAATTATCACATTTACCAGAGCTTCTCACAGTTTTCTTAATTACTCTGATTGTCAAGCTGTCATGTAAAGGGTTCTTGAACATTACTGTATGTATTCACTTTGTCAAATACTGACACAGGCATGTAGCAAAGTCACTGAACGTTGCTAGAAATTACTGTTTCAAGCAAATATTCAAAATCATATTCACATAGCATAATGATTTTGACTTGAATTGCATAAAAGCATTTTAGATACTAAAATTATAGCTTCTAATATGAAGTAGGGTTTTTCTTGTACAGCTTTTAAGTCTAGTATTTCAGTAAGAATCTTTCTGAAAAACTAAGTTAGTAGCACACAAGTTCACATATTTACAGGATGCTCTTTAAATCAAATACATACCTTTGATGTCACAAGACTTTTATCATTTTGGGGAGACTTCTGTATCACAGGAAAACTAAGTTATTCGAAGCCTTCCGTGTTTTCACACTAGTGAAGACCGTCATCCTGCATACAACTGGAATGAAACTCTCTTCTACCACACAGTATTTGAGAGTTGGCAAAAAAAGCCACTCCCAGTCTTCCCAGGTTGCACAGAGGTACTAAGATGGGCCAGACTAAACCCAATCTCTAAGTCTTCTTAGATCTCTAAGAAAGATCTTTCCGCTCCAAAAGAAGACAATGCACCAGCAACACACGGCATTCTCAAGTTTACCATTGACTTGAGACCTACTACACTTATGGAAAAGAAGTCAAGAGACTGACATCTAAAAGTAGTTAACAAGTTTCAGACTCACTATGGTTTTTCCGAAGGTGGACTTTAAGCCTTGTAAAGACCACCAAAAGTAAGAAGAATCTTATCCTGAAGCGTGACAGCTGTAACAAGCTATGTCTTAGAATAATACATCTTTAATCTAACACCATAGCCCTAAATCTGCTCTGGTTCTACGAATGCCTCTAGTTATTTCATTTTTATCAGTGAAGAAAATGAAATAAAAAGTATTTCATACTTAACACCAAACAGACCATGTTATCCCAGAAGACGTGCTTAAATAATTTAGCTGTTAAAAGAATCTTTAACTATAAATGTACTAAATTCCAGCACAAAAGATTAACTACAAAAGAAATTAACACTGCCTTAGGAAAGAGAGATAACATTTTTCTAAAGCATTTCTAAAGCTTTTTGATATGCTATTTTTTAGAATTATATCTGGAGAGAACTAATATTTTTAAATGAGACTTTCTGAGCTGCTCAAATTGAAAAGTAAAATTTGTGCAAGTTTAAGAATTCTGTGGAACTTATTTTGCCCCATTAAAAAAAAAAATCAGTATACAATTTTTACCCATTTAAAGAATAAATACCTAGCAATTAGAATTTATCAATAATAAAAAGATATTCAAATAATATTCACCTAAAAAAACGTTGCTCCTGGTTCTATCAACAACTTTGTCACAACATATCAAAGCAAAATAACATTTTCTCCCCTTAACAACTTAAAAGTTTCCAGGGCTTTATTGCCAGTCTAAGTAGTCTGTTTGCATTCTCCAATACAAACTGACAATCTAGTGATACAGTACATTAAAAATTCTCTGTAGTATTGACTGCCTGAAGCTGATGCTCCCTTGCTAAATGCAGTGCAGTTCAATTAACAGCTCTTCAATATACAATTTAATTTTTCTTTCATCTTGATCCACAGCCAAGCTTGAAATGAGGAATGCAGGAATAGATGTACTTTAAATATTGAAGCAAATCTTTATAAGTAAATCTATCAAACTTGTAATGATTTCTGTCATAACAGGACCAAACAGATGAACCTGAACGTCTGGGACTTTCAGGTTCGTGCATTGTTTTTCTCAGCCTTGCAGGCGAGGGCTCCAAAAACCACCCCAAGGAGCAGAAGAGCTTTTCCCTTACTGCGCCATTCTGAGGAAGTAGAGGAACACTCTTCCGCTGCCACTTTATAAAGTCAAATCTTTACCATGTAAAAATCCAACTTATCACTAATGTCATCAGAACTGACTCCTGAATTTTTACTATTTCTCTCATTATCTAAAAAGGCAACCAAACAGAGAAGCGCACGGCACCAGTTTCAATTACTAAATCCGCACTCAACTGAGAAGCAACAAATTCTGGATTGCAAAGCAAATATTTAACACATAAATACTACCCAGGATATCTTTTTCCCCCCTACAGTGTGAATGTATGTAGTACACTTCACATTCTTTCTACATAGTCATGCCATTTCAGAGGAAAATGTAAGGTTAATTTAACCAGGACAGAATGAAATATTGCATTTCAAAGTTACTCTAAGTGGGACACTGCTGAAGGAAGCTATTAATATCTCTTACAGTGTGCACGCTCAAGGAAACATTGTGAATCAGCTCATTTCTCACAGGTACACTACACAGCTTTCAAAATGGTAGGATTTACTACTGTTCATCAGAAGGGAAAACACTCTACTTTAAGCTAGAGGCATTTTCTACTCTTTAAACATATTCACAGAAACAAACTTGACAACACTTACTGCCTTAGGTAGTAGAGGAGCACGACTGGCATGGAAGGCGACTGATCAGCACGAGATGAGTTACAACGCAAGAGAGGCTTCACCGACTGAACACAAGCAACGTAGAAGAGAAACGAGTTTCAGCTTAATTCAGTCAAATTGCCTTGTCTCAATTTATACACTAATGTACAGTGAAATATATACAGGTTTACCTCATTTGTGTCCACGTTTATAACGGTATTGGCTGAGATGCTGAGATTCTATTCTTAATTGTTATACTTCTTTCTTCTTCATGTATTTTTAATCATCTTATCTACAGTATGACTTTGATGAAAAAAATCTTTGTAACATTAACTGATCTCATTATTGTCACCATTTCCTTATCCCCTTTATTTCTAGTCCTACATTTTAAAAAACGTATCTCACTACTGCGTTTGAAACTGTCACAGAAATAACATTCAGCATTTACAGTAATTAACTCATCATTACTTCAAATAACGACACTAATTGGTATGCTCTACAAACCTGCAACACTGCAGAATTAAAAATAAACATAACAAAGATATAATTTACTACTAATCTATACTTACAATTAAAGTTAGTTTCAAGATTTATTTCATTCTATTATTTTTTATTAGCTACAGCAGACAGTAAATGGGGTGTACCACGTTCTGCTTTGCAAACACCTAGATTATAAAACATAATTACACAAATTAATTAGAAATGAGTACATACGTTCGTGTCTTTGTTTGCAACCATAACATGTTAAACATGACTACATTAAGGAGCAGTTCCTAAAATTGTAAGATAGTATAACCACGTAAAATTTTAAAGCTCCCTGACCACACAAGGCACAAATGTCACTCTGGCACAGAGAGGGTCACCATCACTTAAATTCTCCTGATGTCCTATTTTGAAGCTGCAGGCAGAATACAGCTTGTTCTTCTACACAGCAGATTAGCAATTTTGTGAGAACTCTTAACACGCAATGTATCATGGCAGAATACAAGTCCAGGCTGAAATTTTCCCTGAACGGGGTTCTGTACTTTCTCTCCCACCTATTCTCAAAGGTTCTCTGATGTCTAAGAGCCTGAAGTCCCTTCAGTTCTGCCCACTGACTGGATACTTACTCTTTGACAAAGCTCAAACCCTCTCATCAATGGAGTACTATTAAAGGAACAAGAGTTGCTGTTCAGAAAACACAAAGAAAGTATTCACCTATTCACTGTAGAGGCAGCACTGTATCTAACTCACTCTGGTTCAGAGTTCTCACACGGCAAGTCACAAGTAAAAATCAAAATGAATTTTTAACAGGACAAAATGCATTCAGAAGTAATGCCTGCTTTCCCCTCTAGCACAATTGGGAAAGCACATACATGAAACGCTTCCTTCCAAGACATAAAATAGAAGGGAGCAAAATAAAGATTTTTAAATTACCTTACTTCATAATGAAAGGGGAGTTATATCTTGTGTGTACTCCCTCAACACAGCTCTAATAAATCTCAGTAACAGCTCCAGACTTAAAGAAAAAAAAGACACAAGCATAGGAGAGCATAATCACCTTTCCATGTTCAACATTAAATAACACAAATTATGGCAGATATTGGCAGATATCTCAACATTTGCAAATTAAGTGTGGACAAATGGCTGCAGACAAATACCTAAAGTTCTTCCCCTTAACAACAATCTTCATATATACAGACATTTCAGGTCTGATACAAAACTCTTCAAAGCAACAGAAAATTAGTATTTTCAGCAGGCTTTGGAAACAGACCTTTTCATAAGATAAGATAAATATACATTCTTTTGAATCACAGCACAGAAATATATCTTAGATTTACAGCCTCTTATTAAGTATCAAATATATTATTAGTACAATGGTCTATTTACCCTAATGCCTTAAACAATTGAGTTAAATAAGCAGATAATAAATAATCTTATTCATACAAAAATAAGTATGTCTGAGATAAAACAAAGGTTTTGATTATTAGTTTGCAAAGTTACCTAAAGAATCATGACCATTTTACACCCCACTTGGACAACTTAGTTCTCATCACGCACTGCTAAAATGGAGATTTTCAAAGAAAGCAGTGTAACTCCTTGCAGCCAGCACTAAATACCACAGTGAGATAAAAGATATAGTAGCAGGCTATTAAAGAGAAGTCCAGGGCATCGAGTAAAGTCCAGTACTCTTCCATTCCCACCCCTTCCCAAAAAAAATTATCAGGATAAAAGAGAACTAAAGGATAAGGAAAAATTAGAAAGGACAGTAAAATAAACAAAAAATATAACGCTTTGGATTTATAGTAATAAAAGATTTAGAAACAACATTGATGAGCAAACAAATTAATAGTGCCTTTTGAGGAGCCCACTTCACAAGTCTACTTTCTACACATATTCTGTATTCCTGTTGAACTCCATCTATGGTTGTTTTATGTCATTTATACTGCTCTGCAGTCATGTAAGCCAGATAATTATCTTCAGTTTTATAAGCTATTGTGGATCATGAACCAAGTCAGTGCTTCTTTTGATGCACTCACATTAGTCCCTTGTCACTGTAAAAAACTATTAGTGAACCAGGAACGAGCATTTTTTTTTCTTTTTTTTTTTAATGCATAACAATTATGCAGAGTCGTACTACATGGTGCTGGAGTTGCTATTTTCCTACTCTACTCTATTCAGTGTTTCAGTAGAAGTGATACAGACCTTAACATTTTTTCTTTATCAGCAAGTATTCCTTAAACATTATCACACTGTCACAGCACTGTAGATACATGCAGTACAGTTTCAAAAGCAGGAAGAAAATAAGCTCTCTACATTTTCTTCCCCTTGCCAAGCTCAACCAAGAAAAGTTTCTCTATGTCAAAAGACTCATTTAACATATTGGCAGACTGGTTACAAGCCTAGGAAAACAAATAAATCTTAAAGAACCAATTATTCACACTGCAGACTGTGTGACCCATCAAACTAAACTCTTTGGGATGTGAAAACATTTATAACTCCTAAAGCATGAATGCTGAGACACTTCCTTGCTTTAGTTTTAATTGCTGAGCAATTTTTAGACTAAAGGCCCATTTCACAATCTTAAGTGACACAGAAAACCAAGAAAAGAATACAATACCTACTAAGTTAGCAACAAGCGTGCATTTCACTTGACAAAGACGGCTACATTTTACTATGAAGCATTCAGCTTCTTCCAAGTCTTGGAAGACCTATGACCATTCAGTTCTTGCCAGCTAACATACTGTTTACAACTAATGCTAACAGATACTCCATCCTGTTGACTTCTGATAACGAAATAAACTAATAAAGTCATATTTTTACTGTGAAAATCAGTTACACAGAAATCTATGAGACCTTGAACACAAGCATTAGTTTTTTGTTTACTTTTTATAAAACTAAAGCAAAGAACCAATTTGGGGACAAAAACGACCCACCGGATTTCGCCACGACTTTCAAAAAAAAATTACCACAGTTCATATTAAATCATTAGCAAGATACAATGCTGCCTGTTAGTTTTAAAATGCAGAGAATGCAACTCATTGCAGAAGCAAAAGAGGGCCAATAATATAATTACAGCACGGTGCCTGTGCCGCCTGAGTTAATGCCGTTATTTGACATCGCAAGGCTATGCCTTCTCCCACGAGCCCCACTGGAGACAAGGTTCACTCTAATTGGTTCCAAAGCACAACCTACCAACAACAGCCTTCCTCCTGCCCAGGAATGGTAATTTCCACACGACTGTAAATAGTGTTTGCAAACAATACAAACACGGTAATAAGAGGCTAGGTGGGTAATTAATGTGGTTACAAAGCAGCTTATTTGCATTTTTATTTAAAACTGCCTTCTTTAAAAAGCAGCTCAGATTTCTTTTTGCAAAAGAAGCCTTGGTTAAGGAATAGAGCAGTAATTACTCTCTTTAGGGGTTCTTTTATACATCCTTTAGGGGATTAGAATGAAAAGATAAGCAGAATTATAAAGGGAATCATGTAAAATATGAAATGCACTATAAACACTTAGTACTGTATTTACCATAAGCTAAGCTTGTCTTCTTCATTAATGGAATATATTACAAGCTTATGTTACAATCAGATTAATTGTGAAGACGGTTTAAAAAAAAGAAACTATAACCAGTCACTTTAATTCCTCCTCTCCTCTCCCAGAACTAACAACCAGAAATCCAGCGACAGCAGAACTCAGTTTATGTAAGAAGACATCTACTTGGACTATAGTAAATAAGTTTTCTATGTCAGGAACATTAAATAGTTTTGTAAATAGATTTGGAGAGGTTCAGAAAAAGATCAAACTCAAGTTACAGAAGTATATGTAAAGTATCAGTGAAAACTTCTCTGCACCCTGTAAGCTAAACTCAAGTCAATGTACAAAGGCTATGATTTTTTTTTTTTAAATGGACATGTACAGACAGGTTTTTAACATCGTTGAGCAAACAGAATTTCCTAGTATTATTTAACTGAATACTAAGCAAATAGTGCAGTTTAAAGAGGGTGATTCTGTTTTTTGTTTCTGTTTTGGGAGGTGTCTTAAAATGTTTTGTTAAAAAGCTCATACTGCATTTAAGTAGTATTATTACAAAGGTTCAGGCATGGTTGGGATTTTGTGACTCCCATTCCCAGATTAAGAACAGCAGGGCTGTGCTATAGAAACACATCACCAAAAAGATCACCTCAACATTTCTATGTATAAAATTCTGCTGACTAGTGGAGAAATTTAATTAATGGGAAGATACTGTGACTTCTTTCAAAATTACATTTTACCTTTTTTTATTATTATTATATGTGTAGCAGATGTTGGAAGGTGAACAGAATTATGAAAGCAGAAGTAATTTAGTCAACTCAAAAGACAACTTCGTCTCTACTGGAGGAAACCATGGCAAATTCACTAACTACATTAAAAACCTTTCCATCTCATAGCTAGGAGAGTGCTCTGTTGGTTTTTATCAGCTGTCCACACTAGCACAAAATTGAAATCCAATCTAGAAATCCAAAATTAAAGACAGAACATCGGGTAAACCATACGTTCCCAGACCATTTATTCACCACCTTATTCAAGCATATTTTCAGGAACAATGAATCTCTTGTACAAAGCACAAAATCCAAAGGAGACAAAGTGACCAAACTATGGCAAAAAAATATTTTTTCTTTTTTTTTTTTCCAAAAATGAAAGATACTCCAGTTTTATTCCTCCACAGTTAATAAACTCTGGACATTCTGAAGGAAAAAACATCTGCAGACTAAATAGTAGTCACTATCATAACAAAAAGTCTGTAATTGGCAAGTTAGCAGGGTCTTGTGGAACTCAAATCTCTGAGTCTGTGTCTCTGCAGGATTTATTTTTTTTTTCCTGAACAGTCTTCACGTGCTTCTTGCAGTAAGAAACCCTTTGTTTCTATGGCATTTTGGCTTGTCCTAAGGATGGATGAAAGAGGCAGTAACAAATGCAGCAGCTCTTCCATGATTTGATGAGGCTACAGTGAACTGACAGATCAGAATGGCTTTACAGACAGCAACGGACAGGCTGCTCGGAGGATATCACAGCCTTTTCCCTAGAACTGACACAAAAACAATCTTCACTTACCCATTCTTCTTAAATACCATCATTTCTCCTAGCTATAAAGCTAATCCTAACCTGTTGAACCATTCTTTTCCTTCACCAGCATTCAATTATTCATAATTTTTCATTATTAGTAGAAATCTTTCTGCTTGCCTTATCTATGTTTGTAAGGAAGTCCCAGTTAATTTAAGTTTTCCTCATTAAATATATTTTCCTTGTATCTGAGAAAAAGGTGAAATAAAACAAATATTTCTGCCTCTTACAGAGTAGTTCCTTCATTCATATTACCAGACTTTTTTTAATGTTATTTCCTACACATTTAAAAATTCCACAGTGCTAAACCACTTCAAATTCTCTTCCACCTTGCTGGACATCACTAACCTTCCTCCTGCATTAATTACTTATATTATCACCATTAAAAAGTATTCTCTACTTCAAGATGTGCCAACAACGTAAACCAGAAGCTTAACAACAAAATAAAAACACACCACTACAAAATGTTTATGTCTATTTCCTTAATCCTCATTTATTAAATAAGAACTGAGTTCCATGAATACTTAGTACTGAATTCTTGGAAGTACTAAATACGATAGAAGCCAGTGTGACTATGGACAGCGACTCACAGTCATGACTCTCCTGCAGCGACTCCTGTCATGACTCTCCTGCACTCACAGTGACTGGCTCGTACTTTAAAACATCCATATACTTATCTTGATACTAAAACTCTATTTTTAGTAACGGTGCAGTGCTAACTACAGATGAAGATGTAGGTATGAAACTGTTCAGCTGCAGCCAGTACATCAACTCTCCAACTAAACGATATCAGTATTCAGAAGGATGCCCAACCCTTAAAGTTAGGGGCTTAACACATCTGCTATATAATTCTGACTCTGTTTTACAGTGGTTTCATTACTAACCATAAAAACTGTAACAGTGGAACTGTATAAACAAACTGAACAGTGTTTTTACTGTAAAACATGAATGTAATATAAATATTTGCCTCTTTTCTCAGCATCTGTAATAAGAGCAAATTCATGCCATATGTTTATAGCATACAAAAAGATAGATCTCAACAATTCATCTATGTAAATGCTGGTTAAACTGTTTAAAGTTTTTAACATTGTGTGGGGTTTTTTAAGCACAAATTTCCTTCGAAATTATTAAAAAGACTCCGGCTCTTCTCAGTGGCTACATTCACTGATTCACAGCTGGTTTTAGAGATGAATCTGGCAGAAGAACTTCTAGATCACAGATTTCACTGATAAGATCAATATCTCTGACAGGTTGAGACACATTTGTGTGGATAGTTACAGTCCCAATATACGAGCCTGCAAACTGAAAGAACCTGTCACCTCAGAATACGTCAGAAGACTTCAAAATACAAGAGCAACTGCTTTCCAGCTTCTTACATTAACAGACTGTATTACATTTAGTTTCTCTTAGTACTGTCTATGCATGCTACTCCTGCCTAGAAATTACATCTACAATTATTTAACAATTCGCTATCCCACTGTATTTGGAAAATAACTTTGCAGCACACATCACTCTCTTAAGGTGCCTCAGCTGAGCAGATTCCTTACAGGAACTTACTGAATTCCTGAACATTAAAGCCAAAGTCTGGTCATACTTTCATAGCGTTGTCAATCAGTCCTTACTAGCACCAGTACTGGTTAAGGCTTATACTATCAATTCTCTGCTAGTAACATAGGCTTTGATTCCATTGCAATTACAGTCAATTAAAAGATTCCTTCACTTCAGAAAGATCTGGATTCACATCCTTTAGAAGAAAAAACAAAAAGCATTAACTCAGCAGTGGCAATAATGCTTTAGTTTGAGTGTCTATGGTCGCAAGTGAGACAATTTGACCCAGAATTTTTTTTATTGCATTACCAGTTAGCTTAATAAAAGACACTGCATCTCCTTGCGAGGTCTTTTCCCCACAGCAAGGTTTGGATAACTCCTTTTATCTTGATTCTTCAGCACAGTCGCTATTTAGAGCGCTGGAAGATGAAATATGTCTACACATTGCAGGCTTTCATAACTGTGTATTACACTGTGATGGCATGTGAGCCATAATACATAGACTTAGAATATCATGCTTTGAAACACAATACAACTCTTCATTACAAAATAACACAATATTGAAAACGTTATTTTCTCACAAATGCATGTGTTGTACCAGTATGATATTCTGAAATACTTTCTATTTTGAAGAAATTATTTCTTTAGAGCTTTTATTTAGCACCACTTTGAAACTCTTTAATTCTGTGTTAACAGACTGTGGCTTCATTATTTCATCTTTTACACATTCTACAGTTTTTTTTCCGTAAATTAAAATCTACTACTAATCCTGACGAGATTCCCTCCCTGAATCATTCATATAAGTTAATTCCAAGCACAATTTATTGTACTGGTTCTAACATAGTCTTAAAAAGTCTATGGAAATCATGTATTAATAGCCTGATTCACAGAAAAAGCTCACAAAATTAACATTTGTTTAAAAAAGGAAATTTTATCTTCTGTATCAAGATTAGCATCCATTAGTATCAAGAAATTAAGACAGAAGACTATTTTACAGAGCTATCCTGCATTCCATGCACATACATGAAAAAATTGTAAACCAAGGACACCAGTGGAGATGAAACACAACGTGGGAAATCAGTCCCCCTTCCTTGAAGGAACACATAGTCCACACACGAACACTGTTGCCCATGTTCTGTGTAAACGCGCCCAGTTTGCTTCTTTCTGTGCTTTGCAAGATTACAATTGGAATACAAAGACTCGCTTATCAGGTTTTAATTTCATTCAGCTACTTAATCAGCAAGAATATAAATCACTCCTTAGGTAGAGAATACTTTGGGGGAAAGGAATATAGCAAGAAGTCTTGCTGATTTTGTTGGTTTTCTTCATAGCCATTCTCTCCTCTCTTGTCACATCTCTACTTTATAAGTTTCTACATATAAAGGAAACTCAAATTTTCTTTTTACAGTTTAATCTAATCTTTGATGTAGCTGTAGGCTTAACACTGAGGAATAATTACAAAAGAAACATGATACTTTTTATGAAATATTAAACTTACAATTTATCTTTTAATATCTACTTCAAAGACTATTTGACAGGAATAAATAAATGAGAGCTTCTTGGCAAGAAAAGTCATGATTTATGAAATATTTTATTCATTCATATTCTTAAGTATTTTCTTGAGAATACTGCTAACATCTGGAGCTACGCAGTCTTATCCAAACATTCTGCTCATACTCAATTAGAAAATTATATCAATAATAATGTAAAATAAATTACCTAGCTTCTCTTCCTGAAGCATAAATTTCAATGTTCGTCAGAGCAACTATGTGTACAAACAGCACTGTAGTGTTTTTCATTAAGCCTTAAAGTCAATTAAGCTACAAATTGGAACAATCATTCCTCCTTTGCAAAGTATTGATATTTTTTCTTGGCTGCTTTCAGGCCTTTTCACTACTCAAGGAGAGATTTATGTTTGACAATTTCTTTCTGATTAAAATGAATCATAACTCTAGAATTCTAATTTCCTCATTTCTAAGCAAGAAATTATCAGTTTTAAATTGATATTGAATGTCATCGTGCATGAACAACATTCGTTTTCAAGATATCAAATGTAAAGCTATACTGATCTCTCTTTTTATCTGCTTCTTTTATGTACTTTCTCTTCCTTTCTCTCTATATATACATGTATTTAAGTAAAACATTCTAGATTGTACCCATATAATCAACTCTACCTCTCTACAAAATCTATATTTGACAGACTAGCTAGAGTAGTCCCATTAAAACTTGTCACAACGCTTTACATAAGGCAATTACCCTCTATCTGCAATATTAGCAAAATCCTGTTGTAGTTTAGAAAGAGAATAACTGGAATACCGCAGGTTACGAACAAATGCAAGTTATCTAAAGTAATTAGCAAGTTCATATGGGTAATCTCTACTAAATGGCTCAAACACTATAAACCAGCTCTTCAGACATAAACTGTTAAAAGCAAAGTTTGCTAGATTTGTCCCCAACAGTCAATTAAGATCAGTTTGAATTTGTTTTTTAAACATAATGGCAACTAATCTGAAAAAAAATCTTATTTTCTACTATTATTCCTTCTGTTCTCTTTAAATCTTAACAATTGGATTTTTTTCAAGCCATTTAGCTGTCCCATTTTCTCTTTATAAACTTGATTTTCAGCTTTCACTAAAAGCAGATTGAAACCGGGGGTTTTGCCTAACAACTTATTTAAAAGTACAACAGGGCCAACAAAGGGCTGCCTTTCTGCAGACACTCAGTTTATGACATTCCAGACAAGGATCTCACAAATGGACTCACTAAGGGAACAAACTGGATGGTTTTCCTCAGTATTGTAACATATGCTGTACTTTATCTTTAAATCCTGCATTACAGTGGGTTTGATTTGGTGGGTTTTTTTGTTGCTTTATTGTAGTTTGGCAGTGGTGGTGGTTGAAGTTGGTATTTTTAAGAAATATATAGGAAAAAAAAAGTAAATTTCATGCTTTAGTTAATACAGACTGTCATTAAGATAATTCTATCAAAACCTGAAATAATAAAGTTCTTTCTCTATCCGTTTTTAATTATTTTGTCTCCTAATAAACAGAAATAAACAGAACTCTCTTTTGCATCAGACAGCAAAAAGCAAGAAAAACGAAATACTCTTCGTCTGACCTTTAAACCTTGAGGACTAAAGTACACTGTCCCACAGAAAAGCCACCATAGGATACATGTTGCTTTTGGTAATATACATGTTGTTACAGAAATATCAATTTCATTACCCACACAGTACACTTATGACCTCTAAACACACTAGAGCTCAATATGGCAAAGACTTTTTTAGTTATAAAAGTATAGTTTGTGCAAATTAGAAGTAAATGGAGTTTGGACACTCAGTTGAAGAGTGGGAAGATATTTACCAAATTTCCACCCCCTCAAAATATTGGAGGAAGACAGTATGTATAGTACAGCTTAGAGACTTAATCTCGAAATTTTACAAGAAAACATAAAACAAGTAGGTAGCACTATTGTTGTCAAAAATACTGAGTAACACGAACATGAAGCTTTGTAAGGTTGCATCCTAAACACTTGTATTTTAAAAAAAAAATTAGTTCCAAATTGAAAAGTAAACCAGTTTCCTCTCAATAATTTTGCTTTCTCTCGGAACAAGGAAGACAAAATATCGTGGATGCTTTGAAGTTCTTTATAGCAGGATAGTTGCAGCTACATATTGAGAATTCATCTGAACCGTATGCAGAGGTTGTTGACATTTTGCTTCAATTCTTTAATTTTAGGAAAGAATTTTCAATTAAAAACTTCCTGCTCAGTAGTTACACCTATAAGCTAAAAATTAATATTTCACATCAATATTTTAATATTAGTATCAATCAATCAAATTAATCTTTGTCTCTCTGTTTTCAGTAGCTGACTTTGGGGCAGGTTTGTGTTTGTTTTCCTCAAGATTGCTTACAACTTGATGTAAATTTTAAGCATCTTGTAATTCATCAACTAATTCTCTCCTGGTTACACACTCCAAGTAATTAAAGTTCAGTAATAACTTATTCTTTCTGCTCCAGCACCTGCATTTCATTTGTTTATTTTCCCAGAGTCATAAATCTGAGGGACTGTCAAAGTGCCATAATATTAGTGTAATAATCAAAGTTAATTAGTCCCTCTCAATAAACAACAACAAAGCCATTACAAAGATGCATTGAAGGTTTACCAGCTACCCAGTTTACAGATGAGATTCTTTTCTGAACAATTAGAATTTGAAAAGTGTCAGTAAATAAATGTAGTGTTTCTGAAGTAATTTGACCTTCAGTGATCTTTATTCAATTAACAACTCATTAACTTTTGGTGAGATAACACAGTTATTAGGACAAGTACTCCTGAACTCCCATTGCCTTCAATGGGATGCTTAGAGATGCTTAGAACTAAGGGGGTAATGCAATATTTTTGAAATAAAAGGTACTCAGTCCCGCCTTATTTTAGTTAGACACAAAACACATATGGCCCTATTTAGCTGGACTGGGACTACTAAAACAGAATACCACCAAATCCAGTTCTATTGAAAGAGAACAGACAGATGAACTTCAAGCAACACAAGCTATGCTTTCCTCTCTTGGAATTCCACACTACTGAAATACAAAAAAAAAAACCAAAAACACCACAAAAACAAAAAGAGAGCTTTAATGTGAAAGTATTGAAGGGGAAAGGAAGATGGTTTTTCCCTCCCAATCCTTTACAGTAAATCATTAATATCATCTGAGCAAGAGAAAGAGGCCTAAAATCCAAAGTCTTTCTTGAAGCAGCTTATGGTTACAAAAATTAGCAATATTGTAAACATCACTTATTTGCAAGTACTTACCTGTAAATAAGCACTGTTTGTTTTGCAATAATAAATATTATAATTATCTGTAGACTACTTCTAGTTTAAATACTAATACTACTGAATGCTCTACCATATCATCTGGGAGCAGCTGAAATATTTTCAGAGCTTGGGAAATAAAGCTAAAACACTCACCACTGATTTTAGCAGGAAAGAAAAAATTCCAAGAATCTGATCCTGTGGTTTATTATTAAAGTAAAATGCATAGGACTGTGTCAACAGTCAGCAGTCATAGCAAGCTCAGAAGTAGCCTGCAATCCTTACTAGTAAGTAAATGATTGTGGTAAGAATAAATTAAGAACACTGAATAAATTTTAATAAGAGCCTTAAAAGCAAAAAAAACACAGAGGGTGGAAGTTAGGAGTCAAAGAGAAACAAGGGAACAGACAGTACCAAAGAGCTTGTATTTGCATGACAAAAAAAAAAATAAAGAGGGAAGAAATGGGAAGCAGAAAAAACCATTCAGACAGACTGCCTGGCAGCAGTGCTGTTGGACTTGATGGACAAGGAAAGAAAAGGAGGGAAACATTCTTGGGTTTGAAAAGTGTGAGAATCATAGAATGATTTGGGTTGGAAAGGATCTTAAAGATCATCTAGTTCCAATGTCCCTGCCATGAGCAGGGACACCTTTCACTACACCAGGTTGCTCAAAGCCTCATCCAACCTGCCCTTGAACACTTCCAGGGATGGGGCATCCACAGCTTCTCTGGGCAACCTGTTCCAGTACCTCGGCACCCTCAAAGGGAAGAATTTCCTCGTTAGATCTCATCGAAATCTACCCTCTTTCAGTTTAAAGCCATTGCTCCTGTCTTATCACTACATGCCCTTGGAAAAAGTCCCTCTCCAGCTTTCCTCTAGGCCCCCTTTAAGTACTGGAAGGCTGCTATAAGATCACCCCGGAGCCTTCTCTTCTCCAGGCTGAACAGTCCCAACTCTCTCAGCCTATCTTCACAGGAGGAGTGCTCCAGCCCTCTGATCATCTTCATGGCCCTCCTCTGGACTCGTTCCAGTAGCTCCATGTCCTTCTTGTGTTGGAGACTCCAGAGCTGAATGCAGTATTCCAGGTGGGGTCTCACAAGAGCTGAGTAGAGGGGCAGAATCACTTCCCTCAACCTGCTGGCCACGCTCCTTTTGATACAGCCCAGGACACGGTTGGCTTTCTGGGCTGCCAGCGCACATTGCCGGCTCATGTTGAGCTTCTCATCCACCAGCACTCCCAAGTCCTTTTCCTCAGGGCTGCTCTCAATCCATTCTCCACCCAGCCTGTACTTGTGCATGGGATTGCCCCGACCCATGTGCAGGACCTTGCACTTGGCCTTGTTGAACTTCATTAGGTTCCCACAGGCCCATCTCTAAAGCCTGGCCAGGTCCCTCTGGATGGCATCCCTTCCCTCCAGCGTGTCAACCACACCACACAGTTTGGTGTCATCAGGAAACTTACTGAGGGTGCACCTGATCCCACTGTCCATGTCACTGACAAAGACGTTAAACAGCACCGGCGCCAGTACTGACCCCTGAGAAACACCATTCATCACTGGTCTCCACTTGGAGATCAAGCCATTGACTACACTCTGTCAAACGATCCTCTGATCTCTTACAGTCTAAAAACTATGGGCAAAATAGTGGCCATCTGTAAGATCTGAGTGTGTACATTCACCTTCAAGGCTTAGTTAGAAGTTAGAACACTTCGGTTCTGGAAGTGTCCTGTCCTATGAAGTAAGAAACATGTCTCTTTTTTTCAAATATTTTTGCCCTTACAAAGCATCTGTAAGACAGATAACAGCACGTCAAGCCTCGCAGTCCAAGAGGGTCACATGAAAAGGAAAAGTCTCTATCACTGATACACCAGTGACTGAACAGGATGTTACAAAATAAGACGAATACCTTCTTCCTTAGATTCTTGTGTGGCAATGTAATATCTATTTAACTGCTTGTACTGCACAAAGGACTTCATGTCTTGAAAGACACAGCTTAGTGCTGGACACTACATACATTCACTTACCCATTCCAGAAGAATGCGCTGTACAGCATCAGTGCCTCTTGACGTATTTCTGCAGGCCAGGATAACATACGCCCCATGCAGTGCAAGAGACTTCGCAGTTTCAAAACCTATGATAAAACATTTTCCTAGTCAGAAAAATATCTCAGTAACAAAACAGAGCTATAAAATTACCTGAAAAGGGTACACTAACGCTACCCGCAGTCTGACTATCTGTTTGATAAGTCACCTGGACTCAGCTTTTAAGAGCACATATGAAAACAGTTAGACAGCTCAACTTGAGCAGGTCTTTGGGACAATCATTGTATACAGTTTATGCAAAAAAGACTTAGGATATTCAAAAAGCAGACTCAATTTCTCTTCCTGGGTGTCTTCAGCTCTTAGAAGTGCAGGATTATACTTGCTCCTTACTTGTTTGACTGCGAGGAATCCACCATAGGGCTAGACTGCAGAGCTATTATGCCTGGCAACATCACAATGAAAGTATTACAAGAGTAATACATTCAATATATATATTACAAGAGTATTGTAAAACTGAGCTCTGGGCTCTTTAGATGCCCAGTTAGCCTTTGATTCATCAATCTGAGGACCACATATGGCACAGGGATCATCCAATGGGATGTGTGAGGGAATAAGAATCAAAATCACGTGGAGATAACTACTCCTTTCTCCAACCCGAATACCACCCCATCTGTACAACACTGCTGCACGAAACCAGGAACCAGAGAACTACCCAAGTGCTAAACCGCTCATGGCAGGGGGTTGTCAAAACAAGATTCTGCCTAAGGAGATCTGCAATCTACATGTGTGTTTTATTATCCATGTACTTTAAAACTTTTGCTAAAATTTTCCTTGAATTATCTGTGTAATAACAACTCTGTTTTTGTCCCATCATCAACTGAAATACAGAAATCAATTTTTCACAATTGTTCTCATTATCAATAACCAATCAAATACCATGCAGCTTCAATATATTGGTTACAGTATCATGGGGCTGAACAAGTCACTAGATGAACCAGATGATACAAAGAAAAAACAGTTAATTAAAAATTCCCTCTTTTGCATAACTCACTGATGTGACTTAATCTGCAAGAACATTCTTTCTAAACCTGAAACAAGTGGACAGGCGGTTCACACTTTGCTGCAATTAAAGCGCAGCATGAATCTCTATCCTCAGGTTTTCTTCTTTCATCCATAGAACAAAGTTTCACAGTGAATTTCTAAATGACTGTACACAATCTTTTTTTGCAATAGTGTTAATCACTTCTTTCCCATTCTGTATTCGGGCTTTTTGTTTCTCCTTTCTAAAAGGAGACTTCAGATTTCAGATTAATTTCAGTTTGTTAATTCAGGACTGTATTGCAATTTAGTGAGATCAGTTCAAATTATGAAACTGTTCACCAAGAGCTGCAACTCTCCCTCTTTCCACCTTGACATCTGCAAGCTTTGTAAGCACACTTTGTTTCACTGTTCAATTCATTAATGAAAACCTGCACAGAAGTTTTTAAACAAAAAAACATCAGTGACAATTTACACCAGGAGAATATGAGTTCTTGGAAGTGCAGGATGCCCATGAAGTGCAGAGAACTCAGCCAAAAATTGGGTTTCTATCAGGTGTGAGCTACTACATATTTGTGATGTATTCAACAGGATCACCGGGTGCCCATCTCCATGGAGAACTGTAACAACAACAGAAATTTCCATCTAGCTGAGAGGCATAACGCAGCTTAATGAGTTCCAATTAGACAAGCTTAAACTAGAAAATGAAGAATCAAACTGAAATGCCCAGCAATTTGAGTACGTGAAGAAGTCAAACAGAAAAGGTATTTGTTTTAGCTTTACGACATTTAAAGCATGTTCATGTTTTCCTTCTAAAAATTGTTTACCAAAAAACCTATTAAGATGGGCTGTTTCACTTCCACAACACCCCGGAGCAACAAAATTCAGTTACAGCACAAGACATAACTTACATTATAAAAACAACAGACACCAAGACGAATTTGTACCATTTTCTGCAATTACATATTTACAGTATTTAAGTCCAAGCAATTTTCTTGTATCTCTTTCAAAGCCATTCATTGTACCAAAGTAACTTTAATTACCTGCGTAATTCATTGCATGCACATGAATTCAGCGACAGCATATGCAAAGATTTCCCCTGCTCGTAATTCCAGTTTAAGCGTATTTAACTAGAATTTGTCATGTAACCAATGTAAGACATGTTGTACCAGAGTACTATTAGCTAGCTGTATACTTCTTGCTTTGCACAAAAAAACACACTTATTTTGACCAGCTTAGCACAATATTAAAAAATAGTTGGAATGCCTGGGAATACAGTTTTTCTACTGTTTTACAAAGATCTAGAGATGATGGACAGTTTAATTAGCTAAGCATGATGATGTTTTGCTAACACTACTCCATACCACACTGTGCAAAATAATAAATATCATGCCATTTGCTGTTACAGTTAATAACTTGATTCTCATTATAAACCAACCTGAGAAAGATTAAAATTTAACCAAGTTATATGCTGCAAGTTCAGTTAATTGTAATACCACCTTGATTTTTCCCAGCAAACTTGGAGATGAGTGCCAAACATTCCTCTTTACTCGCTCTCTTCTGGGCTACCAAAGGATGATTCTTCACCCTTAGGCAGACATGTTCTGAATCTTTCCGTGAAATTATGTGCTTAAAAAAACCTCTTTTCGGAATTTTTAAGCAGCAGTCCAGCCTTCTATTCAAAATACTGCCACAGGTCAAGTGCTGATGTCTCTCTCTATCAGACATATTTTAAACTACTAACTCATTCATGAACACTCTTGCACTGTATTTAGGACAGCTAGATGCATGCCAAAGGAGAAAAACAAATCCAGGTACCCCAAACCACTTAAAGGTTCCAACTCAACTCCTGAATTACTGGCTATAACGTCGGGATTGTATGTAACTATCACTACTTGGTCTTTCTATCACTTTGTGTGCAGCGTAATTGTTAAGGCATCTTCTCAGACCATCTACCAAACAAAATGTATCAAGAAGAGGTAACACGATGTCTACTTCACAGAACTCACTGGGGTTTAAGTATGATCTACCTATCAACTTGCTCACTCTCCGGACTGCAGCATTTTTAGATACATCCTCAAAATAAACCTTCATAGACCTGAAAAATCCTCATTAAGCAGTACAATTAAGAATCACTACAGTTTAAGAAACGACTCTGCAGGAGTTTAGAAGCATGCAATTTCTGACCGAAACACCTGAAGCAGGAGTTTGGAAGCACTTCTGTATTCAAGTCCTTTTAATTTTTTAACAAAAAGCTAAAACCGTAAATCAAAATCTGCATCGAATGTGGTTACATACACCAAAGTTAAACCATAAACATCATAAATGCCCACAGTAAAACCTCAAAACAAAAAAGAAATCACAGTAGGGTTAAAAAGAAAGAGAAATATAGATAACTTATGGACATGCATAAGTAAGGAACTAGAAGAACCTTAATTCTATCCACAAATGCAACTCTGTGGACTTGAAAAGAACCAAACTTTCACAACACAGCCCTTTCACAACGTAGGAACGTTAACGGCAATGATACTGGTTATCTTTTCCAGGAAACAAATCATATCCTCCGCGTGGTGAATCTTCCCTGTACCACAGTGCTGAGGCACTGCTGCTGCAGAGCTATGTGACCCAGGTAAAAGAGATAGCAGAGCCTACTGCCAACAAGAACTATTGCCTTTCACATTCTGCCCAGCTGCAACAGCTGGCAAAGGGAGTACATGGCTGAAGGAAACCATGCCCAGCCTCAACGTGTTACTGTTCTGTGCTTCAGTTTTCAGATTTCTAAGTAGGCAGCTCAAAAAAGCTACAAAACTTGAATATCTTCCTATAGAAAAATCACACGTTGTATACTAGTTGTGTTTTTTAACAAAAAGTAGAAACAACCACATTAGAAAAACAGCATAGGGGAATATACTTGAGCACAAAGGTCAGCCAGTTACAAAGAATAAGATAGATACTTCCCCCAAATGTGACAGAACAACATGCTTAAATAATGTACACTTTGGAAAAGCAATCACAGCATATTTAAATACTCAATAGAACACAATGTTGAGCAAGTATTTTATAAAACTAAGCTAAATTTCAAGCAGTTGCCCTGGAAATCTCAAGAGATGAGTGTCCTGAGCCCGACTACTCATGCTGCTGTTGCTTTAGCTGAACGAGCTCTAATCTGACACTCAGAAGTGACAATCCTGTTTAAGAATAAGACATACATGAGGATAAACATTATGGCACAGCTCTCCACATCAGCAGCTAACCTAGAAGACTGGGAGCAAACTAACAAGAGAGCTACAAGCGCATGGGATTTGTTACAGGCATTTAAAGCCCTTCAGCCCCTTACTTACAGCATGCTTTTCACAGACTCAGCACTCAGATCTCATTCTTCATCTTCTGTGATGATTGCTCAGTTCAATACTCTCACTTTCTTGTCTATCTGCAGTCGGCTACTATCAGTGAATTTTGGGACAGATTTTCAGCTAACAGTCTCAATTAACGAGCAGTTCGCATCGCTCAATTAATGCCAACTACATTGTGTCAACATACACCAGATGAGTATAAGGCTCTGTGAAACGGTGCAACCTCCTCTATAAAACAAAGGGATTCACAGACTGGAAAAGTAACTCAGTGATTTCTTGTTTAAATGAAGTTGAAAGCATATAAACCGTTTACCATTGCAAGACATTTTGTAAAGAATTTGCATCAGGCATTTACATGTTTTAAAACATTCCTTTATTACAAATACAATAAAGTTTGAATACACAACATGAAATTCAAAAACATTTCAGGTAACGTCGAGATTTCTCCAGCTTCCCTACCTTCTCCCAAACGCTCCGGGATACGTTGGTTCTGTCATTTACAACACATTTCAGAAGCAGTGATGCTATCTTTCTTTGCAACAGCTTAGTCCTCAATTTAATAGACTAAAGGCTTTGCTTGCATTGAGTTTCTTCAAAATCATTTCTCCCTTTCTCTCCACTGACAGAAGAGCTCTGGAGGACCAGAGATTCTAAAACATCTTCAGCTTCACATGTGCTTAAGTAATGATTTAAAGTGGTCAGCCATCGTTGAACCCTGTCACAGGCAGTTTGACTGTAAACTGAAAGGGAGCCCAGAAGAAAACATTCTTCCCTTCCACTACAGTAAACACGGCAAAATCAGGCAGGTGAACAAACATGCTCCATGGAACTGGAAGTGGCAAGCATTAGCTTGCTTGTGCTATGTATTACAAAAATCATTCCTTGATAAACCAGTAGCTAGAAGAGAAACTTCTTTTGCATATATGGTATTATGACATTGCAAGTAAAAATCCAACTTCCAATGAATAGGAAGTTTTTTACTTGTACAATTTGGTTCTTCTTGGGAAGGATCAATAATTTTACATAACCTTCAAAAATTAAAAGCAACAGTTTTTTAAATTAATTCTGCAATCCAGAAAAATGAAACTTTTAATTAAAACATTCTTGGCACTAAACGTACATGAAAAAATACTTTCTGGCCTCTTGCACTCAGGGCAGTATAGCCACTAGCTCAGGAGTTTGCATTCAGCTCTAACAACGTTCAAAACACACGCTGCTTCCTCCAGGCAGAAGTGATACACAGGAGACAGTAAAAAGACAGATGCAATTTTCTTGGGGTTTTGGTATTCCTGCTCCAAGTTCATTCCAGAAAAAAATAAACAACTTCTGTATGTAGCCATACAATATTTCTGACACTTCAATGTTACTTTGGTTTAAGATCTTTGGGAGAAGAGAAGTATTCTCACTGTTTGGCCAGTGCGTTTCTACAATACATGTCCAACATCTTATCTAGAAAACCTATGGCATGCTCAGAACCAACAAAGTCCTGGCAGCTTCGAGCTACCAAACAGAGGCCAGTACGTACGAATCTTTATAAACCCTTAACATTCTGATAAGGCACAACAATTTTAACTCAGCCATCAGAAAATTTATCTGCAACATGTGATCATCATCCAAATCATACTTGATTTTATTTGTAATGCAGGAGTAATGAAAGTATCATAAAAATATTTTTCCACGTAGAAGACGTTACTCCCTTCAAACTCCCTTTGCTTTGAAAACAAAACTACATTTTTCCTGGATCAAGAGTAAACTTGAGTTTTAGCAAAAAAGGCATGAAATGAGGAAAACCTTAAGAGCAGAACCCTGACACAAAAAGCAATACTAATACTTTTTTTTTAAATGCAACATGTAATCTACATGAAATGCAATTTAAGTCCAGTTTTATTACAGAGTAGAGTTGTGAAAATGTTAAACACTCAAGAACTTGAACAAATCATCTTTATAATCCAAAACAGACTCTCATCCCAACTTCTGCATCTCAACAAAGACACTAGATTTTTTATTTTGGGACCCAAGAGAAGTACATATAAATGGAAGAGAGACTTGTCTCCTAGACATCACTAGATTTATTTAAACTTGGAAGACCTAAACGCCAGTGACAGTCTATCAGATCTTATTCAACACTTTCTCAGAAAAGGAGTAAAGCAGATTCAAAGATAACGTGACAAAGAATCAGGAGTTACGCTAGCTCCTTTTCAGGTTGAAATACGGCAAAAATGATGTGCGATTGAGAGAAGAAACTTCTGCAAATAAGATTCTCATTGCCTGTGCTGGTGGTTTAAAGGCTACAACATCCAAGAGATCTTTCACATGGAGTGATGGCAGCATATGCAAAACATCACATCATGGACAAACTCATACTTTCCAGAGTCCAAAAAGCACCATGCGTTCTGTATCAGGATTGCTTGGCCACAATCACTCTGCTTCAATATGGGTATTTAGGATAAAATCTTAGAGATGTAATATTCAAGTTGCTCCAAAGTAAAGCACCAAGGTATTTTTAAGAGACTAAATTTAAAATGAGCAATTTGCACTAAATACTAATGCTGCCTTTGCTTCTGTGTGTTTGCAGGCACATGGTAATGACACATACTAATATTTTTTCATTGACAAGTTTGATGTTATATGAAAGATACATCCTGCCTCTCCCTTTGTGTGTAAATTGGACAAATGTGTTTTTCTTGGAACCATGAACCACAGAAAAAGCCAACCAAAATGAAACAGGATGACTAATGCATTGGTTCTGTTTTCCATCTAACCAACTTAAAAATATGCACTCATTATACTTTACGCTTCTTTGCAACATACTGTTCTGGGCAAGGCAAAGTTATTCTTCACAATAAGTGTATTGCCATTGTCACTGACAACACTCAAAACATGTTTCATCTGAAGGCAGCACAACACCAAACAAGTGTGAAAAAACATCCTTAAATTGATAAAATTATAAAGATCTGTGACTCACTGTTCCTGTAAAAAATTAAAAATGCATCATTTGAGGCAAAGAACGGTAAATTCATAACTGAAGATGCTGCAAGCAAACAGAAGTACGGAACACTGACTGTGCCAGGCATGTACATTACAAACGTGCTGTGACCAAGAGCCACAAAGTTGCAGTGAGATCTGGTATCTACTCTAGCTGTACTGTCCAAAGACGCTCACCAAACCCACTTTAAAATGCAACTACACACGACAGGAACAAAGCTTGGACTTCGGTTCTTCCAGCTCTGCTAAAAGCTGACACTGACGATTATCTCAGCCAGCCAAAGGCACAGGCCAGCAGCAGATTGGAACCCACGTTTCCTCTCCTTTATGCTGTAGAGGTGCTACTATCCAATGTAAATATCCCAATAACAACCAAAGGTTCCAGCCTGGAATGAACCCTACTGTGAGATGCAGCTTATTAAATACAGAGCCAAGTTCCTTAACACGTGCCATTGGTTTAGTAGCGTAAAGGCCATTCCCACCAACCATCAAACGTCTGCCCCTAAAACACATGGACATGACTACCCTGAAAAACTGTGGCTTTGAAATAAGTTAGATATTCTTAAAGAAGCTTAATCAAAACATAGGAGGAGACAGAACTAAAACGGAAATTTAATGCTAAACTGCACAGATCATCCCAATCAAGAATTTTTTTTTTCTTTTTCCAATTGCTATGTCATATAAATTCAAACAGGTCTCGTTAGGTGCCTGAATGGATGAACAGCAGTCAGGGACTAGAGTGGAGGGGACAATCAGAGAGAAGAACTGAATTTTCAGTGAAATCCCAGTTTTATCTTTTGTATCTACTCCTTGCATGAGAGGTACATCAATGACCAAAAATCCCAGTCAGAAAGGATTCAAACATGCATCTTCCACTCCAACTGATCTCAAAGCTCTGTTTAAATAGCGTACCCTCCTCTAAGGGGGAAGAGAGCCTCAGCCTTCATGCTTCATCTATTAAATGACAGGACCACACTCCTACCAAATCTCAAACAAATTTTTCCTGAATATTTTTTTAAAGTGTACTGTATCAGTCCAACAGATGCTATCAGAGTGGCATTTTACCAATACTAAAATCATTTGCAGAAATTAACACTAGTCATATCTTAGTATCACATCTGCAACTGCAGATTACTCTGTTTGAACTTTTATTTCTCGGTGTTTCTTCAAGCGTTGAATAAATCCATGTTTTCTTTTGATTGTCTTTAAAAATGACTGTGTGGTTTCTTGCAAACAAGTCAGCCAGTTTTCCTAACACAAATCAATCATTGTATTTAAAAAAAATATACATAAGAATTTAGCATTTGGCTTTATAATTTAATGTTTAAGAAGAAATCAGGGAGTTTATTTTTCTGTTTATGTGTTTTTTTTTTTCCTTTGTAACAGATAACATATCATGGAGGAAGATAGGCAGCATCGGAATACACAGCAACTCGGCATGCAACTTCGCATTTTCTAAACAAAAATAACCTTCCCACGTAGAAGTGCATCTACATGTATTATTACCAAGCTGAATCAAACAAAAAGTTATATAAATTTTAAAAGAAACCTGAGCTAGCAACTTAGTCTCAAAACAAGCAGAACTCATTTTAGTGTGACTCATATTCCTAATTTTAGTTAAAAAAAATCTAAATTACTTCATTCAGAACTACATATGTTTATATTCATAAAGGATAAAAAATATTTTGTGAGACTACAGTTATATTAATACACTACTTCTATTTTTATTGCAAAATAAACACTTCTAAAGTAAACATTTAACTCAAATCTAGAGTAGCAGAAAACAATAAATCTTCCCATAATGTAAGTCAACATCAAACCAGCATCTCAATGACATCTAGATCACATCTCAGTGGTCAAATCTGACACGACATTTAGGGCACACAGTTTCCCAGTAAATAATCATTCCTGAATGTTTAGTCACTATGGGATAAGTGACCAGTTTTTTTGTTTATTTGTTTAAATAAAGTCAGTCTATTTATAAGTACCATTACTTTAATACATTATTAAGGAAATAAATAACAACATTTTCATGCACTCTACTGTAGCTTCGTTGCTATTTTATAGTAAAGCTGAGGCAAGCTAAAGCAGTGGCAACAAAACTTAAAACAGTCACATACAAAAAAATAATAAGGATTTACTTAACATTAGTCGGAAGTATCAAAGGCCAACAATAAAGAGATTCCAGTTTCTAGCTAATCCACACACCCTTAAAGGGTCTGTGTCCTGAAAAATTGCCAGCATAAGAGCATTCATAATTGGGTTTACAAAAAGTCTGATCAGATATTCAGTATCAACTAGGTTTTGAAAGCTGTTTTGATGGGCACTTTTTTTTTTTTAAACTCATCCCCAAAACTTTGGGGCTTCCCCCCGCCCCTTATTGTTGCTATTTTTAACACATCTTCTTAGACAAGCTTACTTTAGTGACTGGAAAAAAGCCCAGAGAATTTAAAATTTATCTTTGACTGTCTCTCTCGGGCTTTAAAAAAAAACGTTCCAAGTTCAAAGAAATGGGGTTGGCAAACTCTTCTTCTCTAAGTCTGCTCTTTGCATCAGCAGTAGCTTTAGGCAACATGACAGTTTTTCCCACCAAAGCAAAAATGAAGGAAAAAAAACAGAAGTTGTCTAGCTTCTTTTCAAGTACACCTCCATTCTTCTGTAAGCCAACAGTACCACAGGTTCCTGTACTACTTAGCTAAGTCCTAATTAAACATAACAAAAAAAATTAGTTGCATGTTTTGAATCTCCTTTTGGCAAGTACAACAGATTGATGTTAATAAAAGAAGTAAATTTAATAGAGGAATACTTCATCCAAGCCAGAATAATTAAAAGACATACTGTGCTGTCAGCTAAAGTGCTAGATCCTCCAAGCTTTAATCTGTAAGTTATTTCAGGATAAATACTCAGTGTTATGTAAAAATACTGAGAAAGTACCGCAACATGAATCAGACCAAATTTTTTCTTAAAATAAACTTGATATTTATTTATATAAGTTACAGCAATAGTGAAAAATTTTAAAATGTATACTAGACATTTTACAGATAAAAAATAGAACAAGGTTCTTTCCTAAACAGCTCACAAATTAGGTTACAAAAAAGATGTCTTAGAGAATCAAACATACACAACTATGTCCTGTTCTAAAGAGCTACAGACTGTGTCACAGAGGAAAGGAACAAATGAGCAGACTGAAAATTAAAACAACGCTACTTGATTTCTGGCAGTCACTACCCAGCTCTGTCTTTGGTCAACATGAGATAAGACATTGTGTTTAGTTCAGCAGCAGAGGAAGATTTTAATACAAAAGTCACTTCAGGATCCTCTGAAAAGAACTGAACACAGGGAAGATGCAGTTCTTTGTTCTTTCAAGTGCACGCAAATAAAAACAGCAGACAAGAGACAGCTAGCAAAGGGCAAGATAACAAGACATAGAGGTTTGGGAATTCATACAGTCCTGGATTACCTCCTTAAAGTCTAGTTTTTCTGGATTAGATGGTATTCAGGATGGGTACCAACCTCCCAAGGTTCAAAACTGGCCAACCTTTTGGGTGTACTTTAAACTATGAAGGAAAGAGGGAGATGGGAAGCTGTTATGTAACTCAAATGATCCATCATGTGGTTCCAACATACAAAGTAAGGCAGGAGATGGAGTTCTGAAACAAAAGATGAAGAATAAGAACAGTATTAACAAAAAGTGTCCATAGACAAGAGTAAGGAGAACGGAAAAACAAGCAAGAATTAGAAGACATTAAATTATAACATAAGGCCACGGGGGTGGGGGGGGGGGGGGGGGGGGGGGGGAATTCAAATATCTTTGCTGCACTTTACAGAAGGGCACGAAAACACATCATGCATCTTCTCACACCAAAAATAATGTTGGGGGTTTTTTTTAGACTACATTTACAGTCTACCTGCTAACAGCTGGAACACCAGCAACCCATCCAAGAGCTCAATAGCACTTGCTTTAAAGCAATAGCATTTGCTTTAGAAGATTGTTTAAACCTGCATGTACTATATCATTTTTATTTAAAACTTCAAAGAAGTTAGATTTTGCTAGTTTGAGGAAGGGGATGTTAAATCCAGAAATACATTAACACCTACAAAACTTTACATCTGTAAAATAGAAAAAACTGCCAGGTGAATAAGCATATTAAATGTTTTCTAAAACCTACTGGTTTTGTGATTATCTTGTGACTCAAGATTTTAGAGCACAATTTGCACATTACTGTGAATTAAGTAAAGTGCGTTACTTCTTCTGATAGTCAGAATCTAGCACTTAACAGTTCACTCCAGATCACACAAAAAAATCAGGCTGTATAATTCCTGCTCTCACACTCAGTCTGCCTTGGCCATGACAGACTCCCCAGTTACATGACAAAATCTTAGTTTGTGTGTATAAAGACTAGTAAGTGATATTTACTCACCAAATTACATCACATACCATTATGAAGCATATCTGCGTTACATTCTAGACACACAACTTCTTGTTTTGCAAGAGGCAAGTGTTTAAAGTACCAGATAAAAAGAATAGAATCAGGAAGTCCAGGTCTCTATTCCTTTGACCACAGACGAGATTCACAAACAGATACAGTAAGAACCTCTCACAAATCACAATCTTCACTCACTCAGGATGCCTAACGTGTGCTGCCAAGTCATTGCCTATCTTAGCAAGGCCCAAAATAGTCCCAATTTACCTTCAGAGGTAAAAATCCTTCAACAAGAGTAAGATTTACACTCCTCAGATATTGCTTGCAGCTGGACACAGACCCAAACAAATAAAGCGTTTTTTGGAAAAGCTTGCTTTACACATTTCTAGTTGCCATATTTTTTGCTCTTAATATATCTTAATTACTCCTTCTGTTAAAGAATTAGAATAGCTTTCAGAGTACACTTTTTATCCTGTGACAGAAGAATCCAACTTTCTCACTTTAAATTGGAATAGGGACATAATCTGCAAACTTAGGTCAGTTACTGCAGCCACATGTTGCTCCATATGTAAAATAAGACTAATCACACGTTTCTCAAAATCTTAAGTAGCATAGTGAATGTGTGTAATGTACAAAGGTACAGAAGCAAGAAATGCTGCTCATGCTTGCCAATGGCAGAAGAGGAACACAACCAGAACCTCTCTCAGTTCCTAGATCTCTGAATACACAATATAAAATTGCTTTCTTCAATCTGGTTGTGTTAAGGGAGAATTTGAGATCTTCCTTGCGAACTTTTAAACAGACAGTGAATTTTTGCACAAAGGCAGCTTTTTGACTAATCATCACAAGAGGAAAATGCCCCACAAGTTTTATGAGCTTCAGTTTAGATATCCAAAATAAAGAAAATTCAATTAAAGAATGTGCTGATAAAGCTGCTTGGTTAAAGAATAAATAATGAAGTGGCAACAAATGTACCTTCTACAGAGATAACATAACCCGGAAAAAACGAAAAATTTCTAAGCTACAATCAGTTTTCTGAACCTCAAGTCACAGTGCATGGAAGAGATTTAAATATATCCAAAACTGAACTGTGATGGTTCCTTGTTTGCACAGATATTATTACTACCAAGAAAGTGTAACGACCAGAAAACCTAACTTCGCTAGGTTTTGGGGGATAAACAAAACATTAACTAAAAATAGGAACTTAGAAACAGTGACCAAGGTAATTATACTTAATTTAAGAAGAGGAAACAAAGCATATTACTACAAAACTATTCAGATTTGAAGACAGGAGGTTTGTAGGCAGCTTTTTGAAGCAACAGATAAAGTACTAAAAGCCATCACGTAGAAATACAGCAAGGAATCAAAAACAGCTAGATGTTAAACAAACAGAAAAACTGAGGTTATATAGCTGAACAAAGATCTCCCATATTAAAAAGAAAAGTGTATAGAAGAAATAGAAAAAGGAGAAGAAAGTCTCTCGCAGAAGAATAACAAAAACAACACGAAAGTCTAAGAACTAACAACTGTAAATATCGTTAATTTAAAAAATCACAGAAGACAATTACTTTTGTTTTGATGGTCTCCTTTGAGAATTATTAAAAGAATGTGACATTTGATGTATTTATTTTCTTAAGTCATACGCCGTCTTGGCTTTTACAAAGGTTTGCACGTCATAGACTTTAGGATGAACATAAGATCAATTTCTTTCTCACAGTACTATTACTATTTTGTAACTCAGGCAAAATTCTGGCCTCACTAATTCTCAAGTCAGTAGCAAGACTCCTGTTAATCAGGTCAGGATTTCGATCTTTATCTTCCTGAGTTCTTACCTGCCTCCTTTCACATCCTTCTTGCTACAGATTTACTATTTCAGACTTGAGTTTCAAAACCTTCTAAATCCTTGACACAATCAAGCATGAGGAGATTGAAAGGGACACAAGATACTGAAATACTTTCTTCTTGTTATCCTACTGCTTAGCATAGGTATAGTCCCTAAGAAACTTTCTGCCAGTAAGCCAAAAACACGGTGTCCATTAATATACATCTTTAAGCTGTAACTAGAGTCGATAATACCTAGGAAAGTCACTAGCTGTCTCAGAAGATACTGTCATTAGAAAACAGAATACATTTATTAAGGTTATCTGCCCCCATCATCTAACAAGCTTTCTGAAAAAATACAAATGTACAGCTGACACTATTCAAACAACTCTTGCAGCACAGTTCACTTTGAAAACATGCAGACACAAGACGACGCAGAGAGCAAGTTCTGTGTTGCAGTGAGATAGACCGAATCATGCACAAAATAGTGAGAAAAACCTTTGTGAAATTAAATATTTCAAAAGACAGAAAAGCAATCAAGTTACGTTGCAGCCCCTTGAAAAGTCTTTTTAACTTTAAAAGGCAACAGACAAGAAAGTAAGTACCACATATGAAGGCTCCTGTTCCACAAATACGTTATTCCCCTGTAACAGGAGTACCAGAAAGCACAACAGAGTCGTATACCTCAACCCCATCCTTTGTGAAAAGATTCCATTACAAGTAGTAACCATTATTGAACCTTTTAGCCCAGACGTAATTTCTTACATGTTACAACAAATTTCACATGCATTGTGAATTTCAGCCAAGGTTGATGAAGTTCAATAACTTGGCTAACCAACCATGTGTACTTCTTATTACAGAAGTAATAAATAGATTCATCAAAATGGACATGAAAAGCAGTACGAACATCTGACACCATTTTCAGCTTACTCAATAAGAAAAATAAATTACAGAAGTCCAAAAGGACCTTTTAATATTTACAATATATAACAAGACGACAGTCGGAGGCATACATAAAGCGGAGCAGTGTTAGTATTCCACCCGAGTTAAAATAAAGTGATGGCACTCATGGAAGACTCCATCACTATGACCTACTACACATTTTCAGAGTACAGCACTATAAATCAGTGAGAACCCTCTTCTATTAACATTATTCAAAGTTTGAAAATAATAGCTTTTAGTAGTTTTTTAATTGTTCAAAATACAGCAGCATAAATCCCTGACTGACAGCTATTAACATCCTGCAAAAGAATGAGTTAAAAGTTCTACCCTACGGGCGCCGTCCGCTCCATAAACTGTGCTTTTCTACACCAACTACCCAAACAATGCACTCTGGCCAAAAATACACTTCCTACAAGATCCAGGCTCTCCTGGGAAAGCACTGTACTCCCATTCCCCAAAAATACTGGTACAACAACGTTCATGCCTGTTACAAAGTTTTGGACTTCCACAAAGAAAATAACTGAAAAAAAAAAGAGTGAAGTGTAAGTTTATTTTTTAAGCTGTGTTTAAGTTAGAAGAAAACAATAAAACTTCTAGACAGACACCAACATTTTTATGGTAGGGCTACTAATGTAGTTCAAGACAATCCATGTCAAGTTTGGCCCACCGCACATGGAACACAGGACTTAAAAAAAATCAGCCTTTAATTTTTCAGCATTACTTTTCCCATGAATTCTTCATTCTCTCGAGGAAAAACTGCTCGCTTACTAAGTCTGTCAAAGTCAGAGTAACAACATGAAACTAAACTACACAGCTGCATACACAACACCAAACTGTACTCGGCTGAAGGACGATTATTTTTTACCCTCACCCTCCCCACACAACCGCGTTTTAAAAGAGCTTAAAACCAAACCTTCATTGCCAGTATTATGCTGGCCACGGATGGCAAGAAAACAGTCCCTAAACACCACAACTGAGCTGGCAGAAGACCCTGCTGTAAAAGTTGCATCTGCAAAATGATGTTTTTATTGGGAAACTTATTTTTCTCATGAGAGGCTATTTTCTTCTACCAGGGCAAAGCATGCTTTTCTCTGAAGATACTGTGCTGCTTATAATAGTGAAACATGTGATACATGGAGCCTAGAATTCACAAAAATATTAAAATACACATCAAGGAACAACTCTTTCATGCTTTTAAAAGCCCAATAAATACCAAAGTATTCCATGAAAACAATCTCAGGGGCAGCTAGGACTTGGCCAAGAAAAATAATCCAAAAGTTATATATTGTTGATCTCTCTGCCTCACAATAAGCTTTGAACCCAAACCTCCATAAATAACGTCCACTTCAGTTCACCACATGTGAAACACTTCCAGCAGGAAAACATACAACCGTGCGAAGGCTGTAACAGTTCCTTCACCACAAGTTATGCTCATTTAGTGAGAACATGAGATGCTAATAGACAGAGATGATTACTGGAAAGCAAATACCTTGCTGTTTGCTCATCATGATATAAAAAAGTTTACACTTAAAAATCTGCAAGCAAAGATAACGTATGAATAGAATTGAGAAAAATAACAATACAGACCAAAACTAGACAGATGTATTTTGTCTTAAAGACTGTTTTTTTCCAAAACAAACTATTCAACAAAAACAGGCTGAATTTTTTCAAGGCTTACAAAATTCAGGCGTTACAGCATAAGAAAAATTCCAAAACTATACAAGAAATCATAAAGTGAATCTGAAACAGGACTATCTTGAGCAGTTCCTTTGCAGAAGTCCTGCCAGTTGTACGGCCTTTAAATACTATTTCATCTGGAAACAGACGAGAGAAATTAGAAAATAAACCTGATGCTTTCAAAGAAAAATGTGCACATTTTTCAAGGAAAATTTGCAATCTAGCTCAAAACCAAAGTGGAACGATTCCTTACTGACAGATTCAGACAAACATCTGTGGGCTTAGACCTCCAAGCTCCACACAATACAGTGAAAGACAATGAACATATTTAAGACAGTCAGACTAATAGTATTAAAATGAGAGTCCTCAACGGTATTTGTAAGGATGTGTTTTATTCCTCCCATATGATCTGAGTTTGACTTAAATGAGACCATTCACTGGTCTAATTAGGATTCAGCTAACGTTACCTTCTTTGTGAAGGCCGATAAAGCCAGCCTCAGTAAAAACGCGATGTCACCCACAAATAATCTCAGTAACTTCTGCAACTAGAATGGTTCCCCATATTCACAAAATTCTCTTCTCTGTAGGAACAAAGCAGTAAATTTTTGATTTCTTGAGAAGTAATGGTGCTCTTTTTCATCATACTTTTCCTATCTCTCCATTGCCAATAGATTAGAGCATAGTGGTAAAAGCTAGCCAGCATCTATTAGAGACTGTAAATGATCTTTATGAGAAATTTAGATTTTGCTTCTCTTATGGGTAGTAGCTTAAATAGTCAGTACTCAATTAGATATTATTCAATTGGCATAAGAAACACAACAAAGATTAACCACACCTGCCTCCACTAGAGCTCGGAAGGTAGATTCTGCTTTTTAACTACAGGAAAGATTCAGAACAATAATAATATAGGAAGTGCTCAAACACTTGTACACGACATACAGAAACAATAGCTCAGAAATTAGGAATTCAGAAATTCTGAAGCTATGGAATATGTCACTTCCTCAATAAAACGAACTTTCATTAGCTTCTGCCAGTATGAAATACAAAAAGCACATAGTCGAAGCACAGCAGTCTGGCCACATGTATTGTATTGTTTCTGCACAGGTTTACTTGCACTCCTTTGATAAACAGAAAAAAGTTAAAAGCTACCAAAAATAACTTTTTTAATACAATAAAATGATGACAAGAAAACAAGTACCTTGAGATCTTTCTGAATTAATGCAAGCACTGTGTGCCTACTGAAAAGAGAGATTCCTAGCTTTCCAATAGTTTAAAGTTCTATTTCTGCCCTAACAGTACCAGATCTTAAATGCTATTGGTCCCAGAATTAACACAGTCAATCCCACATCCCAGATCACTGAAACTTTACTTTTTTTCCAGTAAAAGAGACAGAAAAGTTTATAGCAATTTGGGAAGAGAATGGTTCAAGAGAGGTAGCCATTCTACACTGCTCACAGAGGTAAAGCATTCAAATAACATCCCATGTGAGAGAGATTTCTGAATCAGGTGCAGGAGATATAGTGAAAGGCACAGGATTGCAGAGCTACTTCATTTCCATTTAACACAAAAGCACCATCATATGTGAACAAAATCTCATCACCTACATGGTACTACAACGACTAATACTAAGCAAATTATCAAGTTACTCATTGACAAAATATTATCTTCTGCAGTTTCACAATGATCAGTTATGTTTGTGTATAAATACAAACCCTCGCTGCAATTAACTATGACACCTGATACTGGGAATACAGCTCATTAAAAATACAACACATTTCAACAGCTGCACAGGCTCTGTTCTGAGAGGTGAGCTCAAAACAGTTTCAGCTTTAAGTCTCTTTCCCTGATTTCATATACCTGATCCGGAAGTACTGGCTATGTTTTTTAAGGGGATGCAAACCAGCCATGGGTGTAGCGTAAATCAATTTAAAAAGAAAGAATGAAAGAACATAGCTGCTACCTGTATGTTAGTAGTTAAGAGGGAAAAAAAAGTAGGTTGCTTTGCATTTCCTTGGTTTGTAAAAATACGTTTTAATCAAACATGTCATTTCTGCTAAAATTTACTAATCATTCTTAGTTGTAACTTAATCAGACTCTTAGAGTTTAAGTGATACGCTACAATCTAACTTGCCCAAGTTTTGCAACAACCATTTTTTCTTACTACCAATGTCAAGCTAGTTTTCCACACTTAAAATGAAATACGCCAACAGAACCAACAGGAAAAAAGCTACGAGAGAGGAATAAACCAGAAAAACTTCTGGTTATCGCTTATAAATTAAACGGCCAGTTATTCAAAACCACTTTTAAAATCATAAGGCAGATGTTTAATTGCAATAAACTATAAGCACGTTACCCAGCCTTTTGCATTTGTACAACAAAAGTTGCTAATACTGAAGTTCTGTACAAGAAATAAGAAATGTGGTAACTTCTCACACCTAAAGTACATGCAGAACAAAAGCTCACTGGAGCAGCCTCTCCTAAGTACTAGTTAATAGCATCTAATACACAACTTTTCTCCTGGCTAAGGCCCCTTCATTGCATGGCAATAAAAGTGTCAGAAAAAGAGAATTCTGTTTAACCAAACATTAACCAACAATTACTTTGAAGAAATAATCTAAAACACTTCCATAATTATAAAATTACATGCTTTACTCTGGTAAAACATAATCAAGAAATACAGCAAGCCACATTATGACTGAAGCTTCTGGATTTTCTTTAGTATTTGAAAAAAAAAATTAAAAAGCGGTTTTCATTTTCTCAAGATAATTTGTGCTTCTGCACATCCCATACAAAAGCAATTAACAGATTTCTTGACCTTCATGTAGCAGAAAAATTAGAACTGCAGTTTGAGCAATGGTTTGGTTGTGAGTATCTCTACAGTGTCATGATAAAATCTTGGCAAAGCATTAAGAAAAACCCTACTTTGTGGAATGTGCCTGACTGCACAGAACATATACATTTTGCTTTTTCATAATATACTGCAATACTACTTACATTTCGCTACTCATGCACACTCTAGCAGTCACAATAGGTCAGATGCGACTGCCCTTGACACAGAAAACAGAACACACTGTAGTTTCAAGGTCATATATTAATCTTAAAAACAGAGCAGCATTTATACAAGTCATAGAAAAATCGTATTAGCTACACAACTGTCTCTCTGATATTAAAACCAAGTAATACTATTTTTAAAACGTTTTATTTGAGGAGATTGCTTACACAGAGTTGAAAACATCACACCTCTTTACAAAATTAAACCTAGATGAACAGCTGACATGCTTTTTAAAATTTTGAATTCTAGCCCTAATAATTAAGAACACAAACAACAAAGTTACAGGAGCATTTACTAAAGGCAGGAAAAAGCACCAGGTCTCTTTTGTTCAATGTTTTCAAAGAGCAACACAGCCCTCTAGTGGAAAAACTAGAAAGTATGACTTTATTCGTACAAGAAGCATGCGAGGGAAGTATTTTCTGTGTCACCTAAATGATGCTGAGACATTTAAAACAGAAAAACAACGCACACACAAAGTTGCACACTATCTTTACTTCCTCACAGCGGAGTAAGTCTCACCGACTTTACAGGAAGAAACTGGCAATTTCACTGCTCATGTTTAAATGAACATAGAACAGCAAGTTTTTAAAACCAGAAAGATTGACGCAAGGCCAAACTGTTCAGTGAGACTTTTTACTGCACCAGCACTACTGTGACCAAAAGTTACCTCAACTTCTAACGTGACACTTACACTAACATTCTGATAGAGCTTAAAAAATAGATGAGAAAAAAAAACAAATAGTAACTAATAACTAAGAAAAACTAATAACAGACTGCACTGTCGGAAAAAAAACCTTCCAAAACAAAAAAATAAGCAAACATTTTACGAATAACTCTTGATCTGCTACAATTTCTTTATATTGTAAGAACAGAATAATTCATTAACCTTTCCTAAGTTGTTAATAAAAGCTAATTAAGTATTTATCATTCTAATTTTTCAGTACATTTTTTCCCCCACGCACTTTTTGCAGCAATTTTAAGGACTAAATTAAGCAAGACGGTATGTAATCTAGGAAATTCTTACAGTTCATATTCCTAATCAGTAATGAAAAGAGGAACCGCAGAGCAGGCAGTCTCCCCATTTTACAGGCATGTTAAGAGAAGTTAATGGCAACGAAGTAACATTTGGGAACTCAGTACCTGGGATAACACTAAAACTCTACCACTGCTGAAGTCATCCAAAGTATTCCCTCAGTAACTAAGGAAGCATCTCTGTTCTTCAGAACTTTAGATGATCTTTCAACTATAAGAAAAAAATAGATGTTCCTGGGAAGCTACATTGGATTCCCTGTATCAGATTCACAAATAAAGTGAATTAACATATCATTCCATCTTTGTTGATCTGTTTTTAACTTCGCCATCTTGAAGTGGTGTTTATGGATGAATAAAAAAAATAACTTCTATGTTCATCCACCTTTCAAAGGATTCTCAGCATTTTCTAAACTTTATCTTGAGCATCAGCAATGCAGTAGTTGAGAATGCACTCTTCTGCATTTTGATTGACTGTAGTCTACCAATTTAAACCTTGATCTTTGTTCTGTGCATGTTGAAATGAAAAATTTCTAACAAATGCACAGATACCACAAAGTTAGTTTCAAATATACCATTGAAACTAATTTTGCCAACAATGAAAAGGTTGAGTGGGTTTTTTTTCTTACATTATTAGCTACAAACACTTAAGTAATATATTCTTTTTTCAATCACTTTCTACTTAATGGACAACAATATTTCATTGGAAATATTTACACTTACCTCAAAGAAAGCATGTTAGCATTCTGAAAACATATTAACCATTTACACCTCAAAATACTCAAGGAGGGAAATATTAGCTCCAAAATACAGAGAGAGCTTAAAGGGAGTATTTACAACAAAGTGCGGCGCAGCACTGAAAGCCTAAAATTATTGCAGAATAAGTTCCAAAACTGGTAAGACTCTGCTTGAGCTAGCTAATTAGGAGTCCCAAAGACTTGTGTAGACATATTAAAGTTCACAGCGATCTCTACATTGCAATCCATTAGGTGACACTGACACGTTCAAAGCAGTTTGCCAAGAGTCACAAAGCACAGCTAAGAGTTAAGCTGAGACTGATACATTTTAAAGAGTCAGACAACAGAGCTTCAAGAAAACTTCAAATTCTGCCAAGCACTTCCAAGTTAATTGGACAAGAAGACTATTAGCCAACCCTAAGGGGGGAGTGTTCCTTTCACACAATACCAAGGAGATTGAACCTTGTTTTTCTCCATCAAACAGATCAATCAAAAGTGACAACCAGCACAAGCCCAGCTCAGATTATATCCTGTCTCAGAAGCCCTTAGAGCTAAGAAAAAAAACAGAGATTATATAAGAAGTGTAAACCCTAAAACTGCTTTCTACTTAATCTATGCTCTATGGCAACTGGTAAATAGTATCAGACACAAAGCCTAGGACTATAGCAATAGTAAATGCAACATGGTATGCAAGAGTTTTAAGTTATATAGGCCATAACACCACCTTAATCGCGTATTTTCTACACCACCTTCATAGTTTTGTACTCCATATGTCCTAACCTCATACAGCAGCACAAGCCCAAGGCTTATTTCACTAATGCTCCCACTCTTCCTGATAGGCTTCTGATCAGCAGTGATATCCTCCCCTCACCTACCAATAGACATCAAGAAAATATATACGTGTATGTGTATATATACACCTGTGTATATGTCACAAGCAAAGATCTGGTTCAAGGACATGCTCGCTTTACTTGTGATCAATCCAGATCATAAACCAAGGGAGAAACAGGGCAAAAAAGCCTTGACAAAAGCATCATACATCTTGGATTAATCTTTTGCCATATGTGAAACACTTTCAGCTCATTCAGCAAGTCTGAATGGCAGCTCTTCTCCTGCCGAAGGCAAATCATTCGAGTCCAGGTAATTCTTAAGTGTTCTGAGACTGCACAGTTGCATACAAAGAAAATTCTACTGCTGGATGCAATGCAAAGACATGCTGTACCAAGAACACGGAACGTAAACCTTACTAGAAAACACAAATTCCTCATTCAGACAGATGAGCACAACACTTGCTGCCCTAACTGCAGCACCAATCTGTAGTAGCATATTATGAAATGACAGCAGAACATGTGCTGTTAATGCCTACATCGCAAGCTACAATAAAGCTCTAAATTCGTCATCTGACTCCTGTGAGATAACATTTCCTTAAATAATCAAGGAGTAAAGACCACGAGAATTCAGAGCACTAAATTGTGCTATTAACCCATTTTCCAGAACTCCTCCAAGGTTTTCCAATGTCCTCATAAATGCATTTAAGTCAAGATTCTGCACTTTAAAAAGACACCAAATAATTTGCATAAGGACTCTTTCCATATCAATGTAATCCCACCACAAAGAAAAACACAAACCACAGAAGGGAACAAAAAGTTAAAAGATAAAAGTTATCTAGGATTTAGGTAGATCCCCTCATTTACCAAAAAAGTTCAAATTAACACCAAATCACACGAGTGTTTTAATATTTGTGGCTTACAAATTTAGGTCATAGAAAAAGACATATCCTGTGCAGGTTGCTGAATGAAACTTCCAACAGCTTAGAAAATTAAGTTGGAGAAGAAATCCTGTCTGCTGAGAAGAAAGGCAAAGCCTCTAAACACCAAATCTTCATTATAAAAATAAACCAAAAGCAGCTAATTAGAATCTCTCAAATACTCACCTGCTATACAAGCAACACTACGTAACAGATATCTGAACAAGCTAACTGCCTAAAAGAATTTATGAAACTGATAGAAAATAAAACTAACAGGGATTTCCAAAAGTCATAAGCATTTTTTTTTTTTTTTTACCCCAAAGGAGCATCAAATATGACATTCTGACACAAGTTCCTCATCAAGTTGATTTGAAAATACCTTCAGAGGTAAAAATTCCATAGCCTCCTTGGAAAAATCTTTAGCTGAGTCTCCTTGCAGCTATTAGAAAGCTTTCTGAATACTTTATCTGAACTCTCCTGCAGCCACATTGCCCTTACTCTTTGTCCATGCCACCAAGACCTAAAAAGAAACTTTTCTTCCCTTTCGGTCACCCTTTATTTACGTAATGTAAAAATCTCCATCAATATTTTTCTAGACAAAAATTAATTGTTTCAGAACTTTGTGTCTTTCCTGTAGCTCTCCTCTAAGCTCCAAATTCTCCACACTTTCTTAAAAAGCAGTACACAAATCTGAACAAACTTTTTTAACTAGAGGTTTTATCCAGAAATATCACAAACCAGGTCTGAACACCAGAAGCATGCAGATATGTAAACAACAAAGTAGCCGGTGAGATAAAGGTTGCCATATTTTACCTTACATGTAATATTGACCTACCTATTCCTGAATTCGCCCCCGTGATTATAACCACTTTCCCACTCAAGTCACGACCCTGGAGTATTTCCATTGCAGTACTGTTTCCATCATACTTCTGTCTGGTAGTAGGTTTTACTGGATTATCTTCAACTGTAAAGGCCAGTCGTGGATCAAGGTAGGTAGTCCTTTTGTTTATGTGGCTGCAAAAGAACACAAAAATTCAACAGCTTAGACCCTTCTGCACTCTGCATTGAGATTTTAAATTTATTTCAACTACTGTTGTCTACAATTCCAGTGGATTATTTAAATTAAAAAAAAAACAAATTTTTTTTTCAGTTCTTTTAAAATGATCCAAATTACTTTTTTTATCGAGTATTTTTCCAGTTGTGACAGCTTCCATTAATAATTGTACTCACATACTTCCCAATGCCATTCTGAACTTCATGTGAAACCATGACATAGAAAGTAGAATTTTGTGAAAGGAAAAATCCCATTATATTAGAGAAGATCATTTTCTCTTAGGAGCTCAATAAAAGGGGCCTACACTACTCCCTTGAAACAATGCATTAATGAGAAACGTATTTCAGAACTTTTTTCTCAAACAACTGAAAACAAAAAACTTCTCATCAGCTCAGCAAATGGCATAATTTGAGTCAGGCTCACCTTTCTAAAACCGAGTTTTAATTTTCTTCTTTCTTTCTTTTTTATTAGAAAGAGACACTAAGCAACAACTTTCAGTCTTCAGCCCTCAATCGTAGGACAGAGAGGCTACACTTAACTATTTTGGCCTGTGAACAGTCTTCATTCTGCCAAGTCAGCTGAAGGTAACTCCCTCATTTTGACCCTGCCATTGAAAAGATACTAAAGGAAACGCTCCCAGAAATCTCCTTCTGCTTCTGCGAACTTCCTCCTCCCTTACTTTTCTAAAAATCTTTGGTAGCTAAACCTCTGTCCTCTTTTCTTTCTGTGCTTTACCTTGCAAGTCAGAACTGCAGCAATTTTGTTTTCATCTTGTATGTTTAAAGCGCTACTGCAGCGTTAACAATCAGCCATGAAGTTCTGGATATGTTTCTAACACCGTATGTACAGGTTTTATCCATACAGGCATTCAAACAAAACGAGTCTACATAAACGTGGCCTGAGGGTCCGCTCACAGTTTGAGGTGGACATGCAAGTCACTGCAATCTGCCACCCAAGCTAGTATTTCTGTGCACATGGAAGAATTCAGGAAACTACAAATGGATGTTTAGACACTGCTAAAACTGTAATATCCGCATACGGATTCTGAAGTTGTACTTACTAATTTCTTTGTCTTTCCAGCTGATATGGTCACAATATCATAACTCAAAAAGGCTACTCAACGTGAAACACAACCGTCCTACGTATCCATATTCTATACTTTGACATACTTACTCTACGAAATACACTTGTCCATTTTCATCAGTCTCCTGTTCCCATCCATATGGCAGACCTGGGAAACACATAACACATTATCTTTTTTCAAGCATTAGAGTACACTCAGATTTGAAATTTAAGCAATTCCTCAGACAGATGTGGCAAAATTCTTCATTATTCCTGTAGGTAATGCAGCTACCTGCTGCACTTGAATATGGGAACTTGAAAGGAAGATTGCTTCCCTAATCGCGTGCAACCGCTCTCTAATAAAAGTACAATATACAGGAGATCTGGTACAATTGTAATGACTGGTATATTCAGTATAAAGATAATCTTTATAAAGAATTTTTAGATTCTTTCATGTTATAGTACAAACCGGCAAAACGCAATCGTGCTTCCTGGTACATACATGTGTCTATACTGCACACAGCTTAGTATCTATCTCTGGTGAAGTAAGGAGCTAAAACATTGAACTAAATGTAGGAAAAGTTACATGTAACACGTACCAAAAGCTGGAAGATCACAGCCCCCAAGTGGGTATGGGATATGTTAAACTGAACCTAAACGATTCTGTGAAGTCGGAAGGTCAGATAAAAGAACGAAAATGACAAATCTTTACAAAATAAATTCTTATACAAAGGACCCTACAGAAGTATTTAACAGACAGCGCTCCCAGCATTTCTAATCCTGGCTGAAAAGCATTCAATTATAATTAAATTGTCTCAAAATCTACTGAAGACATTCCAGTTACAGTCACATTACCAATGCCAAAAGCAGTAAGGCTTGCTGACAGTATAGTACCCCTTGGTATGCCGTACAGAAGCTTCTGGGAAGATATAATTTAAGGCATTAACACAAGATCCTTAACAAATCATATACCTTTGTAAGTGTCCTGCTACATTGGCTGTCTTCTGCTCAGCACAAACATTCAATTGGGTTAGGGAAAATAAGTAAAATGAAAACTAATGGGACTTCCTTCTGTGCCAAGGATATTCTTTGAAGAATATGATCTAACTATAAATACTATCTGATGGACACCAAGATATCAGAACTCAATCAGAGAAATCCAGCCTTTTGCTATATGCTTTACAAGCCACAGTATAACAATCCCTTCATCCTGGAATGAATACTTTGGTTTTATGGAGCCACACAAGAAAGCCATAAAACTGCAAAATGATCACTTACACAGACGCAATCACATAGGTAAAATCCCACTGCAATCAGCTGTATTTTGCAAGCTCAGTTGGCCTGGGTGATTAGTGTCAACTAGAAGATCAAAATGAGACCTAGTTCCTGCACAAACTCCAACTGATATTTGTAACCATTTCAGTTCACTACAAAAGCTTAACACAAACCTCCTGCAACACGTTTCCTCTTCCCAGACTTAGGATGTTCCCACTGTGTTTTTTCTTCCAGGTGGCTGTAGGGAAAGAAAAGTTTAAGATTTTTTAAAAATGCCTCATAATTTTTCTGATGTAATCCAGAATTTTTTTTTCCATAGAGCAAACATGTTTTAACTATTCTTTTCCTAAATATGGTTCAGAAAATGGATTGTCTTCCACAAAAAAAGAAACACTTCAATCCCTTGTTTAAAAAAGGTCAAAACTGTTGTCTGAAGTTATCAGGCTTCCATATTGCCACAGTTCTGAAGGAAAAGTAACTAACCAGAGAGCACAGGAGTCTATAAAAATTCAAATAAACGTTTGACTTCTAATCTAAGTTTTGTTGCTTGCAATGAGGAGAAAGTAAACCCAAAAGTCATTAAAGAATAACATCTCAATAGAAAACATCTCAAAAAGACGGTGAACCTTGGCAACAACAAGGAAGAAAGAAGAATTTAATCACAGACTAGTAGAAATTATATGAGAAAGTTTTCAAATGACAAAAGCACCTTTCTAAAACTCTTGTCTAATAATATTGATTCGCAAGCTGTAAGGTAAATAAAGTCTGGATTTCTACATGAGCAATTGCAGCTTTGGACAGGTAAGTGTAACTAAAGGCCTTGACTAGCAGACTATTTATTTAATATGGGTGATCATTATTGCATCTCCTCTTTTAATTCAGAGATTTATTCACTTAAATAACTACAACAGAATTTATATACTCTATCATAAGGTTCTCTGCACTACAAATAAGCAAAGTGATGTGCATATAAACCATGTCTAAAGATATCCATTCATACACTAAATAACACAAGACCCTGAGTTACTCCTGCCTGACGTGAGATGCAGAACCGAATCACCATAGCTTGACAAACAAACGCGTGCCCACCGGGCTTCGTTAAGTGACTGTGTGCACACCTAACTCATCACAAAGACCTTTAAAAGTCCTAAACCAAAGTAACCCTATCCCAGCTAAGTTTAAAGTCCGTATTGTTGACGAGTCTTAAAAACAAATTTCCAGAATATGCACAGGTATCACAGATATAGAGCTTATATTAAAGGTAGCAGCAGTGTAACACCTCTTCATGTCAAGCCTTGTTTAGACACACTGAGCAAGACTTTCAGCCAGTAAAGATACATTAGTGTCATGTCCTTAAATTAAATTGAATCAGTTAAATTTCACAACGGTTAAAACCATACCTATTGAATTGATTGTTTGTGTAAAAATTATGCTCAGTAATACCTTATTGTTTTGTAGGTTTGCTACTTTCGCCAAGTGATCCCTCTCTGAAAGAGTGGAGCTTTTGATATCACGGGAAATATACAGAAACTTGACACACAAAAAACAAACATCTAGAGAAAGTTTGCAGTGTTTACAAAACAAGTGCGGATAAACTACAGCATTCTGTCCGGCGTTTGTAAAGCAGAACTTGGGAGCAAGCTGCCAACTCACCACAGGTGAGAAGGCACTATACTCTTCCCCCTTTTTGTGGAAGGGAATAAATCTTGCAGCTTCAAACAGACTGAAACGGATTCCAAGATCAACCTGGCTACAAAAACCACAAGAGAGATGAAAATACACAAATATGTATTCCACTACGTTAGTTAGCCCTGTAGTACATCCTTTTGCAACCAGTGAGGATGCAATCAGTTTCAGTGCAGCACAAGCAGATGGTGCTAAATGCAAATTTTTGTCTCTTGTCAGAGCTGTGGTATACTGAGGAGCTGCGGGAGAGCACTTACAGCTTTTAACTTCCACCGTACCTGTTTCTCCTCGACTCCTGTGAGGAGGAAAACTAAGAAAACTACAACACTGTGTACGGCTCAAAGATCACCCACAGCCCCACGGAGTGCAGCGCACAGCCGTGTGCCCGCGCACCCCCGCAGCGCCTAGAGCCGCTCCAGCACCACCCCCAGCAGGGCAGGCCGAGCCTCCGCCCGGGGCGGCAGCACCGCAGACCCCCGGCCCGCGGACCCCGCGGCGCCCGGCGCGGGGAGGCCGCCGCGGGCAGCGCCCGGCCCGCGCTCGGCGCTGCCGGAGCCCGGAGAGCACCGCACGCGGAAACAGTGTCACCCCGAGACTGGTCCCGCCACCGAGCCCGGCTCCGGCTCCGGCCCCCGCCCGACGGCCGCCGCTCGCCCCTGCAGCAAAGGGCGGGAACGGGCGCCCCTGCCCGCCCCCCGCGCTGAGGCGCGGCGGCTCCACGGACGCTGCCCCAGAGCGCAGGTGCTCAGAGGGCTCCGGGCGCGCTCGCCCCGCCGCTTACTTGGCGTAGTAAATCCAGCCGTCCCTGGTGGTGCGCTCCTCCCAGCCCGGCGGCAGCTCCTCCTCGCTGTCCGTGTCCTCCAGCCCCGCGTACTTCAGCGCCGCCATTGGGACGGGCGCTCCGCGCAGCCCCGCGCCGCCGCCGCCGCCAGAGAGCGGGCGCGCTGCACCGCCCCTTCCGGCCGGCCCAGCCAATGGCGCGGCGCGGCGGCCCCGGGGCACCACGGGAAGTGTAGTCCGGCGCCGCGGTGCCCCTGAGGGAGCGGAACGCGCGCTCCTCAGCCGGCGGGGGCCGTGGCAGAGCAGCTGCTTCGCCCTCAGGCTCGAGGATTTTACGTGTGACACGGCGTTTGTAACTCCTAAGGGGCCCTGGTCTGAGTTGAGATAGACATGGATGGCGCAGGAATCTCAGATTTTGGGGTGTTAAGTGTTTACAGCCCTCTCTCCAGAGACAAGCGTGAATGCGATGAGGCCCTGGAAAGCGATGGAAACGAACTATTCTTTAAGGTTTTTGCCATTAGCTGTCACCTCTTCGTCTCTGGGATGAGATTCTCCATCGTGCCCGTGCTGCTCTGCTCGCTGATGAAGGCCTGGCTGGCGAGCAGCCCCTCGCCGAGCTGAGCGCCCGCCCGGGAGGCCGCAGGCTGCACGGGCCCTTGGCCGAGCCTGTGCCAGCCACCTGGCAACGTAAACGCAGTCAGCTGCAAAGACTGAAGCACTGCAGGTCAGTGAATTGGTACTAACCTGTAGTAACTCCTGTCCTGCCTGCAGCTGGGCAGCCCGCTTCGCAGCTGTGGCAGATGAACTTCCTTGTCTGTTACTATTACTCAGCTGACAAGGCATAAGCCCTCGACCTACCTCAGTGCTTTTGATCCTGTAGCCATATGCTGACGTATTCATGTCTATTTATATAACCAAACCCAACTCTCAGCATTTGTAAAAGCATCTTCCCATTGCAGTCCTTTGGCAGGTGTTCGAAGCCAAAAACGAAACAAAACAAAAAAAGCCCAAGCGAGTGTTGGACAGAGCCTGTAATCACTGAGGGCTGCACAAGGCGGCAGTGCAACCCCACAAACGCAGCAGAGTGCTCTGACTCCTTTGGGCCACGTTTTTTGTGTGCTGAGACACTGACTTACATAGCCCGCTGATGGCACGCACACCTGTCCAGAAAAAGCAGCTGGAACTTCTTCCTGCCTTGCTGTTCCCATCACTTTGCAGGTTCCCCTGAGGATTTGCACCTACTAAATTACCACCTCCTGCTAGAAACCCATGCACCATCAAGAGCCAGTTTTCATACAAGAGTATTGCTGGGACTATTAAAAAAGGTTGTGACCATGCTCTCTTGGGTAAACATATGGGAAGGGAAACTTTAATGACATGCTCACTTCTGGTCCAGGAAGCTGCTGAAGTACTCCAGAGATGTAGAGAGATGTGCCAGGTCATAAGAAAATAAATTATTTAAGTCAAAATTTGAAGTACAGAAAAAGATTATTAAACTAGCAGTAGTGCTGTAGGAAAAGTAGGTGTTAGTTTTCCTCCTATTGCAGTCTGTTAGTATGCAGCATCCAGCGTTCCATGAATTGTGCTCATCAAGGATGTGGAAATCGTTTGTCTGGCAGTTATCCTACCCCAACCATCTGTATTGCATAAAGTGTGCATGATGTCCTAAATGTAAACAGCAGCATTACAGTATTTCAGTGCTAAGGATGCACAGGTACTTTAGATTAGAAAGAGAAACAGAATCTTAAAATTAGGAGTATATAGGAATATGTGTATATACCCATTAATGAAACCACTGCCTTTCATGTAAAAATATTTGTGCTATGAATGAAAAAGCAAAGGCTTTGTTTGACAGCACAAAGTGGATGTTAACAAATTGCCTTGAAGTCCTTGGTGCATGAGTAAAATGACACCATAGAAGTCCTGTGGGTTTATATTGTTTTCTGTGCGATTTCAGTTTTTACAAAAACATTTGAGAAACCCCACAGTTCCCTCTTTGAAACTTCAGAATCAAGAGAGACTCCAACATTTACGATTCTTTTCACAAATATTTCTTCCTCTCTACTTTTAACCACCTCCTACTTTTCAGGAAGATTTCACTGGGGAAAAAAGTCACAGTTTTTGTAATTTGGTGACTCGTTATTTGCTTAATTGTTTCAAAGAATGTCGGAATGCAACCATGTATTTCAATTCCAAATTCTGGTAAATGGAAGATTCATTCTTTTTCAGTCAGAGAAGTCCTTTGCCATCTTTTCCAGCTCTTTCTTTTTATATCAGTTACCTACACATCTCACCTATATAAGCCATATTACATCAAGAAACTTTGTGTGGACATACAAGATTTAGGTATGATTTCACTGGGGGTCCATGTAAGCTCAAGTTTCTGTCCATTTGTACTAAACTGCAGAACTAGTTCTGTTAGGTTTCTCAAATACCGTAAAGCAATGGCCACAATTTCCACAAAAGCAAAACTATAACTTTAGGACACAGATTGAGGCCTGTTAACAGTTTTACCACAAATTAAGACACTTTTTCAGATCCTAAAATGATAGGAGTAACACAGCCTTCCTCCTTACCACTCCTTCCCCATCAACTCCGTGTTAGGAAAGCAAGAAATTATATACATATCGGCTGAGTGTATGCACTTATCTTTGAGGTTTACAGTTTGTGCATTTTTCATGTTGTTTTTTTGAGGGGTTTGGGTTTTGTTTGGTGTTTTTTTTTTGTAATAGCAGTTGTGTAAAGTTACTATCCATTGTCTTGCACTGCAGAAAAAGAATGGGTGTCTGTAGTATTACAGTGATCTCAGTCATCATGTTCTTTCAGGCAGGGTAGTAAATAATCCATTCTGCTTAAAATCTTCTGTCACTTGCTTTCAGAGTCATATTTTAGCAAATAGTGCTTCAAAGATATCGTTCTGATCCATTGCTGCAGCAATCCTGTAAATTAATTCTTCTGATGGTTCTGAGCCTCGCAGACCAAGATTAATTCCAAAGCCTGACAGAAAGTGGATAAATTAAAACAAGAAGACATTTAGAAATGGTTGTTGATTTCACAATAACATAAATGTCAGTTATAATCTTATTCTCTTTTTCTGTTAGCCGTACTTCGAACCATCAAAACCAAATGTATTTGTCTAGCTTCTCCACGAGAAACATTGACAAAAATTTGGACATGTAATTACACTGACAAGACTAAGGCAGCAAAAACTTAACATTTCCTTAACAGTACTCACAGGCTTATATGCTTTGCTGAATCATGGCCATTGTCTGTCAAAAGTCTGAGTATTGATTTATCTGACAAGAATTTGGGCACTGAGAGTTATATGAACAAGAGAAAAATAATCGTGACATGTTGCAAAAGCATCCAGATAACATGGCAATAGGTTGATTCACTCTTTTGATAGAGCACATGTCTATTTGTTAGAAACCATGATTCAGGAATGCAACAAAGATCTAGACAGCCTTCAGATCATATTTTTTCAGCAGCTGCAAAAACATGTTTGCATAGGCTACAGCTGTTTCTTTTCAGGTGAAAATTCTGCCTCCGTGATTCATTTCTTCAGCATTAGTCTAATGCAGTGTAGGCTGCATAAGGCTGTGATTTTAATCCACTGGGACATGATAAATGAATATTTGAGCTACTACCTAGTGTGAATGTGCCTTGTCCTTCAAATGAACAAATTATTTTAATTTTTTTTTTGGTGGTGTTAAACTCAGCTTTCCATAAAAATGTTTACAAGGTCACTTTTGACTTTCTTTCAAGTTATGAAAACTATTTAAACTTCTAAAATCCCTAGGGTTTTACTCAAGTTTATTTTTAGAAATGCCAAGAATTTTATCCTTCCTTACATATAATAACATCGTTTTCATAATTTCAAAGTCAATAGGATTCAAATAGGTTGTTGTTGATGATCTTCCAGTTTCCTCTGAAAATCACCTGAAGGACACTTTGTGTATGGAATCTATCTATGAAGCCTCCATGGAAACTACAGAGTTAGAATCCCAGTCATCCCAGTCATAAGAGTTTCTGTGTCTATTTTCATGGTTTGATGATTATATTTCCAGAGAAAACAATGTACTAGTGGGATGCAAAAAACTGTGGAATACAATTGTGTCTTGAAATGCTTGTGGCATTAGTAACCTCCGGTAGGCTACATTTGAATATTATAAAGTCTATTTTTATATTTAATTTAATAGTCATTTGTTCAGATGTGTACGGTGTGGAAGTTAATGTGCAGGGTTAGATTAGATGTCCCTACCTGCAAATTCTGATATGCGATTAACAGAAATATTAAACTTGTTCAACATGATTAAAAATTAATGGTAGGGAGGGATTTTTAATAGTTTTTGAATAAATACTAGAAAATAAAATATTTTCTATTTTCATTCAGTAAGAACTTTCTGTCACTCTCCAGAAGCAAACCTTACCCACTGTAGAAAAGTACGTCAAATAATCCAAAAGGCAGTGTTCAGCCAAATTTTCAGCCTACGTGTGTGTTATTTCAAGAGTTTTAGGCTGTTCTGCCTTATACAGTAGTAGTTTTTCATGTTATTTGTGTCTTTCTAAGCTTTAAGCATCCTTAGCCTTGAGGTGCTCTAGTGCTCCTAGTAGTTGCACTTATAGGGACAAAACCACTGATAATAAAGCCTTTCCTTTCTTGCATGTTGCATGATCAAGAAGTTTTTTTTTTTTCCTCATCTCTTTATATGTACCTCAGCATACATAAAAGCCTGTAAGATCAATTCCAAACTTATCAGTATCAAAATTCTTTGTTGACTCTCTAATTGAAGGCAGTTGTGAACCTCTTGTGAGACACCGTATCTCAGTAAGCCTCCCGCCACATTGGATGTGACGCAGAGTCAGTTCATTCATCCTGGGTTCTACATCCATCTTGGACACATTGCAAGAGTGATGAAATGTTCTTCATGAGCTGGTAAAATAACGAACAAACAATAGTCAGTCTTCCCTAGATACAAAACCCATACTTGAACATACAGAGAAGAATTTTCTCACACCTACTAAGTAATTAGTTATCTTCCAGGACGCAAAATTGGACACTGGAAAGCTAGTAAAAAACAAAACAAACAAACAAACAAAAAAAACCAAACAAGTGGAAGTCAGGTATCTAAACTCCTTCAAACATTTGGCTTTAATTGCTTTGCACAGACAAGAAAGCAAGAGGTAAATAAAATTAATTAGTGAAAGAACAGATTCATGGTGAAGTACTTACATCTCAGCACAACGAACGCTTTTATTCACTCTTTGCAATCTCTCTCCTTGAGTTCAGGGATACTACTCACACCTCTAAAGTTAAACATGGAAATGTTTGCAGCACCAGACCTGGAGGGTATAGGAGAACCTCTGGTTCATTTTCGTTATTAGTCCAGCTCCTACCTGAAGCGGCAGTGAGAAAGCAAGAATATGCATGTGCAGCATTACTGGCAGTGGAAGAAGGGGCAGAATTGATGGTATATTTTAAAAGGGAGAGAGAGTTGATACTTGATCACAGACACGCAAAAGATGAAGTTTTCATTCTGAGAGATTTAAAAGCATTCAGATGATTTGTCTATAATTACTCAGAATAAAGCAAAGAGATGTAGCATAACTAAAAGAAAATAGAAAAATCATTATAACTGTTTATAAATATTAATCACCAGCACCCTTTCTTAATCAAATGAGCTATCACTCCTGGTTAATCTCATCTTTAAGGCGCTTCTTCACACTCATAAAAATGGATGCAATCCACGCACAATGAATACAGTTCAAACACAATTGTTGTTTAGATGATACTATAGCATTTTGCTTAGAAAAATTTTTCTCTCCTAAAAATTGTTCTCTCCTAAAATTATTTCAGCACAATATCCCATTGTAACTAAGTAACCACATGCTCCTTTCCTTGATCTAGCAGGTTAGTGACCAGCACTGCCTTGTTTATGAAAGCAACTCATTAGAATAAGTATTGAGCATTGATGATATGCAATGACTTTACAGCACTATGGAAGAAAAGGTATTGTTTAGATACAGGATCAAGAAGATCAAATGGAAAAGATCTTATCTCTGCTAAACAAGGCATTCTAATCCATATCAAACTGGTAAAAAAAATAGAACTGCTACAAACAAAACTAGTATTTCTGATAAATTTTGCAAAAATATTGTAGTGGACATGGTTTTTTTCAGAGGCTGTTGCTGGATTATGTCAAGGGAAAACAGGACTAATACGTCCGAGAAGTCAGTGCAGCATGGACTGCAGTAAATTTATTTTGGAAATACTCTGAAAAATCTTGATCTGATTCTGATCTTGCTTAAACTATTGGTAACTGACATAGTGGCATTTCACTTGTGAGAGACTTGAATCCAGCTTATATTTTAAAGGAACGTTAGTATTTGCATAAAGAGTATCGTAAGTCCTTTTACACCCCCCTCTCAGTCACCTTTGGATGACTGTACGCTGTTTGTTGATCTGTTTAAAAATCTTGCTTTCCTTTCCTTCTCTCTCTGAATCTCTAACAGTCATCCCAGCGCAGCACATCCCATCTGGTTTGCAGCAATAACTTTATTTCCTTGGTAAGACTGTGGGAATTCTTCCCCGATGCATGTTACATGCAACCATGTGACAGCATTTCAAGCTGTCTGATAGAACTCGATTTTAAAGATGCTTCATCAACCCGTTCAAGATAACCATATGCTTGGTTTGAGTGATACTGTGCCTCTCAGGAAAACATTCACGAATGCAGGGGAAAGGGATCAGCTATCTAAATTCACCTGGATTTCATTCATATTGCACATGACCCTCTGCAAAACACGTGTAAAGAAAATCTTGGTGTGAGGCCACCTATAGCAGCAAAATCATGGCAAAACAGTTCTGAGGGCATGTGTGGGTTATGACGGGCTAGCCAGTAGGTTTGGACACCACAGAAAAGGGCTCCTCCTGTAAGGCTTACTGAGTGTGAGAAGGGGTAGAGAGAAGCCTGGCAGCACAGCCTAGTGACAAACACCTTGTTTTTGTAAAATTTCTGAGTCAGTCATAAGTCATGTTTCTTTGTTTGAAATTAAATGGCCTACAGTCTCGCAGAGCTGAAAATGTGTCCTGTAGAGTCAGCCTTGTCATCTAAATAAGATAAATCAAATAGTGTGAGACCTAATGCATGTCCCTGAGGCATTTCACCGCGTACTTCCCCTCAGTGGTCCATTATCTTCTGTTTATGGTCCTTCAGCCAAATTTCGTTCTGCCTGAAAATCAATTTGGATTCGGTAAAAGGCTGGCAGTGCATTCATTTGTATTCCTGACATCTACTGATTCTGTGATTTAGTAACAAAAAAGCAGTCACAGTTGCTTAACCTAGTAACTTAGCGTTAAGATGATCTAACGAGGAACAAAGCATTTATGGATGTGCAAATTAATGGATACATAGGATTTCATTTCAAATGTTACATAATGACCCGGGAAGCACAGCACGTTTCACTACATAGTATGTCCCTATCAGAGGAAAAATTGCACGTGGCTAAAATCTCAAAATCTCATGTTGACACCAAGTAGATGGATTTTCAAATGGGCTAAAGTTATTGAGTGTTGAATGTTGTTGAACTTTGGGTCTTGAGTCTGAATGTACTCTTAAAAACCTGGTCATGAATTCCCTTGAAAGTCTTGCTTTTATTGTACAAGATGTTTGAATCAAGGTATTCACCTTTCTTACTGAATGAGAATATATGTTCTGTGGTTTGGAAGAGGGACCAAAGGGGAAGTTACTTCCAAAAATAGTCTGTGCTTGTGCAGCCTTTAAAAATGAAAAATAGACCTTTAAAGAGCAACGGCTAACAATGTGCCCTCATTACTCATGTTTAAATTGCTTTTCTTGGCACGGAACATTTCTGTGCTGGAGCCTCTCTTCTGGAGTTGGAGAGAATCCAGCATTTTAAATCTCTGATCAAACTCACAAAATTCTTCATAATTACTTTGTCTTTGGTGGTAAAACGAAACCCTCAAAATGTGTTAGTAAAAATCTTCAAACACACACTCTTGTATCACTAAGTCAGACACAAGGCTTTAATGGGGCTCTTCTGCAACAAATACTCAACAAGTGTTTGGAATACTCAAATGCAGCATATGACAGTGTTAAAAAGAGATCTCAGTCCTCTCAGCTAAAGATCATATTCTGGAATGTTTTTCACATTATTCATTAGCTTCTAGTAAAAAGTGTGATTTCTTTGGGAGCAGAGCTTGATAACATACTATTTATCTTTTTCCTCAATAAAAGTCAGTTGTATCTTGGTCTTACAGAAGAATGTAAGGACCCTTCCTAGTTCCTGACACAAGGTGGGGAGCAGAGATGCCCACGTAGTACACGTACCACTGTCAAGCAAGATGGTTGGAAGAAGCACAAGTAAGAGACGCAGAGGTTTTTACCTTACCAAGATATTTCCAGCAAAGTTTACTGTATCATGACAAAAAGATGGTATTAAAATCCCCTTTTAATACTGCCTGGTTGATGTGGCAGCTAAGGAAGACTTGGGAAACAGTCACAGATCATGACAGTTGGTGTGCTCTCGCTTTCTCAGGATTGAGCCTAAAGACAAAAGGTGCACCTATAGCGTCTGAGGCAGACAGTTGTTCCCAGCAGAGCTTCTCAGCTCCATGCTTGGTGACTATATAGCTTCCAAAAAGGAAACTCATGTCTAACTATCTCAGGATATGTAACTTAAAGGATTTGACATCATAGACATAACCTGTTCATTCCACCCTGAAAAAAATTATCTGTTCTCATCAGATGTTTTCGATAGGACAGCTTGTACAACTGCTACCAGGCTACCAGGTAGAGCTGATCAGAGATCAGCTTTTCATTTTTTTAGATCCTTTCTCCCTACGGCACCTTTCCTGCATCCAATCTCTCTTTCTTCTTCCCACCAAGAAAATAAAATTTGAAAAAACCTCAAGATTTTCTGCTTAGTTTGATCAATTTTCCCCTCCTGTTTTTTTGGTTTGACCACAAAACCAGACAACCCGTTATTAGCACAACTAATGAGCTGCTTTCTCAGAGTCTTCGTACCCTGCATAATGCAGAACATCTGCATCTTGTGTCAAGCTTGACATTTCCCTGCCTGTTCACCAATGGCCTTTTCCTCTTTTCTTTCAATGACTGAACGGGTTAACACTGCAACGCCACTAATGCAATGCATGGGAAAGGAAATGGGTAGAGTCTCCAGAACATTCTATTCTTACCACCTTGCCTTAATATTTCAGTAGAATTACCCAATTCATATGATAATTGTTTCCTTCTAATCAATGTTTCATATGTAACCTTGTTTATTCACTCCTACTTGTTCCCAGTTGCCAAGAAAGTTGAATTAGACTATTGGGAGTATCTATCTCTCATGATATTGAGAACAGATTAATAACGCTGGCAGCATGCTAACAAAGAGATGTTTTCCATTAATTAATGCTTATAAATAATTTGTTAAAGGTTATAGAGTACTTAATGTATGTCTTAATAAACAGCTATTACATGGACCAACGAAAAAAAATTGCTTCTAACTATAAAAGCTCTTCTGAAGTGCTTAGAGCACTTCTCAACCTTTCTTAAAAGAAAGGGCCACCTACTGTCCTGGAAAAAAGTGCTGACTGCCTAGTCCTGTAGAAATGGGCTGGTTTGTGCATCATGACCATAATGGGTTTCAAACGAATTTCTAATATTTTAGTTTTCATATTAACATACCCCTTTTTATTTTTCCTTGATGGATTGGTCACGTGCATAGGATTGCTTGTGAGACTACTTTTTTGGAACTGAAAGAGACCATTTTGCAGGCTACCTTGTGATGTCTGCAAACCATCAGTGATCCAGGCTGAGGCACAGTGATGTATGGTGCACACTGCTCGTGTAAGATTTCTTTATTAACTCTTGCTAGAAGTGTACTCATGGACTTAGATTCCAGTCGTTGACATTATTGAACAGCTGCATTCACACACACACATGCAGATACAGTTTATATTTCCTAAGAAACCATCTGGTTTTAATTTAACATTAGTAGAATATCGAGTTTCAGTAGGGCATCTAATGAAGAATGAAAAATCTGGATTTGGAACTTTGAAAAAAGGCAGCAAAGCTTGTCGTGTGGTGGATAAGGACTACATTAAGTCTCCTAGTGTCCCTGCTATGTCAGCAAGATCCATTGAATGTTACTTAATTGCCATATATAGGCCAAAACAGTGTAGGAAAGATTATAGTGCTGTGCAGACAAAAGTTTGGGAAGATTCACATGCTTCTAAAATCCCTCTGAGCCCATTCTCTGCCATTTATCACAGTGTCTCTACAGCAGAGTATACAAAAGAAACCTGAAGCTGTTTTCTTTGTTACCTGTCTCTGATCTCAAAAGCTGCATTTGCTCCATATGCATTGCAAGATTCCATAATATGATCTGGGCTGATCCCAAGAACTGAACTGGATTGTCCACAACATCCATTCACTACCACAGGTTTTTTTGGCTGATCTCAAGATAAATGCTTCCTTCCAGAATCAACTGGAAAAAAAATTTTTAAAAGGATATTCATATGTGATTATTTTACATTTGCTAGGGATAACGCACGAAGTAGTTCACATTCTTTATAGTGAGTGTACCAGCAAAATGACCCATGAAAATATAGTCGTCAGTTAAACTCAGTAGGAATAAGTTACAAGAAAACATAAACAAAAATTTTACGCCTGGTTTGAAAGATCCTTTGTCCAGACTAAACACACCTGTCAATTGTTTAGAAAAATCTCAAAGTACTGCAGCAGTGTTAGTAAAACTTTGCACCTGCTAACACTTTGAACTAGTTACAAGTGTCGCGTTTTGTAGGCGTGGGATGGAGCCTAGGAGATTAAGCAGTTAGAATTTAGTTTCATTTAAAGCGGTGGAAAAATTCCACTGAAGTCTTTGCATAGAATTAGTATCAAAGTTTTCATCAACTGGGGACTAAGCAAGGTTCACTTAATTGTCTTTACACAACAGATTTTATGCAATGTAGCATCTAAGGTGGCCAAAAGGCTTCTTAGCAAGGCCTTTCAACTACATTTTATAGTGTTCCAAAATGGTCACAATGATTCTTAGTAAGCAATATTCTCAGCAAATGTTGTGTTTTAATCAATGAAAGAAGACACTAGGTGGTTGCAGGTAATACGTATGATGATTAACAATTAAAATGGGTTGATACTGTCAATAACTCCAGAGCCAAGATAAGAGTTAGGATGAGCAAACATCTCCACAGGTAATGTTTGAACCTCCGAGCTTGGTGCTTGGAACAGAGGAGGCTGTTTCTCATCTAATGCACCAACATAATCGTGCCTAGAGACTACAGACTACACAGTCTTAAATCTTCTCTTTAGCCATATTTTTACAGGAAAAGGTTTAACTTCGCGTAGTATGTATGAAATATACGTGCAATAGGAACAGAAGTAGTTTTCTTTCCATTTCTCTAACCAATTAAAATGGTAACATTATAAATACACAATACATATTTGAGTCAAGAGAAATATCTCAGCCTTCAGCAGCCTACAGTGACATTAACTGAATTAACTTGTCAGACTTGGACAGGCTTCCTAAAATAAATTCACCTGCGGTATCCATGTTTGCACTTCACCATATTGTTCCCTGCTTAATTAGATACTAGCCACCGTTTGTTCCATGCTTTTAATCTTGATATTTTGCACACTGCTTTAGCTGGCTTAGACTGACTGCTCAGCTAAATATATAAGATGATAATAAGTTTAACAGCAAGGTAGATTTATAGTGCAGTTCAACAGTAACTCGTTATTGGCTACGCTAATCACGTAGCACACGCTAACATAATTACTCTAGCTCTACTGAAGTAAATATGAAATATAATATTTGCCAACTGAATGCTTGACATAGCAATACCTGACCCAAGAATCAAAAATAAAGTTAATTTGAGATGGGCTTTTTTTCATAGGAGGGAGATTCAGGGTCTCTGTCAGAGGAAGAGGTAGTTCTAGCAGGAACAGTCCTTGCCTCCTCACCCCTCCAGCTGCCATCTTTGCTATTTGGCACCTGGTTCCCTCAGCACGGTCAGTCCCTGCGCTACTCTCACACACGCACGCCCAACCGCTGCACTCGGGGTGGAAGGATACATTTGTTATAATTCCTCACACATCCCAGATCTGTCTCTTGGGAAAGAATGATAAGCTAGTGCCTGAGATACTGGACCCGGAAGGTTTTGTTTTCTTTTCCTTGCTGGATGATGCTTTATTTCAATCCTTAATTTCTTAATGCTTCAGCTTTTGCTTTCTAAAATGGGGACAATAATCTTCCTTTGGTCTATCTAGGCTGCAAACTTTTTGGAACAGACACTTTGTTTTACCATGTACACAAGACAGCTAATATTTTAGGACAGCTGAACACAGGACATGCTGATATTTTAAGTTATAGTAAGTAACTCTGATTACATATAGGGAAATCAAAACAAATCAGTCATCTTTCAAAAAAGGGCTAGTTCTGCAGCTGCTGGGCACTTCTGGTTAAAGCTGATTCTGCCCTAGGAAAACAGCTTGCTTTTTTAGTCCTTACCTCTTTCCTTTCTCCAGAGTCCCACAACTCCTCTTTCTCCTCCTTCGCATCCTCTTTTTGCACTCCATTCCTCCAAAAGCAGACAGCAGGACTAGCAGGGATATATTTTCCTACCAACATATTTCATACATGGTAAATATATTTTTGTCTACACAGAAACTTGTGATCAAAACCACATTTCAACTGATTTTCTGGATGTCTCGAACAACATCTGACAGAAGAGCAACACCTCTGATATTGCACACTAATCCCAGCTCAACGAAAATTTGGCAAAAGTTACCCCAAAACTTAACTTAGAGAAAATCTCCTAAAATCATACATGTTTTGAAGAGTGATAAACTGTGATAAACGCGCAGGAGATGCAGCCCTCACTCAGGAGCCGAGGTTGGAGGGTAAAAAGCTCCAGAGGGAGCCTGGGGGAGCGGTTCAGCAGCCCCGCTACCAGCCGAGCCGCAGGGAGCCTCCCCGCTTTGGGATGCCGCTCTCGGACGGCCGCCGGGAAGGGGCGCTCCCCGCGGGCTCCCTCCTCCGCGCTGCTCCGCGGGTGGCGGCGGAGCAGCCGCTCCTCGCCCCGCCCCGCGCCGCCTCCGCGCAGCTTCAGCACCGCCGGCGGCGGACAGCGCCCCGCCCCGCGCCGCCGCGGGAGCCCCAGCGCCGCGCCCAGCCCGGCGCTCCGGCGCGGCCACGTCTTGGTCACTGCTGTCCGGGGGACAAAAGAAAACACCTAAAAAGAAAAAAAAAAAAAAAGCCCAGCTACCCGTGGACTTGCCGTTGTGGAGCTCTGCGCTTCCCGGAGCGGCAGGTCCCGGTGCCCCGGGAGCCGCCGCAGGGTGGGCAGTGAGTGCTGTCTGCGTGCACGGGCGAAGCGCGAAAGCAGTGTGGAAACAGCTCCTCCTGCACCCAGCAGCTTCCCCGAAAATCCCCTGGCTCTTGCCCACCAGCAGCTCCCTCTGGCTCCTAGCAGAGCAGGCGGGAGAGCCGCTCTCACGGTGGAGATTTCCGAGCAGGGACGGCGAAGGACAGCGGTGATACAGCAGATGGCAACGGTATTTGGGGCAGCCAGCACTCAGGGGCGCTGCTCTGCTGGAACGAAATCTCTTGCTGATGAGACACCCCATTAGCCCACTGAAGATTCACACATCTTTGGAGCTGGGAAATCGTAAGAAAAATACCCGAGTTTTCTCTGCTCCTTTCCTTCTCGAGCTGATGTCTGCATTTAATAGTTTAAACACCTCCAGAAATTAAACCAGGGTGATAGCCTGCAAAAATAGAAGAGAAATGGCAAGTCCCTGTTTTGACGCAAAGTCTGTTGGAGTAAATTAAAAAAGTCCTTTTCCTTCAATAACTTGCAGATCAGGCCTTTGCACCCTGAACGGACTGAAGGATTTCACTAGTGAATACATCTCCAAAGCAAACACCAGTAAGACCTAGTTCTGCTTCTGTGTTTCCTTCACTAGGAAAGAAAAAATCACTACTATTGAAGGACGAATGAGTCTTTTCATTTACAGTTGAATTTTCCGAAAAAGCAAAAGTAAAATACCTATCTTATAGGCAGCTTGTCTAATTAAGTGTTCCATATGCAGGCACCTGGCCTGTATCAGTAACAGGCTTTATTCATTACCAAAAAAAAATGTTTAAAACTTCTTGTCTATTTAGTTGACTGCAGGTACTCTAAATGTCATAGGGTGATTTTCTCAAGAAAAGACACAAGTGCTACAAGTTTACTCAAACTAAGTTATTTACATTCAAACCTCTGTACTATAAATTTTCCTTTTCCACACAGGCAGTGCAAAGAAGCAACACTGTGTGCTCCGCAGCCTCTGGGCTATTTCTCCCTACCAAGTGATAGTTTGGCCATCACTACTCTCATCTCAGGTGCTGCTGAAGGAGGGAAAGAGGCTATCTGGCACTGTGCAATACTCTGTCCCTCTATTTCTCCCAGCCTATAGACAGCTGCAACCTGAGAGAGCAAAGACATCTTTAAAATACTCTCAAGCCATTCCCTCCTGCCTAAAACCTGGCTGGAGGAAAGACTGTTGTACCAAGACCATCACTCCAGGGAAGTTATCTTTTGCTTAGACAACACTAAGTGAGATTGGTGTTATATTTATCAGTGCAATAAACTGCTTCTAAGGTACCCATCATTTAGCTTCTGAGATCTAGTACTGCTTTTATCCTTCTCTAAAGTGATTCACAAGATGGAATTTAACAAGAAAAGAGAAGCTATGGAGCCTTTGTAGGAGAAAGTCTATAAAAAACCTCCTATATAGTAAATAGAAAATCAATAAGGAAGGAAATGTTTCCAAAATTTTAGGAGTAATTGCAAGCTAGAGAGGGGAAGAAATAAACAGAAAAAGAAGTAGAGTAACTTTAAAGAAGAAAGTATACGTAGTTAAGTATAAAGTATATTAAACCAGGCTGATCTTCATCCTGGTGAGCCTGCTGACACTGCCTGCCAGCAAGGGAAGAACCTGAGGTAGAAGAAAGACTGCCAGCACCAACATCCAGCTGAGAGCTGAGCTGTGCTACAGAGTTACCTTCTTTGGTCTGCTCCTGAAGAGAAAGTTCTGACATTAGCTGAGAGGTGCTCAGGAGCACCTCCCAGACTTCTTAACCTGCACAGCAGAGCCCAAGGCTTGCTGATTTGCCCTGACCTTCCTTAGAGAGCTTAGTAGGGAACATAAAGCTCAAAGTAGAGCAGCTTGGAGTGGAAAGAAGTTACAATTCAAAGCCAAGCCAGCCTTACACACAAGAATGTAAGCACAGTACTTTTATTTACTGGCATTTTCACCTTTCTCTCTTGACTTTTACTCCTTCCATTTATTTTTCTCCATATGTTCTTTTCCATAGTCTTCATGCATACACATAATGCCCCTGGGAAGGAAAATTTCCTAGGAGCACCAAAGTTTTCTTCTGTAGCCAGGTCTATAAGTTAAAAGACTTTAAAGATCTATTCCTGAGTACTCACCCTAGCACCAGTGCAAAATTCAACCTTATTAAACTCCTTCCATCCATTGGCAACATCCTAGTACCTTGTGGGACACTCAGTGTTTCTGAGGCACTGACGTTGTCCCAGTAAGCTCAGACTAGTTACAGCACTGTAGCTGCCTAAATCTGGGTAATTACTGAAGGACAGCAATTGTGCCCGTGAACAACGTGAATCAACCTCAGAGAGCCTTATCTTTGAATAACAATGAGCAAGGGGCATTTCTCTGTAGGAGCAAAGAGCTGGGCTGAGGTGGTCAAGAAGAGAGAGGAAGGAATGAAGCTGAGCTGTTGAAAGTCCTGTGAGATGTAGTACAACTGAAGCCAAACGAAATGATGCTGTGTGTTTATCGTGTGTAATGAACAGGATGGAAGAATTTCTCCTTCTGACAACCTCTTGTAACTATCAGCTCTTATGCTAGAAACAAATCATTGCTAAAACACATAGCAAAGCAGAAGCAGAGAGATGTGAAGGCTGCAAGGGACAACATCTTGCTCTAATAAGAGATCAGTTGCCCAGGGATGGAGAGGAGAATCATGACCTAACCCTGTGCCACCCTACATGGTTGCTCGACTGAACGTCTTCTGTTATTAAGGCATAGAGTCTGGGAAGGGAACTCTATTACGTGCCTATGGCCAGCTTTACGTTCCTTTAGGGCAGGAAGGTAGAAGAATGAGACCTCCTTTGGGGTGAGACAAAGGAGGAGGGAAATCCATGGACACATCAGATGTAAGGTAGGAGGGTAAATATAAGTATGAAATAAATTGAGAGAAAAATCACATTATTTGGCCTGTTGTGATTCTGCAATGTTTAGGGGTTTTTATGTTTTCATATCATATATTCAGGGCACCATTCCTGAGGTTTTTATCACAATGACTGCTTGGTCTGTCAAGATGAAACAGTTTGAGTTAAAATATAATGGATTTTTTTCCTACTTAAAATGAACATTTGCTAATATTTGTCATAAAAAAAATAAAAAGAAGGTAGGTTTAAGAGCTGAATGTTAATCACCTTTGAAATTTAGTATAAAGTCTTTAAAAAAAAATTTTGTTTCCTCTTTTCTTACAAAGATACTAGTAGATGTTTGGACATGTTATATCAGACCTTCTTCTTTAGCAAGAAACTAGAAGCAGTAATTGTGAGAGTAATCGTATTTAAATGGCACTTCAAACTTTTAAACTCTGCATTTTCCTGTTACACCACTAGGTGTGAGTGTTGGAGCTTTTTCTGTTGTCGGTTTTGCAGAAATACGTGAGAAGTTGCCATTCTGTGTCCTCTTGAATTCTCAAGTCACCCAAGCAACTCCCAGCTGACCTGTGACGACTACCCAGTGTGCAAATGGGAAATCACTAAGAGACTGCCCACTGCACGACACAGCACCCACCTGCAGAGCAGAATGCCTCAGCTGCATGCAAAACTCCGGCTCTTACATCCCTTTTGCCAGCCGTGCGTGCATGTACTGGGGAGCGGGGGTCCTGGTGCACAGCTTTGTGCGACTTTTGCAGAGATGAGCAACCCAGAGTTGGAATTTGAAAGGAAAACGTCACTGGGAGACCTCAGAGAATTTTAGAAACTAATTGGGGGAGACTGGTGTAGAGAAGGGAGCTTAATTAGCTTGAATGGAAAAGATGGGCGATACCACGTTTATCAAGAGAGAGGAAAGGCAGGGAGCGAAGGTCTGGGGACAAGAGCTGGTGCAGTGGCTGGTCAGAGCAAGCCTACGAGGCAGCAAATACTCATCCTCACTCTGAGCTCACCTCATACAGGCACATTCGGCCATTGAGGGAAAAGATAATTTGACTGGACAAAGTTTATCTCCCTGCTCTGTTTCTACTTCACTTTCTGTCTGTCTTGCTCCCATTGCAGGCATTTCTGGAGTAGTTTTTTTATCCTCCTACCATCTCCTCTCCAACTCCATCCACCATGAATTTTCCTCCATCATTTTTCCTGTTTTCTTCTGTCCCTTTGTTATTTCTTTACTAAGCATTCTGCTGGGAATCTTCACATTGATTACTGTTTTTTGTATGGTGGGTTTTGTCTTTGTGCAGTAAATCACTCCTCAACAAATAGTTATTTTTGTCTCTGGTATCTGTACCCACCAGTTGATAAAGATCCATTAATAATATCTATAAATGTTTTCAATTCCTGCATAAAACTTTAGAAGCTTGGTGGAAATAGGTTGAATAGGACATAAATTTATAAGCTCCCCAAAGGTAAACACATTCTGGAATTTGTGGTGAATTTTCAGTTTGACTGTAGCTGTAGGGATATGCTGAGATACCGACGTATTTCAGACAAGCCAGAGGTAAAGAAGCCATACAAAATTACTGCCGACTTTTAATCATGTTAAAATGTCAATAAAAAGAATATTGATCCCATCTTAGCAAAGCTTGGTAGATTTGGAAAGAAAATTGGAGATATTTCGGGACTTTTTGCTCCTTTATTTTAACTCAGGAGTGAAATAAGAGAATTTAGAATCAGATTCATTTTACAAATACATTAAGTGTTGGAAAATGGAATTAATTATAACACCTTACAGTGGTGCATTGAACAGTTGTATCTCATACAGCACTTGAGCAAGCAGGGGTCCAAATTTTGTCCTGTGATATGTAGGTACACTAGTAAAAAAAAACCAAACTGTAGTATAATGTGCCCAAAGACAGTACCCCTTTGAATCCTCAAGAAAAGTCCTAGGAAAGAATGGCCTTCACAGGGATGCATAAGCTGTCAAAAATACTACTACAATTAAATACCAGTAATCTCAAATTTATTGCATAATTTAAGAAAATCTCGCACAACTAGAAGATAAAAAGTAGGAATTAGCCTCCAAGCAGCCATATATTTAAATGTAATTCCTTTACACAAGAGAGAAACCGCTATTTGTAACATGAAGGCAAATCTCTATTGTGAGGTTAAAACCAGCAAAAAACAACCAGCGTGTTTTAATTTGTGTTCAAATGGCAGGTGTTGAATTGGGAAAATTTGCATGTGGCCAAACGAGCTGCGGTTTGGCCCCACTCTTTTGTGCCAGCGAGGTGAGAGGCGAAGAAGCAGTGATGTGTCCGGAAAGGAGCTCCTGCCTCTTGCCTTGTGCTTTCAGGCACTGCGACTGCCTGAATTACAAAGCCTCTTTCTGATCCTGCAGGAGAGAAGGCTTCTGCATTTCCTAAGGCATTACACAGAGAGGTAGGATCTAGGCCCAGCTTGGTAATATTTATCCATAATCGAGGCATTTAGAAGCAAACATGTTCAGACTAACTGGTGCAGTCCTTTCCAACCTTAACGATTCTTTGATTCTATTCTATGATTCTATGTTTTAGAACAGCTACTTCCCTCATTTTCTAGCAGTGTATCACTTTTAACCCCATGTAGTTTAAAAATTAGCATCAGATTTTTCAGTTTCATTTGGCTTTCTTAACCCATAGGTACAACTCTCGGTCACAGATCCATCCTGTTAAACTCCATAAGAATGATGGCCGTTTTTCACAGGAGCTCACATCATCCCAAAGTCCCTCTTAAGCACTGGACTGAGAGGATGCCCACACCTTATATTGGCTCCTGCCACCATACAGCAATCTTTTGTAAATTTTCAATAACTTCACTAGAGTTCAGAGTTCAAGTAAATACTATCCTACCATGGAGATACAAAGTACAGAAATGGGAGGTGAATTCCAGCAACCCAAACATCAGGCTGAAATAATATGCCAAAATATGATACAATGTAGTTCAAAACATAATATATATCCCTGTATATAATGAGAGCACTCACTAAACATAAGATTTTTAGCATTTGAAAAGAAAATAAATTAATAGAGAAAAGTTCTCTTTCAGGAAAGAGTGAGTACAATGCAGGAGATGGATATTTTTACCTCACCACTGCCTTAAATGGGAGGGGTTACTAACAAATAAAACCGCATGTTACTAACCCAAAACATGGTCATGGTCATTTGTATATACAATTATGGGATCAGGAATTCACAAATATATCTTTTAGCAGTGCGGCAGACTTCATCCACCCACTTGCCTTGTGACGACTGAGAAAAAAAGACGCAGTTTTCACGCTTCCCCCCGTTTGGTTGGGTGCGATCCCAATTGAAGTACTGTAGAGCCATGCCATTGACATCAACAAATTTCCCTTCATTTATCATGTCATTGACACCCAACCAAAACTCAGACACTCTAGGCATACTTTTCTTGCCATAATCTCGAAGAGTGTTTGTTTCATCATTATTCCTTGGGATAGCCAGTGTCCCTCCCTTGGCTATGCAGTCTTCGTTGGCTTCGTGAAAATGTTTGGTGCCTTCTGATATGAGGTAGCACTTCTTATGGGCCTTGGTCCCACGAAGACAGACTGTGAACAGATATTGGTTTGCATGTTCAGTAAAAGCATGGGCTATAGGTTTGAATAATGTTTCCTAAAATGATAATTTTCTGAAAGTATGTTGGGAATTAAGCAGACAAGTCCCTCAGCAAGAGGAAGGCTCTGGCCTCCACAGAGTCGGCCTGAAACTAGCAGTAAGATCAGACTTTCCTGCTCTTCCTCTTGTTCATGTAGGACCTTGCATGCAGCCAGCATGTCAGCATGCCTTTGGGAAGTCTGAACAGACTGCTCGCAGGCGCTCTGCAAAGCGCCTTGGACTACAAGGGATGACCAAAAGCAGAGCATGCTCTTACAGCTGCTGCAGAGAAGAGGCACGAAGGGGAAGGACAGACATAGCTGTGATCTTAACACTAGAAAGTGCTTTGGAGAATCTTTCCTGTGTTTATGCTGACAAACATCGGGCATGATCTCGAGCCCCAGATTCCCTCCAGCAATGCAACTTTCTCAAGGATTTTTTTCTTTATTTTGCTGTTTCGGAATGCTGCAATATAACCCAGGCCTGTTGTCAGTGTGTCTTTCAGCAAATAGTCCTGCTTTCACACATTTTTACCTGATTTGATCAGTCGTAAACCTGATGGAATGGATGAGGTAGGGATGTTTGTATTGTTAGCAGATGTGAGCTGGTCATCAGGAAATCTGTACTTGGCTTTATAGCAAAGAGATAGATCTACAGATCTTTTCATATTTATGATATTTAAGTGCCAAAGAAAAGTTCTATGCATTAACTAAGCCTAGCTCCTAGCAAACAAAAGCAGGACAGAAAAAGTACTATTGTAAATATGTCCTGCTCACCAGGGAAATGTTGATTTGAAATTCATAATGCAAATTTCTGTCTGAGTGATTGGCAAAAGAATATTTTGACCTACAGAACAGTACATGTTTGCCTCTTTAGTTCTTAATTTCTGGTCTTTCCAACAAAGTCTATCCCTTCAAACTCTAAATTCCAATGAGGTAAAGCGACAAATCTAGAAACACTTTTTTTAAATGTAAACTTATTACTGAGCTTGCATGACAATCTGAACCAAATAATCTAAAAATTTACATTTATAAATCTGTTTGCTTTTAGTTCTACTGGAACATATCAGGGAAGTCTTGATGTAAAGTCCAAATGTACTGGAACTTTAATTTGGCATGTGCTCTGTAACTGGAATTGCCTTGCAGGACCGCTGTAAGAGTTCTTCCAGCCCAAGGTCTCTGTGGGCAGGCTTGCAGGAGTGAATCCTTAAACTTTGCTTCTCAGCTATCCTGATGCAGGTACATGAAAAACTGATTCTCGCAAGAAAAAATACTTAGGAAAACTCTCTTCGAAGGAGTGTTCCTTCTGAGCTGAAGAATGTAGCAAAGGCCTTGAATAAACTGCTGTAACAATTATTTTTAGAATCCTGCATGTGACTACTTCCAGATTATTCCGTTTATTGCTTAAACTCATTTTGTACTTATCTTAGAAATATGTCATGAAACAATATGAGCATCTTCTGTCCTGATGTTTTCTATAATCTGTTTCTAATTCCTGTCATGGGTTCTTGTAAAAAAATAATTATGTATCTGATGAACAGGATATGGAAATCCACTTTGAACCATATCCTGTATGTCTCAGTTTTTTAGTATTTCCAGTTGTAGTATTTATTGCATTCCTTAGCTGCATTTTCAGGGTCTTCATTTTCCGTTAGGGCTTATCCTTCAAATTTTATCTTTTCCAACTGCTAATGGCCAAAGAAAAGTAATTAACATATGTGCTAAACGTCGAATTCTTGAACAAATTTATATTCATGGGAAAGATCAGAGAGACCTTATCTACTTCAACAGTGCTGCAGTGCTGCTCCCTCTTTAGGGAGAAAGTATGTGCTGCTAAATGGTGTGTGGCAACATTTCGCGGTATGTAGAAAGGAGACCTAGGAAATTCAAGCAAAATAAGAAATCAGATTGCAATGTATGTCTTGGAAATGTCCATAAGCTAAAAAAGCAGCTCCTTTCTCAAGTATCATAAGGCCATTAATAAATGCAGTCAGAGCTAGAGGAGTGATGGGTCTCTTTTTGCCAAATTTGGAATCCAGTTGAACAGTGTGGGTTCTGAATTTACAAAATAGCTCAAAATAGGTTTTGAGGATAGAAAATCTCCTGTCTCTGGTTTCATTTCTAAGCCACCACATACTTACTCTCAAGCTCCTTCTGGAAGCAATACAGGAATTACTTTTAAACAAGAGTTACTTGTCTAGCACAGGCTCCCTCTTTTAAGAAACTTCTAAAGCCTTCTTAGAAGAAATATAAAATAAAAATATTTTGTAAAGCTCAAAAAGCTCTATGTAACCCAAGATGTAAAACAGGACAACCCAGATATTACCATCCCTAAGGAAAATATGTTGTTTCATGTGAATGATGTAATTTCCTACGTAGTGTCCTCGTATACATGTTTAAATGCCAAGTTTTGTGTCAACAGCTGTGAAAAAGCACAACTGTCTAGTAGGTGCATGCGTGTTTACCCTTCTTTTTTTGTTTGGAAATTTCCATCTGGCTATTAAAGACTTAAAGGACTCTGCACACTGATGCAGGATATTTCTGAACATACAGTGAGCATTACTTTGAAGTTTTATGGCAACACTAACATTTGAATGCCACAAACAGCACACTTTAAAAAGGGCCAGTCCTTTTTCCTTCCTTTTAGGGGTATTCTCAGTCTTTTCCATGAATATTTTTGCCAGATAGCCGATGTTCATATCACAGCTGGGGACTTAACTCACTGACTATATAAACCCTCAAACCCAGTGACCCTCATTGTGTTGCCTTTGTGTGATTATTCCTAAAATCACAGCTTAGAGTTGTGCATAGCAAAGACAAAAGTAGTTCTTGCTCCAGATTAGTTCTTGCTCTTAGTGAAGAATTGTCACTTGTGCATCATTAGTTCCAGCTTGATGCCACTTGAATGCTTCCTTCAACATTTGTCACCATTACAGCTATGGCACACCATGCTCTCAAGGAGGTATATTTCTCAGTCTCACATCCCCATTAAAGAGAAGGATGGGAGTGAAGGAGAGAGGAAAGGCAGTGATAATTTTTGAGCCATTGACCAGTGTAAGCTGCTTTACCTGTCTGAAGTGCTTGCATTTCTTTCAGAGCGTTTACTTCTCGCCACAATTTGTCAATCTGGGTCTTTAGGTCATCTTTTTCTTAAATAAAAGAAATACAGAGAAATGAACAGATATGCATGTAAAAAAATATTTTAAAAATTGTATGTTAAAAGCTGTTACAAAATATCACTAGTTTCTGCGTTGCTGAGATGTTTTGATTTCTTTTAAAGACTTTTCCTTAATGAAAGGATTCCTGTAGAGTTCCTATAAAATCAGGAGGAACCCACCTTTACCTTTCACCCTCATAGTTTAAATCTCATTTTCAGTTGGACTGCATCCTGGTAACTGTTTGAAAACCATGAATTGTTGCAGCTAATCATTTTTTAGTGTGCCAGTATCTAATTTACAGCAAAATTTGCCTATTTACTTTCGAACCTGTACACCATGGTGTATATATATGGCATACAAGTAATAGCAGGACACAAGTTGTGTTTATTCAAAGAAATGTTATTTCTGTGAGCATGGAAGGTTCACGCAACTCTTGTTTTAGCACAGTGAGGAACAACTAATATAATCCAGCTTTTCAGACTGAATGTACGCAGACAAGCTTGCTGACCTGCAATTTCCCCTCCCCAGGAGAAGCCCTTCTTCTCACACAAATTAAGTCAGGATCACCATTCCGTACCTCTTAGAAAAGCACCAAGAGGATGGTGGGACAAGAAAAGAAGCTAATTTGCACATAACTTCATTTTCATGTCCTCTTTTCCAGTCTTTTTTCTTAATCATTGTAATATTTCACCACCATCAAACGACTAGCAGGCATGCTTCCATTGCACAAGATGACAATTTGATTGCAAGAGTAACCAGACCTTCCAGAAGCCACAGTAATGAACATGAGGAATAAATAAGCTCTTTCACGGAGCAGAACTAACAAACCCACAGTTCCTACAGAGCTGTGTTACATCACCCAATCCTCCAGCTGCACCCCAGAAATCTCATCTCTTCTCCATAGTCCCTACTGCCTGTGAGGATAACCCAGCTGTCTGTCCTTCGTGACTCCCTGGTTCCCAAGGCAGAACTCCCAGTTCCTCAATCCATGCTCCTCCCTATGATTCCCAGATCACAGGAGTCTCTCCCTGTCCCCTTCAAAAAAGGCAAAAAGCAGAACAAGCTGAGCTCCTGGTGCAACCTTTTCATAGTGGGAAACTAGTGCAGATTTTTTTTTGAGGGGAATCTTCATTCTGAATTTCATAAAATATTGGGAAACTTCTGCCAAATTGTTTCAAGTTCAAAAGTACTGGAAGGTTGACAGAGAAATGTCCCAGGAAAACAAATGTATAAGCAGCTTGTCCTTAGGACACCAAGCTAAAAACTCTAGAGATTCAAGAGGAGAAGTATATCTAACTGTATAGCTCCGGAGCAGTGTAATCATGTTGTACAATGGCTTTATCAAAGCTGCAGTTTGCTCATCGACTAAGAGTTTAAATATTTGCTGTTAGCATAACCTCCACCATATCCTCTTTTATATGAAATAGGTCTTTAAATTAAATACACGGACATTTCCAAACAACATTCAGTGGTTTTTCATTTGCTCTGTAAGCTTTGCCCTGGGAATTTATGCTTTATCTTTTTCTGCTAATTCTTTTTTCATTAGTTTGACTTGCTATTTCACAGTACTTGTCACACAGGTAAAGTAATATTCCACAAATATTAGGCAGACGTTCTGCTAAAATTAGAAAATGGTACAAAAATCTGAACAATAGCCCTTGGAGACTGAATATTTTATTCTGCTCTTTTCCATCATATATATGTGAATTTCTATTCTTCTGATCTCAGTTGATATAACTGCATTACTAAGAAGGACCGGACAGAGTCCTTTCTCAGCTGTACTTCTGAGACCTAAATAATGTCAACAGAGATGAACAGGCATAGCAGAACAGTATATTTATAGCTGTTTTACAGCTCTATTTCCATAACTCATTCTGCCACCTTATTTTTTAGTTTGCTAACTCACAGATAAATGTTTTAAAGACAGGTATAATATAGATTCTACTGTCCTTTGTTAGTAGCATTTGTATAACGTTAGTTTCTGGTTCATGCAATGTTATTTAAGTACATAGTAAACCTGCATAGTCTAGTCTATAAGCCTGTATCCCTCCTCCCAGTTAAAGTCCAGTACCTTTCACTCTACGTTTGCTGTGCTTCCTGGCTTTGAATTTGGAAGCCTGGCTGATGGTCTGATCCAGCAGTAGTATGCTTATGAGTAGAAAAATCATAAGTCCAGTTTGTGCCATGTCTCTTCTAAAGAACTTAACACAAAGCTTCAAGAGGTTCTCCTCAGCAGCTCCGAGAACAAGTCACCTAGACACATTCCAGTAGGGACTGACTGAGGTCGGTTTTATAAAAGTGTAGTGATAGGGTTGGCTGTATTCCTTGCTTACGAAATGTGTTTAATACTTAAGCTGGCTGTAGCATAAGGCACCTCCTTGTTCTCACATCACATCTGCAATTTCTATTTCTGTTTAGAGTTTAGCTGGGACAGGTTGCTGTAACAGAGGCTGTACTAGCACTGAACAGTGCACCAATTGCCACTAATAAGCTCCATTTCTCCTGTTTTAACTCTGAAGCCAAAAAAAAAAAAAAAAAAAAAAAGAAAAGCAGATGGATGCTCAAAAACACCTTGTGCAATGTCAGCCTCAAGGAGGGGTAGTCAAAAGATTTCTGCAAATACAACAGGCTTGCGCAGCATGGCTCTGACCCAAGCTGGCTGACTCATGACAATGGCCATGATCTAATTCACATTGAAATGAAAAAAGAATTTACTCACTCCTGAGTAAATGCAAACATTGCAGCTACATACACACACACACATGTATGCACTAAGATCACATGAGGTGAGGAGTGCATTTATTAGTTTATAAGAGTTAATAAATGCTTGAAGATATGACTGCATTTGTGATTAAGAACAGTGTGTTCCATCAGCAGGATCTAGTGAGGGAAACAAAAGATAGTGATACTCTCCCAAAGGTTCTCAAGTCCTGACTATATGGTCAGAGCAAGAGATGGTGCTCTCAGTAAAGCACAAGATCCTTGAAGCAGGAGAGCATCTCTCTGGACTCCAGAGAGCTCTCTGCATTTGGCTCCCTTTTGTTTGCTCTTGGGCTCTGTTGAGATTTGTGGGGCTGCCTTTTAATTGAGATTCCTGTAAGTAGTAGAACCTCTCACTGATTTTGGTGGGCAAATGAAATTGTCACAATAAAGTGCCCATCCATTATGCTCTTTTCTTTCTACTTTTTTCTTCTGCCTCCCCCAGTAAGATAGAGCTTGTTTAAAATGTTGACACTGAAGTCATCGTTAGGTGATGGGGTGCTGTTCCAGACACCTCTGTGTCACCTCTGCGTTGGTTACATTCTGCTCACGTGGCCAGATTTCTTCAGAACTGTAACAGCAAGAGACTTATTACTTTATTAAATGAAAGCTGAGATTGAGGGACGTGCTGTTACACTACATGAATGCATACTGGCTTTTTCCAACCCCTGCATACAGTCCAAAAGCACTTCAGTACTTATAATATCAAACACACCTGCACCATCTGTTTTGGATACCTTTAAACAACTACCTGTATTCTAATAATCTAAAACTAGTAAGCATCTATTAATCATTAGTTAACAAACTTTTCATAAATGCATCCTGATATGATAAAACTTAGTTTCAGTAGTCCTGCTTCAAAATATTGATGTATGTTACATTGTGTAGGGAAACCTCTGAACTAACAATGTGAAGTCCCCAGTGCTATTACGGAGCATAACACACTAGAAATGGTTACCTGAGGCTCCCACCCACCCAGGACTGCCTAACAAATCACTCTCACAGCTGCACATTTCAGTGCACGGTTAAATGTGGAAAAGGCTGTCATTCCAACTAGCACTGCAATGCGAGCTGTCAGAGAGGAAAACAAGCAGGTTTGCAAGGGTCTAGTTCAAGATTTAATCTGTCATTTAGAACTAACCCTAAGTTCAGGGTTGATCCATATTTTATCCCAGTAATATCGGGGCATCAATATAAGTTAATTAAGGGCAGACAGCTGAATCGATAACTGCCTCCAGTTTGTTTTTCACTTAGTCCCTTCTCAGAGATTGTGAAATTGCACATGAAGCTGATCCTGAACCGCTGCATCTTGTAGCCTGACATGTTAAACTCGTGCTAATTTTGGGTTACCTCAGTAAGGGAGCCGTAAACCCCTGGAGCTGTTTCACATGGAGCTTAGCTGTTCCACAGGGTCGGAGAGAGGCAAGACCAGCAGCTGGGGTCAGCAAGCATTTTAGTGTGCATGTCTGAGCACTCAGTACCAGAATGTACTTGTTCCTGCTCCTAGGAACTTCAGTTTTCTGACACAGGCTTTCTCTTCTTTCTGTGAAATAAGTCTGACAGAAAAAGATTTGTACTCTACTGAGGCAAGCACACAACTGACTAGAAATGGAAGTTCAAAGAAAACACAGGTTTGGTATTCTGAGAGTTCTTGGCCAAGTGCCTGAGTAAATACCTGTGATTTTTAGAGTATGCAATATTATGTCATTTTAAGACCAGACTGAAACTCTATTTTGAAAGCTTCATCCTCCTCCTTCAGTGGTCTCTTTGAGCATTTTACCAGTCTGCAAGTAGCTCAGCTGGACTCCACTCCTAAAACCTGAATCACAAAGCTGTCCTTGCAGCTGCTGTGAGAGACCACAAGGGTATAGGGGCTTGTTTGTCTAGAATTTGTCTGGAGTACCTGAGAAATAGGTTTCACACTTATGACTAATCTATAGCAACTGAGGAAGCTAGTTTAACTTCTTGTATACAGTGTGTGGGCAGGAGAGTCAATGAAAAGTCAAAATATGTTGCTGAGAAGACGTAAACTGCCAGTGCTCCCAGAAGCAGGAAATGGAACCACACAGGAGGTCTAGAGTCTCACTGAAGTGAGTATCTGGTCTGTGTAGGGTCTTGAAATCATCATTACAATGTCATTTAGAGTTGTAATTTTTCTTTTACTAGCATAGTTATAGTAATATAATACAGCTGAGAGAGCGATAATACAGCCCTATACACCTATATTTAGGTGTAATTTTTCCCGGGACCTATTACTCCTCTTTCTGTATCAGAATGTGCTGTACAAGCATAAATAGCCTCATACCTTTATAGCTACATCCAGACTAGGATGGGATTGCACCTTTTTATTTACACCAGTATAGTAGAACTCCTGCCTGCAGACAAAATTATAGTTTCTCTTGAAGTGCTTCATTCACTTCACAGCACTCTTGAAGTGCTTTGTTTGATAAGAAACATCCAGCAAAAGTCATAGCTGCTGTGCGGCGCAGGCACGTGGTTTATGGCTCCCGTCTCTTCACCTCATTCTGTTTGCTTTCAGACAACCAAACCATTCAGAGCATCAGCACCCTTTGGTAAAAAGCTTATTTCAGTTTCTTCACAGAGGCTCTTCAAGGTAAAAGTCTGTTCCCCTCAGAGACAGTTCTACCTTTATATGCTCCTGTAAACTGGCTCAGAAAAACCTCTTCATACTGTTGTTTTTTCCTCTCCATTCTCAGCCATCACTGGGTTTGTGGAAAGAACATGCAGTTGGGCACAGAGTGTGAGAAGTCGGTGTGAGATGAGGACTAGATGGATGCAGGGCTGAGATCCTGAAATAGGTCTGGCTGCAGAAGCCATTTCCTGTTGTGTGGAGTAAAATCCTATGTAGATAGATCATGTTCTTTACTTAACTCCTGAGGTAGCAGAGCTACCAATAAAACACTACTTGTAAAAAATATTCTTAAAGAAACTTAATGCTTCAGTCTGTTGAAAAGCAAACTGCTCACGTATTTCTGGTAGACTGGCTATGTTTTACTGAGATCTACAGTCCCCTCCATGCTTCAGAGCTAATTGTGTTGTGGCATGTTTGACCAAATGGAATCTGATGGACTGTATCTGCTACTGAAGTCATAGCAAACTTTTTTTTTGGCAGCATTTTAGTTGTGGAAAATTCAGCTCAGCATAGGATTTGGAAAACAAGCTTGTATGTGGGTAACTATTTGCCCCTTCTACCCAGAATATAAAAAGAAAATGAAAATTAATCAGAGCTGTTGCCAGGTTAAGGAATTTCAAATGGGGCAATCCAAAGTAGGACTACAAAGTAGTAGCCAACAAAAGTAGGTAACTCAAAGGTTAGTAAAAGGTTTATCATCTCTTATGCGTCAGTTTTTATGACTGTCTTGGCTGGTAAATGGGATCCATTAGTTTATTTTCATTTGTTTCAGTTAAATGTAACAAATTTTGCAAATTCTGCTAGTCACGGATTATGTCGTGCTTGGAAAATTACTGTATGCTTGGTTTCTTTGGCCTTGAAAAGTCTTTCTTAAGGATTTGATCTCAGTCCAACCAGGTATGAGGCAGGATTATGGCTGACATCCCAACACCAAAGTTATTTTGGGGAAATTTCTACAAACCGTGTGTTTAGAAAAGGGAAGGGCTAACCTTATGGTATGTGAGGTTCTGTGAAACTTATTAATGATGTTTAGGGTTTTCACAATCAGTTCAAGTTTTTCTTGTCATGCTAATTTGCTCTTTTGCAAGGAAATTTTCTGGCTACAAGTGATCCACTCTATTAGAATTAAAGGACGTTCCAGGTTTATTGCAAAACCAGGCTGCCCACCAATGACCTGCACTGAAGGTCACTGAGTGTTGAAAAGGGGGCATTCATGTCTTCTTTAAATATGTGATGGTGCTATCCCAAATACATGCCTCACCTTGGCACTGTGGCACTGATAATGGGATTGATCAATAAATAGGTTTCTCGAGGTGGTATTTTTCAGTTCCAAACCTAGCTGTTATTGCCTACAGGTCTGGTGCTTTTCGCTTCCCATGCTGTAAATACAAGCTTCAAAAAATGAAGAAATTTGAGATATAAATAATGTATGTGTACTGAAAAGATGAATCAAGGCAGTATTTTGAGCTGCTGGAGTAAGTGCCTTTTGTATCTCTTATTTGGGGCCTTTGTCCTAACAGCATCTCACAGCTGGGTCTTAGCAAGCAGAGAGGAGGGTAATCAATTTGCAAGGGGCAGCAGAAAGACTTGTTTTACATCTATCACACATCTTTAAGGCAAATATCATCATCTTGTCTATGTGACCAAAGTATCTCACCTGTACTCCTTTCATTCTCTTGTAATGGCAGTGAACATAGATTATGGGTTGTAAAGCTGAGAAAATACTGCTTATCAAAGTCAGAAGAGATTCAGAATTCAGAAGAGATTCACCAAATCTGCATGAAGCAATGTTTCCAAAGCCATTGTGCTCTTTTTGGTTTTTTTTGGTTACCTATCCAATGCCACTCTGCACTGACAAAGTTGCTTTCTTACAGGATTCAGATATCCCAAAGAAATGGTACAGTTGCCAAATCCTTTTTACTTCAGGCCTTTAGCTGAAAAAAATTAGGTGCTGAGTGTTTTGCTGACAGTCCTTACCTATTTCTTTAGGCAGGAAGGACCCCAAAGATATAGCCATCAAAACATTTCTCTCTAAATAGCTATGTGAAATGTGCAGAGAGCAAACCATAATTGCCCTCAAACCAGAGACTTTTTTACAGATCACTTGACTCTGAGTCAACTCTAAAGATAAGGGACTTCAGGAGAAAATTTAAAGCGGTTTCTTTGCAGTCCAGGTGCAAACAGAAGAGTTGAATGGGGTCTTTTAAAATGCTACTCCTGTGGACTTGGCGAAATTTCCATTTTGGGAATTACTGGCAGCAGCTCAGCTTGTTTAAGCCTCAGGATGTGTGTGAGAATGTGTCTCTCTTTCTCTTTTGTAAACACAAATTACCTGTTGTGCTAATTTTTCTCCTGTAATGTGTGCTGCCTTTTTTCCTTCCTGGAAATGATCTGAGAACACCCTAAGCATTTAATTTCTTCCTTTAAATATTTTATTTTTTATCATCACCGTCTCTCTAATATGAGGTTTTCCAGCTTCATATTAACATGATCTTAATAGGTTCTGCTCATCCTTCCATGTGCCAGACAAAACGATCTGGACAAAGCCTTGATTTAGCCATGGTGAAGCTCTCCAGACAGTCTGAATTGCATATTCAGAGGTTCATAGCAGGTTACCAACAGTGCGTACTGCCAGGAGGGCTGGCCAGAGTGAGGATTACGTTTTGGCTTATGGAGGTGTTTGCAGGATTTTCCTATAGCAGATGGAAAATTAGACCTTCTCAGGAGTGTGATCATGTCTCCCTTTGGTGGCTGCGCTTCACTGAGGACTTGAAGGTTCTGCTAAAGGGCTGAAGCCTTCTGCTTTGACAACCCAGAAAGCCGAGTTCCCACCTCAAGTATGGCCATATGACCTCTGAGGTCCCTAACTCCTGCGCTATGGCCCTTCTGCAGAGGTGCTCTCCGAGAGCTGCTAGCCTGGCTTGGGGCAAGAAGCCAAACCACATCTCTGCAGTTCAAGGCTGTCACAGGACCTGCAAACAGCTGACCCTGCTTTACCGTGTCTTAGAAGCAGCACTACCCCCATGCACAAGCACAATCAGCTCATGCACCAGGCCCCAGGGCTGGAAAACATGTGGCATTATCCAAGGAAAACAGTGTTCTTTAAAGTTTAAAGGAAGTTTTTAGCTGCCTGGTCAGGAAGGAAAAATAGCACCTGAATGTAAATGCTGAGGAGATGTCTGCTTGTCTCTGAAAGCAGACCCAAGCAGTGAGAAGTGGAAAACAATCCTGCCTTGCTGGCGGCTGGGAAAGGGGCAGCTGGGGCAGTGCCGAGCTCCTACCTAGCAAACCCTACCACCACCCACCATGCACATCCCTGACGCCATGATGGGGTAAAAGTGCAAATCACACATCACCTACTGGATGCTGAGGGTGGAAAAGAAAAAATAACCCATATTCATGCAATTGCCTTTAACAGCCCAAGATGTCTCATTGAGAGGTAACATTCCTTTCTGGGAATGCTGCCCTCTTGGGAAAGGTCAACAGTATGACGTTCCCTCCCATCTGCTCTCCTGCCCTTAAGGCTGTGTTTTGCTGATACACAGATGAGTTATATACTGTTACCATATTAGACAGTCATTTCAAACGCTGCCCCTAAAATTTTCCTGATTACAACACAGAAATCTGTGAGGGCTTTTTGAAGTCTGAGTTACTTTTCCCTGCTGAATTCTAGCTTGGGCAGAAAGAGCCATGATGAGGTAGCACAGCATCCATCTCTCTTGTTAGCTGCTGTCTTTAAGGATTTGAAATCTTAGCGTATGTCTTGTGTGGGTGTTGAAGCCAGACTGGCATGGCCTCCAGTGCAAGCCAGCAAAACACATATTTACCTGTCTTTTCTGCTATGTTCTGTGCCGTGTTTGTTGATAGCACTCAAGCCATCTCGTAAACAGCCAGCTCGTTAATGTCTGTATGAAACACACTCACTGCACTGTCTGTGCGGATAGATCCTGGTTGAGATACTGATAATATCTGAAGGGATCAGCAGAAGGTAGCTGCAGCTATACCTGAGAGAGTGAACTCATCTGCAGTTCAGGAAGATTTCAGAAGCAGCGGTTATAGAGCTGGACGTGGCATTCGTAGATCTGGACATTCCTTGGGACTCAGAACTGAAGGAATTCACATTATAACATTATAACTAGCTAAAAGTGGCTGTTGGTCATGAAAAGGGGTATACAAATCCCCTCTTCTCCTCATCTTCTTTTCTTCCTGAAAAATGAGATTCCTCTGGTAGAGTTGGGGGATGCCGTAAGACGTGTATCTCTCTGTGCACTGCCTCATGTCACACACATCATCATCCATCTTCTATATATTTCCAGCGTGGTGCTGCATCCTCTCCCACAACCCCACAAGTCAGAGAACCTAAGCTGTGGGTTTAAGCAGCTGAGGATGTGCAAGCAGCAGGGCCACACTCCCTGACAAAATACACAATGTTCTGGGAAGGTCTTCAAAGAGGACTTGGAGTAACATTATTATTTTCAAGCAAGATGTTTGTAAGCAAGATTTGTAAGTAAAGAGGGAAAGAGAAATTTGCGTGATCCCCTGTATCCAACTACAAAGGCAGCTGATGCTCACACCCATCCAAAGCCTGAAACCTGGCCTGTACTTTAGTGTCAGAGCTTCTTCCCAGCACATGATGCTACATATTATGCATATCTGTCTGTTGCGTGACCTTACACATCAGGGAAGAAGGGAGTTCAAAGACTGCATTCAGCCTTGGAGTTTTCTGAGACTGAAATTTGATTCCTCAGTGACAACTAGAACAGCAGGAATAAACAGGCTATTCATGAAAATATTTTCAAATAGTACTTTCAAATGGAAAATATTCGGGCATTTGCCAAGTAATTTAGACACTGTGTAAATGTAAATGCCACAGAATTTTTCATTATTTCATTATTCATTCCGTCATGCACATTCTTACTGCAGTTTATTCTCTTTTCCAGCAGATGTCTTAAGTGCCCTAGGAATGATTAGGAGAGCTTTGATTTTATATTGCTTACCCATCAAAGTAAAAGAGAAAAAACCAGGCTGTCCTCTGCTTAAGACTCAGGGTAAATCCATTTTGTTCTGTCGCCTTACACCAGTGTTACCCAGCAGAGGATCAGGCTCAGTCTGATTATACAGTTTCTAGATGGTTCGTTGCTGTAGGAAGAGCAGTGCAGACAGACACCCATCAGGTCCAACATGTTTGTGCAGTTGGAGGTCCAGAAGGAATGAGAGATCATCTGTACTGGCTTTGTCAATATCATTTCCTGAAGTGATGCTATGAGCTCTGCCCAGATGAAATCAGCTTCATATAAAAAGGCGACACGATTTCACAAGTTACACGGACATCTGACTGATTAAATTGGCTGATTAATCTGCTAAAGATCTTTGAATCTCAGGAGCATATGTATTGGATATCACCTCATTGCAGTGGGAGAATGAGCAGGTCTGTTCTCGGTGCCTATCGAGCCACAGGACAAATCTTTGCAGTTCTCATGCTCCTCCCTGCAGGACCAGGTTCTCTGCTGACATGGAGGCCTGCAGCTAACATGGACCTGCCAAGTCTTATGCTTTACCTTGCTCCTCACCCTGTGCTTCTCCCCTGGCAGCACCGGCAGCTGTACGCCGCTGCAGTGCAGTGCTGGCAAGCGCAGGCTCGGGTTGCAGCCATGTGCCACGGTTCCTCCCCTCTGCCATGCACTGGGCAATCAAACAGTGGAGAGCGTTGCTATTTTATGGCTTCATCACACCCTGTGCTCTCCCTCGCTCAACAGACTTGCGTGTTACTGGAAGACTCAGCCCACAGAAATAGGGAAGGGGAAGTTCCTGTGAGTTAAGTTCTCACTAAGGGCAACAGAGTTTTGCCTGCGTGAGGCTGGTGGCCTTTGCTCCTTCTCTGAGCAAGAGTCAGGGACCATCTCTGCATGCAGAGGAAAAGTGGTGCCAGGCCACCAAAGCTGGACACATACAAGCAAGCCAGTAACATTTATGCAGCACTAGGTATGAGCTAGTCCAGCCTGCTGAGATGGCAAGGCTGTTCCAGATACGAGCTGGCAGCTTTGCACAGAGCTACATGCTGCTGTGTAGCCTTAACAGCCTGGGTCTCCATTAGTTTGAGGAACTTGGCACTGCACACTGCTGCTTGATGTAGGTGCTCCCCAGGCTGCAAGCCGTGCATGGTGCCTATCGAGGCAGTCCCTTCACAAGGGATTTAATGTGACCAGGAAACGAAACAGCTGTTGTAACGAAAGGCTAGCAAATTCATCTCTTCGTGCAGACAAGCGCTTGCTTTGCACAGCCAAGCTTCTTATGCAGCCTGGCACTGGACGGGGCAGCATGGCCGGCCTTCGCACGCTGCCCCTGGTAGAGCAGAGGGCTACGAGCCCCCTGGAGCGCCACGAGCAGCACAGCTGCAAATGCAGAGGAGCAGCTGCATTCTCTGTGCAAGCATTTTTCCATTTTGTACTTCATTTACTTGCTCCAGTGGCTCCATAAAACCAGTATAAACCAATACTGCATCCTCAGGAAAGATAATTGGGTTCGGCAGTGCGTATATTGTATTTTAATATGGAGAACTGAGTAAGAATTTAAAAAAAAGAATCCTGTTTTTTTTTACCCCCATCAAAAAAGTTACGACATGGAAATAAATATTACTCCCTTGATTTTTAATACTGCAGCTATGACTAGGTTCATTTAGAGGACTAACCAGCTTGATGCTGTCCCTATCAAAGCCGGTGGTAAAACTCCTATGAGATTCCAGTTTGAGTTGAATTTACCATCTTAATGGGAATAAGGAAGGAAGCTTGGAACAATTATCCTTTTATTATCCTGTTTTGCTTGATGATTAGCAAACAGAACACTGTGTAATAAATTTATACATTGCTGACATGTTGAACAAAACGCAGATCGAAAATCTCATATGAGTCATATTGTGTATGTTTTATTAAATGAACCTACAAGGCGAGGGAATGTGCTGCAAGAAAGACAATATGGAAATGAGACTAACATTTACTACGTAAACTGTGAGAACTGGTTAGAGCAAGCCTCACGCAGCACAGCCAATGGCATCTGATATGTTTAGGTGAGTGGTTGCAGATTGATCACTCAAATGAGACCTTGAAGACAATTCCTTCTGTAAATCCCTGTCGCAGGCCTATGCTGAGTCTCTGGTACAGCCTCTCTCTAGTGACACGCTGCATGAACACACCACTGATGTGTGGGTCCAACGTCACTTGGCAATCAAACTATAGTGTGGAACTCATTTTTACAGCCCAGTATGCAACATCATTTCCCACCTGATCCTCAAATGGAGCAATCCCAGTTCCACCCATGAGGTGAGGATGAGCCAGAATGGCAGGATCTGCAGCTGAATCCAGGCACTGCTTGTTGGAAAAGGCTGGGTTCAGGGATCTGCATTGCTCCTTAAACTGTCATGCCATACCAGAGGTAATTACTCAGATATACATGAAGAGGATGATCAAGAAAATGATTGTAAATGTTTATAATGGCCACATTCAGTATTGGTTCAGGCTCTGAGTTATCAAATTTGATAAGAAAGCAAGGAAAATCTAGACTATTGTCTCTCAGCTGCATCTATTTCTATGGCACTTTGCTGACTGGGTCTCAGCTGAGGCTATTCAGCGTAAGGTTCTGTGCATCTCCTTTGCTTTGGAGCAGGTATGATTTGAGACACAGCTTTCAGCCATGGAGGCAAAACTGCCTGCTCAGCTGCTAAGTTTAATCAAGATTTCTTCAGTGGAGTGGAGAATTAAATGCCAGAGAACCATAAGTCCTTAAACCAAAAGGCAATAATATGGCATTGGACAAATCACTTGATGTCATTTTTCCTGTCTACAATAGAAATGGTGCAGGAACTCAGAGGGATGCTTTTATACAACCAGTGAGTCACAGGAGACTTGGTTCAATTTTTTTTTCTTTTTCTTACAGTGGGAAAATATTCCTAATATTCCTAATACAAAATGCAGACACTAGAAGGAAAAAAAAAAACAGCAGCAGAGAAAGAGAAAAATAATCTGCCAAAGCAAACTGACTTCAGAAAAGAAAAACACTTCACTTGTCATCATCTCTCTTCTGTGTTAGCAACAAAAGAAATGTTTTCTCCTAGAAGCCTCTGGAAAACATCACTGATCTGATGTGTCCTCCAGGCCCTGTGATGCCTGTGTCACCAGAAGACACCCCAGTCACCATTCAGCTAACTTCACCCACCAGGCTTTACAGATATTGTTTGGTTATTAGCTTATCACCTGGCCAGCCCAAGGGCCAGCCATTTCAGGGGAAGTACAGAAATCCTTATCATAAATAATGCATCTAGTGTAGCTGCTGTCTCGCTCTGTTCTTCCAGGGCAGCTAAGATGCTGCATCATTTACTGCTGCACCATATAGTGAAACACATCTCTCCATGTGGGAAAAGTATTTACAAAGATTACCCAGCAGAAGAGTACAAAATGATTTGCACTGGAACCTGCAGCTTATCAGGAAAATTATGTTTGGCAGGGACACAGCTAATGTCTGGCAGAAAGCAGCACATTTCCAGTCCTGGCGGTTGCAGAGGCAGAGCTGCTTCCAGCAGGGCTTCAGGTAGCAGGAGGCTGATTGATGGCAGCCATGGACCTGGGACCAGCAGGAAGCCCCCATGCCTGGTGGGCACGGCAGCTCACAGGAGCTGTGGGCATGGTGGCATAAGTGCTTCACAGCTGTAGCTCTAAGAGCAAACCTGCTCCCAGAGAAGCGCTCACCTCCTGTTCCCCAACCCCTCAGTCCTCACAGCAGAACAGTTTTTGTTTCACTACTTTTCCCAGTTCTTTTGGGCTAATTGCAGCATCTCATCATGGTCACTAAGCAAGAAAAAAAAAAGCTCTTCTGGACAGGTCAAAGCCCTCCTCATCTCAGAAGGAAAACAAGCAGGCCCCCACTGCTGCAGCCCTCCTTCAGCCACGGACCCCATCCACCCAAACACAACCCTCTTTCCCTTTTTGCAGCTGGCAGCTGCTGTTTCTAAGCTACCAACTGCCAGGGGCATCTCTTAGCCCATCCATTTAATCCTTGGCTGCCCAGTTTGCAACTTTGCCTAGTGGTGTCTGTACCACGCACTAAACATTGTGAGGGTTTGGAAGCTGCAAGATTAAACAGTCTTCCTTTGTCTTTTTAGATTATGTTTTAGTTCAGTCAGTTTTAAAGCTTTTACCAACAACTGTGAAGACTGTTTCTTTCTAAATAAAAGCTGATCTTACATGATAGCAGGTGCTTGGGTTTTTAAGAGACTGGCCAAACACTATGAAGGCTGATGATGCTTGCTCCCAGACTTTTTTTCTCATCTTGCCCAAAATGCCTGCAGAAGAGAAGAAAGGTTCTCATATGTGAAGGGTTAATCTACCTGTGTTAAGTCCACTAGGAGTTTGTCTGTCACTCTCTGTGGTGGATGAAAGCGGACATGACGCAGTATTCTTCAGGAGGTAAAAAATTAATTTTCCTGAAGTGCTACCAGAGAACAACAATGATTATAAAGTATTGCAGGGGGTCCAGAAAGCCTGCAGAGAAAGGCTGGGACCTCCACGTCAAACTTGGTGAGAGGTGGGGCTGTCAAAGTAGCTCCAGGGAGGATACTGCCTGCAGCAACAGCAGTGTCAGGCAGCCCTCCATACAGTAAAAACCAGCATCTTTTGAACGTTCCCTTTCTTGGCTCTGCACAGGCCCGGCTGACTGGGGTCGGAAGCAATGGTGCAGCTGCCCCATTTACCTCCCAGTCTGTGCTGATGGGCTGTTCCGCAGCCCGGTAAACACGCATGGCTTCTTATGCAGGCAGGAGCCAAACAGAACTCTGAGCACTCAACGCTTTCCCTGAGGTGAGTCAGGTTTCCAGGGATGTGGTAAAAAGCAGAGCAAGACCAGAAAGCCTTAGAGGCACAGGAGTGCAACAGTCTGGGCAGTGACTAAACCTCACAGCTGTAAAAAACCACCCCACAGCCTCCCTTTCAAGAATACAAATAAATCAACACATAACACGCTGCAAATTCTACTCATTTGTTACTCTTGGGCAGAGACATACATGATTCATTTCTTTTCACACATTCATCCCCTAACTCCTCATCATCTGCACTGTTCTCACACCACCTTCTAGTTTCTGTGCAGCATACTGGTGGTGCGGTACCCAACACAGCATTGGCACAAGCAGCGGGGATGAAGGCAACGTTCAGAAACCCTGCTGTTTGCTGCAGAGGCAGTTGACACAGACAGGGCAGGTAAACACCTGGAAAAGGAATGCCTTCGGAGCGACTGAGCACGATCCATTAGCACGGCAGCTCAGACCGAGGAGATAAAGCTACATTTGCCTTTATACTCTAACCTGTTCTTTCAAAGGAGAACTGTTAGGATGTTTGCCTAAACGCTACAAATTACTTGGAAAAACAGTGCCTTGATGCAGATAGCAATTATAGTGTTTTGGTGCTTTCTGTGGTGAAACAAAACACTAGCTCACACCAAGGGACTTAGGTGCTGCCACAGGGAGAAATTCCTGCATGGTTCTTTGGGAGCTGGAGGCTGTCAGTGTGTTGTGTGCTGGCAATCGTGGCCATACTAGAAGAATCTTTTCTGAGAAAAAACAACTAGCATTAACGACTAAGCTCAGACAAAGTGAGAGGGGAAGCACAAAATGGAGCGGGATGAGGTGAGATCCAGGGACACTCAGTACCCGAGGATGATTTTTGCGCTTTACCTGGCCAGGTGCCACACAAAGGCAGCCTGCAGCATCCCTGCCTGCCTGGTAGCAGCCTCTGCATGTTAGATTGTATGACAGTCGAGTAGAGATGGCCCAGTGGGAGAGCTGGTAAAAGGCAGAGCTTTATTAGTAATCACAGAGAGTTTGCAAAAGGCTATGGCTGTTTGCTTCCAGCCTTCTCCTGACCCTGTGATTAGGGATGCTCTGATCATTATTTGCTTATTAAGCCTTGAAAACAGAGGGCAGAAATTTACTCTGCTTCTCTTCACAATCAGCAGGTGTTCATCTGAACTTTTAGATTATAGAGCAGATGCAGTAACTACTGAAGTGAGGTTTTCCAGGGACATTACAGGCTTTAGAATATGTCCTGCATGACTGGAATGAACCAAAGCTAACATTTCCTCTTTGTTTAGGTATTAAACTGAAGTTCACGGAATCATTTCTTCCTTTTATCCGGGGACACCTTTAAAGCCATATACTCAAGTACCGGCTTGAGATGACCTAGAAGGTTTGGTAACTGTAATCAGTTCTTTGAAAGAAAAGATGTAAGCCTCCGGGCAGCCCTGAGTTAAGACTGAGTCCTGGGGAGAGTGGGATTTTAGATTCAATCATGTCCTCGTGTTTTCTATTAACTAATTCGGTAGTGGCTATTTTGGATCCTGTTTTAAGATTATTCTTCATTTCTGAAAGGAACTGTCTCTCTGAGGACAACTTTTCTGTCAATCCATCTCCTAGTGCAATCTGAGTGCTAAAATTCTGGAAACTAGTTTCTATCTGTATCAAAATACACTTCCCTGGACACTTCATGAATGGTGCTTATACAGTGTTTTGTATTTTTTAGACTGTAACATTCAACATTTTATCTCTAAATTGTTAATGTTCTGTAAAGTAGCACACTCAGCCATTTTAATAAGCTCAATGTACTCTGTAATAAAAAAAATAATAATTCTTTGTATATCCCTCAGTGACCAAAATGGAAATAAGACCTCAAATTTTCCTCTTAACCAATTCCAAGTCAGTTCCCTAATGTGACCACAACATTAGAGTAAAACACATAAGCCAAGTATAATGCTATGCTCAATATTTTATTTATATTTTTATGTAAACATAATTTGCTTTGTAGGCACAATATAACAAAAGCTCTAAAGCAACAAATACAATTAAACAGTGTTTCAGTTCAACCAGGCTTAAGTTAAAGAGAAGCTTTCACAGTTCCTTTAAGGCAAATTGAGAAAGAATTTGCTTCACTTGAAGAAACTATCCAATTGTCTTAGTCGTTTAAACAACACTGTCAGTAGTAAGCACAAACCTCCATTTCTACCACAGTAAGACTTGGTCAGCACCAGGTCTCAGCATGGTCACTGTGTGTGGCATGCCCTCTGCCACTTCAGACGCGATACTACTGTGTGTGGTATTCTAAAAGGGCTGGTGGACCAAATTCTGCTAGCACAAATCCTGCTTCCAGAACAGATACCTGAAAAATTTCCATTCATTTTAGTAGTCACCTTCATATATGCCATAGTAATACCAGTAAAACACAGCGGAGAGTTCAGTTTGCTGATGGTAATACTCATCTGTGTTGCACTTAGGTAGGTCCAGAAGTATTCCTTTGTACTCACTGCAATTACCTGATACCCTGCTGATCAGAAAATGGCCCTAAAATTGGTATGAATTGGCATGAAGAGTATTTTTGCCTTGCTAACAAAACCAGAAAGAACTAGCCAAAATTATTCCATTTGATTGTTTCCCCGTGGTGTCTGTGGCTACGACCAAGATCACCCATCTTTCTTCGTCTTGAGGGGTAATTTAACTGTAGAGCCAACCATACTGCGGTTTGTAACAGAAGAATGGATTTGCTATTCTGCTCGCCCTACTAATTTAAGGCCTTGAGAATGCCACTTTACTGCCAGCTCGAAGGTCACCAGCAATATTGCTCATTTTGGCGTCAAATCAAAATTCCTAGTTATGTTAAGGTTTGTTGCAGGACAACATCATTACACTAACTGCAAAACAAAATCGGGCATGTTTCCTACCATTGTCAGCTTATGAGTCGTGAAAACGTAATGGCTTTTCTTAAAAGCCCAACTGGCAAGCCCAATACATGGAAAACTCTCACTGAATATGTAATTTTTCTGTGGATAAAGTCCCTGTTTGGACCTGATATGACACTGGAAGTGTAGGCAAGTCCAGCTTGAAAAGAAAATCAACTATAGTGAAGTTCTGCATCAACATCTAAAGAAAACTGAAGTTCTGGTTCGACTAATATTTCAAAAGCTTTTTTGGAATTTTTCTCCAGTTATTTCTTCTCATTATTTTTGAATGTGTTTAACCCAAGGGAAACTCCTTCAGAATGAACATTCTGCACAATTATCTGGTATTAGAACAGCAACTTCATGAGTACAGTGTAAAGAGATGGACATTAATACTCAGGCAGCATGATGAAACAAACAGAAACAACAAGAGAGAATCTTCTAAAACCACACATAAAAGTCATTCAGACTCACGAGTCCTTTCACATTGAGAAAAGCCTGAGAAGCCCTCCCTCTCCACTTTTCTATATTAGTTTTTAACTTCTGTCACTAGAGGATACTTGTAGATTTAGGTGAACGACTAGCCATGCCTGGGAAAATACTTTCTTTTGAAAAAAAAATATATATTAATTCAAAGATACATGGCGTTGTACAAGGTCTCTGACATTCCTTTAGCATTTCTACTGGAGGCGATTGCAGTCATTTTAAAATAATTGTTTTAACAAGACAGTTGAGGACCTGAGTAGCTGCTGCTTGGATAGGTGAAAGACATGGAAAAAATATTTACTTTTGTCATGTTTAGATACAGTTTCCACTAGTGGGAGGTAGATAAGACTAGCTGGTCTTTGAATACTTGATACTGCAAATAATTACAAACATAACTGTACATCTGGAGCAGAGCTTTTGACAGAACTACTCACCTAGATAAAGCTATCCCTGTGCATAATTTCTGATGGGATTAAGGCCTAAAACTTGTTTTTAACAGGGTTAACTTCTAGGGGTTCAGCTCCAGCTTGATAGTTGATCAACACATTGAGTGATTTCAGAGCAGTAAACTCTGTCAGCAAATTTCTTTCCATATACTGATGAGTGAGCAACAGGATTTAAAAAGGAAATTTAAAATTGGTTTGGATTTTGGACACAGATGAGTCAATGTGTCCTTAGCAGAAGATGTTGATCTGTCAGTAACAACGCTAATCGCTACAGGCAAGTAAAGTTCTGGGTCTAAAAAGAGTGGCTCCCGGACCTTTTTCTTTGCCTGTAACGTACAGGGTGATCACTCAGATCAGCAGGAAAGCATGATAGTTGGCACTCTGAATGAAATCGTTTAATCACTGGTGCTGATGACTAACGTGATCATACAACCCTAATCAAAGTCTCTCAATTAATGACTTCTTGCACAACTTCAGATTCCACAACTCTAAACGAGGTATTTTTGAAAATGAAGATAGGATTGCTTATAAAATGATAAAGCGTGACTGAGGAAAATGAAAACTCATCTTTTGTACAACTTTTATCTGTGGTTCATAAGAGGAAAACATATTTTAACACTGAAAATCCAGAAACTTAAAATCCTCCCTCCAGTTACTAGAATATTCCAGACAGCAAGTGGGGAATTTTTTTTGCTACTGTTTCCAACTTGCAAAAAAAGCCCAAACTCCCCAAATAACTTTACGCAAAATGTCAGAATTTGCATGAGAAAGATGCCCATCTAAAATTACACGGTAAGTTAATAAGGCTTTTAAACCGGAACAGAAAAATCCATGGACTCCTACAGGGAAATTGGGTATTACACAGGAATGTCATAATACTGCACTGGATGAGAATGGCACTTGAGTTCAAAACAACAATGATCAACAGCTCATAGCTCAGCTGACTGCAGACAAATACAACACACACTGTACTACAGCATTTGTTCACTGATGCACAGAATAGATTTCCCAGTCTTGTTCCCTTCTACTTCATCAATCTTTCTGCTTCCACCACCCCTGGCTGTTACTGGATGAATGGCATGCGCTCTTTATTCTCATTGTCCCCTTCATGGTCTTCCTCCTCTTCTCCAGCCTCACTCGTCTCTGTGCTGTCATTGGCCATCTGCAGGATGAAAGATGAAGGGTATCAGAGCATTGGTTTGTTCAGTCTTATTTCAGTTTGATTCATTTGATAAAGTGACTTTAAAAATGACTGCGACATGAAAATACTCATCCTGTCTGTTCAAAACTTTTGCTGGCACTCAACGCTTCCAGCTAAAATCATAAGCCATTCCCTCGCGGCTTACGGCCGAATTACGGAACAGAAAGCTGTTCTGTAGGACAGCTGCACGAGGGGACTCTGATCTGGGCACTCGTAGTAAACTAATAGTAAGGTGCTCAGACAGGAAACACGCCTGCGTAGGACATTTACAGAACGTGTGAGACCTCTGGTTTACAACTCCTTCTGTACCTGCTCTTCCAGAAAGAGGTGAAACTATTCTTTAACACCAGCAAATGGATGGGAGCTGGTCCCACATGAGGCACAGCATCGTGAAAACTCCGAGAGCAACTGTTTTATATAAAAAACAAAGAAACTTTATAGAGCAGTGGATATGTAGGTGTTGGCATAATACGCCCATGACAAGAGTGCAAATCTTGGATCACACAGGAGTGGGGAGGAACTGCATTTCCGCATTTTATTGAAGATGCCTGTATAGGTAGCGGGCAATTGCAGAAATTTGTAGTTCAGGACAGCATTTAAGGAGCATGTAATGTTTTTTTCTCATGAGAATATTTATTACAAGCTGTGCAAAGGCACAAGACTCTCCTGTACTTCACCTCATCAGTTTGACTTGTCTCTGGAGGCACAGCAAGAGTCTGGTGAACTGGACAGGTCGTGGAGTTTATCAGCATCGATTCGTGCGGCTGAATTCTCTTACACACCAACATCACCTCTCAGGACACAAGAAGACTCTTGTATCAGCTTATAACTATTTCAAAACCAACTAAGCAAGGGACTCATTTGCTTTTTACAGAGAAATGCAGTGACACTGTACTTTCCCTGTTTGATTACTAGCCTCTTCTGCAAATAAAAATAAAAATCTCAAACACAACCTGATTTTAATGGAGAAAAGCGATGCTCTGAAGTTACTCATATTTTTGAATCAACACCCTTTCGTGAAAGTGTATCAAATTTTTTCTCACGTTCTAACCAATGGCTGTTGTGAATACAAGTATCAAGAGAACAGATGGAAGAAATGTAATAATGTTGTTATAGATTCTTGTTTACAGTTTTAAGATGCAATTCAGCTACAAAATAATGCCTAGTTTCCACATGTGAGGTCCCAAAAGCCCTCCTTTTCCTTGCAGCAATTTTGCATGAGATTTGGGGCCAATTTTAGAGTAAGTGACAGTAAGAGCTCAACTGTAATTCCAAGTTCTTTTCTGTTTTTTTCAAACAGGAGGTATCTCAGATCTGAAAGCAAACTTCATACATCAGTGTTGATTTGAAGCCAGTCTTTCATTATCTTTTTTGCTGCTCTTTCCTGCATCATCAGTGAACATTTAGGTGTGAGACTGACTTTCCTTTACTACTGCTCTCTGTAGTGTTTCAGTACCATGTTAAGTGCTCCAAATCCAGTGGACCAGAGCTCCATCACAACTATCTTCCTTCAGAACATTCATAGAAGGAAATATTTAGATATCATACTTCACACATTATTGAAAAAGTAAAGAAATTCCTACCAAAGTTATACTCTGACTTTTGCATGGGAATCAGAAAGCACTTCTACATTTGTACACTGAAGTAATATTGACTGTGTCTTTTTCTGTTCATTTTCTGTTCAATTCACTTACTAACCCAGGAATTGTGTACTATGTGAAATGTCTATGTGTTTTCCATCACAGGGGCAGAAATAGATGTGGCAGTTCTACCTTGATCTAAGACTTGCAAACACGTTTTAGGAGAGGCAGATAGCCATTCAGTGTAGCAAATTCACTGCTGAGACTCTAGGAATTAAAATTATATTTCACTTTGGGTTTATTTAAATTAGGATTATTGGTTGTATTTAGGTGGTATGGATTTAGAAGAAAACAGTATGAAAAAAACGATCGTTAAGAGACATGTCTCCAAAAGTCACTACATGCTTTAAGTTCTGTGACTGTACACCACGTATGCAGTACTTTGCACTCACCAGGGGAGTGGGTGCTTTCTCCACATCCAGAATTAGTTTTCCTATATTTCCTCGGTCATGGATTCTCTGCATGGCCTCCTTCACCTGGAAGAAAGATAACGTATTGATCATTTTCAGGCACACACTAAGAGAAGCCTGAATCCCGTCCTTCCAAAACCATGCTATGTGCAAGGCCATTCAAAGAGCTCCTTGGAACAAAATTAACAGTTAAACATTTTTAGCACATGTGTAAGGTCTGATTTTTGCACTGTGCCTGCCGAAATGGGACGTGAGTCGTGATGACAGTTTCTGAACAGTGCAATACGCACGTAGTGTTGCTGCGGTACAAAAGTAACGGGTAGCTGAGGTGCAGAGAGAAATACAGGCTCAGGGAGTTAATCCTTTACAGGTTGTTCATTAGATTTTCTCTTTGCAGAATATTTATCAAGAAATCCTACTTTCACTCAAAGTATGAAGTGTTTTTCTAATTGACCTGTGATAATTTTTCAGCCAATTTCTTTTGCATTCCTATAGAGGGAATGCTGTATCCAGGCAGGGGCTGTGATTAATACAACACTATGGTTCTCATTGCATAAGCGAGTATTTTTTTCCTTCTTTTTATTTATTTTTTTTTAATTTTAAATAAGTAGTGTCCCACAGATACCACTAAGACTAGGCATTTAACGGCTGCAATTAGCACATGCGAGAAAGGAACAAAAACCCCTTACCAGTGCACTGGAGAGAAGCTTATTTTGATGTATGAAGTTTCAGAACTCATGAGAGCTCAGTGTTGATGAATTGAAATGGTGTGTGTGGCACTGAATGTTCAATGTGCAGCATGCAGACCACTACTAAATCACTGAAAATTGGAAGATGTCAAGAGTTTCCTCACTTTCATGGTGGGAAACTTCAGGAACTGAAAATGTACACATAAAGGCTGTTTCATATCCTCATCACACTATTTTTTGCTGGCATAACAGGATATGTTGAGACAAGAAAGAGTTTTATGTTAATAGGATCTACCATCTGTGACATAGCTTTATTGAACATTTTAAGAATAATGGCATAGAAGTTTGAGACAATATGCTGACTTGGGAACAGGTGGGTCCCACAGTACATTTATAAGCCTGAATTGGGGTCCAGGCACCTTAGGTAATTACTGAATGTCTAATACAGAAGGAAGTATGAGATTTTTAACAATACTAAGCAAATACAGCTTTCAACTTCCAATTAAATTTAATGGATGCTGGGCACAAAATGTTTTTACCATCTGTTGGTCTTATTTTGAAAGCTGACTGCAGTGAACTCAATATTACAACCTTAACTTTGAGAAGTGGTTCCCTCAATTACTAAATAAAAAATAAAAATCTGTTTGAACAAAAGAAAAATTGCACTGCAAAACACAATGACTTTATAACTTAGAGCACAATTGTAAACTAACCTTGGAAAACACACTCTAATGAATCTCACTGGGCAGAAGGTTTACCTATAAATATAGTCCACAAAATCACAGTAACTTTTATGAAGCTACCTTACAGCATAAGCAGTATCTATCTATCCTCTAAGACTTGTTCTGCACTATGGACAATATTCCTTTAACAATATCCAACAAAGACTCTGAAGAAACAGCAGTTGTATTATTTTTTATGACTCTTATTAGCCAAATCAAGCTTTTAGGAGTCGATAGCACAGCATAAATAACCAACATAGATGTGACAGAATTGGAGAGATCAGCAAACGCACTTGCCCGTCCATTGAAATTTATTACCAGAACATCATGTGGAAAGCAGGGTATGAAACATATATTTTAATTTGTACCATATCATGTTTAGCAAGGCAAATTTGAAAAAATGTGCTTTCCCTGCATTTTTCACATGCACAGTATCAAATTTAAGACTCTGGAGAAAGGTTCAGGAGTTTTTTCCAGGACACTTGTAAGTAGCGTGCAAATGCAAACAGCAGGCAGAGGCAAAGGGAACAATAAAACTTATAACTATAATAGTGGCTATGGGATCCAGATGGAGCTGTTAAAATATATAAAAAAATGAAAAAAGTTTGAAGAGCTGACACAACACCTGTATATTTTAGCATTATTTGCAACTTACCTACCCCGTCGGTCAAACTCTGCACTAGTGCGACGCCATTCAGTACGCTCAGTCGCAGTTAAGAGACCATGAACTATTTTATAAATGAGTAATTTTTACGTTCATGGCTGCTAGCAGGCCACTTACTCAACCAAGACTGCAACCACTTGTTTCCAAAGGTCCCTGAATATTAAACCCGTTCCTCCTTCTACTGTAGAGAGCGGAGAGCATGAAAACCCTTCTTTGCTATGCACGAATGGGTAAGGCTGAAGTTGTTCTACGCAGACTGTACGGAAGCATTTCCTCTTCCACGGGAACACGCGCGTGCTGTGCACAGCCTGCCTCCCGCAGAGTGCCGTGTGGAGCTCGTGTCTCTGTGCCCGAGTGTCTGCACGTTCCCAGGGAAGATGGGGAATCACCCCGCACTTGTTAAAACCAGAGCCAGGCTTAACTGGTCGTACAGTGAGGTGTGTGGAAATCCTGGAATTTATTGGAGGTTCTCTGAAGTGGTTGAAGTTTGATTGAAAACAAATATCCCTTCCGTTAGCAAGGATCAAAAGGGCTGCCCTTTTCTTACGGAATTGTTCCCTGAATTACTTTTTCACCAGTTATTCTATATTGGTTGCTATTTGCATTTTCAACTCAAATCCAAGTAGATGGATCTGACACACTTTTGTTTATATGGACAAGTTAATTGAATTTCTTCTTGTGCAGTACCATCAGCAGAGGGCTCTTGCACTGGAAATAGTGCAAAGGCGTGTTTACTAACATAAAGAGTTTCCATGGGAATACAGGACAAAAATTCTGTTGGCCTTTGTTTGCTTTCAGTATAGCTCAGCCCTCAGAGGGTTTGTGTCTAAACTAATGCTGAACTACAGATTTCAGCCTTGAGAGGCCCCAGATTGACACAGTATGTCTCACACAGCTCTGCACTGGAAACAGAACAACTTTTACACATTAGTGGACAATTGGAAAAGGCTTCCACTTTCCATGTTATTTATGTAAGGAAAGCTGGCAAACCAGTTACTGAAAAACAAGAAAGACCCAGAAAGCTGCACAACCATGTACTGTCTCATGAATCCAACACAGGCCCTCCTAGACAGCTGTAGAGGAAAATTATTAATAGCAAAGGAGAAATAAAAGGAATCCCAAGTTTTCCTTTTCCCTCAAGCACACTTTTGCACTAATTTGTATTTTAGTTTGACGTACTGTTTTTAAGCATATTCTAGAGCAGAATCGCCTCCTCCTATCTGTTCAGTTTAGTGGAAAATGGTAACAAACACCGGAAAGGGACCTTTCTAACCCAGTTTGAAACAATTTGCATTTGCTTTAGGGAACATGCTATTATCATTGGAAAAACAATTTTGAACAAGTATATTTCTCCCATCCCTTTCAGCTCTATAAATGGTACAGTCATGGATATGTTATCACATTATTCACATTCAAGTGTTTTTCAGCAATTACAGTGCATCTGGAAATTAAGATGACCTATGCAACAAAGAGGTCTTCTGTAAAACAAAAAACATGGTCTAGAAAGACAAACCCAATGTACCTCAAAGTCCTCTACAAGCCATGCTTATCATGCCCTGTGAGAAATACTCAAATTCTCATTTTCCATCATAACTCCCCAAGTGCTGCAAATTTTCTGAGCCTTCTGTGAGCTCCTTCCTCATATCACTCTGCTGGAGCCAAGCAGAGAGGCAAAGAATATAAAACATATAAAGCTTAATTGGGAAAGTGCAGAACCATTGCACTGTGTTAGCATTACAGGCAAATTTAGCAGCTCTAACATTTCTTAGAAATCTATTAACACACACTTGCACATTTAAAGAGGTGTTATGCTACCAATGCTACCAACAGAATTCTTCAAAGAAGTCTTGATACAAACACAGATTTAAAAAAAAAAAAAATCACAAAAGCTGGCAAAGGAGGCTTGTTGTGAAAAAGCCTATTCAACTATATTTTCCTGAGAGGATGTTATGGTTAGGATCTCAGAGCTTCTCTGGGATCAGAGCCATATCTGTCCATCTGTATTGTGCATCACACTGAGAAGAGCAACGATTACTGTCAATAGACCTTGGCAGGAGAGGAAGGGCAGAAATGCCTTCGTGTTACTGGTCAGAGACTGTTCTAAACCAGGTTTCTCAACAGCTGTGTTCTCTGGAAGTACAAAGTCTGGCAGCTGTACTGAATCCTCTCCAACACCACTGTAGCGTTTCTCCTAGGGCACTCCTCAGAAGTATCAAGAACTGTGGATATTGTGTCCTCTTTAAAATTTCTTACTCTATTTCAAATAGGCTCATCTTCTCAAGCCTCAAATCTTTTCGAAATCAAGCCAAGGCACTTATTACAATATTGATCTTTCATCTCCTACCAGATTAGATTTTCTCTGTCTTCAAAACCAAACGGTAACAATGAGACCTCCTTCTAACATAAATATTGCAAAAAGTTAGCATTTTTAAAAGTCTGCATACAACCTAAAACAGAAAAGCAAGGAAAAAGCAAGTTGACCAGGCACACTGGGTTCTAGATCCAAGGGACAGATATCTGCCTTGTCTTCCTACTTTCAAACTTCAGAGCTCTACAGGCTTTTAAAGCCAATGCAGATAACTACATGCACTAAGGAATAGGATTTTGGAAATTCTAACAACGGAGAAGTCTAGAATTCCATGTGGGTCTCACACATTTTTAAAACCTGGACTGAGAAAGCTCAATACTTGTTCCTCCCAATGAGACCTTTCACAGTAACTGGCTGTGCCAATAGTTGTTTGCAAATTCAGAAATGATGCTACACCCAGGGTAATGGCATGCAACATTCTGCTTAACGTTCCTTCACTGATTAAAAAACTAAAATTATTGAATATTATAATCCTGTCCGGTTCATACAAGAGCAACACAAAGAAATGAACAGGAAAATCTCAGTAAATCTTGGGACAATGCTCCGACTAGACAGGTGTATGTATTTTGGGGTATTCTGTTTATGTGTTTTGGGTGAGTGTTTATTTCTGTGCTTTGTGATGGGGAGAAGTTTAGGCTGGTCTTAACTTTGTGGATTTTTTAAAAATATCTTTCCAGGATGTTGCTAAAAGTATTCAATTAGTGTTGCTGATTCTTTTGGACTTGGGTAATTTGATAGTATTTTAGAAAGACTGATGTACCATGAAATTACTGATACTTAGGTCTTCATGCTACCTATTACCAAAATAAGCCAAAAAAGAAGGCACAAAAAGTTTCTCTGTGAAATTTTAAAAGAGTATCTTTTTGTAAAAAAAATTGTCACTGCAGGAAAGGGAATGTTTTCAACTAGGCTGCAGTTCACAGAGATGCCTATATAATCTCAATTTAAGCGACTAATTCTGTAGCATCCCATTAGCTCTACAGATTGTTAAAAAGACATAGCGTGGTATTATAAATACAAAAGATTTCCTGTTCCTTGTAGCAATGATACGCTAAATTGATGCAGTATCTCTAAAAGAAAGACAGATTTCCATATTTCTTTAGGTCATACCTCATGGCAGATCATTTGATTTGCAAAGTGGTTATTTCACTAAAAGCAAAAGAGAATACACTACAATAACAGCCATACATTATTTTCCTCTCTGAATACAACAGCAGCGTATGCACTGGGAACATGGTAGGATTTTATTGTAGCCATTCTGTCATTAGTGAGCTAACAGCAATTCTAATTTAAAATAAAGCACAAGCTTGCACACCAGAAAAACAAAATTGATATAGTTTCTTACTAGCATTTCTAAAATAGTAAAGTACTAAAATAGAGTACTAATACTGCAACTAAGAAATCAGTGCTTTTAGGAATCGCATTATATCCACAAACGACCTATGTAAGATTAATGAAGTGCTTTGTCAGCACTCCTGACTAACTTGCAATACGTTCTATGTGAGAAATGTGTTAAAAAAAGCACAAAATTAAGCATGTTATTACCTGTAACCACTCAGACTGGAAAAAAGATCTTCATACTGAAATTAAAAATAGCAAGCACAACACATTTTTTTTTACTCAAATAATTTCTTCATATCTAAAATCACAAAAAACAAGGTTTATTCCAAACACAGCAAGTAACATAATATGCTATCAGATTATGACATTACATCTGGAAATTTGCAGCTAGCTTCTGATTACATTGGTTTTCCATAGCTTTTGATGAGAGTGTGTAAAACCAGTCCATTTAAAATTGACTAAAATTGACTTTTTTCCAGAAATACATCTTTTACACCTGGCCTTAGTTTATTTCCTGTGTTGTTCTTCGATTTTTCCTGTTTGTTTTTAGCACTATGTTTTCTCCAGGTGAACTAGTAAAACAGATTTCTTGTCTGGCTTTTCATCGTAAGTCATTCATTTCAGGTCTCCACCTCTCCTGCCCTGGCAGCCATGGCACTGATCCTCCAATTCGCTGAGGCCTAAGACTGGAGCGCAGCACCTTACAGAAGATCCCTTATGACTTAGCCTTGGAATCCAGTTACAAAACGAGCTGTACTGGGAATGTGTTCCTGGATGTAAGTCTGACTGTTTATAAATAATTGCTGTGGTTTAGACCAGCTGGCAACTAAATGCCACACAGCCGCTCGCTCACTCTCCCTCCAGGGAATGAGGGAGAGAATTAAAGTGGAAAAGGGATGAAGACTCGCGGGTTGAGATGAAAAGAATTTAATAATAACAATACTACAAAATCAAAAGTAATAATGATAAAATAATAATATATGAACATACATATAATGATAATATATACAAACAAGTGATGCACAGTGTAATTGCTCACCACCCAGTGACTAATGCCTGTCCCATCCCGACCAACGATTCTGAAACAGGTAAGTCCCAACACTGCAATCCCAGGTGAGTGAGAGGCCCGAAAAGAGAGCAAGAGAAAGAGACAGCACTCTGGGAGACCAAGAGAGCCCCTGGAAGAGCAAGAGCTTCTTCCCAGTCAACACTCACTTTTATACTGGGCATGACACTGCACAATATGGAATACTCCATTGGCCAATTTGGCCCTCAATCTTAAGTCTCAGTTCAAATCATAAGGGGAGTCGTGGGCCCTTTGTCCCAGCCATGCTCCCCTCAAGCCTGTTGTGCTCCTGCACACTGGCAAAACATGGCTAGGTCCTCAGCTCCAACTATAAACATCAGTGCACTATCAACGTTCTTCTCATAACGAATCCCAGACTAAATCCAAAACACAGAGCTCTTCTAGCTGCTAAAAGGAAAAACTAGGACAATAATATATGCCTGAAACAATTTGCTTCAACTGTTTATTGCTATAGTCAAGCCTTCACTTATTTACCCATTTTACTTCAAACTAATTTGTTGGTGGTTCTGTATTTGAAATCAAGAACCAACAGTAATCTCTACTGAGGAATTCATAACTGTTTGCTGACATTCAGCTGTCTCTGGAACTTCATTTTGTTGTTACAATAGAGCAAAAGCAGTCTACTGCTTGATAAATACAGGAAAAGTTAAATGGAAAATATATTACTAATTATCTGTTGCACCATTTCACAGTGTGAAAGATAAACGCAGCCTGCCTAAGAAATGGATGCTATTTTCAAGCCTTTGGATATTATTTTAAACATAATGATCCATTTCTGTATTTGGCTCTCACAAGGAACCAATCTCAGGAGTAAAATCAGAGAGACTGCAAAGCTGGAACACTAAACCGCTCGCTATGCCAGTATAACTCATCGGGGGCTCTAGGCCCACGTTAGTAATATGAATGCTTAGTAGAGAAAAACAATGAAGGCAACGTGCCATGGAAAAACTTCCTAGTGGAAATGTCAAAACATAATGCTTTCATCGTCCTACATGAAGCTGTTCAGCTTAGTAATATAATGAATTTTATCAATTTTTTTTAAGTAAAGTTACACATTTACTTCAGAAAAAAAAGAAAAAAAGAAATTGAAAGACACTGGTGCAATAGAAGAGTGGATATTCCTTTGACTCCATGAGGCTGAATGCAGTTTGTTGCACAAACTGCCATCTCAGATGACAGTTTCATTTCTGCAGACAACTTCTTTACCCCCTTGCTCTCAGCTAAGGCAGGTTTATTGGATGGTGGCCGAGGACTATGAACTTTCTGTTCTTGGGCCTCTCTGGTGACAGCAGGGTTCCCTGAAGGATATTAAAGGATTTCTGCTTACAGAAAAGGAATCCTTCATTCCCCTCGTTGGCAAATTAGGCTGTGGTATGAAAGGCCAAAGAATCCTCTGCCAAGGTTACAAATTTAACCCAAGCCACAAGTGAAACAAGTTCAGTTATCTCAGTGCAATGTGTCAAACTCGCCAATCGTTCTACTGCTGTATCATCACGTATTGTCACAAAGGCAATCAGCACTCCAATAAGGGAACGTCCCTCACCTCCAGATGGGCGCAGTGGAACACAGCATCAATTTAAATTACGCTCTACAACCATAATTTTTGCCTCTCATTAGTTCCACACCTTAAGGTTCAATACTGCTGTTCATCTTCACACATCATCTCAAAGAATCACCTTTCGTCCTCTTCACACAGTGAAAACACCCGGCCTTCCAGCATGTCAAGACTGTTCTCTAGCCCTGAAATAATCCCCTCGTCCATTGAGACCTGCGCTGCAAAGGTCACCTCAAAGTCTTACTTTTCCAGCTACATCGCTTCCCTCTCTAATCTTTCAGCTCATTCTTCAGACTAAAAGTGAAGACATAAGTAGCAACATGTCCTCTCTGCATCTGGCCATCAACCCAAGCCTTTTCTGCCCCCATCACCTCCTATGAGCACTTTTACCCAGTATTATTTTAAGCACCTACATGATTTTTCCTGTGCTGCATTTACACATAAAAGAGAGTCCAACAAAGACACCACTAAAGCTGGTGCTTTAGTGATTCGTTACAGCAATCGCCAAAAAGGGCAACGTCACTACACCTCAAATTCTTCCTCAGTCTCTTTTGGTGTGTACATGTGAGGCTGAAAACAGTTGATTATTTGAGAAGTACCCACCACAGTCATGTAGCAGTTACTCCATGCTCCCTTACTTACTGGCTCATACCACGTGATGCTCTTGGACATTTTTTGAAGTAGAGACTGTGTCTTTTTAGGGGTGTGCATCAGAACCCCCATCTGATCATGGCCAAGCCTGCTAATCACAGCTGTAGCACCTTTTAACCATCTGTCATTGTACAGCCAACTCCATATATAAGTAAAAGAGGTGAAACAAAGCATTTTGCAAGAGCAAATATCTTTATCCTGAGGCTCTCTTACTTATGTTCTCCAAAGAATATGGGGAGGAAGGAGGGAACACCCATTCAGCCTGCTTAATCACCAGAAAGACAATCATGTCTTTTCTCAAAAGTTTTGTTTGTTTGTTTTAACTGTACTGTCAATAAAAGAACTTTCAAGTTCAGAAGAGAAAGAAATATCAGTAATGTAAAGGTCAAATAAAAAAAATGCAGAAACTAGTGAAGAGATTTAGACAATTGTCTAAACATACAGCATTATGCTGGCACTTAATGTTAGAAGCCTTGGTTCAGAAATAGGTTGGGAAAGACAAAGAGATACTAAATTATCTCATGGGATCTTTCTAACACTCAGCACGGTCTTTGGTTTGGCATTGCGGTGCAGAACGTATACTAAATCTACTAAAATCTAATTCATAGTGCTATTGGGAGGCTCAGTAGATATTGGAAAGTGCACAGAATGACAGCTACTTTTTGAGGAGAATTGGAATGTTCTGTGTATACAAACAAATTTCTCTTCCTGTTCCAAATTTAATTCCTTGTTCCACTAATGTAACTTCCCCGACATCCCTAGGTTGCATATGAATGAGAAGAGCAGGTACTGGGAGAGAATAAAAGTGTCAGTTGATAAAGGAGTACTAGTAGTGTTCAACAGGTTTCAACTACTCGAACATGTGTTCTGTAAATGAATATTATCCTTCAAACGTGGTTTTCACACAGGTCAGCACTTCTGACCACTCCTCCCATCTTGGCAGAGCATGAACTCTCCATTAGGAGAACTCAGTATTTTCCTTAAGAAAGCCAAGAGCATCCTCCTGTTACCCTTGCCCAAGTCCTCAATATGCAGACAAAACAGTAAGCAGAAGTTTAGCTTCTGCACTACTTCTGTGCAGGCTCTCTCTGACAGAGAGAAGAGCTGTCTGCAAGAGCAGTCCTTACCAATAATTAATTCCTCTCTTGCTCACTACCCTGAGTCGGAGAAGCCTGAAAACACATCATGTCTGCAAAATCACATGGACAGGATCTCCATGGTGACAGTGTCATGTGGTATGCAAACATCAGCTGGTGAGTCAAGGTTACTTTGGCAACCCAAGTGTCACAGGTAATGATCCAAATCTTGTTCAGATTTATGAAAGAATAATCTGAATTAAAAACTTGCCCATTTTTCATTCTAGGGCTGGTTCTGTTCTGTCGTTGTTCGTATCAGCCACTATCTCAATGAGCCCAGAGCTATCTCCATTAGAATTACAAACACTAATATCAATAATATTTACTTAAGCATCATTTGTATGCAGTAATGAAGAAAGAGATGCACACTGCAATCCATTCTAGCTGAGATGCCGCATAAACAAAGCTTTAATACTACAGCTTTCGTCAGTGCCATGAGGCAACATGATTTTTATTATCAGAATCCCTGCTGTGGTCTGTTACAAAGCTATGTTGTCTTTAACACGAACTGTGAGCTGTGCTACCATTGCAGATGCTCTTCTCAAACCAGGAGAGGAATTGTCTTTCATGTCATTGTCATATATGGCTTTTACAACTGCACACAGCACTCCACACGAAGAAAAATCACATAGTCCCTGTCTCCTGAATTACGTCTGTTTAGCTTTGGTCTGTGGAAGGGAGGCAACTCAAGAATCCCAGCAAAATGGTTTCGTAGCTTGCTGGCAGCTCTGAGGGAAGTGAACTGGCATATTACTCCATGGAGCCTTTGCCAGGATGTTAGGGCACGGGAAGCATAGAGCAAACGTAAATCTCTCTTTTAGGCTCCATTTGGCACAGCCCTGTCAGCGTGGCTTGGGCTAAGAGAAGGGACAGGACATGGGCTCCCTGGATATCCTGACACACACATGGTGAGCATTCTCTGGGTCCTCTGCACTAATGACTGTGTCCTCCTACTCTCAAAGATGACACCTGTCAAAATTGAGTCCTATTGTTTTGCTGGCATATTTCCTCCTCCTCACTAATTACCTTGGAATGTTTATGCAACATGATTTAGTGGAGTAATAGTTCATCAGAAAACATGCTTACTTTTTTTTAAAGCTTTTTTTTTTTTCTAAATGAGATTGCAATACTTTCCTTTCTCAGGCTGTCTTCTGTACAAGTTTTTGTAGAAAAGCTGTTTGCCTGGCTGTGACTAGTGATAATTACCCTACCACAGATGCAGTTATTTGGACAAAACCATCCTTTTTCTGGTAGGGATTATTTCCCTTGGGAGCAAATGGAATAACCTGTATTGACCACAACACACTTCTCACAAGAATGATCTGCATTCTCAACAGGAATATTTTTCTTGTGCCGTGTAGCAGAATAGCTAGGAGAAAAAGTGCCTCTACTATTTCATTAACTTAACTGCTGTGACAAAATCCTCCAGTTATCTGTTTGCTTGGGAGCTGGGTATATGGGAGGCTGGCAAACCCACATCTGCAATTGGCCTGGATTATCCTCTCCTTCCCAGGCTGATCCTCCTCTCTTACCTACACCGTTAATTCTAAAGAGATCTCTCAAACTCTCTTTGTTCTCCTGAAGGCTGAGGGTATGCAGCATCTTGCAAGACAAATGGAAAAGCAGCATAGTATGTACAGGATTTTGAATGGGCTCTGTTCCTGCCCATGGCGAACACTGCCAGCACATAGGAATCAAGCACTGAGCATACGCAAGATAGATCAAATTTAGGGTATCTGGGGTCCAATTTTCCTAAACACCTATTGAAAAAGAAAGGTGAATGGGGAAAACATGGATAAATCAAAATCAACACCTCAAAGCGTTAAAAAGTTAGTGTTGTTAGCAATGATTTTGAGCTGATTAGGGTATTTTAGACACAAGAGTAGGAAAATCACTTGGGCGATGGAGTCTGTTTCCTTGCTGTGAAGCTAAGATGTCACTTCATCCTGCTAGTATCCATCTGAAATAAAAACTTATTTTATCCAACTGGCTTCTTTATGCTCTGTTACACTGAACTTTTGCACCAAAGGTTTTGCCTGCATACATGCAAATAGAAAGTACTTCTTAAATCCCTTTCATTCCTCCATTGCTATTCACAGCTGCAAACAGCAGCTCTGGCCTCTATTCCTTTCTGCTGCCTGTCAGCCAGGAGAGACCTTTTCTCTGGAATACCTTTTAGCCTCACTGTATGTTGCCATGGCAGCAAGACTAAAAACCAGACCCAAGATGAGAAAAATGTCAAAGGAATAAAACCCGACGCTACAGGCACATTCTCACTCAGAGCCCTCCCTCGGCTATTGAAGATATCTATTAAGTTATACATCTTTCAGACGGAGAGCCACAGCTGCAGAACTGTGCTGCTTTCACTCCTTCCTTATTCCTACAAGCTCCTGCTGACGTCAATGAGTATTTGTTTTGCCTCAGTAAAATTCAAAGAAAAAGAGATTTAAAGCTTTATAATTACAAAATAACTGAGCCAAATCTTGCCAGCTTTCACTTACAGAGTCAACAGGGATAAAGCAGAAAAAAAGGCAGAACCAACATCAAATTAAATATTTAGAAGTACTAAACAGCAATGCCTAGATTATAAATTTGGTGGGAGCTTTCCTACATGGTAGGAAAGAAAAGACCTTGAAATTTGATCTACCAACACAGAGATTTCTAAGAAGTTAGGACAGCTCAGGGGTATTCAGCACTTTGACAGTTAAAGACTAGCATTTTGGTTGCAAGCAAAAGGCTACAGAAAGAACATCTCTGTAAGACTGTGTATTACCTTAGAAAAACCTGCAGAGAGTGAGAAGGAAAGCTATTTTCAATTTGAACCAGCACGGCACAGCTTTTCTCATTATCACTTGTTATTAATACAAGCTGGGAGAAAAAGGGAATTTTTTCTGCATTAATATGGGAAATAATTACCTTATTACTTTTAAAGTCAAGGGTTGTTTCTGAAGGGTAGAGATTTGGTGAAGAAATCCCTGGAGCACACTCAAGCACAAAAGCCACATCTTGTGAATCAGGATGAAGCTTTAAAGGTCCTGCACTGGAATTTCTTTTAGAGCGGTAATAAAGTCAGAACTCCTGGACCAAATCTTCTGCAGCTGTCCATCTAGTTGACAGCACAACACAATCACATTGACTCTATACTGAGATTAACCGGTTTGAAGACGAGCACAGCGTTGTGTGGAAGGGATATAGAACTACTGTGATGAACTTAAAAAGTTCCTCAAATTCACTGACCAAAGGGGGATCTCTCCTTCATCATGCTTCTGGTTTCCACTATATCCCTGTGAGCCACTGACTCCCAGCTGCTGTCTGAGTCTTTGGGATTGCTGGTAGAAATTACGATGGCATGGTCCCAATTTATACAGGGAAGATGGCTTTAAGCAGATCAAAGCCACGAGTAGAGGAGCTCAGAACTGGTCACCTTTATGGTACCTTTCTCCTTTCTGAGCAATAACGCGTCTTATAGTAAGTTGCAACCATCCGTGCACACAGAGACGCCCCAGACACTCCTGAACCTTGGGGTATTGATAAGTGTAGTGGTTCGGATTCCACTCCAGGGAGTCTGGTTTAGTCTGCATCAGCAGCTCTTAAAGGAAAATTCCTTTGACTGCAAAGGAGTTTAAGCTGTGGCAGGCAAAAGAAACAGGCTCTCTGTATTTGCTTAAGATGCAGCAGTCTCCTGCCTGTATTGAATTCATTAATAACGTTCAGTTTGGTGTGTTCCTGTATTCCATCACAATCTGTTATAACAATTTATGGCAGGAAATAAAGTTTATGACATTCATCACTATGCAATTAAAAATAAAAGACATTTTATGGCGTTATTGATTACCAAGCTCCAGGACATCAGTTTTTAAACTCTTGCCTCAGCAACGCTGCCTTGTGATCTCTTTGAAAAAACGTTTGGAGAAAAACTGCACCAACCCACAAGTATGTCTCGTTTGTTCTCTTCCACATAAGCATGCTCTAAGAGTTAGAGTGCCATGAAACTCTCCCCCTCCTCCACCCTCAAAACATGCAGACTTAATTACCAGCACACTGCTTTGCCTAGCGTTGTATTGTTGCCTTTCCAATTACAATGCCAGGACTGTCCAAGGTGACTGCTGCTGATCGCTGCACAGCCGTGCAGCAGCAATCCTGTCTGGTCACTTCTCTGTGGGAATCTGGCAAACAGAGATCCTTCTTCGCACACAAGTGAAAGATCAGCCTTTCTGGAACGATATGGTTTCACAGCCATACGAGAACTCCAAGTCTGAAACTCTTCCAGAACCACAGCTTTTCACACAGACTGTCTAGATACTTGCAGGACACTATTTAAAGCCAGAAGAATCTTTGACACCATGTTCTGAATTGCCGATGTGTTCCAAGTCAATCCATGTCTTAACTGCCTCTGGGAAAACGGGCACAAACATTGCCACTTGGGAGGGTGGGGAACCCAACGAACCACCTTGAAAAATCTTAGGTGATTCTCGAACATGCATTTACCAAGAATCAAAGCCAATTCTACCATGGTTTTGTGCAAGTATGCAGCTACACCAGCACATAAATGAAACACCAAAGAGTAGGCTCTTTTCTCCAGGGTCTCTGCTTCATCTGAGCAACACTTGGGACTGTGAGGCCCTGTTTCCTGAGGTTTCCAGGCACAGTGGACTTCACATTAACAGCAGCATTAAACCCTCACAATGACAGCACCTGTTGTTCCAGACTCATGGAGGTTTTTTGTGGGTGTAACCCTGCTCCACTGTAAGGCTATGGGTGAAGCATTTGAATTGCACGCCTTGGTTTCTGTGTCTTTATGAAAACATACAATATTTACATAGTTCACAGGAATACAGCTTTGTGCTAGTGCATCAGTCAGGTGGCCCTTTAAACCCCACCACAGCTTTAGTGTACAGGTTATTAGTGGTTTTGGTGAATTTGGCTTTCAGAGCCAAATATCAGAAAATTATTCCAGAAAGCTCAAAGTGCCTGTTCTTTATGCTGTTTCTTTTATTGCCTAACCAACAGTCCTTGCCACGTGAGAAGCTGGATATTGGTGTAGATGAAACCCTGTTCTGACCTCATATGACTGTTCACATGCTCCAAACGCAACCAAATTGGGGTAATGCAGTCTGAGGTTACCCAGGTACGCTGAGGTTTGAGGCAGGAATAAAGAGCGACGTTTAACTCATACGCGCTACTGTACTGGTTACTCTGCCTCATTCCAAGATGCAGATCTGCACACACCATTTGGGTCGTTGTGCACATGCAAAAGACAATTCATACTGTTACTGGTTTGCTACTACGATGAAAAAATAGCTATTCTTTTTTACAGTTGTGTGTTTAGACTAAAAGCCCTCCCAAGTACCTTCTGGATACGACAAAACCAAAAACCTCACATGTGATTACTTTCTTGCTCTTTCCCAAGCTTTTATCGGTACCTGTTTATTCATATTTCTGTTTATTGGCAACAAAACAGTTTATTTTATATAAAGGCGGTATTTCTTTGTGTGTACCTCACTAGAGAGGATTTGTTTTGTTTTATGAAACTGTAGAACTAAGGAAAACTTTCCAAAAGAATGGTCTTTTCTTTATCTCATGTTATTTGACCAGCACTCTATGCTGATGGCATATAGAACTCCCACCTCATTTGGCTTTCAGGCTTGTTTCAGTTCTCTAATCCACCAGAACCATCATTCAATAACGAGATCTTCACAAAAGACTAATTTCTACCATCTCTTTGTTAGAGATTTCTCTGTAGCTCAGCAGCACCACTGATTTTTTCAGTATTTTTGGCTAACACTTTCAAACCCAGACTCAAAGCGTTACAGATTGCACGACAGTAACGGCACTTCCCCCCGACCCCACAGCCTTTGTCTTGCAGTAACAGGAGTTGCTGACTGTGCCTTTCTTTCTTCTACTTCTTGACCCTAGTAATAAGATCCTGCCTCATGAAAACATGTGCTTCTTCCTCTACACTGCCCAAATAGCCGGTGATTTTTTTTGTTTCTCGAAGTCAGACATAAAACATGTGACCGACATGTCTTCTGCCACTGTAACCTTCCATCTTATTTTCTACACAATTCATGTGAGACAAATATTTTTACTCCTAAAGGCCTCCTATTACGTGTTCCTCAGACCCTTCCTTGATCTTTATTTTGAGCTGTATTTCACAATTTGGGATCTTAAAACCACTAATAAAAAATCAGAAATTCCTGTACTACTTGTCTGCTTATCCCAAGGAACTTTAACTCTTCCTTTGTTACTACTATGGAGAAGAAATTATGCTCTATTCCAGAATCACTATTCCAAAGCATGGGAACTAAACTTACTGGTTACAAAATACAGTAAACATTTTGTCTTCCATATAGTAAAGATGTACTCATTAAAAATTCTTGACCATATGATCTCCAAAGTCTGAGAAGCTTTACATACCAATCTACCACCTAGGATCAGATTACAAGAGGACATTAATATTCTGTCTTTGAAAAAAAATTCCCACATTCTTTTGTAACAATGGATTCTCTCCAATAAAATTCATCCTTCATCAGTGAATCAATTATGTAAATTCTTGAAACACATCAAGGTAAATCCCATAGGTCTCAAAAGATCCAAATGAGAAAATATTTCTCCTTTGATTTCTTGTGTAATGAGGATTGCAAATCTAATTATTCATAAGTCATCACCGTATTTCTTTTATTATTCAAGAAACCGTCTAAATCAGATCCTACCATTGGGTGCCAGTCTGTGACTTAATTAAAACCACACTTAAGCAAAAGCAAAACCCAGTGATATATTAAATCACAATACAGTTGTAATGTTAGAGAGTACGATTCATCCTTATCGTCGGTTTGAGCTACATCAGTTTACAGTAAGATTGAAATTGTTCATCTAGGTAAGATGAAAGGTATTTGAATATATCTTGTTCGCTAGTTGACAGTTTCACTATATATTTTGCAATCCTATTTCCTTTATTACTTAATATTTCTTCTAGCACTGTTAAGAAATGTCTCATTCAAAGCCTATATTAAAGATCTTAACTTAATACACAAGTATTGTACCAATGTGATTGCTATAAAAATTGATTTTGTTTACAACAGGTTTAATGCTCATGTGTGAATACTCATTCAGCTTAGCATTACACTATTGACTGCAACCAAATTGCTATGTAATTGGTAGCAGGGAAGCCAAAGCAGAAGTATTCACTCACAAGATACAGCATCACTGATTCAGCTGAGACAGTTTCTAATCTAATTCAATTAAACTTGCATGTGTGGATGCACCAAAAAAAAGCAAATGGCGTGTATACCAGCTAAAATAATTCCGGAAAATAGGCAAGAACTTTAATAACACGTTTTGCTAGCTCTAGGCTAATGTAGGCTTAACTGCAGGAACTCTTAGAATTACACAGGATGTTTCCTTCATCTTCAAGGAAAAGATACAGCATTGTGTTACTTGTGCTAAAGAATTCAAAGGTTATGCCATTTTTCCTCAGGAGGGTTTAAGATCTTTCAGATATTTTACCCAGGACATAACCACAGCATATAACAGGAAAGAAACTCAGGTTCTTCTCAACATTGTTGGTATTTGGTGATGGCAGGGAATTCACTTTTATACAACCTTTATTCTACTAAACTGAGTGCATTTAAACAAAGATTTGGAGCTGCATGTGATGTGTGAGGCTTTATTTCTCACAGCTATGGCCACACTTCAATATCACATTCAAAGACTGAACTTCAATACTCAAACTAACGTATCCAGTACAATCAGAACAGTAGAAAAACAGCTGCTCATTTGAAAATCTTTAATTATATTGCGTCCTTTCAGTATTATTTTCTCGAAGTCGGTGACCATAACATTCGGATTTGTCCTACAAAATATCTTTGTGTTCAATCATTCACAGCAGGCTGGCACAGACAGGAACCTTTTAGTATCGACAATGTATCTGCTTTGCTGCCTTGGTGTTCATTTATATCATTATCTGTAACAAGCAATATTATCATTACTAAACTGCAATACCATATAAAACTCTCAATTATTATGTTAAATTTGGATTATATTATGCTAAGAGATGTCTTTATGCCCAAGAGTAATTTTGTTTTTAAAAATCATCTGTGTTTAAAATGACTGAAAAGAATATATGAGCCATTTTCATTAGGTGAGAACATTTATCTTGATTGATGATTGTTATGCACTAAAATAAAGTGTTATTTTGGATACAGTCATTGCATTTTGATCAGGGTAAAATTATGTAAACTAGAAAAGTAAACTTTCTTCCAACTAAAGTTCCCCACTATACTGAGAAAAGGAAAACTTAATCATAGTATGCATTAATGTTTTAAAATCTTAAATCTTTAAAACTTCAAAAGTTACATGTAAGGGAACTGGATAAATGGAAAAATCCAAATCAGAACAGCCTAATAATCAGGTGGCATCAGAACAGAGTTGTACATAGTGTGTGCTGCTACTACCATAGATAAGTGCCCATGACCAACTTGCACAGCCTTTGGGGAAACTGCATGAGTCTCTTGGTGAAGCCCAAGAGTGGGCTTAAAGCACAAGCTGGAATATTCTAGTTTCCCCTGACTGGGATATTCATTCTCTCACTCTCTGGTCCATGTTGTGATGATCCAGTAATGAATCCCAAGGTGTGTAAGGTAGGACTCAAACACTGGAATACATTGACACATGAAGTTTAATATTCAGCTGTCCTTCCTAATTAAAATCAATACCAGCAATAGATCATCTGGTTAATATGTAGAAGATTAGCTACATAAAACTACAAAATTATCTTACCTACAAATCTTGTAATAATTCCCTTTTTTATGATATCAGCAAAGTTGTATGAAATAGAACACACCACTTGTGTCGTCTTTGCAATAAAGAGAATCTAGTAACCTAATTAGACTATTTGTATGAAAACAAACAAACAAAAAATTGTAAACTACAACCCAGGAGAGGAATTTTGTGCTACTGCTTATGAGATTTCCATAAATTCTACCAGTCTGCCAAAACTAGTCATCAACATGATTAGTTGCTGAGAGACAAACTTGGTTTTGCTGATGGAACTAATAACTTACTTTTTCTTTGGCTATTGTTACATAGTTCTGTATCCTCTGACAACTAAACATCCGTCTACTATAGCTAAAAGCTTCTGTCAATGTTATCTCTTTATAGGCCCAAAAGCAGAAATATGTGAGCTAGAATACACAGCAGAAATGCTGAAGGCACAGTGTCTACTGATGTTTCTCACCACAGTAATTTTGCAGTCCCTGAAAGCATCTTGTTCTCTTCTGCTTTACTAACCTTTCCGCTCACTGTCAGTCATGGAAGATGGCCACAGGGACCAATGCTGCCAATGTAGCATCTTTTGGACAAAATGGACCCATCACATTTAAATATAGAGATTTTTCTTATTCTTATCTCCCACTCTCTTTTGATTCTTTTCCGTGACTCCTTAGATTGCTTTCTAGGCATTCATTGATTAATGACGTATTAGACTTATAATTATAGCCAGAAAAAAAACCTAAAATAAATAACTAGTCTGTTTTTTGCAAATCAGAGGCCAAAACCTCATCCAAAATAATCAGGGATCTCTTTCTAGTCTGAAAACAGGAAAGTTTCAAAGGCAGGAGGAGTCTGTATTCTGTATTGTGCCAGACATATAAGGATGACATCTCTCAGCTCTCCCAACACCATCAAGTAGACTTCATTATTTCTAGCTCAAGTTTTTTAAAATCCTTTTAAATGGGAAAACAGGTCTTTTTAAATCTGAACTGAGACCACAAAAAGTTTCTGACCGAATGAAAACAATCACCAGGAAATGTTAACACAAACCTCTGATTTCTCCATCATGATACCCTGGGAGAAGAGCTGAACTTCTCATGTTAGCAAACCCTGCCAGTCCAGCTTGAACAACCCAGAGCTTTCTCTCCGAACCCGTCAACTAAGTAACAAAGAAGCATGAGTGGAATTTTTTGACACAGAGGAAAATCCCAGGTTCCATTCACAGGCTCTGTGGCTTGAACTACACACACCAACAGTGCACAGCACAAGAATTAAGTAACTTCTAAATGTGTCTTTGAAAACATAGTTTCTATTATTTTCCCTTTAGTACCTGCTGCTTACCTCGTGTTTTTCATTTATGGCATCCAATAGTTATTTCTCTAAGTGAGAGAAAACACACACTGTTCCAAATCTTAAGAATTCCTTACCAGTTAGTGGCACTATCAACTCTGTGGGACACCAGGTGAAGTAAGCTTTCTGTTAAAATCCGCTTAAAATTATTTCTGCTGGTGGATGTAATTTATTGGCATACATTTAATCGACCTGCATGCAAGACTGGGAGAAGACAGGCAGGTGTTTCATTGCATTATTAGGTAGAAATAAAAAGGAACTGAAGCACGTTTGGATCAAGGGTATAAAAGCAAGTAGCTTTTGTTCTCTAATACTTCATGAAGAGTCTAGAAATTGTTTTCAAATAGGGAAATGACTCTACGAAACCCTGTTTTCCTGACTCTTGAGAACAGCTTAAAGTCTATGACACTGACAGTAAAAATGAAGTGTAAAACAAACATGTTAGAGGCAAACATTCAAGATAAATACAGAAGAAATATATCCTATCTCCTGGAGTTATGCATACATGTTAGTGCTTTTGAAGGTGTCCTTGATGTCTAAAGCATATCCCCTCTGCTTTGGTAAAGCTTTCCCTGGCTTGGTCTCTGGATATTTTCTTGCAAGGGTACAGTATCACCATATCAGCTCAACGCATAAGGAATGTGTGCCAATTTATTACTTAAAAGCCAGCTAATACACTTCAGCAAGCAAACTACTCCTGTAAAACACTACTTTTTCACAGTAATTAATCAGCTGCTTGCTCCATGTAACAGGTTTGTTCTTATTTTTCTAATAAAAGTCAGACCAGTTTTTCCCCATATACAATCGCCTGTTGCTAATTTAATTAACTAGAAGCATGTGACTAGTTTATCTTTAACAGTGCACACTTTCTTCAGTGGAATCTATCAATGCTTCCTATGTTATTTTCCTGCCTGCTCCCTCCCGCCTTCACGTTATCCATCAGGAACCAAGTCTACACGTTATTTTCCTTGGGCCTGCAGTTACAGAAAGCCATTATCTCTGTGGCACACACGGGCAAACAGAAACGACAATCCATCCTGACCCAGAAACACATATCATGACTCACCACTGCACTTTCAACTTCCAGTCTCTCATGCCTTCAAGAAAAGTATTTTCTGCCTGTGTATCTCCATAACTAATTAATTCTTAGCAGAGGCTTACTAAGTAGGTTAGAAAGTGCTGTAGCTGCAGGCTGTATTTATGTTAATCGAGAGAGGTTCAGTCTCACACTAGTCAGCTTCTAACCTTTGTTAACAGCAACCGAATCAACGTTCATCAGAAATACTGCCAAAATACTTTTCCATGTCTGCTACTTCATTCCAAAACAGTGAGATACCATTCCCCTGAAATGAAACAGCTTACTGAAATTCAGTGGAACACACACCATCCTGAGATTAGAGCCCCCAGTCAATGCACAGAATCACAAAGGCTCACAGAGATGCTGGGACACAGCCCAGGGCTTGGCTGTTAGAGGCCAGAACTGGATATCAGAGATTTTCAGGTTGATCCATGATCTTTCCACTAACACGCTGCATGGCATGAGGCAAGCAAAATATCTGCCATTTCTTTTGTTATTTATCTATTAAATGAGTATTATAGCATGAACATTCTCAGCATGCACAGAGGAACATTCTGAAGACTCTATCTAGATGGCAAAATTGTTTAAACACAGGTATTCAACTGGCAAGCTAGAAAAAACAAGTTAAATTTCAGAAGCTGTAAAGAAAACAAAAGAAAAGAAAACACAAAGCTGAAATAAATTACTTGTTTAATTAAATTCCATTCATGTAGCTTGAATTTCATGCAGTGTTTATAAATAATACATAGCAATTGAAAATAATTGACTTCTGCTTACATATTTAACAGACTTAACAAGTGAAGTCTGAGTTTCCTAAACCAGCTCACTCATCCAACGTGATTTTATGGTAATCATAGCTAACGTCATGTATCCGAGGCTTTATTATGGAGTCACAGTGCCTGTATCTAAGTCTTGTCTTGCTTCTTTCTGTCTCACTCTGTTAAAATCATAATCACGTTACATTGCCATCAACAGTGTTTGAAGCCAAAAAGACTACTGGGTTACGCCATCACTTTCTGATACAGGTAGAAAGAGCAGAATGAATTATGAAGTAACATGGAGTCCTGTTAAACAGCATTAAATGGGGAAGAAATGTTAACAAAATTATACAGGCATTTAGTAGGAACTTAATAATTCATGCAAGAGCAGCGAGGATCCCAGAATCAGGTACACACCATGTTTTAGAGGGAAAAAAAATTGCAATACCTAATTAATCTCCAGTAGTTTCAAGGTTCCTCTAAGCATATAGCACCCAAATTATTTGGACTTTTAATTAATATTTACTTCAGAGAAGCATCTTGTGAAAAATTCTTTACAAAGTCTTTATTAAAAAATCACCTCACGGCTCAATTTTCATTATTTCAGAACTTGTGTTCATTACATTTAATGGTAGTGAGGCAAAAATCAAGTGGAATAGCTTTCCCGTTACTCTTCCCAAAATGTGAAAGATATTTTGGCCTGTAACTGTGTACAATTCAATTGTGAAAAACGAAGCAAGCTACCCTGACTTATTCAGGTTTTGCTTTCCCCACATCTCTATTTTGCAACCTGTTCCATCACTAAGACATAGAATCATAGAATCATAGAATCATAGGACGGCATAGGCTGGAAGGGACCTCAGAGATCATCTAATCCAACCTCCCTGTCATGGGCAGGGACGCCCCTCAACTAGAATGGTTAGAGTTGGAAGGGACTTCAAAGATCATCTTGTTCCAACCCCCCTGCCATGGGCAGGGACACCCTCCACTACACCAGGCTGCCCAAAGCCTCATCCAACCTGGCCTTGAACACTTCCAGGGATGGGGCAGCCACAGCCTCGCTGGGCAACCTGTTCCAGTGCCTCACCACCCTCTGAGTGAAAAATTTCTTCCTTATATCCAATCTAAATCTCCCCTCTTTCAGTTTAAATCCATTGCCCCTTGTTGCATTTTTGCATGCTTTGATATTTGCGTGAAGCTTGTAGTGAACTTGAGTTAGGCTTGTTTGTATACAAAGAAACAACGGCAACGTACACATAAAACATTTACTTTGAACCACGGATGTTTATTTCATACAGTCAAAGGGAACAGAATCTCACATACAGGAAGAACAAAGCGAATTCTAAAGGAGTATCACAGGACAGGACACATGCAGAGCTAATATCTGTAAATCAGGAAAGCAGTTGATGAACAAATGCAAACTAAGTACTGTCAAAGAAATATCTGCAGCATCAAAACCAGCAGACTCTGCACTGTAATGCTAGAGGAGCAATCTTAGCAAAGGAAACACCGATATGCTCATGGAGTTTTCAAAGAATGAGTTACATTTCCCTCTTTCTAAAATATAATACGGCAAAGTAAATTGTTTTATGCTTATGAAAAATTATTCTTTTCTGTATTTTAGAGTGAGTTATTACTTTGGTTATAAATTAACTTCCACTTTTATCATGCTACTCTAGGTTATTTCGCATACCTTGAAGAACAAATACAGCTTCTAAATGCTATAGAAGTCACTTTGAAAAACGTGTAGTTTGTTCAGCTGAAAAATCTGCTTTCATCAAGCACAAAAGAGAAAAACCTGTACATGCCATTATTGTATTAGCACTAAAAAAATAATAAAGTAAAAAAAAAAATAGGCACAAGATGGCATTTAGTATTCATAACAAGGTACCAGCCTGATCTGATATTTCAGATTGCCCTCTTACGACGCTAAAAGTAACTAATGGGTCAATTTTCTCTCTGTCTTACTATAGTGATACATGAAAGGCTTTTTGCCCTAAAGCTAAGGCCAGTGAAAGACACGAATGGCTTCTGATGAAATTAACGTCTCTGCTTTAGGGGGTTCACTGTTATTAACTCTGCTATCATGGGTTTCAGATTTCCTGTCCCTCTGCCTCAAATAACACTGATATGGTTGATATCTCAAAGCATACACCGAGATGGTAATTTATACAAGAGGATGAGTCCAGCGGAAAAAAAACAGGTTTACAGTACCTGAACCCTTTGAAGTCACGGAGCAGTGCTAAAACCAGACATATTGTGATGGCTTTGCCCTCCCCAAAATGTGCTACAGATTCTGTATGGAAAGTGCTCCCTTGTCCAGTTCTCATCACTGGACTGCAGCTTGGCAAGGCTGTGATCTTAGATGTCAGGTTTCTACTGCTTTCCTTTGCGTGCCAGTAACACTGACAGCCAACGCCGAGAACAGAAAGTATGTGAGAACAACAATATAGGAGAGAAACGTTTCTTTTAAAGGAAACGACTGTGTCAGCAGATATTCTATAATGTTTCTATAATGTGATCAGTTGTACTGCGCTTCTTTAGGTTTAGGTTCTGCAACACAGCTTGGTTTTTCCTTAGCAATTCACTACAGATTGAAGCTCTGGCTTCCAGACAAGGAACTTGCTCACATAAAAACTGTGTTTACAGCTAGACCTGCATCTCTTATCATATTCAGCCAAAAAAAACAGCGACTGATAGTGCAGTGATCCTCACAAGCTAAATTAAGGTGCAGGGCTCTTTCCAGTCAAAAATATTCTATTCACTGACCCTGAGTTAGAGTCCTCTGATACTCATATCAACAGGGCTTGAATCATAAATGTATTTAGTGCCTTGATTCCACTGATTTCAATCACAGCGGAGTGCCACAGGATAGTCCCGGATCTGGGCTACAGTGGTTGCATTACTATTTGCTAACTACGAAGTTGCTGGAGACATTATTACATTATCACTACAAAGCAATGACACGGGGTGACATTCAGGGCCTGCTAGAAGGTACTGGCCTGATCTTGTAATATAATCAGATTATCCTCTTACTTTCAAGAGTAAGTGGCAACTCTATTCCACAGGTTTCAGTATCTTCACCGTTCTTACTGGCCCTAAGGCAGTACAGGTCTTCGAGATCATTATTGCTATGTAACAGTGCACTCCTTTAAATCATCTGAGAGACAAGAATGCAATGAATCTTTTGGTATGCAACACAGATCTGTAGTCAGGATATTCTTCCATCATCTCACTGGTCACCCGTATGGACCAAAATAGCTCAAGTCTGAAAACCTTCTGACATACTCAGAGTCCTTTTTGAAACAGGCCATCTCGTGTGAGGGAAAGGGGGCCTATAGATATCTTGATGACACGGACCATATCTTGCACTGTCACTTTCGTGACTGGCAGTTCATGTGCAAGAATTTAGGAGTTTTGTTTTACATGCTTATCAGTGCTACTTTTAACTGCATATATGCATATAAATGCTTACGGTGCATATAACTCCTATGTCAATAACCTGTTCTACCTTGAGTACATATTTCCTTTTGCAATAGAAAAGTGTCGTGTACATTTTTTTAAACACACTAGATTTTTTTGAGAACTTTCAGTTTTCACCCTGCTTAACAATCTAGAATCATCTACTGCGTAAAGCCAAAGATTCACAGACCCTCAGGAGAATGCTAATGCATAAACGCACACCACAAATTAATCAGAAAGAAGAGTGACTAACTGCAAATTAAGGTTTAGATGAGTAGTTACTAACAAAGAAACAGCCACAAAGCTCAAATATTCACTGAATACTAATTCTGTTTTAAACTCTACTTGTAATGAAATGCAATCTTCCCAGACAATCAGCTTTTTACTACAGAGCAATATTTTAAGCATGCACCATCTACAAATTATCTCATCTTTTAAACACTTGAACACAGAAACAAATAACTGCAAAATAGCAAGACATCTCGACAGCAGCTCATCTATTGTATGACTTCACTCATCTCATGATGAGTAATTCCCCAGTCAGATTTCCATTTTGAAGCACCAATGGATTTTGTTACTGTCTCTTCTAGTTCAATCTTTCTTACATTAACATCATAAAATGGCTCTAACTGCCTACTTGAGAACAGACTCGACTTTACGAGGATTTATGAATGTAAATTTGAGTGAAAAATTACCCTTCCCAAGCTCACACCAACAGATAACACAGCAATACAACTAGTTTTGCTACATAGCAGTAGTCAATAGTCCAGATCCTGGTCTCCTTTTTGTCAGCAATGATCTGATGCACTGAAGAAAATGAAGCCGTTTCTAAGTTTCCATCCAAAATAAATTCTGTCCCACTCTCTCTTTTGTCAATTGGTAAATTTATTTAAGCAGCCTGTACTGAAAAGACAGGGCACCCCTCATCCTAAAACAAAGGCCAGTGAAACTAGGAGTCCTTCTGCTGACTTCCATGGCCTTTGGATTAGGCCCTAAACGAGAGAAATTAGAACACCAGGAACGATTATATCCTAATTAGAACGATCTCATTGACACTCAGACAAACCTTCATTGCTCAATAGGAATAGAATCAAGCTAAGTCTAACATCTGAACACTGCTATCTTGGATATTATTTGACAATCAGTTAGACATCACTTAACATACACTACATGATAGACAAATGAGAATCTAATAACTTTCTCCAAACGCTGGATTACTGTTACTTGAAAAACTTTAAAATGCACAATCTCACTGCAATTACAATAGTCTCTAATTAGTATATTCTTTTAAATTCAAACTGTGTACACCTGTAGAAAGTATTAACAAACAAATACTGTTCAAAGAACCATACCAGACTTTTAGAACACTGACTATTCTGGGGTTATCACATAAGGAAGTGGTCCTGTAGCAAGCAGCCTCAAGCAGCAAAGAGGAACACCACTGTAGATGTAACCCACTGTCTTCTAAGCAAAGATGCTATTGAGCTCTGATACATAGATGGTTATTGCAACTCATACGGGATTGAAAAGTTAAGTACTTGTACTGTAATACAGTTTTGGAAGAAAAGAAGGTGTATTCCATGTTGGCTTTAGAGAATCCGCATTAATTTGTGAATTGATATTTGCACAAGGAAGGAACACATGAAAACAAATGCAGATGCAGAGCGAATAAAGCAAGCTGAAAAGATATGTTGGGGATATGCCTTTCATAAAACATTTATGTATGTCATGATACATTCAGGTATTTAACATTAAACATTTAGAAAGGCGTCCCATGGTTAAGGCTCCTCTGAGATTTTTCCTTAAAATATTTTCAGTTTGAATGTCACTTACTAGATTCCAGCTCATTTCTATGGCAGAATTACTAGTCAAGAGGACAAATGGATTCTCCTGTGAGCCTCTGGAGAGGGTGACATTCTTCCACAGAAAACTATTCAATCATTCATTTCCAAATGCCATGCAGGGAGTCCACCTTTCTGCCACTCCCTAGTTAAACATATTTATTCTCAATGCTTTTATGGGTCAGGAAATTGCCTCAGGAAACATCAACGCTAAAAATTGGTCATACTGGTTTGGTCTCTAATGAAGACTACTGAGAATGGTCAAATGAAAGTGAACGTTTGGAGAAAATCAAGTCTACTCGACAGGAAATTAACAGCAATCAAATGTCAGACTCTGAAGGGAGAGGGGATGTTAGACCTATGGAGTTAAAAAAGAAACCTCCCAAAACCAGAGCAAAAATACATACCAACCTTCCTTCAGTTGGGTTCTATTTAGTCCTCAGCTATGACACATTTTTCTGTGTCTCATATTAACTTGAGAGTCAGCCCTAAGTTATTTTTATACCCACAAAAATATATCCTCAAAATGATAATGCCCTGAATGAGTAATATTTCAATGCAATTGATTAAGGACACCTCTTGCACTGTTAAATGCCTGAAGATGCTAGCCAGACATTTCCTTTGTAAATTACCAGATAGCTCATGGAAAGTGAGCAGGCATGATAAATGAGCTGTAGTAAATTTTCTGTAAATTTTCTAGACTGCACTTTTTAACAGATGTATTTACACATTTTACATTCTACCAGTAGAGATGATGCATGTTACTGAAATGTTAGATGAAATGTTATCAAACAGAAGTCTCTCAACAAATTCCCATCGTGCTGACTATTAAGATCAGCCTGTCGTGTAATTTTTCATGTTATGTCCTCAGTCAAGATTTTTTTAAGCTACTGTTACTATTTCAATTATCCTCTTCTTATCAATACATGAAAAGTACATATTTACGTGAAAAATGAAATTGCAGAATGCCTACCGAGATACTTGTGCCACTTAATTTTTCTAAAACACTTAATAAGCTTATGTAATAATATATATATATAAACCATATAAAAATCCTAAAATCTGATCCCATCTCTACTTTACATTGCTCTTCAAAGGGCTCTCCCTTTCAGACGATAGCAGAGAATTTTGTCTTGCCTGAGCCAGCTGCTCTTTATCACAATGTCCAATTTCCCTTAAGCAGTTTGATGATGAGAATTAGGCACTCCCGTGCCACTGGTTGGTAACACCTCGAGGTGTTACCAAGCTGCTATCAGTGACAGTGTGACCTCAGGTAGACACTTCAGAGAAACAGAAAGAGATTTCTGGGGAAGTTGTCATTCCTCTCTGCTTTGCTGGAGAAAAACTAATGTAGCCCATATCGTTCTGGACCATTCACACCTGCTGTACCACAAAGCAGCATGTTGGGGTACACTGGGGCAGATGTGGTGATAGCATGAAGAGACATATCGTTCCTACATAAGCACAACCTGAGGCAGTGCAAGCCTTGTCAGATAACCTGGCCCAGGCACACCCAAGGCCCCATGAACATGCAATACGTCCGGCTCCAAGAACTGTCGTAGGCTGTGGAGTCCCACCATGCAACTCAAGATATCTTACCGGTGTCTGTGACAAGGGTGGCGCTGTAACGCCACTTGAATAGGGAACATGCTTGGCTCAAAATCCTGCTCATAGGGCATTCAAAGTCTTAATGGATTAATAGTATTGTATTTATTAAGTCTGATGGTTACTGTTTCCTCATGGATGCATGGCAATAACAGCTAATGCATTCAGATACAGAATTTTGTTGCAGCACCTTCTGAATAGCAACCATACAATGATACCACCACAATCCAGGTCCAGCAGAGCTCTTGCAGATCGTGCATCTTCAGTGATGTGTCAGGCTCAGTGCACTTCACATACACAAAACCCACAAATATTAATCTGGCGGTGCTACCGTAATCACGCTGTTTCTTTATATGTTAATGGCTGTTCACATCTCCAAAAACATTTACGTTCATTTATCAGCATCTTGGATATAAAGCTCTCCGAAACAGTGTTTTGGTCAAGGGGCTTATAATTGCCCAGGCTACGATCAGATGAGTTTCCTTACATGTCTTTAGGGAGAGCTGAGCAATTAGCAGGAAAAAGAACCAAAAAGCCCACATTCCACAAATGTAACTTACACTAAAAGTGATTTCTGATTTGACTGCCTGTGATACATTTTCAGTAACTTCCTGAAAACCTTCAAGCTTCCAAGGTTTGCTAGCACAAATACCACACTGCAACTAAAGCTTCCGTGTTAGATCTTTTCCTCAGAATAGATTTTAAGTTGTTTTCAATTCTAATATCTACATTTCACACCGCACTTGTTAGTCACTTGTTTCATGTACTGAGGAAACAGCACCAATTTTCTAAGATTTAAAAATCACATTTATTAGTAGTATTTTCAAGAACTTTGCACACAGCATTTGAAACTCCAGAACTATTTATTAAAAGAAATGTGTGGATAACTCTGGATCATGGAGTTTCTGAATAGCAGGGGCTTTGGAGACAACTTGTGCACAAACCAAAAAGTAGAATATATTAATAACTAGAAAACCTGTTTAAATCTAATCATACATCTAAAAGCACATATCTCTTAGAAATTTAAAAATGGGGAAATAAATTTTGCTCCTACCTCTTCCAAAGCCCATAATGAATCAACCACAGGCTTAATCTTCTTATTGTTATATAGACTTAGGAGTTTGTCCATCACGCTCTTGATCAGGCCACCTCGATTCTGTTTGAAAAGTAGATTCAAGAGGGAAAATCCAGCAATGACTTTGTTCTCCTCATACAGCTTGATAGGATTTACTTTCTCAACCTGCCACCACTGGAAAGCAATAAACAACAGCAGGGTTAGAGAAATGCTTTTCAAGAAATACACAGGAAAGTTCACAAGAAAACTGTCTGGGCAGATGTGACACACGACTCATCTGTCAGATCTGAAGCAACAGCCAAGAGAAGCAGTAAGGATTTTATTTAAGGTAGAGACAAAAAAGCATGCAGCTGACTGACATGTGGAAATAAAACACAGACTTGCGTTGCATGAGATTAGGGCGTTAGAGAACAGAACTGGGTTTAGGATGTGAGTCTAGAAGCAAGGAATTTGGACCTCCCTTCTTACTCATGCTATCCTTCTCTGTTACCTCAAGAGAGCCATGCAAGCTTCCCAAACATTTGCAAGCAACTCTTGACTATTACTCTTCTTGAAAACAAGTAAATCATGCACTGCTTATCAGCTTCCACTCACTTTTCACCCATTATTATGTCTGTGATATTTGAGTAAGCCTCATAATATCTAATGAAATTATTTTCTCTCATTTAGCTCAAGAGCATCCTTGAGACTGAGATCCCACTTCCTAGAAAGTTTTATTTGAATGGGTCAATTTTTAATTCAAATTTTCATACAATTTTGATGAGTTAATTTTGCAGTATAATTACATAAAGAAACTACATCATACAAAATTTTTATGCTATTTTTTATTAATTCAATTTATTCATATTTATTTAGTCAATAAATACCAGTACTATCTGAAAAACATTTCAGGTGAAATTGATTTTGTCACGCCAATCTACCCTATAATTGTACGTATCTGGATCTGTTTATACGAACAGTAAAAAGGCTGCAGAGTAAAGATTATCTTGTTTTCATTCAAACGGATGACAGTAACAAAAATCGTGCCACTACAACCATTAAGAAAACGTAGGAGGCAAAGAACAGCTTCTTGCTGCAATCTTTGATTTAACTTCTTTTCCACTACATAGAGACTTTTGAAGCTAATTTCTCCTGGGAATGGGCTGGTGTTGGAAGTTGTAAATGAGCTCTTGGCAGAAAGATCATATGATAGATCTTCAGTCAAGACTTCTCCCTCTGTTCTCATCTGAAGGAATCACTTTCACTGCTGGTTAACTTATTTCTCACTAGCACTTTATTTGATGTACTTCTCTCTTTTTTGATCTCTAGGATTTCTGAGATTTTTGTTGTTGTAGTAAGCTGAAGAAAAAAAATTAACATTTGAATTTTGGATTTGTTGACATCCTTAATCAGGAAACAAATGCAACATCATCATCTCTTTGATGTCACTTGAAATGAACACAGAACTGAAAAATGCATTTCTGTATGGAACTAACTTCTGAAAAGCTGGAAATGACTGGACACAAGCCCCATCTTAAGAGAGATATCTCTTAATATCTCCTTTAATTCACTGCACAGTCCTGACAATGTTTTCAGATATGAGAAACCTACAGGGTACAGTTATCCATATCCATGAATATGACATTCTGTCATAAGTAAATAAATAATGCAGTTTAAACTTAGCTGTATGAGATGTATGTCTGACAACTAACAGTTTAAACATGCATTGCACACAGATCCAATTCCTGCCTAGCTGTCGCATCAGAAGAAAACATGTCAGACCACATTGCCATCAGAAAAACACTCTTCAACAACATCAGAAGTAATAACTTAGTACAGAGTTAAACGAGAATGATAAAGATGAAAATGCTACAGAAAAGACTGAAGTTAGAGGAAAGAGCAGAATCACAGCACTGGGAAACTTACTGATTTTGCAAAACTGAAGAAGCTTTTTGTCTCGCCAGTGACCATGTTAGATGAACCTGTAAAAGATGAACACATTCATATGGAGCTTATTACATGCTGACAAGCAGACCATTTATTATATGTAATATAATCACGGTCCATATCTAAAGGAAAAAAATTTTCCCCAGGTTTAAAAATGGATTAGTAGACATCCTTGTACTTTGGGAATAAATAACAAAGAGGCCAAGGTGACTGAGCCCTACAACTTTATAGGTATTCTGAGATGACAAAAACAATCTATCGAATCTTCCAATCTTCCAAAATCAGGAACAGGTTAAGTGCTACTAGGCATCTGGACACCGAAACTCTCCTCTAGCTCTCTTTCTCTGCAGTAAAATGCCATTTGGCTCTGACACGCTTGTTCGGCGGCAATCAGCGCACAGGTGTGCCTTCTCTGTGTCTGTACAGATACATTTACCTGACTACACGTGTGAACGTACACGTATGGTACACTACAACCTGTTAACAAACACGGTGACAATTCACTGGCAGACACTCCATTACAAACAGGCAACCAGGTTGGCTTGTACAGTCCCAGTACATCCACCCCGCCGGCTAGATGAAAGCCCCAGGAGGCAGGTATGCTGCTCCATGATGCCACTGCACCTTCCACTGCAACACAGATATATTCTTCACTTCAAAAGCTTAGCAATCCCTCCAGCTGCCCTCCTCCAGAAGCCTGGCTTGCTTTATCAACACACAACATGGTAACCTGGCAGAAAAGACGTGTTTTCTTGGTATGTGGAGCAGCCCATATACACGAATGGCAATTTGTGAACAGAAGCCTGGGCTTGAATTCCTCAAAGTCACATCAAATAAGAACTACAGCATTCTTCCTGAAATCTTCCTCCAAGCTTCCCTCCCACAAGAACTATATTACAGTTTCCTTGGCCACACTGTGATTCCTATGGTGTGTAGAATGAGAGATCCAAGCTTTCTCCTACACTTCTCCTGTATCATCCAACGATGCTGAACAATCAAAAACATATGTTCAGTTTCACTTTTGGATTTTTTTTTTAAGAGTTTCTTTGTATTGCCTATTGTTTCTCAATAATTTAGTCTATGCTCAGATTCACTAAAAATCCTTGATTGGAAACAGTCAAATTGAGAATGTATAACATGGAGGCCTCCAGTTCTGGAAGGAGCGGCATGGGTGATTTTAGGAGATTATAAGCTTTGCAAAGCTTTGGTTTTGAAATACGCACCTGGCTTTTTCCACTCACCATATAAAATATAAGTCCCAAGTGGTTTAAGAAGACTGAGGCCTTTCCCAGTGTTTTCTCCACAAAGACAGTCCAAAACAATATCTACTCCATCTGTCGAGATTCTAAAAGGCAAGAAAGAAATCTCACCTTGCATTAAGATCCACAGCACCGGTCAGCTGGCGTAACACAGGCTAGTTGTTAACATACTACTAACATTTTCCAGGTACTTTAGAAAGGACTCTAAGGCTGAGGCTTTGACTACATGAAAACTTTCTCCTCCCAAAAGACAATTCAAACTCATTCAATGCTGGAATGCAAGTTTGTTGGGCTAGCCAACCCACGCCTTTCAGGCTCGGAAGAATAAGAAACCATCTTGTTCCCTCTTTTTGAGGGCTCTTGGTCAAATTATATTATCAAAAAACAGGTGATAGATGTCAAGTTCTTTCTGAGTGAATGCAAATGTCAGAGAATGTCTATTTTTGGTCAATGAATGTCAAAGAAAAAAAGACATTTTTGTTATTCACATCTTCCTATATTCTTTTTCTGAATTCATAAGGAAACAGATCTTCTTACCCTAGTTCTTCTTCTCAGATAAAATGATGTCTTAGTAAAGTTAAAGATTCTTCTCTTTCAGACTTTGTGTCAACTAGGTGTCAGTAGAGAATTAAATCAAGCATAAATAGAAGCCACCAAGAGCTAGAAACCCAGCTTAAAGGATACAATCAGGCCACGATATAGAAAGAAAAGATTTATACTGTTTCAGTATATAGTTTGCATATTTATAATTTTCCAATAACTATCTTTGTGAATGCAATGCCAATATGATGCTGAAGAAGAAAAAAAATACACCCAAATATCCTGATTTAATTCTTTTTTTCTGGCAAAACATCAGCCTGTAAAATCCTATCATTGGTTTGATCTAAGTCTAATATCCTACTTGCTAACCAAGTAACCAGCCCAAGCAGTCGTCCATCCTTGATCAATACTCGTAAACAATTATGCAAATAACTAGTCCAGACACTACAAGAAAATTGCAGCCTGGAGACTATCAAAGGTCTAAGGGACAGTCAATAGCATCAAATCCCCAGGAACATCAGTTAGCTCCTGATGACCATGCCTTCTGCAGTGGTGTAACTGCAATTCAAAGTCAGGAAAGATGTAAAGCTTTATGGCTTGTAATGCATCTTTCGGGTTTCCTCACAACACAAAGGTGATTCTCAGACACCCACTGTTTACAACCAGCAACAAAACGAGACAACTTCACTCGTCAGTACTGCTGCTGTACATAGGGTAACAAATTGTTTAAATTCAGGCCACTGGATGAGTTGTCACTGCAAATGAGTAATGACTTTGCAATCGAACAGCTTTTGGCGGCTTTCACAGTTGAACTGATTCCTCACTCCCTAGAAACATTTCCACATTCATATCACCTCTGGGATTTTTTTTGTTTGTTCATTTGTTTCAGGTTTTGGGGTTTGGATTTTTTCTTGGGCTTTGTTCCCTGATGAAAACTCTTCCCTGGAATACCCCAGCCACCTGCAATAAAGCAGGTTCCTACTGCTATCCTTTCTCAGCCACGGGCCCACCCTTTCCTGCTTACAAACTCTCAACAAACGAAGAGCCTTCCCCTTCTCTTAGGGCTCCCCCAGACCCACTGTGCAGCAGGCACATGCAGATCAACTGTCTTCCCTGCTGGCCAGCCAAACATTTTGAGCAGAACATAGCATACAGCTAATATCCAGCAAACCAAACTACTACACTGTTCCGCCCACTGCCTCTTTCGAAAGACAATTTGTCTTTATAGCACTCAGAATTGCCACTATACATTTTTATTTTTTCAATGAAAAGTGAAAATACACAGATCCAAACAACAAATCAGAGTACTGGCATACTCTACAGAGTGCCAATTCTGACTTTTAATCAGAACTATCAATTGTGCTGATACTACGCATCTCTATACCAGGAGAGCAGCACAAACTCGCTTGTTGCATCTACATTTTATCTTTTGTACCCACTGGTTCTCTGCCTCATTGGTCTGCTGTGAGGTGACAAAGTATGTGAAAATGCAGGATCACCAAAACGGATTTTAACAGACTTAACAGAGCAGAATTCCACCCCTTCGTAACCAGGTCTCCTTTTCATTTCAGTAGTTACGGCCTGTTACACAGAGTCAGGGGTGGTATCAGGGAACTATCCCAAAAAGTACTGCTCTGATGAAGAGCAGGAGCAGGCAACGTTATCTGCAATCATAAAGTTATCAGAAGTTAAAGAGGCTTTACTCCTTTTTCTAAGCACACACATCTCATACCCACTTAGATCAGATCTTCTGCTGCCACTGCCAAGAGTCAGGATTAAGGTTGCTGCTGAACTCTGATTAATGTTTTCAAGTGTTCTTGCTAGCTGAATCAATGTTTGTTAAGTGAGGATTGCTAGAATTCTGTCTTCATCTCACTACAGCAGTTTTCCAGGGCCAGTAAAACACTTAGGTATGTATACTTCCCCAAGAGAAAGGCTACCAAAGGGCTGAAGAAGTGTGTTGCAATTCTTCTGCGCTGTAAGAAAATGATGGAGGTGTCATCTGCTGGACAAGTTTGGTGAAACTTCCCATAAGGAAAATTTTTCCTTTGATATAACATGTTCTTTGTGACGGATCATTTCAAACGCTCTCTTAAGCCCTTGGGAGTGCTCTGGAATCAGTAGCAGGACACTGCTTTCTGTTCCAACAGCACCCTGGATTGCCAATGACCCAGACAAAAGTCCGCTCTGTACTGAAGGCCCTCTTTGAGGGCTAGCAACCCTCGTGCGAGGAGACCTTCTCAGACTTTGCACGTCACTGAGGAATGTGTAATTTCGACAGGAAGCCTGTCAACTGTACTGCCTTAGGGGGTGCCTTTGAGAAATTTCTTGTTTTGTGCCCAGCTACATAATCTAGTATTTTGAGAGATACAAGATAAAAGGAAAACATTATTCTTACCTGTCTGACAAGTAAAATCAAAAAGACATTTTTTTACTAAGATTTTCTTATCAAATCTAAAGTTTTGCCACCTGTAGCAACATAAATATCTAAAAACAGACAAATTGGAAAACAAAGTATTTGAAAGCATGTAAACAGAAACAGACATGATGATTTCAAAAGGCAACAGGATGATTCTAATCTGAATGCAAACAAACAAAATCTGAGGATCTGAAATTAAAACTGACATCACGTGCTCTGATATCAATCCCTGGCAGAGGACAAAAACCCAGGCAGATAGAATCATACCAGAGAACTCCAAAACCTGGATAACGCACAGATCCACTGAAAATATCTTAGTGCATTACAGCGAGCTACTACATATGCAGATCGTAGCAAAGTACATCCTTCTGGTAAGACCTCTATTCTTTTTCACTCAATCTCCTTTGCTCGCCACAGATGTCCAAGTATGAACATGGACTAACAAAGCTTATGTTGCTTATAAAAAAAAGTAGGGAGATGCTTGCTGTCTTGTCCCCTGTAGTGGACAGATGGAATATCTGGAATAAACTACAGTTCCTAAACTCACAAATGTAATCTCTTACCATAAATATCATCAGTCTGGTATCTTTGATAGTATTTTGCCAGATACTATACAACTCTTACTCAGGAAAATAAAAGATTACCTTTTTACTTCTTGAACATAGTCTGCATTTCTGTCAAACAGGTGAGTTACTGAGTCTTTGATTGCTTCATGTTTGAAAGATGAAGCTGTTCCAAAAACAGTAACATTGGGAATAGTTGAACAGAGCTGAGCAACGGCTTGACCCTGCAAACACATTATCATGTTAGTTCACTGACATGGAAATTGGTTGACAGACTTTGCAGCTGCCAATTCACTCATGACACATCGAAATCCAGCATCAAACACGCGCAAGGACTTCCCAAACTAATTTCTTGCCAGTGCAATGCAGTTCAGAAAAAAATACACTTAAATCAAAGGCAGTGTAATTTAAGAAATGGCATTAATTTACAAGGACCACCAAAAATGATTACTCGGAGTGCCAGAGAAACATTACTCATTTGCTACTTGCACTCTATGTGCATTTCCCCAGAGCCCCTTGAGCAATGTCAGCAGTCCTCTTTGCACTTCACACCTCAAACAGTGTTGATGATTGCCTCTGCACACGATTCAGATCCTCTCTGCTCACACGGAAGGCCTTGCAGCACCTGATGCCAGAACAGGATTTCTGGCAGATACTATAAGAGTACTTTGCTCCTCTGGTACTTGGATACAGCTTTTATGCCTCAGGTTTTTGCAGTCCTAATACAGGTGGTCTAGTTTAGTCAGTCCCACAACAGCATGTAGTCTACCATTTCTAAGCGATCCTATTTTCTTATGGTTTCAGTGGGAGACAGCAGGTTGGTATAACAAATACTGCACAGCAAAGCAAATCTGGCTTACCTGTTATTAAGAGCAATAGTTATTACTGGTTGTTCAAAATGCAGGAATAGCCTTGAGTCTGCTTAGGGCAGTGCCTCAACCTCAAAACCGATCAACAGCCAAAGGGATAAAATGGCCTAGAGCCTGTATAGGAAAATCATTCTCCGAGCATATCCCTCCTGCATCTGGGCAGGAATGCAGAGGAGTCAATCAGATGCTGTGATAGTGTTTAGGTGGGACTTGGGGCATTAGAGAATTGGTGCATTCAAATGTCTGTACTTCGACTTTCCAGCTTGGGGCCCCAGAAGGCTTTAACTTCTCTAAGTTTTAACCTCTAATTTCATCAGGCTGAGCGAAGAAGGGAAGCACTGCATAAATGCATAGGTTTCAAAAAAGATCCTAACGGGTCATCTTTTTACAACCCTGGGTTTTGGTTTACTCTTAACACACTAAACAAAAGGAACACAGACTTTTGGTAGCCATATCCTGCCTCTTGTATCCTGTCTCACATTATTCCACTGGAGGTAGCACAGTTACACGGATATGCCCAGAAGCAAGAAATGGCACCGTCATTCTAAAAATAGCGTCTGACGGAATTCAGCAGATTCTTACTTACACTTACAGCCACAAGACTGTCATTTGCAAACTGTATGCATGACCAGTTTATCCATGGATAAACACACTGCTGTTCATTTCAACCAGAAATCCCGATTATTAGTATATAAATACTAGTTATCAGTGCTTGGGTTTTATTTACAGAAGAATGATTAGATAACCCTACATACCCTGGGGGTCTTGGCATACTCATACATAGTGCTGAATGTAATTGCTAGTGACAATCCCCTGAACTGAACATTGCAAGAAAAGACAACGTTATTTACACATGGTGGCATCCAGGAGCTCCAGACTGGTTTCCTACTGGATTAGTCAGTAAACAGCTACACAGCAAGGCACAGTTCATGTGGACAGGTACCAACAGACACAGACAAGAGCGCCGGAGAAGGGATGCATTCTCATTCTTCCTTTACAGATAAGAAATGGAATAGCACAGCAAACTGAACCACCTGTCCGATAGCACAGAGAAACTTGCAGCAGGACCCCGGTATGAATGCTGATTCATAGCATGCTAGTCCAATACCAAAAATAAGTGACCTTTTATTTTTAAAATCATCCACAATTTTCCTGGGTCAGAATCCCTAATCTCTTAGAAATTGTAGGAAAAATCAATTTCTGAAGGTCCTCATCTCACAAGATGTAATGTCTTCTGGGAGTAGAAAAGGTTTCACTCTTCTCATACTTCATTTCTCTATTACTTACTGTCTCACTTTCAAGTTCAGGTTTTAGCACCCACAAACATTGTAACATAAAATTACAAGAAAAATTTATCTGGATTTTGTATCTCTCCTTTTCTTAGCCATTTTCACTAGCAATCCTCTTTTCTCTCTTTCTGTGTCCCCTAGAAAACCATTACCCAGAGTGATTTAGATAAGTCAGTAAGTTATAATGTATGCTAGTTGAGTGAAATTCTGACATTATTGATCTATTCTCTAATTAGTTTTCTGCATTTTCAGTCTAACTTGGGAAGATGAGGGATAATGAGTATATCCTGCATCAAAAACGCTGAATGTTTAAAAGGTCAAATATTAGAGTAGAAAACATGTTGATTTTAATCTTGCAGAAGATGATTTAACATTTAACAAACTGACAGCCAGATGAATAGGAGAAATGCATAAAAAACCCAGAATGTGTGTAATCTATTTTACTCCTGACTCAAACTCATTAGTACACCCCTCCCTCCCCCCATAGAGATAAGCTTATCTAAAATCCCAGATCAGAATACTTGCCAGCTTTCTGTAGATATTTAAAGCCTAAACCTGACTAATATGACCAGTACCTTTGTAACTGGATGAACAACATCACTGAAGTATTTCGAGGCAATTCCACACAACACTCTTCTACTACTAAGCTTTCTTGAAAATCTTAATGTTGACTCTCGCTTATTTCTGTACGAAGTATTCTCAGTATTCAGATTTCAGAAATCTTGGAATAAAGGCTGATATTAGATCTGTCATGCTTTCCCCACCAAAACAGCAGAATTGAACTCAACCTATGAGCTCAACCATTTCACTAATTTCTGTGGAATTCGACTAAGCTCCAAAACAGCACTGTGGCTACGTAAATCACCCTTAAATCTCTTTTCTAATCCCTCAAACCATCTAGCTACTCCTGGATTAGTAGCTGGTGTTTAGAGGGCTATACATTTTAATTGCACGTATGCAAGGCCCCGGTGCTCAGACTGCGCCTAGTTCACAATGAAGTATGCAAAAAGGGTTTGCAGCTGGAAGGAAGAACATCTCTTCCCAGCGCCGTGGAGGTGCAGGTATCCATGCCGGCTCCTGTCCCACCACACACTCTCACCAGGAAGCACCCTTTGACCACGGGGGCACATAAGCCCTGTCCTGTCTTTTGGATTCCAAAGCCATTCCCCTCCTAAAAACTGCTTTGTGGTAGACAGAGACAAGAGAGCTTTCTGCCTCCTCCCTGCCCAGACAAATACACATCACCTCTGCTACCAGCTTCCACTGTGGAGACCACAGAGATATGCAAGCAGGCATCATGTTATCAGAAATCGTCTATGAACTCTAAAACCTTCCAAGAGGGTGTCTAATTAGCTAAGCATGATTTTAAAAATGAAAATTAAACTCTTCACACATCTGATTTTTCATATATGATGCAAACTTCTACATATAAGTACAGACTAGATTCTTGCTTCCTGAGCCTACGAAAATAAGTGGCAAAAAAGAATTCTCACTTGGACAATTAATTTCACTTTTAACATCATTTAGCATTCTTTGAAAAAAATGATCAATTGCTTCACTGAAGGGATAGACATGGTTACAAAATATTCCCTTAAAATGGAATTAATCTCCTTTAAAAGATATATATTTTATATACTACTTATCATGCAGAACTCCACACAGTGAGTCCTCAAAGAAATCAGTAACTTGGATTAAAGTGTTCTGTGGAAATAAAGCATGTCTCTTAATACTGGATTTGGTATAGGACCTTTGTGCCTCTTTAGCTTCAAAGTCTGATGAATTCCTTTTCAAGGCATCCTGTAAAATTTATAAAACCAGTATATTGAACCTAATCTACACACACGATTATTACAGAATCTGTTATAAATGGATATGCTTACGGTAGTTTTAGATCCATTAAAAAGACTGAGATTTCCTTACACTCCTTTGCTTTAAAACCCAGCTTTAAATTTGTAGGACTGGAAACTTCTCATGCTGAGATAATCACATAAAAATCTACGTCTTTTAAGAAGTAAAAATGAAATAGACTGTTCTGTGCATTTAAAACAATTTCAAAGTAAAAAAAAAAAAAGTGTCATTGCCATTTAAAAGTCAACATAAAAAGCGTGAGTAGAAGAAAACTTAGTGATCTAATTAGCTTATTAATACTCACTTAGCACTGGATGAAACATAAATAAGGGGTGTAAATTAGTGGATTTCTGAAAGGGTCTGACCTAATGGCTCAAGCCAGACCTCAGTCTGATGTGCAAGCTGTCCACTGAATTACAGAAGTTACAGAACAGTATACTTTCAAGAACACATCTTTTTTTGCTATTATGGAAACCGAGTCCAGCTTTATAGCAGGAGAGAGCAAACCATCTAAAAGACACCACCCTGCAAACTATGTCTATTAGGACCAATAGCATCAGCAAGAAATTATCATTTCTAGGATATATTTTTGCAGCACAAAGCTGCTACAACACTTTTAAAATATCATTCAGACTCAACCTTGCACAAGAAACCTGTCTGGAAGTGAATGTGAGGAGAATCCACATTTCCAAAATGCTTTGATGCCACAAAATCACATCTGAATGTGGTACGCAGTAAACAAACTTAGTACGAAAACTGCAAGACGACATCTACTAATCTCCCAGCAGGAAGGAAAACTTTTCTCTGGTGTCAGGAGTCAGCTACACAACACTCCATCTCCTGAAGGTGTTGTTTTTCCAATTACTGCAAAGGAAATTGGAAACCAAACACTAAGGTGAACATTGCAGAGCGGACAAACTGAAATGTGCTTCTTGAACAAGCATAAGGCAGCATCTGCTGCACTCAGTGCACCACAGATCGGTTTTGGAGCAGAGGGAGGGGAAAAAGAGAGCCACCATGAGATAACGATGTCTTTTACCTTCAAAATCTCTTATTTTCTGCACTAATTAGCAGGGCGTGGTTTCTCCTACCCCTTTACAAAATTGCGCAGCTGAGGCGCATCCAAAACTCAGGACTGACTCTCCATCTCTGTAAATCCTCTTCAGTTCAGCTGAGCTACAACATACAGACCACACACAGCAGCCAAGATCCTCACGCGGAGGATGTAAGCTCGATCTGAAAAGGCAGGACAGCCAAGGAAGAGTTAAGCACTGCCCATCCATGACTCAGCAGGGGATTCAGGGAAAGCACACGTCCTCTGGGGAGTGCAGGGAGAGGCGAAAAGAGAGAGGCCTTCAGAGAGCCCAGCCTGCTTCGGTCAGGGAAATTGCTTCTCGCGTAGGGCTCGCCAGGCTTTTGTGTTTGATTAACAGACTGTGCTCGGAAGCAGTGTCTGGAAACGGCCTCGGGCACGGCACCGGGACGCTCCGCAGCTGCTGAGGGGGCACATCCATTGCTCCAGAGGCATTCAGCGGCACAGGGCAGCTCGGCCTGCAGACACCCCGCCTGGCTTTGAGGGACGCAGCTCAGCTACCTGGTTACACGGAGCGCTGGGTGAACTGATTTATCCCTTCCTTGGCTGCTGGAGATGAAACAAGAGGAGAGCACTTGGGGTGTATTCATCCAACGCAGAACAGCTATGAACTGCTAACACGAGAACAGCAGCCCTAGGAGGTACTGAGTGCAGATTCCAGCGAAGTGGGAAGTGTTGATGCCATTGTACAGTATGCTGGCCAGGACCATCAGAAGCACAGAGTAAATTCTAATTATTCACATTCAAGAAGGACTGACTCAGACACAAGAGTGCTATTTAATGTGCTCCTACCTGCTAGGTGCAGACAGACCAAAATTCAGTCTGTCTATACAATGTTTAAAAGGATCGGGGATGCTCTGAGACCTATTTTAAAGGGCTCTGGCTTTCATACCAGCTTACTGCTGCTTTGCTGCCAACCAGCTCAGAGCCCTGGCAATGTGTACGTATCTGCCTGGACCAGTGTCTGTAAGGAGACCACGGAAACAGACATCCCACCTTACAAAAAAAGGGGTACGAACAAACCAACCTGCTTTCAGCCTGAAAAGTATAGGCCAAGGAGAGATTTGATTCTGAGCTTGTTCTAATCATAAACACATATACATCCTATCAACAAAATCTGAAAGAAATGCCCCAAGGGGAAAGAATAGCTGATTTTAATTAACAGACAACACCAGCAGAAGAACAAAGATACATTAACTGGCCACAAATAAAGTCTGCAAATCCATAAAGATTTCTCCCTAAGCAAGACAGAGCAGAGAGAATTTGAAGGGATAAACACATAGGTATTTTTTTAAGAAGGAATTTGACAATTTTCTTGAAAGGGTTCCTATATGCTGCATGTGATAGCGAGTGACTAGATTTACTAAGGAGAGCCAGTTCTTTGTCAGATAAAATATCACCACTTCAGTGATTCAGTTTGGAACACGTTCTCAAATATTTGCAATTTATGCAGGGGAGACACAATAAAAAAGAGGGTTCCTGCCAAGTAGTAACCAATCCTGCCAGGATGACCTAAATCTGTTGCCAAGTCAGATTTACCCTTCAAATTCAAACACAAGAGCTGCACCTGTAACTTCCTCTGCTGCTGAGCCTGAAAGCGAAGGTCAGGTCACAGCTTCAGGACAGCCATCGATGCTCCTGCACGAAAGGCAGCTCCATTTTAGCATCTGTAAGATCAAAATGCTGAAGAATCAGCTAACACTTGTGCCTTGCGTCTGAGGGAGTAAGTGACGAAACTGAAACGTTTACACAATCTTGGTAAATGACTGAAGTTTTGTGCTCTAAATATGCAGAATAGGAAGTTCATAAAGAGTAAACAAATAAGCGAACGGGCATAACAGTTGTGTCTCACAAATCTAAATCCCTGAAAGAATTCATTTGCCAAGAAGATATCATAGAGACTGGATTTATTAAAACTAGAAGAGCCTAAGGTTTTTTGCTTTGTAGTTTTTGTTTTGTTTTTTTTTGTTTTGTTTTGTTTAATGCAACAGTCCTGTATTTATACTAATTCAGCTAATCCGGGATACAGTTTACGAGTTTACATTAATAATTTTAAGGGCAACCTTGTAATTTCATACGAGCCTGTGCTGTGACTTGCACTGAATGCACTCATTAAACAGTCTTAATTATAAAGAACTAATTGCTTCGTGCAGCAGATCAGTCCCAGCAGGGCGCATGCTACTGCTCAGTTGTCTCAGTGTATTTTCTTCAGTCACCGCTTTGCTTCACTTGAAATAAAGATGTGGGAGTATCGTTGTGAAGGGACTCTACCACTGTCTTACAACTGTCTTACAGCTATTTCAAAATTAAAACATTTTACAGTTAAGCTAGGCCAATATATGCCCTACAGTAAGTCATATGTCCTTGCAAACTCCTATTTCTGAGCAATAACTTCTTTGTAGGGATAACAGGAAGCTTTTAAAGTTCCGTGTCAACTGACTTTCTCCTGATTTTAGAAATCAGTTCACAAAGACACTTAAAGATTTGAGTAGCTTTAAGCATTCAAACTCTATTTCTGCTACACAATTGCATCTTTTGTTAACTATTGAACTGTCCTGCTACTCAGCGGATCAGTTTAAGCAGAAGTGGTAAGCATCCTGCCAAGCAGAGGCCTGAAAGGGAGCGCATGACAACTGTTGTCCTTGTCAGATGTTGGTCAGCAGCAGCCTGAGCAACAATAACAGATTGCTTTGCAAGGCATTAATTCCTCATTGAACTTTGACTGAATCACGCCATGCAACTGTGAGCCTGCCACCACGCTTTCCTAGAAGGCCCCTAAAATCTCTCCAGCTTACTTCACCGTCCAGGTGGAAAGCCGAGAATCAGTCTCTCCAAAACACCTCTACCTCAAGTGGGAAAGGGAGACAGGAAAACCAAACCAAACCCCAAAGCAGCCATGTTTTCAAACAATCAAAATCAACAAGCTGGCCCTAGGAAACAAAAGCAAATATCATCTGTCCTTTCAACCTCCCTTTCTAAGCACTGCAGCAGGTCCTCCTCTTCAGATGGAAGGCTACGATATACCAGTGTCAGAAGCAAAGTTTGAGAGTATCTACTTCTCTCCTCATTCAGAGAGACAAGGTGCTTCCCTACAACTAGCCGTATTTCCTACCATGAGCAGGGAAGATCGCATGATGCCCTGACCTTTCAGCTGACTGGGCAGCAGGGAGAGCACTCCTGTGGTATATGGAACCGGATTCAAGTCTCTGTAACAGAGACAGGGACATGAGATTTATTTCAAGTTAAGTTAGATTAATACATTTGCTTTTTCTCTACATCATCTTCTCATGTCCCCTGGAACTTCTGGAAATCAGTAAACTGACTTACCTGAAGCATCTTGTCAGATATGAAAGAATATTGTCACATACCAATCATATCCCAGGCACAAATGGGAAGACAATTGCTATAGCTACCTCACTACCAAAAATATCTATAAACGAAGCCACATAAATAAACTGAGGCAATACATAAGTGAAGGTCTTAGAGAATTTTCCCTGACTCAATTTACTGAAAAAGCTGCAGGATCCTCCTAAAGGGGACTGGGGAGCCAGAACAAAGAACCTCACAAGTGTTTTTGAAGCAACAAGTTCTTTTTCATAAACTGCCTGAAGCAGCTAAAATAATGATCTTGCATAATGAGAAAGGAACAATTACAAACTTCTAGTCTCACAGGGAGCCTATTGTCTCATTAAAGCGTTCTGGAATTTCTATGACATTTAGAAACAAACTGGACAGGTTTCCCACTTGCTGAAAGTGGGAATGGGCCTTCTAACTATTAAAGCAACAGCACAAAACCACCCTCTTCCCATAATGATTTCAGTGCCAGTTTTCTGTTTTATTAACCAAGAACTTTATAAGAATGATTTGTTTGATTGAGGTTGTTATGTTTTTCAAAGGATTAACAGACATTATTAGAGTGGTTTACAAAGTAACACAGACCCCTCTGAAATCTTTATGTCTAGTTCGCAAAGGAGAAAATTCCATGCATCTCCTATTTTACCTGTAAGTTACCTGTAAGACCTATCAAGCAACGGAAAAAGTCTTTCTTTTCCAATTCTAGCTAAACATGCTCTTTCCTTACAAGGAACAACAGGCTGCACGAGGCACTCTCCTCTGTGACACAGCAGTCAGCATCCTGTCTTGCAGGCCAGCCAGCCCCGTTTCCCTCTTACATACAGTTCCCCCTGTACACAGACCTTTACCAGTTAGCGGCCAGCCTGGCTGTCCTTCCTGCATCTCTGGTCTTTCCCTTGGAAACTGTTTTATTTAACTACTTAGGAGGTGATGGATCGGGTTTCTCCTTGCTCTCCTGGCAGCCAACCAGGACCCATCCTTCCTTTAGCTTCTCTCAGAGAAGGTTCACAAGCAGCCACAGCAGAGGACTAGTCAAAAGCTGCACATTGAGCATCCATGATAAAAGAGAAGAAGCCATCACCTCCTTACAGGAACAGCCCAGCACAGAGGTTGGGCACAAGCGAAGAAGACTACGTGAGAGTTGGTAGAGCATTAACAGTGCTTCAGGAAGAGAAGGAAGAAATAACAGGAGAATAAGATTAGAAAGAGAAGAGAAAAAAAGAAATTTAGCAAGGACGCTCTATCTTAATAGGGAGGAGTCCATTTTCTCTAGATACATGCATATAGAAAGGGATTGCTTTTGGGTGTTCTGCTAATTCTGTATGCTCCACCTGGGTCTGCACAGTGTCAGCTGGGCAAACTGCCTTACAGCTGAAGCTGAGCCTTTGATTCCTGTGGAATATACAGTCCCCCGGAATGTGTGGCCTCCTGTTGCTTTACAATCCTAAATTCCACATGAAAAGATTTAATATTACAGAACAATAAAGTCAGCCATAACGCTCTAGGTTGTACTGTGCTGAAACATAATACGATTATAAATTCCATTCATTTACAGAAGTATTCCAAAAGGACTATTTACTGCAAGTAGGATTATTGTTAGCTAAAAATACTTTGTACAGGGAACTCATGAACTTATTCCTTTGATTACAGCCTTCTTTTATATGAGAACCTGCAAGAAAGTCTAAGGGCACAGAACTGGGGATGAGGCATTTGGGGCTGCCCACCAGATTACAGTAGACAACAGATATTAATTTAGCTTAAATAAGGCATAACAGGAAAACAGAAGAGGTACTCCAGTCTGAAAGGCTGAGATCTGCCCATGTTCTCAGGTCGTAAAATCTGTTTTATGGAAAAGGACTGCACTATTTCAAATGTAAACCGACTCTCCTGTCAGTATCTTATTATTTTGCACAAGCTTAAATATTTTTCCAAAGGAGACAGATTTTCCTAAAAGATAGTTCAAGGAACCGATAACACAAAATGCTGACTTTTTATTTCATCATGTGGCCTGGTGTTCTGGTTTCAGCTGGGACAGAATTAGTTTTTCTTTTTAGCAGAGCAGCTAGAATAGCTCTGTGATTTGGATTCCACTAATTCATCCCACTGTTGCTTTGCCCATGCAACACACCACCTCCTTACTAACCATCCAAACTATGACATGCAGCAGCCACCACCAACTCAAATTCCGCATTTGTGTATTTTCCTCAGGGTTGGCATGATAATGCTTTTCATTGCTTTCAATCACTCTACAACAAAGGAAAAGGGGGAAAAAAAAAACAGTCTTTCACAGAGAAAGTGCACTCACACATGGTATTTGCAGGAGTATTCCAAGAGGGCCATTTACTGGAAGGAGGATTACAGTTACCTACAAATATGTTGTGCAGGGAGTTGATTTATTTATTGCTTTCATTACTGCCTTCTTTTACACAGAAGAAGTACAAGGTGTGTAAGTTCAGGAACGCAACATTTGGGACAACACTTGCTTCTTGGACTCTGACAACCAATTAGGGGGTTTTGGAGGGGCTTTTGGGTAGATTTTATTGTCAGAACATTTTTATTTCACCAAAAGCTCCCGCCAACCATTCATAGAAGCATTTTGATGGAAAAACAGATGCAGTTCTTCCCACTGCAGTCCCTCACATCGGAAAGTCTGATATCGAACCAAGCTGCAGGGTCTGGCTCATTTGAGAAAGAGATGCATCAGACTGCTTCAGTTACTTGGTGACAGGAAAGCAAGAAAAGTTCCAACTTACCACCCCACCTCCTGCCGAATGAACCAGCACAGACATGCCTTCTCTTAGGTTAGCAACTTCAAAGAGCATCATGTAGGCAGTTACAAAGTTCATGGGAAATGCAGCAGCTTCAGAAAAACTCATGTCATCTGGGATCTTGTAGACAAATTCTACTGGGGTACATACTACTTCAGCCCATGCGTTGTAGTTTACAAAAGCCATGACTCTGTCTCCAATCTACAAACAAGGAAGAAAACAATGTTGAGGATATGGCTGCAATCAAGACCGTAGAGAGCAACTCTCCTGTTTAAGCTGTAGGTCACTGACTGACTGTGAAGATAATGGTGTTCCACATCTTTGGCAAAATAGCAGTTAAGCTGCTCAGCTTTAGTCTTTCACCATTTTTAACTGTATTTATTTCAAAGGTTGAATTCAACAAGAATATCCAAAGTTAATGCCACCTCTTCTTTTTTGCTACGCTGCTTCTCCAATAGAGCAGTTTTCCATCATCACTAACACAGATCATCAGGTGCTAGCAGAGCTCCTAAATAACAAATGGGGCTGTAAACAACAAAACCAGCATTCTTACTAACGACCAGGAATTTTGCTTACAGAAAAAGGAAAAAAAAAAGAAAAAGATATTATAATTATATTGATGAGATGCATGAAATAAACAAAATCACCCCTAAGGTAATTTTCACTTTGCTTTCTCAGTCTTCACACTACTTTAGAGCTACTTTTCCCCTCTGTGGATTGAGAGGAGGACGAGGCCTTGTACTCTGGTAGACAGAGCACATGAAAGGATTCAGAAACTACTCATTTAGAAGAGAACACCATCTATATCCACTCTTTATTTTTAATATCTTTATAACAGATTCTACCAATACATTTCCATGATTGTAATTTCTACAGCCATGTGTCAGAGCAGAATTTGATCCTGCACCTTCAAATAAGCTACCTTAAATATCAAAAATATACCTCTGGGTTCTGAGGCTCTACTGAGCCTACAAAGTGAATCTGACAGGATTTAAAGAATGAATGAAATATTCTCTATGAACACAATATTTCTCTACTCAAATTCTTTGGAAAACACAGCAGTGAAAGGGTATTTCACTATGGAGAAGTAAAAATTTTAAGCTTAATATACAGTCGGTTGCTCCTAGGAACCTTTCAGAGGTCCAGGAACATCAAGTTTGTATGTTTGTATAATGGCCCTCATTGCAGCTTCAGGTTTTTAAAACGGAGATAGTGACTCCCCACAGATGGGCAAGAACAATAACAAGGCAACTGGAGCTCTGAGGCTCCTGCTGGAGTACAACCAGACTTGAAAAGCAGCACTTGCACAAAAGTATAAATTGGTCTGCTGGGGCTACTAGGAGAGCCACAGTGAGCAAATGTTTGCCCTATATATATTAAAAACGTCATAGGCATGACTGTTACAAACTCTGGGTAACAGCTTGTCACCAACAGCCCCTGTGCATCTTTTACCTTGTCTTAGACCTCTTTGCCTTCCTATAATCACCAATAAAAACAGCGTCCTTAACCACGGAAGGAGTTCTTCAGTGGAGCCACAGTGTAAGTAATAAGGCAGGAACAGCATCAAACTTTAGGACTTCATGTTTTAGTTAAACTAACAGCAGCGGTCCCTCTAAAATGTCTTTGCTTATCTGCCTGATACTGTCTGTCTTGCCTTCTACTAATACTCACTAATGCTTTAGAAATACTACAGGTTGTTCTTGGACTATTTCAACTATATTCCACAGCAATGGAGTAAAGCACAACACTTTTACCTTCAGGCAAACGTTTATAGCACAAGCACATTTTAGTCTCCCAAGTACTTGTCATCACTTCAGCTTTGGGATATCGCGGGTTTGCTAAAAGCTAAGGTGCTGCTGACAGTTCTGAAAGGTTTGTCTCTTATAGAATGAGGATGCTGAGACAGAACCGTCATTCCAATTTCACCAAAATGCCTCCTCCTTTTGAAAAACATTCAAATTAACAACACCTCACTGGTAACCACTCTGTGGTTCCCTTTTGCTGTTAGAAGCATCTAAAAATCTAAAGTCTGCTAGGATTAATTAATGAAGATGTTAGTATGTCCTATATCCTTGCAAACAAGCATAAACGATTACCAAAAATAATGCAGAGAAGTCCCTTAGTGATTCCCAAGGGATTTCTTGGTAATAACAAGATGATGTCCCTGCTCACTGCAGGAGGGGTTGGATTAAATGACCTTTAAAGGTCTCTTCCAACCCAAACTATTCTGTAATTCTATAAACACCATATTTTACCACAAACACTATACAGAGCATAGTCATCACATCAGGTTAGGCCTTAGGTCCTGAGATTCATCCCCACAACTAGAGAGAGATCAGGCCTGATACATTTGAGCTCACTAGAAATCAGCTTTTTCTTTTAATGGAAAAAGAAACAGGCATTACGCCATTATTCCATAAAAAAGGCATTCTTTCAATGTAAAATGCATTCTTACACACTGCTGTCAAAATGGACTGTCATTCAGTGCTGTCACTTGCCATATGATAACACAATCACAGCAAAGGAAGACAATAAATGGCTGGTAGAACAGACCAAGGGCCAGTAAGACACATTCTAGCAGAGCAGGAAATACTCAAGACTTTAACATGACTTGAGATGGAAGAGATCTATAAAAGGAAAGAAGGTCAGAAGATGTAGGGCGCAATCTTTGCCATTCCTGCCATTGCTATGGCCAGCAGTAACAGCATATGTCAGAGACACCAAGCATCTGGGGTGCCCCTGTTCTGTGCAAGAAATCCATACAGAAACCGACAGGAAGTTCTTGCACCTTCTCACAGTACGTTCTCCCACTGATGGGTCCATACCTGTGCACAGCAGCTATTCTGAGTGTCGGGCCTTCCTCTAGATCACTCAAACACTAGCATGGCTATGCAGTTCACATACAGAAAATAAACCACCATGGCTTGTTTCAGTTTCAGGGAGTACACCAGAGCACAAACACATTCTACAGTCAGAACAAAGAGATGAAAAAGACCCAGTATATTCAGTCAGGTGCAATGTTATTCACTAAGCACCATATGCTGTAACCTCATGATGCCCTTTAAAAACAGCAAGAACTTTTTAACTGAGAATGCTGATCTAGAGCAGATACTTTCCATACTCCTTCCGTAGAATATTCTTCAATATGGAGCCTAACTATGAAACACAGACACTAGAGCGGAACTACTGGAGCAGTAGAGTTTTTCAAGCAGCGAAGTTATTGTTCAGTTATTGTTTGTCACAAAAAACATCGGAAGATTATGACTCGTTTCAAGGCACAGATAGGGCAGGAGGGGGAAGGCAGAGAAATGCCCTAAGAAGTGCTCATCACTGAGACCCTGCTAGAAACTAAACTGGCCCTAATCTCTACTCAACTGAGAAATTTTACAGCTCTTCTAGAAGTGCAAAAATGTTACCTTTAAATAAAAATATTTGAGGTAATTGCCTTCTTAAGATCAAGATACAATAGGAATTCTGAAAGTGCAATTACTTAATGAGATGACTGACTCAGCAAATAACTAAGACAGGATTGACATGCATTAACTCGGTTCTTATTTCAAAATTTTCCTATCTACTTCGGAAATAAAGTGCAAGATTGGAAGAAATATAGATGTTTAACATCAATAATGGAATAGAAGGTAGGACAGAAGGCTGTTTATATGTAATAAGAGATACTGAAGAGTACATAACACCAACCAGTCATGAAAGCTTTACTACATGCATTAAATATTTGTCCTTTATCACTATTCTGTTAGATGTCCTGAGTGATCAGAACAAGTCACACAACCAGAATCAGGGTCCCCATTTATCTGCCTCATGACTGCGTATGGTCATAAGAGGCAACACTTATTGTAGATGGGGGTCTCATTAACTCAAGATCAAAAGCTGGAACTAGAACCAGCAGCACATGGGCTCTGAAGCAGAGCAACAATGACAGCAAACATAGTCAAGAAAAGAAACTTAACAAGTTAACTCAATTTCTTTTACCTTCTTGAAGCTCATCAGTCACGCTTCCCAGTTCCTATTTAGCCATCAAGATATGCGCATGGCACAAGTGACTTTCCAGAAAGGATTTGAAGGAGATGACAGTGGTGGCTTCAGAAACTAATTTAAGAGGTCATTCTCATGCTTGAGAAGCAACAAGGAAAAACTGCCCTTTCAAATCTCAAGAGGGTAGTGAAGGCTGCTGTCCACTGGCAGACCAGAAGGGATTAGGGACAACATACTCAGTGAACTGGTGATTATTCAGTCTTGCTCTGAAAATAAAGAAAATATTACCTCAAATCCTTTCACGCTATCTCCAAGAGTTTCTACAATTCCAGAGCATTCAAATCCAGGAACCAGTGGTGTCTTAGGAGGGTTGTCGATATTCCCCTGTCGCACCATCAAATCAAGAAAGTTCAAACCACTGTAAAACACAGGAAAAACATAAAACCAAAACTATTACCATAGATCAAAGCAGAAGAGGAAAACTTGACCCGATTGATGGGAAAGCCAGAAAACTTCAGGGCAGCATTACAAAGCTGGGTTCCACAGTGTAAGAGGGACCCAGGAAACACATTCCTCATGCATGGAACACGCTGACTTTACACCGTGCTGTGCAGGCCTCGGGCAGAAGAGTACACATGGAAGGCAACCACGTCAGTCATCAGCCCCAGAGCTTACAAGGCTCTAAGGAGTCTCACGCAGAAATTCACCAAGGGCATTCAAAGATTCAATACAGTGAAACATCACGATTTCTATGAATGCATTACTAGCTGACAAGTAAACCCAGTTCAATTTAAGAAGAAAAGCCCAAACCTCAGACATTATAGATGTTTTGGGCCTAGAGCAACCTGATTTAACTGTCCTAACCTCTGATGTGACTCCAGGAATGAATCTTGTGTTCATCCCAGGCAGGAGTCCAAACTTTGACATGAACTTATTAAGTATCACGTAGGCTGTTGGTTTAAAACTGTTCCTCTTGGATCACTTTTGTACAGTTCTGCAATGGTTATTTAGGTCTTCAGAGCCCTCAGGGTTGCTGCTCAGAAAAAATACAGGTCTTCCCCTGTGGTCTCAGTTTTGCAAAAATCTCGAAGCATCTTTGCTTTGTCTTTAATATGCTATCTAATTTTATTAAGTAAAATTCTGTGGTTTTCTAGGCAGCCACAAAAAACAAACAAAAAAAAACCCACCAGCCAAAAAAGGTACCATTTATCCACTACGTGTATATACTGATTACTGGCACAAATGCCAGACATACATACATAGTTAAAATTTCTAAAACTCCTAACTAGCTAAAATATGCTTCAGCATTAATCCATTGTTCCAAAACACAGCCCTGTACTTATTGTTGTCCAAAATTGCCGCATACTCACTCCCCGGCTCCATGGAGCTATGTGCACAGCCAGTTGTACTCATGCATGTGATACCAGCAACTGCTCAGATACATAAAATTACTGATGTGCACAAGTATTTACAAGATGAAGCTTTAGTCAGAGACTAATCAAGACACAAACAGATTGAACAGACCCAACAGACAAACAGACAGAGTAGACACACAGTGTAAGCATGAAGACAAGACAGCATTCATGAGATGTAGGTCACTGGGGTGGGGGGGGACCAAAGGAAATTCCACCAGATGTGAGTATTTGTAATTGTGGTGGAGGGTTTAAGAGCAACCTGAACCCACAACTTTTAGTTCTATAAATGCAAGATTATAGATTATTTTTCAAAAACATGACTTTGACAATCTAGCTTGACAAACTCAGGAATTAAAAAAAAAACACACACAAAAAAAAACAAAGCCCAACACAAAGCTCATAAATTTAACCATATGAAAAGTTAGGAGAGGCTTGGCACAATTAAGTTGGGAGCTTTGAAATGATTTTGGAAAGGCTGCTTCTTATCCCCTGGCTAAGACCACCTCCTATATGGCTACTGTAATGTTGATAACAAAAGAGAAATTCCAAATAACAAAATGCCGGCAAGGCAGTCATCATCTGGGAAAAAACAAAACAAAACCCAACCAAAAACTCCACAACACACATGGTGGTAACCATTGTCTGCGTACATTAACTTCAGTGATGATCTTTTGAGTTCAGCCTTCCACACTACAAGCATTTTACAAAAAGTTAATTTTTCTACATTCCTGCAAGAAAGGGCAGCTGGAGGCAGAACTGTGATGCAGAAACCCATGTAGGAACACGCACCATGACATCATCACAAGCAGGCAACAAGCAGACAGATGGATATGGCAGAGACCCCAGCTATTTGATAATGACATATGATTACAAATACATTACTGCAGCTCTTCCAAGAAACATTCATTCTTCCAAAACAACTTGTCAGACAATTTCTGAAAGGGCACATTTTCAGTTTTGCATCTAACGACATAATACCAGCAACACAGTTCTGTTCTAGTTCCCTTTCTCTTTCATCTGTCTTCATCCTCAATAAAAGGCAGCGATATTAAATAAAATAGAGAGTTCATCTCTATTACAATGAACTTACAAGACTTATACTAGAACAGGTGTGATAAGGAGAGAAAAAACACTACACAAGGTACGCAATACCTAAGTCACATGTTTTTATCGTTTTAATTACTAGCTGGAACACAGGAACAGCATTTCTAATCATTTCTAGTCTATTTCCAGGGAGTTTCTTCTTCATTCACTTCATCTTTCATCTCCTGTATGTCTACGTGTTGTCGTACCCCTGCTACTCTCATACATGCACTTGCTCACATTCTTCTGCACTTTCAAATAAGGACAGAAATAAGTCATTTTATTTTACCTGCCAAATTTGAACAAGCCTTATCAACACCAATAGACCTGAAGGCACAATTACACTGTATGGTAAAACCATCAATTTTATTTATTTTTTTCCTTTGAATAACCTGGAAGGCTCAAAGATGAATGGCTGTTTAGGAACTACCTCCAACACACCCAACCTTATCAAGTCCTTCGTTGAGATTCAACCTAGAGCAGACACAGGAAAAGAGAAGTTTGGCTGCACAGAACATCACAAGAAAACGTGCCTCATGAAAAGTGACAGTTTTAGAAAGTAAGCACAATTTCCTTCTTGTATCAGTACGAACCAGCATAGGCTGTTGTGGTGTGTAGCCGAGAAAGTGACTCCTGAACTTTAAGGACGTATGCAGAGGCAAAAGTGTACATGTGAAGTGATCCAATGACAAAAAGTGCACGATTTCTTGCAGTCATGTGTTTTTAATCCTAAATCAAGAGCTGGACGCAAATGGAGATAGGGAAGGATATGAATTACCAAGATCAATACATCGACATAGGGATTCTGTAAGAACCTTTCCGTGAAAGAGCCGAGATATCAGTGTGAATGGCATAGACCGAATTACCTGTGCATCTCTGGAAGCAAAGTTTATCAAACTTCAAAGAAGTATCTTTGAAACTGACTTTTTGAGTCAGCAATGCTCTGTCTTAACAACGACTCTGAGGATCTTGAATACTATTTTCTATACTTCTGGTTTAGCTTTGCTGCATTTTTATTTTCTTTCCTTTTTTTGAGGGTGGAAAGTGCTGCAGATAAAAAGCTGTATTCTAGACTTCTTTCAACATCAGACCAGCAATGGTCAACCTGGTTCTCCTTGATCTGTTCCTGGCACTCAAGGATGCCCAATACCTTCCATTGCAAAATACCAAATCATAAAGACCATCCTCCACACTTTGGTTTGAAGAGGTGCTGCTTTTGATCTGTCTCTATTTCACTGTAAGACTCCACTGAAATTAATTAGTGAAGTTAATGAAATACAACAGAGCAAATAAGAGGACCACTGAGTTTTACATTCTTAAAATCCTTCCTCTTACCCCAGCCAGAAAATTGCCTGACAATATTTAAAAAGAAAAGTTAAAAAAAAAAAAAACTTTTTATCCAGAAACACCCATAGTATATGACCAAGACTGCCTTTAAGAACAAAAGTGATGCACTGTCCGCTGCTCTGCTATACTTAGGATTTCTTTTACTTGCCACCAGTTTTTTCAGGTGCTGTTATCTCACAGTCACAGAGTCAGAAGGGTCACTTCTGCCTCGTTCCTCATGACGCACATGTAGAGTAGCACAAGGAAGAACGGAGAAAAGAAAAATACAGGGAGGTAATTATGGGACACCATTCCTTGTTCACACACCCCATCTGAAATACTGCTTGGCTTTGTTCTAGCTACTTGGCTAATCTTTTCAACACCACCTATGCTGGTGTTGTGCAGGCTGCAAATTGCAATATCAACAAACACAGCAATTTCAACTGCTCTGTCATTACCAATCAGAAATTATTTCAGGAAATATGCAGGAGCTGTGACTCAGCCTGGACATCGATGGCTGTTCCATTTCTTAGTCACTGAATGAGGCTAGCACATGACTCATCTCAGCTGACACATTTTCAATTGGATCATTGATATTCCAGACCTTCAAAAGAATTATTCATCTATCTTAGTGCTAACAGCAACATATCCTCCGTCTCCTCCATTTATAGTACCATATTACAAAACGTATACATATGATTTAACTGGTGTATACATATGATTCAACAGGTTTCATCTCCCAGTGAATGCAGAGACCACATAGAACTTACACTTTTTACTGATATATACTATTTATCCTGCGTGCATGCATTCTTCTTAAAATGAAGATTATTTTTCTCCACAAGTTGATGGAGAAAAACAATCAACCGATAATGATGGTCAACTGCAAAACTGATTCAACTAAAGCCACTATTTGCTATCAACATGTCTTACAAGAGCAGCCCATTTCTGGCGTGTTCAGCACTGCATTAACATGTGCATACTACACTGGGCAAAGCCAACAGACGTTTTTCTTACTCAGTCTCTCAGACTAGACTGCAAGTCCATCATCACCCTGATCAATCTTCTGTATTTACAGACTCCGGTCAAGAAGATCAGCAAATTGATTTTGCCTTGTTTGGAAGCACACTTTGGTGACCTGATCACATTTCAGCCCTATGGCCGTTTCCAGCCAGGAATGACAAGCAGATGCTACACAGTCTACAGGCTCCTCCGGCGTGAAGGGAAGCTTCCAAAACACACGTGGCATTGGGCAACCTGGCAGTAACTTTGAAGCAGTTGAGCAGGTCTACTGATGTCAAACAGCAAGCGTGCAACTCGCACAGCTCACCAGTGATAATGCAACCCTGGAAAGCGACTGTAGTTGCAGGAGAGCTGAAGATTTCTATTTTACAGCCCAGTGTTCTTTTCTAGGTAACTTGCTATTTGTGATACATGCATATCTATTGCTTTAAGTGAATTCATACAGGTACTGGAGAGTGCTGTAAACCCCTCAGGCTTTTAAAGGAATATGTCCACGTGCTCAGAACATTTTAAGTTTTGCATGTTAACTTTTGTTAACTCAATGGCTGAAAAAAATAACTCAGAAAACAACACAGCCTATGCTCAAATGGAATTACAGCCCTGCTTGACAGCAAAATGATCTATCCAGCAGCTACAATGCTACCATTATTTCTTATATTCACCTAGCGTGGAATTTCTTGCATTTCCTATTGTTACTAGTAGAGGAAAAAATAAAACACATGAGAATGCAAAAAATCTCAGCCCTTCATTTATTAGTCCTCATTCAGATTGATGAATATCATCATTTTTCATGGGCAACACCTCAGGGTAGGGCGGAAAATACTTGCCAAAGGTCACAAACCTTGTGATCCCCGTTAAGTACAGGATGGAAAGGCTAGCATCTGAACAGGCCAAGACTTTCAGCTACATTAACCTACTGAGATGTTCCAAGGCACATCCACTGGATACATCATTCAAAACAAGCTCACTGCCCCATACCAGTATAATTTTTAATACACGTTACTTCTGAAGTAAACAACTTGGCCTTCACCTTGAAATTTATCTTCCAGAAGCACCATGTTTTCACATAGCAGAAGAGGACAACAAAAGATAAAACCCAGCCTGAGCAAAATCAATTTGGTCTTCGGTACACTTCGAGTTGTGTAGTAAGATCCTAATGTTGATTCTGTCACTTAAAAAAATAACCTTATTTTCATGAAGAAACATGTGCACTGAGAACCAGCTATCTAGGAAGAACAGCCTGCTCCAATAGTCTGGGAAAAGAAATTAGCCTTCTAGGAAAGCTTGTTTCAGGATGCTACCAGATTGCTAGCCACTTGTCAACTGGGCAGAGGAATCAAACACTGGTAAGTTATCCTCAGCTCCAGCTACGCTGTCACACCAGCTCCGAAGAAAAATTACGACTGAAGTGATTCCCAGGAGAAAAATAACAGCTAATATCAGAGAGGAAAGGGACAGGCGCTGAGCAACGCATGCAAGCTGGCACCCACATTTCTCAGGAAGAAAACAAGAAAGCTTTGACCACAGTTGGGCAGGCTTTTTTCCCCATTTCTCCCTGCTGGTACCGTGAGAATCAATGACAATTTCTTTTCCGTCACGGCTGCTGCTGACAGCACACAAACCCCCGGCTTTACTCCACGCCCGCCTCGCACCCAGCGACTCGGAGCTCAGCCCTGAGCCCGCGCTGCGTGTCCCGGGTGCTGCCGCGGGGAACCGACGGTCCCCGGGCAGCCACGGCAGCGGGGCGGGAAGCGGCCCCGGCCCCTCGGAGCGGCGCTCCCCGCCGAGGGGGACGCCACAAGTGAGGGAAGTTGGTGCTGCAGCCGCCCGCCCCAGGCAGCGGGCGGGGAGGCTGCGGGGCTCCCCCGCACCCCGCGAGCCTCCGCCCGCCGGCCCCGGCCCCTCCGAGGCCCGGCGAGCCCCGCCGCTGGGCACGGCACGGCGAGGGGCGGCGGGCGCGACGCGGGTGTGCGCGGGGGAGCCCCCGGCCCCCCGCCCGCCCGAGGGGGCCCGCACCCCGCCCGCCCCCCCCGCTCAGCCGCCCAGAGGGAAGGAGAGGGCGAGAGGCGATACTGGACCAGGCTTTGACGCGGATCTTCAGCTCCCCCTCCTGCGGCTCCGGCATGGCTTTCTTGGACACGCGGAGCTTGTTGAGCCCGCCGAAGCCGGACAGCACCACGGCTCTCATCTCCTTCGTGTCCCCGGCCCGCAGGCTGCCGGCGGCGCTGCCCTCGGCGGCTTCCTTGCCGCCCTCCTTCTCGATCATCTGCTCCGTCTCCTCCGCTCGCTGCGCTCCCTCCTTGGCCATGGCGGGGCTGCGGCGGCGCGGCTCCCGCCGGGCTGCTCTGTGCGAGGCGCGCTGCCGCCGTGTGGAATGGCCGCGGGCGCAGCGCGGCGCGGAGCGGCACGGCACGGCACGGCGGTCCGCCCGCCGCCGCAATGCACCGACTAGCTGCGCAGCACCATCCGCCGCCCCGCGGCGCCCGGGAGGGTCCCTGCCCCTGCCCGACCGCCGGAGCGGCAGGAGGGCACCGCCGGCGTCGTGAGGGCAGCGCCCGGGGCCGCCGCCGTGCCGAAAATCGCACCTGGCGGCCGGGCGGGGCGAGGCGGGAGCTCCCCTGAGGCGGCCTCGGGCGGGCTCCTGTGGTGAGGGGCCGTGGTGCTGGAGGAGCTTCCATGCGCCTGCGAGGCAGAGCCAAAAATCCCCCCCGGTACGTTCCTCTGAGGCCCGGGCACAGCCCGGAGCCCCCGAGGGACTCGGTGTGCAAGATGGGGCCGGTGAAAGGTTGTCTAGTTGGGCTGGGCTGGCCTCCCTCCGACACCCCCACCCTCTCCGTGCCCCACGCCAAATGGCATCATGGCTTCAATGGCCACTTAAGGCCTTTGGATCGTCGCTGGGAACCGGCTGTGCAAAGCCACCGCTTACCCGTTCCTGGTCCTGAAGCTGCTCTCAGGGCCGAGCGAGTGACTCCTCAGCATCGGGAGAACCACACAGGCAGTTCCCTCAGACTGGCACACGCGCCTGCGAGCGAGAGCCCGGGTGGAAACTCGGCTGCGATGAACGTGTAAGCCCTCATGCAACTGGTCCCTTCCTGGTGATCAATGCCGGTGTTTGCTGGTTCCTGCAGGGAGCTTAATCCTTCAGTGTGAGCACAGGGTGTGCTGCGAGAGCACCTCCACCAGCTACAGTTCCTGGGACTGCCTGGTTTGGGGGCCCTGACAAGGCTCAGGCACCTTCACCCCGTGTTAATGGTGGGGGTGCCTGCAGGCTCACCTACGGCAGCTGGACGTGGGCTGTGGGGGATTGCTAGCTGAGGTTCCATAGGTGTCTACATTTTGTCTGTTGAGTTCAGTGTTAGATGCCTGCATCAGTTTGTTGATGGGCTCTCAGTCTGAATAAAGCCACTTCTGAACATGCCTAAATGATGTACATATTTACGGAGTTTCAAAACTCGTTGCAGCATGCTGTGTGTGCCATGAGCGTTCCTGCAGACCTCTTTGTGGACACAGTTCTTCCATCAGCCCCCCTGCAGCAACTGAGTTCTTAAGAAGTTTCAGGACCTTTCTGACTCATGGTAGGGATTAGCACCACCATCTCATTGGGCTATGGGCTTGTTGTGGTTTGAGTTCATCAATATTCCTTAATTTCACAATATACATTGATTTAATCTTGGGTATGTATTCAGTATGCTATGTAGAGGAAGCAAAAAAAACGTGGAAATGTCTTCGCTGTAACGAGTGATGGGGTAAAATATTTTCATTCACATTAACAAAGTGAGATGGCAGAGGAACGGATAGAGTTTTCATATTTCCTTGTACTTAGTATGTAACACTTTGGGGTTTTTTCTGTCTAAAATTTCTGACAAAATATTTTTCAAAGCCCCTTTGTGAGACTTTGCCATCTAAGCCTGCCATAAATGAAGCAATAAACAAATGCACATTAGGAGCCAAGAACAAGGAGCACCGGCCACAGGGAAGCTTCACTAGCTTCATTATATCAAGAAGTTCAAACAGATTGTATCAGAAGTGAAGTCTGATGCCTCCAACACCTCTTACGTTGTCCTTAACATATGTTTTGGGCAAAGATTCAAAACCAGCTCATTAGCACTATCGAGAATTTTCTGTGTGATGTATTAAAGTGACGCCATCCGCTTCATTCTAAGTAACAGCTCGTGGAGGGCTCTGACCATTTTAAAGGTCAGAAAGCTTTTTTCCTCCCTTGCTCCCCTGGTAATACCATGAATATTCCCTTCCCTGGTCTCATACTTGGCTAATTCAGTGCTGTAATAAGGAATACGAGGTTCTGTCACTTTAGATGTGACCATTTGAATGCATGACCAGGCGAGCAGCAGCTGAATAAAGAGTAACACGCATTTGACTCCGAATGATTCACTCAGCTGGCGTCTTATTACAGTTCTAACTCAAATGAATGGTAAAGTGCAGAATAACTGGGGAAAGTAAGGCAGATAGCATGTGTCAACTAAATGATATCCAGAAAAGTGGAGAGGCTGTGGGGCAGCTCACTCGCATCACTCCAGTGGTCTGAAACATCCGAAGAAGTGAATCTGGACCTTTAAAATGTGTTTGTTTTGCATCGGTTTGTCTGCTACCGTATTCCTGCTTTATGTTGATGACTTGGGGGTTTTCTAACTGACCCTACGCGTAATGATTTAAAGCTGTCTCTAGCCCTTCTTGGTCCTGAACCAAAAGTAATTTATCCTAAGTGATTTGGCAAGTCAAAATGATCGAAGGAGGGCCATTTCATAGAAATATGATGTCCTGCGTATGGCAGAACCAGTGCTTGCACATGTCAGTTAAGGCATGTAGCAGATATTTTTGCATAATCCTGATTCCATTATTTTGATTTAATTCATAACCACTTCTTTAAGAACAGATGATGCAGTACAAAAGATTACACTAAGATGTAAAGCCAGGATTTATTCTGACAGTCGGCTGTAAGTTTTACCACTCCAGAAATAGGCTGTGGGTTGGCCATTCATATCCCTTAAAACTTAAATAAAAGCATAGTGAGTTCTAACGGTGGCTTTCCAGTGACTGCAGTGGCTGGTGGATGAGACTTGTAAAAGTGAAAACATAGGACTCGATTTGATGGATGTAGTCAAGTGATGACAATATTAATGAACATGATGTGAGAACCTGAACAACAGGGAATTAAGAGTTCTTTGATCACCAGCTTTATCTGCTGGTCAAGTTGGTGCGATCTATTTAGCTGTTGTTCTTTGCAACAGTGATTTTTAAAAAGACCGTCTAAAAATAAAGGGAAAATAGAATAGTGTACTTGTGGCTAAATCCTGGTAGTTACAGTCAACATCTCTTCCTGATTCAGATCCTTTATTTTCAGAACATAATCATTTATTTAGCAACAGAACCAATGTATGCCTGTATCAGGGACAAAACAGTCTTCTTCACAGATATTGTTCTGAGGACTCGTGCCTGAATTTCATGGAGGGGAGCAGCCATTCAGGATAAATCTAATGGTAGTACTACCACACCTTCAGGGTAAGATAGCTGAAGAGATAAAAGTTTTTACTGGAAACACAGACCATATGGAAGGTTGGTCAAAAACTGAAGTAGGTGAGTTAAATGCAAGGTTTGCTTCTGTGTGGAGGTGAAGAAAACCAAACCAAACCAAACCAAACCAAACCAAACTGAACAACTCTTGGACCTTTGTGGAAAAGAACTATTCTATATTAGATACGTATTATGTACTTTGTATCAGGTTTTTTTTGAAGAACAATGAGATTTGTGTTCAAGAAGGACTAGATATCATTGTATCATTTTCCCTTCTTAGCAGGAACAACATTTAAGACTTTGAATAATGGCTATTCACTTTGCTCAAAGGAAGTAACACAAAGAAGGCAAAACCAAATCCTCAGTTAGAATGGATAATACTGAAATTTTTATCTCAATAGTTTTCTCTCGGGCGTAAATCACATTTTGTCTTAGAGAATAAAGTATTACAAATACTTTTAAGCTAAATGATGCATTTTTTCTCATAGTTACAAATAACATTAGTAAAATCATATTGATTTATGTTCTGGCTGTTTTAATGCATAAACAGGGAAGCTTTTAATACGTTGAGTTCCAAAGCATTGTTTGCTTTACAGTCCACTGTTACAAAATTCTCTTTAGTGCAGGGACAGAACACAAATCCTCAGGACTCTCTTAGCTTTTCAGTTTTATTCAACATTTTCCCCTTACTGCTTTGTCTGGTATAAAACATCCGTATTGCTTGACAGAAGATGCATCTTATGCATTATGTTTTGAGAGCGTGTTCAGAATACCTGTTATAACCTACAGTCCACAACATCTCTTATCAATAGGAAAATGGTTTTAGTGACCTTTAGCCCCTGTATCTGTGCATAGAATGTATTGACAAAGACAGACATTTCCAAAGGGATCTCGAAGAGAATAGGATGCTAGATTTATTTGTTTGGGATTTTTAAAAACAAAGAAGACCTCTATTTCCGAAGGTTAATTCACATTGAGATAATTGTTTTATTTTATTTCACCTTAGCCAGGGGCTTTCTCGTACTGGTGGAGCTATGTATGAATCGTAGAAGCAATGAAGCAATTCTCTGTTTATAGTCACTGAAAAGAACTGTACATTTCCCTTCAGTAGATAGAAGCAGTTTAAAGCTCCTCAGAATCATCAGGAGTAATGAAAACGTGTTGCATTTCAAATTAAAGAGGAAAAGAAATCAAAGCATTCACATGGGATTTGGCAAGGCCAGTATATGCCAATATGACTTATCCTGTTGACTGCTCAGTTATTGTATTCCTTCATTACTTTTCCATTTGTCTTATATGGAAATTGTGCTCAGATAATTCAGCGATGGGTACAATGGAAATTAAATAAATGGATCACATTATTGTGGATCAAGAAATAATACAATTTAAGAAAATAGAAATGGATTGTGAAATCTTTACATCATGGTGATGATAGTCATCAATAAAAATGGGCAGACCTAAATAAGCCCTTTAAACAAAGCTTCATTTGTATATTTATTTTTAGAGCCATACTATCCATTCATTTGGCTAACTGAATACATGGTATAATGAAAAAAATACTGCTTAGTGTCTTCGCCTGCTGTCTGTACATTCTAACACTTCTGTTTCGTTTTCTGAAAGCTCAGAGTATTTTTTACACTGAAAAAATACTATTATATCATTTTTGATAGTAAAATTGAAGACGTATGTTTCCTTTTTGGACTCAACTCTGAGAAATGAAGAAAAAAAAAGGTTAGAAAACAATTACAGAGATGGATAGTAAATCACAATGAACAAAGTTACAGGAGATGAGTACATTAGTACTGTCATTGCTTAAAAGTGTCACTCAAGACAAGCAGACTGGCTATACCGTCCTGACTCCATCATTTTAACCCTTTATGACTTGTTTCTTGTTTCCCTCTTTGTAAAGCTGAGGTGAAATGTGTTTACCTCATATGAATAATAACTACTAATACACACTTACAGTTCACTTGTAGTACTGTGCAAGCACTAAATACCCTCAGAATTTTTTAGAATATTATAGCGCCATCTCTGAATTCCAGCAGGTTCAAGATATTATTCATACCTTGTTCTTTGAGGCAATTCATAGCAAAAGTAAAGAATTATTACATTTGTTAAATCTCTGTTGAAAGTACTGTGGTCAGTAACTGGGCTGTTACATATCTGGGGATGCACACGATGCTTTATGTACTTATTCATTCTGTGTGACTCCAGGCATTGAGAAAGAGGAATCCCACTTGGCATTTTCACTCAATTTGGTCTCAGCAATTATGGATCCAGAGTAACTCGTTAGAAGGTTGTGAAAAAATATCTCTGAACTTTTTAACAGAGCTGTTGTTTACAGAAGAATGAGAATTCAACCAATACTGAGAATAAGTTTGAAAGGCATATCCGGTTGTTATACTGGATATATCCAGTTATTATACTCGTTATATCCAGTTGTTATCCACTGTTACAATACTGTGCACAATGTCATTAGGAACATCTGTCTGTGATGTTATCTTCCACACTGATTACATCTATTAATGCATTATATTTTTGATCAAAGTTACCTTCTACAAATTACCAAGCTATTTCACCTTTTTGTGGCTCTTGTTTTTTCCTCCTTAAGTATTTATACGTATGACACAGATAGCTCCTGCATCTGCCCAAGAAAACAAAAGTGAGCTTTTAGGTTTACTAAGCTGAGATCTGTTTTGCATATTTCTGAAGCTGCAGTCCAAGAGCATGTGACATAAAGGTTGCTGCTCTGGAAGCAGTGATGCTTCTAGCTTGAATTTAAATTTGAAGGCATCATACTAATTTACAGCTCTTGTGAGAGCTCTGTCACAGCACAGAGCTTCCACAGGGTTTACAATACAAAGAACTCCCCTTTTCCCCCACAAACTCTTGATGCAGCTTTCAGTACTGCTCTGGTTGTGCCCTCTGTGATGGGCCTTTTGAAGAAAGGAACAGGATGCTCTTTAGCATAATTGTGTGTTCTGTGGAGTGTTTTATCATGGTCTATTAAAGGTCTCTTCCTCAGTTCCATAGCGAGTTACTGCTTTCTAACTCACTGATTTTAATAAAGCAACTGAGCACACTGCTGCATTCTCTTCCACTCTCCCTCTGGAGAAAAAAATAATATCCATAACAAAGACCATAAACACCAGCTTATTAGGAGATTGGTTTACTCTGAGCACTGTTAAGATGCTAATGTAACTGTTCATTACAAAGATGCTAAGTGAGATCTCACTGGGGCTGGCGGAAACAGGGATTTTCACTGAACAAAAGCACATGAGTTTGCAGGCAAGGTTTAGAACCTGTGCTGGTTTTTGCTGGGATGGGGTTGGTTTTCTTCACAGCAGCTCATATGATGCTGTGTTTTTGATTTGTGACCACAACAGTGCTGATAACACACGGGTGTTTCAGCTGTTGCTGATTATTGCTTGCACAGCGTCAAGGCCTCCTGCTTCTCACACCGCCCCCAGTGAGTGGGCTGGGGGTGCACAAGGAGTCGGAAGGGGACAGGGCTGAGACAGCTTCCCCCAACTGATGGAAGGGGTATCCTATACCCTATGACAACACACTGAGCAATAAAAGTTGGGGAAAGAAGGAGGGAGGGGGGACATTCGGGGTTATGGCTGAGGCCCTGCTTCCCTGGAAATGGCTGAACATCTGCCTGCCTGGAAAGTAGTGAAGAAATTCCTTATTTTGCTTTGCTTGCATGTGAAGCTTTGCTTCACTTTATTAATCTGTCTTTATCTCAACTCTCGAGCTTTCTCAGTTTTGCCCTTCCGATTCTGTCCCCCATCCCACTGCAGGGGAGAGAGCGAGCAGCTGTGTGGGGCTTATCTGCCAGTCAGGGTTAACCCACAACACAACCAAAAAGATAGCTGTCTTCTTTTTATAGTAATCTGAACAGGGAAAATGAGGAAAATAGGAAACAGGCTTGAAAAATCTGAATGCTTTTTCTGCCTAAGAGAAGTAGTTCCTTAGACCACAGGTAAGCATACTAGTGGAGAACTTTAGGTGAGCTTATGCTATCAATAATGGCACTGTGCCCAATGTTTATGACAGCATTAGAAAAAATGTTCTAGTTTTATGACTTATTTATTGCATCTGTAGCTGCATTTCACAGTACTGGAAGATAACTGAAAAACAAGTATTATAGTCTGAAATATGGCCCATTTGCTGACACCAGTGTTACTACAGAAGAGAACTGACTATGCCATTCTGTTTCTTAGGAGCTTTGAAGAAGTATTGGCTTAATTTCCAATGTGCTTTTCAACAATAATCAGCTAAATGTTAGAAAAAGGTGATTTCTGGAGACAAAATTTATGTAAACCTTGCATAGAAAACCTTCATAGTTGCAACCGAGACAAATGATTCTTCAGTGCTCCAGTCTTTTGAGAAATCAAGTCTGGTCCAGTAGACTCAGTGGTTTATAAGTGCATTTGGAACTTCTGTGGAAAATAAAGTCAATAGTCCAGAGCTCGTACAGCTTTCTCAGACTTCTTTCACTGATAGCAGGGTAGGACATGGTTGTAGACTCAAGGTAGACATCATATGCAGTTGCATAAGGTAGGGATTCATATTTTTCTCCGTCTAGAAACTGTGCAGATGGATTCCTATTTTGCTAACTTGTGAACTATCAGGAATAAGTATTCAGAGAAAGTATTTAAACACGACTTGTAGAACTTGGCCACAGTGGATATTAGACCTTGAAGTCCCTACTAAAGGGTCAAAGTGGGGACAGCTTACTGCCGTGATGTAATTGCATTGCATGGTTGCGATTGCTGTGCATTGCAAAAATTTCTGTCTTTTTGAGACATTGTTAAAGGGCTTCAGAGTCCTGACAAAATGATCTTGTACATGGAAACTTTAGATCATACCAGCTATCTCCCTGTATAAGCTAACACAATTGGATCCCCATGTAAACAATCATTTGCTTGATCTTTTTTCCAGTCTAAGAAAAACTGCGAGAAAATTTAGGCACTTTGGATATTTTTTTCTTTCAATGTAAAATGGAAGGTCCACAACTACTTCCTGAGCACGCAGTTTGATTCCCCCTCACTTTGAGATAATTTTATATCTAAAGACCAGCTGGTTGATATATCAGTTGATTTAAATTAAAATCCGAAACCGTTTTAGGCAAGAGTTTGGAATGCAGCAAAGAGTCACTTTGTGACATCACAGTACAACGTGGACTACAAAAGTGCTGGCATTTGCCTTACTCTCTAAAGAAATAATTCAAAATGCAGTTTACATATACAGTTAAAAATACAAGTTTGGAAGGGCTAACATGGGGAGTCAAGTCAGGACAAAGGAAATTGAGATTTCTAGGGAAATTAGTATTTTGCAATATACAAATAGAAAAGCTCTTCCTTTTTTGTGTTGCGTTAGAAAAATAAACAGAAACTTTTCTGCCTGATATTTTAACCATGAGCTAAGCAATGTCCTTTCCTGGTAGGTAACCAGCCAGCATCTGTCTTTAAAAGTGGAGATGCTGACTAGTATCTGGAATCTCAGGTAGAAGAGAAGGGGGATTGTGTTACTAAATCAGATCCAAATACCAATACTATCTTGGTTAAGTTGCAGCATCAGAATTATTTCTGCTGAATGTCACCCAAATTTCCTCAGAGACCTTGAAATCAGTGTGGGCATGTGTAGTCCCAAAAGACTATGAAAAAGGGAATTTTTCCAATAAGAGGCACCTTGAAGTCAACTCCTTAGTAGGAAGATGGAAGAGGCCTGCACTACTTTCAAGTTTTTAACTGAAGGGTTTAATTTTTCCAGTTTAGAAAAGATAAAGCTATTATTGGATTAATAAAAGAGGAGCAAGAATCTATCCACAATTAATAGCTAGGTTCAGAAAAGATGAACAGTGCTCCAGAAAGTCAGCATTGCAGGATTTTTCTCTTATTGCAATAAATTTTAACAAGGTGGGGGGAGGATGAGAGGTGTTGAACTTGCTATATTTTGAGACAGAAGTGTGGGCAGGAACATGAAGGAATAGAGAAGGCAGTGCCCTACGGACACACCTAACCAAAAGACTCTGCTATCATTTCATGGGAAGCAAGCACATCAAAAGAGAAATTCATGTGAAGTTGCTCAAAAAAAGTTTGTGAGTTACTTTTGAAAATGCATGCTCTATCCAAATAAAACATTCCTTTCAGACAGGGCAGAAATCTTTTAAAAAGCAGGATGAGTGTCCAGTGGTCTGGGGTACTGCAGGCGAGGAGCACCAGGGACGCAGAGCAATACTTCCTTTAGTGATGCTGCATGTTCACGGCTACTGAGGCTGACCTCTGCAGGAGAATTCCAAAGCTATACAGAGAGAATTGGACAGCAAGCTTCCTGGCTGACCAGGCAGCTGTGAATTTTGTGACCAATGCCCTCCTCAAATCAAAATACAGAGCCGAGTCTTGTCAAATTTTGGAGAGAACTGCCAAGAATTTTAGCGAAGTTGCAGTGATCAGAGCCCATGCTGCTGGTGAGCAACATCAGAAATGGAACAACTGAAGTTAAAAGGGAAGAGATCATTTTAATCATTAAAATAAGAGGAAATTAAGAGGTCTTTAATTGGGAAACAATGACAGAGACACATCAATGTCAAAAACAGTGACACGTACGTTAGCCCCCGTCATACAGTGCTGCTGCACAAGAGACAGAACAGCCCCGGAAGGAATAGGTTCTTGACAGGCTCTGATTTTTGTGCTTGGGCACCACAGGCAGAAGCTGGATTTCCTTGCCAGAATGGAGAACAGGAGATTCCTTCAATAGGAAAAAGCCATTCTGAGAGGGCTAGTCCAGCCAAACACCAGCATGTCCTTATCCTGAACATACGTGCTCCTTAGCAGAATTACAGGATATGCTTACTGATATATCCTGGTAGTAACTCTTCTTTATCATTGTTCTCTCCTTCGAATTGTGCCATCTAAGAAGGAAGTGCTTGTGTGGTACATCTTGTAATACACCATCCAGTGTGTTCATGACACCTGTATCACAACCTACACAACACACGTATGCTGCTAATCAGTGACAGAGCTTAAAACAACCCCTAAGTCACAACTTCCAGTCCTCTCCTTATAGACGTGGTGCTTAGGAACATGGTTTAGTGGTGGGCTTGGCAGTGTTAGGTTTACAGTTGGACTCAATGATCTTAAAGGTCTCTTCCAACTGAAATGATTCTGTGATTTATGCCTGTGATTGATATCATGCCTTACTGAGTTACTTCCTGTCATCTGAGCTGCTCTAACAGATTTTTCACATCCACAGATCACCCCATCTGTGAGGTAAACCTCTTTTCAACCGGCCCAACACATTGTACCTCACAGCTGGGTAGGAAAAGAGCACATTATTAGTCCACAAAGAGTTATGGAAGACTAGCTGTCAGGAACTAACTACAAATCAAGCTGCAACTCCTGAAGACGAAGTTTCCAGCAGTTTAGGGTATTCTCACTTCCCCCTTGTTCAGCTGCTCACCACTCATTCCCACAACCTGCAACCAGGTGTTGCCTCCTCAACTGGGCTGCCCCAGCTCATGTGGCCACACTGCAAGGCACACCAAGGGATTGCTGGGGCTCAAAATGCCTCAGAGTGTCAACCATGGGAAAATAAATGTCCATCCAACATGAATTTAGAGGAATAGTTTCCATACTTTTTCACTCAATGATCTCTTTCCCAGATCTTTTCACTCCTCATGTGGGGAGCTCCTTGTAACAATATTCCCTTCATGTGAAAAATAATAGTATTTTATTTCTTGACTCAAATTTAAACTGCTCTATCTTTTCTTCAGGTTACAGTGTATTTAACATTGAGCAGTCAGTTGTCTACATTATATATTCAGAGGCTCTTCTGAGCATCATCAGTCTTTTATGATTCTTTATTGGCTTATTTTGTAGGTTCAGAATGACACTCCGTTGTTTCATATTTTGTGGGTTACAAGATGAAATGCCAGCTCTTCTGGATGAGCCAGAAGAGTGCTTCCAGTCTGAAGCTGAACTCACTAAAATTAAGCTGTGGTGACCTACTATTGAGAAGTAAGTCCTTTTTTGCTTTCTTTTTTTTTTTTCTTCCCCATTAAAACTACATTCTTTAACACTAGCTCTAAGTAGACCAAACAGTTTGCCAGTTTTGTTGTAAAGTATAATGGTTTGTCAGGTGCCAATGACAACCTATACACCGTAGCAGTTTAGATAAAGTAGTTGCCACGACAACGCAATTAACTAAATAAACATATCTGTATGCAGCAGCAGCTCATGTCCTCTGCATCATTTTTACTTCAGCACAAAGCATTTTGAGTGTATATGCAAATGAATCCGTCCCCCACTGCTTTGCCTCTCCTCCTCCCAACCAGGTGATGACGAAAATGAGGTACCATGCACTTTTCCTGAGCACCTCAGCTGGGATCATTTCAGGAGTTTTGCTGCTTTGGACAGTGCAGAAATCCAGGTCAAGTCATTGTCATCTTCCTCTTCCTCCCATCTGTCCCCATTCTCCCCTTGATTAGGTCACCTTTAGAGAATTGGCTTCTAGTTCTACTATAATTAAAGGGAAAAAGGACAGTTTGTGAATAAATACACATTAAACTACCTGCTTGCCAACAAAATCTGTTTTTACATAAAGAACTAGCACAATCAAATATGACTGTCAGCCTGAGGTTGTCCTTATATCAGCAGGTTTTGGTAATACATGCTCTTCTAGAAATATGTAGCAGAGAAACTTAAGTTACTCAGACAGCTCCACTCACCAAAGATCTATGGGCTCTGGAATAATTGACATATCAAAGTGAATGCTCAGGTCACAATTAAGTTTTAATTGCCTTCACTACAAAAGGAACATAATATTGCTTCATAAAGAAATAACTGTTCCAATATCTCCCTCAAAACACAAAGCACCAAGGAAAAGAATAAACAAAAAAGGTTCTGTGTTAGAAAGTTGAGGTTACTCTGGGTTGAGGCCTTCAATGCAACATCAAGAACAGGTAACATCCACTTGCAATCATCTAGCAGCAATGGCTTTTTTATGTTTGAGCACATCTGTTTTCATGTTCCATCTTTTACCTACTGTATATTTATCTGTCAGAAAATGTTATTGTGAGGGACTTAACAATAGCAATAAATGGAGCCCAGGTAAGTAAGGCATAAACCAGAAGAAAGATTATCAAGAAATAACAAAACAAAGCACAAAGGTACATGCCATAGTCTTAACAGAGCACCCAATAGACTGTAACTGTTAGCACCATCATCGTTGTTTTCAGCCCTGTTACATCTTGGTAGTGCCCAGACTGATTTTTGATCCTAAAAGAAGCATCATATCTATGACCGAGTCCTGTTTAGCCCAGGGAAATGTTCAGTGAAACCACATTGGAATTTTAAGAAGAAACTTAAGTGGCCCTTGTCTGGTTCACATTATTCTGTATAGAACAGTTTACACTGAGGTGGATTTTGTCTCATATCGAGTCTGATAGGATAGTGGAAATTTTAAAGAATATAATATAGGATCTCATTCAGGTGTCATGGTTTAACCCTGGCTGCCCACAAGCTGCTCACTTACTCCTCCGCACTGGGATGGGGAAGAGAATCGGAAGGGTAAAAGTAAGAAAACTCATGGGTTGAGATAAAGACAGTTTAACAGGTAAAGCAAAACCCACGCACACAAGCAAAGCAAAACGAGGAATTCATTCACTCCTTCCCATGGGCAGGCAGGTGTTCAGCCATCTCTGGGAAAGCAGGGCTCCGTCACGCGTAACGGTTACTCGAGAAGATAAACGCCATCACTCTGAACGTCCCCCACCTTCCTTCTTCTTCCCCCAGCTTTACTGTTGAGCATGATGCCACATGGTACGGAATATCCTTTGGTCAGCTGGGGTCAGCTATTCCAGCTGTATCCCCTCCCAACTTCTTGTGCACCCCCAGCCCACTCGCTGGTGGGGTGGTGTGAGAAGCAGAAAAGGCCTTGACTCTGTGTAAGCAATGATCAGCAATAACAAAAACATCCCTCCGTTATCAACACTGTTTTCAGCACAAATCCAGAACAAAGCCCCATCTAGCTACTATGAAGAAAATTAACTCTATCCCAGCCAAAACCAGCACATCAAGAAAGCACTTAAACCACTTAACTTTGTCCTCCTTGGCTTTGGTGTTTTACTGATGGGATATAAGTTCATGCCTAAACTTAAACACTTTTTTTTTTAATAGAGATTTTCTTTTTTCTGACTCAAGTCCCTAGTGATTCAGTTAGTAAAGTTTTAAACAGGATGGCTCTGTGAGCTTACCTGGTATCGCTTTAATTGTAATTTTTAAAAAATTAGAAAAAGGAAATAATTCTACCTTTAATATTTTTCTTGCTTTAAAAACTCATAGATAGAGAGTAAGTGCCAACTCCTTCCTCAAAACCCTGGCAACAATCATCCCCAAGCCCCACATAAAGCTTAAATAGTGTATTCTCAAAAGCCAACATTTCAGTATCACATTTCTGGGCTGTCAGATTCAAGCAGAGAATGATGGATTAACTAAGTCAGCATTTACTTAAGATAAAACTTCAGGAGAATAGACGTATGTTACGACTGTTTTTAAGGTGCATCATCCCATTGTACTAGTGTGAAAGCTTGAAGCCTAAGGATTCAGTCTGTTGTTTGCAGGCACATATACCTGAAAGTCAATCGAAAGTGCCAAATTGAAGGAGTTCAGTGCAGAGAAGATTTAATTATATAGAGTGGAAATAAAAGACTGATGATTACTCTGAAGAATTTCAGAAATCTTATGAGAAATTGTGAAAAGGATTAGTTTTGCTGCCCAGGCTGGTGTCAGAGAGTTGGATCTTCCTCTGCTTTGTCTGCCTTTGCAAGGTAGCCCAGGACTCTGAGTCCCTGATGGCTGAAGACACTGGCTTCTATGCGAGTGTAGAAGGACTCACGCTGACAGGCACCTGGGAGAAAATCTGGATTACCAATTCCATAAAAGCTTTGGCCCTATTCATCTGATCAGTCTCACTGAAAGCACGGAAAGCTTCTTCAAGCTTTTGAACAAAGCACATTTTTTGTAGTGAATAAAGCTAGAATTTACCATGCCTGCTTTTCTAATGGACAACTCCACATAGTAGACAAATCATCAGTATCTCTGGAACTTCACTAATTCCCACCAGCTGCAGATCTGACTCACAGTGCTTAAATGTGACTGAAATGTCTTTATATCCTCTGAGATACATCTCCAGGAACCATATGACTGCCCACCACACGAAATTGTGAACCATCTGTCTGTCCTTCTTAATAAACTTTAATGTTTAATAAGTAAATGAAATATTTAATGTTTACAGAAATCAGGCTGCAGGCTGCGCAGTTGCCAAGTGCAAAATGGCCAGCAGAACATACACAGCTGCATTTCTGCCTCTGTGGATGTAGCTGAGGAACTCCTCTGATGCCAGATACTTTCTGAAATTAGCATTTCTTAATGAGCAAGCTTTAAGAGCAGAAAGTTTTCCTATGTTTTTGTTCGCAGGAAGATACATATGTTAAGCAGGGACTCTGGACACAAGTGTAGGTATTAATAAATAGGATCAATAGTTCAAGCAACCAAGAAACTTTTTTCCCCCTCTTCCTCTTCCCATTCTCCATCCTCCATCCTTCCCTGCTTGTCTTTTTGAATTCTAAGTTCACTTCTTTTTCTTCATGTTACACTCACAACACAAACAGGGAAAAATACTCACCTGAAACTTTTCAGCTTGGGCATCTGTGAGTAACCAGTTCAGATATAAAAGACACAACTTGGAGGATATCAAAAAGTCAAGACCCAAGGACGTCTCCAAATGTGGCATATTAGCAATATTAGATACCAGTTCCCATCTGGGCTATCTGGGAGGAATCTAACAATGCTACTCAATAAAGTTTTACTGGAGCACTTATTTTGACTGATGCTCTTAAATTCAGAGCAATGTTTTATGTAGTACGTAAATTAGTGGGGTAATCAGTTATCTTTAGTCAAAGCTTGAGTAAATACCACAGCAAATTCTAATAATTAAAACCAGTGTTGTAGTTTTAAATAACAGGAATATATTTGGAAGACAGTTCTCAGACCAAAGAGATTTTTTCCTTCTATTTGAGATAAACAGTTTTCCTAGAGGAGCACTCTTTCTTGTTCATTTTTAGGAAAACCAGTTGCCAATTTGCATGGTTTCACTAAACAGCCATATAATGGACTAATAAGACCAAGTGTACAAGGCAGGCTAGGAATATTTGACATCTGCTATTCATTCGGGCTGGAAGAAGAGCACAAATCCAGGCTCGTAGTGTATCTTCATGTTGCTCAGCCATTGATGTACAGTCTGAGTGAATCGGAAGAACATTGTTATTTCTAGTAGAACAAATTCCAGGAGAATTATTTAGCAAACCCATCATTCCAGATGTCATGGTGTGAGCAAAACAGAAAGTCGTATGTGGTCAGTCATGAGCTGCTGAGGGGATATACGGATGTAATCCCATTGTAAATACAAATCCTGTCGTTGGTACAAGCCTGTCTGGCTGCCCGCCAGGACACGGCCGCCAGCCCAAGGTACTCTCTGACCAGTCGCTCGCAGGGGGATGCCCCGGGCATGCTCTGCAGCACCTGGGAGGCGGCCCCCTCTCGTGGCGGCTGCTGAGATGCTGCCTGCTCATCCCTGCTTTTCTCCAGGCACGCACCACTTCCTTGACATGAAGCACCTTTCTGACTCTTTGGCCTTTCCCCCTTACTCGAAGGGAGATCCATCCATACCCCTGCTAGAACAACCCCGTGCTATTTCCCCGCACCACATAGATTCTGTTTCTTAATCACAGAACTCCTGTGCTCTTATGCCCAAATAATCTATTTTTTTTCTCAGTCCTGTTTTGAGCCTTCTAGAGCTCTGTCCAGGCTAACAGGCTCTCACAGATGCAAAGCTCTCCATCTGATCAGCTGCCTTTTAGACCTTTTCAGCCCGACGATCGTAGAGAATGTGCTCCATCCACTGCACACACCTTTTTTCTTTTCCTCAAGGAAGGAACGATTTGATGCCAGGTGTATAACATCAACTTCCTTTCTGCTAACAGTATTCTCAGTTTTGCAAGCATTCATTTACATCTGTTATTAATTCATCAGTTACTGCATTTCTAATTTAATAGTTAATAGCTGAAATCCACAAATGATGCATTCTGTATGGCTTCCATTTTTAGCAATGAAACCTGGCAATGAACTATAGCACTCCCATTTTATTCAGTATGTTTTCCATAAATATCTGCGAATCAGTACTGTAGATGATCTAAAAAAATGTTGCTCTTAGATTTAGAATTAAATCCTAATATTTTAAGAACTAACAGTATATTATAAACAAACTGAGGCTTCCTCAAAGTACTGTTTTATTAAGTAGAACCATTGATAGCACCTGTTACGCGAATGTTAAGAAATAAAATAATTATTCAAAAGATAGAAGATAAAATATAACTGAGATAATATACATTATCAGTTAAAGTAGCTATGCAGTATAAATCAAAGCCTCAGAGCGTGCATTTTGGCACAACTATGCTAAGGTCAATGAAATGATTGTGATTTATGCCAACTACAGATCTGCAGCAAATAAATCATTACAAAAATAAAACAGTTTTATTAATTTTCTCTAAAATACAGAATAAAATAAACACTATTTAAATTTCCTTTTCTACAGGTGTACAAATCCATCTGAATACAGATTTATGTCGCTATGTTCTTAACCCTTCAAACATATGTAGAGCTCTTTGCCTGGAATTATCCATTTCAGCCACTGGGTATCTGACTCTTACTGGGGCTCTGGAGCAGCACTATGATCTACCACAGGGCACAAAGACAAATTTAGCTTTCTCTGAAGAACAGTTCCTGTTTGTTGCCAGTAGTTCTGGGGTTTACTATAGGCATACAAGGGGGTGCCAGCACTGCATTAAGAACAGCTGTGCAAATGTTTAAAGCAGCTGTGCTGGCGGTCAAGCACTGCAGCGGCTGCAGGACGAATTGCAGGGGTGTCTCTCTCATACTACGTATGTCCAAACGTAGCTTGTAACAGAGTGGAGACCAGGACAGACAGAAGTCAATAAATGGTTATGACTGGGCGGTCTAAAGGATTGCTGAATTCAGGACGAGAAGAGGTAAATGTGCCCAAAATAAGGAGTCTATTGCTAGCCAGTGAGCAATCTTTCCCCTACAGCATATTGTGACAAACAGGATGATTCTTCTTCATTAATGTTTCCTTATTACTTGGATGTTTTCCTTTCTAGCACAAGTACTTTTCATTTCAACAAACAAACAAAACCTACCCTAAGTCTGAAGTACTAAGTAAGAGGCAACCGCACAGTATAGTAAATTTAACTAACATCATAAAGCATAAAGAAATTTTTGTTGAAACTCAGAATCCCAAACACTAAGTGAGCATTCTGGCTACAGAATTGCAGCTTCTCCAAGGAATCTGCACCATTCTTTTTTCTGTCTTCCTTATTTCTTAGATTACATTTTGGGAAGAGATAAGGTTAGAGGAACAGAGGGATTACCTAATGACTCCTTTTACTATAATTTATTTTTTTTTAAACTCGAGATGTTTTAACATGTACTGTTGTGAAAACTGCATTGCTATGGTAACCTACTAAAAAAAAAGAATCACATGTAGGTACATCGCAGACGCATTGACATGTAAGCACTCACATGAGGTTTTTCTTGAAAGACAAAGACATCTCCAGAATTTCTATTTTATATATGTGATTTAGGCATAGGCTGAACAGAAATAATCTCCTTTCTTGAATATTTACATTCTCATCTAACTATAACTGCCTTAACCTCACATGAACTCTAGCTATACAAGTGATATGCATTCTAAAGGAGCAGCACACACTGAACTTCTTGAAATGAAATGAACATTTAATGTTTTTTCCCCACACAGAAGTGCTGTAAGCTAGTATATATACGATATTATTTTAAAGTAATTTTCATTATTTTTTCTGATATAAGTTATAATTGTTAAATACCAATTTACATATCAAATATATATAAATGTTAAATGTTCACATAAACATTAAATACCAAAAGCCTGATTATTTGAGCACTCACAAATACAGAAATGTTAAATGCTGAATCACTGCACGTTAACTAAAAGAATGACTAACAACTCACATTAAACTGTATGCCATTTAATTTTAGTTAATCTGATATCATGTCTGTAATTTTCTTGTTCTGATACAAGCCTTTGCACGCATTTTACTGTCATGCTAGCATTACTTATCCCATAGCTAGAGAATGTAATCTGGAATATATTTTTAATACCTTTTTTCCAACTGAGCAATGGCCTTGGTGATTTTTTTGTAAGAAAAAGTGCAGAGAGTAAATATATACGTACAAAACACCCTTTCAGATTGGAAGATATATTAACATACCATACTTAAACCAAACAAGGCATAAATGCATTTGCAATCAATAATTCAAAGTAAAGGAGTCCTTTAAAATCACCACATTCAAAATAAAAGTAGATGCAAACCTATTTTTATAATATTCAGGCATAACACAGGACCAGTAAGGGAGAACACTGTGACACCCAGGTCTTGATTAGGTACTTCGTTACACGACTTTACAGACAGGTCTGGAAAGGAACGGAGGCACTGCAACACTGCAGTGTCGAACTGCAACGCACCTGGCCCACTGGACGCCCTAAACTTTTGGACACAATACAAGGGACAGCTGATTGTCCTAGGCCTTGAATCAGTGTAAGGGCAGAATGCAGCATTTTCCAATAGGAAATTCTCAAAATAGCACACTTGCTAGCTGTTTTTAAGTTTACACAGCTCCCCTGCAGCCCAAGGCCCAGGGAAAGATTCATGTCCCAGAGGATCCATCTTTTCATGAGTTCGTTCTCACACAAACAAGGCACAGTCACACTCTCCTTTGAAAACCTGAGGTGCAGAGCAGCTGCAATGTCCCTTTCACACACTATTTAACCACACAAGACACAGCCAGGAGGAGTGAGGGATACACACTTTCGGTTCTCTCATGCTTCAGAGTTAGTATCCTGAAAAATGCCTGTATCATCAGACTCATGATACTGTGCTTGGGGCACTCTCAAGACCTTCTCTCTTGAAGGTAGGAAAGCGACTATGGACATGACGCGGACTGGTTAGGAGGGCTGCCTAGGTTGGAGGGAGTCATGTTCTAGTTTTTGCCTCAAGAACCGTGGAAGAATTTTTTTCCGAAGATTGCCCAAGGAAACAATTTCCCATTAGTAAATGTGGGACTTGGCAAATTTCAGTTTTAGTAACAAGCACTTAAATTTCCTTCTATTCTTTTTGTGCTCAAAGAAGATTTTTGGGCACTCAAATCCCAGATGGATATCTAAATAAAGAATGAGTCTTTTGAGTTAAGAACGTACTTCCCAAATTTCAAAACTACTGTCAGTGAACTTAGGTAGGATGCATAATGTGAAGCATGAAGCCCCAGTGGTTTAACTGCAAATCACTCGAGGGTTTTTGTTTGGACCTCTGCAAGTTTTGTTTTTCAACTAGTTCAAATGGTTGATTTTATTCAAAAATCAACAAGATTTGCATTTGCTAAAAGGAACAACAGCTGTAGCTGTTGTTGTCATTACAGTTCCACACAATAGTGTTTTAAAAAAGAGAAAAACAAACTGAGGTTTGAATTTGTACAATTTGTACAATTTCTGTGCCAGATCCGGTTGAGAGATGAAGAAGAAAAAAGTCTGCTGGGAACAGAGAAGGATGGTAAGTTTGTAATTATGTCTCTTGGTACCTGTTTTGTTTACTAATCAAAGGTCTAATTGCTTTGCTCTATTTTAATTAACAATGTTCTTATTTTAATTAGTTACTTTTCCTGCATACATTAGCATTGGGAGAAACCACTGAGGATATGAATATGATGAAGAGTTTAAAGTTAAGCTTCTAAAAATGTTTTAACAATTTCACAAGCGTTTAATAATGAAAAAATAAAAGCTGCTGTTCATAAATGGGGCTGCTACTTCTCCAAGGATTTCATCCTATCAAAAAACAAAAAAAAGGGCTTTTTTTTTTTTAACTTAAAAAGTCGACTGATATCAAATATAATTAACTCAGGCACCAAAAGAGCTAATGCAGGAATATGAAAGGCTTGATAGGATTTAGATATGCTAAAATTTTCAAGCTGGACCAACCTTTTGAAACATCCCAGTGTGACAGCCATTCTCTTAAGAACCAATCTCAATGTTATTAGCAATTATCTTTGGAACTTGAGGAGCTTTATATTCTTCCCTAACAGAGGCTGGGAAAAAGCACAGTGCCCTGTGAAAGAACTGGAAAACTTATACAAGTTGTTCCAATTCCTGGGAAGATAGCAGAACAAATAACCTTTACGTTGAGTACTTTAATTATCAAGGACATAGGTAGCAACTGTTATCTTTTTCCTATGAACTGGTCTTGACAAATGTGTTTATTTCCTCTGTGGGACAGGTAATGGGCTTGGTGTGCAGGGAAAACTGTAAATCCTCAAGTTTTTGATATAGCCCTGCCTAATGCCCCTATGTGCAACCTAACAAGGGTTGGTCTATACGAAACTAATAGTAGTATGTTCCATAGCTGGTTAGAAAAGCACACACAGTAGCTCATAGTTCATTGTCCAAGCGCAAACTACCAGTTGGGATTCTGTAGAGGACTGTTTTTAGTGTGCTTACTCGAAGTTGTAAATGAAACAGAAAATATATTCATTAAACTTGAGGATAACAACAAAATGGAAAAGTCTGAAAAACACAGTAGTAGATCATACAATTTGTTTTGAAAAAAATCAGGATGTAATTCAATAAGGACAAATGCAAAGTGCTACATTTGGTAGGAATAATCAACTGTTCAAACAGAGAATGCAATAAATAAAAATACAGAACAATTGGCAGCTTTTTCAGAAAAGGATGAGGCAACTTTAGTGGAAGAAGTGGAATATGAGTCAATACTACCATGCTGCTTCCCAAACAGCAATCACAATGGGATATATAAAAAGGAGCTGTGCAGTGATCCTGTCTGATCCAACCCAAGTAGATGGTTAACTAGAATACTACAACCAGGATTGATTATCACATATTTGATAGGGGGGAAAACGGGGGAGGAAGGTTCACTGAGGAATCTGGAAAGCAACAAAAATGACAAGAGATGTACAAAATGGGATGAAAATGTGACTGATGAAAACAACCTGAAGGAATCTGATCATTAAGTCTAACGATGCCTTAGGAAGACAGAGCAATGTAGTTTTCAAGAGTGCAGAAAGTAACTAAGGAAATGAGCTCTTCACCACTGCTATGTACAGGACAAGAAGTAAGTGTGCCTTGCTACAAGTATCTGTTAGGTCAGATAAACTTTGTAAAGTGTGGCTAAAGGACTACAATGGATTGTCCAGCGAATTTTAAGAAGAAATTAGATTTTTATCAGAATATCATGTATCTGATTCCATGTAGCAAGAGATAAAGCTTGTTCTTGAGGCCTTTTCCAACCCAGTATTCTGACTGCCAATCTTGTACGTTTTAATGCACCTCTTTAACAAAGAGTATTTCAGGCAAAATACTGTAGCGGAATACCTACCACTGAGTTACCTCTGGGAGGAGACAAATAGTAAGTATTGCACAGCTGTAGTAGGGAGACGAGGCAAAGGGAGACTCAGTCCTTGCAAGACATGCATTGATTTTTTAGCCTTTATTTGTTTTGGTACAATTCTGTCAGCTGAGTGCAACTCCAGAACCTTGCTCTTCTTCAGGAAAAGGTCATGCTGCAGTTACCAACCAAATACAAGCTGGTATTTCAGTGCCTAAATGCTACTGTCCTAGCACAGCAGGTGAAGAATGTTATGAATGCAATTATCAGAAGCTAAAAAAAAATCTTAAAGAACTGAGTTTCCTAGAAAATCATAATTAGCCATTCAAACCATACTTGGAAATTTTTTTTGTAAAAAGGATTCATTTTGCTAAGTCACAGCCAACTTCAAGTATACTACAAAAGCTGCTTAATGTAAAAATGTGACTTCTGCTCAATTACAGCACAGCTCATAAGAATTGCCAGCAACTTTTTGATCACACTTGCATCCCTTACTGAATATGGGGGAGCTCAAAACGCAAACACCCAGAAGAATAACCGAGTGTTTTTCTTCATCCTTATTCAAGACTAGAACTAGGGCATGTCGTTCTGAGACACTGAATGCTTTCAACTGACACTTACTAATCAGAGAAGACCAGCTGTTTAAGGACTGGTAACTTGTTTACTTGCAAAGTACATCTCAAACCCAGCCTAAGTCAATTGTGCTTTTAAAAACTTCACCATTTGGCAATAAGATCACGACCACTATGAATAAGCTTCTAGTTCACCAGCAATGAGGAAAAAAGGATTCACAGCACAAAGAACACCATAGATCTGACATTGCCAGGGTGCCTGGTAAAGGTTCAACTACAGATGAGCATTTTCGTCCTCATGAATACTCAACTCCAATTTTCTTTCCTTAAGATGACTCCCTCTAAGAGCTGAGTGAGTGATGCTAACAAGATGCTGAGGAGAACGTTCAGTACTGTTGCCTGTATACTGAGTTTTCTGTAGCCTACAGCATTTCCTTGTGACAAATGTTAAATTGAGCACAAGTAGTAAAACTCATTAAACCTCCATCTTCCTTCTACAAGCCCAACCAAAACAAAACAGTGAAAGCATTTGCCACCTTTTATATTTTTATTGTGCATTTCATAAATGCTTAAAGATACTACACAAGACAGTATGCATTATATTGTCCATATGCAGTATGATACCCATTAAGAGACAGACAGGTTCCCAGATAATTCAAATAGACAAAAATTAGATAAAATAGTATTATCTCATTATACAGAAGGCAAACCACAGAAAGTGTTTTAGAGCATACAAAACAAAGGCAGAAACTGAAACAGATCTTCCAAAACTGTATATTAAGTCCATCAAAAATACCATGTACTTCTGGAAACTCTTAAACAGATTAAAAATTATGTAAGTCTACTTAGGGCTTGCCAACTTAAAATATTATTTAAAAATAAATTTTAATAAGTTTCAAATTCAGAAGAAATTCAAGTGTGAAATTCAAGTAAATAATAGGTATAAAGGGAATAAACAAAAACCTCTTTCCTTCTTCAATATAAATGAATTGCCAGACCAGTTTGTCATAGATTACTCTTCTTTCTTTCATATACGGATGCATATAAATTCATGAAGTTATTCTCAGAGGACGAAATTAAGTTGTCGAGATCATAATCAACTTCAAAGGTAGGTCTCTTTTCAAAAATTATAAGAGCAAGAAATACAGCAAAGTGTGCAGTAAGTCCCCATATCTTGAATGGCATTTTGTGTTCATGGTCATGGTATGTAAAGCAATGCATCCGATTTGAGTAACCAGATGAGGTTCTATAAGGCAAGGGCTTGTAATGTAAGGGCTTGACGAAGTACTCCAACGGCACGACAAAAACATCGCTCACTTCACCTGGATTAGGAGTGGCCTGGAATGTATCCTCTACAAATCCTACAACTGGTGTTACCAAGTGATTCATCTAAAAGGAGAACAAAAACAACAAATAAAACCCCAAACACTAAGTTTGTATCAAAAGAATGTTCTTTATTTTAAAAAGATTTCAGATGTTACAAAATGAGTACAAGAAACCTATGAAATATTCTTAAACTGCAATACAATTTAGTCCCTCTAATGGCAAGATATTTGGATTTGATTTTGAATATAATCAATTTTACATTTTCTTTTTGTATTTGTTAAACATGATCTTACTAATATTCTGTTCATTCTGTACAACCATTTAACAATTAAAAAGGTTTGTCAATATGCTACAGAAATAAAATACATGCATGCTCTCTCACAAGTCTTCCTTATTTAATTTGGTTGATTCTGATTTTAATTTAAATATCCCCAAATCACCTATGCTTTATCATACCTCTGTATCTATATTCCTAGGATATAGAAATATTTTCCTATAGATACAGAAATATGATAAAAGTATATGTAACTATAAAACAAACTTTTTTGAATTGCTCACTTATGGACATTTCTGTTTTAAATGTAATCCCTTCTTCCATAGGGAGGCAAAATCTATTGAAACAGTAGCTGCATAAAGAGGACAACTAAATTCTTCCAGATATGTTGCTAGTTCTATTTATTCATATCAACAACGCACTGCTGTTCAACAGAAAGCAGTAACAGCAAAACCCAACATTTGTGCTATTTGATGCACGTCCAGAGAGACTCCATCCAAGTCAGAATCACTTGGAATGTACGTACAGAGAAGACAAGGTAGAATATAACAGGTAAAATTTTTGTGGTCCAAAACCACATGATCTTTTGTATTGACTTGGGCAATTTGCTGGAAAACACTGAAAAGAGTTATAAAAACTACATTAAATCTTTACACTTAGCCTCCGAACTACGTGGCTTTGATGTTATCTATACAGAATTCAGAATTTAAAAAGTTAAAGCATTTTGCAATACAATTTTAAAATTAGTTCTTTTGTTTTTTAATGGGAAAAGGATATTGCGAACAGTAAGTGGCTAACAGATACAAAACCAAACAGTAGGCATATTAAAGAAACTGTTACCTGAAAAACAAAAATCATGGCTTTATAAACACTAACCCCTCTGTACTGTGGGAAAAACTGATCCTGTATAACCCTGAATGGTTATAGAAACTGGCAGCCTGTTAATTTACAAATGGTGACTTACTGTCCAAACACACCTCCAAAAGAGAAGTCTCCAGCAAGGAGATCCCATAGAGAATGGCAGTCCACATAACCTCCAGAGGTCCCTTTCTGCCTGAGTTACCCCTGCTTTGAGCAGCATATTGAACAAGAAAACTTTTGAGGTTACATCAGGCTTCTGAGGGACTCATCTGGACAAGTTCTGCTTATCTCCAAGGATGGAGATTATACAGCCTGTCAGGAAAATCTGTTCCAGTGTTTGGCTAACCTGATGGTAAAGAGTATTATCCTTGCATCTCATCAAAATTTCATTTGTTGCTGTTTGTGTCCCTTGTTTCAAGAAGAGTCTGGTATCGTCTTCTCTATAACTACTCAGGAGGTACTTGAAGAGAGCAACTAGATCACCTGCCAGCTTTCTCTCCTTCAGGCTGAGCAAACCCACTTGTCTCAGCCTCTCGCCATAATCCATGTGCTCCAACTCCCTTACCATCTTCGTGGGTCTGCGCTAAACTCTCACCAGTTTACCACTGTCCTTCTGGTACTCCAGTGTGTCCATGACGGGGCATGGTACACCAACCGTGGTCTCATAAACACCAAATACAGAGCAAGAATCTCTTCCCTTTGCTCTGCTGGCAACACAGGCTGCACACTTTAAGAAGGTACAGCTTTGAAAAGGTCATTATCAACCTTACAAAAGTAAATAACCCAAGCTTATTTTCTAATATATCCTGACATACTCAGTTTATTGCTTACTTTATCAATTCCAGGCACAAGCCTACAAATGACTTCCACCTTCTCTGGCTGGAGTCCCACTTCTTCTTTAGCTTCTCGGAGAGCAGTATCAATTTCATCTTTATCAACTGCTTCACTTTTACCTCCTGGAAAACACACTTCCCCGGGTGATCTTCTCAGCTGGAATTTAAAGCAGTACTACTGTTAAATACAACAAGTTTCAAATTTCTTCTTGAATCCACACAGGCACTTATTGATATTGCAGAATCACTTGATCTTTCATTTATCTTTCCCACCAAAGAAGCTGGAAAGGGTGGTAAAGTTTCTACAGATCAGAAGAAATGTGCCTTATAAAGAGCTACACAAGAAAAAGTTGGGCCTATACCCATATTGTGTCATTCAAACTACATGTTCTGCTTTAATACTTCAAAATTTACATTCTTCATCCTCTTGCTTGCATAAGAGACTGACAGACCAATCTGGACAGACAACATGAATAGTGGGATTAAAATACTCAAGGTAAGAGCAAGAACTCATAAAATACATATTTAAATAACATACCTTTAAGTACGTTATAGGAACAGGCCTGCACATCAAAGATGAGTAAAAAGCCCATTTCCAATCAGTTTATCAGCTAAGGAACTGTAATTATTAGGGTCTTAAAATTTCTAAGCAAGACCTCGAAAAACTTCCCTTTTCAGCAACAGAAAAACAGACAACAAAACAACGTGCTGGCAAAAGAGCTCTGGGGACTTAAGTTATTGTCCTTCCTTTCATTTATGAAAGGGAGAGAGGAGCAGTATTAAATGCAGATTGAAAAGTCACATTAATAAAGGCTGCACTACACTGTCAGTTTCTTACAGTCATACTAAACAATCAAAATTCCCTTCCCTGATCTGGAAATCATCTTTTACCGTCACAGGTTCCCGGGTATTCGGCATTTTTCTGGCATGGAAACACCCGAGTCACCGGTGTGTACAAACACCTGCTGGTAACCCCGGGCGCTGCCCGGCCGCCGGGGGAAAAGCAGCCCCCGCGACAGGCGGGGCGCGCCCGGCCCCCCGCACGGGAACGCAACGGGTGAACGAGCCGGCGGGATCCCGCCGTGCTCCGCCCAGCCCGGCAGCGCGGCGGGGCTCGCCCCCGGCTCACCCACCTGCATCGACCTGACGGTGAGCAGCAGGTGCAGCCGCCCCTCCCGCACCATCAGCGGCAGGAGGACGGAGGCTTTGGGCAGCGGCAAGTGCGAGAATTTGTCTCCGACATCGAACTCCCGCAGGCGGCGCCTGGCTTTCTCTTTCACACCGTCCCTGGAGGCAAACGGAAAGGAGGGCCGCGACACCCCGACGCTGTGCCCGGCAGCCCGCGGGCAACGCGGGAGGTGTTTTTCCACGGATTTGAACCCACCAGGTGCCGGCAGCCGCCGTGACGGGGCCGCTGACCCACCGCCCGCCCGGGCCCGCAGCGGGCGGCCCCGCGCAGCGCCCGCCGGCGGCTGCCCGCCCCCGTCGGCACGGGGCGCTGCGGGCACTGCTTCCCGTCCCGCCAGGCCCCGGAAGGTCTCTCCCCCCTGGTGCCTTCCTTCCGAGTTTTCCCCGCGGCCGGCGGGGGCAGCGGGCGCCGCTGCAGGCGGGGCGGCCCGCACGGGCAGCACTGAAAGGGTCGGGGACGGCCCTACCTTTCTGCGTCCTTCCGCTCCGCCATCTTCGCCCCGCCCGCGATGGGACTCGCCCTTCCTCGTCCCCTCCCGTCCTCCCTGGGACCGGCGACCAGTCTCTCCAATCAACACGCGAGATCGCCGGGTCCCGCCTTCTGATTGGCGGCGGGCAGGCCACGTGCCTCATGGGACGGCTGCGCGCGGCTTTCCCGCTCCCGGGCGGGCGTCACCCGCCCCACAGGTGGTGGCTGAGGGGAGGGCGGGCCGGGCGGGGCCGGGTCAGCGGCCGCTGCCTCCCCGGCCAGTGTCCACCCAGTGACGGGCAGTGCCAGCTGCCGGCGGTCCTCGCTCCAGCCGGGAAAAGCACAAACCCGCGGAGCGCTCTGGCGTCGCTCCTCACCGAGTGGCGCCTGTGGCCGCCGCCTGCGGAGGGGCAGGGGCAGCGGCAGCCGGCGCCGGGCTGCGGTGTGAGCCGTTGCCGTCGCTTTAGGTGAGCGGTCTGCTCGCACAGGCGCTGGTGTTCTCCTCTCAGCCGCTTTATGGGGCGGGTAACGCGACAGGTGACAGCCTCCAGTTTTGCAGGGGCTGCAGAGCGGTCAGAGCCTGGTCACCTGTAGTGCAGGACTCTTTGAAAAAAGCCAAAAACCGCCAGCAGACCCTTCTGAACACAGACACCCGGCTCGCTGCTCGTCATTCACGCGGGGGAGAAAACTCCCCAATACTCAGTGTATTTGAGTCGTTGCAGTTCTCATCGCGGGCGCACAAGTAGTTCTCTGTTGGAATGATTTGCCGTCCAGTCCCAGCCAGCAATCAGCGCTGCCTGCGTCTCCAGTAACACCACAATGGTACAGTCAACACCTGATCCCTCAAAAAACAAGACACAACACCCCCAAGTTATGTGGAATGCAGAAGAACTAATCTCAGTGTAGTTACCTCAATGTTTACCTTTTTTTATTGCATTAAGCTAAAGAATCAGATGTGTTTTCCCTGTGGTATGCACTTTGGACAGCTGACTTAATTAACCTCAAGTCCTTAAATGCTTGTTCACACTATTTGTTATGTAAAGTACGTGCATATGTATTTATTCACACAAGCTCACACGTAAAAATAAGTGCTGTTTATATACAACATGCATAATACGTTACTTCATATAGTAAATTAAAACCCAGACATAATTACATACACATGTACATGTCCTGGCTGTGGCCCCTGTGATTCCAGCAGAATATAAAATCCATTTTATGGCCAGTGTTCTGTTCAGGTTTCACTGAAATTTGAATAGAACTCAATCACCTTTAAGCTGTTCTACATAATCATAGGAAAAATATATAGAATAATATTTTAGAAAATGTTGTAGCTCTTCAGTGAAAAGAGCACAATTAGTAGATTACTTCTTATTATTCATCCACACAGCTGTACATGCCACTGAACTATTGTTCCAGAAGACCGATGTTATCAGATCCTATATTTCTCTTTGGCTTTCTCTTTCAGAATGCAGATGTGCTAAAAAAAAAAAAAAAGTACAACTTTAGTCAGTCTTTACCTTCAAAGAAAATGCTGCAAGTTTCCTACTTGCACTAAAATTGAGGTGTTAGTATTTCTTCCAAGCTCATCTGTGTTTTATAGGTTTGTATATTCTGAAGAAGTTCGATTTGTTCAATTAGTTGTGTCCTTCTTCATATTGCTTTGCAATAGCATAGACCCAGTATGTCTCTTTAACAGAACTGGTTTGTCTTATTAAAAAGAATTTCAAGTGAAAAATCTTTTCTGCTTACACAGATTTAAGAAAGTACTTTCGAAATTTAAGGAGGGGAAAAAAAGATCAGGTCTTTCTATCAGTTATGCTCTTTCCAAGTCAGTGCAGCCTGATATTGTAATGGAACAAGGGAAAAAAAGGGCTCTATGGAAATGTTACACAGTGCAGGAAAGACCTTCACACACAGTCCACACTCAGCCATCTTAAAGACTTGGCTAGAAAAGAGCAACATAGGATTACACTAAGACTGACAAACATCAAATTAAAGCCAAATTACGAGTTACTTTCTTTTCAGGTGGGCCAGCAGATAGTACCCTGGCAGCCATCCTGGAGGATTCAGAATATCATACAGTGCAGCATGAGACTTGTGGAGTACCTTCATAAAAAGGTAGGACATAAGCAAGTTCTTATGCATTTCTATTGAATTATCAGCATGGCACGTTAATAATGTTATTTGCCCTTTTAATGGAAGTTTCTAGTCAGATTTGAAGTTTTGTTAATTGTTGAGAAACTCCTAGTATAAGCTAATATTCTTGCTGGTTACCTGTGGTAAGTCATATATGTAACAGTCGAGGCACATGTGTACTTACGTTTAGATCTCTGAAGTATTCGTTATAATCAAGAGCATATCCAACCACAAACTTATCTGGAATTTCAAAGCCTATATCTGTAACAAAATACAATTCTTTTTATACTCAGGTGGTGGAAAGAGCTTTTAAGTACACAGTTTGTATTCAACACATGCTTCAGCTACTGAAGAGTAATGCCTAACAAATACATAATCTTGCTTTCAAGGTGCTTAGTATGTGTCTTTAAGAATCAGAGCTGTAAATTGATGACAAAGGTTAGAATCTATACCATCCTCATCAGTTAGAAACACAATGTAAATGTTAAGAGGATGCATTTTAAGAACAAACTAACTATTTAAAACCTACTTATGAGGTAGTCCTGGGAGAGGGAGACAAGGAGTGAGATTTTACTTGTGTAAAAGTAGATGCACGGCAACTCAGTAGGGATTTTCAGTTTGAAAAGACAAATTTAAGGCAGAGTCAAAACAAATGTCTCTCAGGGTCAAAGCCAAACAATACAAAGTTCATGTTTGATTCTGTTTCTGGTGTCAGATAACAAAAAGCCAAACCTGCACTCAGACCAACTGAAGGAAAAAAAGAAGGTGGTCATGAGCTTTCAGCATGGGATAGTTGGTCGTCAGTTAACAATTTTTTATGTATTTTCTCCCTATTTCTCTTGGCCTTCCTGAAACTTTTATGCCAGTTTTCAGACCTACTGCATGAAGTGAAATTACGAGATCGTATTTTGGGCAACCAGAAAAATGCAATACTTACAGTCTGGCCTGTAACCCGGACTTCGATGCGTCCTTTTAACAAGCAGGCTGTAAGGCAGAGCAGAGAAGGTTATGTTTTTTTGAAATATGTCTTGCTCTAAGCTGTACACTTCACTTCTCCCACCCCTCCCCGTAAGCTTCTACAGTCACACAGTTAAATTAAAACACTTGTATTAGTGTCACAGAAGGGAGTAGTGTTCAGCCTTGTAAATGAGGAAGAAGCGAAGGCTCTGAACGGGTTCATTCTGAAGGTCTAAATGACTTTATTGTTTTACTTTCAGTTCTCTTCAATTCTGTATCTCAAATCATTATCTTTTCATGCACCAATGTTATAAGCAAAGTAGAGTAGCACAGACAGGTAAGCAAATTCAAGTGACATGTAAAGGTTTTGGTCAGGAGAGAGGGAGAAGAGGACAGGCTCTGCGATGTCACTGGTTTCTTCCACAAAGTCATATCCATTCTTGCTTTCTCTGCACTTCTGAAGAAACTGAGAACCTCCTGGACAGCCAGTAGGAGGAGCATAACTGGTACATAAAACAAGAAGTGTTTTTTCAAAGCATTGTTATTACTTGGCAGGGACTGAGGTATTCCCAGAAAATTCCTTTTAGAGATCATCTAAAAGCAGATCTAGAATGCCACTTGAAGTTATCTTGCAAGTGCTGACAAACTCTTAGATTCTGAAAACCTGTATGACTGAGGATATTAAGAATTCTGTGTTGTCATTATGGTGTTGAGGCAACTGAGAAGGTGTTAGGAAACCTATGGAAAGAGTTGAATTTCCTTCAAACATAAGGAGGCAAGAAACAGGGAATCCATCAGACTTTATGGACTACGCAAAGAGCCAGGATACGATTTCTATTTATTTTAGCAATGAAGGTGGTAGAGCATACGTAAATTTCCCAGTTTAGTAAATACTTAGTTTTTCACCAGCTGGATAAGGATTGTATCCTGCTTTTACTTCCTCTTCCTCCAAACGTCAAACCAAAAAAACCCAAACAAACCCTCACCAGCATTTGCTGACTATTCATCTAAATGATTTTGCGGTGTATTCTCATTACAATACATTAGTGAGTGGCCGTATTTTTATACCTTACAACTTTTACCATCTTTGGTTCGTTGTCTTTTAGTTTTGAAAGTAGCGCTTTCATTGTTCTACCAGTCTCAATAATGTCCTGAAAGAGATAAAGAAATAAATTATTCTCTCCGTCTAAAAGAAAAACCAGGTTGTCAGTGGATTAACTTAAAGCGTAAAAACCAGTCTGCAACCCTGGAGCACAGTAACATCCATTGTAAACAATTGTTGTTTCGTAAGCAATAGGTGTTAACTTGCAGAACGGGAAGAAAAAAGTTCATGTTGTTCTTTCCACCCATGCTCCAAACTTTACTTACCTCTACTACTAACACGTTCTGGAAAAGACCATGTAGGGAGAGAAAGAGAAGAAAATATTTACATGCAACATTCAGTGAATTAAACAGCCTGGAAAAGTTTGCACTACAAACTTCAGTTACAAGTAAGTTGCAATTCATTTTCAAAGGAGCTTGTCACTTAAACATTTACATTATTTTAATGCTTTCTGAAGAGTCTTTTTGTAAGTGTGGAAGCATAAAATACTGTGAAAAAGCCACTTATGTCAGGTTTTATGTATTATTCTATGTATAGCAGCAGCATTCTGCATCCGTACTGCGTGAGTCAATTTAAGATGGTTTATTTCTGGGGGCTGTGGGATAAAATGTGGAATAGGATCTTTAGAAGCATTCAGTACTGACTGCGTTAAGTTTCCACTGGGATAGTGGTAATTACTGTTTCAAAGCATGATGTTTTAAACCAGTGTTAACTGGCTGTAAATATGTAGCATCAAAATCTTAAGGAAGATGGAGATGGCCTTCCTTAAAGATACTGTTCTTTTACCTTAAAAGCTGAATATGCTAATTCATACCTTCCCATTTAGTGTAGACAGTTCCTCATCAACAATACTGATTTTTTCTGCAGGTGACTCATTCTAGAAGGAGAAAGAAGAGAGGGAAGTCACATAAAATATGCTCAAAAGTGTTATCTTACATGTGTATAAATGGTGTGCTGCTCTTGCTTTTCACCTGTCAAAGAACACTTGCAACTTTACACAGCACTCCTTCAGTAAAACAGCTTTTAAGTAGCTGAGAGCAAGAGGAGAGAGTGAAGTATCAGTGCAGACAGGTGTTTGCATGGAACAAGAGTACCTCCATATTCATGGAATAGACACCGTTGCTTTCAGCTAGTTTTGTTACCACAGATTTGTTTTAGAATTCTGTGAAAAATTTATAGAATATTGTAAACTCTTGCATTTAGCATGGGGTAAATTCTGACCAGTGCACAGAGCTCTAGCCTTCAAAGAGGGGAGAAGATAAACCAAAAAAATAGCATACGTCATTGCTTTACAATAGTTGGCTCAGGCAAAAGATACCTGTTCCACAACAGATTACGAAACCGAGTCTCTCCAGTATTATTATCTATATGAATAAAAATAATGCAGAGAGATGATAAGCAGGTTTCTTATGCTAAGTGCCTCTCCATACTCCCTTCCACCAAAGGGTGCCATGGAAAGACAGAGTAGAACCTGAATGGAAGCTTTGGGCTGGAGAGGAGGAGTTGGAGACCCAACCCTGGCTTTGTCAGGTTAAGTGTTCTGCTATATATTCATTCTGGTGAATGTAGAATATCCATCTGATCGTTGAGACAGATGGGTGAATCAGTTGTGTTTCAGTATGTAATAAATTGAGTTGCTTCGAGCAGGATATATGCATAAGCTCATTTTTTGTGCAGTTTTCATATAAACTACCAGTATTCAGAATGTCAGTCTATGGGAGAGTCAACTTTCAAAAGAAAAAAAAGGTTGCTTACGCAGTAACTTTTTATTCTAACAAAATCCACAGTAATAGGCACAGATTTATCACCATTTTGATTTAGTGCTTTTATATGGTCCAGCAAATCAGCAAAGAATTTGTAGCCTCCTTTAAGGACACAGAGTGCAACAATGTGGTGGCTTCCCATGTCTTGCATGATATCTCTAGCCAAACGTTCTGTCCTGCAAGGAAAAAAAAACAAATCCTGTAAAGTGTTTTGTATATCATATTTGTTTGTCTGCATATTAAGCAATGTCCAAGTTAAAATTCTGATCTTGCTGTTAGGTTTTTATAACCAGCAAATTGTGACCACATTAAGACAGGGGAAGGTTAGTCACGTATTTGCAGTTCGTAAGATGATCCCCACTCCACTTGACATACTGTTGATTTAATCCATATATCTAGACAGCACAGCACAGGATAGGAAAGCTTAGAGGTATTTAAGATAACATGGAAACTTAAATGGAGTCGTAGAGGAATCCTCTCCATAAAACTCCTCTTGTATTGAACTCCAGAACACAAGTGTTACAGCTGCAGGGTCACCATGGTTCTCATGGGCTATGCAGGGTAGGGCTTCGGTCTTTTCATCTGGAGGGAAGTGGATCATTGACATCACTATCACTGTGTTTTTTACCCTCATACCTGTCCAGGATGAGTCCATGAGGAATGAAAACTCTTTCTAAGTCTTCTTCATAATGCTTAGGAATGCAAAACAGATTTTTGTTATAGCCACTTTCTTCATCTCTTATCTGCAAGTGAAAGGGAAATAGCTCTAAGAGTAAAGACAGCCATACAGGAAAAAGCCTTCCAGTCTCTGCTAGTGTGGAGAAAGACTCCTCTCCCCACATCCCCCCAATAACGTGTCAAAATAAAAATATATCTGAGAGTTTTTGAACTTTCTGATGGAACAATTCACAATCTGTCTGATAATTCAGGAGCTAGTGTGCTTGTCTGGGATGTGAATGGATAGATAATGATTTTACCCCAGCTGTTATAAGAGAAATTCTCAACCATTGTCAACTCATTAAAAAAAAAACTCAAACAGAAGCCCCTCTTGTATTCTCCATTTCCCCTTCTGCAGAGCACAGTACCTTGCTTGTGTGGTAGACAAGCAAAAATTAAAATTTAAGGCAAGTACATTGGGATTACAGCTTGATCTCCAGTCAGCAGATGACTTGGGCGTGCTGCACTACCTTGACCATCATTTTCCATTATGTAAAAGAGAAAACTCTGTCTCCTGAGTGTGAATTCACAACTGAACTTTTGACAGAGGTAAGCACATATCCACCGTCAGCTGTCTCAGAGGACGGGGGAGATGGCTTACCCCAAAAGAGAAGCTTTGAGATGGTAGTGGGAAGAGGAGAAGCTGCAGAGGGTGCCCATAGGTGGGAACCAGAGACCTGCTGAGCTGTGGTCGTGCTGTTTGCCCTGCTAGCGGATGGCTCCTTAGTGTGGCTCTTGGAGCCTTAACCCTTTTGCCATCAGGGTTTAGAATTACAGTTCGTTCTTCAACATGTTGGCCCCTGGCTGTTGCACCCAGAGGTGTCTGGGTGTCTAGAAATTATGTATTGTCCATTTGGGCTTCTCTTCTGACAAGTCTTTTGGCCCCAAACAGATCTGTGTCTTTGGATTGTCCTACCCTTCCAAGGCCATGATGGATGCTTTGGTCTTTGTTCCTTTATGAAGTGGTGGTACAAAAACAGGCAAGCAAAAATCTAATGAGGTAAAAACAATTGTGTCTAAGAGAGCTAATATACAGGTATTAGAAATGAGTCAAGAAAAAAACTTAAATTAGTGAGATTCTTGCCCTGTTATTGTTAAAAAATATATAACAAATTGAAAGAAAAATTCAAAGCTGTCTCAAAGCTTCACTAGTGCTTAATAGATGAGATACACACCAGTTGCGTTCAACAGAACTCGGGCAGCACGGAGCTCTGAACCAGGCAGCAGTAGCATAAAGTATTGCTGACAAAGTTAGCATCTGCGAGCTCGTTAGACAGATGAATGGGTTTTAATTCTCCTCTTTTGCCACGGGAGAGATGAGTGCTTAGGAAGAAAGGGAAAATGGACTGTAGGGAACAGGAGTAGGTCATTACTTGCAAAACTAACAGCAGCCCCCAAAATGAGATAACCAATTACTGCCATTTATTTGAAATTGGCCACAAATAGCCTACTTCACTTAAAGATAAAACTAGAGAGACAGGTGTTACCAAGAATTTCAGAGAACAGATTATCCTTGTACAAGGCACTGCATATGGAATCTCATCCTGGCTGAACTAACCATTTTCTGCAAGTACTCGAAATGGACAGGCCTTGATGCTCCAGGTTAGCCTTGCGGAACAGCCTTGCAGTTGAGCACTGCTTAGTGCCAGCAGTGCTATTTGTGCCTGGTTTAGTTACTATTTTCTTCGTGGCTGAAGTCAGCAAAGTGAAAGCTTAGGTGAAAGGTTGCTTTTAAATTGAGTTTGTTTGTGCTTTATTAATCTTGGAAGAGATGCTGGCAGTTCCTCTGCTATCAGCTGTAGGTCAGGCCGGACAGCAGCATCTAAGTGCAGGCTTTAATGCAGAGCAGAACTGCTTATTGTTGTTTGAGTGTTATATCAGCCTAGTTGACCAGTTTGAAATGGGCTAATTTCTGCCTGTGTGAGGCTGCTAGTGGTGACAGAGCACAAGAGCACACACACAGGATACAGGATTCTCTCAGCAAGAAGCAGTGACAAAAGGACATAATTAGAAGCACTGGTCAAAGCTAAGAGGCAGTGTTTATTTGAGGCTACTGGAAGCATCATTTTCATTTGACATACAGAGACAGCACCTTTAAGGATAGTCACTGACAGCACAAACAGTTAAAAAGTGCTGTAGAGTGGGTTGTTGTTTTGTTGTTGGGTTTTGGTCTTTTTTTTTTTTTTCAAGACTCCCATCTCTATAGTGCCATGACTGTGCTACCTGTGATTGCAGCAAATTTTTTTTTCTCAGTCGTGATACTGATTGCCATATTTAATGGACTTCAGCCTTACAGTTTGTGTTTGCACTTATCTATTGGGCTTTCATCTGCACTGTGGGTTAAAGTTCTGCCTTGTTGCCAGTGAATTTAGCTTCCTGCAGCATTTGATGAGAGGCTTCACAACTGGTTCAGCTCAAGTGAAGGACAAGCTTTGTCCATGTTAATGTAACTATTGAATTAAGCCGATCTTGAAGCATGATGGTGTGCGTAGTGATTACTGCTTATAGCTACTCCACCAGCGCAGTTAGTACCTTTTATTCGGTTAACAACTATGCTCATTGAGACTATTTCCTGCAAACAATGTCTGCTGCATTCACATCTTGGTGTTGGCTATGTGTGAAGCATTTTTTAAGGTCTGCTGAAAGGTTCAGGAACAGAACCTTAAGGATTGCATCAGTTTGAGCACCACATCACCATAGCAACATGCTGCATGGACCTTACGGGCTCATAAAAGAATTCGTGTTGTGGCACATGCTAAATAATACAGCAGCATCCCATTATAATAAAGCAATCTACTAAACTATTATACAAAGTCATTAAATTTTTAAATCATGAGCTTGTAACTTGTGGAATTGGTTGTTTAATTTAGATTTAGTCTCATCTGTTGTTCATTTACTAATGCAGGTTTCTGAGTTTAAGGGGGGAAAACCCAACAAAATGAACTACAGCAGTTTTGTACAATAGAGAGATTCATAAATAACTATTGTTTCATCAGCACAGAATGAAAGAATATGACTACAGGTATATTAAATTCAAATAAATAACATCATAAGTTTTTAAAATATTGAGTCTATTAAGATGCCTCTGTTCTGAAAGCCAGTTTTTCTCTTGAGTAAAATAAGAAACAAGGCCTTTCATTAGTCGGTATTTTGAATATTCTACTGGTTTTGCTGAAGCTAACCTCTTCCCCCACGCCCATAGCTCCCTTCAGTCAAACAACCAAATATGAGTGCCTTCGGCTTTCTTACCTGCAGCCCGTGAGCCATACTCTTACTTTGACCTATGCTACCAGAGAATGCGTTGGTGTTATTACTGCAGTTTGTCGTGCTCTATTTTCATCTTGCAGTCAGATCATGACCTGCTTCTAAAAGGTCAAAATCACCATCCTTCCTACAGGAAGCATTACGTCCTTCTACTAATGCACTGACATCACAATCCCAGGTTCTTACTTAATCAGATTAACCAGAAATAAAATAGGCATGAGCCCTGCTGCAGCCAATCAGAGTAACCATGTGGGGAACGAGGGAGATGCAAAAAGGAAGCTTGTGAGTCAAATTAGTGGGAAGAACTAGGTAGGGTAGTGGTTTTTAATTGAGAACACAAATCAGATATTTGGTTATAGCAGATGGTAATTCAGTGGTATATGTGTAAAAGGTAATTTTGTCTACCAGTTTCTTACACAATATTTGCACATCCATTGTTGTGATAAAGTCCACATCTTTTTAAAGTTCTTGTGCTAACTTGCTGTCCAAAAAAATTATTATTTAAATAAACAAAGCCATACTTTAAAAGATGACTTGAAGCAGAGGTCTGCAGCTGTTGAGACATGGTGAACACTGTCTGACATTCTTCCAGGTCATCCTTTCAAAATGAAGGGGTGATAGTTCCAGTGGCATGCTTCATATCATTTAAAATCAAATCGTGCTGACATTCACTGTAATCTGATTATTTTAGTGTACCAAACTGCACTATTATCTGGGATTAACATGAAAGTCTTAGATTTCTAAAAATTAATCCTACTAACAAAATGAGCTAAAGCCAGCTTGCATACAACGTGTTACAGAATGTTCTTACCAGACTGGGTGCATTTTATTAATTCAACTAGTTTAGTGTTTTCTTGGGCTGAGGGCACATTAATGAAAGAAGATTTTTCTCGTTTCTTTGCAATCATGCAGATGCTCTTCAGATCATGGCTGATAACACTTGGGATGATGCGGAAATGCTCTTCCAAGTGGATTAATGAGCGTATCCACAACTTTCAGTGATACATTAAATAGTAGCACTATTTGGGAGCTATTGCTGCCTTGAGGCTACTTGGCCCCTATTTTATGCAGTTAGTATTACCTTCGTTCTATGAATTCCCTGTCGTATTCCCTACCTCACATATGTGAGCTCCTTATCTTGTGAAGAGCCTTGCTTTTCTAATTCCTAGTGTAAGGCACTCCTTTCTATTTGGTATTAACTCGTGTTCAAAAACCTGGAGAATTTTCTCAACAAAATCCTCCTTGGAAAGGAGACATTAACAAAACCCGTACGTGTAAACTATGATGGCCCTGCTGCTCCAGGGAGAACACTCTCCCTGCCTTATTCTCAGGTGCCAGTATGAAGGTGAACAGCAGCACTGCCGGCGAACTCACACAAACACACGTTGCCTTTATAAGTGCCTGTGGATAAAGCGAGAGGAAGAGAAGGGCAGTCCCAGACTAGTCTGTGTGTTTCCCCTCTCGTGAGCTTTTCAGCCCAGTGTAACTTAGCTGCCCTGAAAAGCCGATGGTGCTCTAGAGCGCCCTGCCAGAATGATGCCATGATAGGATACTAAGTTCTGCAGTATCACTCATACCAATTGCCCATGTTTCACACCTACAGCTTTAGATGACTGGTTCTAGGATTTAAATAATTCAGTTTTTTGCTAATTATTTACAGGAAAAAAAATACATGTATAGGTTTCACTTTGTTGATTCTCTTGCACTTTTCCACGTTTAGACAGAATTTAGTGTAGTTTTGCTAAATTCAACAGTAAATTAAAACTTGTTTTAAACCTCATTCAAATGAGGGGGCTAATTATTGGCGCTATCTCAGTTTACAATTTCCAGCAGTCTAATTGAGCACAGTGACTCAAATTACAGTGAAGAAACAAGTATTGTGTGCATATCTGATATGAGTTGTAGCACCCAACTTAGCTCTGCCCTTTTTTAAAATGCTCTGTTCTCTATATTAGGTAATTTTGTGTGTACTTAATCTCTGTATAGCAGAACCTCGACTACAGATCACATATACTTGGCAGCCTTCTCTCTGAACAGGACACCTTAAAATATTCTAAGAGTAGTATGTATGCTTTGGTTCTGTCTATTAGAAGACCACCTCGGTTATGTAAATTGCTTTTATAAATCCTGGAAGTCGTTACTTGAGGCAAGTTTGGTTCTACATTACTCACATTTTTATAAGTTATACACTGGACCTTGCAAATCTTTGTGTCTCCTTTAGGCACCATAATGTTTGATCTGATTTGGACTGGGCCCAGTTGTAAAGTCCTGTTAAATTCTGTTTCAGAAAAGGATTGCAGAAAATCCCTCCCACTAACTTTATTTCTGAGTTTTTACTGCATTGAGAGTATTGTCTGAGCTACAAATGAGCAGTGACTTTGACTAGAGTCCATGTTTAGAAAGAGCAGAAGAATTTCATTCATAAAGGGTACATGCATATATAAGCATGTATTACATAGTCACATTATTATTAAATTTTTTTAACGAGTACTTATTTCTCTTTAGAGAAACTGACAACAAAAGAGACTGTTGTGATGTTGCTTTGTGATGTGGACATCTGTTCGTCTGGAATAAGATTCCTCTAATTGAACTGGGAAAATGGGTGCACTCTACTAAAATCTCCATAGATGGAAAATATCAGACAGGCTACCATGTGGCCTCCAAATTTTTATGAAAGGATTCATGAGAAATAGTCAGGTCAACAGCCCATGTGGGGGGAAGAAGTAGATTTTGAAATGGGGAGACTTGGGATAGAAAAGTTTAGTGTTGGAAAAAACATACGTTTTTGTTGAACTTTAAGCTGGTTCAAGAAGCCTCTGCTTACTCTACCTGAAACTCAGCATACAACTTCCCAGATCATATTTGTTTGAATGAATTTAGGATTCTTAGTAAATTCCATAGAACTGTGATAGTAACTACACATCACTGTCATCTGGCAAGTATTTTAAAATCCATTAAATCATAGAATAATAGAACTGTTAGGGTTGGAAGGGACCTCAAAGATCATCTAGTTCCAACCCCCCTGCCATGGGCAGGGACACCGTCCACTACACCAGGTTGCCCAAAGCCTCATCCGACCTGGCCTTGAACACTGCCAGGGATGGGGCATCTACAACTTCTCTAGGCAACCTGTTCCAGTGCCTCACCACCCTCTGAGTGAAAAATTTCTTCCTTATATCCAATCTAAATCTGCTCTCTTTTAGTTTAAAGCCATTGCCCCTTGTCCTATCACTACACAACTTTGTAAAAAGTCCCTCCCCAGCTTTCTTGCTGGCCCCCTTTAAGTACTGGAAAGCTGCAATAAGTGTTATTGTGCAAATGTGAGTGTGCAAAGCGCAAATGTGTTAGTGGTCTCTATTACTAGTGGGCTGAGGTTTACGTTATGAAAAGTTACTGCTACAATGAATGTTTTTATTGTCGCGTTGTGAAGAAAGAATAATTCACAGGTGAAATGTTCATGCTAAGACAGCCCTTTGTCATTGCTGAATAATGAATATAGAATGTAGCCAGTTGGCATCCTTAAATGGTTTCTCAGATGTGAATTCTGTGATCATACTCCCATAGGAAAGAACAAAAAAGTTAAGTGTGTGGGTATTTGTTCCATATAGGAGCCTAAGTGCATCTTTTTACAGTTAAATGTTTTGAGGAAACCAGTGCACCAAGCAAGTAAGCTATCCATCTGTTGCTGTCCTCTAAAGAGCCAGTAAGCATAGCCCATAGGAACAGACTGGAGATGAATTAGACCAGCACTGATAGCTGGGTAAGACAGCAGCCAGCCAGTACCGAACAGCACTGCTCTAGTCCTTGTGTCTCTTCCCTGAACTACTGAGGCAATAATTAGTTTATCCAGGACATCATTTTGCTGTTTACCTACCTAAGATTGTTAAACAGTTTTACATTGTAGTACAGTTTGACGCAACTGGTCTTGAGACTGCTGCAATAATTTTAAAGGTCCTCAAGAAACATTGTAGGCACTAATTAAGTCCTGTCAGATATTTCCTTTTAATTATTTTAGATTAGAAAGCAAATATATGATACTGGATGTGTTATACAACTGTTCCATTAAATTACGAAAACCTTACAGATAAAATATCAGAGAGAGTGTCCACTAGAGGGAAGCCTCTACCATGGAAGACAATACTGCCAAAGGGGAAGAAAAAGTTGTCTAGACTGGAAAACTGTGTTCAATTAATAAGGATACAGATATCTCACTGAAATGCAAATAGAATCGAGTAATTTAAAACAGGCATCTTAAATATTTAGACCCGTTCTGAACTTGTATAATTGTGGATTACAGGAAAACTGCTCTGGTTTGCACCACTGCAGACATGACCATGGGCTCTATGTTCCAAGCAGCTGATAAAGCCTTAAATTAAAGCTGAGCACTTGTATTCCGTGACTGGTGTGCTATTAGGAAACCTGATTAATACACTTTGAAATGTCTCAACTTCAGTAGTTTGGAGCCCATCATAAATCTGGTTTTCTGTTTGGCCCTTTTAAGTCTTAGATAAAACCAGCTGCTTAATTGGTTTGCTAAAAAGCTGTTTGGAAAAACCACACTGCACATCTTGTGGTAAACAGTGTGTGTTTACACTTAGAAATTAGAAACAATTTCACAATTTCAAGTCTTTATGATATGTACTCCGGTAGATTATGTAGCTCTTTTACATATAAAATTTCATGAGTATGAATCCTTATATTTTCCTTGACTACTTTCTCTCTGGTCTGAATATGAGATTTTTATTATTTTACTGAAACAGAGAAGTGATCTAAGCCTTGGCCAATATTGGATATTTATAAATGTTGTGCTTGAAAAGGTCTTCTGCTTTTACAACTGCTCTAATACCCTCAACATCTAGCAAACACAGACTGATTGATGGCAGAACTTGAAGGAAACTCCCCTGTAAAAGGTGACCCAGATTTAAGTTTGAATAGTTCTTGAAAATACCCTGACACCAACTCTTAAATAAATGAATGACAGATTCTGCAGAGTCAGACGTTCTGGTTGCTGACCTGGGGGAAATGTGCAATATTTATTAGCAAAGTCTTTCCAGCCATAACGTAAATGGTGGAGTGACTGGGAGAAGGAAACCCTTGTATACCTTTTGCTGCATTTGTTTTGTAGGTAGGAAAAATGTTTTGGTCTCCTGGACTGTCTATATTAGAAAGTCATTTTGAGAGAGGATCTGGTTAGGACTGGGGCAACAGAACAGAGAGACAAGGAATCAGGACTTCTGGATTTTATTCACAGCTCTGACACACAGTTTATTTGCTGTACGACCATGGCCAATTTATTTTCCCGACTGCTCCTGTTGTACCTCTGACCTTCCTACGTGCCTGCTTTCTCCCCATTGTAATCAGCTAACCTTAATTTTCTGTAACTTCTCTCCTGTGGGCTACAAAGGTCGTTGTTATTTTTGGGAAGGTGCCATTTAAGAAACACCATTGCTGTCATTAGCTAGTGGTCAAATTAATTATTTGAAAAAAGATTGTGGTCTGTTTGCTTGAACGTTAAAGTACAGTTTTTATAGTTTAATATGTCAGTGAGCAAATATGAGTTGTTCCATAACTGCCATAGTGTCCAGTGTGTCCGATCAAGTTCCTTCCCACCCCCCAACAGCTGGATGAACTGTTTTACCTAGGGAGCAATGGGTGGTCCAGGAAGCAGTCCACTCTGCTCTTGGGGAGCTGGACTCATCTTCACTACAGAGACGTTTAATAAAAATATTTGTTGAACAATGGCTTTATCTGAGTCTGTGATCACAGCTGTTTTATTTTAGTAATGTAACAGCAATAACAATTAAATCCATATTCCTCCTTGGATATTTATTTTCCTGAATTCATTCTTAGTGCGGTGAAAGAATTTGGTGTGAACTGCCGAGTTAAAATAGAAGTGCATGCAGTAGATTTCAGATTACTTGTGTTACCTTTGTATGACTTTTCTATTACTTGAGACCTTAAAGCATAGTATAAAAATACATACCACAGAGAGGCCACATTTCAAAATATTCTAAAACTATCACCTCTAGTTTTTTCTAATCACCATTTTTAATCGTTAACAATGTTCTGTTCTGCAAAGCCACATTTGACTGTTAGAAAAGCTCAGTACCATCTTCCCATAACGACATGTAATAAAAATGTGGACTATGCATTTTGGTAAAAAAAAAAAAAAGCTCTTTTAAAATACCATGCAATTACTGCATTCAAATAAAGATAGCTCATCTCTAAATCTCGTTTTTATAAACCCAGCTATTTCAGTGTTGCCAGTGCCTTTTGTGGAGATGTTGAATACTGAAGATGACACTTTTGTATGAGCTTACTTAGAAAGATTTTACTGCTGCTACTTACGTTTACTTATAGGCCATTCCAATGGCTGGCAGCTTGCAGTGAAAACCACTGCTAGTTTGCATTAGTTGTGCAGGCTTCCCTGCCATCTGAAAAGGAGATTCAGTGCTGCTTAGTACAGTTTCATGAGACAATGGAGAGAACGAAAAGAAAGCTTCTGTTACTGATTTTCAAGTTTTCAACTCCTTCCTCAGATCTCCATCAAAATACTCCAGGTACTGCCTGGTGAATCTGATGGCATAGATGACTTTGGAATCTGTTTACATAGCTGAGCATCTGAATTCCATAGGGGGCCTGCACCATTGTAAAGTCAGTAAATCCTAGTAAATGTGTTCCTAGAGTCAGGGAATGGCCCAGATTGGAAGGGACTTCAAAAGATCATCTGGTCCAACCTTTTGTGGGAAAGAGAGCCTAGATGAGATTATCTAGCACCCCATCCAATAGCTTCTTGAAAACTTCCAGTGCTGGGACTCTACCACATCCCTGGGGAGGTTGTTCCAGTATGAATGATTGTTCTCAATGTAAAAAATTTATTTCTTTAATCAAGATGAAACCTCTCCCAGTGCAACTTGTATCTGTTACCCCTTGTCTTCTCTATGTTGCACCTTGTGAAGAGGGAGCCTCAGTCCTCTTTGTAGCCTCCCTTTAATTACTGGAATAATGTGATGAGGTCCCCCCTGAGCCTTCTCTTCTCCAGGGAGAAAAGACCTTAACTCCTCAAGTCTGTCCTCTCCAGTATGTTATAATATGCCTTTTTCATACTGCCGAAAACTTTGCCTTTTTCCACTTCATTTAATTTTTTATTTGCTACTGTGATGGATGGTGTGAATTATTGTACTGTGGTAATTATTGTATTCAGTTATTTCTACTAGAGTCCTCTGCAGCACAAGCCTCCAGAGATTCAGAGTAGTTCACCACATTTCCAACCTGCACATACACCCTAATTCAGGTTACTGTATTTTCTTCAGTCTCATACAGCTCATATCTCAGACCGGCAAATTTTATATATATTTAATACATATATTTTTCCAGCCTGAAATCTAAACATGGCTGGTTCATGGCACTTGACAGCTGTTACCGAAACAAGGCAGGAAGTTGGAAAGATGTTACGATGGATGCTTCTTATGTTCAGTATCAGATTACTCTCAAGTAAACCCTTCAGTGTTAATAAAATAATTTAGATTCCTCATGAAGCCTCCTTTGGCATTTTTTTTTAAAAGCAGTAATTCTGAAAAAGGACAAGTTTTCAGCACTGACATTTCTGAAACTGATTTGTTTGCCCTTTCAAAAATCTTTTGCTAGCGTTTAGAAAGAGTGCAAGAAACAAGCATTGTAACAAGTGTTTTCAGCTCTGCTTTTTTTTTGACGTCATCGTTCTAACCTAGTGCAAGGCCAAGTCTTGTTTAGATAAAATGTATAGAGAATTACAGGATAAATCTCCTGTCATACAAAGTCATGTGTGAAATATTGATTTATTCTATGCACAACCATGCATTTTACATAGGACCAAATCTGGAATATTTAGTAGAAGTCACCTCATTGAAATCGGGTAGGTTTTTAAGGGATTTAAGCAAATTAGATGCACAACTCTCTGCATTTCTGAAGATAGTAGCCTTCCACTGACAGCCAGCGTCTATTCCCAATTTATTATGCCTCATATTTTCAGACCTGGGTATTTTAATTACTTATATGTCACCTTTACTCTGATCAGAATTTGGAAATTGAGTATGTAGTTTTGTGACTACACAGAAATTAGTAGAACATGTAAAAGATTTTTAGTGAAACACATTGTTCGTTCCTTTATGATATTATAACAGCTTTGATCTGTGAGAAAAGTAATAAAACCAGAATCTGAATTGTTGAAAACGAATGCAGTTCTACTGTAGCTTATTTACATCTACTTTTAGATGTGTATTCGCTGATAGTTAAACCTGTGCCATAGTCTGTTTAAAGAGTCGAATTAATGTTATCTAAATTTTAACCCTCAATACTAGTATTTTAAATGTAGTTGTTAAGGATTGTGCTTGTTTATATCAAATTGTTTTGTTTCAAAGAGAGTGATAAAGTCCAAATTTTTTATTTATAAACAGTCTTGTTTCATCTAAAACTGTTTATCCAGTTTTGACATATTGCCGGACTGGCACGGCTCGTATATGCCCCAAACTCAATGAAATTAATTTCCTATTCATTCTCATAATGACAGCGAGTGTGTTATTCAGTAAGAACAAGTTAGGTTTGTTTTCAGCTCTCCTAGAAGCATTCTGGCTCAGAGCAGAAAGCTTGTATGTCATCAAAAAGAGTCTTCCAAGCCTATTAATAAGGAAGAGCCATGCAAGTTTTTATGGCACAGTGGACACAGCAACTGATTTTTGCTCTGTTAAGCCATTCACAGGAGTGTGTCATAATGAAGCTAAAACCCGTGGTCGAATGTTAATGAAGGCAAACAATGTACATTTGTCACTCCTTAACTGGTCTTTTCCACGTTTCATTTGGGCGTACGCCAAAGCCGACATAAAACTAGTAACTCGTAGGGACCCATCTTATGTAACATTGTGTGGTGCCTTCATGTGACATGGCAACTTACTTTCCTTTTAGCTTTGTTGCTGTTAACATACATTTCAGAAAGCACCATCCAGCACTGACGGAAAAAATGACTTTGTAGAAGGTATGAAGCAGTGGTAATCAAGACAAACCAGAATGCAAGACTGTGGGCTCAGATGCTGGCTGAAGATCACTCAGTCTAGCCACAAGTCTAAAATTGCACCACTGTATGGTAAAGCTGGAAAATCTCTAACATTTTGGCTTTTACTAACAAAAAGAAGAAAGTTAAACTCATGGAAGACAGCTGTGATAATTGTGGTCATTTTTAGACATGTTAAATTTTAATTATAGCAATTATTCTTTTAGTTATCTTCTTAAACAGCATCCATTTTAAAACATCATCCACCGTGACTGGCTTTTCAAAAATTCATTTTAATCAGCAGGTGTCTAATTTAGGGAAGCACAAAAGTGTGCCTTAAGGACTGTCCCTGTTGAAGGCAATAGCTAAAACCGAGCATGTATTAAGGCTTCAGTCTGGTTTTAGTCGTGGAACTAAAGAAGTTAGAATGATTCATGCGTAAACCGGAACTGAAAAAATCTCATATGTAGTTTTGCAGCTTCTCATCTTCTGAGCATACATCTGTGACAGCTGCGTTGCGGAGGTGCAGAAGGGAGGGTTCTCTAGGCATCATAGATAGAAACTGAGAAATTAAGATCTTCACGTTTTCAGTTAAAAAAATTCCACAAAAACAGTCAGTAAGAGGCTGTAATATCAAAGTTTTTGTATGGATATTATGGTGCATATAGTAAGTCTACTCAGGAAAAACAAGACAAGCTATTAAAAGAAAAGTAAGTTTTGCACAGCTAGAGGGTATAATAGTGCTCTCACACAGCTGTGTCAATGGGCTCGAAGCAGAGGCTTCTGCATTGAGTTAAAACTCACAGTAAGTTGATATGCTTAAATGTATTTTTAAAAAAATCCTTGATCTCAAGCTGTGTTTTCTATCTCAAAGCTAGAAAAGGTTGAGGAATAGGCTACCAGGGAGCAGCTTGGAACAACTGCTGCCTAAAGGACAAGGAACCAAGCAAGGTAACTTAGCAGGCAGGCCAGGGGCCTTACCAGCCAAGGCTTAGTCCCACAGTACTGGACTGAGGTGAAAAAGACAGGCCTGGGGATGCAACTGAGGTCAACCAGGAGTCCAGATCACCAGAAAAGGTCATGGTGATGCAGCAGGTCCAAGATCAAGCTGGAAAGTCAATCCACGAGTCAAGTCCAGTGGTCACCAGGCAAGTCCACAACAACAAAACAGATCCAGCTGAGCGGGATATAGCTCAGACAAGGACTGAAAGCCCAGTCCTGAGCTTTAATGAAGCTGCTGGGCCCCTGGCCAGAGGGTGTTGGTCGAGGCTCCAGGTGAGACTGGCCATGGCCAGTAAGGCCTACTGGTGCACATGAGGCTCTGACACAGGCCAGGGAGACCTGAACTGCAGGGGGTTTTCTATTTAAAGAAGCTCAGAAAAGTCATGCTTAGAGTTAACTGGAAGAGAAAACCACAAATAAGACTCACCTTTGATAGTTTTTTACGTAACACCGGTGCATGTTTGAAATAGATATCTGAAGAACTGGAAAAGAAGAGCCAAAAGAAGTTTTATTTACTCTAGCAAGAGAGTTATGAGATCACACAAATTCTGTTCAAACCTTAGAGGAAATAGTAATTTCCAAAAACTCACATATGACATTAACCATTCAGGCTTAACACTGAGACTTTGACTGGAGTAACAAGAATCTAATTTGCTTCTATCAAATGCTTCCACAGTTATGCATCTTCAGAGGAAGTGAGAAGATAAATGGCGTGCTGTAGAACAGGGCAGCTGGTTTGGATCCTTGTCCCTGCATATGCTGACAGAGCAGTAGAACAATTACTCTTAACTGCAGGCATGTTCAGACAGCCCATCATCACAGACTTAACAGGAAGCATGTATATCTCTCAAGTATCTAGTGAACTACATACCTCCCAAGCATTATCAGAGATGTCATTTATATTCCTATCTGGATTTTTTTTCTTTTGTCATTATTCAGAAATAATATGAAAAAGACCACCTTAAATCTTTCATTAACATAGATTTTTCCCTATAACTGTGAACTTGGGATATGACAGAGCCTTTTATGTGAATTTTTGCATTCTGCATCTGTGTACAACAACCTTTGAGAAGTATTCTGGGGAATGAATTACTTTTCCTTTTTCTTTTGGTATGATGGAGTAATCTGTCATATATGTGCAGTCACCTGTCTTATTCAGGATAATGGGGAACTGGGATATGTCAGATAATAGAAAGCAGACATCATGTGGGTATTGTGAGATGTGAGATCTCAGTGCAGAGGTTGTCCAGGAACTCTGCACAGTTAGTTCAGTTTCGATGCAGCTTAGCAGTGACTCTGTTAGCAGTAGGCTGCATGCAGCCTCTTGGGGAGTCTCCACACTGTGTATCCCTGCTTCTGAGGGCTCTTACTAGCTCAGACCCAGTGTACAGAAACAGACAAAAAATCCTTTTTCATTTGTTGTTTTGCCAGCACAGAGACTCAGCCATATAGGAAAAATGTCTAATTACAGAAATCAGCTAAGGGCTGGGTGGTAAGCAGGTTTTTAGTGGCTCCTGTGACTTATCAGGACAGTGCAAACTCCAAAATTGAAATAGTCCTGTAGGAGAAACTTTGCATAGCCCCTTCTGAGAAGTGTGAGATAATATATGCAAAAGAGAATTTCAAAACTGGCATCTAAGGAACAGGAATAAAAGGGAATATCCAATAAATAATGAATATGGTGACCAATTTTTGTCAGTTCTAAATGTAACTTGTCACATTGTATGACATTAATTTTTATTCATTTTCCATGGTTTTCTTCAGTGCTGATTTGAAATTAATAAAGGTTTTCTTTATTTTTGAATTGTATGTCTGATTCTCAGGTTTTGTGCATAGATACTAATTTGTGTATTTTATTGGACATCTCTGGATAAACTGCTTTATCGCTATCCAAAGAGAAGATTTCAGATTGTCTCTGACAAACCTATACTATAATACGGGGACTGACCTAATCCTTACTCATAGTTAGTGATAACTTTGGGCACATTCTAATATCTTTATTTAGCTGACACTACAAATAGCTACAGTTTTCTTAATGAGTCTACTCCTTGAATAAGAAGTTAGTCCACATGTGTAACAATGCGTATGAACTGCCTCAATATCTGGTCATATAAGATAGAGTGAAAATCCTGTCTGAGGAGCAATCTATGACTGCACTATTGAGATATTACTGTGTAAGATATATGCCAAAGGCAGGTCAGGTTCTTCTCTTGTTCCAAAGCAAAAGGAAGCAAGTATTTCGTGATCAACTTTCGAATGTTTGCTTTTCCCGATGGGCCCAGATAGCTCAGCTTTTCAGCATACAGTGAAATTTCTGTTCCGTTCTGAGTGTGTTCTGTTCCTTCTCTACATACCTAGACTGCACGCTCTGCATTGCTCAAGGTGCAAACACAAATTTAAAGCCAACTTCATATTATCAGGCAGGAAGCCAATGTCTTATATTCTTTCCTTTTGTACTGCTTCAGAAAGGCCAGCAACAAGCTAACACAATGAAATTAAAACGAGTAGTTGCCAGCTTACCAATGCGCAATATTAACAGATACGGAAGAGATAGATAGTGAATAAATCTAGTAAGATTAGACTGATGGCTCTTGGGTCAACTGATACAAGAGTGACATTACCAAATTTACCTTCTCGTGTGCACTGCGTAAGTTGGGCCTACTAATTGAAGGTTGAGTTCTTAGGCTCTCTGATTTCCTATGATAAGCTCTGAAAATTTTGCCTTTATTCGTTTTATAGGAAGTCTCTTTTCCCTCCTCTCAGATGATAGTAAACTTCTCAGGATGGGGACTGTCTTTGACTAATGAATAGATGATCTTAATGTAAGGTGATCTTGCTTTGTCATGCAAACAACTAATGATAACAGTACTGCATTGAATACAGCTCAAAAGCAAGAAACTAATTGTGGAAGTATCAGGAAAAAGTATGGAAGCTCCTCTGTACATATACTACTTTTTTCTTGTTTGGAATGCTTAGAGAAGAGGCAAATTAAGCAATATAAATTAAGCAATATTTTATAGTGGTATAACTGTGAATGCAGTTAATTAGCACGGGGAAAAAATTATCCTGAAAATAATGTTGGAAATGAAGTCTGGTTAAATAGAGGATAATGCTTTTTCTGGCTGTGTGACAAGCCTCAGTACAAGATGTCTAGTCTGTGGATTCCACCACTGAGTAGCTCATTGCCATAATTCATGTAAAACAATACAATCTTATCATTCTTCCAATAAAATTAGCTATAAACTGGGCTTGTAGTGAAGCATTTATGCTGGCCTCTGTGCCCCAAAAGTCATTGTATTGTCTGCATAAAACATTCAAGTTGAATTTGAAAGAAGAGTAATGGGATAAAAATGTCTTCATTGGAAGTGTTTTCTTTCCTGGAGTGTAGGAGCTCTTGAGTACTTAACCATAGTGCTGTAGCAGATGGTGAGCAGCCAAGCCACTATAATGGGATGAGAATCTCTAATGTCAACGTTGGCTTCAGGGATGAAAACCACAGTTTTTTTGTAGAAAGAGGTCTTACTTTCATATGCAGCATAACGATAAGTGTTCAGCTGCATTTTAACTAAATGGTTTTATCTCCTACAGCAAATAAAGTGTCTGTGTTAGGATAATAAGAACTACCATCGTTACGCATAAAGATCTGGTTCTGCTGAAATCAGTGGCAATACTACTGTGGAATCGAGGCTTCACCTGTCTGTTTAAATGTCGATCACAATAGCAGGCGTTTGTAGTTTGAGTGTTATCAGTGTATTAGAACTGACAGCATCAAAATTAGGTGTCATTGGGAATGATAGTTTGTGATTATATAGTGCATTCACTACATGGCTATCCTTGTGCCTAATGACTCGGTTTAAAAGGGAGTCATAGCAGTTCTGCGAGATAAATCACTCTTAAGCCTGAATCTGTGCAGATAATATGGGAACAGAATCCTTTTTTCCTTAGAATAAACAATGCTAGGGGAGACAAGCTTATGCTGAGTCTTCATTCTACCGTTTAGAGAAGAAACACAAAACGGAATTCATGCAAAAATATCACAGAAGTGGAGGCAGACTCAAATGCAGGCTGGTCTTGCTTCCTGCCAACCCAAACAGGGAGCACCGTGGTCACTTCAACATGCTGAGTCAGCTGAGAGCAGGGCACCCACTGTCCTCTCTAGCAGTACAGCACACTGGGACTTTGGCTGTGAGAACAGCGTACATGGTGTAGGAGTGTCTTCTGAACACTTCAGTCTGCAAATAACAGAATTTACCTGCTATCCAGCTTAGACAGGGCATGTGATCTGTGTAACTATGTCTTCCCACTGGGACAATATTCTACTGAATTACTGCTATTTTGCTCTTTGCCTATCAGCTGGAGTTGCTGTTTTCAGACTGTGATAAAATGCTTTATTCTGGTTTTGCAGCAGAAATACCTGCGTTCCCATGTCCTATGGCATAGGCATATACATGCACACTTTCACTGCTACTGCTTTAGTTTAAGTCAGGGAATGAAGCATTCTACATCAATATGCTTGTAACAACCAAAAGTTATCATTAGTAATGAGAAGATAATTGTGCAAAGTTTTTTTGTGTGTGTTAACCAGCAAAATCACATCTTACCCTAGTTTCTGAGGTGGTGGGAAAGGAAATATGCTTGCTGGATGGAATCTGAAAGGGTTTCACTCTGAACCAGCTGAGACTCACAGGACTGGAATGATAGGGTCAGGAGAGCAGACACCATTCTGGTTTGGCATGAAAGAGGAGAGAGAGAGAGAGAGAGATGAGGGACATGGAAAACATCAAGATGTCTGAATAAACAACAGGGCTAGACCTCAGCTGGAGTAATCTGAGAAGATGCAATGAATTCAGTGAAATCTACTCTGGTTTACTCTAGGCCCACAGACTGTCCAGGGTTTAACGGATCTAAATGATATAGTGATTCTTTTAAAGTTTATCCCGTCACTAATTATTTGGTGTATCTAAGGGTCTGACATTGACTTTGTGAGGATTCAGGGTAACATTTATTAGACTGTTTGGGGTCAGCAGTGTTTTTTTTCTCTTTGAGGTTTGCTTTGTTCCACAGCTGTGGTTTTATTGGGAAAAGTCTTCATGTAGCATCTGGTTTTTCATTGCCTGTTCCTGGTAATGTTTGCTGGAAAAAAACGTAGCATTTCCAAGTTGCAAGTGAAAAGTGTGTGCCCTGTCAGGAACCTTCCCCCAACCTTGTTAGAGTGCAGGTATGCTACCCAAGTCCTACTCAGAGCTCTGGTTTTATAAATAGTGGTCAAAGTAAAAAAGGCAAAACCTAAACAAACCTGACCATAAGTCTAAAAGCTATAAACCCTAACAGTCCATAAATCAAATGATAAGATTCCACAAGATGAAGAACTCATGAATAAGAAGCATGTAAGTTCACTCGGTAGCATGTTGGAAATGTGCCACCTCCTGCAATTGGTAATCAAATCCACCTGAACCAGTGGTTTATGACTTAAATAATGTGAAATATTTTCCATCTACTATATTAGAAGCTAGATTAGACAAATCAAAAAGAAAGGCTTAACTACTCAAGAAAATAAGAAGAGAAAGTTGTGTTTTCACAGACATTTCCTTTGCCGTAAATCAATGTTTGCCTCCTTTTAGTGTCCTCTTCACTTACGGGGGAGGAGGTTACCTTTCATTTATCAGAGGCAGCAAGATATTTCTGCTCTTGGAAATGTTGGCATGAACTAGATGTGTCTCAAATGGAGTTTAATTTCTCATTACCTTTCTAACCTTTCAGCCTTTGCTGATTCTAAAATGAGGAATTTTGAAATGTAAGTTCAGAAGCAAACTGCATCCTTTCAACAGTCTTCTCTATTTAGTCAGATAAGAACATCTGTGCAACTTTAAGGGAAACCTTCCAAAGTGTTAGTGATCCACTGTTATTTTTCAGTTGGCAATTGACATAAGTAAACCCAGGTCTGGACTCAAATGCATGTTTTCTTGAGACTTCATTTTTTCTTTAGTTTCTAAATTTTTGCTTCTTGGTGAGGAATAAAAACCTATCTGTAGAGGAATACATTTTATGGCTTAACTTTATCACCATGCAAAACTAGATGAAGTGCCCCTAACATAAGGTAGACGAGATGCTGAACACAACTCATTCATAAAAGTTGCAAGTCTCCAAAAGAAGGCTGCAGTGTTATTCTTAAAATTCATTGCTCTGTCAAGTGGATTAATTAGTTCTCTGAATGAATGCAATTGTTAGCACAGTTTATTGTTTGCCGCATTCAGGAACAGAATTGAAGCTATATTGAAGTCTTACATCATGACAGCAAAATTTAAGGAGTTGATGCTGTGAGCTCCAAACCACGTCAACCTCTAAGAATTGGAAACGGCCAGCAGTCTTCTCAGATAACCATAAGAAAACATGTGATATCATGTGTATCATTGTATGGTAACAGTTGGTTATTGCTGGTTTTCTGGTTGTAGGTAGCACGTTGTACTGAGCTATTTATTCAAACAGTTTGATTTAAGTAAACCCTTTATTTAGATTCAAGTCTGAATTAGGTTTAATTGCCTCACATTTCCAGATGTTAGTTTTCCAGTGAGCTGAATAAAAATATTAAAAGGTATGCCTTGACTAAGATAGAGACACAGGGTGGAAGCTTGCTCAGGATCATAGAATCATAGAATCATAGAATCATAGAATCATAGAATGGTTTGGGTTGGAAGGGACCTTAAAGATCATCTAGATTCTTCAAAATAGTGGCACTTTTACACATGTTAGGGAAAAGCATTATTCCTGATGTGCAAAGAACTGACTACAAAATGTATTCTTTTGAAAATATGAGAAAAATAATAAAAAATTTCCTCCTGCAAATTTTCCAAATAAGGAAAACTAGTAACATGCCACAAGCTGTTTTAAATATTGTTGTTTGGTGTTTTCTTAGACCTCTTAGAAGATTCGGTAGGGGAAGACGAGAGGGAGCAAGTTGCCTGAAAAAGTTACAGTAACTCCAGGTCCAAAGTAGTATTTAAACTGAACAGAAGATCTGTAACACATAGCTTGTTTTAGCGTTATATGGATCAGTGAGTATCAGCTGTCTTTGGAAAGGGGCGTGATAGAAAGGATGATGTAATACAAAGTGAATTTGTGTAAATTACTTTCTAGTAAAAAACCCTACAGCAAAGCAAACCTCATAGCAATGAAAATTGGTGTAATCTTTGCCATGCCAAATGCTCAATCCAAACCCAAACTGTTGTTTCACTTTCTTGGGTTCTGGAAACATACTTCCCAACCATTAATTTATATCATTAAGTACTGAATACCATATAAAACCAGCACACAAACTTGTACTATTTAACTGAGACATAGTATCACTTTCCCCTGCAATTTTTATTTTAATTTCATGTTTTTTTCATGGTTTTCTAGAAGAGTGCTGCTGAGCATTGGTGGAAGCATCAGCAGAATGGCATAAATCAAGACTGTTCCTATACTTGTTTAAGTCCAAACATCAAGTTTGTTGTTTTTTGTTTTGTTTTTTTTTTAAAAAAAACAACACAAAGAAAAGAAAAGCAAAGCAAGCTCCTTATCTGAGCATGATGGGCTCAGATCAGGTCAGACCAAAAGCCCACTAGGCTTCGTTTGCTCTTGTCCTCTATAGAGCTAAATTTCTTCCTTTTACCTGTTGACTTAGTTTCTAAAGCATTTTGCTGGGAGAGGGTCAGCCAGGTAGCATCTCTTCCCAGGCCTGTACACCATCTCAGTGAACTTACAACAATGTCAGCATCTTTAGGACCTCGAGACCCAGAAATATCTTTCAGTTGAGCAAACCTATCAGCTCTGCTCTGGACCAAGCCCTTGAATGGCTATCCTGTGCTTTTAGCCTCCTTAGTCTCCCTATGAACTCTTCTTTTTCTTCTCACAAAGTCTCTTCAGCTCATAGTGAAAGGTCACAGATATAATCAGAATTTTCACATCTGAATGTTTTTTATTCATCATTCAAAAGAAGAACAGCAACAACTGAAAGATAATAGCTTCTGATAGATGCTGAAGAACAGAACAAGCACAGTGATACATTCCCAGAATAATCAACTGCCAAAATGATTTTATATTCAGGGATTTTCTGAGCCAGAGGATCATCTTTGTGTTTAAAAGCCTTTATTAGATGTTTCTTCAATGAATTTGTTCAATCCCTTGCAAGCTTTTGCAGTCTTCCGGCATCCACAACATCCTGTGGCAAGAAATTCCATGAGGCAGTCTGTTAGTCTGATGATTGTGCTGCTATTGTGTTTCTACAATGCATGGAAATTAACAACTCTGTTATATTTTCCTTCCCATCATCTTAACAGAGGAAATCACTCAGATATTGCTTAAAACACTAAGCTAGGTTCTTGACTGATACAAACTGAAATCAATGAAACTAGGATAATTTATGAAATCGTCTGATGTTAACCATTCTATGATTCCACGATTCTATTGCTGTGCAGGAGCAGTCCTGAGTTTGAGATTGAGGTCAAACTTTTCCTTCTGTCCACACAATTTACGTACAGAAATTCTTATTAGCTTGGCTGTGTGAGGACCCTGCTGGTGTTCCCAGGAGGAAATAATTGGATGAGTCCTCTGCTATAGGGAGTGCTGACGTGCTGTCAGGACTGTGCCTTGCCTGGTGATCTAATTTATCTGTCTGACTTTGCAGCACTTTCAAATGGCAAATGTACAGGACGTAAGGTGACACCAAGTCTTTCTTAAAAAGACCCCAGAATTTTTCACCCTAAGGACATATGATGTCTGTAGAAAATCTGCGTTCTGGTTGCTTGAAGGTGGGAAAAAGAACATGTGGAGCTGTGTCCTGGGAGCGTTTTAGGCTACAACATTCTTGGTATCTCTCAGATCTTACAGGTAAGTATCGAAATTCATCCCATTGCACAGAACTCCTCCTTTGTACTCTGGTTTCTTTAGGATGGAACTTCCATTTCATCCTCATGAGGTACGTTTAGAATGTAACTTTATGTGCAGGAATCTTAATGTCTTGAGAAGGTGCTTTGTCAGGGCAGATTCTGTGAGAAGCTTCTGGAGGGCTCTCTTAGAAAGAATTTATGCGTGAGGCCAGTGCAGATAGCCTTTCTAATGGAGTTAGACGTGGGAAAAGTGTATCAGAGTGGGCATCTTTTGAACAGCCCGTACTGAAAGGGTTTCATTTGAGACTGCATAATTTGTGAACACCTCACTGCAAGTAATACTTTGGCTGCAGCAGCAATATGCTTAATGCTGACTAACTGCCCAAGGATGTGGCCTTCTTTCCGGGCAAATTTTGCTGCCTGCAACCATGTCTCAAAGCAGCTGTTGACCTGGATCTTAGCTGATTGAAAATTTAGCACATACCTTTTAGCCTGGAAATTCTGCCTTCTAGCTTCCAGAAACCCAGCACATATGTCCCACCCATGTTGCTTCCTCCCACTTTTAATTGCTTTTAATTTTGAGTATCAGATCATCTTTTCCCCTTATTTTCTCAGCAGACAGTTATTCATGGGAAAAAATGTTCCTGGTGTCTGGCTGTGGGGTGGATCATATTTCAAATACAAAGGATGACCCAGTTTTGTATGTGATGTGGCAGTTTCTTCAACTCTGACTGTATTTCAGTAGCACTTAGCACCCTCACCTAACTCCTGCCCACAAAATGCTTCCCACTACAGAAGCGTTCATTTTCAGTATAAAAATATCCCTAACAGAATATCCACATTACTGCTTTTTAGTGAAGCAGACTCTCTAATGTAAAATAATCAGTGTGGTTTTTGGTTTGGCTCAGAGGTGGCTTACAATAAAATATTGAGTAGCAAAATGGTAGGTCAGAGTAATGCTAGAGTAATACCAAATGGTGCATGCCTATCACATTTTATTCCTGTACTGAAGGATTGCTCTGTTTTCACGTATAGCAGAGCCTGTTTGCCCTATGGGGAAATGACCATTCTAGGTTCTATCTGTGCTGGTTTTCAGAGGACTGAAAGTATAGCTTGGCTCTCATTTGTGATCATAACTTGTATTTTTAGTTAAACATGGGCAGCTTGTATGTTCAGCTCTGGACACCTTTGGTAATGCTTCCTGTGGCAAACAGGATGGGGGCTTTCCTGCTGCTTTGGATGCCCTCACTAACCGGGTGCTCAGTGACAGTCCTTTAAGACAACATGTAAATGACGGAATGCTGGTCATTGCTTACTTGCGCTTATGAATGTCAGCTGCAGGGATTTCATGAAGCTTCTCTCTCTTGCACAATCCATATATTCTTCTAGAACCCACCAAAATGTTGACATAGGAAATGCAGTTACGGAGCTTGTCATGCAGGCTCATGGCCAACTGTCGAAGCTGTTTTCTGACTTGAAAACTTATTCTACTTCTTGAAAAAGGGCTAGGTCAGTAGTTTCATGTCTGGTTGTCAAAAGTGTTGAGTGCTTCCAGTTAGTATCTAGGATCCCTTCTATTTTCTGTCTGCATCCTAATGCAGTTCAAACTGCTTAGAAATATGCAAGACCAAATCTTAAATTATAGCCTCCCCTCATCAATCAATACCTGCTGGCAATGTCTTCAGGGTGAGGGTGCATGTTTTGAAGACAGCACCAGGTCTATGAACTTAAGGTCTTCATAAGCACTCTGTTTTTCGCTTGATTGCTACCACTGTGGGAAGGGTCACTCCTTTGGAGTCTCATTTCACAAAGCCATTAACAAGGAATTTTCTGTTAGCGCTAATATTTTTAATTCTTTTAACTTCACTGACCTGGCCTAGATTAGTTGTAATGATAATGAGAAGCGTGTTTTGAAGGTTACCATCCAGGTGGCTGAATAAATTTTTGTTTATTATGAGCTGATACGTCAGCTATTATTTAATTTACATGACAGCTGCAAAAGTAATTACTTGGATATACTGAATGGTTATGCCTAATGAAGGTATATTTCTAATGACAGCTACATTCTGAAGTTCTTACTCATAAGGCAATAAACAGAGCTTTGAAAATTTAGGACAACGTTAGAGGAGCCATTTGTGAAACCTGTCTTAAATTCTTTTTAAAGTCATTCAGTGGGAAACACTCTATAATTTTTTGCATCTTCTTCAGATGTATGTGCATTATTAAGTGGAGGAAGGACAAAAATTAGGTTAAATTATTGTCCATATGAGTACTAATATATTATGCACATTGCTGAATGATATAAATGCAAGAAAAATGTATGATTTTATTTATTCAGATGGGAAGAAAGTAAAATAGTTGGAGGAAAGTATTTGCACTATAACAAAGGAGCTAAAATAGGGATACTTGGTGATTTGCAGAACACTTCTCATGTTGTGAAAAGATATGGGGCACGGCCTCAACCATTGGTGAGCATTTTATATCCATGATTCATACCACTGGACCCACAAGCTGTCTTGTTACATCTTTCTCTGATGTTCAATAAGACTATATTACAGTAAAATATAAGACCTTTGTGTCTTGCTGAGAATCACACGGGTGGGAAGGATGGCTGAATAGAATCCTGTATGCATTCCGAACTCAGTTCTTGGAGACATGATCAGAGTGTCAAGGCGACAGAAAAGAATTGCGTCGGGAAGATGTCTTGGGAATTAGGATAAGAAAGTATCTCTGGCAAGTGGAGGAAGGGAAGATGAATGTGGACTTGAGCTGTGAATGGACTAGACCATTTCGGTAAAGTGGAAGAGAAGGTAATAAGGAAAAAAGAACATAGAATCATAGAATTGTTTAGGTTGGAAGAGACCTTGAAGATCATAAAGTCCAACCATTAACCTGTCACTGCCAAGTCCACCACTAAACCACGCCCCTAAGTGCAGCATCTACACGTCTTTTAAGTGTGACTCAACCACTTCCCTGGGAAGCCTGTTCCAGTGCTTGACAACCTTTTTGATGAAGAAATTTTTCCTAATATCCGATGTAAATCTCCCCTGGCAAAACGTGAGGCCATTTCCTCTTGTCCTATCACTTGTTACTTGGGAGAAGAGACCAACACCCACCTCGCTACAGCCACCTTTCAGGTAGTAGCAGAGAGTGAGAAGGTCTCCCCTCAGCCTCCTTTTCCCTCAACTGCTCCTCATAAAACTCATGCTCCAGACCCTTCACCAGCCTTGTTGCCCTTCTTTGGGCACACTCCAGCACCTCAATGTCTTTCTTGTAGTGAGGGGCCCAAAACTGAACACAGTATTCGAGGTGTGACCTCAGCAATGCCAAGTACAGGGAGACATACTTAGGTAGATACAGTATATATTTATTTTGTTGGAACCTCAGAGCTTGAGATCTTTTATCCCTCTCTTTTTTTCTATAAAGAAATTGCTTGTAGACTGCCAAACATTGCAGACTGCCTAACATTGCAGACTGCCGACCTGCACTACGTACCTGCAAAATCTTTCCCTTGACTTCAGTGGAAGCAGAATTATCTGTGCATGTTTGGCTTATAAGCACTGCAGATCTGTGATGATTTAAATCGGTTTATGTCCAGGCTGCCTGGCATTGAGCGTTTCATCCTGTTCTGTGTTCGTTGTATCTCTACAGATTAGGTGATTAAACAGATTCTCCTCTGCTTTTCAGACTGTTTCAGTGATACTGTCTTACTATGGAATGCATATATTTTTCTTTTCAAACACTGCTTTCTGCAATGCACCTTATGACATTTTTAGATTTGAGATCTCCTCACTTTTTAACAATTTATGATAAATGTGATTCTGTCCCTCCATAAAAATGATGGTTTCATGTGATGTAGCGTGATGTCCTAACTGGCACTTACATGAGCAATGATACAGGCCTCTAGCTGTTCTGACTGTCAGCATCAGTCTCTACAGGGACTCCAAAGTACGTCATTTTTGTGCAGCTCGTATTGGCTCAGCAACACATCACACTGAGAAAACAGGCACCAGCAAGAGTTAGGATGGACTGCTGTGGTACCATGATTTGAAAATGATCTAAGTTCGGATTTTAGCATTTAACTTTTAGCCATAGAAAGGTGAGACAAATCGAACCTTTTGCCTGCATGTCTTTTACTGCACTCCTGAGTGTTGTCTGTTGCCAGCCTTGCCAACTGCCACATTGTTAGCTGCCTGCATAATGGTGTGTGCTTATGGTTTGTTTCTGACACCTCAGTTGGGGACCCTACATGGTCCTGTACTGATTGTTAAGAAGACCTCATTTCTCAATGTTTTTTGTACGTGAATGATGATTTGAGCATCAGTCACCTCTGCTGAAACTTCAGTCATCCAAACTGTGAACAGCCTTAGTCAGCTGACACATTTGCCATCTCTGCAATGATTTCTCTTCTCCTCATTCTCTAAGACCTGGAAGATTCCACACTATCTCTCCCTGATGTCAGTTTATTCGTTGTGACAATTACATCCATCGCTGTGTTAGCACTGATCATTTGGACAGTTAACCTGGGTATGTAGTTCTGTAGGCTTTGTGATTTTTTTTATACTGGGATTATTAGATACTTAATTTTCCCTTACACAAGGGAAAAATTATTTCCTTGTATTAATGTCCATGTTTGCAAAGATGCATAATTTTAAAAATAAAGATTAATAGGTTTTGTTTGAGAGTTTTGGTGCTCATCCAATCTAGATGCTAATAATGCACAGTAAGCCATGATGGCTGCAGTGTGCTTCTCTCTGTGGATGGTGATTTTCTAAGACAGCATATTTCAAACAGCTATTAAAATGCTTTGTTTGTAACTTGAAGAGTATGTACCATGAACTCATTAAAATCTCTTTCATCATTGTGCTCATTAAATTATCTTTAAAGGTCAGGCCCTGTTATCTTAATACAGTGACGTCAATGAGAGCATTACATGGTTGGGGCAAGCAACGTTTGACTCTAAATCATCCCAACTAATGGGATAGATTGGTGTAAGAGATGTTGAACAAAACTCCTTCTGAGTTTGTTAGTCTGTGAATTCAAGCTTGTATTGCTTGACTTGAGCTGATGCTTGTACAAAGTCCAATAAATTTAATGGAGAGGGTTCCAACTGGGGCTGTTGGGCAGTTCTGGGTTCCAAATAATGGAGAGGAATTCAGTGGCTTGTGAGCTTTGATTATGCAAAATATATACATTGAAACCTATATTGGCCTACAGTTTTACTTCACCACATTTCATGTAAGTATCTTTCCAAATTATAGACAGCAGATTTCCTGTTTTAGTTGAAAAATTTTCAAAAAAGTTCTGACTCCAAGCCTTTTTCTTACAACAGCAGAGTGTTTGTTGTGTGGAAAAGACTACAGGGCACACGTTTTGTGAGGTGAATAGCGTATATTCAATGTGAATGATTATGTAGTTGTTTTGTAGAGAACATTTTCTGTGGATTCAGCCTAATGAAACATATGCTTCCTATTATAGCGAATACATTTGTTACAATAACCATTTCAACATTATGAAATCGTTTAGATGTTTGCTTTATAATTTATATCCTTCTTTCAAATGTCACCTCTTAAAAATCATAATCATTTTATGAAAAAATATTTCAGCTCTTTTAACAATTATTGCACTCAGAAAACAAAGGAAAGCCAGTTGTATGCATTACATCCCAAACTGTGTTTGACCTCATTCAGAACTAATAGGATATTTTTTATAAGATTAAAAAAAAACTTAATAACATTCATCTACCGCTCAATTCCATTATTGTTCCTTAATTGTCTCCTGCAGTTGCTCTGTGTCAGCCATTCTGGCTTTCTTTTCCTGTGAAATACTCTAGGAGCCTATTATGCAGAAGAGGAATGAAGCACGTGAAGACCAAGGTGCACTCTGGCTTTCTCTTTCTGTACAGAGCTTTATCAGTGTGTTATGCAGGGCAGGAGTGAAGCCCATGATGGAGCAGTGTCTGAAACCCTGCACTTACTGCTTTGCTTTTAGGAAGAACAATATAGAGGTAAATGTGCTTTAGGAATTACGAGTTTCTCTTTGCTGGAATGCATCCTCCAGATTTCACACAGGAGGTCCTGGAATACACGTTTTGGACTTTTTGTCCCCCTTCCTCGATTTCTTTAGTCTCTTAGGGCTTCATTCCCATTTTCCTCAAAGGGCAATGGGTCAGGACTTTACAATTTTCTGTCTACTTTGATTTTTGCATTCACTGCAATGGACTGCAAATCAATTTTGAAGGGGGAGATTTTTTGAATGAATAAGTTTAAACATTTTGTTAGTTGTGCTACTTTTTTTCCCCTGATTTGCCTTCTTTTTTTCTGGCATCTTAAAGTGCTAAAATACTCTCCCAACTGGAGAGTATCATTCTGTAACTGTAAATCACATCTTACTATATCAGACTAACAGTATGTACATAGGCTTTGGAAAAGACACAAACTACTGAAACGGATTGTTGTATTGTGAGTGTGCATTGCGTTTCTGGAAGATAATGAGAAAAAACAGTGAGAAGTGCTCATGTCTTGTAAAACAGATGGGACGTAATTTCGAAGTCTATTGAGGAGATGAGAGGAACGAGATCTTTCTCTTGTTAAGGAATATGCTTCTTTACAAGCAAATTGATCACGATGAATCTACTCATGCAGTTTGTTAGTATTGCTTGTGTCAAAGTCTGGTTCTAACTTTGGAGAATAAATCCATATCTTTATACTTTTGATTTCCTTGAGATCCTTCTGATTTCCCTGAGGTAGACTAATGCATAAAGTATGACTGAAAATGGAGATGCAGGACAAAGGGCATTGGTCAGCACACCATAGGTGGCCAAGCAATCTGAGACAGAATGTAAATTAAAGCCCTCTGAGTAGAGAAATCTCACCAATATAAACAAAGGTGCAATAGGTCTAGGCCTGTTTGGCAATACTAAACCAGTTAAGTGAGTAAAGAAGTAACTTAGTTTGCTAATAGATAATTTAGTAGAACTGTTTACATAATGCTGAGTGCTTACCTGAGCAAAGAGTTCAAGGTAAGGTATATTAATTTTTTGTTTGCCAAATAACAGAAGTAGGTGCTTATCTGACATGGATTTTAACTCATGTCTCTCTTGCTACCCAGGCTTCTCTACGCTTGTCTGTACTCAGTGGCTGCAATGCATTTAGTGTGAGTATAGCATTAAAACAGCCTCACACTGAAAAATGCTACTGGTTGTGGTTGATCCTCAGTTTTACTTTTACTCTACCCTGACACATTCACCGTGTATTTGTCCAGCAAATGGGACTAACATTTTCATTTAGATTAGGAGCCTATGTCCAAACAGGGACAGCTGCAGACGTTTTAAGATATAGACAGTAAATTTTTTTTGAGTGTGCCTATGCTCAATTTTAATTACACATTCCACCTGCTAACATGCATTTGAAAATCACATTTGTTTTCCACTCGCCTCCCCAAGTGCCTAAGCACTGTTGAAAATGGTCTGCAGGACATATTTGAAAATGAGACATAGAATGTGCATGGGTGTTCACAACCAATCAAGTTCCAAAAATCTAATGAGTTTGTAAGCTGAAGGGATTTAAGCTATCGAGGTTTACTTTACCACTGGGGATGATTAGGAGTACACATAGTCTGTTTGTGAAACTCAGTTGATGAGCACAGGCTTATTCTAAGCACTTGGAATCATCAGTGCATCCCGCAAAAGTGGTATTTCAGGCTCGTGTACATGCTGTGACAGAGGTACATCTGAAAGACAACAGTTTTTTCACCACTGCAATTGCAACCAAATGAAGAGAAAATAGAAAAAACCCCAACCCCTCCCACTTCTAGTCTTCAAAGTTGAAAAAATAGACCAAAATCGTGAACTATGAGCTTTAGTGGCTAGAAGATGCTGTCACAGGAGTCAAGCATTTTTCAGTTTGCTATGCATAAAAATCGTAAAATGGAATCTTACCCAGTTTTCACATTCATAAATATTGATTGACTAAAAAAGAATTTTAATTTTTGGACAACTTGTGATAATATTTGGAATATAATCACTTCAGTAATTTTCCTGCCTAGGGCAAATGTAAATCCTGCCTGTCCTACACCTTTTCTAGATATGATATGGAATGCTAAGATGTGTTGCAGATTGTCAAAGTCTTTGAGGGCCAAAGCATTACAAAACCCATATATATTTGCTCTCCTTTTCTGTTTTTAATTCCCAAACTTCAAAACACTTTTCAGCTTTTTTTATTTACTTTGAAAAATCTATATTTGATCGGTACTGTCTGGCCACTTTGGTTCTAATGTGGGGACAATGATGTACAAAGTGTAAATGACTTGCTATTAGCAACACAGTGATATTTATTGGCTTGGTGAGAACATGAGTGTAGAGTGAGCCAAAGGAATTTCCTGAATCAAGTCCCTTTATCTTTCAGTACAAACAATAACAATGTTTTATTCTATCTGTACCTTTTTCAAGTTTTTGGTTTGTTTGTGTGGTTTTTTGTTGTTTAAACCACTTACCCCATTTGCCCACAGCCCAATAGGAAAGCTCCTGCCTAATTAATCCAGAATATTATCACTAAAGCCACCTAGAATAAGGTTCAACTTTCAGGTCAGCATCCATTCCCACAGTGGGCAGTAGCAGGTGTTAAGTAGCAGCTCTCTACTTGATTCTGAGACTAAATCCGTGCTCTCCCTAGGCCTAGTGATGCTCAGAGCAGCTGCAAGGGGTTACACACGATGTTTAATGAACTGTATGCTAGTGAGAGGTAGCTGTAGTTTTAAAACCAATATCTTGCTTCTCAAAACTTGTCTTTTTTCTTTTCTGCAAGTTTTGGCTATGCCATCTTTATTCCAGGAGGGAGATTACTTTTTATGCGAAAAATAAAAACATTAAAAAAAATATTATCCTTGAACAAAGTGAGGTCCTATGAAATTCTTTGACATACAGTTTTAAATAGCTATCTGATATATCTTTGTTTTGAAAATGCATTTTTTTCAAACCAGAGTGCTTTGTGCATTGCAAATTTGTTATCTGTCAGGCTTGTGAGACTAGAAACACAGACTTGGTAGTTTTTGTAAATTCCAAAGCAGCAGTTCAGCCCTGTGAACACCAATGAAAACCAAAATGGCACTGTTGTAGGGCCATGAACGTCTGTCTGCAAATCGTCACCTCACCATAGACATCCTGTCTAAGCAGTGTTGTGTTACACAAGTTAACAAGTAGAATAGAAAAAGAAGCAATTCTATCCAGAAGTGTGCTTTGATTGGTCAAACTTCCATGGACTTCAATAAAAATCTTCCTGTTAGTTATAAAAGGGACTGTACTGGGCGTGTGGTGCTTATGTGTCTGCTACAAAGGGTTTTGAGATGGGAAGTAAGCATCAGGGACTTTAGCTCCTTATAACATTCATCAGACTTCAACTCTGTTAAAAGATGTTCTCACAAGTTCTTCATAGATTTCATAGATTTCATAGATTTCTAGGTTGGAAAAGACCTTAGAGATCATCAAGTCCAGCCGTCCCTAATCCCCCATTAAACCATATCCCTAAGTAGTTCATCCACCCTTTTCTTAAACACATTCAGGGATGGGACTCAGCCACCTCCCTGGGCAGCCTAACTTGACTGGTCAGTTCTTCCTTGACTCAAGGTCCTTGGCAAAGGTCTAAGCAGTGATCCAGTGTATGTTCTTACCCAGGATTTGCAAAGCCAGCTGCCACTTCGGCATTCCATTGTAATCACCTGGTTAACAGCAAGGCTTTTCTCTCTAACTGAAGGTGAATAACTGTATATTGTGCTGTTTTCAGTGAAGCCAGCAATGCTTTCTCTCATCAGTAACAACTGATATGTAAATTGGTAATCTCTTTTGCCAGTTAAACAGTCAGACTCTGTTTGAGACACCTCTTCCTTTATAGAGTATGTAAATGAGCGTCTGTGTTGTCAAATGTCCTCTCTTCTTCAGTGTCCTTTACCCTTTAATGAGTGTTACTGGGGAACGGAGGAGTTGTTTGGCAAAGCTCTGATTATAATTTGATGCAGAGCTGCATTCAACTGACTGGCTCGCCCTAGCTATTCTCATTATTTTAGTCAATGTTAATATTATCAGGAATTGACTGCCTGTACATTTCAATAGCTTTGTAGTGTGGTTGAGCCCTATGTATTGCAAAATAGATAATTGTATAGGGGAGGCCTTCGGAAGGTGATAAAAAATAAAATTTTGTATGGACCTAGCTAACGAATTACAATATTGATCATTATCTTGAGTCTGGATGATGTAAATGTGTGAGTGAGATACAGCATTGGAAACATGCTTCCTAGCACTTTCTAAGCGTATCTAATAAAGACTTACAGATGGGAAAGAGGAAGAGAATTCCAATTATTTATCTAAGTTACAGAGTGGAAGATAGAGAGAGTAGGAAAAAAAAATAAGGGATTAAAAATAGCCCTCCTTTCCTCTCCCTTTTCCCTACAAATTGATGTGGCTACAAATAATTTAAAGTTTCTGGGCACTGCAAAAGGTCTGTTCGTTTCTATTTTTAACTGGGGTGTTGTAAATAGATGAAATTGTTAAGAAATGATTGAAAGCAAGCTAACTTTTTCCGTGCTTATTGTAAACACATACAACATGGCAAGCTGGCTTTACTGTTACAGCAATTAGCAAACACGATCAGAATGTCCTGAGTCTAGTACAGGTGCACTGCTTTGATATTTTGTGCTCTTGCAGCACGGACATGCCAACAATCTACTTTCATTTTGCATCTTAGTACATTCTAGGTTTTGAGGAAGAAGAATTTTCTGACTGACTCAAAGACAACCCTAGGTAAAATTTTAACCATTCATCAGATATGTATATACGTAGCAGCAGGCTCAAAATCACATGAGGAAAGATTTCCCATTGATTTATAATTTCAAACTTATAAAACAATCATAAAAATACCAAGGTCTGCATGTATAGGTGCGATTATGAGTCGTGCATGTTTACCGTATCGGTGTTGCTGTAACTTCACCAGCTCATTATAACAATTTAATACAGGTGAAACCCATTCTCTCATAGCAATTGCTCACTAGTGTGAATATTAAATTAGTGCAAAACTCGACAGCAATAGAATTAGCCTGGTGAAAAATGATAAATCAGACAGGGTAAACCAGTGCATTCTATGCCTTGTATATTCTCTGTGAAAATTGGGATGAAAAATAATCAGGAATAACACAGAATTTCATTCCACCTTTCACTGAAAGACTGTGACATGTTTGGCAAATATTAAGAATGGCTCTTGAGACTTCGTGATAAAGGTGGCACTCATAGCCACCTATTATCCTGCTTCACATTATAAGCAAATGTAAGTAAAAAGAAGTTGGGACATTTCCAAACTTGCACAAAGCATGATCTGGAATCTTGAGACCAGATTTATCCTCCATTTGAATTACATCAGAATAAATCTGGTTTTCAGTTTGTTCTCAGTTTTGACTTGAGACTCTGGAAACGTTGAATTGCTGGAAATGTTTTCAAGTCTAAGACTCGGTAATCATTTCACTAATAATTAACACAATTGAGAGAGTTCTATATAAAGACAGTTAAAATTCCTGCATGGGTTAAACTTACGTAGAGTCAGTCCCAAACAAAGCAAGCTGTAGCAAGCTGTTAACTTATCAGTTAAGGATGATAATGTCAATTCCTATGCATAGACAATATGCTTGTTAGTGTCTCCTCTATGGGCATTGATAGATCTTATAATTTGGTTAAAAGAAGATTGGAAAATCAATCCACATAAAGGCATTTTCTTCAACAATCTGTTCCTAACATGAGCTTCATTTGAGAAATTCAATAGCAGCACAAGAAAACAAGTCTCTGATATTTCCATGTATACATCCTATGGGAAGGATTGTGTTGATGTAGAGGGTAAAAATTGTACCAACAGACAATGTTATGCAGCCAAAGTGTTCATTATTTATCTGTGGCCTAACATCTACCATTTGATGAATGAATTTACAGCAAAATAAGGTTACTGGAGCTTGTTCAATTGTTTCATGTGGTTAGGACAGCTGTAGGCAATCTGTATAGGCTCTTCTGCTATTAGAAACCTATACATGTTTAGGCAGTATATATTTCATTTATGATCTGCCAGAAAATATATTAAAACTGAAGATCACTCTATGACTATTCCTCTATGAATGCTTACAGCATAAGAGGAATTTCCCAAGACTGAAAGTAACCACAGTCATTTCATTTGAACATCTCATGTAAATAAAGCCCGTCTGTCTTGAATGTGTCTTCTACATGTACACTGTATAACGAGAGAGGTCACTTGATATAGATTGTGTCACTCAGTCTGACCTGCTCTTAGATTCCAAAAGAAGTCTTTACATGTCTTGTGTCCACATATGTAAAATCTCTGGTTTTCTTAAAGAATCAATTCAAGGCTTTGAATTTTAGCCTTTTAACAAACTGAGATTGTTCAGCCAGAACTAAATACCGCAGTTCCGACGCTCCATATGATGTTAAATGGAAGTAAAATTAGTCTGGGGTCACGTCATATAACGATCAGATACATGTAAAACTTAGTCCCAGGAATCAAACTCTATCTATTTTGCCCATCCTCCTCCAACTCCCTGTAAGAAGTTTTCCAGACGTATGCTGAGTCTTTCAGTTCTGCCTCTCTCTAACTTTGCATCTGTTGTCAATTATTTTGTCTTTGTCAGCTGTTCAAATAGAATCTAAAAATACTCTAAAACATCCACTTGCAAACCTTTCTGCCCAGAAGGAGCCAGGAGGTTTTTGACAATGGTTAGCTCATCATTTATTCCAAACCAAGGAATGAACCTCCATCTTTCTTTCCTGTCCAGGAATCCTTATAAGTGAAAACATAATCTGACAGACCGCTTTTAAGGTTTGAAGTGCATGAGAGTGCAGAGGGCTTCTGACTTACATGGATATACACAGACAGAACAGTTTAATTCAAGAAATGCAGACTTCCTCACAGATAAAGATTTAGTGGAGTTGAACTTTCTTAGAATTTTAAGGATTTGCTAAGAACAGAAAAAACTTATTTTGGCCAATTTTTGGTGAGCTTCTAATTGAAAGAGAACATCATACTTCTGTCCTAAAAGCATTATTTATAAATTATTGTGTATCACATGACTTGCAAGAAACTATTTTGACATCCAGAGAATTCAGGATACCAAAAAAACCTCATTAAACCATGCCATCTTGAGGAGTGGCCCTGCAGTTTTAATTACAATCCACAAGGTGGTACAAAAAAAAGCTACAGTCAGTGTGCTAAAGCTGTCCATGGAGCTTGCGTTGCTTGCCTGGGGGGCTGAATGCCTCTTGCGTTTCCACATGCCGGTGTGTTCTGTACTGACAGTTAAATGAGTGTATTGTGTTTGTTTATATTTAGCTCTTAATGATATATAGCATGTGTGTTTCTATAAAGACAGCAATTAGAAAATCATAGTGCTACTGTTGTGCACTCACGCTAAAATTTTGTGATTATTTCTTCTGTTGTGTAAAATAACCATAGTTATATACTCACTTCCTTCTCTGTAAGTAAACCCAGGATTCACCTGATAAATGAAGCCTCAGTGCAGCACATATTTAAGCTTTGAAAGCCATTACTACTCATTTGCTTACAATTAAGTTCAAATATATTGAGGACTTTGAAATTACTTCAGAATATGTAAATTCACACAAAGGCTGAGCTGTCCTTAGCCTTGGTTAACTCCAATTCACTGCATCTGGTGTTGCCGTAGGAGTTTTTACCTAGAAATACTGTTGAAAGAAACAAAGAATTCTTGTGGCATCTTCAGAATAATTAGCAGGAATGCAACAACCACTGTACGGTTAAAGATGCTTATTTTCTTAAGTCCCACAAGCTGGTGTGAGATGCTGTATTTCACCACCCCTCGTGGTTTGAAATGTGAGGTAATTCCAGCAGCATCTCAAAGTAAAACTTCCCTCTCCATGGGCAGTACTTGTTATTGATCAACTGGACCAGCAGGAAAAGGTGAAAGTAAGGTACTGGTGTGTAAAGCAAAACAGGACAGGTTGTATTAACCATGTGGAAATGTTAGCTAAAGTGCTTTGCTTTCATGTATTCATAGACTGTGTTCATGCTGCACGTTTGGGCTAGGCACGTCAGCACTCTCTCTGCTGTGCACCAATCTCAGCTGAAGACTGCAGGAGCAAAACCCGTATTTTACTGATGTCAGTCATCACAACTCTCTTGTTTATTTGAGAATATAGAGTGTACCATACCAACAAAGGCGACACAGAAACATCGAGGGTCGTGACCCAGGATCCATTCCCCCTGCATGGCAGGATGGGGCTCTCACATGTGGGCAAGTGACTTCTAACACTGGTGCATTCCTGACTGTGTGTGATCTCATGCATATGCCTATGCCTGTTGCTTGAATTTATGTTGTCCATGGCATAATGGACGTTGCCTGCAGCTGGGCTGCAAAATAGAGAAGGAGCTGTTAGACCCTGTCAGAAGGCTGGAAGCCACTTCTTTCTTATGTCTCATGTGCTGTCAGGTAAGGCAGCAGCAAACATGCCTAAGGTCAGACAAATTGTTCTGTGGGGCTGATGTGCCTTGTAGACCATAGTTTAACCTCTAACTGTCCCATTTCATTTACTGCCTTACTAAATTATGGTTGTATCCATGCTTATATTCTTATTCTACTACTTCTGAGTTCCGCTGCATGCTTAGAAAAAAAATAATTGTATGGATCTATGGATTCTGCTCATGAGAATCAGGCACATTATTTTGTTCTTTTAGAATATCTTTTCCTGACATATTTGAGTGGATTTCCATACAAAGAGTGAATTAGTGTGTCCAGGTGATTGTCGTTATCACAAATTCATTTCATTTAAAAAAAAATCTGCCTTGCCATACAGATAGCTAGTGCAGCATTTGTTATAATCATTGTCTTTCCAGTTATCCATGTACAAAATGTTTACACAGTTTGCTTCAAGTATTTCTTGTTTTGCAAGTTCACACAAAACACCAGAAACGGCTCTCTTAAAACGTGCATTGAAAGGGAAGTGGTGATAACAGACGAATGCCTTTATAAAGCTAGCCGGGGACAAATTCAGCTCACGGCAGCCTGGAACGGAGCAGATGCAGCTCCGATGGGAGTCTCTGGGCAAAGTTCACAGATTGTATCTGTGGGAGAATGTTACGGACAGCTCAGTTCTGCAGAGGGAATGTGCTGGATGCTGGAAAAAGTGCTAAAATGTAATGCTCAATACCTGGTATGCTTGCCCATTCATACTTCTGTTCATGAGAATGCTATTGGATGGCTGCCAGATAACTGTCCCTTCATGACAAAGTAGGGTCCTTCCACGTGAGGCATTCAGAGTCTCCCCTGTCACGTGTCATTCCTTTTATTTACAGTAAGACTTTCGAGGATAGAATCTTGAGGACCTGGAGATTCAGAAAACAACATTTAAAAAAATATTTAATGGTCCAATTTTGAAGGCCCAACTTTTAAAGGCACCAAACATTAATGTTACAGTTACTAGGATTTTCAAACCCACCTGTAGAATCTCATTCACGGTGAAAATTAGGAACCTGAGCACTTTTGAGAATCTTGCTACCTACATAACTACAATTTCAGATGCTTAAGTTCCTTAAACATCTCTCCTTAACTGAGCTGGGAACTAAAGTGATACTGGCTTTTATAAGAGCTTACGCTCCAAGATCACTTAGATGATGACAGATGACAGTAAAATGGGCCAAAGACAGTTTTCTATGTTCTTGGCAGAATGTACTAAGAAGACTAAAAAGCGTACTGAGACAGTATCACACATCGGAGACCATAATGAGAAACAAAGCCAGATCTTAAAAACATCTTTCCCCACCCCTCACTTCTTCCCAGCTCTAACTCCCTCACCCCCAGTGGCAAAGGGGGACAAGGAATGGGGGTTGCAGTCAGTTCATCACACATTGTTTCTGCCACTCCTTCCTCTTCGGGGAGAGGACTCCCTACACTCTTCCCCTTCTCCAACGTGGGGTCTCTTCCCATGGGAGACAGTTGTCCGTGAACTTCTCTGATGTGAGTCCTTCTTGGAGAATACAGTCCTCACCCATCAGGCTACTCCAGCATGGGCTCTCCCCACAGAGTCACAGCTTCTTGGGGCACAGCCACCTGCTTTGGCCAAGAGTCCTCCATGGACCGCAGAAGCATCTCGCTTCACCGTTAAACTTCATCAATGTGGGGTCCTTTCCCATGGGAGACAGTCCTCTACGAACTCCTTTGGGCACAGCCACCCATTCCAGTGTGGAGTTCCCCATGGGCTGCAGGTGGATCTCTGTCCACTGTTAACCTCCATGGGCTACAGACGGACAGCCTGCCATCTCACCATGTGCCAGGGGAATCTCAGCTCTGGCACACCGCTTCGCCTCCATCTTCACTGACCTTGGTGTCTGCATGGTTGTTTCTCTAACGTCTCACTCCTCTCTCTGCTGTAGCTGCACTGGGCCGATCATTCCGACGAAACTCAGCAGTCCCGGCAGGACAAACTCCATGCAGCTGGCACCCGGGAGCAAGGTGCTTTGGAGCACTTCAAGCCATGCTGCCAAGTGGTGGTGGCCCAGCATGGGCAGCCACCCACACGAAAGGCCAGGGGCCAGGCCCCCCACCTCCCCCCTCTCTCTTCACTGCAGATCCTGCATGGTACAGGTTTCTTTGTTCCTTCTTAAATGTGTTATTCACAGAGATGCTGATTGGCTCAGCCCTGGCCAGAGATGGGTCCGACTTGGAACTGGGGAAGCTTCCAGCAGCTCTTTACTGGGACCACCCCTGTAGCCCCTCCCCTGCCAGCAAAACCCCACCACACAAACCCAACACAATGTACAATATTTCAGAATTTTCAGTAGATTCCATTTTGAAATGGGCGTTCAGTTGTCATGAACTGAGCATATCTCTAAGATCATACATGTTTCAGAGTTTGAAGAGTCAAGTACTCTTTAGATCACAGCAATGATCTTCTCTGAACCTGAGTCCAGTGCAAATCAAGCAGAAACCTGCATGCAGCTGGACTCCCTAATGGTACCAGTTTTCAGAGATGACTTAAGTCTTGCTAAGTTGAAAGAACCTGTTCAGTTGGTACAAGAATTCAAACCAAACACAGACTGTTATCATTTGCAGTCATCTGGAAAGGAAAATGCTCATAATGCAATGCCAGTAAAGGATATTCCCTTGAGTTTTCTTGCTCCAAGCTACTGAAGCTCGTTTACATTCCCCAAAGAAAGTGTGAAATCTTTCACACACAAAATCAAACCTCCAGAGAAATTTAAGATAGGACTTCGGTTGTTAGAACATTTTGATGTGTTTTGCTAGAACTTCATAGTTTAGCTGTGAGAACTCATGGATCCTGCTTCCTTTTTTTATTCCATGTACTAATCACTTGAAGAAGCATTAGAGTTCTAAGGCATTTATAGTGTGAACGTCAAAAGAAAACTCTCTGGCAGGTCAAGGCATGGAAAACAGTAACAAACACCTGCTGCTTCTACACATGGATAGATTTTTCACTTAAGTGGAAATCACTTAGCTGAAAATCAAAGCACTGGTGGGAAGCGTATAAAAGCAGTTAAAGCCAGAAAAGCTCACAGAAGTGTTTTATGAGAAAGCATGTAGTTTAGAGTGTTGAACTCTCGCAGATAAATGTGCAGAATTAGTTAGCTATTTTGTCTCTTTCATTTGCTAATCAATTTTCCCCACTACCAGCCTATGACAACTAGTAGGCTGCGGAGAAGGGATTTGGAGAAGTACTGAGACGACTCAATATGAGTTAGCTGCAGGAAGTCTCCTTTATTGCGCAGTTCTTATTGCTTATATAGGCAGTATTTGCCAATAATCCTAAGACCACACCTTTTCTACACCATTATTGGATGATACATATGCTTGTCATATTTAACAGCTTATTTCAAACAGGTACCCGCCTAGCGAAGCTCTGCTCTAAGCAAACACTACTCCCTTATCATGCTGCATAGTTTTCTTATCCTTAACTTCAAGGGCATTCTGCCCCTGAGGCCTAACGTTAGAGCTCCAGTCCTTATTTACACAGGGTTTTTCTTCGTGCAGTCTCTTCAAGGATCTGCACTCCGACAAATCCCCCTTTCTTTTCTTGCACGAAGAAAACCCCGTGCATGAGACTGTCACCCCAGTTACTAGCATATTGTTTTGGTACAGCCTTGCAAAGCAGTTTCTAGCATACTACTTCCCTTTCTGAGGGCTTTACTATTTCCGCTATATCCAAGATTCCGCTGAGCAGGAGGGTGTCACTCAGCAGGGTCATCGCAGAGAAGAGAGGCAGGCACGGCACCTTCAGGGCGTCCCCTGTTTATCCACACAGTGTGCTCTGCAGCCTCTTTCCGCTCCGCTCTGAGCCATCCCTTTTACACCCTCAGCAGAGTCTATGAAATAGGCACTGACACGGCGTTGCTGCACGCGTGGCCAGTGCGTGCAACAAGGCCGCCAGGTATGTGCTCTGCTGGCCAACAGCGGATTTTTTAAGTTGTAACATATTTCTCCTAGCTTCCTTTTTCAAAGTTACGTGCTCACAACTAAGTCTAGTTAGTAATTCTTTGTCATTAATTTGGTACCAGTCAATTCTTTTCTTTCCAGTAGCTACGGGTGGAATCCATACACCTTCCGATCGGAAAAACACACAAAGCATATATACAAGCAACTTTCACACACGTAATATACCAAACAATAAGAAAACATGAAAACAGTTTACATATCAATATACAATCCTCTACCACAATTCTCCCCGAATGCTCTCCAAACCATTGCAATTGTTCGTGGATGGACTCACCATGGTCACTTAGATTAAAACAACACGTTTGTGTAACGTGGTTGTTGCTGGCACTACCTACAAATTTTGGTCCTAATAAATTTAACTCTTGTGGGGAAATATACGGAAGACTGCCCTTTTTTTTTTTTTTTTTTTTTTTTTTTTTTTTTTTTTTTTTTTTTAGTTATTTGCTTTAATGTTAAATGAATTCATTCAATAACCACTTGTCCCATAGGTGAATGAGGGATACTGGTAGTGTGCGTCACTCCCCAATCCTGTAAAAAGGCACCATACTGGATCACTGTCTGTCCCGATTTTCTTTGGTACTCCCATGGTTTTCTTCAGTGTGAGCAGTAGCAACAACAAAGGCAGAAAACATATCAACAGTTACATGCACATATTTAGATCGATTAAATGATTGAATATAAGTAATATCAGTTTGCCATAATTCATTGGCACATAAACCTGTTAGATTTACTCCTGCTGGAGTATTTGAAGGCACAATATGTTGACGGTCAGGGCAGGCACCTGCAATCTGCTGAGCCTGATCTGCTGTCTGACCTGACAGAGAGCATCATCTACCACCAATTGACAAACTGTAGGACTATTCATCATTCCTTGAAGCAGTACAATCCAATGATATTGTTGCGTGGGTCGTTCATTGTTAAGCACTGGAACTGAAAAGGCAAATCTAGGACAATCGTTAGGGTGTAAATAAATAAAAAGTAAAAAGGTGAAATAACCCAATCTTTTAAATCAATCACCATCAAATGCTAACATTCTGGAATCATAGTAGGATTTGATACACCCGGTTGTAATGCATCCATTGGTGAAATGATTGCATTAATAGCTCTTAAATCTTTTAACATAAATCTCCACTTTCCTGATTTCTTTGAGATAACATTTGGAGTATTCTATGGGCTAGTGGAGAGAATTATATGTCCTAATTTGAGCTGTTCGTCGACTAATTTTTGAGCTCACTCCAGTCGCTCACCTTTAATGGCCACTGATCGACCCAGACCAGCTTACCAGCTTGAGTCAGGGCTGGACATCAGTGACGTGCTAAAAATTTGAGGTTAGCCTCACATTCCAGTGATTCAACAAATCCCGACCTCATAATGTATATGGGACATCAAAAACATATGGTTTCAAAATAGCTTGTTTGTTACCTGGGCCTACTACTAACGAGGTCTGTGCACTCTGCTGTGGGATCTGTGTTCCACCTACTCTGATCACAGCTGCCAGGGCTTGTATCAGAGGCCGAGAGGGCGGCCAGTCAGGATTTTTCACTATAGATACATCAGCCCCTGTGTCAACTAGGCCAGAAAAGCCTTCCCATTAATGATTACTGTTAAAGGAGGCTGTGCAGCTGTGACTGTCTGTGTCCAAAATTCTTTTGTGATAGCAGAGTGACCTTTATTGTTATATAGGCAGCTTTTATAGATTATTACTCTGGCCACGATGTGTCCACGCGCCCCTTACCCAGCTGTGATTGATTACAAACAATAGTGCACGCACCTATTTTAACTTTACTATTGGCTATGCCTAAAAAGGAGCTATTTTTTACTTGCTAAAGTAAACATCATTTTCTCACACACTCTATATCAACTTCCCAAACTCCCCATGTCAACTTCTCACACTCCCTGTGCCAGCTGTTCACACTCCCTTCTCTTTCTCATCCTCTTTATCGGTGTTTCCCAACTTCAGAAAAGAGCACAGGCTTAAATCATCAAGGTGAAACCTCAACTGTAGCTGTGTGTATGATGCCACAATTCCCCTTTTTTGTTTTTCTATGACCATTACTTGATGAACCGTACTCTGTACCATTCGCTGGGAGCGTGACAATAGGCGGGGGTGATTATTACTATGCATAGAAGAACTACTAGCAATATAATGCCTGCTTTACTAAAGATTTTAACCATCCTGTCAATTAAGAGCATTGATAAAGCAGAAGCTGTAGCATTAGTTTGTTTTGCAAGCCAACAGCCCAACTTATTCAGTGTAGTTAACACCTGTGCCACTCCAACTCCTGGTGCAAATATTGAAGCTGCAATGATTTTAGCTGGTTCCCAAAATTCTGCTCTGGAATTGCACTAGCTATCATAAGCAGGCGTGCTGCAGCTATTCTGGGTGTATCTATGACTTAAGTTCATGGTGGTGTTAGGGAAATACATTCTTAAAGTCCCTATAGTACATGGATCTCCCCTTATATGCAAAGGAATACCTTGCTAAGCTCTATTATAGCCCTGCAGAAGCAGTTACTAGCATTTTGGTGTTTTGTTTTGTTTGTTTGTTTGTCTATTTTTTCCTCAGAATCAATTACCCTTGGGAGTACAAACAATCCTAATTTTGTGGTGGATGATCGTCCCAGCAGTAGTGCACATAATCCTTGTGATATAAGACCAGAGACACCAGTAGGAATTAAATGCACCAACGTGTCAGTGATTACTGTTGACCAAAACATTTAGCTGCCAATATCTCTGCTTTATAGTGTTCCGAGACCACATTCTGACACGCCTTTACTAAATCTGCAATCGTTTTTTGCCCGATTTCTGATAAGATCAAGAGCTTGTTGGCAGTCTGTGTTAGCATTTTCAATGGCTAACTGGAATACCAACACATCTGCAGCAGCCGGATTTTCTGTTTATCTCTGAACTGCCATTTGTAGCTGATCAAAGAAATGCTCATAAGGTTCCTGTGCTCCCTGCCGAATGGAAGCAAAGGAAGCTTCCCCTGTCCCAAAAATCAGGGACACGTCTTAATGCTCTCTTAGCCAATTCAGTCAGTTGTTGGAAAGCCACTTGCTGTAACCCTGCCTGTGCCTGATTTTGACATGTGTGACATTTTATTCATCCCAAAATATTTAGCTCTCAATTTAAGAGATTTAACACCTATAACACTTTAGCTATTGTTTCATTGGGAGATTTCCCGATCATTCCTGTTTTAAAAGCATATTCTCCAAAATACCATGTGCGTATTCTATGATCAGTTGCCCAGTAGGATTGTAAAGAATACCAGTAACATGCTCAATATCTTATGATGACAAAAATACATATGTCTGATACGAAGTGTATGCCAAAAGTTCCTGCGAGCGTAAACCACGAGGATTAACACCATTCACTGGTGGCACGATCGTATTTTGACAGGTACTACACAATTGTACGATTGAGCGGGCTTGCTCTGTTGTTATACCAAATTGTCACCTAATAGCATTAGCAGTCTGATGGTAGCAGTCATGCAAGATGTTTGCCTGCATGAGCGAGTTTGGTACCAGAGCTGCACTCGTGAGAGGCTCAGCTCACCTGCTCCCTTCTGCTATAGGCCCTGGCAGCGTGGTGTGCGCTCGCAGATGTACAATGGAATATGCATGTTTACGGTTTTGCAACACTGATATTAACTGTTGAAATTGCTGGAACAGAAAAGGATTAGTTATTTCCCGCAATGCCGATCGAGATGATCCAAGTTACGATGCGCTGTCTCTCGGTACAACCTGGGCCACAGGCAGCGGCTGGGCGGGGGGGCGGGGCCAAGCGGCCGCTCGCCAGGCGCGGCCGGCGGGTGGGGGGGCAGCAGCGGCGGGGGGGGGGGGGGGGGGGTGTCAGCCCTCCCTCGCCTCAGCCGGGCGGGGGGGCAGGGTGGCGATGACGACCCAGCGGCCCTGTGGCGGCCCCCCCCTTGTTGTTGCTGTTGCTGTTGTTGTTGCCGCAGCTCCGGCCGCTCGCGCTCCGTAACCGGCGCCGACCCCTCCCGCCGCGGGACCATCAGCTGCGAACGAACCGGCGCAGCGGGGCCCGCCGCGCGTCTCCGTCCCGTCCAGCCGCGACTCGCTCCGCGCACGAGCGGCAGCGCCGAGGCCAACGCCGCGCCCGCGGCCCCGGCCGGCAGCAGCAGCGGCGTTCCCGGGGCGCCGCCGGGCGCGGTGGGCGGTGCGGCGCGGAGGTGCCGGTGTACCGACTTCGTTGGAAGAGGGGGAAAGAAATAAGTCTGTCTTTCGTTCGGGGCCCTGGATCAAAAGATTCGATGATGACTTTTCCAGGCCAGCAGCATCCCCACAGGTGGCTGCACGCCAAAGTTTAACGTCTATAGTGTCCCAAGTCCTTGTCATGTATATATTTGAAGAGCTTGCCTCCGGTACATGGGCTGATGCCCAAACCAGGAGTACCGGGAGTTTTATCAAGTCAGAACTGTTAATAGTGCTGGTTTCTCTAGCACTTTGTCAGCACTTTAACTACAGACTTATGTTCTGTTAAAGCCGTGCTTCCCATTGTTCCCAGTCGCTTACCTCCTCCTGTTGAGGCAGTTGTCGCTTATTTTTTTTCTTCAGTCGCTTACTTCTTCTTTCCTTTGGTTCCTAATTCTTCGTGTTTCACGATAATATCTTTTGCATACCCCCCTGCAATCAGGGAGGGCCAATATCTTTTTCCAAGTTTTAATCCACGCTTCTCGAAGAAGCTTCCCAACAACGACAATGCAACGTCCCGTTCCATCGTCTTACCGCGACAGTGGATCCTACAGATCTTCCGGCTTTCCCCTATAGGCCGCCTGTATGTAGATCTGCACGGCTTTCCCCGATGGGCCGCCTTAATGGATCCTGCGGATCGTCGGCTTTCCTGTATAGGCCGCCTGGGTAGATCCGCCCGGCTTTCCCCGATGGGCCGCCTGAGGTCGCCGTCCCTTCTCCGCTAAAATAACACTCGTTCAAAACAAGTAATAAATGTCCCGAGTGAAACGATGAGTCCAGCTCATTTTTTTCCGTCCCTGTTCGGGCGCCATAATGCGGAGAAGGGATTTGGAGAAGTACTGAGACGACTCAATATGAGTTAGCTGCAGGAAGTCTCCTTTATTGCGCAGTTCTTATTGCTTATATAGGCAGTATTTGCCAATAATCCTAAGACCACACCTTTTCTACACCATTATTGGATGATACATATGCTTGTCATATTTAACAGCTTATTTCAAACAGGTACCCGCCTAGCGAAGCTCTGCTCTAAGCAAACACTACTCCCTTATCATGCTGCATAGTTTTCTTATCCTTAACTTCAAGGGCATTCTGCCCCTGAGGCCTAACGTTAGAGCTCCAGTCCTTATTTACACAGGGTTTTTCTTCGTGCAGTCTCTTCAAGGATCTGCACTCCGACAGTAGGCCTGCACATTTGTTTCATATGGTCAAAGAATGTTTAACCCCCTACTGACCCTCTAGTGTTTGCTCTCCTTCCCTCCAGGCACGGAAGACTTTAAAGTAGAAAACCGATGAATGAGAAGAATTAATCTCTTGGGGGCTTTTGTCATGAAAGGGATCAGAACAGTCTGACATGCTGACAGCTGAAGTCAAGAGGAAAATTATGATATAATACCGCAAGTCAAAAATGCTGTGTGCCATTGTTTCCAAAAGGCAAACAAAGTATACATGTTGCCTTATTTCTTTTTTGACTGCTCTTGCTACTGGTAACAACAGTAAATTCTATACTGGAACCCCTTGAAAAAGATGAAGGGTATTCATGGCTGCTTTTTGGGAATAAGCTGCTGAGCTCCTCAAAGATGGGTGTAAGATGTAAATGAGCTTCTTCTGACCCTTGTGTCTTAGCCCTTTTACAGTCTGTGATGGATCTCTGGTTGCTGTTACTGTTCTGGACATTTTTGTTCATGCTTTCTCTTCTTCTAGCTAGCTTAATTTCTTTGGAATTTATGAGGCTTCAGCTTGATAGATTTAAATTTTTCTCCCTGAATACCACATTAGCCAACTCTTTATGCCAACAGTGACATTGTTTGCTGTATGAACTTGGATTTTTTTTTTTATATAGTCTCACTCAGATACCTTTTCAGCTATTTTTATTATTAATTTGAGTTAGTGATTTGCCTAGCAATTCTAAAAGTGATCAAGACCAGAGTGGGTTTGTAACTTAAATGGCAAGAGAGAGGAAGTTTGTGTACATTTGCATTTAAAGGTGACAGCCATACTTTTTCCTGTTGTCTTCATTCTAAGATCTTGAAATGGCCATTACATCAATCAGAAATGTATTGATAAACTACAGCAAAAATAACACATTTTGAGTCCTCCTGTGTTTATTCCTTTTCATTCTGCTCAGCATGGAGAGCCGGGCATGGCCATAGCTCAACAGCTACTGGACAGTGATCCCAAACCCAGATATATTTTCACAGAGATATTTTAAATCTGCTGCTGCCTTTCTGATTAGCATAATTTTAGGAGTCTCCTGAGCTCCCAGCAAGCTTTGCCAGCTAGGGCAAACTGAGAGGCATTGCTTTGAGTTTCCAAATTATGTTACAGTGAGCCAACAAGAATTTTTGCTTGTAATTGTGTTAGAGGGTTTTCTGCTTGCAGTAGAATATGTGAGAACAGAGCCTGTATTATATTAACAACAGGACGGTCCGGCTGCAGATTGAACTGTGGAGTCTGTGCAGCTCCATGGCTGCATTGCATGGTCAGAACCATGCATGCCAGGACAGATGGAGGCAAAAGCACGTGCGGTACGTGCGTGTGAGTGATCAGGAGGAGGGTATGGGCCTGTTACTGCCTCCTTCAGATCTGCTCCTTAGCTGACGTTATTGCAGGTTGCTACTGGCCTTCTGGAAGTGAAAGGATTAGCAGTAACGTGCAGTGTTACCGTTGCAATCGCAAGGCAGCTCTTGAACCATACTTCGTGAGAAACAGGGGAAAACACTGTCCTTTCCAACGCAGGGAAAACGCGCAGAACTTCCTTCCTTCCCCCCACCCCGTCCTCGCCCTGAGCAGGAGCGTGTGCCCGGCGCGGTGCCGGCGGTGCCGCTCCCGGGGCACCCCCGCTGTCGGGGCGCGGTGCCGGCGGTGCCGCCGTGCCCCCTTCCCCGGGCACCCCGGGTGCGGGGCCGCCGGGCCCACCGGCCAGCAGGTGTCCCCATTGGCCCAAACAAGCGGAGCCGAGCGCGTCTTTAGCTTAATCTAATCAAGTTTAAACCCTGCTTGACAGCAGGATTTAAGCAGCTCAGGGTGACAGAAGAAGGTTTGAAGCGCTCCCATTTCTGCTCCAACAGTTACGCCTACAACAGGCACTGGTTGTCTTACCAAGCCAAGCAGTAGTACAGACAGCTGGCAGAGGGAGTGCCTTGGTAATGGGAACAATGGAGGGCGAGCAGTGAACCTCCCAGTCTAACACTAGGCTGAGTGTGGAGACTCAAACATCCCTGAGTATGTATACACAGACATATACTGTTGGGACAAACCGAAATCAAGAAAAATGGGAGAATTTTCATTTTTCAGCTGAAAAAAGTCCAGAGTTCATCAGCTGAAATCAGGTCTTTGAATTTTCTAAACAGAAATGGACATTTTTTACCTTCTAAACTATTGAAGAGATAATATGTATCTGCTTTTGACATACAATTTAACAATAATTTTCTAATTTTACTTTTTTTGAGAAGCAAATCATGTAGACCCAGATTATAACCTTGTAACCGTCACAAAGAGAGGGACAGCAGATATCTCTATTGCCTTACAAGCCCCATTCACACTCTGACCATACAGCATAAAATCTAATCACCTCCCCTAATCATAGGGTGCAGTGATGTAGGTAGCTCATATAGTGCTGATTAAAACTGGTTTATAACCTCAGTTTTCCATGTGGATGCAGAGCACACTTTCAACCAAACTGTTAAAAGTTTGCTAACAAAATTAACCACATTTTTCAGAGTTACTAAACAGAAACACTGCAGTTTCCCCAGTGTGCCTACGAGCAATGTCTCCAGAAATGGAGCAGGTGGTATTACCAAATTGGAGTTTGCTAAAATGAGTCCCAAAACTTCAGGACTTTCATGATTTTCAACATTGTGTGATTCTTGATAAATGTGGTATTCCCATGTTTGAGATGTTGGCAGGTAAATGTGAATACTGGACTGTAAAGCAAGCAAAAAAAAGAACTTTGCATTGTGTGGAACACTAAGTGAGCAAAATCAAAATGATAATGTTTTGAAGAGTAGAAAAAAACTCTCTGCTAGCTGCTAACTATGAAGAGACTTGATAGATGTATGGCAGTTTGTATGAACTCCCAGTACACCAGACAGCATTTGCTGCAATTGTAGCAAAATTGATCACGTAGCTGTGTAGGCACAAGTCATAGGACCATCTGGCCATTATGGAGTGAACTTGGAAGAGTCCCCAGGAGTCCTGAGTCCCAAACTTGGTTCTATGTGAGCCATTAGCCTATTTTTTCAATCTGAGGACTGCAGCGTATGCAAGAAGAGAGCCTCTGAGTTCTGGTCAGTGTACCGAAGTGCACTGACAGTATGACCTGCAGAGTTCAACCATATGAACCATTATTTGGAAGCCAGCTTAAAACTGGCAAGTTTAAAAGCAAGATGAACAGTAACTCCAATTCAGCCCATTCATTGAACGCTGACTGAATGTAATTCTCAATCCGTTAGAAGAGCAGTTTTGTGCTGAAAAGTGGAAGTGTTAAAAAAAAAAATACATGCACAAAGATTAATCAATTATTCTTGACTTAAATACCTCTTGGGTCTGTGATTCTAAGGCCTTTTGAGAGACTGGCAGCTCCTTTTTTTTTTTTTTTTTTTCTGCTAAGAATTAAACTATCCTCAGCAAGAGGATGATAACTTTTGGCTTCTTTTACCCATTGTTTGGAGAACGAATGAATGCTTCTTTGGGTCCTATCCTATCTGTGGAAATTCCGCTGAATTTAGTAAATATAGCTCACAAGAAGGGGCTACAGGAGAAGGGGCCTGAAAGTTGGATTGAGCTGAGGTTAATGAATTAAAAACTTAATGTCCACAAAAAGTTGGTGGGTTCTGTTTACATATCCGTAGTTACTCGCTATATATCATTCCAGTGTCATGCATTCTAAGTGTAACTAGCAGTTAAGAGGAAAAAAATTACTCTACCTGAATCTTGCTGCTTGAGGATACAAAGTTCCTTTGAAAATATCCCAAGTGGCTAATACAGTCTAGTGTTTATTATTACTGCAATAATTTTGTTCGTATCCCATCTATTCAAAGAGATGCTTCAGTAGATCTTTACAATGAGAAGCCTAAGGTTAGAAGTATGGAAATAAGATACAAAGAGCCAAATTCTGTTCCATATTATTGCTTTAAGCTTTATCTAAGTATTATAAGTATTCCAAGTTTTATCTGGGCTATAATGCTGCCTTAAATAGTTTCAAAAGAAGCATTTAACTGTGAAAAACTTCTACTCTGGAAAGAAAAAAGATAAATAGGCATAATCGTATGATTAAAGTTGATCCTTTGAACATATCCAACTCTTACTTAAATTAATATCAGTCTTCCACTAAATTAAATGGTAGTTGTACAGAGCGTGGCATGCTGGATTCTCATATAGCAGCAATATTGAAAATACATTTATAAATTACATCTAGATATGCTGACTTCAGAGAGGAATACAGATGTCTAGAATGCCTTCCTTTCAGTTTCAGAGAGTATTTACTCACAAATTCATGGCCTTTTCACTGAATTGATTTGAATGAAACATGTTTCAGTAGAATTGCTTTGTAGATCCATGTTGGGCTCTTTCATCTGCAATTCAGAGGTCAGAATTTTTCACGAAACAAAAAATTGTACTCTATGTAGGTAATATGCTTAACATAAATATTTGTTATGATGAAAGATCCTTAAACACTTGGAGGTTCAGTGAAGTTCTGAGGTTCAATGGAGCATAAATTTGTCTTCTAAAATGGTGATGCTTTGCATGCTTTTGAGTTTCCTTAATGACTGAAAGTGGTTCAGCTGTAGCTCAGGGTTGATCACATGTAAAGATAAAGAACATAGGAATGCACATATACTAATATTTACATTTTAATGTGCAAAGTTCATACACTTACAACTTGGTAAGAATGTTAGCATCTACCCCAATTTAAGGTAAGAACACTGTGATCAAACTGGAGTTAATGGGATCAGGTATTGGTCAATAATATTTGGTCTTCAGTATTTGTTGATAAGATTAAAATGATAAATGTGTTTACATTAGCTACATCTAAGCCAGTTAGCTGAATATGAATTGAGTTGACATTTACTGATATTTTGGGATAGCTGAAACATAATTTAATAGTAACCAAATGCTAAAAATATCTAGCAGTTTATGGCAATGCTGCTGAAAGAGTACATATAACTGCCTGGAAGGCAGATCACACAAATTATGTCTCTTATGTTTTAAGCAGAGCTACGGGTTTCTTGTATTAGCACTAAAATGATACTGACAAGTGCTGCTTTCCTTCCAGAATTACTTAATACATCTCTTCTTAACTAGTTGCAGTATATATGAATCACATACTTTGGTCCTTAACTTCTGGAGTTCAGGCCATCATCTGTTATGTTATCCTTCCTGTTTGAGTGCATTTGGCAAAGAAAAGGAGCACTGCAAATAAGAAAGTGATCCGTTTTCTTTTTCCAGTACTCTGGCCTCTACTTCAGCTGTATCATTCTCATTCTGTCAGGTGAGATCATTATTACATGTCTTGTCCTGGGCAGTTATACTCATTTGGGGTGTGTAGGTTTTGAAGCAATCAGTCAGAGGTCAGATTTGGTCAGGGTGGGACTCTTTCCAAATTACTCCTGGAAAAGGTGGGACCAGTTTCTGAAGCAACATTCTGTGAGTGGAAAAAATTATTTGGTGAAAAGCTGTAACATTTCACGGATCTTTTATAAGGCAGCACTATATAAGAAAGCCTGAGAACAGACAGACTAAAAAGTAGAAAGTGAACAAATGTCTTAATGAGAATTAATCAAAGTTAGCTCTTCATTTGGAATGTTGAGTTGAAGTAACTCTGAATTGCTTCTTGATACAATAACTTTCTGATGATGTGATCAGAATTATGATTCCATTATGGAGACTATGTTAAATTACTGTTCACCAAATGGGACTAAATCACTGTGTTCTGTCCATCGTTATGGAAGTTTGACGTCAAACCCAGCTCTGGATTTGCCTTTTGCTCCTGGAAATTCGTCTTGATCAATAGCTCAAACCTTAGTTAAATAAAATATAAAACAACAGGAAGCCAAGTTAAAGCAATTTATCTTGCTTTTCTTTATTATTTGCAGGACATGCTGTACTTAAGCAGCAAACACCAATTCAGATAATAGATGGGAGGTACTTAAGTTTAGCACGAGTGCAGAACTATAAATTCTGGAGGACACACTTGCCTGTGTGAAAGACAATTTTAAAGGTTCAAGTTTTCTGAAACAGGAGAATTACTGAAATAATAACTTAAGTGAGTGCACTTTCACTAGAGACGAGTAGTTACTAGCAATTGTGTTGCATACACACTTTAGACATTGACCTCATGTCTCAGCCATTCAGCATACCAAGAGCTTGGTTGCTTAGCAGTGAATGCTAAGTGACATTTTAAGTTCAACCAAATGTCAGTCATTGCAATGATGTCATGTTGTCCAAAACCCATTAATTACTTTGAAAATTCCCACAGTAACTGAAAATCTCAGATTATCTGCCTGAATTAATGGGAGCTCTGTAATTGAATGATGGATCCCATGCTGTTATTTTGTACCCTATGTACTTTACATACACATTTTGACGGGGAAATGAAGGTGGCAAATACTGATTTTGGTGATCTGTACTCATCTTAGAGTCACTGCCAATTTTAATATTATCATTAAAAATGATTCCCCTAATAATAAGAAATGTGAAAGCCCATATTCTTCACAACACACCTTAGAAACTTATATCCTGTATGAGTGATATGCAAAGATTTTGGTGGAATTACATGGCTGAGAGTTGGAGAGTCTGTGCCAAAACCTCTCATTCCTGTTTTAACAATGTTCAAGATTCCAAGGGAGAGAAAAGGAGATTAAGTTAATTTTTTTAATATCTCCAACCAATTGAAGTATCATTTTTCTTTTATTCTCTTCAGTCAGGAACGTACAAAGAAAGTCAGAAAGTTTTTAAGTATGTTTGAGCCCTGAATTACCAGGCTGTAGCTGAATTCCAGAGCAGTGCATGTAAATGCTTGGGGCTTCACGCGTTTGTCAGCCATGCACTGGGAGGCGAGTCTTCTTTCGTAATGACAAACCATTACCATAACATGCAGGACACTGTTACTCTCAGGTGCTTTTGCTCATTCTAGACCCTTCTTGTAGGCCTCCTGGGAGAGATGGGGCAGAGCCCTGCTTGGTGGTATCAACAGCCAGTCCTCCTTTCTGCATGTGCTTGCAAGTCATCAGCAGTTTGTGTATTTTATGTCATTTGGCTTCAGTGCTGTTGTATTTTATAGGGTAACACCTATAGTAGAAGAAGGAAACTCCAAATTCGTATTCTAAGACCTGAGGAAATATTTCCTAGTGAATAATATTCCAGACAAAGCCTGTCTCTTTGTTGATGGAAACTTTGCAAACACTTTGCAATCTTCTTGATCCTTCTGAAGCAAGATCTTGGAGAGATTTTTCTTTCACTTTAATGGATTCATTGTAAGCCACTTGCCACTGTGAACCAATATTCAATTTGCAGAATTAGGTTATGTTAAAGTTCTTCCCAGTGCAGCCTGACATATTTGATTTGTAGGGAGAAGGTATGAGAAAGAAAGAAAGATTAATTAAATTCTGTTCAGGCTTTTTATGATTAATGATCAGGCCAACTTTCTGCTGGTAAGAAAAAATTATGAAATTGTCTGGTCTATCAATCAAATTGCACTGAAGAAAGACATGTCTGAAACTGCTGGAAAGGAAAGCATGATTCACAGGATTGTGAAATTAAACATATCTGTTTTTTCTCTTTAATAAAGAGATGCATACTCATGAAAAGAATTTTCTTGCTTTGCAACTGTACGTACTGGCAGCAAAAGATGACTTTATGCTTCTTCAGTTATGTTTCTCATTTGCCATTGTTTCAGTCTGCTGTTCTTTGCATATGTACAGGGCATGTTCAAACAGAGCTCTCAGAAACTGCCTGATTTGTGGTGCAGTCAACAGACTTTGGAGGCCAATTTCTAGATAGTTCATTTCTTGTGGTACTCCTCAGTAGTGATACAGAGTATTTCTTTATTTATCCCATCAACTTGTATCTTCCAAAAAATAACAAACTCAGCACTTGCCAGGCTGGCTTTACATACCTCAAAATACCAAGAGTGCATATTTTAGGGAGTGTTAGATTCTATTCAATTTAAAACATAAGTTTTTTTCCTCATTGCTTCCTTTGAGGAAGCATGTGTGTCTTTAAAAAAAACGATGTTTGAGTCAGTCTTACATAGCTTATATTGAGCTTAAACAGAACTGTGTATTAGACCTAAGAGATGTTATACAGTCATTATTAAAAAGAAATCTAACCCCCCAAAATATACACCAGTAAAAACCCAATCACAAGCAGCAGTTGGCTATGTAAAAAGCAGGAGTACTAAACATTCAGTGAGGTTTTTGAGGTGGAATAAAACCCAAATTCAGTTTATCAGAGTTGAACAAAGTCTTTTGGAATCAGTGAAATGATTTTGGCTTTATTCCAGACAAGGACTGGTCAGCAGGATCTATTTTGGGGCTGAAGAATGCCCCAAGATGCTGCATGTAGAAGTTAAGGCCCCTAGGGCATATCATTATTCATTCTACGCTGTGGAATGGACTGTGTGTGTTACCTTCCCAGACTGAGGAACCAAAAGGCCTGCAGAAACCTGGCTGTCCAAGCCATCTTCTGCTTTCAGCAAGCTTGTTTATTTGCAGCATTTTGCTAACGTTGCCATTCAAATGGACTAAGAACCAAAACCATTGTGACCTGCCCCTCCCAACAGGAATATCGCCTTTCCTAATGGGCTAGCTCTGGACATGCAGTAAAAGGATGCAATATCCTTGAAATTGCAGTTCCCTGCCAGAAAAATCAGATTTCACTCCTGAATCTAAAAGTATCTCTTTTTATTAATAACAAACATGTATGCAGCAACTGTATTTGCATTGCACTTTACTGAAAGGAACAAGACATTCTTTTTGCTCTGATTTGTTTGCAGGCTGAATAAACCAAACATGGCATATTAAATTCATCTGTTTTGAAACATATTTCGCTGCCATTATTGTAGACAGCTATCAGTTTTATATTCTTGGTGTCTGTTTGTTTTCTTAAAAATAGGCGTATAAGACAAGGTAATACTATTATTCCTGCAGGGAACTAAAGCACAAGAAGCTTATTAGTTGGAGTTCACACAAAAGCTCGTATGGCAGATGAGGAACCTAAACTGACATGTTCTGGCAACCACACTCTTGTTCTGACTGATGTATTTCTCTTGAAATCAAGCAAAAGCAGGCAACAGGGAGAGAAACGACTTTTACTTTAAATGATTTGACTTGTTGGAAATCTTGCAAGCAAAGCCTGTGAATTCTTTGCTCATTTTTAGAACCTCAGGAAACACCTACCTTCAGAAGAAAATCCTATAAACCCGCAACTCTCAGATGGAATATATCTGATTGTCAGACTTAGTCATAAAGTGGGTAGGAGAATGTAGAGGAGTATGTAGAAAGATCGTGTTATCACTAATCACAGAAAGCAGAGGAAGTATTGCTTAAGGCATATTTTAGAATATTTTAGATGCTTCTCGGTGCTTATTATTCAAACACAGTGAATTTTTTTCCATATCTTGAAAAATGAATTTCAAAGTTAATTTTTCTGAATACTGGCATGTTCTACACAACTATATGAAAGTTCAAAGTTACAGAACTTGCTGCCTATGAAAATAGTTGCTGCTGGGAGTCACTCTTACTAACTTTAGAGGCAAAGCAGGAATTAAAAAATCAAATAAAAACTTGCTTTTCATTTGAATTTATCGAGCATACATGCACTTGTTTGCCTAAACCTTTCATACACTGACGTCAGCAACCTAGTGGAAATGCAGTAACATGTTGTCAGCAACTGGCTGCACGAAAGCAGAGTCACTGAAGTCCAGCTCTGTGGTGTTGCAATGAAGAACACATGTAACATTCTCGACTAATTAACCAAACAATATTTCAGACATACTCATTTATCTGTATACAGGAAAGCCAAGATGTTATAAACTTACACAGGTGAAAATAATAAAGATGAATGTCTGTCTTGGCAAATGCCTTTTTCAGACTGGTTTTGAAAGGGTCACTTTGGATGTTGATAGAAGAAAAACAAACTAATCTAATGTAGAGATTCTAAAGCTAATATCTTGAAATTGATTTTTTCTTTAGCACTCAGAACCATAGCACTGGATCATCTAGACATAAAAGAATCTTTTAAAATTTGAATGTCACAACGTATATTTTTTTTTCCACAAAATGGTCATGCTCTATCTTAACAGCAGAATTCATCTGGTTAGGAATTCTTTGCACATTTTCACCATAACTGTATTAATAATAATTTTATATTGTTATCTTAGGTCATATTTTGACTTAAGTAGCTCTTCATAAGGAAATTAATCCTTCATATGTTTATAGGCATCAATTCTATAAGCAATTCCTTTTCTGCATCTTAGTAGCCTTTTCTGCTGTCCTAACAGATGATAGATTATGCCTTCCATGAGCCACTCTTTTCTTTACAGTTGTTTGCACTTACAAAATTAGCTCAATAATTTATTACAATGGAGTTGGCTATATAGTCAGCTAGGGAGGCTTCTGTGCTCTGTTCAAGCTGACGCTTCCGGAGGCAGATCTACAGAGTTGTTTGCAAACTTCTGATGATGACTGGCTATCATCCAGCTAGCTCTGAGCGTGGGCAACACAAGCGTGTGTGTGCCTGTGAAATACCAGGGAGACACCCCTTTGGGGCTTTCAGGCATTGCCCTTGTTGCAGCACATTCTTGCAAATCAGCTGAGTGTCAAAAACTATGCTGAGGTCTTGATAAAACATTTTTTGACGGCAATAGGAAATACCCCAAGTAACTGAATCCATAGGAAATAACTGACCCAAATCCTATTGAAGCTCATAGACTACCTTTGACTTCACTGGGCTTTGGAAATAGGCTTGAATGTTCTTCAACAGTTGTAATGCAGAGCCAGCTCTGACCACATAAGTGTACTGCTTGTTCTCATATTCCTCACTATTGTCTTTTCCCTTCAAGTCAAAACAGAGACCAAAACAGGGTCTGCTGTTTTGTCCTCTGTGGATGCTCCCAAGCCTCTAGAAAGTGCAAATCAAATATATAAGGCTGCATTTTTGATGACAGGAAATTTGCTGAACTGTGGTTAACACTGACTTTTTTTCCTCCTGATGTGAATTTCTTAAAGCCAAGATCATAGAATCATAGAATCATAGAATTTCTAGGTTGGAAAAGACCTTAGAGATCATCCAGTCCAACCATCCCTAATCCCCCATTAAACCATGTCCCTAAGCAATACATCCACCCTTTTCTTAAACACATCCAGGGATGGGGACTCAACCACCTCCCTGGGCAGCCTATTCCATTGGCTGACAACCCTTTCAGAGAAGAATGAAAGATACAACTAATCATCCTCGTTCTCTTTCTGTGGATTACACTTTATCCTGAATTCATACAAAGCTTTTCTTTTGGCTTCCAATTGTGAAGGCCTGTTAAGTCATTAATGGCCATGGGGCACTTAAAATCTGTTTCTGCTTCCGTCCACTACTGGTTTGGTTGTGTTTTAGTTTATAATTGTTTTCAAATGTGCATCATAAACATACATTCTTTTAAAAAGTGTTATTTTAAAAGGCCAAATTAATTTAAAAGGAAGTTTCTTTCTGCAAAATATTATATAGGAGAATAATGCCATACTAGATTACTGTATTAAATTAAAATCAAATCAAAGTCAGTGAAATTTGCTAATCTAATAAATGACAAATATTCTGGATTTCTTGAGCCAGAGTACTTGCAAAGTCCCTAACTAGTGACTAATTAGAAGAAAAATGTTGACAAATTACACAGAATGAAGACAACAGGAAGAAGACAAATTTGGGAAAGAAATAATGTTGAATGAACCTTAAAAGATAGAACATGACCTTGGTGAACTTCTTACGTGTAGCTTCTATTATCCACTGCAATTTTAAAGTGGTCAAGTATTTATATAACAATAAAAAGAGCCAAATGGTGGGTTAAATGAAACTTATGGCAGGAGTATCAATTGTTTAATGCCAACAGTCTTGTAGCTGAACAAGAAGCATTCCATCCAATGTTTAACAAATAACCTTGCATATGGTTTAAGCCAGATTTGTAAATGGGCTGGCTGTACGTCAGTTCTCAGTCTGTATCTTAACATTGAGCTTTGTGCAGTTTCAGCTAAATGTAGGAAGAAAGGCAGAGGCCACCTCGTTGTACAGGCTTTGTGTAGATAGTAAGACAGGTATAGAAAAAAAAACTGCTCCTGCTGAAGAGAAGGGGAGTGTGGAAGTTACAAATTCAATGTAATCAGAACAGATCCAGACTTCATTAGTTTAACTGCTCAGGGAACTATTTTATTTAGATCTACTTTGGTTAGAGAAACCACATATTAGCCAATTTGGCTTGTTACATACAGACAAAATTCAAGCAAAATAATAAGTAGAAATAAACACCACCTATATGTAAAAATTTTACTAGAAGTATTGCCACATATTTTGGCCCCCACAAACAATAACTGACATGTTATCTTGACTTCTGTATCATAAATAAAAAAGTGAAGATAGAAATTATTGGACTTATAGTTTATTCCATGGAGTAGTTATCTCAATTAGCTTGTGTAAAACAGGAAATTAAGACAATTTTTTTTACAGCTATTAAGTATTTTTAAAGGGTCTTTTTTTTTGAAAACTGTTTCAAGTGAATGCAAAATATCAAAAGCATTATTGTTTAAAATGTACTACTTTTAAATTTTCATTGAGAAAAAACTGTTATTTGTGAGTTTTGCTCCACTTCAATGCAAATCTGTGAATCGGCTCACATTTTGCCTGGCTGTGCAGTGGATGCCAGGAAACCTTTCTACCCACTGGCCCTTGCTTTGTGCCCCATAGCAAACATGGTTACTGGGGCACTTGATATGGTGGCAGTCTGCTGCGAGCACTGTGGGCAGCTGAAATGACCCCACAGTCAGGCAAATGTAGAACATTACCACTTGAAATGGACATCTGGTGTGAAAAGGTTGTCAGGTACACAAGGGCAGAGCTGAGAGCCCACAGGAGCTGTTTGAATTCCAGGGAGCAGGAGTGTTTTGATCACAACACCAAGAGATGCTGACCACCCAGTGACTTCCCTGGGAGTGGCAGAAACTCAGTATAGTTAGTGATCACGTTCGTGGTTACGTAGTGTGTTTTACAAAAAACAATGAACTTACCCACCTGAGGCTGGAATATACCCCCTTTTCCCCTCAGTACTATTGCCTCAGAGATCTCCTGTCTTAGCAGGTCACCGACCAGCTTCTGTACAGATTTATGCCAAACAATGCAGCAATTTCCAAATGTATAGGAAATACACATTTCTTCCACTATTGTATCTAGCATACAAGAAAACAGGCAAATAGGGAGCATAGAGACCAGTTAAGCAACAGCAATTGAAACGAGGTTGGAATCCACCCAATATACTCCATCCACTAAGCAGTTTCAACATGTTCTGTATGTGCTCTCATTAGTCACAAGTTATTTGGTGACAATAACAATCTTATGTGTGTAGGTACTTTTTCACATAGAGAGTAGGTTAGATTTAGTTAACCTTATGATGTTTCGATTCTGAATTATGTGCTTCAAAGTGTACTTTATCATAGGACTGAACATGAGCCATTTTTATCTTGGCATTTACTGGAATGTTGTGGGTTTTTTTGAAAATTGAGGTTTCCCAAAATATGGACTGTTTTGCAAATTTAAAAGTGTAGAAAGCCACGTGCTTGATCTTCTTTTTAAGAATCAGATCTTATCAAAGTTGTGTTTTCCTACCATAAATTCCCACATGTATAGACAAATACCTTATTTCGTTAAAATATTTCTACTAAGCATGTTTTAAATATAACATAGACATTTACATTCTTGTACGTTCATTTTGTATTTCTATTCGATCTTGTCAGAAAGAAGAAATCTATAGATGTCATGTGTCGTACAAACTGTATTTAGCTTCCGGATAGCTCTGACAGCACAGACTGTGTGACACCAATGGCTGTTGAAAGTGGGTTGGTTCTGTTTGGTTGACTGAGATGGTAACATACACCAAAAGAAGCACAAACTATACCAGCGCTACTAAAGAGTCTCAAAAGTAACGAAGCACTTCAGTTTTGCATTAAGAATTAATTGAGTTGACTTCTGCTTCTTCAAGTTGGAAAACTTCCATGTTCATCTTTTGGTGTACGATGTGGTTTTTTTTGGTGTGTCTTTTTGATATCACTTTATGTGTAAGGAGATTTATATATAATTCAGAAAAAAAAAACATGCCTCCCCAGATATTGAAATTGAAAAGACTCTAAACCTTGTGTGAATACAGGGAAAAAAATGCAATGGTGTTCTTAATGTAGATTGTGTCTGACATGCTCACCAATTCTTTCTATCACACTGTTTTTACTTAGTTCCACAAATGCAGGCTTCAGTGTGTCTTGTCCTTTTCTAGATGGAGTGAGTGACCCCTCTTTTTATCAGGCTGAGTTTCCACATTTGTAGGATGCGAAGAAAGAAGGTCTAATGGCCGTCTCTCAGTCTGTGGCCGCAGGGAGGATAGCTAATGCACTAGTATTTGATGTGCTTGCTTGATGATATTTAATTTTCTCCATAGCACACAGCTGGATCAACTGTGTTTTATCAATCATCTTGAAATAGCTATTTGCAAAATTATAACACCTTTGTCCGGAGCAATGAGTAACACTAACTGTCACTTCTTGATTCCCTGCTTTCTCCAGGTTAAAAGTAATTTGTTGGTTTCCATCATGTATGCCCTTTGATATATTAGGGAAATGTGGTAACAATTTTGTATACATACCCTTCCCTGCCTTTTAGAGAAGGTGTAGAAGTCCAGAATAAGTTCCTCAGGTCCCTGCATTGTAAATGAGCGGGTAGAGCAACAGTGGAGGCTAGAAATGGAATCTATCTAGGATGGGCAGCAGTGTTGGCTTTCACCACATTTCCCCAAAACTTTCTAAATGCAAGATGTTCAAAAGGCTGGTTCATTTGCTGGAGATTATCTGTGATCCTAAGGTAGATCATTACTAGCCTGTTATTATAACAATTTTGTATGCTCAGCCAGGCTCCTGATAGCTTCTCATTCCTTGAGTTGTCAGTAAAGCTGCTGCATAGTATTCCTGTTAATCCATTTTCTGAATCTCACATCTTTGTACTACCTCAGTTCTGTTCTTTTCAGACAAAAACAGGAGAGAGAATTGTTTAGAGAGTTTCTACTGAGAGCAAGCTGCTGGAGTCTTAAGACAGCTGCAGTTCTGCGGGGAGAAGGTTCTTTAAACAGAGCAGTTAAAGACAATCGATCCTACTGACTCAGTGACTGTATGACACAAGGTTTTTTGAGATGTTCATCCCAGATCCAGGGCCAATTGACATCCATACTATTGTTCTTCTTACTGTAAGCTGGCGAGTTTCTGACAAAATTATAGGATGTGTTGCTTACGATGACAGAGGAGTTGACTCAAGGATCTAGGAGGTCTGTTCCAGTCCTTTGTTTCTGCAGAAAACCAAACTGTCGGGTTCAGAAATTGGCTCGATTTCTATTAAAGGAATGCTGATGGACTGTGTGAAGCTTCAGTATTCTCTGGGGAGGCTTGGTGACATATGTAGCTGTTAGTGGCACACTGAAGTCATTGAGAAGTCATCTCTGATTATGTATGTGAGTGTCCTGGGAACAGCTTATGCTGAAATCTATGTAAAAGTAACAGAGTGGAAAAAAATCTGTTGGAAATAACCACTTAGCAATTATAAAATACAACTATTGCAGCTGTTGTTTTCAATGTTTAGATACTACAGGTCATGTGTTGTTTGTGAAGAAGCTTCATCACTTTTTGTTTCAAAAAAGTATTAAAACATTGAATTGTCTTCTGTACATGAGCAAAATTTTGAGCCTGGTCTCAGGAAAGAGAGTTGTATATTACAATTATGTATTTTACATCTGCACCCCTCTTAAGATAGTTGCAGAAAATGGTATTGGAAATGGTTATGCAGAATTCAAAGCACACCGATTTCCTTGTCGATGTGCTTTTTAATAAGAATAGGAGAAATATTTCCTGCATATTCTGAGGATTTCTGACAGCATAGATGTTTATTATTGTCAATCCATGCAACTGGAGAAGGTTAAAACTTGTATTTCAAGTAGCTTTATGTTTCACAGAAGTCTGTTTTTAACCAATTTTGTTTGACTTTCCATTAAGTATTTTCATTACTGACTGAGATGAATGCACATGTAAAACTTGTAAATTGTAGTCAACTGGGAGTGGTTTCAAATGTTTTGGAGAATAGAACGAGAAAAGCTGTGTGAGAAGATACTGCATAGTAGTTGTTAAAGAGGAATATTCACACCTATTCCAGATGCTGGCTGCAGATGTTTATACATATAAAATATTATTCTGTTAGACTTTGTTCTCTCTTTCCTTTGCTTTTACACTGCTATGAGATTTATTTATTGAACTTTGAGATTTTGCCTTTTTTTTCAGCAAAACCTTAAGAGCAGAAAGGAGGAAAATCCGTAAGTGGTATTATCTCAGCACTCCCTATTCTCCTGTTTCACTGCGTATGTTTTGAGTAGCTCATACACAAAAGTGTTTTCAAAACACTCAACAGGCACGAAGGATTTGATATGAAGGATTCAACATCTTGTAGGAAAAATAATAATAAATACAGTTGTTTCAAGAAGAGGCCTGATGGCTATTTAGCTGCCACAGAGAAATCACCCAACTTTGTATATTATGTTCACTATTTGTTTATAAAAAATAAACTGCCGTTGCCTGTATAGTTGCTAATGTTGATGTACAGCTATTGCCATGCTGCAGTCCCAGTTTGACTTCCCTCTGGATTTTTTTAAGCTGGTATCTTTCCATCAGTTTAACTGGAGTAGCTCCTAACTTGAGTAGAGACACTAGCTAAAACTGGGGTACAGAGGGTGGATACTTGTAGCTCTTACAGGAATGGAGCTGAGGTACACAAAACTTCCTTGGCAGATAGCATTTGTGCAATGAAAGGAACGTGCCAGTGATGTAGTTTTTGCTGCTGTCAAAGGATGTGAAGCTTCTTCCACCTCTTTCTGTGATGTAATACTCTATAAAATAAACAACCTTTGCTTTTTCACACTAGCAGTCCCACTGAGTTCAGAACTATTAGGTGTGTGAAGAAAGCTGGCTGAATTTGACTGTCGTTGATTCTGACATTAGTGCGAAACAACCTCAAAGTGGAGAGAAAGAGTAAACAAGAAGAAAAAAATATCATTTCTTGTCAGAAATAAACATATAATAAGTGTTCCATTAAGGCACAAAGACAATGAATGCATTGTATTCAATACGAAATGAGGGAAAAATGTTGCAGTCAAGTGAGAATTTTGCAATACATATATCATGCATATAGTGTTTCAGAATGAATTTATCATGATGCTAGCAGATAAATCACAAAGTAAACGATCCATGACAATAGGCTTTATTGTTCCTTACAGAAGTTCCCATGTATTATTGTCCATTATTTCACTGGAACAGTCCTCTAAACTAGTAAGACAATAAAAACATTCCAGTTGAACTAGATGGAAAATTCAATTCCTACCCATGGTATTCTTAGTACAGATACTGCAGCATCGTCACAGCACACACACACTTTTGTATATGAGAATGTGATATCCTCTAGGATAGCATGCCTAAATTTATGGCTGTTAAAGTGAAAAAACGCAGTTATTTCTGAAGTAGTTAAAGTGTTTGCAGTATTTAAACATACTATAGTGAAGTATATATACATCTGAAGCACATGTAATCTTAATTTTTCAGTGTAAAATTTCAAGATGTGGAAATATTGCAGAATCTTAACGTCAAGAATAGGTGTTGTTCAATAATGCTCCCAATCTGTTTTTCCTCTGTCTTATTTACAAACTGCAAGGATCAACTTATAAAGAACTCTGTTCTTTTACCTAGTGTGTGATCTGTATTAACTTTGTGTTCCTCAGTTTCCCCCTGTGTGAGAGGTGGAACAATTGGTATCTACCTTTCTTTCGAGAGACTAGAAGTACCTGTGAGACACAGGAACAATTATGGATCAATTCCTTTGAAAACATTTGACAAATGAGTCTTTGTGAACAGTTAACAGCTCAAATTGCTTTGGCTTGGCACGCATGGCAGCTGGGATGTTTCTGTTCCCTGATGAGCTTGACTCCTCGAAGCAGGACTGGCATGAATGCTCCATTATTGCTAACTCAAGATACACTCAACACAAATCTCTCCGCGATATTAACTCAGAAGTCAGGCTTTGGGCAAACGTGACTTTCTGTAGGTTTATTTTAAATGATGGCAACCTAAGGACAATCGAAGTTATAGTATACACCTTTCAGAACTGCAGAGACTTTTTTGCTGTATTCTCCAAGCACTAATCAGAGTTCATGCAAATACACAGTGGAGAAATAGATGTGTTATCTTTGCACATTTTTGCATCTTAACATGCGCATTGCAAATACAAACCCCAAAGATTTTAAACTTTAAATAATGCACTGCCATCCAGCTTAAGTGTTTTTTATCCCTTAGAAGCCATTTCCTTTAGCTTAAAACCATGGGAATTTGACTTTTCTCACTTGCCAAAGCCACAGTACAGAACAACCATTGGAAAGTAATTAACACTGTCTGTCTTTTCTGATTAAATTAAACATATGTAAGGTATAATCTAGAGTAGAGGTTGAACTTGCTAAATGAATCTCATTTAAAACAGTAGAGTTGGTATCTTTCACCACATTAATTTATTAATGAAGAATGTTTCCTTGTTCAATTTTGTCTTAATGCTGGAGCAAACACAGTTACCCTCTTGTCATGGTCATTATCTCTTAACCATTCATAATTTTTAGATAACAAGAAAGAAGACCGATCATAAAACTGAAATTTAAAAAGAATGACAGTTCAAATCAGATCTCAGTGCAAAGTCTGTGCACCTCATTTGTAGGTGCAAGAGCACACATAGACCTGTCAGCACTGCACACGTCCATATGTTATATCTGTTGAGAGTGCCACCTCTGAACTGGATTACCACATCTCACTAATGAGTCATTTTTGAATACATGGTAATGTGGCAACAATGTATGCCACATTTTTAACTGTCTGCTCGGGACTGAAGGCAAAATGCTTTAACGTGGACTGAGCCTCTGCTGTATCTCCAGTTAATCAGCACGGCCATCAGTCTAACCTAACTGTCTAAATATCGGTCACTGACAGGTTGAGAGAGTTGGGGTTCTTCAGCCTGGAGAAGAGAAGGCTCCAGAGTGATCTTATTGCAGCCTTCCAGTAGTTAAAGGGGGCCTACAGGAAATCTGAAGAGGGACTTTTTACAAGGGCGTGTAGTGGTGGGACAAGAGGCAATGGCTTTAAACTGAAAGAGGGCAGATTTAGATTAGATATAAGTGAGAACTTTTTTACAATGAGGATGGTGAAACACTGGAACAGGTTGCCCAGAGAAGTTGTGGATGTCTCATCCCTGGAAGTGTTCAAGGCCAGATTGGATGAGGCTTTGAGCAACCTGAAGGTGTCCTTGCCCGTGGCAGCAGGTTTGAAACTAGATGATCTTTGAGGTCCCTTCTGACCCTAAACATTCTATAATTCTGTGACAGCCTTGCAAATAAAGCACCTTAGCATCAGTAAGGGTTACTCAGCTCCACTCAAACAATTAAATGCACTTTTTGTCACATACTATGTTGGAAAGAAGTACATAATCATGGACACCAGAAGTATTTATGTACCTAATTGAATTGTATAGTATTTGAACAGATGGGAAACTCAACAGCACTAAAAACTGCAGTGTCCTTATTGTCATATGGCTTAGGTGTAATTTAACATTTCAGCGTAGACATCCATTAAGTTACTGTAACGTGGTAGCTGCTATGAGCTTTAAATCATTCCAGCTTTTGAGTATGCCAAGCCTGCTTCTGCATGTGATAAATGGTGTAAAGTATTTTCCAGAAATGCTTTGCTTTGAGGTTATAGTTTTTGCTAAGTAACATGAGCTGGCAGTTAATTGCAAGAGGGCTGCCAGAGGATCATAACCTAAAGAAGGAAATCATGTCAATAAACTACTTTCACTTTTCCTGGAGGACACTGATAATGACCGTACTGTTACAATTGTGCTGTGTGTCCTGTGCAGGAGTATGGATCTGTGTTGCACACAAGTAGAAAACGACTTATGCAGAATGATTAGACTTTCCGCAGTATCACCAGCAATGTTCCCCACCAACAACAGCTATTTCCCAGTCTTAATGTAAGAGCTTGGCAGGTGTGCTGGGTGTGCCGGGGAAGGCTTGTGGCCAAATCCTGGCTGCACTCCAGCAGTTCTTGTCTCCAGCATCATTCTAACCACGTTTCCTTGCCAACAGATTTCTTATGCCATTACATGAAGAAGGAGGGAAAGGAAGGCTGTGCTGCAGGCCATCAGAAGCAGGTGTGGCCCTAGAGTCTAACAGGCATAATATAGAGCATCTTACAATTTCTTCTAAACAATTCTGGGAACCCCCTGGGGACACCACCTGTTCTAAGGGAAAACAATAGTGGCTTACAGTAGTTTTGTCTCTTTATCTTCCACTTAGGTGTGCCAAATGGAGTTTGTGTGTCTTAGTGACTAGCTCTGTTCTTAGGCATCTTGAGACATGGTATATTTTGGAAAAATCCAACTAAGCTGTTGATCTCCATGGGAATTTTTTAAAAAACAATGGGGATAGAGGTAGGGAACTTGTTTATCTAATTTGTTCCCTGATGAATCTGGGAGGAAAGATTATTCTTAAAATCTTTAATAAATGAATAGGGAGAACTTGACAATCAGATACCTTTATGATTGAATAATCTGTCAGAGTTAAGTCATATTTATACAATCAAGCCCAGAGAAAGTGACCAGAAGAAGCCATCACAAGAAGTTACTTAGAATGTTTCAAAGTTTTTATCAGTGTTACATATTCAGTTCAGTTTACTTTAGAAGTTGAATAACTTCAAATTTTTTGTTAAGCATGCATTTTTTTGTGTGTCCCATGTTAGCATGATCCAGTTGGCTATGGTAAATGGTAATCCTTGTTCTTAATCTTGAGAGACATATATTTGGAATTGAAGGAACAGAATTCCATTATCTGTACCTTGGTGAGACATGAAATATAATCCAAATCCTCTTTCAATTAACCTGGCTTACTTTAAAACAATAAAGTCTTTTGTCTTCAGTCCGTTGTTCTGTGGAAAAAATAGTTACTTATGTAAGGTTGATATTTATCTGAAAGCTGTTAAGTGACTATCCTGATATTCAGGACAAAAAACTGTAGATGAAGAGGCTTTGGATAAGCAGTACAGTGCAGTTTATATTTCTTTTATATGATGCTATCATAATGTTCCTTAAGGAATAAGAAATGTAGCTCCTCCAGATTGCTCACAATGACTTACAATACAACAGGGAGACAACACATTTAAATGCTCAGTCTCCTTGCCACAGCATTAATAAGCAATTCCCTGAGCAGAATTCACATTATACTTTGCTGTGTTACAGTTTCATATTTACATTTTATCTCAGACACAGATCAACACCTTCTCTGAGCCCTCTCAGCTGTCTAAATTCAAGTATTTTGGGCCTCACTTTTCTTGATCTGCCCTCAGATAACAAGTATTCTGGTGTCAGCATGAGCTGCTGGTACCTTTCTGCAACTGTATTGAAATCTCTCTCCTTGCTGTTAATTATAAGATTCTGTGCGCACATTTCATTGGTTCTGTGACTTCTAGGATCTATGTTTAAATTGGACTCTACCTTTATTTTACCAATTAATCATTTTTCAGATTCTGTCAAAGAGCTGCTAATATGAAGCAGTTACTGGCACCCGATACATACCAACCCTCCCTTGCATCTGCATCTGAATTTCCAGAAATCATCATTCCACTTGGAGCTCAGTAAGCAGCACAGGGCACATTTCCCTTTCTTTAGCTGCAAGGGAAGCCTGAAAAGATATCTTGATTCTGCTAAAAGCAAGATTTATTTGCATGGGGAATGGCAAAGGGACCAAAGGGAATGATAATGGCTATTTGTGGCAGAAATAGCAGTAGAAGGAGGGTGAAAAGATCAATTCTAAATGGCAGAAGCTGTATTGTAGAGATTGGAGAGCAGAAGGGACATGTGCGAGTGGCCTGTGGCAGTGCCAGGACACAAGCTCATTTTAAAAAGTCCAAATACATATTGCATGGAGAAGAGTACTAAGCTCTAATGCTTTTCTTTTATGTCAAAATGAACATTTTTGTTAAAAAGAAAAAGACATTGCTATAATTCAAGTTCTTTTTAGAAGCAGGAAAATTGTGGGATGATGGTGTTGTAGAGTCCAGGAAGACTGAGAACTACAGAGGATAGTTTTTGTTTGAGAGCAAGCCTGGTTATATAGCTGAAGTCTTTTGCTTCATGTTTTTCTCGAAGCCCTCAATAGTTGAACGTGTTCCCCCAGAAGCAATACATCACAAGGGACACTGGACTGTGTAGTACAAACCAAACAGCCTTACAGCCTTATACATACCAATTTTGCAAGACGCTTAGTTCTAGGCTATGCTTTGCTGTCACACTGGACAATGGTTGTCAAACATTAGCTTTAAGACCTTTAAGCTTTAAGAAATCAGTTCTTATACATTATGTTTACACGTAGTTTGCAGATGGTGGGTGAAATCCACATGTTGTTTCTCCACTGCAAGTATCTGTGGTGGATCCCTGAATCTTGTAGTTAAGAAACTTGTAGCTCAGTTTAGTGCTCATTTAAATGACTCACACTCTTGCAGCTAACACTAAGTTAAACCCTAAGTTTGGAGGTAAAGCAATTATTGAGGTACCACCCCTGGGACTCAGCAGCTTCTGGATTGCTTCAAGACGTAGGTTAGAAGGAGACAAATGCAGTTCTCCACTGACAATGTAAGATGGCTCTTGGGAGCATGCACTAAATAGGAACATATCCAGATGTTGGACTCCCAGATGTGTGAGTCATTGTGGAATAATCATCCAATCAATCAATTTGTGTAAAAGTAGGAATGAAAAGGCAAACCATATATAAATATGAGTTGGAAACTGAAATTCAATGGACTGTTAGGCACAAAGATGGTCCTGTCAGCGTACAGGACACTGGCTGTATCATGTCTGGGAGGCTCTATGTGAGAAAGTCAGTGTTATTAGACAGGGAAAGGAAGGCAAAATTCAGCTTCTCAGTTGTATGATTGTGTGTTGATGTGTAACAATAGTAAACAGAACCGAGATGTGCAACACATGAATGACCGTCTGTCCAACTTACTGAAAATCAGATCCTTTCTTTGTTTACAAACCGTGCCACAGAATCACCATAAATTAGTGACATTTAAAAATCACCGCTTCCACTCTTTTTTTTTAATTGATTTTTTTTCTAATTTGTGTTTTCTTAACCCATTGCAATCACATTCAATGTGATATAAATACAAATACTTGTGGTTTAAAGGATTTAACAAAAATGAATGAGGGAAAAACACTATAGTACTTTCCTTGACCTAACATTTACACAGAAAGTTTTTAATTTTGACATGACTAGACAGATACCAAATGCCAAATGGTTTTAACTAACATCAATACACAATTAGCAGTCTTTGTAATTAATCAGGGCAGAAAATTGGAGACAAGGGCGTAACACAGGCTTCTCTTAGTCTTAATGTCCACTCTGCAGAAGTATAAACTTTTTCCCTACACTTCGGACAATTTTCAAAATGGCTTCTGCACAATTCAAAGATGACAATTACTGTTGTTGCCGTTCATTCAAAGCTCTGTCAGTCTTTGAAATCCTGTCATTATTTGTGCTCAAAGGCAGGAAATACTAATGAGGTTTGATTTCACTAGTCTCCACGAGACTATTGGCATATAGTTCTCCTCACAAGATAGTTTATTTTGTGAAATATAAACTTAGATGTAAAACATGAGAAAAGAGTAGCTGAAACAGCCCTAATATTGTAGTAAAGATAACCCAATAAAATCGTCAGCCCAGCTGTATCATTGCAGCCTATTTCTGGATTTATGTGATTTTATGTCTTTAACATGCCTTTTCAAGCCCATGGAATAGAAACACACTTTCTATTTAAGAAACCCTTTGGAGTCCTGGTATGATTGTATTTCAGTTTAAGTATTTTATATTTCTTCTGGTACAAAGTGTAGAACAAAGCCTACATTTTGTTTTCTTGCCCCTTGCAGAATTAATTAAAAGACACTGGAGTTCATTCAGCAAAACCTAAGATGTTTGCTACTTGGAAATTTGATTGGAATTTTGAAAAAGGTGTTTGCAGTGAATTACTATATTCACAGCTGAACTATTTTGCTGTGTAGTTTTTAGTGTGAGAGAATTGTAGAAGGTTTTCAGAGTTCAAGTTTTTTACTGTTTTTCCACTGATATTTCTTATGGTCTTTGAGAGTGACTCATTTACCACTCACCAGTGTGATTTAGCATTTAACATTCTGACTGCCAATGTTTCTTAGTCCAATCAAAAAGGTCAGAGAACAATACATTGCTGAAAAGTCCAGTGTAATTAGGTTACTTGCAATGTAAATTATAGCTACTTGAGTTGAAATGAAATGTACTTAGATTGTTGTTCATGTAGTAGTCATTACACGTTTCTGAATTTCATCTTTTAAAACATGAATTTAGTATGTTTTTAGTTTAATAGCTGAAGGATTTTCCATGTGGCTGGTCCTATTGCACAGATTTGGCTTTAAGCTGGGATCAGAAGAAAAAACATAATCATGTATAAGAATTAATTACAGCTTTAGCGGATAAGCTAACTTTAAAAGATATAGGCAAATCTGTACTCATCAAATAGTGACTTTTTTCAAGCTTCTTTGTTGATTGTCTTTGTTGTGGGAAAGTATGAGAGACATTTCAGGAATGACAACCTGATTGCAAAGATAAGTACCAGAAAAGATTTGATCATGTCATTGATATTGATGGGAAAATATAACCCGGGTTTTCATGGGGATTGACTTGATGGACAAGCTAAAGTGCATGTGTAAGGATTAGGCTTGTCAGTGGGAAACACCGAGTCTGGTCATTACAGTTAGCTCATTTACAGTACAAAGAGGCAAGTGAACATTTGTAAATCTTTGGTCCTTGCTGAATAAAACGGAATGATTTCAGTCAAACTGCCATCTTAGCTGTAAAATATCAGAGCTATCAGGAAGGAGAAGTGATTAGTGACTGCAGAATGATACAAATCCATCTGCTTCTTGGGCACTGAGAAAGCATTGGGATAATTGATCCAAACCATGAGACTACCATGGAAATGATCATATTGAATAATGTGATTCCTTTTTTCAAAGTTAGTGAGGAAGTTAATGATTTTGGTTTATGAAACTGCACAGAAGAAAAAATAGTCAACTAATTGGAAAAATACCTATGTAAACTGTCCGGTTTTCTTCTTTCCATGAAGAACTGAAGAAAATTGTTGTAGCTGGCCACTGCTCTGAGAGGTGAAGCAGAGACTGTATAGCCCATGATGAAAGGTTTCGGTGCTTTTAAATCATCTTTGAAATCTCCCAAGTATGGTCATCGCTGAGGGCTAGAGAAACTCTCACTCCAAAAATGCCAGTCTCGGGAAAGCTTCTCCAGTTACATCAGCCCCTCTTTCTTAAGGTTTCCTTCTGTCTATTCAATCAATGCTGCCAGTTGATGCCCAGGTTCTGAAATAATCACTCTTAGCTTTTTTCTTCTGGAAGGGAGTCATATGATAGCTTTATGCTTAGTTGTTGTCGGGTCTGCAATGACGGAGTCTTCATCTCTCAGGTCTCAGGGCCCCAAAGAGCTCTTTATACTCCTATGCAACGCAGAAGGAGACGAATGAGGGAAAGAAGGTGAACCTTCAGGCGTCTCTTAACATTCAGATTTATGAGTCATGTCATACCAAGGTGCAGCCCTATTTTGTTTACACCATACTCTCAATGCAATTCTTTCTGCTTAATCAATTGCAGAGTCATATTTCTGTGTTTCACGTGCTACATTACTGATTTTATTATAGCTCAGAAACATGTAATTATTTATGCTATTAATATGGCCCTAATGAGCAGAGTATTCTGCACTGCTTAGTGTGTGTCATAAAAACTGTGTTCCCCAGTGAGTGCTCCATTTGTTATCAGTAGTTATTCAGTAATGACACAACAGTAGTGGTGGCTTAATGCGCAAAACACAGAAGTATTTTTAATATTTTCCAATATAATAAAACTTTGGAATATAAACAGAGTTCCTTGGTTCCATGCAAAGTTAGGTCTTCAAAACTGACAGGAACTTCAAGAGCCTATGGGTGTGCAGAAGTTTTGAAAACAAAGCTTGAGAAAAGGAACCTCAGTTTTCTGCTTGGGCTTGGTTACATAGCTCCATCTTCAGCCAGAACTCTAATCCAAGTCTAATTTGTGAGATATATATTTGAATTATTTCCCTAATGGGGACAAGGAAATCAACACAATACTAGTGATTTCTATTGCACAAGTAACTAATTTCTAAACCATACACAAAAAACAGAGTCTTGGTTAAGCAGGCTGTATAGTATAGGTGCACCTGAGTTTAATCACAGGAGAGTTCCTGTTCACTAGTCAACTGCAGGGAGTCACAAACTAGTCCAGAGGATCTTACTGCCTCCGTGCTCCTGCAAGTGCATTTGTACTCATGATTACAAAGAATAACATCTAAAGATCAAAGTAAAGGGTAATTTTCAACCTTGTAGTGGCCTACAGTGGAGTCAATTACATGAATAATTCAATGTATCACAGGCATGCATTGTAAAACCCAGGCAGAGGAAGTACCTTTGTGATATCAGCCCTGCGTCTACGTGTCTCTTTGCCCAAAGTGCACTGAGACTGAGAGCTTTTGCTTTGTTATTTTAAATCAGTGTTCTTTTTGAAGTTTTCACACAGTTTTATCCTACAGATTACAGGAACAATGATACCTGTGTTGCACTATATTACAGCAGCACTTTGAAGGGGTAAGCAAACAGCTGAGGAGTTACGTTCTAAGAAGCCATCAGAAGCAGACTAAATTTGGCAGGCAACATCCGAGGTTTCTTTGCTTTCCTTAGCCTTCCCTGAAAACCAAGTAGATCAATGGCTTCTGATCACATTCCTGGAGATCCTTTCAGATTCACAAGTGGCCTAGAAAAGACAAGAGGGGATCATTGCTAACCCCCATAATTATGAAAACAAATAAGAAACTTTGTCTTAAAAAACCCATCCTACTTGTGTAAGATAAATAAAGAGATCATATTAAATTTATTTCAGCTCCTCCTCTACTCTCCTCTGCCTTCATTTTAATCCTCATTACTGATGTCTATATTAGGAATGTTGCACTGAAGCAATCTAGTGTTATGGCACAAGAGAAAAATGCAAAATCATGAAGTTGTTCCTTTCTCTGCCTTATCCTGACTTTTGAGATCTTGGCATGCTATTGACAGGCAGAAAGAATATGTAGCCAGATGTACCTTCTCTTCAAGAACAGGCGAATGAGCATGCTTTTCAGTTAAGGAAATTCCTTAATAATAATAAAAGAGTCTACAAGCAAGGAAACGATTTTTTCTCCATAAGGATAAATTAATTTAAAACGTGTTGTAGGGTGTGTCTCACATGCTCTAATGGGTATGTCAGACACATGACATTACTTAGTATTACACAGCACAAGGCGTCATCTTTAAATCAAAGTGTTGGATGGCCCGTATTTTTGCTTGACACGTAGCAAATGCCATTTGCTTACAGAAATCTTCAGATGAGATTGTTAAGCTACAAGAGCAGGCACAGTACTGAACGTAGATATTAGAGTGTGCCTTGCAAGAAAAGCTCTTCATTACCAAGGGAAAAAGAGCCTGAACTGTATCGATTCTAATGCCAATTGTAGGCAACTCCATCAAGCAGAGCTCTCAAACTGTCATCCTTCTCTTTCAAGGAAGCTGAGCAGGTGATGACGTGTACTTGAAGTGCTGTCTCCCTGGTCAAACTAAATGAGCAGAATTAAAGGCTTTTCCTTTCGTCCCTTATAAATCTAGCCACAGTCTTTGAACGTAACTTTCTTCCTTGTTCTCTTGGCATGTGCAAGAAAGCTCCAGTAGCTCGTAATCAGGAGCCAAATCTTCCCGTTTAAGTACAGGAACAATACACAGGATAAACCTTTCAAATAGGAACTATGTGAGCGTGGAAGGAGCAGAGCATCAACAGTGTACAGCGTGCTAGATCTCATGCTGCAGTGGACTGAAGGGAAAATTAGACTTCTGGGCAGTAGCTGTTCCTAAGGAAGCCAAGGAGATGGCAGTATTTTAGCAGAGAACTTAAATATTGCTGTTGAAAAATGGAAAGTGACTGATATGCGGTAGTAGATCTGTGAAGAATTGAACACAGCTGTGGCTAAAGGAGACAATGGCTAATGATCATGGTGCTGAAGAGATTGGTCAAAAGCCTAGAAAGCCTGGCTTTTGTGAGGCCACCCTGTTGACCTCTGCTGGGTACTAGGAGTGATGCTGGAACAAAAATTAATTGCTACCTCTTTTTGAAACGGTTTCTCCAAGAGTCATCCTCAAAACAATAAAGGTTTGTTCATTAGTCAACTTTCATTAATAAGACTGATTTCCTCTTTTTTGGTCTCTTTTTTCCCTTTCTTCTTTTACCTCTTTTCGTCTTTACACACATTGCCTGAGATATTTGCATGTTCACTAATCTTTTCAGTATTCATAAAACAAAAGCCATACTTAACCTGTGGGGAAGCACATACCCATTCATGTAGTTTTTCAAGGTGAAGTACAGACCTTCTCTGAAATGGTAATGAACCTTTATCCTGTACTAATAGTTACCACACATGGCACAGACATTCAATTGTACTCACAGTTAGTGTGCTCCCAGTCACTTTGCTGGGCACAGATTCAGTGTTGACATTAAAGAGAGGAACGAATGAGCACAGAGAGTCTCTACGATGTTCTTTAAGATGGAAAAGAGAGGAAAAGCAAAGGTAATAAAGGAAAAAATTAAGAAAGAATAAAGAGGAAAATAGTAACAGGAAAAGGAAAAAGCAAGCAAGCTGTCATGTCGAATTTGTTTGTGCACATTATCCTTTTAAAAGAAACTGCTAAATATTCTTCACAAAGAGTATGAACACAGCACTATATGCTGTACACGTCATACAATAAACTTTGAAAAGTCCATTTCAAGTCCTTGCTAAAACAAGTGTAGCAGTCTACAAATAAGAATGTTTTTAACATTGCAACACCCACAGCCGTTTTATAGGTCTTGTGGCTTGGATCTAATTCTTGTTGGGGGTTGCTCTTTATTTCTCATCCAGAGTGTTTACAACTTCGTGGTGTCGGCAATACAGACCCATCTTTATAAGACCAGCAAGAAAAAACCAGCAATAAATCTCTTCAATGTGTTTTCAGTATGTCTATAAATCCAAAATATGTAAATGTAAACCAGTTCTTTTCTTTGAAAACTGTGGATTGAAACTTACAAAAGGATTGATTACAGTGTTTTTATTCAAGTTGATCTGAACAAAGATGAGGCAAATATTTTTCCTTCAATGTGACCTTGAAATGAAGGGGCACTGCAAGAAAAAACCCTGCAGTATTTTATTAAAGGAATTGTTAGTGATTTGTCCCTATGGAACTGAAGCCAAAACTGTTCTTACAAAAAGTACAGTTCACTGATAAAATTATATAACTTGTGTGTTATAAAGACACAGTAAAAAGTTCAACTGTTTAGATGAAAAAAATTAAATAGGCACAGATAGATCCCTCTTCTATGTCTGTGTTCATATATCTTAAATGTAATGTTATTCAGACAGGTGAATACAGATTCCCGTAAGTAATCTCTAAGTAGTTGGGGAGATTTCTTACAACTGGACATCTGAGCTGTATTTTTTTGATGAACCGAGGCTTTAATCTCCTTTTTTGATAGATGATAATTTTTTCATAACATTGTGTGATCCCCAAAGGATCAAAGATTCATTGTGTTAAGCACCTTTAGAGCGTTCAGCACTTTCTAGAGTCAAAAATAGTTTCTGCCCAACAGAGATCTTACTGAAAGAATGAGACCTGAGACAGAGTCATAAATAAATAACTGGGGTTAGAAAGGCAGGAGGAAGAAAGACCCACACAAAGAAAACTAAAAAACCAAGTGAATTTGAATAAATCAGCAACTTCAGACTGCAACAATCTAGAGCGATCAGAGAAGAGGTAGAATTACCCAGATTGTCATTCACTTCTGATCAGCAAAGTGCTGAACTTAACAAAGGTGAAAGTGGATTAATATGGAAATTGAAGGAAACAATAGAGATCTTGTCCTTCAGAAGATTCAAGGACAAAACATATGTTTTAATGTAAGAGTGGTTGCATCCCCTCAAGTACGTTTGCCCTCTCTCATCTCTGTGTCCCCATGAATTCCCTTCTGATGAGTGTATGTTTTGGGAAACTCACCACACAGTAAAGCCATTCTTTCTGACTCCATTTCATATAATCCTTTCATGAATGAGAAATACGTTACATCATCTCTCCTCTGTGGCATATACCCTAAAGTGTGTGTGTGTACTTGCCTTCCAAGAGATACTGTTACTCCCAGTGCAAGATTAGCAATTTTAAAAAGTCTGCATTCAGCTATCTCCTCTGAATACCAACAGTTTTTATCTCATCTGCTTAACACACTAATTGTTCAGTCAAAATACAGGTTGGTCACTTGTCCTTGGCCCTGGTCTTGTGAGCACCAGGTAGAGATTGTGGCAACAAAAGAGGACACACAGGTCCAAATTTTTCATGCTTAACTTGAGACAATCACATTATGTGTTTGGGATAAGTCTGTAGCACGTACATAGGCTGCCTACATGAACAATGCATAGACGTTTTCAGAGGTCAAGTCAGCCCACTGAAGATCTGGATGAGGGCCACCATGGAGTTCCAGTTTTCAAGAATTTTTACAAGAACAGCTTTGAAATATCAGCGCAGAATTCATAAGCTGCACATAGACAGATTCCACAAATAGTCACAAAAGGCCAACCCACACACCCAAATGGATATTTCCCAGCTGCTAAAGTGAGCAGGGTCCCCTGCTGCTATCTCTGTCTGTCTTAGCAGCTGGGGAGGAGTTGCCTGCTGCTTCAAGGGCAATGGCTCCTTTTTTCTACTTTTAGGATGGAAAGAATAAAAGATTCCTAAAATATTCTCACTATCTGAGAAGAGTCCCTCGCCACCAATACTGCAAGAAGAAAGTAGGTCCTACTCTTTGGGTGAAGAACCATCAATGACTTTGTGTTATATTGTGCTACTTTAATTTGATTTAATGGGGACAAGAAAAGAAAAATGGAAGGGAAAAAAGAGAGTTAATATTGAGCGTAAGTACTGATGGTACTGTAGAGGAGCTAGCACCTAAATTCAAGCATCCTAACAAACTGAGTGAATTGAATAAACAATTTTTGTGACCATCATGGATCAAATCCTGGAAAAACACATTAGCAGATATGTTTATGCCAGCATAAACATTTAAGTAAATCACTGTGTGTTGTTACAATAGCATTGCATTTGAACTGAAGTTGTTAGAAATCCCCTTCGGAAATTAACCCGGTTATTCTTAGCAGCGATTACAGCTTTTTGCAACCGCATTAACAGTAGTCATCTTAGAAATACAAATATTTCTAATTAGCAAAGTGGCAATAATAGTAAAAGACTTTGCATATTAAGTTAGTGGCTGGAACTGTGTTTTTCTCTCAGCTCTGAGCAAACTTTGTGTTGCTACATTAGCCTTCAGAATGATTGCATATAGTAGTTTGCCAGGAGATTTGCTCTACATACAGTTGTACAAGTGCTTCTGTACTCTAGAAAACAAGAAATGACAGGAATATGTTGTAAAAATGTATCCTTTCTGTTGGGAGGTTTTTTATTACACATACATTTAGTCCAAATAATTTTAAACTTACATTTCCACCAAGGCTCATCTTTGCTTTAACAAGTGTTTTTTATTAACTGGGATGATGGGTTTTTCATTTTGAACTGAAATCTTCTTTTTGTGTTTTCAAAAGAGCATATATCTGAAGGCTTATTTTTAAAGCTGAAATGCAATATGTTGAAAAAGCAGTTGTGAACTCTTTTTCAGTAATTGAAAAAATACATGAGTTAGGCTTTAAAGCGTGAAGAATGATACAGCTACTATCTGTGCTGGCTCAGGCCAACTTGCTTCCATGCTGGTATGACCTTCAAAAGGAGTTAGAAAAATCACTTGAGAAGAGAATTTCTGTCTAAAAATGTGAATCAAAACTTTTCATTGCTGCATGCAAAATATCAAGTGTTATACATGTTATCACTTTGATCTTAACATACCTTTTTCCTAATATTAGCAATATAGTCTGACTACATCAGGATCCTAAAGGAATACTTTTGGTTTATAGTTGGAAATTATGCAGTAATCAATTGTTCTTTCTTAAAAATGTAATGAGAAACAAGTGTCATTGCAACTATGGTACTCTAAACCAGTGCCTTTTTTATTTTATCTGGCTCTGTGTTGGTAATATCCAGATCCAAGTGTTGTTGTTTTTTTCTCTAGGTCTAAATAGTACTTAGGGATCAGAATGGCCATAATGATCTGAATGGTCATAAGAAAAAGTAAAACATTTTTATTGGTCAGAAAAGGACTTTGATCAGTTTTTAAAGGATTAATATGACTTTATATTCCAGAATTGTCCCTGCAGGTCCCCAGGTCAGCCAAGAATGATATCGAAACAGACTTGCCAGTCTGAAATGGTCTTAAGTGAACTTCCTGCCCATGCTCAACTCAGCTTGATTTAACTTGGTCAAAGTCAACCGTTTCACTAATGTTCAGTTTATGGTAGAAATGTGCAAAATTTACACAAATGTATAGTTTTGAGTAGTGTATTCATTGAGTAAGTGGTTATGTGTTTTGACAAGTTACATAGGTTGTCTGTAGGATTTTTACTGAGAGAGTAAATGATTTAATCATTAAATGAGTAGAATGATGTATCAGTGAGCATCAGTGAGCATTGTTAGCAAATCTGCTCAAAAATAGACATCTAATTGATAATTGCCGGTATGTTATTCCAGAAATATTGGAGAGAAGGGACAAGGCTGCGGCATTAAATATTTTGGCAGTTCCCAAAAATTCTTCTCATAAATGTCAGCGTGTGATCTGTATCACATGGTGTCAGAGTGTGTAGGGTATGTCATACTGTCAATTACTTGTCTGAACATCTACAAGTCTACAGATGCTGTGATACTATGCCATAGATGAAGGGCTCTGTGCGTGGAAGACAAGTGGTCTCCTGGTCAGCTCCAGACCATTCATAAGTATCCTCAGGCATAACAGTGGTCATGGCTTGGGATTGCTTCTTTATGTTATCCATTGTTTACTATTTTATCTAAGCTTTAAAGTGACTATTCTTTTCTGTTGAATACTCTTTATGTAGTTCCTTGCACCATTTACCTAATGTGCCACCTCCTGATTAACATAATTCCCATCTGCCATGCCTATAGCTGTTTGTTTTATCAGGGAATCAAGGAAGCCACTGAAAAGCTGGAAAAAAGCTGTGATTGTCCCGCTTGCTTTTCACAGTGTCCTAGTTTTCATGGGTTGTTCCCGTATTTCACAGATATTTTGGTACAGCTCTTATCTTTATATGCTGGAAAAATGGGATATTGAAATGCCTTCCCAGACGCTTGATTACTAGTGTCCATTGTTGTTGGGCTTTACCAGTTTCAAATAAGGAAAACCAAAAAAGATCACATTACATGTGTAGCCCAGAAACAACACAAACTTACACACTTTTGTGACCAGGACTCCAACCAGTTCCTCCAAGTAAGCAGTAAGGAAGGATATCATCATCATCATCATCATGTTGTACCCAACACCACACCATCTGTTTCCTCAGATTCATACTCCATAATCTAATGATCAAGATCAATGTACACTGTAATTTTGCAATAGTGTCTGAACAGCTGAGTGACATACTGTATTCCTGCCAAACCTCTTTCCTGATGTCAAACCAGTTTGTTCTGTAGCACCTTTTATTATTTTGACTGCTGTTTTCTGTTTATAATAGGGAATTGACAAAGTCAATTCACTGAAGAAATATTAGGAATATCCAGCTCCAACAGAGCAAGCTGCATTACAGTTGTATAAAACAGTTTTTTACTCAGTAGCTAAAGAGCTGTATCAGTTGCTGGGTAAAGTTTGTACTTCTTCATTGATTGCTCTGCAAGACAATGGTGCTGTTGTGTGTCATAATTGGAATTCTGCAAATAGTATAAACTTCATTTTGTGACAATGTACACGAATAATAGTTTTGTCCATGGTCCATTCCTCTAAAAATGTTCCTGCAATCATCTTTCATCTACCCTCTTGTTTCAGCCCAGTGTCCCTCTCATCTGTCGCACTCATCACAGGCTATGGGTCCCGACGGCTCTTTCCAGACTGTTACCCCTCTATTTCTGAAGGTCCACCAGTGATGCGACAGCGGTGCCCATCTTGTGTATACCTTCACACACTCCTTTTTTAGGTATTTGTTAAACTTTGAACACCTTTTTGCTGTCCCTTGGGCTTCTTCTTCCCCATTACAAAACTTCCAATGGCAGGTTGGAAGCAGAGAAATTCATAATCTCCTAATAATATGGAGTCTACCTTATTACCTCACTGATACTGCTGTAGAGTGACCAGTGCAGACAGCGTCTTCTGTAGTAGGTGGTTCTATACCTCCTATGCTAAACTACTGTCTGGTTCATATGTTGTCACTCTATGAAGGTCAGGAGCTAGAAGGATGTTAAGGCCTGCTGTGGTTATGCCTTGCAACCTCCCAGTAAACCCTGTGAGTTAAGCTAGCAAGTATTTCAGCACACTTGATCAAAAAGAAATGCAATTCTTGAACTTTCTCTCTTCTGCCTGACCATCCTTGTTCATGATTTGGGCTAGAAGTACTGGTTGATGGCAAACTGTTTGGACCATACAGCCATGTTTTCTTTCTCCAGCTCAGGTAGAACAGTCTGAAACCACCTGAATTCAGTGGCACGGAAGCCGTAGCAAACTTGTGGCTTGCACGGGAGTCTAATGGCTGCTTACAGAAACGGAGGGTGCCTCCAAGATCTGTACAGTTTCAGATCAGAACTGCTTATTAGTAAGTAAGTACTGGGTTACCAGGCAAAAAAAGGTGATTCACTTGCATGGTGGGGAGAACTACAGCTCTTCTGTAATGAATTCATTATTAACACAGTGAGAGACAGAACCAAGCAGTTTCAAATTCACAAATCATCTGTCTTTTTACTAATATCTGTGTTTTTTGGCACCCCAAGAGCAGGCCCCGTTCCCCTGGAGAGAGTCTCTCATAATGCTCAATAATGCATCTGTTATTATGAGAAGGATGTTGAGAGTTTTGAACACAGCAGCTCAGCTGAAGCAGCTGTTGCTTCAGAAACAGCAAAAGCAGAAAAAAAGGACATTTAAAATTTTTAAATATATGTTCCCATGTGGTCTATTTCTCAGCCCAAAAAGGGGCCTTTGCACTGCAGCTGCCACCTGTTTACAATGGGGGAAGCTTTATAAAGGGTTTTCCTGGAGCTGCACTTGGCTGCCTGTTTCAGGCCACAGCCAAAGCCAACTGTTAAAAACCATTGTAAAGAGTGAGTTCAGCTATTCCTCCCTGCTTCGATTTCTCATGACCCTGATCTTCCACAGGGGCTGGCAGTTGGAGTGAGTGACATGGTAAATCGTGGCCAATGAAAAGCCTAGCAATCTCCAGAAACAAACATAATTACCTGGCTGATGATAGGTATTTGATTCAAAGTGCTGCAGGAAACAGCAATTACGATTTCACAGAAAAATGAAGTGTTGGTAACCGCAGCAGAGGTCTGTATATCAGCCCAGTAATGATCCTCTCCCTGCAATGGCAACTGTTGTCGGCATCCATCAGGTTCTCACACAGTGAGAGGATCCACCTGACTGAATGTGATAGCAACACTGAGGCTAATGAAGAACTTGCTGCAAAGGATGTCAGGAGACAATCCTATGGATAAGCTGTGTATGTATTTCAAAGACTGTACTTTATTGTAAGCAGCCCGTCATACACTACGGCAAATACCGCTGCTTTTTCCGAGTGCCAGACGTGCTCGAGCTTAGATTCTGCCTCCCCCTTCAACGCACTTTCTCACATGAAGTAACACTCCGTAGTGAACACAGCCAACTCAGCTGTCACTTTAGGAGCGGTGAAAATCGGTTCTATAGGAAGTCTTGTTTTTAAAGCTGTTTCATATAAGAGTTTATATCTAACTTCTTTAAGTATGGAGTGGAAAAACTGAACCATAATTTATGCAGTAGTTCCCTTTCTCTGTGTTTTGAGAGTGTAAATCAAAGGTGAGATTTATACAAATAAAAAGCAGCAAGCACCCGTTAACACAGAGAGTGTTGGAATTCTGGATTTGCCACACTGATGTGCAGAGACCAATGGGAGTCATATATATTTTAATGCATTTCTGGTCATTTCTAGAATTCAAGAACAAGTATCCTGTCCCTATTGCATATTATTCTGTTTATCTTCCTTGACTTCTCCAATTAACACACATGGCCATGCTTGAAGTTATGGCTTTTACAGACCCATGTGGCTTTATACTGACACAAATTGCAACTCAAAAAAAAAGTAAAGGAAAGGAAAATTTATAGTTCAACCCAATTCTGTATGCCAAAATCTAAAAATGGTTTAAGGCAGCTTCTTAAATAGTCATACTTCAAACAGCATGCTCAAGTACTTAGGCCAGAAATGTTAGGCTTTTCTGTGCTTCCCCAAACTCTGTGGAAATAAATTAGTGTAGTTTTTTTTTTTAATATCAAACAACTATTGCAGGAAATGCTGGACAATTTTCATCCAGTCTCAGAGCTGCCAATTCTCACGATATTGTGATTTTTAAAAATAATTCCAGCTCCTGGACCATGAATTAAAATAGATTCCTAGTTCTACTTTATTTTTTAAAGGTAACTTCCTTGTCCTTCTAACTGTGGAAAGAAAAATGTAAATGTGAACACCTAAGGCTAAAAAAGTTGAAAGCAAATTTCATAGGACTATTCTAAAACTATGATGCTTAAATATAAATCCATCATTTTGGGGACCTAACTCATGATGCTACAGCTGTGTCAATACTGCTGTTTAATTTCAGAGGATCAATATTGCTAAATAGAATACTGTAATATTCATGTTATATACAGAGGTAGTGCCCAAACTGAAGTGTTTTTATTGCAGATCCTAGTGACATATAGGAGAAGAAAATTGAGCCCATAATAGCTCTTTATGAATAACATTTAATTTCTTGTGATTGCCCTCAAAATAATATTTTTCAAAATCCTCTAAAAGGGTCAGATAATTACTGTTCCAGAAGATATTACAAGGGAAAAAAAATCTATGATGGTTTAAGATCTAGTGCCCACTGGAAGAATGTGGGTTAGATTTCTGGTCAAACATCCTGTCAGTACAGACAAGTTGTCTAGTGTTAAAGTACATGGTATTTTTGTATCTGAAATGAGATACAGTCGCATAATAATTTTAGCAGTAGAAATCATATAGAGATCTAGTGTAGATTATTTTACTACCATCACTAGTTTAGATTAGGTAAGACAATTCTGAGCATTATTTGCTGCAGAAGAAATGTATTAGCTGTGAAAGAAATGTATATTTGGAATTTTTCAGGAGTCAGTAGAGTTGCACAGGCTGCATTCCAGGCAGATCGGTAATATGTAGTTTCCAGAACAAATTGATGTCTGAAGGATGATGTAGATAGCTGACGCCAGGTGTATCATTTGGTTTTATCCATGCTTAGGTGTGTCATAACCACACTGACGTTGCAGAAAAGTGTTTGAGGAGCTTATTTTAATGCTCTGGAGAAAAATAATCCAAGATTTGGGACCAGTTCTTGAGCACTGGTGGTAGGATTGCTCTTTGTGTGTTCTGTCTCTAGCACAGAGTGAAGCGGTGTCTTAGTCTGCACAGCCCCTTGCTCCTACTGCAGACTGTCTGCCTGCTCATCTGTGGACACCGGGGAAGCCAGCTGGGGCGGTGCGAGCTGTCTGAAAGATAATCTCATTTTTTCCTGAACAAAATGCTAGGGGCCAGGTGGAAGTGTACACTTGTCTGTGACTGACTTGTGAAACAGCTGGAATTGCTACACTATTTTCTTTTTACTGACGTACTATGTATTAACTATCTCATTTTGTCAGGAAGTAGGCTGTACTTGTGATACTACAGAGACATGAAGAAATATTAAGCATGAAGTATAAATCTGTGCATAGGAGAATTAGATTATTCTGCAAAAATGAAATACTGATTGATAGTGCCTGATGGCAATGTTTGTACACGAATTTCTGAACTTACACAGTCGTTGACATGGAGGAGATACTGGAGATAAGTAAGATCCCATAATTCCTGGGGAAGTATTCCGATTTTCAGCTATTTATGCTTCTTTATTAGTCTCAACTCTTTCATGATAATCCACTGGTTTTTTCCTCCTAATCTCTTCCAATATTTATCTATGTTAATACCATGTATTTATGTATTTGAAACATGGATTCTAGGGTGTTATGTAGCTCTGGCTCTCCACTTACTGTGCTTCTTATGATATTTATTTTTACATGTGTATATGTATGTATATATACATATATATATAAATATTTAAGAATACATAAAAATGTAAGTGTTTATATATATATGTACAAATATGTATGTATGCATTTAATTTCTGTGTGGATATTCAAAAGTGCACAGATATGTACCTAGGTAGTTTTTGCCTTTTGTGTACACATCTTTCCTTAAAAAGGGCATATGTCAAGAGTTATGTTTGTGTACACACAAACACTAAGAATTGTGCAAAATGAGGTAGCATCATTTTAAAAATAAACTGTAGAAAAGTCGGGCTGGTGTCCTAAATGTTTTTATGTAACACATATATACATTAGTGCAAAAAATTATTTCTCCATTACTGTAGAGATTTATGCACAGGCTTAAGGCAATAAACTGTGGATAATCTCATTATGATCAGTGGATTTCTACCAGGATTTAGTTAAATATGAACCTAAGTCTTTCTAGAATTAGGAATATATAGTATTTAAATTATAAAGAACAGACATTTATTTTGATGGATGCACATCATACTGAGAACATTTGATCACACTGTAGCAAACTTTGATCCTTTTTCTAGGTGGCATTTAAATCAATTGGAAAATGGCCTTAGAGGTGAAACCCTGATGTAACTCTAATGTATTGTATAATTGTTCATTTTAGTTAAAACTGAGGGTTGGAAGGGTTGTTTTGTTTTGCTTTTTGCCTTAAGGATTGTCTAGGTCTTAATCAGACTTGCTGCTTTATTTCCATATCAAAGTTAAGTAGTAAATATTTTATTAACAGATGTCTGCACCAAAAACTTCCATTTGGATACCAGCCCTCAATACAAAGTCTGATTACAGAATAAGAACAGCTCCTGTACTGCAATTATAATCTTCATTGTTCTCAGACAGGAACCCACCGTGCCTCACTTACGAATGTTCTTACATATTTCCTCCAAGGAATAATTGCAAAACAATCAGAGCACATCTAGATGGAGCTCAGAGTTGAAAACTTATAAATCACTCTTGTCAACATTTTCCATCAGTGCTTGATTTATGATATGACCTAGTGCTATAATGACACAGGGATCCTAATTTGTAATCATACATATAGTAGAAGTGAGACTCAACGTATGGAGAAGCAAAAAAGCACTTTCAGATGAGTTGATTAAATGTGCTGAGGAGATTATGCCATAGACAAGCCTTCAATAGTGCAGAATGGGGTTTTACAAGCCAACATGTGGAAAAGCTGTTTGTGTTCAAGTAAAAACTGAAGATGAGGTAAAAATTCAATTACAAATTAGTAATAGTTTTGAGTTTATAGTGGTCATTTTGGTAAGGAGTACAGGATCAAGCAGAACCGTGATACTCTGGGATAGTATATTTTACTCATTTTACAGCATTACTACACCATTGCACGTACTATACACTGGAGCACAGCGGTGTTTCGAATAAACACCTTCTAGAATAATTCCTTTTTGGAAGTGTTTTTCCTCTCTGAAAACAAACATATAGAGTGAAGCAACATCACCTGAAAAGAAGCAAAACCATGAAGTCACCTAGATAGAGACTACGATGGCCAGTTAAGTAGTTTATTTCTTGCTCCTGAATAGAATCTGATTTCATTCTCTGTGAATGGAGATTGATTCAATATAATTATCCTCTCTAGAGCTTTAAACAAACCAGTTTTAAGTGTTTTAAGTGATGTGGCTTTTATCACTTCCTTTGGACAATATTTTCATTGTCTAATAGATCTCACTCTGAATTTTTTTCTGATATCCTGCCTAAATTACTTAACCACATATCATTATCTCTTATTCTACTTAGTTACAATTCCTTATAACAAGCCCTGTCAATTACTGTTGCCGGGAGCTGCTGCTTCAAATGTTTCAGTAGAGATCATATAGCTAAAATCTTTCATCAAAGAAGTCATTCTCATAGGTATTAAAGCATTTGGCATTACATATATATATATTTCACATATCATCTCAGTTTCTAGCCTATAAAATCATCCTTAATTCAATTATAAGGACCCTATCATTTATAGTTAATGCAAAATTGAGGATTGATCTAATGGTAAGGAAGACATGCTCCTCTCGTAGCACTGTGGATTGGGATGCCCAGTGGGAAAACCACCTGCTGGATATTAAAACATTTGTCACCAAGTGCCATGACTGGTCTACAAGCACTGTTCATCTCCTGCAGCTTTGGGCAGAAACAGGTCTCTTTCTGTTCTGGCAGTCATTAAACTCATGATTGCTCTGTCTGATGGTCATGAAATGTTAGAAAAGCAATCCTGCTTTCTTGATGAAAAGGGTAAATGAGCCAGGAAGCCTGACTGATGGAGAAGGGAGGGAGCTAGGCAGCTGCAGGGTTGAATCCAGGCAGTTTCCAAGCAGAAGGCAGATGGTTCTTGAGTGTATTGGCCAGGTTAAGACTTGGGAATATCAGATACGAGTGCAAAGAAGAAAAGGCTGATGACAGCTCATTGAAGAAGGTTACTCTAGCTGTTACACTGGAGTAATCATGTTCAGGTTTGCTGGTTAACTTATGGCTGTTGGCTCTCATTAGCTAGACCACAGTCTGAATCCCTTCAACTTAAACAACCATATAGTCTGCAATTTTGTCAAGTTCAGTTTACAGTAAATGTTAGAATTTCCTCACTCTCTTGAATTTTTACCTAGTGCATCTCACCATCCTGTAAGGGAGTTGACCTAATATTTTGCTTCTGTTCTCAGCACGGAAGATATTGTGTAGCCCCGATGTGGGTGCCAGTCTGAAAGTTGTGCAAGACAGAGTAAGCAGGTGTGGCTCACTTGCGTTAGACCTTCAAGTTTACTTATCTGTGAATCCTTATTGCCACGTGGCTTACAGCGTTATTCCATTGTTCCTATTGAAGTGTTTGCTTTGCTGAAATGCTACAAAGGAAAGCCATGTGTTCGCATGTACAGATGCAGTGAATGCAGTAAATGTTGGGCAATGTAGCAGGACTTTTTTAGTGCTATAAGCTTGGCAGAACTAATGACTGTAGCATACGGGCAGATCCTCAAGTTAGATCTGCTCCCAGCTAAACTAATCTTCTTTATCTCATGCTTCAGCAGTTGTGGGTTGACTGTGAGAGATGCATTTAGAAGCTTGTCCCATAATCATATGGGATGGTAAAAGAATTCCTGACATACTTTCCTTCCCATGGGATGGCAACATCTGCAGTAGAAAATGTTTTCAAGTGGGTTTCAGTCTTACTTTCTACAAATTCTTCTTTTAAGGCTTCCTGAAAAGAAAAAGATAAAAAAATGTCCAAAATGCAAAATGATTTTTATTTCTGTCCTCTCTCAAACTAGTAGGATATTTGCAAAGGAGAGATGTACATTATCTGAGATAAACACCAGTTTTAAGACAAAGTCTTGCCAGGTGTTGTCCTGCCAAGTGCTGCAGTGATGAAAAGTGGACACAGCAGCACCATGAGTGTGATCTGTGAAAAGAATCTAATTTGATACATTCTCTATAGGTACGAAATATGCTGAACTAAATCGCTCAGCTGCACATTTATAAGCAGAGTTGCATTTATTCTTTTCTTTCATTCTGCTCTGACAACTGCTGCCATGCCTTACTATTGAATGCTTCCGTATGAATACTTTACTGTTAAACTAAATCAGTTGCACATCCTGTTCAAGAGATCACCTCGAGGGCATGTGGCTAAAATGGTTATAATTCTCACTGTAAGAAACATCTGATTTTCCAAGGGTCCAACAGTTACATAGTGTCGTAGGACAGGAGACATATGGCTGATGAGATTATGTGAGGAAATACACCTTAGTGCAATGTTGAAGGAGCCAAGACAGTGAGGCAGCCCATTTATTTCTGGGCAGTTTCATCAACTCATCAATAAGAATGAGTTCAGGTCCATCCTTCTTCAATCCATTAAACATAATAGATATAAGAATGTAAATAGCCCCAAATAACACAAAATAATAGTATTTTGAAGATATGTGCTAGCTGGTGGGAAAATAAGAGAGCACACTAATAGTTTAAGAAGTATTTTTTGCTGCTACTACATACAGAACTTTTCACATCCCAGCATTACACTCCCATTGATAAAATGAGCTTTCTCTTTTTATAGTCCGTACCACTGCTGCAAGTCATATGATTTCTTGTCTTGTGTCCCTTGAAACTCAAGTTCCTTCAGTTTTAAAGCTTCACATCTATTTCCAAGTCTTACATTATCTGAACTAAACCACTGAATTAGTGTTTGTCTTGGAAAAAGCTTTTGTAATAGTGTGAATGAAGAGTCTTCAATCAGTGTTAAAAGAAAAACAGAGAGTGTAGCAGATTGTATTTCTACTTTCCGTAGCAGTCAAAACTGTGAAGTTCAAAAGTCAGAGGACAGAGTGAGCTCCATGTATCATCCATTATCTTGGGTTTGGCTCATGGTGACTTTAACAGCTGGGGTTGGCAGAGGCATGAGCATGGGGACTGCATACCTTACACTACCAGCGCTTTGTTATGTCTTTTCACTGGGAGGTGCTAGTATAATAGTATTATTTTAACCATAGCAGCTACACATGGAAGGTTGGCTGGTGCTGGAGTACTGTGAAGTGTAAAAATGGGTCAAAGTACTTTTTTTCCATTATATATTCCCAGGGCATTACATATTCCCAGGGTGGAGGCGAGAAGGAGAGCATAAACAAATGAACGCTTGTGCTCAGCAATGTAGAGTTAGCGTAGTCTCAGGGAAGACAATGAGAGGCAGAGCAGGAGTCTGACCACACGCTGTGCTGCTGTCCTAACTGACAGTCAAGTCTACTGGGGCAGGGAATACACAAAGCCTCTTTCTTAAGTTGTCCGAGATCTTTTTCATTGTAATACACCCCAACAAGCTGTCCGAACCTTGTGCCATTATCCAACAGAACAGACTAGCTCTATATTAGCTCTTCAAACCAGATAACCAGAGTAAGCACTTCAGAGTAGAAAAAAGACTGCTAAAAGAAACGTCGAATGATACAGTCCTCATGCAAAACATGCTGACTTTGTGGGCCAAGATTAAGATCCTCTGACAATAAATACAACAAACAACAGAATTGTAAATAACTGACCGAAAGGACAAAGCTGACTACAAATAAATCACAACAATAAAAGGGAGACTACTATAATTCTTCCTCCTGGCTTTTTTTCCACCTACTCTGCCACATGGAAGGAGAATTAATGTGCGCACACCCTCCGCGTTGCTCCAGCATTGCACTGCCATACACAAAGCAGCTGAAATGCAGATCGTATATATTTTGCTTCTGCTGGCAGCTCCTAACACCTCATCAAAGGCTAATAAGGTATCTTGGATGCTTCATCTGGTTTGTTATCTTCCTGATGGCATTATCATTCCAGTGAGAAAGGCACTGAATTCAGCCACCTCAGAGATCACCCATCGCTTACAGCCATGCAAGCAGGGAAGGCACATCCAGAATTATGGTCCCCCTGCAAGTTCTTCCTCCTCTTGCTGTCACCACAGACATGTACACCTTTAGAGACTATATGTACCATTTTCTTATTGAAAGAACTAATTTAAAATTGACAGGGCAGCTATTTTTCTTTCCCAGTCCTTGCAGTAAGGGTGGCCTTAGTACACTGGGAAGGGAAGTGCTCACCCTGTTATTTTACGTGCTGTGCACAGTCTGTGTTAAGTAGGCTTCAGCTGACAGCATGAAAACACTTGGATTTACACATCACTAATGCTCCACTACAGTATATGGGCCTCTTCCTCAAGTAGCTTCTGCAGAACAGTGCCCTGAAGAGCATAATATGACCACTCACAGACTAAAGCTGCCCACTGGAGATTTGCCATGCCAAGATTCAGGCTGTTCTTTTTCAGCACTGGCATCCAGCCTAACTGCCCAGCAGGCTTTAAAATAAGGTGGAAATTGGTACCAGTCTTTCTAAGATGCCATACCCATGCGATTATTTATTAAAAGATTTATATCTTGTTAATGATCTCAGAACCACCCACAGGTTGTTTTGCTTTAGAATCTGTACTTGTAAATTGATGATTAGGAAGTAACACGAGATTTATTCCAGTGAAGCACTATTTTCTCTTTAATTAATACAGGAATTTCAGGGAAAGACACTCTTATCTCTGTCTCCTTAAGGGGAGAGTGAATCTTCATCTCAACATCGGTAAACTTTAAAAAACAAGCACCGTTTGGTCAGTATATATTAATTTTATAAGTGTAGGTAGTCCAGATAGTTTGTTACTGGGATTCTTTGCTCCTTGTCTTCAAAGGTTGCAGTGAGCTTCACAGATTTGGATAAAATAGAGCTCAAGGGCAAAAAAAAGTGTCTGAGCGAAAAAAAAAGGTTTGAGAGGGTGAGAGTGTCTAGCGGCTCAGCTAGGTGTCATGCTGTCTTTACGTGGTACACTCACTGTGGTTAATTGTGTCTCGAGGTTGATTAGAGAAGAACAGGAGGAGATCACTGTTCTGTGGATCTTGCTGCAAGATAGCAACATGACCGACAGGCAGCCTTCACAGCCTAAAACAGCGAGGAGGAGTATGGCAAGTAGGCAAATTCAGGTCGAAGAAGTCAACAATGCAAGCAAAGTCCTAGATCAATGGAGATCTGGTGAACTAAAGGGAACTCCTGTGCATTTTGCATGGTAGGTGTTTATGAGAAATTAATCTCCTTGGGTGCTGCAGTGAATTTGATTACTGAAGCTGTAGTAGGCTCTGCCACAGGTGTGTGACACAGCATGCTCCATGGCCATGTTTTTCCAAACTCTTCGGGTTAGAAACCTGGCAGGATCACACAGGGACTCCCTTTGCAGCCCTTGGCAAGGTAATAGACGTGTGCCAGATTCTCCCAGATAGAAATCTAGTGAGACTGTGCCTACCTTCAGGTGCTTGGTTTATATAGAATAAAATAAGCTTTTAGCCCTGAAAAGAAGCTGGTGAATAACTGGCAACTCAAAGAGATCGCTGAGGAGACGTCATGGCTACAGTAAAAGGGGCAGAGGATTCAAGTATTAAGACAAATCAGTGCTTGTGTAGTGAAATATATGTCTGGTAAACTGTATGTTTGGCAAACACTTCTATGTAGTTTGTAAAAGTAAGTGAGGTGGTTTTGAAGGTGGTGATGTTATGTTCCTCGTTTTCTGGGGATCCAATTCGAGACATCTAAGCTAATGTTTCTGGTGTGCAGATGTGGCAAGCTCTCTATTGCATTGACATCTGTTCCAAGTGGAAATGTGCTATACATAGTAATTGCTTTAAAAATTCAAGCCTTATGCTGCTTAAACCAGGCAACCAAAACAAGATAGCACATTTGGCAGTTATGGAAGACTCGTGAGTCTGAGGAAGTGCAGCAGGGAGTGCAGGAGGTATGCAGTGAAGGAAGGGAACAAAATAAACTACTCAATAGTGGCAGTGAGCACTGCCTGTTCCTGTCCAAGGCATATGGCTCTATAACGAGAGTCTGTACCATAGTACATATATGCACGCATGCCAAATAAAGACTGCCTGGCAATTGCAGAGGAAACCTTTATTCTGGTACCACCTGATTGTTGAATCCTTACTTCACAAACTTAATGTCCTTTTGTATATAGGTTTTGGGAGACTTGACACCGTTAATTTGCATTGCAGAACTCCTTGAAAGTAGGAGCTTGTTACATTAGGCACTGTGCAAACCTGTAAAAAAGGATGGTCCAGGCCAAAGAATCTGTAATTTAAATATAACAAAGTACTTGATGGGTGAATATAGAAAGCATATGTGAGGCGCTGAAAGAAAAATGTCTCTCAGATATATTATAGTGATCTCTCCTGTCCCATATCAAAGCTAAAATACAGCAATTAATTAATAGTGGTAGAAAATGGTCATACATTGTTCAGCCTCAGTTTTGTACTGACACTGAACAGGTTAAAGATCCTTTAATCATCACGAGACAGCATCCCTTTCTACAGTCATACTTTCTTTAATAAAAACTATTTGTATCATATTTAAAAACAAATCACCTCCTACTAGTTCATTGGAAGCAGACAGTAATGTACCATGGGGTGCCTACTACAGGAGGGCTCTGAGCCTGGAGCCACCCAAAAATTCAATAGAACTGTCCTACGAATAGCTTTGAAACCAAAGATTCTTGAGGCCTTCTTAAGTTTCCCTATGAAATCCTTTTGTGCTTTTCCTGACCAACCAAAACAACGAAGTACAAGTCCGTGCAAGTCAAAGAGCTGCAGGAAAACCTGGTGCAAGTCAAAAAACAAAAATTCCAATGTTGGTGGGCTCCAGAGCTGGACTGTTGTGAACTCTGTGAAAATCTAACAAAGCAACCCCCTAATGTTCACATAGGACATGTAAACAGAGAGCCACGTCTGCAGCAATCGGACTGGGCTTCTTCCGTGGGGCTGTTACTGCTTTAGCCAGACCACATGCACGACAAAGTAAAACATATCTTTGTCTTTCATCGGCCTTACTTCTTTCAGAATTAAGTGCAACATGAAGCTTAGATTTGAGGAGGTGATGGACAGAACTACATGCAGGCTGCTTTCTCGTGTATAGTTACCTTTTTTAGCAACAGAAGAAGTAAAAAATTAATAAAGATTGTTATTATTCCTTTTCCCCTAATCCTTCTCACCCCAGCTTTTTGTCTCTTCAGCAAAAGGTCAGTCTTTTGAAGCATGATTTAAACTGTGCACCCATAAAAAGAGAAAAGCAAAACCACACAGATGCTGGATGTTAAAAATACGCTCACCTGTAAACCATGCACTCCTCTTGTGTCAAATACGTACTCCCTTGCTGAGGTCTGGTTATCTTGCACTATTTTGTGAGATATCTTTGCATGAAAAGAGCTGATATAAATGACACCTCAGAGGAGCAAATGAAGGAACTAAGATCCTGATCATGTTCCTCTACAAGACAACTAGTGAGATGGAGCCTCAACGAAGATCCTTAAAAAGAGAGCCAAACTTAAAGATTATGGCTTGGGAGGTGTCAGGCTGAATATCTCTAAATTCCCATGGTTCTGCTAGAGGAGATCCACATGCTTTGCTGCTGCTTCTCTGATGGCACAGAGTAACGGAGACCTCATGCAATGTTCTCCTGCTAATCTCAAAACTCCACTTCTAAGCAGCCCCCTAGTCTGGCACCAGCCTGAAAAAGAAGCCCTATTAGGCCATAGTAGCATCTCGTGATGACCCATGAAAGCTCAAGCCTGCAGTAGACTTGCCACAAAGCACAAATTAAACAATTTGTACACTGTGAACATCAAGTAATAACAAAACTGAGTGCATGTAAAATGCAGGAATTCCACTCCTCACAGAAGGGAGCATTGCTTGAGGCTTGGTAGTGCCAAACCCCTGGATGTGGATATGGTGACTAATGGATTCAATGCTCAGCAGTTCACCTCTGGAACAGCTTGGAAATGGAGGTACGATAAGGAAGGGTGTTACAATGCTTGCTTTCACCATCTTCCTCTGTGGGAACATTCCCTTATCCTGAGAGCCCTGAGTGATCTGCAAGATAAAACAGCTGGCGTATGTGTGGAAAAGTAACACACTGCTACTGAAGCTTCTGCAAACACTGGAGATGTGGGAAAAACCTCCCCCTGCACCTCTGTCTGGTGTAGGCAGAAGATCAGTAAAGACAAAGTTGTTGCTTGCAGGCGAGCTGTGTTGCAGTGAACCAATCTGTATGCTTTGTACTAAGATGCATTAGGTTTACTGGCAGTGTGTAATATTCTTAGTGTGGCAGTAAAACACTTCAGTTTTCCAACTTTTCATCCACTGAGGCTTTTAAAAATCCTGTGAATTTATCTCTAGTCATTTGCAAGGACATTTTAATGGAGAAAGAGACATCATTATAGATTTCTTTACCTCAAACAACAGGGAAGCAGGGTACCCACTGGCAAAAACAAAGCCAGAAACAAGAGAAAAATTCTCTAGGGGACCAGGAAAATACAGTTCTGCCTAGAGATAGTATTTTTTATTTAAAGCTTTCATTGTCTAATTTTCCGACTGAGGCTTCTGCTGTGTGAGAATGGGCTGTGTATTGTGTATGTTTTGTTTTTTGTGGTTGTTTTCTCAGGGATGTTTGGTGTCCTAAAGGAATATACAAACTACAGATGGTGCCCAAAGCAAAGAAATGTGGAATGTAGCTTGGAGTGCGACACAAATGGAGTGCCTGAAAGCCTCCATGTCTGCTCGTGTGGGCCAGGGGAGCAATGCAGAATAGAAAGACTCTGCTCCTATTACGTTATATCAAACTGTTTGCTGAAAGACTGTTCGTTTCCCTTTTCTTTCTCTCCATTGCCCAAAAAATTGAAACATTTAAAAGCTCAGTTTGAATAGCAGAATGTGTAGTACATTCTTGTCTGGCCTGATGGAACTATGTCTGTGCTGTGGGGGATTGTTGAGGTAATTCTTTATTGACCCTGAGTAATTCTGGGAGCTTATTGTATAAAATTCCAATGAACTGTATTGTTTCAAAACTATGTTTAATTTAATATCTATTTTAATTAACTTATATATTCCCTATGCTGGAGAATGATAACGTGGAAAGACACCTCTCAGATTATAGCCAATGGATTTCATGGGTTACTTTCCAGTGACTTAAGCTATTTTAAAATTATTATTTTGGATTTAGATTTAAGAGTCTTTATGTACAATTAAAGCTCATTTTTAAGCAGTAAAAGCGATTTTTTTTTTTAAAGGCGGTTTCTCATATTGTTAAAGAAAATTAAGAGTTACTGTATCATCTTTGGGATTTATTCATTTTTTACTTTTGCTTTCATTTGTCAAAAAAATGTATTGTCTAAATGAAGACATCATAATTCTAGTAAATAAAGGGGAACTAGTTCCTGCCATTTGCAGTCTCATACTGAGGCATCTACCAGCTCTTCTGTGCTAAGTTCATTTACATTGTGGCTGCAACAAAACAAGCAAACAAACAACTGATTGGAACATAAATGTTTTATCTTGCAAAAAACGTTGAGATTGTGTAGAAGAGAAACACTTTGGATCAAGATGGAAACATAGGCTGTTAATTATTTTGAAGAAACTAAATTCTGAAAAATACGTTGAGTTTTCTCCAAAAGTTTAAATAAAATACAATCTTTCTAAAGTGAAGCATATCCAAATGGATAATTCAGGCACTCTCAAACTCAATTGTTTCTATTTCATTAAAGAATTTTTTGGAATGGACAAAATAGTCACCTAGGTATCGTCACGAACCCTCTTTCAGAACCCTTAATTGTAAAATCCTTTAGCCTATACCATTACACAAGATGCCAACTTATTTTTTCTTCATCAGCTGCAAGGGCAGTGGGACCTGGCTAAAAAAGGTCAAAAAGGACATGTGATGTGATCCAAGCACAAATATTTTTTAAAATTCAGCTTTAGAAAATGTCGAAGCTGTATAATACTGCTTGTATATGATTTAACACCTATGAGATAGCAATGCAAACAAAGAGCAACTGAGTGATTTAAGTGCAGTCAGAACATGAGGTTGCTGATGTAGCAAACACAGTCACATATCTTGAAGATGTACAACTTCTGGAATACAAGTAATCACATTTGCTAGATAATTTAATTCAGATGTTTTGTGGTTACTGGAAAACAAACAAAGACCACAAACCGAGAGAGAGGCCTAAATATCCTCTAATGATTTATTAGGAAAACTTTCAGCCTACGTAAGTGGTCTGATAAAATTGAATTAATAACTAAGATATGGAACACCGTAAAACAGACATTTTTGCCTTACAGTTCAGTGTAACCGTATCCTACAGCAACATTCTGAAAACTCAAGCAGATGTTCTTTAAATAAATTGTTTCATGAAACATGCTGCTCTTTTCTTTTGAGAGGAAATGTCCCTTTGGTTAGGCTGTAATGGAGATATTTACTGACTTCAATGGATGGCAGAAAGGAAACTATAACCATATTGATTAAAGCAGACATTTTGAGCTCAAAAGCAATAATAATAATAGTAATAGATCTGAAGACCTTAGTGAGATGAAAATTTATTCTTTGGTACAGCTCCGTAGCTGTAACTGCAAGAACAGTAAAATGTTTGTTCTTTCTTAGGGCCGATGTGGAGCACTGATCCCAAACCACAGTCCCATGCCATGACACCCAACTGCAAGGTGAGTCGGAGAAACATCAGGGCGCGTATTCCGAGTGTTCCATTGCCAACACAGTGAGGGTTCTCTGATAGAGAGTTCAATAGGCTCGTCTTGGTACCATGGAGGGAAAGTGGGAAACTTGATTCTCTGGATGTTATCAGGGTTCCATGCTCCAGTGAGGGAATATGTGTGATCCTAATCTAACCAGTGCATGAGTGAATGGAGAAGACCCCTACTGGTTTTGGTGGCTGCTGGCAATTTGCTAAGGGATCAACGGTGTTCAAACTGAGTAAAAGCAGCAGAAGACTATAGCCTGGGTGAAGGGAATGGTGTAATATTGGCAGCAGTTCACGTAGTCAGAGAGCTTTTCTTTCCATGCTGGTTAAGGACAAATCTATTTCAGTATGCTTGTAGGTTGCAACAAAATATCCATTCCTTGCTTCCAGTGTTTTTTGAAAATCCTTTGTGGACAGGTTTCAAGCTGTGTCAGCCAACTGGGTAGGAAGTCAATTTTCAAAAGTCTTTTTTTACTAAAAAGTGAAAGTTTCAAAATCTTATATGCAAAACCTAAAGCTGCAATGTAGCCTGGGCAAAGCTCTTATTGTTTAATTGCAATTTTGATTTAAGAAATAATCAGTTCTCCAGATCCTTAAAGATTGTAGCGTGCTGAGATGAATGACTAATTATTTAAGCAATCAAATCTCTCTCAACTGATTTGTTTGCTATCCTAATGTTCAACTCTCTTGAGGAAGACTCTTCTGTGACATGTCCTTTGGGAATGGACTGTCTTCTAAGTCCTGCAGAATGCACATGGCAGTATTGTGATCATACAGGGGAACAGATGGTAATGTTAGTATTAGGAAAGGATCCTCCAGTAGGCTGGAAATATGGGGAATACTCAATTTAGTCGTCGAAAGATGACATTCACAATTATTAGCAGGCCATAAATATGAATAATTCGGTGTCAGATTCTCTGTAAAACAGGGGTGATATTTATCACGAAGAAAACTCATTGTGTTAATGTATATAAGAAAGCCACAGATATGAGCTATGTTATCAGCAATGTATTTTCCCTGTACAATCACAATAACTTAATTAGTACTCCAAACAAACATATTTCATGTTTTTTGAAATATGGCTGCTGTTTATAATAGCTGCTGTTTATAACAGCTATCTGCACATGCCCGCACATACACCTCTACATCCTCTTCATCTATTCGTCCTTTAAAGTGACTGTCAGTTCTTGCTGAAAATTTCTTTTAACATTGAGACTGTGTTTTATCTGTAAGTGTGCAAATTTCCATTTGATTTTGGTTATTAAAAAAGAAGGTAGATGGCTTAGAGCTCTGACCTGTTTTATATAGAGACTGAAATAAAAAAAAAAGCAATAGAAAAACATTTTGCACTGTTCTCTGATTGAAACAGAGAGCCTACAGTTACAGAGCAGCAGCCACAGCATGTTGAAATTATTTTCTCTGATGTTTGGCAGTACCAGTTTTCAAAGTAGGTGAAGTCCACTCTGGTGCAGAAGGCAACAAACTCCCGTTTCTCTGCATCAACTAGTTCTGTGTGGAAAGCACCAGTTTAACAGCCCTACAAGAGGGTCAGCACATTATTTTGCCATGGCAGAGAAAGGGTATTCATGGCACCAGCAATCAGCAATGTGGCTGGATGGGAGAGAACACACGTAGGGTGTGTGAACACACAGATGAACTGGCCTTAAAATATTGTGTGTGGGGCACAAAGAGGCTGTGGTTAAAATTCCCAGTGTGTTGGTTCCCATAATGTCTGTGAGTGGGAACATGTGGCTGTAGTGTTCCAGAAGTTTTCTCTGCACATTGTTTTTATTATTCTGATGTACAATCTCCAGTTTGCTTGTGCTTTTGTGATTTCCCTCTATATCTCTGGTTGGAGCGAATAAGCTAAAACCTTTTGCCATTTGGCGAAATAACAGTGATTTATGTTCTCTTCGTTATTTATTGACATTTATTTCTGCCTTAGGGATACTTTCTGTTTGGTAATTGATTGATTTAGTTTTCAGCTCTAGGAAACCTGTTCAGTGATGACTGAGCCACACGTCTGTGATGTAGGAGCATAAACATGGCATGAATATAAAACCAGAGAATTTCACTGGAAACAACTGTATTTGTAGGCATAAAATGATTAAGTAAATTGCCATCAGGCACTAAGGCTGCCTTTGGCAAGCTGCTGGAAATATGGCAAGAAACAAGCATCTATCAAACTCTGAATTCTTATCATGAAGGAACTTCATGAAAGTGTTGGTATTTGCTTTTTACTTGAGAGATGAATAGAAATTACTTGCTTGAGTTCATCAGGAATGCATGTTGTAAATGATGTAACAAACACCTGCATCTGTGCTCATTTTTGTAGTCATATATATTTCAGTGGAGGTATTCATAAATGGGGCCTTTTCTGGTGGAAAAAAATTTCACAGAGCTTTTTATTTTTTTAAAGTTGATGCAGAAATTCAAGGGAAGAGAATTTCAAAGACATCCCCAATTCTTGTACGTAATATGATTGATAAATGGTAAATTTGTATTTGATCTTTTGAAAACAACTTATGAGAAAAAGTTCAGAAAGCTCGAAAGCCCCTAAAATTCTTTCCCCTAGAAACAATTCAGACTGTTTGAGGGAGTTGTTTGTTTAATCATCAGCATCAGACATCTCTTTTATGTGTTTGGCAAATTGTTACTTTTTTTTTTTTCATTTTGATTTGATTAATTAGACCACAATGAAGACATTGGAATATAATGGACTGGTTACTTCTTCCTTTGTTTGAAAAATAAACATTTGGTTTGAGATCACATTTTTCCACTTGAGTGCATGAGAATATACTTTCATGGGACTTGATTTTTGAAGATTTATTTGCAAAATGTCACACATGTTTCTGTTTAGCTTGCTTTATTTGCAGTTATGATTTCTTTTATATTAATCTGTATTATTTGAACCATGTTCATATTCATTGGAATATACTATTTAGCAACTTTCAACTGCTGAGCCCTCTGATACTAGGACGATGAGAAATCTGTCAAATTCATGAGGAAAAAATAAAGAAAAAAATACCAATTTTTTTCAGCAATTTTGAATCTTCCATCTCATGGCACACAATTTTTACAATCATTAAAGAGTTCTGTGGCATAACCATGTGAAATTATGAAAATATATGCGGTGAGAGTATTACGGAGTGATGACAGCTGATTCCTAATTTTGTCATTTGTTATATTTCTTGTCTTTATGAACAGCTTGAGATAAGCTGATTTTTGTGGTTGGTATATTCATAGTTAACATGTTGCTATATTTCTTGAGACACGTGTACTCTGCAAAATATTTTAACCAGTGGAAGCGCCTGTCTGAACTAAATAAAATAAGGATAATTTAGGACATACTGAACCCATACAAAAATCCCCCTTCCCCCTCTTCTGCATCTGCATAAGGAATGAGCCATGAGTCAAACCAGGAAAACAAGTTTGACTGCTCCGTTTGCAGACCCACTGAATACAATGGAGAAAGATGGAGTGAAATAAGGAAAAGATTCAGCTACAAACAAAAGTTTAGATTGTTTACCTCTTTTGTCTGGTCTGTGAGTCAGGCTAATTTAACATTGTAATTTAAAGAGCCAGAAAGGAAAAAAAAGAAAAGCCTCACCAGCGTGCTTTGACATGACATTTACACTCCACATTAAAGTAACAACTTTAGTATTTGTTGGTAATCAAAATAAGGGGTAGTTCTCCAAAGCCTCATTTCAAAATGTTCCCTGCTTGCTAGATTATACCTTATTATTGAATAATAACCTGTGATCAAATACTGAAATGACAGTTGAGAATGGGCCTGAAAGTTCCCCATCATTAGCATGTTCTTCTATTTTAATTTTTTGTGTGTGTGTTTTTTACGGTATGTAGCAAGTATTTCCACATTAACATTTAAATATTTCACTTTCTATCTGTAGTTTGACCTTATTCTTATATCTTTCAGCCTTTCATGACATTACAGTTGTCTGGTAAATCCACAGTTCTCTGTTTCCTTTGAAGTAGTGAATTATTATACAGTATGAACTAGATTATCCATAAATTATCTTCCATGAAAAACAAATTGTGAGATTCTTGAGAGCCTGGGCACACACTCTAGATCAAGCTGCAAGGTCTGGTTTAGTACTTGCTCTAAGATTATGGAAGTGAATTTTCCTTGGCTGGTTTTAAGAAGTATCTCCAGACACAGGCACCTCAAGTCAGCATATGAGCAACAATCTTCACAACAAGCAGCATTTAATTTGTTTTCTCTGAAGAGTGATTTCATCATCTGAAAGCAAAAATTGTCCCTGCTCTAAGAATAGTCAGTCAGTACTAAAAGGAAGTTCCAAAGTCCAAAATTTTGCTTTTTAGCTCCAAGACTTGATGCCTTAGTGATGGTAGTAAGGAGGAGATAATGTCCCAGGTTCCTTGAAATCGTATGGTCATTTAGGGATATTACCTTTCATCTAAAAAGAGATGTTTCCATCTTGTAGTTGTAAAAGAAAGGCTAAAGTCTATGAAAAACCAAAGCAAATAACCTGTGCACAACTGACTTCTGTTGCATAAACCCTTATGCAAACATGAGTACATAATGATTTAACGACTTGTACATTCCTCATGATTTTTAATACAGCTCTCATACGGCTGATTTGATGTGAAATGCTGGAGTTTGGACTGGAGTGGTGCCTTGGCCTTCTCTGCATTCTGGTAACATGGATATCTGGATTGCGAGACGTGGTCTGAATCTGTTAATAAGTAGCCCCAGGATTACATACAAGTGAAGCATCCTTGCATCTATACTCAAGACTACAAAATCAAAACAGTGTGAAAATTAATGTTTCCTATATCATCTCAAAACCAAACATTCTAAAATAAAGGAACAAACAAACAAAAAAAGTTGGATATTTTACCAGCCAGAAGTCTAAATGAAGAAGAGTGTTGTCTGAAGATTTATGAACCCTGTAATTCTGCATGTGGCTCCTGTTACTTGTTTCCTCATAGGACATCACCAAACTCTGTTATATCACAGGGCTTGCAATGAAAACAGCTTTGAAGCAAACAGCAACATCTCCACTGCACTCTTCAGTCTCCTGTTTGGGGAAAATACACTGTCCGCTTTGTGCGTGATCGTTCAGCTTTCCTTAACGGATACCTCCAGTGGACTGATCTTTTGTTCTTGTACTGGGCAAGTGTTTAGAAGCTTATGGTCCATGGTTCCTAATAACTTTTTCCACTCCACAGAGATTCGGATGGTGCCCTTAGGAAATGTGTGATTCAGTCATTCCAATTCTCTTTTAATTATTAATTTCTACTCTTCGTTTATATTTCATTGAACTGCAGAAAATCTCCAGTCATCACAGTGCCACTTCCATCTCTTAACAGCCTGAAATATTTATTAAACTCATTAAGCTCCAGTCTCAGTAGCTAATTACAACAAACGTATGTTTATGGAAACAAATCTAGCCATGAAGATTAAATTTAAATGAGTGCTAAAAACTACTTGCCTTCGGAGATTTTTGTTTTTCCTCTTTTTAATTTGTCATGCTGATTTGTAAAGCTTCCTAGTTATTCTGGTTGCATTAGCACTGTTGATAATAACAGACACTGTTTGTCTTGGAGAAGTGCCAGTATTCTAAGTACATATCTAATTTGTCCAGACAGTTTTAAAGTCTCTTGAATTTAAATTATAAGTTTAACCTGAAGAGATGGAACAGCTAATTACAGATTAAATTTGGAATGAGAATTTTTTAAACAAAATGAACTAGCAGAAGTCTTTGAAGTTAAGGGCACTGAACAAATTCTACCCCTTTCGTATAACGAATGTCACCAACCCATGTATTCGAGCAGGGCTCTCAGAGGATGGAGTGTGTGGATCAGATGCTATTTAAAAGTTTCAACAGACCTTGTGTAGCTTATTTTGAGGCCACTGCTAATGCTAAACCTATGTGTGTATATTTACTGGGATAGAAAACCACTTCACCATTGCTGGAGGCTCTTCTGGAACGCTGTCCAAGTCAGGCTGCCTCTGAAAGCATCCTCTAGAGGACCATCTTCCTCTCCAGGAACTATAGATAGGCTGCTGGGATGAGCTCTTTAGGCTGTGATAGGTGGCATTCTAGAGCAGTCTTCAATCTTGCACTGTCTTCCACAACAAAATCCTCAGTAATGTTTCAGCAAAATCTTCCATTGAAGACAGAAAAGTGTTTAGACTGCCGTAGTGAAAGTGTTAGCTACTTGAATACTAACTCTTACTTGCTAAGGGTAATTGCTTTCAATTCTACCTATCAGCCTTTCTGGAAGCTGTTCCCAAAAGTATCGATGTACCTGCACAGTGACTCTCCAAGAACCATTGGAATAATTCTGTGTATGTAGGCTGTACAAAACTTTCTCTCCTCTCTCCTTCAACAGAAAAGGAGCAAGCTCTTTCCCTCAAGAAATTCTGGCTGTAGGATTTACTGGGTATTACAGTTTGTTTATGGGTACAGACAATAAGAGACATCCAGATTGAATTAAAAAGCCTCTTGGATTGCTTTATATTCCCTAGAGAAAATTTGCTACTGGAGCACATTGCTCCAGTTCTGTTGATTTGTTACACTCTGAGCTGGCCTGAAATTCTGCCTAGCAATAAGCTTCCACAAAACATGACTTCAGTCGAGCTATACCGGTTCACACCAGCAGAGACTTTGGGGAGAATCTGGCCCCCTGTTCACAGCCAGGAGCCTGTGAAGTCTCACTGATGCTTTTTAATAAACTGATACCCTGTTTTACTACAAATACGTTGCTATGAAGTGGTGTGAAATTCAGAGCACTGTGTGAGAGTTGTCATTATGTAGATTAACAGAACATGAGTCAGGAAGATTCTCTTCTGAATGAGAAAGGTAGTGTAGGAATTTTATTGTCATTTACAGACTTTCATTTCAGTTTCAGTAGAGTGAAGGATCTGGAGCATGTACAAAACTGAGCCTATCGTGACTGGGCAATGATGGAACTATAATGCTACACTTCAGTGATATATCGCTGAATATTACAGAATTTCCACGTTTCAGAGTTATATAGCAGCATGAAAAATCCAAAAGCTTAGCTATAAAAGATAGCAGCAGGTCTAAGAAAACAAGGCATAAAGAAATAACAGTTATATGCTGAAACAGAAGTTTTAAATAACATCGTTCAGCTTGAGAGTCAAAAGGTGGAAGCCAGAGATTCTTAAAAAGACAAAAGGCCTTCCACATAATCATCCTCGCAATGCAAATATTCATTGATTTTTTTTACTATAGATGTTTACTTCTTGATTTATATGTCCATGACTCTGTTTTCTACTTTTTGTATGAATTGAGTTCAGCAAATGCCCTGGAAGATGCTACGGAAGAGAATGGAAGCTGAAGGTGAGTGTGCAGGCTCATTACTGGCATCTGCTGGGTGGAATTTCAGGATTACTGGCCAAGGGAATTTGCCTTGACTTGCTTCTTGGCTGCAGTGAAGGCAGGATATAAAATGTTATGGTGTGTAGAACAGAAGAATTCCTTTATGTACATACTAGATTTAGCATATCCTTCGGATGTGTGTAGCAAGTTCCACCATTTCCACACTGACTGCTTTTCAGGCTAGAGCATGCAGAGGGGCTGTTTGCAAAAGTCACCAGATAAGTGCTTCTGAGTTTGTGATTGCCTGAATCCTGCCCTTTGAATTTAGAAAAATTGCTTAGCATCATTTTCAGAGTGTTTTAAAAATATTTGTGGGTATGCTTTGAGTTAGGTTATTTAGACAGATAAGCTTGGAGTTGAACATGGGGTGTCCCTCTGGCATTGTATGCTGTAATGGGACAGATTATAGGAAAAAGTAGCCTTTTTTTTTTTTTTTTTCAATCCCAAGAAATAGGAGTCAGATAAGATATCGTAGCTCGATAGCCATCAGTGTGCATTGCCAAATAAAATCAGATTTTATCTGAAAGTGTTTCTGTGCCAGTCAATAACTATGTGCAGATCTTGGGTCATGGTACAATGGCATTAGACAGGGCTCAGAGAAGTAGGCATACAGACAGCGTAGCTTTTTGGCATGCGGTCGTTCAGCTACACTAGAGTAGCATGTTGCACTAACCATTCCAAATCCAGTTATTTCCTCTAGTATACTAAAATATTAATGGTACATTGCTGAGAGTAGAATTACTTCATCATTGGACTGCCCAGTTTTATAGTCCAAGGCGGGGAATGCGTGGGTGCACAGTAAGTGTACATCCTGGAGTTCCATGCTTTTTGGTCACTCTGAATATGAAGGACTGTCTTTCCCCATCTGAGGACTGCAGAGACTGTTCAAACTACAAATACATTGAAGTGCGTTTCCAAAAGTGCTTAAAATCCTTAAAATCTATAGTTAAGGTCAAGATTTTTAGTGTATATGAATCAAACACATCTATTAGCCTGGAAAGAAGATGGTTTATTGGATTTTTAATATTTCAAGGAGTATCTCTCCCTCACAAACACCAGCACTTCTGTCCCTCTTTAGACAACAGTAGACAATGACATACTTTTCTAATCTCTTTCCTGTGAGCACTCAGGGCAATAATATTAAGTTCTCCATTTCAAGTATCTATGGATTCAGTTCCCTTTTTTTTTTCAGACCTGATACAAACGTTATCTTCAGATGTTTTTATAATAATACCATTATGCATATCAAATGAAATTTCTGCTTACACAGTTTACCTAGAACTGCATCTGACTTTTTCTAGGTATGTCCTCTTTTTCTACCCAGATATTTTCTCCAGGAAAATTGAGGTGATGTGATGCCTGTTCAGGACTCTGATGAGCTGATCAAGGCCATTTGCAGACATATCTATTGCATATGGTCAGATCTATTCTACAGTAGATGAACAATGGATCCCATGCATTTGGGATACATGGGATCTAATGTGTATGCACTGAATAGGTGATCCATGTGAGCACAGTAAATCGAATTCACTCTGAACTTACTGTATGTGTATAAATCAAGGACGCATCCCAGACACATTAGTCTGACTGCATTTCATTTTGTCTGGGAAAACCTGGACAGAAATATGGTAGTCCTAAGCTTCCCACATTCCACACTCCATAGACACACATAATAGGTTCATGTCTTGGACCCTTAGTCTCTCTTGGGCTTTCCATTATTGTTGATACAACACATAAATCTCAGGTTGTGTTTTCCTGACTTTGCAGTTATTTGCAATTTTCCTATAGGCCCAACAGTCTTTAAATCCTTCTGAATCACTTATTAGATTTTTAGGTGGGAAATAACAGACTGCCCTTGATTTAGCTCTGAGGATGATTCAGTAGAAATCTCTTCTTCTCTAGGTAATGCCCTGGTATCTGACAAACCACTCCAAGTGGTTTTTGCAGACAGGGACACTATTCTCTTTGTTTAATATTCTCTGTTGTTTTCTTAGCCAAGTTGCTTTGGTATTTATTAATTGAGAGTTGTAGGTCAGTCAGTTAATCTAACACTTGATCAGCAATTTCAAATCAACATTTGAGAGGGAACATGCCCTAAGGCAGTTGTTATATATTCTGGTCAGGTAATTCCTTTCTGGGCTGTTTAAACAGCAACATGTTTTCTGTAACAGTGGGGTTACCCAACTTAGGAAAGGAGTTTGCAGAAGTCTGCCTTTCTGTTTCTTTAAAAGTTTAGCTCAGTAGACTGCTTAGTGTGATAAGCATAATCGAGTGTTAAGATGGGCAGATAGCAGCGTAATTAAGAATATGCAGCACTGCAATAGAAAGTCCAGGCATCTGGTAAGGATTAGATTTGCTGGTTTTATGAAATCATGAAGATACAAACCATTTTGACAGATCTGATAGGGAGTAGAAAGATGAATACATTACTATTTAAGCTGCCCTTGTAGCACTGAGAAATCCTGTAGTGTTTTCTGCTTAAAATATTTCAACATCAAAAGCTAAACATTTGGCTCTTGGGGAAAAGTTCTCATATTTACATGTATCACCTATTGCTAAATTCTCTCTTAAGTATTTTAAGTATTTTATTTTTCTGTGGAGAAAATATCTACTATACTGCTCACATTTAGATTTCAGGAGATTTCTTTTCTTCATTCAAAGTTTTCTGTATGACTAAGTCTGACTTAGTATTCCAAAAAAGTCCAACAGTCAAGAAGCTCCATAGCAGAATTGCTTCTGGGCAGCTCATAAGGAAGAATTTAAAATAATCTTACTGAAATACGAAAGACTGAGCTATAATAAGAGCACTCTGGTAATTCAGGGGCTAGCATATACAAGCCACATTTGTAGTTAATAAACAACGAAGCTTTAATCACTGCAAGTAGATTGCTCTCTTTACACCTATAAAAAAGTGCTTTCAAAGTTAAGCAACATAGGCATTTAGTGAGAACTCTGACTTCACAAAAGTTACACCTTGTCATGTTTATCAACAAGGTAGAGCCATAACATAAGCCTCCATTCTCCCTTTCCTTCCTCCTCCCAAGAACAACAACCTTCACACTACCAAAGCATTCAGCTCTATTTAGTGAATTGTTAGAGCAGGTTTCTCCTGGACCTAATAAGGCAAGTGTCTGCAGCTCCAGAATAAAGTGGGAAACTGAAGAAAGCTTTGAATTTCAAACATCTTTCAGTGAGGAATTAGTTTTAAAAGACATACAACAATAAGCCATGAAATAAGTCCAGACACCATAATTCAGGGATAGAGTATGCTATGAAACTGGCAGCCATCCAGGCCAGAGCCAGGTGCCTGTTTTGGATTAGGTTCAAGTGGCCTTAGGCCACCTACAGAGCTTTCAGGTAGAATCTGGAAGCCGCTCACCTCAATATGCCCTACCTTACTTCTATTTCAGGTACTCGGGAAGGATTCCCAGATGGCTGGCTCTCGTCCAAAACAATATGCATTCAGATCACGTTGTCTCCATACTGTGATGAGGCAGGTTTCAGAAAAAATGTATCTGAAAAACAGAGACTTAATAAACTGCCCATTTTCCTCAGTTTGCAATGAGAAAATTCTACTCATAAGAACAGCATTTATGTCTTGCTGCTCTTGACATCCTTAGTATGTAACTGCAAATGAGCAAGACAAGAGTGTATATATATAATTAAAGGGACAGAAAAGGTAGACCCTGAAAAAAAAATTATCTTGCATCTCAGACTATTATGGGTCATAAAAAATAAAAGTACTTTGTCAATCTAATTCATATTTTAGCTGTCACTTTTTTTGTTCACTTTTAATTCCATTTTATTCTGGCTCATGAAAGTAGGCCAAGGTAACTCAAGTTGTAGACTTTAGTGTGTAGACTTCTGACTGCAGATAATTTTTGCTTGACTGTGGCTAAATCCTAGACATGCAATGCCTTGCGTAGTCCTCTGAAAGATCTGTGAATATCCCAGTACACATCATGCAGTGTGCGACTCCAGTTTCATACTGTGAGGGCAGCAGGCAGTGCTCACTGGCCTGGCAGAGCTGGAGTCAGCGCATTTCTTCTTCCTAGATGCAACTCTGTAAAATTATCCTGTGAGCATGGGTAAAAAATAATCAGGTTACTCTCACATAGACTAATCAGTTTCAGTTTCTGGTTATGAAGCTCTAGCACAATGTTGCAGTGTCTGCATTGCCAAGAAGGTTTAAATCTCATTTAAAGTCAAGCTAAAAAACCCTGCTCTCATTAAAAGTAAAATGATTGAAAAGACCATGAAATCACTTTTATTAATGTTACACTGTTAAAGAGTTCATCCGTGGAGCAAAACAACAGCACTTTCACAGTATTTGGTATTTCTCAAAGGAGAGGAAAGGAAGAATTTTGATTATAAGGCACGTCCCAGCAAACATGAACATACCTGGCATTAGACTCATGCATAAGGGTTTGCTGAGTAAAGCTTCAACCTGCATGACTCTGGTTTTCATGAATATTCTATTCTACGTTTCTCTTATTGTAATGTGCCTAAAAATCACTTCTTTAACTCTCCCAGCTACCTTTACATTCTTGCTCCACTAGAGCGCTTGTCTTAATATGCAAGTTCACAATTACCACCATAAATGTCCAACTCTACCCTATTGAATTCAGCTGAAGGGGGGCTGTTAATTTTGATGTTACAGGCGTACAGCCTAAAATGATTTCATTCCTCTTTCTTCTCAACATCCAGCTTTATTGAAGATAGACAAAATTCAAACACTTTCAGCTCAGTACACACACAGAGTAAGATATTATTAAATGTTGTCACAGCAACTGGTGCAACACTGAGTTTGTAAAACAACTGTTTGACTCCTCAACATGCTGAAATCACTTGGGAAATGAACACCACAGTCAGGGAATAGTTTTGTTTGCAAATTAGGAATGCAAAGGCGGCTGTGGTTATTTAAAAACTGTAAGCTGAGCTCTTGGGATAGAGACCAATTTTGTGTTCTGCATGTGTTCAGCACCTAGCTCAAGGGGTCCTGTACAACTACTGCTACCATATTCTTCATCTGTTATCGTCATCTTTTGGCAAGAAAAATAGTGATAAAAATATCCTTTTTTTCAGAAAATAAAAGGTACGTCATGAAGGCCTTGTTTTCCTGGTGAAAAAGTATAAAGCAAGTTAAATATTCAGAGTTAATACCCCTATACAAAGCTGTGAAGTGATTGCTCACTGCCATTGTGGTGCAAAATAGCCTACAAGGAATGAGAATCTTGTCCTCGGAAAAGACAGCTTTCCAGCCTCTAACACAAGCCCCACTCTTGTTATGGTACAGGAGTTTGAAGTGTTTCAGTACAGAGCAAATAGAATATCTATGCAGATTTATCAGACAACGCCTTCTTTGTATAGCATTGCATGGTGCTGTAAGCCCTTTCTTATGGAAGCAAATATGGAACAGCTCCATAATTCTGTGGGAGACATTCTCCTGTTTGATTGCCAAGCTGTAGTTAAAATTCACACTGAGAGATCGATTTTGATTAGGAAAGAGATGAAGGTGGTGGGTCTGGGCAGACAACTACAAAGGGAAGATGAACACACACTGAACCAGAAGTAAAAGCATCTATTTTTCATAGGAAGTGGGTTGATACTTAATTGAAAATGGTAAAATAAAGTATTTGTGGGTACACTGCAACTGTTACACAGAAGGGACTGAAAAGGCTCCTGAACTTCTTTGCAATCTATGTTCCCAGCAAGAAGGCTAAAGTAACAAAGGCTCCTTGATGTGAAAAGGGGGGAAGTTTTTAATAGAGGAATCCCAGGAGCCAGCCAAAGAAGCATTATCTTGTATTAAAAAAATCTGCAAATAATGAAATTCAGAAAAGAGAGAAGCCAATTTTCTTCTTTGCTTGGCCTATGAAATTGATAGCAAATAAAAGAAGAAACACATGTAAAAAGGACTGGAGACTAAATCTTCCCAGCAACATTCTTCTCGGGGTAAGTTGTTCAAAAGAGTACAGGGGTTCATGTTCAGTAATGCTGAGTAGGCTCCATTCCTCTTGATCTCAACTGAAGCTGTGAATTCTTGGTACTTTGGAAAATTAAGTCCTCAGAGTGTACTTGAAATTTGCATCCCTGACCTCAGACTCCCACCTGAAAGTAACTGAATACAAGCAGGAAAATTGTCATCAGAGATCTTATCTTACAAAGCAAGGCAAACTGATGCTTGCGCTAGTGAGAACAAGTCACATCAGCAGAAGTTACCTTTCCAGTCTAGAAATAAAACAAAAAAGCAAGATAATGTGTCAGGCTTGGATGAGATGAAGCAGCACTGCTAGGAGGAGGGGAGAAAAGAACAAACTTTTAGCCTCTATTGGATGAAACAAGTATGTTCTGTTTACAGAGATGAAAAGAAGAATCAGTAAGAAATGAATGAGATGCCATTTCATCCCAATGCCATTTATTTTGGGGGTGGAGTAACCTCATACATTCCTATCATGGAAGACAGAGGTTGAAGCTTCCATATGGATTTTCATTCTTGGCCTGGTTTATCCTTTTCTGGGGTGCAGATGCTGGCTGACTGTAACAGAGACTGGGCTTTCCTTCCTGCACGTGATGCCAAAGTATGTCTGAAACCAATACTAGTGTCTTAGAAGTAATTTGCAGGGGTTTTAAATATGTCTTTGTGACTCCGTAGGCTACACAGCCTTCCGGGTATATTGCAAATCAGTATTTATAAAAAGCATTTTCAAAGTAGATCTTTGAACCTGCTGGACTGCACGGTTTCTCCTGTGCCATTTTTGATCCATTGTATAAATACAAATTTTGGCATGTGCACAACCGTATAAACTGCATAATTGTTTTTATTAGAGTTCTGTGAGTTTGGAGGTACCTGTGCTTTAATTACACTTGGCAAGTTTCCAGGAAAACTTTTCTAAAATGTAGTGCTTGCAAAGCCTTAGTCGGGCCACCCACAATGACAGCTTTTATTTTTCTTCTATTGGTGATGGACATTTTCATTTAATTTTGGTCTGGGTGTGGGGCAGAGCCCCCATGTACTGAGCTGCAGCTTCCCCCTGTTCACTTTTCAGCCACAGAGTGTGTCGGGACACTGCGGCAGCAACTTGTGACATTTGGCTCCAAGCCAAGTGGATGCTATTGGCAGAGATTTTAGGTTATCTTCCTTGCTTCCTCGGTCTCCCCTCCGCCTTTGAAAAACTGCTGGTGACACTAGAAATGCAAGTCAGTTAATCTCTTCCAAAATCTGAGCGTTAGCCTACAGCACTGACTGCAAGAGAAACGCAGAACGTTGCTCTGTGAGGTTTCTGTGTGTCAGCCGTAAGCACCCCGCACCGAGGTGGTTTTAGTTCCGCTCCCGAGCCCAAATCTCTTGTGTAGCAGGATAGAGCAAGTACAATGGTAACAAGTCAGCAGGATAGCTGGAACTTCATACTCCATGCCAGAAAGTAGGATGTCCAGCTAGCACAAATAAATGTGTAGAACTAATCAAATTAGGATGGACATGCTGTGCAATACAGAGAAATGCATGTAAGCAGAAAATTGTGTTTAATATTTGTAATCAAAAGCATTTATTTGGGACTGTAACGGCCCAGTGCTACATGCAAATTGGGTGAAGAAAAAATGTAAACATTGTTTCTTTGATTTTGTTGGGAGTTAGGGTACAGCAAGAACACTGAATGAAGCGCCCTTTTTCAGTGGCTGTGATTAAAAAGCTATGTGAAATGAATTTAGGGGCTTATTGACAGAAAATATTACTGTAAATGGTGGTGAAAACCTATTCTACAGAGATTACTCTTTATTGCATGAAGTTTGCCAGAATTTATACGATGCAAACTGAACTGTGGGTTTAGAGACCATTTGAGGAAATAACTTCAGTCCTAACACCACGTTTTGAGGCTTCTGCAGAAAGCAGAATTTAATACATAAACTGGTGAGACAGTGGAATTTTATTCTGTGAACTTTCGGGCCCTTAAGGAACAGGAATTAATGTAGGAACCACACTAAGTCAACCAGTAGATGTTTTTGTTACTTACACATTTTCCATGTCAGCTGAAATATCGTTACCCATAAACAGAATAACCAGTGACGTGGTATGGCCCATGCCATGTGTCACTGAAGAATGCAATTAGCCATCATGCAAAAGCAACTTTATTACAGTGGCTCATATTATAAGCTGAACACTGGTTCGAAATGCAGAAATATGCTTTTGGGAACACGCTGGTCTAGCTTTTCCGTTCCTGAGCATACTGTAGTCAGCTTCAGATTTCACGGAAGTAAACAAAGAAGTCCTCATTGTTTCTTTTTATGAAAGCAGCCTTTTAAAATTTGGGGAGGGGGGAAAGGGTAGGGTGTAGGAGTGGATCTGCTATTAGCAGGCTTTACAGTACTGTCTAGTACTTTATAAACCTACTCTGTGGAAGTAAGAGCAAGTGCTAATGCCATTCCAGCTGGAGGGGAAGCTGACTAGTGTCCCCAGACCATCAGTCCATTAGGATGTGTCATGTTCCAGCTGTGCCCCCATATCATACGTGAGGTGCTCTCTATGGAAGGGAGGCAGGCCATGAGCTCTCTTTGTTTACAACCTGATTTCTGCACAAGGGATCTTTCTGGCAGGAAGGATACAGTAGACTATCTTCTTAGGTTCTGTAACTCATCCAGGTAGAGGAGTTATGATCATGTATGCCAGCTGAAAGGATTTGGCCTCTTCCTAAACTACATGGTATCGAGTGGGTTTAGATAACGTATGAATAGCTGTGCAGATGTAATTTGATACAAGATGACCACATCCCTGCAACTATGCTTAATCTTTATGAACTCTTCCACAAGCTCTTTTTCGAGCTGCTTATATTTTGTTCAACTAGAGGGTTTGTCCTGCTACAACTGAGTGACAGTTGCTGAACTCTTTAGACAAATTATGTAAATTCACAAAATGCCTTGAGATTATTGAATGAATAATATACTGGAAAGAAAAGCCTCCTTAGCAGTTGCTGTGTGTATGGAGCATAACCAACTTTGGAGCATAACTTTGCTTTGGAGCCTCTTGGGACAAAGATGAACTTGACGGGTTTTGAAAACTACCAGCTCATTCTAAAGAGGGTCATTTTCATTTGTAAAAGGGCTTCCGTGAAGACTTCTCTGCAAGGAGTTTCACCCAGCATGTGGTTAATCACCACTCACTATAAATGAAGGCAAAGGGCTTCTGTGCTTCACAAGAGTGAAACATCTTGGTGAGGATAAACACAAAAAGAACATAAAGATTGAGCTGGAAGAATCCTATGGAGTGCTTACATGTATCCTAAATAACCCAACAAGTATTTAGTTCGGTAGGAAATAGTCACAGAAATGGTCAAGTAGGAATCGACAGCTGCAGAAACGGAATGCTGAGTTAGCAAAATCCTTATCTGCTCCTATTCTACTATGTGTATTCACTCAACACTATGTGACTATGATTAAAACAAGCCCTCACTGCACCATTTTCCCATTGGAAGTACTCTGCTTCCAGTCATCCAATCATAGATGATTTAAATATGGTATAAATTACCCAAATTAATTTCTAGTCCAAACCTATCCAGACAAATAATCTAGGTTGACAGAGGAAGAGGTGACAGCTATCAGACAACAGACTTCTGTGAATCATTCACTCATCTCAGTGGTCATGAATGTCTCACATGGTGAAGAATTTGCTCTAACAAAGACGGCAAAACAAACATGATGGCATTTTAATTCGGGGCTTAATTCTTCTGCATGCCTGTCAGTCATGTTACCGATCATGTGAGTTCTGTGTGGGGCTAAACTCTATCATGATGGCCATGACAGCATAGTTCTTGGGGAAAAAATTCTATAGAAATTCACGAGAAAAGAGGAATTCAGAATTAGAAAGAATAGAGTTATTAAAAGCAATAATCCGTTTTCTCTGATAAGCTAGCAAGTGGAAACAAGAACATCCAACATCTTTGCATCTAGACATCAAGATCATGGACACTTTGCATACACGTGTGATCTGTCTAGATCAGGTAGACAAGAAGCCCTGGTGAAACGGGCTGTGCTCTTGTGAGCCTCAGTGCGGTGATGAAAGTGAAGCAGTAACTCAGTGTTGGTAGAGAGTAGCAAACCCCCTACTTTCCCTTGCAGATACAAGAGAAATTGTGACTTCCTGAGTCATGGAACACAGATGATCTCTTTACGCTAGAGATCCCTCCCCATGAAGGATATTATTGTCTGTAGTGCAATGCTGCCTAAGGGTGACAAGCTTCCACTGTGTCTCCACACTTTCTTGTATTCACTGATAATGGAGGAGTTTCTCTTGTAGGTGGAACACAACTACAACAGGTGGATAGAAACAAGTAGGGGAGGAAGAAGACCTGCTGAAAACATGACAAAACTGATCAGTGTAAAAAAGTGATAGCAGCATCCAATCTGACAGTTTAGGGAGAGGAGAGTCCAGTAATAGGCTGTAGTATGGTGATGATTATCTCTGAAGGAATATAAGCTTGTTGGTCACCTGAGGTGGGAATTGCTAGGGAGTGGGGGCAGGAAAAAACCCCTCTGACTGCATTGTTTACTACACCGCTGACTGTGGAGCTTTATTTCTCTGAAGTTTTGCATGGTAACTCTGTTTGCACATGGTAACGAGCTGCCTGCAGGATTCTCTGATGTTTATGACCATCGCTGCTGGGATCTTGATTGACTCAGGGAGCAAAGTATGATGTTGTCTGAACATGTTAACTGGTCCATGTTGCTGCCTACAGGCCAAGAAAGGCTGGGGTCCCCTGCCTAATGCCAACTCAAATTTGGACGCATGTCATTTATAGTCATGGAAAAGCAGTGTCACATTTTTTTCTTCTTCTTTGATCATACTCAGAAACCATAAATCCCCAGGGTGAAATCTTAACTGCACAGTAATCAAGAGGAAAACTCCCTTCACTGGTGCTAGGTTTAGGGTGAAAGTTGTCTTTTTCTTTCTTAAACAATTCTTGTAATTGCTAGACAACTTTATTTATTTCCCTCCCCATGCAGGAAATAAAATGTCGGTCTCCACAGTCAGGTAGTCTACTGGAAACAGTCAAGTCTGTCTGTTCAGGGTATGGAGGGCCAATAATAAAATTACAATAATTTTCTATTTTTCTCCCATAATCTGCAAGGCACAGCATGTTTTATGTGTTCTGCTCCACGGGGACCATCATAAACCTGTAGCCAGCTATTTTGTTTGAATATACTCAGCGGGAGGTGACAGGTGCACTACTACAAAAAGATCTTGGAACTTTATCATCGTATGTTCAGCAAGGTGATAATGTAAAACCCACTGGGAAGCAGAGAGAGGTGAAGGAGAAATTCCACACCTGGGAACTTATTTAATGTTTAAAGACAGGAAATGCTTTAGAAGGGAAAACATCTCTGATCTGTCTAATCCACTGCCCCAAACTAGTTACCACAAACCCCCTGGTGATGGGGGTAGATAGAGGAGATGACCTCCAGCTCACCTCAGCTTCCATTGTGCTCTCCAGCTTGTGTGTCAACTGGAGCAGTGAGACACCTTAAATTGACACAGCCACCATTTATTTTCATGGTGTGACCCTGGGACAAGAGAGATATTGAGTGAGATTGGACTGAGACACATACTGGAAAACTCTTTAGCACAAAAGGGAGATCGTGAGGTGAGGGACACTTCTCCAAGTGCAGCCAAAACCATCAGAAACAAGCTCTGTATTGATTTCCAGCCTGGACTGGCCCCATTCACTTCAATACTTCAGTTTCCTTTCAGATTACTTACATCTTTGATCCCTTACTGGAGTTTTCTGTGGAAGGGAAAGTGTAACCTAATAGCATGGACGAGACCCGTCGAGGCCAGAACCTGGTGCTGCGTTTGGCTCAACACGTGGAAGCCCCTGTGTGACAGTCAGCTCCTTTACAGACACCCGTGTCCATTATTCCGTAACCCACCATGCCTGTCGCAGCTGCATCCTCTTCCCAGGCAACCTAACCTTCCTTTGGTTTTTTGTTTGGCTGGTTGTTTCCCCATGAAGCTGCCTTTAAAAATAACAGAAAATAGTGGCACATTATCTCCAAGTGACCGGTGCTTTGGAAGCTGGATGGCCGATACTGGAACCTACTCCTTCTCCCAGCATCATCACGAAAACTCTGGTCCTTTTGATTAAGCCCCGTGGCTCGGCCTCCCATTTTGCACCCGACTGACGGTGCCCCCGGTCTCTGCAGACCTCCACAGGTGTGCCGGCGCCGCCGCTGCCCGTGCTCGGTCCCGCCGCCGCCTCCCTCCGCCGAGGTCGGGGCGGGGGCGGGGGGCGGCACCTCCCCCCCCCCTTTCCCAGGTGCCGCCCCGCCTGCGCCCGCCAGCCCCGGCCCCGGCCCGGCCCCGCCGCCTCCCCATTGGTCCCGCCCGCCCGCTCCGCTCCGCGCCGCGGCGCCCCCCGGGCGGCGGCCGCGCCGAGACGCGGCGCCGGAGGCAGCGCTGCCCCGCGGCGGCGGCGGCGGCGGCGGCGGCTTAAAGCGTGCGCGCCGGCGGCGGGGACGCGCTCACCTGGGCGCTGCTCCATGGGCTCCGCCGCCGCGCAGGGCGGGGGCGCGGCGCTGCGAGCTGGCCGCCCGAGCCGCGGCGGGGCAGAGCCCAGGTGACCATGCGGGGGATGCGGGCTCGCCCGCCGCACGCTTCGGGGAGCAGGTAGCACGCCAGGTGCGCGGCGGAACATGGACTGTCTCCTGCTTGTCGTCTGGACTGTACCTGTTGCGATTCTCAGCGGCAGCTCCATGCAATTCCCGACCCTCCCGTGGCTTGGAAGCACTGTAAAGGCAGGTCGAGAGCACTTTCTTTTGCAGTCGCCTAGTGTACTTTCATACCAGGTTACTGCAGTTTCTGGTGCCTTGTCTTTCTGCCTTCCCTTGTCAAGTAAATCTCGCCCAATACTCCTTTTCTCTCTCTCTCTCTCTTTTTTTTTTTTTTCTCTTGCAGACCCTTCAGCTGTGCTGCCTCTGTTGCATGTCTCATGCAGCAACTTTAACCAGTGACAGCATCAGTGAATTGAATCATGGTTTGTATAGCTCTTTCTGTGTCTGTGTGTATGAACATTTGCATGGAGGCTTTTTTTTTTTTTTAGTGGACTGAGTGTTTAAGGGAAGAAGCCACAGTGTTCAGGGAGCACAAAGTGAAGGCAAATGGGCTGCTGTAAAATAGCTAACCGTGTGTGGAGGCTAACTTGTTAAGCCCTGCGTGCAAAGGCTAAAAGGAAGGATGTAACAGCAAAGCAAATGAATGAGATGGTAAATACATCCACGTTTACATGTGTGATTGGAAAGATGAATGTGTGTGTAGCCACAACAACAAAACCTCATGTGTCTGTTATGGAAGCAATGAGCCAAAAGTAATGAAAAGGTTTGAGTGGGAGTGTGGAAGAAGCTGTGCAATGCGGGCTACGGGGAAACAAACCTGGAGAGAAAGGACTCGTGTGAGTGAGAGCTCGGGAGCTGTTTGTTCCCAGAGAGAGACTAACACGTAGATGCTGATGACTTTGGGAAGTTGGAAGTGCAGTATTTGCTTTTTATTGGGTGTGAGTGGAAACAAAGTGCATCCACACCAGGGTGCAGAAAGGAAAACTCCCCTTGCACCCTATCGCCTGCTCACTGGGGGATTCCCTCTCTCCAGCAGCTGCTTGCATTTTTTGGCCACCAGCCTGCTTAGCGTCCTCAACTTCTGCCGTTGATTAACACCACTCGAGGAAAGTGAAAGCTCTTGATGTATTGTCTCCACTGTCTAAGGAAAAACAACCTATCACTGGTTGTGTTTTCAGCTTAATGTGTGTCCAATAAAGTCTATTCAGGCAAAGAGATTGATAGTTTTTGCAACATCTGTTACAACACAAGAAGGAAAGGGGGGGGGGGGTGGGTGTCTTTTTTTAATGGTGTTATTTCAATTTAAAAAGAGTAATGATTTGTTTTACTGCTAAATGCATGGACATCCTCAAGTATTTGCAGAGAAATACAGCTCAAAAATGAAATGGATTGAGAAGCAGTTTATTCAGCATAATTGCTCATATAACCAGAAATAGGTGCAACAGTCCTAGTTCAGCAAACAGCTAAAATTCAGACCGAGCTTCCAGGATGCCAGTAATCCCTGTATGGCTAGAGCAACGGCAATGGTAATGTACTTCAAGCCAGGCACTTGCTTGTACAGTTAGTTGAATCATGGCCTCTATTTCTTCCTTTCTTAGGTGGCTGTGAACAGGTCTTAGTCTTCTCCTCCCAAACAGTTTTGTAATTTTTCACATATTTTATCTAAACCAATAAACTCTTTTGACATGCAATTAGCAATGGCTGACTAAAGGTTATTAGGCAGGATGTAATCTCTTTCTGCTGAAGGTCAGTTACAATTTGAAACCCAGTCTAATCAAGTCACTACAAAGAGATGAGGTCTCACTCAGTTAAGGTATTAATAAATTAATCCTTTAATCCATTTGAATAAGTGGTACAGTTCTACAAAGTCTCTGTCATGGTTATCCCTGCAGTTATACAATATTTGCTGCATTCTTAGGGAAGGAAAAAGACTCTCAAACCAGAGCATCCTTCACATTTGACAGCAATTAATACAGGGGGAGGGGAAAATATACAGATCTGCTGGTGATGACAAACGTCTTCAGAAGAGTGATTGTGGGAATGTTCACAGCTATCCTAGTTAGTCTGTACCTCTCAGTGGGGCAGAAAGGAAACAAACACTGTTTGAGAGCCTGTGTGACTTACAGGGGGCAGTTTATGCAGCCAAGACTATGCACACGCAGCCTGCAGAGCTTTCAGGCGGTTCGCTGACTGAGGGAATGCGTCATGACACAGTGAAAGCCTGATGCTTACTGTGTTAGAATGACGCTTACCTTGGTTGTTGGATACAAAAGCTGATGGCTAACTTCTTATTGTTGCAGATTATGTATTTGTGACACCTGTCAAAGTGGATTCCAGTGGATCGTACATTTCACATGATGTTTTGCACAGTACTAGGAGAAAGAGATCAACTCAGAGTTCGAAGAGTTCCTTGCACTACAAATTTTCAGCATTTGGACAGGAACTTCACTTAGAACTTAAACCTTCGACCATTTTAAGCAATAGTTTTATTGTCCAGGTGCTCGGGAAAGATGGAGTCTCAAATTCTCAGGAACATGATATTGACCAGTGTTTCTACCAGGGATTTATAAGGAATGATAGCACCTCTTCAGTAGCAATATCTACATGTGTAGGCTTGGTAAGTGTTTATTTAAAACAAATCACCATTAAAAGTGTTTTCATATGTGGAATAATAGCTGAAGGTATGTAATTCATGTAATATTCAGGATACCATACACCATCTGGTGATTTTCCTAATACCGCTACTTGCTATTGCATTTAACAGAAGAGATTTAGTTATAGTCAATGAACTGCATTGCACCCTTTGTATTTTTTGATCACAGTCTTTTATGGAAAAAAAAAAAAAAAAAAACAGAAGACTGACTGGTAGTCTTAGTAATTATCCCATAGCAATTTTCATTTATTATCATTTTTGATAGTTTATACCTTTTTGCTTGCTCTTCAGTAAATGCTCTTCCTGCCTTTGTGACCTACTATGAATAGAGAAAAAGAAAATTAAGCCATAAGCTTGTGAGAAAAAAATATTATACCTAGGTTTGTCAACTGCTTTAAAGAAGGGTGAATATCCTAGCTCAGCAGCAGTTATGAACCAATTTTCCTTTGTTTCCTTTGACGATTCCAGCCTTATTTGCATTTATAAGTTTTTATGAATATGTTAAATATTGTCATTGCACATTTTCCATTTATGGCTGTCATCCAAGTTCATGAGAAATTATTACTCACAAACGATTTTTTCAAAATACATTTGACAGTGGTCATTGCCTGCGGAGAAGTCTTCACTGATGTAATTCAGAAGAATCATCCACAGCATTAATAGTTATTGATTTTTTTTTTTTTAGGCTTAAGCCCTTGTACTTGCAAAGCACTCTTCTGTCGATGCAGATAAAAGCAGTGAAGTTTAAGTGTTAGGTATATGAAGCTATCTAGGCTCTGTGGTTGACTAAGGTCCAGAGGATATGTTGGGTCACCCTCTAGAAATCTGTTTTGCAAAGGTACTTGTCCATAAGGGCTATTAAACTGTGTGACGGAAACAAAAAAGGAGCACTTGAGACACCCAGTGTTTCCTTTGAAATAGTAATCAGTGACTTGAGAAGAGGGTGGCTCATTAGGAAGAGCTATTGAACACTGATAACTGGTTGAAGTAGTCTGGATTGTATTTTGAATGCTCTACTTTTTCCTCAGCAGATTAGAGGAATTAGTATTTTACAGTTCATTTGAACAGTTGCAAACGAGACTTTGGAGCAGGTGGCAGGAACTGGAATGAAGCTTTCTTTTGTTTTTTTAAATCGTGTTTGTAGTGCTGAACTGTTAATATTGGATGTGCTTAGTTGTTTCTGTGGAAGTTTCATTTTCACAACCGCTAGCTTTCACCATATTTATTCAGAAAAAAACTGTTTTCACTTATTGCAGTGTTTGTTTTTTCTCTAAGAGAAGTGCTCTACCTACACATAACAGTTACAGTTGGGGTCATCTCCCCTGTTTGGTCACGTTTTGTATTTTAACATGCTTTATGAGCTAAGTGAAGCTGGGCTTGTCAAGTCTTGTCTGGAGAAGCAAGGTTCAAGCCTGCCTCAGGTCACAGAGAAACAAAATGTGATCTTAACTGAGACTGAAATGGATCTTTTACCACTGTCTCGACGTAGAGATTGTTATGACTGTTAAGCTTCACTTAGAAAAGATCCAGAAACTGATCAAAAGAGAATAAATATTGTGGCATGAACAAATTTATTATGGCAGAATCTTTTTCAGTACCTAGGTTATCACCAATTAGAATCTCTTTCTTTCTTTGATCAGTTCCAAGGTTCAATAGATTTCACCTTCAATTGTTATTTTAAACTGGTAAATGAAGTAAACTTTTATTTATAATAATATCCCTCAGAGTAGGTATCACAAGTAAAGTATAATTGTTCCTTTCTCCCTATCCATTTATTAATTTCAGTGCACCAGATGAATCCCAAGCAAATTATCAGTTGTATTCTTAGTCTTTCAGTTTGCAAGGCTGCCTTCTTAAAAATGTGTCGTCAGCTGTCTGTAATGACAACCACGTCATTTTTTACTGTGATCCAAATCCAGTAATCATATGTTAAGTCTGGACGCTGTGCTCTGATCAAGAGAACCTTGTGAATAGCTTCTATATCCTCTTTGCACCAACTCCTTTTGTCACTTGGTTGCCCTTCTTTCCTATTTGCTTTGTTCACTGCAATTAAACCGAAAGTGGTGTTTCTTCTATATGGTTGGTAGCACTAATCTTTCCATTGTTCCTTTCATTAGCAATAGCTTCTCTACAATAAAACTGCAGTGACCCATTCTTTCAAGCCTGGAACACCACAATGTGATTTGGAAGCAATTGCATTTCAATAGACTACAGGGACTCTTTGATCTAATTTTTTGGATGACCTAGAGTATTCAGTCATTCAGCTGTCTGTTATCTGCCATTGCCTGCAGAGTAGACTTTTGAGAGAGTCTATATGAAATGGTTTGTTAGGCAGGATGACCTTAACTTAACACTGGAAAGGAGCAAGAATTTGTTGCTATGGTATAGATCTATTAGGAGATGTGTGTATCTTACATTTTAATAGCTTAGTTGACAGTAAGGCCTCATGTTTTTATGCTGATTTGTTGATTTGAGACCAAATGTTTCCATCAGTCAACACAATTTTTGTGATATGTCAGAAGGCAAAACTGGATGTATGCTCTTTATCTGAATAAGTACTCTAATATGTTGAGTTAGCATTTTAGAAGAACGTGTACAAGTTTACTATGAGTACTGTCTCTTCCCTTTTTATCATCAAAGTGTTTAGGTGCTTTGATTTTCAACAGGAAACTTGCTTTCTTCTGTCTTCTGCCCTTTCCTGCTTCAGTCAGCATCCTTTACTTACTGGAGCATCTATTATGCAGCAAGAAAGCCGTGATTTATTTGTTTTTAAAAGTGAAATTATCATATGTAAGAAATCTTGTTTAGTTCTTCTGAGGTGTCAGTTTCACTATCAGACATTAGGCAGCATCATACTTACTTAGTGATAAAGAGTATGACATTTATTAAAATTCAGGATTATGTTGTACATCACACAGATTTGCCCGGTCGATTTATCAAAAATGTTCAAAAGATGGATGTACTTTGTAGACCTTCAGAAAAATGTGTTCTGGACTATCTGTGGAGAATACGATACATTCCCTCCAAAGAAGTTGTGATATTTTTTTTCATTTTCATACATTTTGTTAATATATTCTCACTCTCAGGGGTGCATTTTTTTTTTTAACTTTTACAACTTTGGGTCAATGAATTCTTTTATGTTGGTAAACATAAAACTGTTTTCTCTCTTGGCATCCTCTTAATGTGGCTCAAATAGAAACGAATGCAAAATTTTCAACTCCTTTCTTCACTGGTGTTCATTATTACTTTTAATGAAACTCTTCTGTTACTTCAGCATGAGCTCTTGGAGTTTTCTTCAATCCCTTGTGCTCTCCCAGTTGATATATCCAGGCCACTGGTTCACTTGCCGCTTCATCCTCTGCTTACATTCTCCAATTCAAGCTGTTCATTCTCCCCAAACTCAAATTATTTTTCCAAACTCCTGACTTGAGCTAATTCTTACTTATTGTATGGTTTTTTTACTATTATTGTTTAGTAATATGTTATTACTTATAATTCCCTTTAGCTATCTAATTGAGAGGCAGACTATGCCAAATCCACAGAATGCAGAGGTTTTTCAGTTTTTCTGAAGGAGATGGTGCTGGCCACTGATAGAATAAGAAATTGGTTTTAGGACTTACTCAGTGTGGCCTTATTTGTATTCCTACCTCGTTGCCCCCCCTTGCCCCTTCTTACCCACATGTTGTGCTATCATCTCATCTACATTAAAAACAGATATCCATTGTAGGTTCACTATCTTTAACTCCACTTTCATGATGACATTGTCTCTAAAAGCCTTACTACTGTCTTCCTAGTCTGTGTGTAAACTGTGTGTTGTTTGTCTCTCTTTATATGCTAGCTTTTGTCTCCTTTCTGTCTCCTTATGTAAGGTCTATGTATATGTAATCTTTTGTGTAAATTGAGTTGTTTGCAGTCGCACAGTAACTCAGGGCAGACTACAAGAGAACCCCGGAGCTGTCAGTAGTCCCGTTGTGTTCTAGAGACATTCTTAAAAGTAATTTCTAACTGTGCATTTAGGAGCAGAAGTCACATTCACCTTGTGGACAAGAACTCTTTCTTATGCAGTCAGACGAGTTTACACTATAGCCCAATACACAACGTAGAAAATAGTGAACATAATGAAAGAGTAGTTTATTGTATAGCGTTTGTGGGGATGCTGCTGGTGGAGGAGAGTGGTGAGAGTATATAGCAAGTACAAAATGCACGCCCGGAGGAAAGAAACACGTACAACGTGGAGGAACTCTCCTGCTGTTACGTCACAGAGGACACGCGTGTTTATTTTGGGTCAGAGAGAAAATCAGTACAGAACAGTAGAACAGTTCAGGGCCTTTAAAACTGTATGATACACAGTTTTATTGTTCAGGCCAAATTCAGCCCTGAGCAAACGCACTGGCGTGGAGGCCTGAGAGGCTGCACCTGCTTACACTGGAGGTGAATGTGTGCCGTTCTCCCCCTTTTATTTACGTGCCTCAATTACAAGAGCGGAGTCAGCTTCATGCACTAGCTAGTGCCCTCTTTGTTTTTGGTAAGATGTGATTGAATCTTTCATTATAAGGGGCCTCTTTCTCTTGTCTCAAGTTCTGTTATGTTTGTTGGTGTCTAGTCAAGGGAAGAGAAAGAGGAGGGAAGGATGAATCATGTTACACTCGCTGAGCTGTCAGAGGAGTCTGCGACTGGAGAAAGGGTTAGATGTAGCACTGAGAGATAAACAAGAGATGTATTAATTCAATGGAAGTTGTGTGTGCATGTCTGAGGGCAGGACTTTGCTCAGAGTATCAAAGAAGCCACAAAATTAAAGCTTCTTAATGCAGTCTGGCCACCTAAGAGGCAGGCAGGCAAGGCAACTCATGTACCCATTCTTTGTAGTCGTTTAATTGCACTCCGTATTAGCATTATTTAAGTTCATGCTAACAACAGCCTCTTATTCCTAGAGCTCACACTTTAAGTCCAATTAAATATGTTGAGACAAATCCCAAGGTTCTTATGCAGACAAACTCCTATCAAAATCAGTGAGCCAGACTGCTGGTAAAAGTAGAAAATAATTGCTGTTCGCAATGAGGTTCCTTTAGAAACCTACAGCTGTAAAAATAGGACAAAATTTGACCCAGTGGGACCTTGAAGAGAAACCAAGTACAGAACTGGTGATTTGACTCATTCTCAAAACTATTTTTAGTCCATCCACAAGCCAATATACGAATCCTACACTTTCTGCCATTATACCAGTATGTGAACAGCATCTGGCGTATGAGTTCTTTGACTTTATGTTCACACACCATTACATCTCCATCCTTTATAAAACACAAACTATATTTTACAGGATCATCACTTTGTCCACTGTTTTGATGGACATTTTGCCATCATTCCCTCCATAATATGGTAAAGATGGAAATAAGAAAAATCTTTACAGGAAAATGAGGTGACAATGGAGAAAAAGCCATACTCTTAAATATAGTTTAAATTATACTAGACAAATACAAGACACTGTTTCTGGTCTCAGCATTGAATTGACTGCTGTTGGGGAATGAATTCTGTGATTAGATTATTGATTGCCCTTCTCCATCTCTGTCTGATAAGCCAGAGTTAACCAGGAAGCTTTAGCTCTGCAAGACAAAGACAGTTTTATTCCAGGCATTTTGACCCTACTGATTCCTGATGGGTAAGAAATGGAATTAAAAAGAATTAATGATGGGGAAATAATCTGCTTCTGCTGGACAGGAAAAATAATAAGTTTTATATTAAAAAAAACTGGAAACCTGAAGCATACAGAGTAAATACTGTGTCACTGAGAGCACTCTGGCTCCATCACCCTGAACACAGTGGGCTGTGGATGCAAACCAGCTCACAAGAGTGCCCACAGGAGCTGGTCCTCTCAGTCATTTTTAACTGCTCCGTTGTTGCTCAGCTGGCAGTAAGAGCATGGAAATTGCTTCGGACCAAACTTCAGGCTGTTGCAAGCACAGCTACTTGCACCCTTAAAGCAGTTGCAGAAACAGGGAGCCATCCGTTTGTACATAGATGGGCAGTTCATCCTGGCCTTTATTGTTAAGTAGCGATCATCATAGTTTCTGAAGGAATTAGTAGACTCTATCTGTACTTGAAACATCAGCATTTTTCTTGCTGTAGCAAAGTCTTTCCACAAAGCTTAGTTCCCACACTTTCCCTCATGTGTTAGAAGCTTATAGTCAAATGCCCTCAGACTGGTCAGGAGAGGATGACCTGTCTGTACAGACGTGACCTCTTCATAACAGGATGTCTTTGATGTAAATGAGGATTTTTATTTTAAGCGCCACTATTTTCATTTGGACCATACCATCTATGCTGCTGAGATGCAACATGTTCTCTTCTGCACAGCTGCAAACTGCTGAGCATCTAAAATATTTCTGTTTTTAGAGGCAAATTCTAATAACAGCTTTCAGTCACTAATAATTAACCTAAACAAGTTTTTATTTCTGCATTTTTGCCTTCCTTTTTCCACTTCAGAAGTGTTTGAGGAAGATACCACGTTTGCAGACCTGGAGTGTAAAGGCTTTTGTTTACCCAAAACACAATGACAGCCTGTGAAACTGTAGCTCAAGTCCGACTCAAGCAGCCCGCTCTAGAGCTCTGTGCCAGACACACAGTAGTAGAGTGGAAAGCAGAGTAGTATATTGGTTGTACCCTGGCCCTGCCACAGAGTCCACTTAATTTGAGCAAACAGCGGGTGGAATCAAAACTGCAAAACCAGCACCCCAATTATCATGACAGCTTTACTCAGCTGAGAACTTCACTTTGATTCAACGTAGGCTGCCCAGTCATAACTGCTCTGGATGGTCACTGGGAGTTTGTTACCAGCTCCATAAGTCCCTCACTCATTTTGGCACCTGCAGTTTTTGTTTGTCATGGTTAAAGTCTTCAAGATATCTAAGGTAATATTTTCTGATTTGCAAGTTTCTAGGGAAGAATTTGTGTTTCTGATGCACTGCGTGTCCCACACTCTCGAAAGAGATGGTGGATTGATCACTGAGCCTGCTGTCCAGTATTGCAAACAGTGAGAGATGTTTTGAAATTTGCAGTCCATGGATGGGGGCAAGATAAAAGCTGAGGCCATGCTACATAAAGGCTTTCAGAGCTATGATGCCAATAATATATTGGCCAGTTCTTTAAGACAATTTCAGAGGTATTTGCATCTGATTTCATTCTTTCCTGACCATGAGTAATGTTGGGCTTACAGATTTATAGCTCTCTAGGAATTTTCTAGAAAATACCTGCTTTCTTTTTTTGGAAGTGACAGTATCTGGTGATAACCTGACAGCAGCTCCACTAAAGTCAGCAGTGTTTTTAGTCATCAGAAGTGTTCCCTCTGACTTAACTCCTGACCACATACAGAAGCTGTTAGCTCTGTGTGCCTCATTTTGTAATGATCTTCTCTCCGTAAGCTGGCAGGAGAGGGGTTAAACTTCATTACCTCTGCAGTGAGAGCTAGCAGTGGACCTACAGAGAGTTATATCAGCTGAAAGTTGGAGTTCAGTATCTTTTTTTCTAAAAACTACTTGTTTTGTGTTAAGAAGGCTCTGGCTAGCCCTTAAATGGTATCTGCATTGAACTTTAGTGGATAATTACATTACAAACAAGGTTTTCCTCTGTCTTTTTGATCATGTCACTGAGAGCAGAAATGTTGGTTCTTTCTTGCCTTTTCTTATCCCATTTTAATCCCAATTCTGTTGCTGCAGGTCTACCATAAATTACAGTATGCTAAAGGAATTTCCTATTGATTTGCTCTGACAGTGATTTGACCAGCTATGTGAATAGCTGATGGAAGCAGAACTTATCTTTGGTTCAGACACTAGAGCATTGACAGAAGCTTGGAGGTAAACATTTACAGAAGAAACCTGAAATCATAATGCCTTGCAGCTCAGCACAATTTACAAACATGTATTAATTAAGCTTCAATACTGGCTTTACTGGGTGCTAGATGAGAACAGCATCCTGGCTCGTAATAGGTTGACATCAGTAACCTTTTATTGTTATCCTGCTCGGAAGTCACTCAGAATGAGGGTGAAGAAATGTCAAGTAATCAGGTCATATGCAAGTGAATGAGTCTTGATGGTTGAAGCTCAGTACCGTGGGAACCATTATTGTCCAGAGTAATTTCTGGAACATGCAAGTTAATTTCGTTTTTACAATGTTAATTCACAAGCTAGGGAAATCTACAAACAAATTGTACAGTCAGATGAAAATCCTTTTTCTGAATCTCCTATGTGGCTGCCCAGCTAGTTCCTGCCAAAAAACAGCAAAAGAAAAAAGTTTGATGGCAAAGGTAACAGGTCTTGAAGTTATTCTTATTGGAATAACAAGGCCCAGCACAAACCTGCTTAATAGAAGAGGAAGCTGAGGCAATAAAGTGATATTTACTTGCCCAGACAATAGGGCGTTGCCTTTTCACTCTTCCGTGGCATTAGCATTTCGAGCTGCCCCTCTGTGTACACAGCACACTCGGGGCTTTATTCTTCCAGGACTGGATTCTTGCTGTTCACAGTGGGATCACTTGAATGCTTGTGCCTGCCTGCCTAATATATGTTAATTGAAGGACTTTTGTGTCTCAACATCTTTATTAATATTAATGGAATGAGATTTTTAATGGACCTATACAAAATATGCTTGACCTAGCTTGAGCCCTCGCTTTTGTTTTTATACTCTGCAGCACAGTGTGGCTTCCAACTAATTTAAGAACGTAATATTATATTCTGTGGCAGTATAGACAAACTAATGAAACATGGATTAATCTTCAGATATGCAGTTTCTTTGCCACGATATATAAAATTTATATAACACCAGAATATAATTAGTTTTATTTAAATCATGAAATTAAAAACAGATTTGCCTTTTCTTCATTGCACAAATTATTGCACTTCAGTGAAAAGAGTGAGCGTTTATAAATAATTCTATCTTGAGCAAGCTTGTCTTGTGCCACATACTCACTCTTTTGATGACTTCTTCCTAAAAAAAGAATAAGTCTTAAAAGTAGGCTAGACTAAACCTCAAGAAATTTTTCAAATTAATATTGTAATTAAAGTATAACCTGGTCATGGTAAGGGATAGGTATAAATGCTGTAACACAGTGTCGAGAAGAAAGTTTGAGCTTTTCTAAAAATGTGGCTACCCAGTTTTGCTTCTTGTTAACACTTGACAGACAGTTGTGCTGTTTGTTTTGTTATATGCGGGTATAAATTAAAGATTAAAATACCGATCCTGGGCTAGGGCTGGGACGATTTTTTTTGCAACCCACTGTGGATGATTACTGTACAGACAAGAAAAATGCTTCTGTCAGTTTTGCACTTTTTTGCTACTTCTTCTGACAAAGGATCATTCCTTACAGTCCACTCTATGTTACATTGCTTGCAATAGATACAGAGACCAGTCTACCGCAATGGTATCTCCAGCTTCCATTCTTTTTCTTTGTTTGCTGGCTTCTCTTCATGCTAGAAGCCATGCTGAAGGCCATATGGATATTTTTTGCACTCCCAACATCACGTACTAATGATCAGATTGTTATCCTGCCTCTACCAGCAAAAGCTTGAGCAAAGGGGCAGAAAAAAGACAATTTCCAGACTGAGACACAAGTGAGCAGCTGATGTCTACTGATTTCTGCAGCATGATATCTTCCACTCTCATTGACAGATATTTGCTGGTTTATGGACTTCATCTCAAGCTTGTAGTGAGTAAAAAGTTTTATGCTGACTGCTTTGGATCAGAACTTGGCCTCAGGAGAGTTCTCTGTTTTTCCTCTCTACAGCATCTTGATCCTGGAGTGAAGGTGCACACCATGTCTTTGGGAAACATTGCTACAATTGCTATTTGATTTAGAAAGACATTTTGCAAATGGAAAGTACCACTGACTCATCAAGAAAGTGAAAACATGTCTGTTTCTACTGGCAGACCCCAAAACACATCTTGTAAATAATCCAAAGTGGTGCTGTATAATCAGATTTCCCTGAATCCTAAGAGAGGTGGAGGAAAATGGCCTACCTGAAGGGCACAGAAATGCATCTTCAGACTGACCCTACGCTGTCCTCATGGACCACTTGGACTAGTAATAGTCAGGAGTTTGGGCAGTTTTCCAGAGAACCAGCTGCTGCTACTGCTGCTAGAAAATGCACTGGAGTGCTTGGCATCTGGTGCCTGCAGCTGCCACAAATGTTTCAGTGTACTAGTGCCAGCTGTGCTGCCAGAGTATTATGGCAATGAAAAAGTAAAGGAAGCAAAATGGCCATCAAAAAATATGACGCCAAGAGTAAATGTAAAGAAGTTACTTGGCCTAATCCTGATCAAGTCCTGATAAAGTCAAGTCTGGCATTGGGAGTAAAAGAGGAAAGTAGTTTTTGAGGCTTTTTTCCTTTGTTAGTCAGGAGATGGACTTAATGGGTTTTGATTTAAAAAACGTGCAAGGATATTATTGCTTGTTGTCTTGGGAACACCTGTAGGAGGCAAGACCTCATTCCTCTGCTCTTGGTAGGAGAGCCAAACAATTGCAGAGAGGAGAACAGGTAGTCTGTTACAGAAATAGTTGATTCCTCTGAGTGCTGTGATTCCTGTGTGAGTCCTGTGGGTCTCAATGAAGACCACGCATGAACCCAAATACAGGGTGGGAGCCATTGATGCTATGTGTCATTGAATATCAGGCTAAGGGTATGGTGACAAAGGCTTGCTTTCTCCCATCAGCCTGTGTGATAGATGGAAGTACCAATGAAAGGACAGTTTGGACCAGAAGCTAAATCAGAAAGAGAGGCTGATAGATTACCATAGATAGTTGAAGCTGGGAACAAAAATGTTTCAGACTTTTGTCTTGGCCTATGAGTATTGCACCAATTCTATTTACAGGTTCTCGGCCTTTGGACTATGGTGCCATCAGAAGTTAATTTTTGTCGTAATTTTCCAAGCATTTCTTGAAAACTGGCTTTCTAGTGTGCACAATAGCACCACAACACTAAATTAGTTGAAAATAGCTAGAGGGCTTGAGGGAATAGTATCTATATTTTTTTTTTTTATTGTGGCTGTTCACATGATTTATTTAATAATTTTAAAGATTACAGTTTGTGAAAGTCAGGAACATGCTCTAATGTGAGAAACAAACCAGAAAGAAATGTTATTCACCCAGAACGAAGGTTTGTCTTCTGCAAACTAGCATTTGTGTGCAGCAAAGGTCACTCTACCTCCACAGCTCTACTTCTGTGTTAGGTTTAACAGAAGATGATGTAGAGCATTTCCCCATGGGACTATTTTTCCTGCTCACCATGAGCCTGCTCAGAATGGTGCCCATGTGCTCCAAAATAAGAAGGAAGAGAAATTTGTATATACATACATACTTACCTACACCAGTGCACTGAGTTCATGCCAATCCTTTGATCTTGATTTTACAAAGGAGAATGCAATTCAGTGTCCGTTGTCTGTGGAATATATTTGTGTTTCCATAAAGTTGCACAGAGCAATTCTTTTTACAGCTCTTGTCTCTTCTGCCATTCAATAACTATATTACGTGTCAGCAAAATAGTAATTATCATTTAAATCAACACCTTCCTGTTTCTTCCAGGAAAGGACTTAAATTTTAAAGAGAAGGTTGATGTGATTTGTCTCTGATTTTTGTAGCAAGTTGATGGTTGTAGGGTTATTGCAAAAAATGATAATGGAGATATTTGTCAGTCTTGGATGACTTCTATCATTCCATGTTCATGTATGTTAAAGGAATGAGTCACTATAGGTCTGTAAATTATCCTACAAAATTTATTTACGCTTGAAAAAAAGTTATTTCAGATGGGTGAAATTTGTGAGAATTGGTGATAGTATAAATAATCTGAAAAGATATGAAAGTTCAGTGTCCTGTTCTAGTTCTTTTGAGGAGTTCAGTGGAGTTGTATAAAGAGAAACCCTGGACAGGGGTGATCAGATGTGGAATCTTGGGCTGAAACTATTCCAACAGGATGGGGAGTGTAGTTTAAACCCTCTCTTATCTTACCAGCATTCTTATGCATGCTGGCTCTCCACAGCAAGATGTTTGAGTGATTCATAGCAACTGATGGGCAGTTTAAAATTACAAAGCTTTCATTTTCCTTGTTCCTGACAGATAAAGTGGGTGGACATTTCCTGATTATATGGTATACATTCAAAATATCTAAGTTCCCTATGGTGCTATTTGTGACTAATTTACTTCCATAGCCCATTAAGACTGCTGGGTTTAGGCTGTGGGAGGAGTGTGTAGTGTATCATGCTGTGAAGAGAGGAAATGTTTCACAAGATGATGTCCTGGCTTTTCCTCTGTTTACCTTACCACCTGGAAAGAAGAAAAGGTGGAGTAAATGGCTGATGATCCAAATAGATTGTATGTACAGTCACATCTTTAGTCGTGACACATTAAGCTGGGCAAAGTCACACGAGAAGTGACAGGATTGCACTTTAACTCCTGGAAGAACATAAGATCTTATATAGCAAAATGTGTAGGTGTAAATAGGGCTTGACTAACTTCATGCCAGTAGTCTTTTGGCAGGCAGTGCCCCTTTAGTGGCCACTGAGCAGCCAGATTATTTTGGGGAAAGTCAGGGATACACTGACATGAGGGACAGGGGCTTGAGGACAGGCTGTAGCAGAGAATTTAGAATCTGAGAATGATAAATCAGTGGCTGTGCAAGTGACACGGAGCTTCAGAGAGACTCAGAATGGGAGGACCTCATTTTTCACTTTTCAGGTTTGCTTTTCTAATTCTTGCCTATGAAAGTAGACAAATTTTCTCTTTTTACTGGGAGTTGATGTGCTTTGACGCACTACTTATTTGACCCACGCGGCACTTTTCAACACACTAAGTGTATCCTGGTTTCTAAATAAGGGCTCAAGATACAAGAGCAGCTAAGCTGTGCAGCACTTCTCTCAAGTTTTGCCTGAAATTTGGAGGGAGCAGCTGCTGGCTGCGGTGTGGTGTGGTCCAAACTCAAATCTTGTGTTCTGTGGAGTCAGGATGGAGCAGAGAACACACTCAGGCCCTGGGACAAGGAACTACAAAGAGATTGAAGTGTCTGTAACTCTCACACACTTACTTCCCCGATGTCCCAGAGCCTCTGTGACCCTGACAGCACATTCCTCTTCTTGGAGCTTTTTGCTTAACCTATGCTTAACCTGACCTTTGCTTAACCTACTGTTCAGTAGATTCATTGCAGAAGGAAGGTCAGACTGTTTAGGAAGTTTTGCCTCCTAAATCTTCTGCTGATTTTTTTTTTTTTTTACTGTTCTTTTATAACTTTGCAGCATGCTGAGCTGTCAACAAATTCCATATGATTATATCTCCCTTGACTTCAAGGCATTTTTATTTCAATAAGAAGGCCTATAGTGTTTAACATCACGACAATATCTGTGGCAATAGATTTCTAGATTTCTTGGACCAATTTAATATAAAGAATATCTCATAGAAGAAGAAGTTGCTTTCAAGCACAACCTTCCCTTTGTCACTTTATCTTTCCTATTTCCTGAGATCCCAGAGATCATCTCAGGGATACTTAGGTCTTTGGTGCTCCACAGACGACATTTTGAGAGTGTAGTAAGATGTGCGTTGAAACTGTACAGTACCAGTGCTTTCATGAAGAAATGCTAGTCACTTGCTTGAAAATCATAGCAAATGGTGCTTGCTGGCACAGGAATCAAAGGCCTCCCTTCTTGGATCAGTTTCTGTGGGACTCTGTAGAAATGGGAACCTTTATGTCTTCTCCTCAGCTGCTTCTTTGTCCTCTGTTCTCATTCTGATTCTCAGAGGTGCATGATAGAACTGATTTCTTCAATGAAAAGATATAAGTAAATGCTCCTACACCATCTTTCATACTTTTCTGAAGACTCGTCCCTGCTAAACAGTCACATAATTCACAGGCTTATACTAAAGTCTGTTTATGGCAAAATCAGTGTAACCTTTCATGACCAGTTCAGTTCTGCAGGCCTACTCATAGTAAGTATAAGTCAAACACAGATCCGGTTATCTGGAAGCTCTTGTGTTAACACTCCAAATACTGGTTTAGACTTGTATGTTGTACTCTGACCCTGTCAGTAGACAGGATGTCAGGAGATGTAAACTGATGTGTTGGGTTAATGAATGGATTTACCTCGCTTTATGCTGAAATCTCGATCAACATTAAGGTAGCATTACTGTTTCCATTTTAAGAAGACAGTTATGGCATGAAGTTTTATTTTGTACCAAACCAGGACCTCTTTGTGGCAGTTTTTGCACGTGATCACAGCTATTTCTGTAGTTAGAAATGGTACTGAAAATTATTTCTCATAAAACTTTCATTTATAATAGTATTTAAAAACTTTCTAGTCTGCAACAAATCCACCCAGGTTTCCTGCTTTTAATTTCAGTACAGTTACACCAGCAGAGCAGTTATAGCATGCTTACCTTGGCGCATCGCTCCCTTGAGATAGAAACAGGCTAATTTGTGGGAGAGAGGAGTATGAACGAGTGTGCACAGTTTTGGAGCAGGACAGGAATTAGTGCAGTATGTCTGAACAGTGCTGGTTGGTAGCTTTTGGCTACAAGTAGGAAAACAATGAATCTTTGGACCCGTGGTATATAATATTGTGAAAGCAGGTGTTATGGCTGTAAATGGTGCCTACAAATACAAGACTTTTTCATGACTTGGGATATAGCTATAGGTTACTACTTTTATCTTAGCAAATAATTTACTTCTTATTCAAGTGCCCATTGTAAATTCAGATGTGGATGCTAAGGATATTTGTGTGCTTTGTATGGTTCTCTAAATGTTACATGGAGTTGCCGTTGTACACATTTCTTAATGTTATGAAAAAACGAGAAAATTGTGAGGTCTTATTTTAAATCAGTGGATCTTTGGGATGATGCTGTCCTGTGTTTCAGGTTCATTAGTGTGAATTGCACTCAAGGTTTTACTGATTTTCCATTTCTTGGAAAAAAAAAAATGATTCAGACACACCTAGGCTGCTGTCCTGTTACAAAGAGGTGATTACAGTGAAAGAAGAGAAGATGAAATTTATTCTTTCCTACTCCTCCTTTCACAGTGATGCTAAGTAATCACATTTTCTCTATAGGCATGTGTAAAGTAGAAAGCATCACAGCAAGGGAATTCCTAGTTATGAGCAAAGTATCAACCTTCTCAGACTCTAGTGAATGTGACTGCATATTTCTGAGACACTTACCGTGTAGCATTGTTGTTCCTGTGAGTGGCGTCGCATGGCAGAAGCCCATCCAGTGATGTGATGAGGGACAGTTGAGATGGGCAGAGCCACGTTTGAGGAATGTGTCTTTGAAGAGGGCGTTTGCCAGCATGGAGCCAAGCTAGGTGGCACATACCTAGCTGTGCTGTGACCTTCTGTGCTTACTGCAACAGATCACTGGATCACAGCTCAAGCTATCGAGTGACATCCTGAAGGCTGGGGCTGCAGCTTATGATGAGGAAGATGGAGGCATTTTAATAGAACCCAACTGAGGTCAAATGTGAGCCTTCACAAGTCTCTTCGAGCATTTGCTGGGTTGATTACAAAAGCCTACCTATAAAACTGAGAAGTAAGGAACAGAGAAGCTGAATTGCTGAAGAACTGGGCAATTCAGTTAATCCAGGTAACTCAGGCTCCAGCCTGACAATCTCACTCTTGGGCCATCTTTGCTGCTTGTTTTCCATTCCCTTAATGGCCTAAGCTCTTTTCTTCCCCTCTCTTTCTCCTTCCTGCATAGATATTTCAACATATGTATATGTCTGTGTGTGAGGAATATCAGCAAAGCCGATACTTTGCTCCCTACAGAGTTCCTTGTGACCACTCTCTCATGTAACTAATCCATCGCAATGTATACTCCAACAAGGAAAATTAAAAGGTTGGGAACCACTGACCTAACTTCTTAGTAAGCAATGCAGCTGGCAATCAGATGTAACCCGAGCTCCTCGTTATTGGAGCTGCCTGAGCTATTCATAGCAAAGTAAAATTGCTATGGGAATTGAGCTGGATTTATTTTGTTTGAATGCAAATTATTCCAGGTCAGACAGGCTCAGATCTTCTGCCCCCTTAAATTCATTTGCATCAGCTCTTCCAGGCTGTGGCTTTTATCTGGAGGATCTTTGCTGGAGAAAAGCGGGTAGGGGTAGCGAACTGCCACTGTCTAGAGCATTTGCTCTGGGGCTTTGATGCAGTCAGTGTAAGTCACTCTGAAGCCAAGACCTCTGAACAGTGAAGGGTCTACTGTCAGCCAGCCCTATGTGGTGTCCACGCGCATTGGGCAAGTGTCTTTTCTCTATTGACTGGAACTTCTTGTAAGGGAGAGGGAGCCTTTCAGGCTTGTCTGCCACTCTCACTCATGATATGAAATGTTATTCTGAAAGATCCAGCTGCCAAAGTCCTATCATCACAGGAAAAATTGTATTTTCACTAAAAACCCCAAGTTTTATTCTAGTACACATGATCAAAAAGGGTAAAAAAACCCCTCTTAACTCTGTTGAAAATGGTTCAAGAAATCAGAAAGAGAATAAAACACCAAGCCCTTTGGCATTTAAAAAAAATCTCATAATTTATAATGTTGTTTCCAGCAAGCCCTGATTCATGACTTCTAATGTTTAGAGTTGCATATCTGATAGGGAGGAATGTTCCTGATCGGAAACACTCAAGCAAGCAACTGTTAATGCTAAGTACCTATGGAAAAGAATTTCCAAGTACTGATTTTAGTTATCTATCATCAGTTCTTTTTTTTTTTTTTTAAGCTGTTCATTTTCTGTGTCACTGTGCCCTAATCTTATTGTTTTTGCCTTTATTACAACTGTAGAAGCAGAATATTCATTAAGAAGGCATGCAGTTTCCCTAGAATATTAGTACATCTGAATTCCATCCACATAAAATCAATTAGCAGTGCACAAAGAAGGCGCAGAATCTTGCCAGAACATTTTCATTGCACCTAATCCTTTGAGCAGCATGAATAACTCATAGCAAACCATCCTCATGGTGAAATTCTGCCCCGTTCAAAGGTCTGTTAAATATCTAGACATCTTAAAGTCGTATGTCGGAGATCTAAGAGGAACACAAATGCTGCTTTTATTTTGTCCTGTTACACAGAATGAGAGGACACAGAGGGCTACATTTTTTAGACTTCAAAATTTCCAAAATGTAGACCTCCTCTCACACTTTAAGGATTCCCTTAAGCTGTGCACTGAGTTACATGGAATGCCAGATTAGGGGACTAACTAAACTCCCTTCTGAAGGCAGTTGTTCTGTTATTCTTGATGTACTGTAAGTAACTAATCAACTGTTAGGCAGCACATGACAAATACTGGGCAGCCTCTTTTTAGGAAAATTGAAGCATAAATGCATTCATAAAACAATCCTGCTGTTTCCTGCTTGTGTTGTGACGGATTTCAGAACTGTCATAACGAATAAAATATCTAGATTGTATCTTACAGTTGCAGGGATTTGCTTAAACAGGCTGTATCCAAGCGCTTGTGCAGCTACCAAGCCTACATTCGAGAGGCTGGTTCTAGCAAATTGCTTTCCAGAGCTATTATAGCAAGCCAAAGAGCCATGCTGATGGAATCATTAATGAAGTGATCCTGAGTGCAACTTGGTAAACCTTTGGCATTTAACCTAAGTATTATTAGTGTATAGTTAGTGTCATAATGCTGTACTTTACATTAGTATTTTTATTCTGTTCATTTATCATGCTGACTTCTGTTTTAAAAAAAGCAACCAAAAACATGAGAAATGAGGGAGCTCACATACTGACAAGCAAGTATTTAATGTGTGGCAAAGCAATCAAATTTGTGTTAGTTCCAGCATATCTCATTTACCCTACAATAAATACCGATTTAATACATTTAAATACCAATGTGACTGGTTCAATTACCTGAAGTGAAGGAACAAATAAGAATATTTCCTTATTTGCCATATGTTGACAGAGGATTACATAAAGATGTTTTAAACAAGTTCAATCAGCTGCAGAAATACAAAAGCACTATTCAGAGATAACACTGTATTTGTTCATATAGGAATAATTAAAGACATGCAATTTTGTTACCTTGTTTTAATAATTGCTGAATGTTTCATGACTAACTCAGACTGGCAATTTAAACATCGTACTCTCCTTCTGTCAGATCCTCAGATAATAAAATGCTTTATTTTTAAGAACTCTTAACATTTTACATTTATAAGAAGTCTATATTATGTTAGAAAACAGAATAAATTGAGTTATTTTTGTGAGTCACTTAGAATCTAAAGAAAAATGTGATCTGCACAATTCTCAAGTCAGAATAGGCAACCAGTGATTCTAATGTTTCTTTCATGAAGAAAATATTTTAGTGTGTATAAAGGCCATTAACTTAACCTAAACATTTGCTGTGGTACAGAGCCAGATATTCCAATATGGTGAAAATCAGTAAAGGTCTGCTGAGGTTATTCTCATCAGCCAAGGATCTTGTCCAATAAAACATTGCATTTGTACTTCCCTGACCCTGGGGTCGTCATCAGTAACTGCCCATGTACAGAGTTGATACTTTTCTGAAGGATGGGTGAATTTGTTTGGCAAACATGAAAGCTAGGGAGAAGTTTTGTTAACTTAAATTCTCTCTTTCCTTTAGTGTGTTCACATGCCTTTGTGCTGCCTGGTTTGGGATAGGATCAAAAATGAACATGCTCTGAGTTTTACTCGTGGGATTTCTGACTTCAATAATACATGTGTATTATTGGAAACCTCATGAGAGTCCATTCTCTCGAGTTTCCCAGAGCATTTTCTTTCCCAAATTGGTATAAACACACTCTGAAAGTGCTTGCAGAGACAATGTTCAGCTCAATCGGAGCTCCTGAGTGTTTAGCACTCTTTAAAAGTCAGTCATTTATTTAACAACCTGTGTATGGATTTAGGGTCCAGACCTTTCGGTTTTTGTTGGAGAATCATGGATCTTGTCCCTGTCACTGTGTCGCAGGAGCTTGTTTAATTTACCCAGTGCTTCAGTGACTTGGGTGCATCTGTGTGAAGTGCCCTTCTGAGGGGAACAGAAACAGCATGCTGGCTGCAGTTGCCCCCTTTGCAGTTACCACCCAGAAAAGGGGCTGTAGGTCATAGCAGAGAGGGAATGAGCTGCTTTAATTACCGTGATTTACTGCCTTTGGTTTCGCTGTTTGCTCATGATGCTTCCCGAGGGCAAAGACATCTTTCACCTCAGCAGCACTTTCTGCAGTTCGACTCGTTCTTTCTGCTTTGCCAGATATGTTGCTTGTCATTTTTTCTACCTAATTTCACATCTTAATTTGCTCATTTTGATTATATTTTCCAGACCATTGACATTTTGACCCTAACTCGAGTGGTGCTCAATAACCCATCTCTCAAAAAGTCAGTTAGTGATATCAGGTATCTACAATTCCAGGTCAGGCTGTACTATACTGCTGGCTATAATTCTTGGAAGTACTTCTGCTTATGACTGTGGTAAGATTATGGTCTCGCATATTTTTCAGACTACCAACTTAACCCATCCCACGAGACGAGTCTACTTCATTACACATTCTCTAAAGATACAATAATTTATTTAGACTGCTTACATGATGCAGGATTGCTTTGAACAGCCTTGTACCAGTACTGGTTGAATATCCTTGCTTTGGAGGAAAGAGGAATCCATAAGATGAACGTTGGCAAACTTAACAGGACTTTATTCTTCCCAGAATTCCTTGGCATGTGTGAGAAAACTATATCTTTACCCAATTTTCAAGGTTTGACTCAAAAGTAATTCTAAACAGCTGGCACTTTTCCTGCTGTCTTGACAGGACTTTGTATCAGGCTGTTGGTATATACACGGGACTGCCATCTCCACGTGGGTTTCTCTGAGCATGCATTTGAAATGGATCTGAAAAGACCATTGCTGTTCTCCAAGCCGCTGGCTGTGAACTTGATCTGTTACAAAATACCATGTAGAGACATAAATGTTATGCAGGGCTTGAGCTAATAACCTGGTCTCTTAGCAGCTACATTGCTTCTAGTTTGAGCTGGCTTGCCACCAGCTGCCTTGGAGCATGTGCAGATTCAATAGAGGGCTGATTGCAAATGTGAAGATCATTTCAATACTTTGTAAAGGAACTACCACGATCTGCTTATAAAACCTGAGGGAAGGGCCTCGTAGCTCCATCAGTCTGTGGTGGAATCTGGACAAAGGTATGGGAGTTATGGAGAGACCTCTCCCTTCTTCTAGCACACGGTGCAATATGTTAATATATGAAAATTGACATCTGCCCAATTCTAGAAGCCAATCTGGGCCTAAAGGCAACTTCTGACTGTTGTCAGGTGGCTCCAAGTTGTGTGAATAGCTTCATGTTCTCTGGATCTCCATCATACCCTCTTTCCGTTTCTAAGATACTCATTATTCCAGTATGGGAAATGTTCTGTCAGGCAAAACCCACAGATGAGACATCTGAGCTAGGGGAGTCTCTCCTCCAACAAGGGAATTCTTTGGTGACAGAGGTAGGTCTTTTATGTTTCCTTTGTGATGCCAAAGTGCCAGGGACTTAGCAGAGCATCAGAGAAGAAAATAAGTGTTTGATCATTTAATGAGTTTTCACTGCAAAGTAAATGAGAAAAGACTCCAATATGCTGTGACATGAGATGTTCCCAAAAATATTGTGATGTGAATACTAGATATATAGGCATTTTTGACCTCAGATATTTTTAAATAACCAGCAACCATAGTTCTTAGGTCATTTGTTCTTCTTGTTCTTTATATTTCATGGAAGTTCTTAATTTACATCTTTATTTGTTTCAAGTAGAATTAAAAACTGTACTTTATGTTTCTGTACTTTACGTGCTCTAAGTCTCGTTAAGATCTGTTTGAATCAATGACTTGTGTTTTTTAGGAGCTGGACAGTTGGGATATAACATAACAGAAGTCTTGGATCAATGTCCACTGAAGTCTTTGGAAAGCTTCATGCCAATTTCAGTTGGCATTTGGTCAAGTCTTTTAAAACTTTGCATGAGTATTTGGAACTATTTTAATGGGTGTGAAACTACATTTAACTCTTCCTTTTGAGAGATTTTTCATCTTGAGTAGATGCATACCCATCTTATGGTACAGACTTCAGTGATTTCTTTGGCCATTGTTTTAGCTGTTCTTCGTAGTTTTTTAACACTTAATTTTATGTAATACTCATAACACTGAATAAAGCATTCTGGATATAAGAGTATTCCTTAGAGAGTACATGCAAACTTTTTAGCATTTTATTTAGTCGAGATACTCCTGTCTTTGTGCAAACTGTAATTTAATTTTGTGTCAGTCAGTATTAAGTAGTTATGTTCAGCAGAGACAATGCACTTCATTTATTCATATGTTTTAATTCTCTGTTTCATTTTGATATGCTTATTACCTCATTATTTGCATCTGGTTTGTGAAACTCCTGTAACTTTAATATGCATGTGGCCAAGCTGTTGCCTTTAATTTAATTAGCATGTAATGAAAATGCCTTGTATGCAAACAGAGGACCCACAGCTGTGAGGCTCTTCTAGTTTAGAGCAAGGGTTTATCTACTATCTCAGAACTTAGCTTTGTTAAAATATAGGCAAGAAATATAAGTTCTGAAAATCCTTCACTCACTGTCACTGCTATGTTTCTTACAGAGAGTCTGTTTTTGGAGATGCTGAAACCTCAAAATGAATTGGGTTTACGGGCTGGTAAGATGCCAAAGTCTTCACTCAGAGTCTGAAAACACAGGGAGAGACAAATGGGAACAGCCTTTGTGCTGTTCCAGTAAGAGGCCAAGGAGACCTGTTAGAAATAGATATATTAAAGTGTGACTCTCAAAACCACTCCATGTGGGTCTAAAATCAGTGGAAGATTTACCTGGTTTTGTGTAGCTAAGATGAACTTTCAGTGGTTTAAAAAATTTGCCTTATTTTTCATTTTGTCATCTGACTTCAATTAAAAAAAAAATCTTGACGCAGATATTTATTATCATTTCCCTTGTCCAAATTTCATTTGGAGATTCTTCCTCCTTTTGAAACACATCAGGAAAACAGAACAAGTGCCTTACCTTAGTGATAACACCCTGATACTGAGGAATTTCACAAAGACGTATTGGATCTGAAAATTCCTTTAGCCCAGAGCTAAGCAAACATTTCATAACAAATAACAAGTGGGAGGAATGTTGCCTTCTTGTCTTTTCTCAACTTTTCTGCAAACAAACTGCAAGTTCCTCTAATTTATTGATTCAGAATTCTTTGCTGACCACACAGATCAATGTATGTTTTTCCGTTTACTTTCCAATGGCATGGACTACCCCTAACAGAAGGATAGCAAGTATGTGTTGTGAGAGAAGAACAAGAGAATTGCAAATTCCAATTGATCAATCTCTTGGGTTTTCCTTCCCACCATATTCTCACAATTACTGCTATTATTAGCGATAGCCACAGTGGGACAGAGAGGGAATAGACAGGAGTCCCGGGTCTTTTTCATGCTGTGTTGTCTAGACTTAGTAAAAATGTTAGATTTTGTCATCCTGCTTCCTCTCGTGGTGTTATAATTGCAGAGAATCTGAAATAAAAAATGGGGTTTTGACCTATTTGTCCCTCTCCTTGTTGGGTCCCAAACCCATCAAAGTTAAAGGAAAGGTATCAGTGAGTTCTAATTCAAGGAAAATCACATGTATACTTACAGCTATGCTGGCAGTAGGAAAACCTAATGCATAAATTTCCATGACGATTTTGACAGTATTTGTTCATCTACTGAAATATTTGAGCTGGATAAACATATTGCATCTAACTCACGATCACAGAGATGTTTCATGTATTTGTAGAAAAATTCCCAGAAACACTTTTTTTTTTTTTACACTTTCACTGCCCAGGAGTAGAGACTAGTCAAAATCTGGCCTTCAACAAACCGGAATTTCTTGGCAGTGTAGAATTAGAAAAGATGATTCTGTGCTAGTATCCTGTCTCTGTGCTCTGGCATTTCTCAGGTGACATATTTTCATAGCCATAGGCTGCTTTTCTTTACCTAAGGCTAATACTCAAGAACCTGCAAGAAAAGTATCTGGCAGTTGTTGCCCGATTTCCCCCTTTGCAGCAGTCCAGAGGACTTCTGTCAGAAGCCAGGTCAGCATTCTCAGCATTACTTTGGAATTACCAAAGAAATTAATTTAATATGAATTCTTGAAACTATCCCGTACCTGGAAGAAATAGAAAAAGGTCTGTGATTGATTTAATGTTCAGACTGCTGTGTGGCACTGTCCCTTTCTTCTTGACAATTTTATACAACTAGATGTTATCAAAAAAAAGGTATCTTTCATTCATACATTTTTCAATTTGGAAGACATGTCTGCTGTAAAACCTAAAGGAAAGAAGTCTTATTGGAGATTTAGGGTAATTTCTGCTGGAAAATGATGTGAATACATTTGTAAGGCACTCAGTCAGCTACAGCCTTTGTAAAGGTGCAGCAATATTCATGCAGTACAGGACCCAGAATTCAGTTCGCCCTTTCTCCTGCACCAGAATTCTCAATTCACCCTTGTAATGTTAAATATAGAAATCACATTTGGGGCTGAAACTTGGTGTACATCAGGGACAGTTCTTTCAGGAAAATGTAGAAACTCCTTTGTTCCATATGGTTTGAATCATTTACAAAATGAATCCTACAGGAATAATTTCAGATGTGGAAACCTTTAAAACAGGGAAATAAAAACCAGATTCACTACAGTTGTGTTTTCCAGCTGAAAAAAAATATCATTTAGGAGTGCCCAGCTATCAGTGCACTCTAGTAGATAAAGATTGCCTTTCAGAACCACTTTTAAATTGTGTGATGACATGCATCATAAGGATTAAAATATTAGTCTTCTTCCCCACAGGAAAGTACTCTGTCATGACCAAATGCGATCTGACATTTGAAATATGCCAACTTATTGCCTATAGTGAGGAGGCAAGTTAAATTCTTGTCAATTATTTAAAGCCTGTCGCTTATCGACAGAGGCAATTTTAACCTTCATGTAGAATGATAAGTAGATGTAGGCTGAAATATGTAGTTATTAATTCATGTTGAAGAAAGGAAAGGGGACAAATTGTTAATCAGAATATCATCTATGTTTGTTTTCATATTATTTCTCAGGAAGCAATTGGGCCCTCCCAGTTCATAACATGGAATCTCTTCTATTGTCAAAATTAAGATCACTGTATGATTTTATGAGTGCTATTATTAGCTCCCCGAAAAAGATGCTTATATTGAGGAGTGCTGCAAAGACACCTTTGATTTGGAAAGACAGAAGTGAATTTCCATGAAAAGGACATAGCGTATGACTATAGACTGTTGAGGACCTGTATATCTCTGATAAGTATTTTCAACTGGAATAGACTTAAAGTCAATTTTAGCATTAGCTTAGTAAACAGGTAAAGCTGTGAAGATTTCATATGTAACTTTATGTTTTTCATTTTCTGTTGAGTTTTCCTCATGGGAAACAGTACTGAAAGTGCAGAAAATTCCACAAATCCTTAAGAAATACAATGCTTATATTAGGGATTCAAACTACTCTCCTTCTGATACCCTTGGCATTCTGGTCCTAGGAGGTTAGGCTAAATAAAAGCATCCATTTCAGAAGGGAAGAGGTGATACATGTCTAATATGTGCATTTTCAAAGAATACTTTTTGAGGAAGGAGGTGGAATCATGATCTGGGAGGACTTAAGATGTCGGGCGAGATGGTTAGCAATTGACATTTGTTTGTCTGCACATATTTTTCTGAAGCATAAGAGATATGTAGTCCTCGTGGGATGTCAATTTTGGCAGAAGGGTGTTGGCACATGGTAGAGCCTCACTGATCCAAACCGAAAATCTGTATCTAGTGTTACGTATATAATGTAATAGAATTACCTGATGAAACAACTTCTTGATTTTCAACTTGGTAAAAAAGAGTGTTTATTACAACATGTTCTACAAACCCAAGAAATGAAATAAAATCATAACTGATTAATGAGCTGCATGGAAATACTTCCTCAGTGCCACCCACGTTTCCCTGGCCCTGATCCTGGAAACACTTCATCACATGTGCAGTTTCATGCATGGATACTATGTGAAAAATACAGAGTAGTTTTCTCATACTTCTGTCTTTCAGGGATCCAAGGAGGAAAACAATCAGATACTTCCTTTCACTGATCAGTCTTCTCTTGTAGGAGGGCATAAATTTTAATCTGCCTTTTTGACGATTAAATTGCAGGGAGTTGATTACTGAATGATGGTACTAAAATGTTCAGATGCTTCAACTTTGTGCTGCTGTACTATAATGTGCTTACATTTCTTCTTAAGGTGACCTTAAGTCCAGGATTCCCATCTGGTAATACCTTGTTCCGAAAAAAACTGAATCTTCATTCACATATTATTTCTTTTTTACTGATGTATGCATTTATTAGAAGATGCATTTTCCAAAAGCGTTTTTTTTATGTGAGAGTGTATATCCTGTGCACAAATACACATAAAGCCAGATCTCTACTGTGAAGAATGGATTGATATTGCATATGACATTATTCATGGTACTGTGTGAGGGTGCTATGCTGCCAGTCCCACAACATTCTTGTCCTGCGTGTTACCAAATATGAAACCTGGTCATCGCCGAAGTGAAGCAATGCAGAATTTAGTTGGGCAGACTATGTAGGTTACATCTTGAATAAATCTAGTTTAGAAGAGCACATTTCAGTCTGTCTAGGCTTTGAAGGGAGGTCACTGTAAGACCTAGCATGTTGCAGCTGTGAACCTTGACAGTCTTTCCTCTAATTTGTGGTGGTGTTTTTTTTTAGTCAGGTTTGATAAGGACACAGAAGATCGAGTTCCTTATATCTCCATTACCTCAGCAGCTAGCACAGGAGCACAACTACACATCACCTGCTGGACACCATCCTCACGTATTATATAAACGAACTGCAGAAGAGAAGGTGCACCGGTACACAGTAGAGTCCAATCCCAAATACTTCTCTTTTGGTCATCACAGAATTCACACTTCCCACAAGTATCATGCTCAAGCGAATGGTTACCACCATGGAAGGTTTCAAAAGCAACATTTTTGTGGACGTCGCAAGAAATGTATGTAAGGAAACTTTCTCTCCTTGTTTGAGATAGTGGCTTTTAGAGACTGTATGGTGATTCTGAGGTGTGGTTCATAGTCATCTTTGTGGTGGAGACATAATAATTTTAAATAATACAGTTACAAAGTGAAAGATATGAGAAACTTGATTATTCCTTAAAATTGGTGTCATCATCCGTATTATTAAGCCATCAGAATCACTGTTTCGTTTTCTTATTCTCTACCTAGATTAAAAGATCCCTTGCCTGATTTTTTTGACATTGACATAATTTTCAGTAAGTAGTTCTTTCTCAGATTGCTGCTTTTGAATAGTGATTGATGCCAAGTCCATGAACTGCTCTCTGTTAAGTTTGTGGATATATAACTAATTAGGCTTGAAGATGAAGAAAAAGTCTTCCAAATCATTAATTTCTGAGAGGACAGAGAATGTCTTTCAGAAGTCACCTTTTGATAATGAAATTTTCAGCAACAGGTCTTCAAAAAGAACCTCCCATGAAAATTGTTTAAATAAGATTTTGGAGTCACCTCTTAAAAAACATATTGGAATATATTATGCTGCCAAGGTCTATCCTGAGTCCTTCATTAGGCCCTCAAATTGCAGAACGTTTTAGAGCCCCCTTGGACCTTATATCCATACTTACAGCATTCAGTTGATTCCGTTTGAAAGCTGATCTACTTCTGACCTGAGTTTCTTAATGAGGGTCTCCAGGGCTGCACACAGTATTGAAAACATTGTCCCAGTCCTGTTATATTTTTCCAACATCCTCCCTGAGTTCTGAGAAAATAGGTAGGTTCCTTTTCCAAAAGACACATAAAGAAGACAGAGAAAAACAAATAGAAGGGATGGAATGAGAAAGGAGGTAGTGGAAAAGGAGGAGCTGAGGCTGAGGGCTCTTTGAGGCCTGAAAACTGCTTATTAAAAATTGTCTGCTTCTTCAGAAATCCTTCTCCCTGGATTTGAAAGCTAAACCTCGAACGCCAGATGCACAAGCCTGTGACTGAACCTATAAACACTTGCATTCTGATGCAGTTCAAAGCTACCTCCTTACATACTCCCTTTCTCTCTCGTCTGGTTTTCCTGCTGCCTGCTTCAGAGCAGAGGGTAATGGTGCTAAGTTAGCTCATCTGCTCAACAGTGTTTTATTTTATTTGCATTGTCCACTGTGGTCTTGTGCCTTATTTACTGTGCCCCCTGTGACTGCTTGTCCAAATTCAGAATTATTCATGGCCTCTTGAGCTTTTACACAGAGCTTTTCCCTGTAATAAATGAGTGCATTTTGAACAGTGTATTTTCATAACCTCCTGGGATGTGAGAAGACAATATCATTATTCCTGTCTTATAAGTGGGACTCACAGACACAGGAGAGGTCAAAAATAACCATTGCTTCTGGGTACCAAATCGATAAATTGAGTTTTTCTTTAAAATACTTATCAGAATATATGCTCATGTAGTTGTATCTGTGTATCTCTATATTCAATTATTTCAGTTACAACTATGAGTTCTTAACTTCATATTCAAGCTGGGTTTATGCTAAATGAAAAACATGCAATTAGCATCCAACTGTGATGAGTTTAGTATAAGTGATTTGCCCATCATTGCTTAAGAACTTGGTGTCAGACGCATTGTTAGAGTCCAATTAAACAAGATTGCATTTAATTAGCTTAATCATGAAACTCTTTCTTTTCACATCCTGTAGTCTTTCACTTCATGCAGTACATACCTTTAACCTTCTGAGAGAAAGGAAGGAGAAATTCTAAAAAATAACACCTATTTCCATACCCAGCCTTGGTTAATCTATAGAACAAGTCTATCTCATGTTCACTAAACAGATGCAGTCCTACAAATAAAATTATGTGTGATTGTTTAATTGAGTAGAGGCCAATATAGGACATTGGAGGAAAATGTATCACTTGAGTAAAGAAAAACATATCACACCCCTTCTATAAGTACTTGGGGATCTCTTCTCTTCTCTTCTCTTCTCTTCTCTTCTCTTCTCTTCTCTTCTCTTCTCTTCTCTTCTCTTCTCTTCTCTTCTCTTCTCTTCTCTTCTCTTCTCTTCTCTTCTCTTCTCTTCTCTTCTCTTCTCTTCTCTTCTCTTCTCTTCTCTTCTCTTCTCTTCTCTTCTCTTCTCTTCTCTTCTCTTCTCTTCTCTTCTCTTCTCTTCTCCTTTCTTTGCCTTTCTTTTCTGTTTGTTTGTTTTTGTTTGTTTGTTTATTTTTTACATTGCTTTCCTGGTCTTGTTCTGAGATCTGGAGTCCTATCAGTTTGAAATTTTCAGCAAAATCCAGTCTGGTCACCTGGAATAGAAAATTTCAGCTTGAATGAGCATAGGCATTGAGAATGCAGTCTTACAGAAGGCAGTCATTTGCTATTAACTCTGCCTAGTCAAGGTTAATTTATCCTAATCTAAGAATGAATCCAAGCTTGCTGAGCAGTAAGAGGGAAGAGCACGCTGCCACTTTCAGTGTCACAGAAGTAGCTTGTCCCGCTTGCCATCTTTTAAGTTTCATATGCTGGCAATTTGTAAGCATTAGAGAAGCCAGTTAATCATCTTTCAAACTCTTCTTCACAGTCTAAATGTTTTTAGATTGTGAAAATTGACTGGACTGTAATTAGTAAATCATGCTTGAAATGCTGCTGCTTAGGTTTTATTAGTAGCTATGAAGTTAATTCAGGAGCAAAACTCCACAGCTCATGGATTTATGAGTCAAATGTCTTGAAGTTGTATTGCCTTCAAAATAGTGCATGGAAACTGACGTACTGTGAACTGAACGCTTCACTCTTGGGTGAGACGTGTCTTCTTGTCTTGATGTGCTTCCAGAAGAGAAAAGTTCTTCGAGCTTGTAAAGGACTTGTTTATAACGAGTGATAACGTTTTAAAATCTTACTAGCACAGTCACTTGCAATGTTAAATATAGTTCAGAGTGTCTTAGTTCTTGAAAGCAGACCACTGTTGTGCATTCTTTGGTGTTCTTGATTTCCCAGTTTGGCCTGGAAGAAAGTAGCATCTGTTTTAGCTCTGTTTTTGGAATAACTTTCTGATGAGGCACAGGCAGGATTTTTTTAACTACCTGAGGCTTCTACACTTGTGTCATGTTACATCCTGTGTCAAAAAAAATATTATTATTATACTAATAGTACATTAAAGTGGCCTTCAAGTTAATTCTTGCTGCAAAGGCAGCATAGGTGTATGCAAAAGAAACTACGAATAACAGGAACATTATATGATGTAGATTTCTTTCCCCATTTTCTGGCTCTCTGAAAGAATGAAGTAGAGACCATTCTCTAACCGTGCCGTTGATCATGCTACACGAGCACAGAGGGAAAAAATGCACCCTGGCATTGGGTGTGTGGGCTGGATGCGCAAATCCTGTTGTCAAGCCCTCCTTGCTGTTGCCTGATGTTTCCCTATGCTAAATATATATGTTCCCAGCAGGAATAATCTCAGTGGCAAATTCACATTGAAGGCTAATGTCAATCGCAATGGCAGGCTGGCAGGAATCTTACTTGTGGTGTGTGTCTGCTTTCTGTACTGATGGTGGACATCTGTTGTGGAAAGGACTTTTTTACCAAGTACTATGTAAGTAGCACATGCCAGACACCTCAGGAAGTTAACAAAAGGATGGGAAAAATGTAGATATTTTGTTAAAAATTCTGTGTTTATGTTTTTTGCCACAGATGCTACCATTTGATTAGATTAATTCCTTGTTTTAAACTGCTTATTGCATACGAATGTGGTTCTCCCATTTCCTTCTCTCCCTGTAGCTGTCCTTCCCTAAGGAATGAATCAGGTCTTTTTTAATAAATATACAAGAATTTAGCCATAAGTATTAAATCACATACCATAAAAATAATCTAAGGCTGTAAACCTGTGATCCTTCATTTTCTGATGAAACTGTTCATGGTGATCTGAACCCTTTCCAAAACTGAGTTTTATTTCCTTTTAGATGCACCTCAGCCACCTACAGAAGAGACATACATTCGCTCAGATGAATATGGGACTTCTGCAAGGTTCAAAAGATCATCTGCTAAAATTCAGAAGAACGGAAGTCTAAATGTTGAAACCCTTGTTGTGGCAGATAAAAAAATGTTGGAGAAACATGGCAAGGAAAATGTAACAACTTACATCTTAACAGTTATGAATATGGTAAGATGTGGTATAACTGTAGATGTTAAATTTTAAAATACTTCTTGTGTAGTACAAAAAAGGCAGATACTCTGAAGTTGAAACTTTCATTTCATTTACTATCATGAAGCTTAGTCTGTTCTATCTGATGTCTCTCCTTGAAACAAAAATTTGTTCGAGAAAGCACAAATTTATTTTGAGAAAAATAATATAATTTAACTAGAAATATGTTTTCCTTTGTGGCTTTGCTCTTTACTTTTGTACTACTAAACTTGAACTTCATTACACTTGATCCAGGAGACCAAGACCCATTAAATCAAGAGAGTTTTCAAATTTTTTGAATAAGTGTAGTGGTTTGGGGCATAATTCTTCTGGGTTAAGCTCTTTTGTATTAATCCTACAAGGTATATAACTGTATTAATTTGTAATGAAAATTGAAGCCCAATGCTTCAATTACTCAATACATATGTTTAGTCTATTAACAAAAATATACATGTAGACAATATTTCCTCTTCAATAATCATTGCAGGTGTCTAGTCTGTTTAAAGATGGAACAATTGGAAGTGATATAAACATTATCGTTGTGAGTCTTCTTCTTTTGGAACAAGAGCCTGTAAGTTCTGTCGGAATTTTTATGCAGTGTACTTCATTTGCTACTGTTCACAGGGAGCTTTGGATGTTCCCACGTTATGTACACAAACTTTCATTAGAGATTTCTTAAGACATAAAGAATGAGAAAAAGATAAAAATCTCAAAAACTCCCAAAATCACACTTTCTGCATTTCACTGCTTCTCAGTTTTTGATACTAAAATCTTCTTTTCACATGAATGTTCTTTAGAAACATTGAAATGCTTCCAGTAAGATAAAACTTAACAATTTCTAGCATTTTCTTGAAGAGAAAGGGCTGGAATGAGAAGTCTACTTAAGAAGTATTTAAATAAATAAAAAGATTTTGAACTGGGATTTACGGCTATGATGATCAGAGGGGGAAAGGAGTCAAAGTCCCAAACTGAAGATAACATGTAACAAAAGGTGGGAGTGGAGCCTATTCTTTTGCCAAGGATACTGAGACAAAAGATGACAAAGTCTCTCTCGATGAAAATAAGTTTGTGATGGGTTGATCTACTTGGGGAATACTTTTCTTCCACAGAAATCTCCAAACATTTTGATCACAAGATTGAAAATGGTTTAGTGTTCAGCTTTATCAGGAATCAAATATATTTGTACACGGTAATTCCAGCCACTGACTTTGAAAATGTCTGTGCCTGGAGAGAGTTCCAGTTTTATTTTACAATTGTAATGCATTCACTCATCAACTGAGTCAGTCATCACACACAGTTAACGTGAGAATGAATAAGTTTATGTAGAACAAATATGAAAAAGCAATTCCCTTTTTTCCTAACCAACTCTTATTCTTTCCATCACCTTTCTCAAGTACTAATAAAAGCACCTTATTTCTATGTCTGTGAAATATCTACAGGGTGGATTACTGATTAACCACCATGCAGACCAGTCACTGAACAGCTTTTGTCAATGGCAATCTGCTCTGGTTGGGAAGAACGGAAAGCGCCATGACCATGCCATCTTGCTCACGGGTTTTGATATCTGCTCTTGGAAAAACGAGCCCTGCGATACTTTAGGTATGATATGAAAGCACATGCTGAGAAACTCGTGAATGTCAACAGCAGCATCTTGATTCATAGAGACAGAAATGTTTTCATAATGTTAGCCTTCTTGAAGAGGAAAGAACAGTATTATTTTTACATATTTCTCTTTAAGGTTCCTAGAAGCAAAAGACTACTACTGGTATCATTGTCCCAGAAAAACGTCACAACATAAGCTATCTGAAGACATCCTTTTGGATTGTTACCTCTTCAAGGAACAATTTTGATTTTCAGCATATTTCTGAGACACTCTAATTTATTTTTCTTTTTGTGATTATTTGCCCTTTTTGCATGGGATTCCTCCCTAACTTAGAAACAGTAAAGGCATGACAGTGAGGAAAGAATAATCTTTATAAGTAGAGTGTATTTTAGGAGATTAGTTTTGATTTATATTTGTTATACTGGAGTCCCTTTATTGTCAAATAAGAGTCTGCTGTAATTCTTCCATGATAAACCTGGTGAAGTAGACAGCCATCTTCATGCACCACAATAGACTCACTTATTAGGACTAATGCAGATGATATATGTATTTGGAACTCTGTAGAGGAACAAGCTATTCTACTGCTTCCTTCCTTCAGGGTTTGCACCTATCAGTGGCATGTGCAGCAAATACCGTAGTTGCACCATTAATGAAGATACAGGCCTTGGACTGGCTTTTACCATTGCTCATGAATCTGGACACAAGTAAGTTATTTTTCTTACGTGCTCCTTCTATAAATAAATATGTAAGTGACAGAGTCAAGACTCTTCACTCAGAGGTGTGTCCTTTAGCATGAAATGATGAGTCAGGTGCCCAGAGTGCATTCCTTTTATTTTTATTTTCATTTTTGATATTTTATATAATCCAGGTGATAACCAGAACAGTAAAAGCTGACAATAATAATCAACAAGCTTCTCACACTGCTACCATGCTCTGGTAGACAAATTGCTTCTAATATCAGTGTGGTTGCTCCAAAAAGAGAAGGAACAGTGAAGCTTACAGTATGGAGAAGTGATCTCTCTGAGTCTCTTAGAGGTCCCTTTCCGAGAAGAAGGATCCTTTCATAGGATTTAGGAGCCATTCATTCCATTCAACCTGTACTTCTTTGTTCTTTCTAACTATTTAAGGAGTGATTTGGCTAAAACCAACCTTTGTGGAGGTTTCTACCTTTCTGTATCTATGTCCATTGGATTTCCATTTGATTTCTATGGTAATAAGACTGTTATTTTGCTAAGAACCTGCTCTCTCTCAAGCAAAATCACTATTAATCTTCCATGGAGCTTCAGCTATTCTCTGAACTGTTGAATTAAAACTAAAGAAGATGATGAGGTTTTGCTCTCCTGTTTGTTTGGGTTTTTTTTTGACTAAATAATTTCGAGTTACTTTTTCACAACTTTTTGCATGGTTTTGATTTTCAGTTTTAACATAGCTCCAGCGAGAGTCTGTCTAACCACTGACAGTATAGAAGCATAGTTTCTCTATGTGGTACAAGCCCGAAATCGAGGGTCAGATAAAACATGGGCATTACTGCACAGAATATCTTTGAAAAAGCAGTGGTACTGTATTCTGCTGTTTGGTCAAGGCACGAATCCTTCCAATTCTGCATGACTGAATCAGGACTATTTAGTTTTCATTGTACAAATATGCTCTACAGTATATACTATGACCTAATGTCTACATGAGTGACCCTTTCACAGGTTTCTGTACATCTGAAGGGAAACAAGGAATTAAAGAATAATCCAGCTACTAGTGAAGCCTGTGGGAATTGTGCCAATGCTTTCAATGGGACTAAATATGTAAAATATATATTGTTTGATCCTCCTGTCACACTAATGCAATTTCACTGACCTCAGTACATTTTTAATACCCTTTGATCAGTAGTAAGAGAGAATCAGGCCCATAGCTTATTTTTCAAGAATTATCCCCTTTAGTCTCTTAATGTCCTTCCTTCCTGTTTATTTTCTTATTTGCTTTGAGAGATTATGCTTGGAAATTTATTTTTTTTTTTTTTTCGTTTTTCACCACTGTCTTTGATTCTCATTATTCAGCCTTTCTTTGGTATAGCTCCATACTCCTGTCTAGTAAAATGCGTCTTATCTCCCAGAAAAAATCTGCCCCAGATAAAAAATGTCTTTATAATAATTTGTTCATGTTGATGTTCCTGAGACTACCTAGCATGTGATGTAAGACAACAGAACTTGGCCTCTCTGATACAGAGATTCCTGGAAGGAAAAAAACCTGACAGCTATGGAGGTGCTGATGTCCACTGTGAATATATTAACCTAAGGATTTCATAATAGGAAAATACAGTATACTGTATAGATCGCACTCTGTGATCCACTGAGTAGCTTCAGTTATTACACATTCTTAGGGTTTTCTTTAAGTAGTTTGTGTTTTTACCTGAAAGCTTAACACTTCCTTCGGGAGTTCAGAGCCCGTTGTGTCAGTGGGTATCTAAACTGTGGATTCCTTGGCTGCAATGCATGTGAACAAAGTTAGTCTTTTATAAAGGATTCTAAAATACTAGCTCAGTTGGGGCTTTTTTGTCCATTTATAGAAGGAGCCATATATTTTAGCAAGTTTGGAGCCTCAGCTGGTGGCAACATATGCAGTAACTCTGATGAGCCTGCCATGATTTATAACAGTAGAGGATCGAGTCCAGTGAATTAGATATTCCCTGCACGTGCACAGGTTACGTTGGTAAAGTCGCCAATGTACTACCATGCTGAAGTAACAGATTATGAACTTTATGTTCAAAACACATTGAAATTCACAGATGTCCTGTACAGTGAGTAAGTATAAAACAGTGAAAGGACTCAGACTGCATGCATGTTTAAGATGTTTTAAGATGATAGATTTATAGGCAAGTACAAGTGTGACGGACTTGTAGACCCGCTGCTTCTGTCCATCTCACCACAAAACATTTCTCTTTCAGGAAAGAGAAGTGGTTAAATGGTAAGACTTCTGACCCAGTGTGCAGCTCTGGTATTTATGTGCCAATGGCTTGTCATTAGCTCATCTGCAGAGCTCCTGAGCATCACCGATATGGGTCTTTCTTGAAACTTGACTAGCATTTTCTCATCAGACAAGTGTATGATGACAATAAATTTGAATGCTATTCATTGAAACTTGTTTCATGCTTATAGTCATTTGTATGGTGCATATGTTTTCATATGCATATTAACTAGCTGTTACACAGAAAATGTTTCTTCTGCCCCAAACTGTGTCTTGCTTCTGTTTAATCTAGATTTTCACTCTCACACGTGGTTCTCTTTTCAGCTTTGGTATGATTCATGATGGAGAAGGAAATCCTTGCAGAAAAGCTGAGGGTAATATTATGTCTCCCACACTCACAGGAAACAATGGAGTGTTTTCTTGGTCTGTATGCAGCAGGCAGTATCTCAACAAATTTCTCAGGTAGGTCAGATGTAAATCTGGGCCAGTGCCAGGGAATGTATCTTTAGTAACTGGGCTTGAACTCTTGAACAGACATAAAAATTAGTTAAGTGTGAAATTCACCTCTTTTAAAATGTGCTCAAACCAATGTACTATTTGAGCCCACACACTTGGACTTATGAAGCGTATAGGTGGTATGGCATATAAGTGTTTTTGTCCTGCCTCGTTTCAAAAGAATGAATTTCACCCTCCATGAATATCCTGCAGTAATGACTGGCATATCGTTCTTTCCCAGGCATTCCTGTCAGCAGCTTGGTTTATTAGAGAATTAGTAGGAAGTGAACACAAAAAAGGGCAGACACAGTGGTACCAAAGTCATTACAAAATGTAAATTAACATTAGTGGCCTTTCTCACTGGAGTTTCTCTCTTGATATAGCTCATGTCATGAGAAAGGACATTTTACATTTTTCATATACTGTTTCTGGGGGAAAAAAAAGTAAAAAGAGAAAGGTGCCAGCATGTTGGAATTACTCAGTGGTGCTTTTAAAGAAACTGTTTTTCAGTCTATGTTTAACATCAGAATTGCAATCCTTTCCTGTACAACTTTTCTTTTATTTTATTTGTCATTAATGGGTAGACTATACATGATTACTGAAAAATGTCTAAGTGGTACTAAGATCCAGATCCAATATAGGCAATTTAAATGTTAATTCCTTATAGAGAGAATAAAACAGATAGTTCTGTGGATCTGATCCTTGGATTCCAAGTTAGGATCTTAGAGCAGTGGCCAGGAAACATGACAGAGTTTCGGTGATTTTTTTTTTTTACCGTGTTCTGAGTACACAGGCAAATTGCAAACTAGAAAGTCACATAAGCCCTCCAACATGCAATATGATCCAAGAGACTTATGCTTGGAAGATAAATCCAGCGTAAAGTGACCTTCTGTATACACGGGTTCTTAAGCATATGCAAAGGAAAGAAAGTAGACCATAGGGTGATACCTTTAGTCTTAAACTGGACACAGCCACCCCAAAGCACACAAGCTGCAGCAAAGCGAATGCTGAAATGAGACAGTGTGCCTGTTGATTCCGTTGATTCCTGATTTTGGGAATCCATTTAAGGGAAAGAAGCCGACTAGATGACTTGGCTTTTGGTTACACAGGAATAAAGGGAGGAAAAGAATTTGACATTCATTCTTGTTGTAACAACAGTTCCAAAGCCTGGAAATTCCTGCTTCCTTAAAACTTTGCAGGTCAGGCTACCAACAAGATGTCAAGATCTTTTGGCTCCTGCAAGCAGATATTCTCATTTCAATGCAAACCTCTAAAGCTCGTTGAAGGTACTATATACCATAGTATGTGTTCTTGCTGGTCTGTAGCAAATTAAAATATTTTGATATAAAGATCATAGTCATGATTAATATACATTCTCATTATAGTACAGCTCAAGCTGCCTGCCTGATTGATGAACCTAAGCAAACAGGACAGTATAAATACCCTGACAAACTGCCAGGGCAGATCTACGATGCTGATACACAGTGCAAATGGCAATTTGGAATGAAAGCAAAACTGTGCAACCTCAGCTTTGTAAAGGTACCTATTGATACACTTTTGAAAAGTTGAAATTACATGAGAGAACTGCGGTACGCTCAAGAAGTACAAGTCATAGTGTTCTTCAGAGGCCTGGGCTATTTCTCTACCTTATCTTGCTTGGCAATTTGCTTTGAAGGTACTGGCCTCTTTTGAGGAATATCACGATCCCAGGGGAGTTTGAGAAGGAAATCTGTTCTTTCCAGAAGTCATAACGAGTGCAGTTGAATACAGAAGACCCATGAGCCCTTGCCTACTATGCTAAGGGAAATTAGCAGGCAGTAGAGTTTTGATTAAAATTTGCATGGAATGTGGGGTGTGGGGTAAGAAGGACAAAGTTTCTTGTGTTTTGTTTTACTCATGCATTGACAGCAAAGTCTGGAAAAGATCTATAGAGTTATTTTAGAACAATAAAAATGTAACATACCCTTGACTTCGTGATGAAGGATTAATTTAGATTAACCCATTCCTTTAGTGACTGCTATACTCCTTGCTGATCTCTTCTGAGAAAACATTTTATTAAATAATCTGGAGTGCTCATTCTGAAAAGAAGTATTATCATTTCTTTTACCCTTATTATTATCCTGCAGTATTTTGATTTATATTATACTAACCACATTTATCACATGATGGTAGCTGTGTTTCTTCTACAGCTAATAAACAAAGAGAGTGAACAGATAACCCCTGTGTTTTAGAAAAGCTCATCTCTTCACAATATTATAGTCACTGTAGACTTGATGAAATTTTGGTCTTGAACTTTTTAATACAGTTTTTGTTCTATTATAGTCTCACACTCAAAATAGTTTTAAAAAACGTGAAATGATACATAAACAACAAGGCAATATACAGGATATGGCTGTGCTATGATTCTTAAAACCTGGATTTTCTAAATTCAGAAAAAGTTTTATTTATATGGCTTTTAAGGTAGCAAAGGCATGTATCATTTGTTAGTCTTTCTAAACACCAGGAAATAATGGGAATTATGAGTACTATAGTGAGTACTTTTTTATTTTCAGGATATATGCAAATCTCTCTGGTGTCACAAAGTGGGTCATAGGTGTGAGACAAAGTTCATGCCAGCAGCAGAAGGAACAGCTTGTGGTACAAGTATGGTAAGTTGTTTTATAAATAGGACAATGTCATTCTAACTTGTTTTAGACTGTATTGGGTCAAATACAAGCTCCTGTCAAAACGTGTTTTACCCAGATCTCTCCACGTTTGCTGTCTTGAACTTCCAGATTGCTCTGTAAAAGATTGCACTGTGATACATAGTCAGGACTGGTCCTCACAGTGATGGTAGGGAGTGATGACTCTCCCATTGAGCTATGAAATAATATATATCTGGCAAATCTAAATCAGTAAGAAAATCCATTAATTATAACAGAAGTTAGACAAAGGCTTCCAATTCCACTCTGATATGAACATTACTTAAGCCATAATATTTGCTATACAGACTAAGGCCATCATGTGCGTTATCGTCTGTGATCACCACTAGAAGAGCATGGTTATTTGTTTTAATTGAACCTTTTACACTTGTCTATAGTTACCCCAAATGTTTTCTTTTGCTATAATGTTTCTTCCAGTAAAATATCATTTTGAATTTCAAGTTACTGACAAATATTCTATTTTGTTTTTTCTCTTTGTGCAGTATTTCATAATTGAATGATAAAAGGGAGAAATTTTAGCAGAATTTTAGCAGGCTATTTTTAAATTACATGGAAGTTTTGGGGTTCTGACAGCACAGGACCATAAATTAACATGGACTTTTTTGGGGAAGAGTAAACCAAAAAGATGCTCTCCAAGAGAACGATTTTGAAAATTTATACCTCAGAGATCTTCAACTCAGATCTTGGACAAATTTTGGGACATTACTTATCTCTACCATTATGTGGGTCAGTCTCCTACTCCAGAGTCCTTGTCGTACTGTGAACTATCTCATTGAGTTCAATGTGTGACCTCATGTTTATTAGGGTTAAGCACTGGAGCTTGTATATGTGGATTTTTTCCTTTTCTGCGTCTGCTAGGTACCGCTAACTCTGATGGGATATTTTTTGGCATTCTTTTGGCAGTGGTGTCGAAGAGGACAGTGTGTCAAATACGGTGATCATGGACCCAAGCCTGTAAATGGCCAATGGTCTGCTTGGTCTGAGTGGTCAGAGTGTACTCGCACTTGTGGAGGTGGGGTCACATATCAAGAAAGACACTGCAATAATCCAAAGTAAGACATAGATAAGAAAAGGTATTATTTTTATACTAACTATTTAAGTTTTTAGAAAAAAAGCAACCAGAGTCCATTTCCGTAGGGAAATAGTAAGTGTGAAAATGTTTCTAAGACCTTCCTGTCATGTCCAATATGACTAGTCAGTAGCTGAAAGACAGAAATATGTCCACTGGAAAGTAGGGGCTGCTGAAGTACTAGAACATCTATAGCCCAACTTTCTCAATTTATTTTCTGACACTGCGGTTTATCAAATAACTGCAGAAGTAACAAAATGCCACACAGATGTATTCGCATCTAATAATTTAAGAGCAAGGGAAAAAGGTCTTAAAAGCTATTAAGTCTTCTGATGAGATCATCCAGGATAATAAACCAAAAATGTTTACAGTCGATATCAAAATGGTTGTAGACAGATGTCTTTGTATGTCTGTCATGTTCTTTGCATTATGTTTAACAGGTCAGAATAAAGTTGCTGAATTCTAGAATTGTATGCTAACTCATGAAACATTTCTGGTATTTGCCTCTAGTGAATGTCTTAGCGCTGTCAATACTACTACTATTCCGTGCAATACTATTTCAAGTAGAGGTAAAGTGTTATCTGACCAGCATCCTTCCAAGTACTCAATTCACTTCAACTTATGAGAAAAAAGGATTTCGCTGGTTTATTTCATACACAACTTCAGCAGGCATAGACACATGTATTCTTCATTGCACGCCATAAAAAGTGCATTTCAACTGCAGTAATAAAAAACAGACAAAATATGACACAGTTTATATGAGGCTATAAAGAAGCCTCACACCTACTATACAGTGCTGCAGTAATAATATCCACGCTTCATATACTATGTTATAGGAAAATGTGAGTTAGTTAAAATAGTCTTTATTACCCTCACTCAGTCCAGCCAATTTTTGCACATCTGTAACAGAGCATTTTCTCAAGCTTTTCTGTTGTTTCTCAGTGTATTTTGATAAATAAAATTACTTGGATATTAAACTATTTAGCAAGAGAATTCAGAGTCTCAATTTCACCTCACAAATGTATTTTGGACTTTCTACTTTGGTCCCTGTTCTGCCTGCCACATTCGTATGTACGACAGTGTTCCTTGCGTTTATTCATAAGCCTTCCTTGCTCTCCCTGTGTGACAGAAGAATGTCCAGTAGTTGAAATGTTTCCGTTTAGTGCACTGTTATAACTGATAATGATTTCCAATGGTCTTCAAACAGCAGCTCTTTAACGTGAACGGTGTCTGTTAGTGTAGCATCATGTATTTAAAACTTGCATTCAGAGGGATCTGTCTGTCCTAATTAAAGTAAGACTTGATGCAAGACTTGATGCAACCAAGTAAGACTCGATACCAGAACTGGATCGTGCTTATACTAAATTTAACTTTATTATATTAGTGATAATTCAGTTAGAGCAAAGAGGTTAGACTCTGTCTGAGTTAGACTGATGAAATGACAGGACTATAAATAAGCACAGAAGTGTATGAATATCCAGGTAGCTGTATTTCCCATCACAGCACTTTTGTATAAATGTGGAATAATCAGAAAAATTATATTATCCATTTTCAGTGTTGCACCACATGGAACAATTTATAACCTAGTCACTGTTCATTGTTCACCTCTATAACTACACATAAACAAAGAATAATGATTCCTTTCTTTTTGAACTTCTGAAATACATTTCAGATGTTTATACATTTCAGTACATGTATGTATATTATTTCATATGTAATATATTTATTTCACTTTTTGTAATCCAGGTTTGTGTAGGAGCTAATGTTTATTTTGTTGAAAAGCTTGAGAGATGATTTTGGATAGAAAAATTTTGAGAATGACAAAGAATAGAATGTATTTCTGTGAGAGATTACGACAAGGGATGTGCATCGCTGAAGAACTGACTGGACTCTAAAATGAGGTTTTTAAATAAGTAGTCAATTTTTCAAAGCAACTGACTTCTTAGGAACATTGAGGGAGATTTCTAGGTTTCCTGTAATTTTAAACATGACACATCTTATTGGGAGCTTAAGGATAGGGGAAGAACACAAATTCAGGCTGCTGCTTACAAAAACCTCGTTACCTGTGTTTGGATGTGAAATTCTCCTCTTGCAAATAATATCCAACCAATTCAACTCCCTTTTTCTTGAAAATTTTAAGATAGATCTTGTGACCATCTGAGTTATGTGCAAATTTATACCAACAAACACTTAAAGAGGTCATCTGTAGAACATAGAACTATGCAGATTTGCTAAAATCATTATGTTTCTGTAAATTGTCACAGTGTAGTTTCATGGATCTGGTTTTCATACATAACAACATTTTAAAATTGAGGTACTTTTCCAAGGTAGAAATAGATTATATAAATTAATAGTTTAGCTGGGAAAGAATCTGAAAAGTGCCCGAGAGATGTAAATTAATACCTAAATCATATCTGTGGGACTGCATCCCACCCACTTCACTATAGTGCATTGTTCAGTAAGAGTAGTATGGAGTTTTAGGCATGTATGCAATCAAAAATCTAAATAAAAATTGCTTCAACACATCTTTTTAATCTTTTGTATACAATATCTGTAACAGTGATTGCTGGCAATGCAGATATAATGATGCCATCTAAAATACTAATTAATGAAAACTGTGGAAGACCTTGTAGACCTTTCAAATTTATGAAGAATAAAATAGTCTAGCTTTGTGATACTATTATAATATGATCATAATATGAGCAGAAATGTTCTCATGTGAATTTAAACAATTACAAAACATGAAAAAAATAGGAGTCCAGAATTTCAGAGTCTAATTCTCTTTGTCATGCGTAAAATACTTTCCTTGATCAGATTATTTTCAGGATTTCTCATTCTCTGTGTTACATTGCAGTGAATATCTATTTTATTTTCCTTGTTCATGAAGTTTATTCTTAAAAGGTTACTGCAGAATTAATTTAAGCTACTCTTGTAGCATTTTGATATTTGAGTCTTGTATGAAGTGTTTACATCTTCGCCGATATACTCCTTTTGCAAATCATTCTTTGCAGACTGTTTTTTTCTGACCTTTCTCACCAAATTTCTCCTTTCCAGTTATCCTCAGCAAGGATCTAACAGTATCTATTGCTGCAGGTATCTTTACCTACACATGCCAACGCTGGGCAGGTACACGGATGAAAAGTTTAGGCTATGCTTGTATTAAGAGCACTGTATCACTGTAGGAGTATTGGAATGCCTTCTGTGCAAAGTGTTCCCTTGTAAGCACAGTTATTCTAACAGAGCTTCTGTAGGCAGGCAAACCAAAATCTACGGGTGGTATAGATGTCATCAATAAAGGCATGATTTTATCAGTGTAGATAATAGTCTTTTCTCAGAAATTTGGTTTTGTAGATCTACATCTAGTTCCCTGTGAATTACTTAACTCTTCTTGGTAAAAACAGAGGTGGGGAAGTTTCCATAATTCTCTGGCCAACAGTTTCAGTAATGGAAGTGTACTGTAATATTAAAATGCTGTAAGAGAGCTGGGAAATAGAATGCCTCTTTCAGTGCTCCCTTAGTTTGGTGGAATTTTATACCATCCTCAAATGCAAGACTGTGGCTAGAAATCATGACCTAGCCATAAATAATTCTATTATATGACTTGTTTAGTGGCATTTACTTGGAAGGAGGTTTCTTCTTTTCCTTACACTAAAGCAGATTTGTTCCGTGGGACTGAAGGCAGTCAAAAATCATACATGTGCTGAAGCTGTAAAGGAAGTCTGTAGAGAATTGAGTAAGGACCCAATAGTTTGGCTGCCTTAACTCAAAGCTCTCACCAATTGCACAAAGTCAACATAAATACTCCCTGACTTCGCTGGTGTTACATACCCTCCCTGCCCTTCACAGACTGAATTGCCACCAACTAGGGGAGAAAATTTGGCTTCATTTTAAGGCCTTTGCCGTTATACCCAGTGTCAAGGTAGCTAGTAGGTGACCTCAAGAAAAGTCACTGCAAGTTCTTTATTCCACAACGCATTTTGCTGGTGCTTTAACCCAATTTTAAATAGACTAGCAGGTGGGTTTCCACCTCTTCCTTTGTAAGACTGTTCTGTAGCCCAGAATTCTGAAAAAGCCAGATATTGTGTACATTCAAAGCTGGTTGAAAACATATAAACTGAGCCCAAGCTTGGTTAAAGGCTTAGACATATGAGGGTTAAAATTTATAATAAAGCAAACAGAAAAAGCACTGAGATTTTCTCATCTGTGTTGCACCAAGCTGTCTACAAAATTACTCCAGTCAGATGCATTTCAAGAGAAGTTGCATGGGATACTTGCTAGGGAGAATAGTTATAACAATGTTTAGGAATTTAAACAAACAACTCAAGTTATACTTGTTGCAACTGTATCTTTTATACTGTTATTATTATTATTGTTAGTTAATATATTATTAATATTCCATATCTCTTATATTATTCTAATTTTTTTCCTTAATGTGTGTGTAACATGGGCAAGCTGTCCACTGAAAGATCATGGCTTGTCTTCCAACTATGTATGTTCCCTAATTTTTAAAAATTATTATATAAATGTATGCAATTGCATCATTGTTACATTTCCCTTCACTTGACACAAGAAATTGGATAATAAGACAAACAATTCTTAGAATTTGGTGTTTTGAAGATTTGGTTCAGTGCTTGCAGATGTATATCTGAGCGTTGTGAAACTGCAAAAATAACATTAGTGAATTCCTGTGTAGATCCATAAGGAACACAGAAGTGAGTGAATACATTTCTCAGCAGCTTGTGAGACCCCTCAGACACTTTAAAAATTGCTGGTCTTACATTGTGCATTGTTGTACAGTTGTGTGCATAGATGAAATAGTGAGAAAATATTATTCTGGTAATACAAGATACTAGCAAAGTAATAGGATATGCTCTTCTTATTCCAGACAAAAATAAGGGAAATGCCCAGGTAAGGTTTGCAGAAGTGGATGTGACATGTTTAAAGTTCTCTGTGAATTCCAACATTTTCCTAAAGCAGGACAGCTGCGCATGGTCCTTGTTTCCTTTGACCATTTAAAAGCAAGTTTTTTTCGAAATGATTTACAAAACAAATGAAAAACCAAATGTAATTATTCATTCTGTTTATGTTTGATCAGTGTTATGTTATCCTTTATTAACTCTTGTTGTGATAGGTAATTCTTTTCATATGTTCATTCCTGGGTTATAGCAGAGTTAAAATAGCTATATAAGAAGATTGAAAGCAGCCAATACAAAATAGCCCTATAAATTTAAATTAGTGAAAACATGACTCACCTCTGAATGGTTGCGTCTTTGCTGAGTTTGCAGTGATCCAAGTAGATAATTCATGGCAACTGCTTTGCTTGATTTTAGCAACCATGAAAATTCACGGGCCATGTAAGAAATACTGATCTAAGACAAAACGTCCTCTCATTTTCTCTTTTAATACACATGTATCGTGCCAATCACACAAAAAGTAGGTTTTGCAAAAGAACTTTTTTGTTGCTTTATTTTTAGGCCACAGTATGGCGGCAAATTCTGCCAAGGTTCCAGTCGTATTTATCAACTTTGTAATAATCAGCCATGTCCCGCAAACAGCGTGGACTTCCGTGCCCAGCAGTGTGCGGAATACAACAGCAAACCTTTCCGGGGGTGGTACTACAAGTGGAAGCCTTATACTAAAGTGGAAGGTAATTATGCCACAGCTCTGATGGACAAAGGCAATCGTGGGAAGTGAGCTATAAGCCATAATTCATCCATATTCTTTGGGCAAATGTCACCCTGATGTAAGCAAATGGAGATTCCGTTGCCTTATTTGAGATGTGTTTGCTCTCTAGCATAGTTGAGTCCGGCGTCCTGTGCGATACTGCCTGTATGAACATGCAGAATGGATTTGAGTTGTGAATTTAAATCTTTGTCCTTAGCATGACTCCCTGGCTGTTGCTAAGCCTCTCTTTCATTTTATATTACATATCTGTTAGTGTAAAACCAAAACAATTTCCATGGATTTTTCAGCATGGGAAATGTGAGCTCCCACAATAACACTACCGGAACCTTCCTTCCTTTGGAATGTTCTCAGATTTCGAAATGTAACAATAAATCAACCTTTTGACTTTTCTGCTGGTATAGTCCGATGAGAATTGGAAAAACAAACAATGTACTGGCATAGATGTTTTGAAGTCATCTTTTACTAAGAGATCTGTATGAAGTTCAGGTCTCAATAACTATTTCTTATCTTTTGTACAAGCAAAGTTCATTTTTTACTTTATGCATCTTAATTTTGTGAATGTTTTGAATCAGTATTCATTTTTATCAGACAACAAATATTTTCTGCAGTTTGAAAGCACAGTTTGTAGCTGCAATTGCTACTGCTTGGATAAAAGTGGCTAAACTATGTCACATTGTGGCTGCTTTGTTTAGCACCTGTACAAATTTGCTTTTGGTGATAATGAATGTATAATTATATATATATATGTACACACAGATACACATACATTGAACTTTCATTCATAGCCTGATTGTATTTTCTTCAAAAGACTTTGCAGACATTTTCATGGGTATTTAGCAACCTGTGTCCTAACAGACGTTGTGAACAGAGGAAAGAGGAAATATAGTTTCACAGCATGTAACAATGGGTGTTGTATAATAGGGGGAATAATGCATCTCGTTTAATAGAAACTAAGGTAGTCTACATTGGTTTTAAAGATAGAGGTTGTGTTTAATAAAAGAAATAGGAGCTTAAAATTACGGACAAAGGGAATAATTTTCAAAAGCAAGACATCCCCAAGTGACTCTGAAATTGAAAATGCCTATCCTTGCTCTCTTAGCTGCTTTTCAAAATCTTCCTGAAGATCTACATTTATAGTCCTGAAAACATAATGTGTTTTTCAAAATTGAAATAGATGCCTTGCCTCTGTAGAAAGTGCTATTGAAAATCCAGCTGCTTATTTAAGAATAAAATGATACTATTTTGAATCCAGTTTCATGTTCTTCAAAATTTTGTTATGCTGCTTTATTTGTTGCACTTAGTATTTGATTTAAAATTGTGTATTTCAGCAACTGTAGACAATATTTACAATTGCATGACTGTTTTTGTCTTTGTAGAAACAATCAGCCCTTTATAAGCATAACGTACCATCAACATATAAGAAGAAATTTGATTGTTTAGAGGAAAAGCACTTTTATTAGGGGAAAATCTTGTAGCTTGTCGTCTAGGATGCAGGAAGAAACAATAGCAGGGTGCTTTTTTTAAAAAAAAAAACTGTGCTGTAGGTCTGCTAATACTTTCTTGTCTTGGTGGTGTTTTTTTTTCCCCCCAGAGGAAGATAGATGTAAATTGTACTGCACAGCTGAAGACTTTGACTTTTTCTTTGCCATGTCCAGCAAAGTGAAGGATGGAACCCTGTGTTCTCCAAATAAATATGATGTTTGCATTGATGGAATATGTGAAGTAAGATAAAATTAAGTTTCTTACAGTCCTAATGTCTGGTTTTTTAAAGTGGGCAATTGACTCCTTTATGGAAAATGCAGCTGTTTCTTCAAATTCCCTTGTGTCTGAGTCCTTCACTTGTGCCTTTTGGTTGCAGCAAGTAGGGTGTGATCATGGACTTGGTTCCAAAGCTGTACTGGATGCTTGTGGAATTTGTAAAGGAGATAATTCAACGTGCAAGTTCTTTAAAGGCCAATACTTGATCCAGCACAAAGCTAATGGTAAGGAAAGCTGTTCCACATGATCATCAACTTATTGCTCTGCTGTATCCCCATGTAATGTGTATGATTTCTTGCTCATTAGGGCAGTGGCTAGAAGTCCAGATGTGAACTGAAAATCACAGGGAGAGTGAGAGGAGAGTTCACATTTCTCCTGTTTCTTGGTAACAAGAAAGCTATGAGCATAAGTCTTGGTTAGTTAATTTGAAAGCATTCGTCTTGTTTCTTAAGCCACATTTTCCCTTTACGTGTGAATTTCCTCTTAAAAGAGATTTTAGTATTCAGGCAAGTGAAAAAATAGCTGTCAACAGCTCTGACTGGAATGAGACTGTAGAAGATGTAAAAAGCGATACACAGCATAATGCCAAACATGACAGTATTTCCATGTCCGTTTTCAAATTAAGTTGACTGGAAGCTGTCCAGCTGATTCAATGGATGATCCAGTCACTGGGAGGTGGACTTTTCTTTAGTGGACTGTCACAAGCTAATTGTGAAATAATCTCACTATGCCTCAGTTTCTCAGGCATAAAGATGCAGATAGTATTTCTTTACCCACAGGGCTATTTTGAGGATCCATTTACTGTTGATCATAAGACATGTCAATACTACAGCCATCTAGGTCAGGGAATTGTTTAGGATACAGTAATACAGAGATACAATGCTAGAAAAATCATCTGAACTGAATGCTCTGTGGAATTAGCTGAGTGCAGTGCACGTTGGAGATTGTTGGTGCCTCATCTGACTGTAGAATGAGTGAGATTTCTACATGCTGACAGCAGGAGATCCAGTGGTATACAGGGATCTGCACCGCAGTGCATCTCACCTCAAAAACCTTGCCCATGGTGGAAGTAGTGCCTTCCAACTACTGTAGGAAACTACAGGGAAAACGATTACAGTGAAACCACCATTCGACTGTTCTGCATTTTTCTAAGGTGAACTTGATTTTTCTTGCCTTTAATCACAAAGAAAAATTCAAGGAATTGAAATACCTCTGTGTTACTCTGATTACAGGCTGCGTAGAGGGGTTAAAATCAGAACTGGTTTCTCCTTGTGAAAACAGAGTAACTTTGGTGGATCAGAACAGCTGTCTTCAATATATTTTAAACTGCAAAATTTTCAAATTGGCTCAAAAATTATAAGCCATCCTTATCTGTATGACAATTGCAAACATGTTGCTTACTTCTTGCATTTCAGACTACTATGCTGTGGTCACTATTCCAGCAGGAGCACGCAGTATACAGCTCCAAGAAATGCAAATCTCCACCAGCTACCTTGCAGTGCGCAACCTCAGTAAAAAGTATTATCTGACAGGAGACTGGACGATTGACTGGCCGGGAAAGTTCTCTTTTGCTGGAACAGTTTTTGATTATCAACGCTCTTTTAACCATCCAGAGAGTCTATATGCAGCAGGACCAACTAATGAGACGCTGGTCTTTGAAGTAAGCTTTCTTCTGTTTATGCTTCCCTTGATGTCTATTACAGAATTAGTAACGACAGCTTTAGCTCTGCACTGTAGCTCTCAGTGAGATTAAAGAATAGCGTTGAGTCATGATAGTATTCAGACTTAATTGTGTGGTTATGCTGGATTGAAAGGCCTTTCACCAGTTCATCAAAGTCTGAAGTTTAGTAAACTGTCACAAATTCATTGAAAAGGAAGCTGCATAAAACACACCATATAGCATTATTTCTCAGTTGCTGCACGATGGTAATAGATTATAAATGAATCACATAAATGGTATATAATAGAATCAAGTGATGTAAAAATTAAGTCTAACATTACAGCAAGGCTTAATGGTAACAGTTTCAACTACTGCTTCTGAAACTGCAAGTGCATTTTTACATCTACCTTGGGACAGAGATGGTCAAAGTAATTTCCATTGATTCAGTTTGACTGGTGATAGTACATTTGGTTTGTTCCAGTGTTACAATTTTGAAATTGGCCAATAATAGGGCTATTCTAAGAAAAATCTCTTTCTGCAGTAGGTTACTTTACTTGATTTTCTTTTAAAACACATGAGAAATCTGAGGGTCAATTTCTGGCTGAATCGCCAAAGTCTTTACTCCCTGTTAGCTACGTTAGTTTGCCTGCTTTGTTAGAAAACTCTAGCAAATCCTTGGCTTTGTAACATCTGTTATGTCTGTTTTGTTGAATCCTTCCCTGTGAGAAGGAAGGAGCCCTCCCCAGGAGGGATTCAATTCTTTCCCACACCTTCCAGCAATTCTCTGGTCAGCTCAGTACCAAACGCACAGCTTTCTCTGGTGTGCACTTGGGGAGCATGACAGTGAGTGCTGTACCCGGTCTCCAAAGCAGCAACCTGCGGTTCCTCGCCCCACCATGTAGCACTATAACTGAAAACTGCTCTCTGCAGAAGTTTAGCAGTTAGCAGAGGGTGCATCCTGGTCTGTTAAACTAAGGAACACAGTGAGCACAGACTCTGACATGAAACATATTCTTTGATGATTATTTAAACTTTCGGAACTATTCACTAAAGTTTTTATCTGGAACACTGAAAAGCCTTACTGCTATTCATACTGATTGAGAAATGTACTTACACATATCTTTAGAAACCACTGAAGTTCATGGACCATGAACACATGTTAAAGTACTTTAGGATGAACACACGTTCTAGACCGATCAGTTTGACATGGGCTAAGGGCGTGTATTTTCACAAATTACTATCAAAATTTGCAATGCCTTTTTTGTCAGATGAAGAATTTTCATTTTGGGTATGTATTTTAATAGGGGTGCTTTAGTCCAAGGAAGAGTTTGGTATACAAGTTACGGATATGCTTCCCTGTCTGCAAATCATCTCCCAAATAGCCTTGCACCAAAGAAATAAGCATGCTTATAAATACTATGAGATGTTAAGCTGAACTCTCAGGAATCTTATTAGTCATAATACAAAGTAGGTTGAACTGTATTATTATAGAGCTAAAGTATGAATAATAAATTGCCTGCAAGATGACTTACTTGGCTGCATATCATGCACATACTTTGCAAAATAAAGATTAAAGAAAAAAATTTTAATGCCAAATAGCAGTTCTATTTTCATCCTATCAAATTATGCTAAACAGTTTTATTAAGATTTAACATTTAACTGGAGGCTATTGCTCCTATGAGAGCTTATTTAAACTTCCCGTGTATTTTTATTGAAATACCTACACCACTGGCATTGGTAACTCGGGATTCTAACGACTGAAAATGTTACAGTTACGTATTTCCCAATTATGTATATCTATGAGCTGTAGTTAAGACTTTTTTCCTTTCAATAATTTAAGCAACATTCAACAAACCGAATTCTGAAAAAAATGCATAATTTTATGTTTTCAGAGATCTGCATTATTTATAATTTACCAATAACTCTAAGCAGCAAAAATGCCAATGAAAACTAAAGAAATATGCTTTTATGAGCAAACACACACATTGCTGAAGATCTCTTTAGAGCACTAATAATGAAATAAATCCTACTTCAACTATAAATACCAGAAACTGATAGAAGGCTGAAAAAAGGAATGTTTAAGCATACTACATTGTAGCTTTGTTTTTATTTTTCTCTCATCTGTAATTTTCAAAGAAGTATATAAAAGCAGTCCTGATAGCAATTTTTTATCCAATTGAGTTGGTTTTCTGTAAGATAAGGAGACTTTCCAGGGTTCAGACCTCAACTTCTTCCTCTAATGTTTAGAATTTTTTTCTTCATTTTTTAATTAAATTGTATTCAAAATAAATGTAATATTTTCTAGATTAGGATTTTTTTTTCCAGAATAATTCAGTGCAAGCCCTGGTAAAAATGCACACTGCAGGTATTCAGAAATTGAATAAATTGCACATGTAAATACAGGAACTTTTATTATTCAGGTGGGCAGAAAATACAAGATTTTGTAGGTGTATTTATTGCCGTTCCACTATGATCTGAAAGACAGATTAACACAGCTCATGCTTGTTTAGTTTTGTAGTTACAGTTTTGCTAGACGTTTGTGTGGTGACTCAAACAGTCCAGGTTTTTGACTGTTTCTGAGTGCAAGTCAGCCTGCATGTATCCAGAAAGTTCAGGTTACACAGGTCCTCTGAGCAACATTCACAGGAGAGGATGGGACCAGTGCTCTCCAGGTCCAGACAGGTCTGGCAAGTCTGTGCTCAAGGCAATCACTTCCTTTGAAATGCAGTCAATCTCCAAAACATTTTATTGAAAGAGACATCTGAAGCATGTATTAAGAGAGAAGGATGAAACCCAAATAAGAAAAAAAATCTTAAAATTCCTTATTGTCTTGCATATCACAAGTTCAGCCTTGCAGTGCTATGAACTGTTTTGTTCTATGAAATGTCTTATTGTACAGTATGTTCCTGTGCATCTATTTTTCTGTCAAGTTCAGCTAAGCATGTATCGTTTAGTAAGACTTTGCAGTCCTAAACACTCTTCAAAAATGAATAAGAGACAAGAAGACGACTGATAAAGTGCTTTTCGTATTTACTCTGGAATTTCAGAAAAAAATAAACACATATTTACATATATTGTATGTATATATTTATGGGAACAAGTCATACCAAAGAAGACAAAGGGCAGTGAATCTGTAATTTAACCAGGTCATGGGAGAAAAAATACAAACTACGGTGGCCAAATATTTTCTGAGAAGAACATTGTGAGAAGAATGTGGAATTAAATGTGTAGGACTAGTATTTCCTGAGCATAACTACTAGAAGTGTAAATGCATGATGAGATTTTTATAATTCATCAGAACCCTTTCTGGATTGTTCAAGAATTAATTTCACAGATGGAGGGAAGGCAAGGGAGATAACCCAGTAAGCCAATGCCCTTCAGAATTTGTGTAACCTTCTGCAGTTGCAGTTACTATTATTGATACTTTGGTGATCGCGGATTTGTAGAAATGGATGAAAGCTGAAGTGAAAAATATTCATGGATTCAGAAGGCAGTTCCTGAAATGGTCAGATTCAGGCTAGATGAAATAACAGACAAAGGTCAAAGTGGTAAAAATATGATAGTTAAATGATAATCTAGGATCAAAAATTAATACTAGGGTTTAAAACATGGTTTGTGTAGCGTAAGTGTCTCATCTTAAATGGAAACATGTTGGATTTTTTTTAACGTAATATATTCAGCTCATTTATCTGTCATTTAGTTACAGGGAACATAAAGTCAGCACTTTCAATTTAAAGACCTTGTCAGTGTTTTTCCATTAACTGAAAAACATTTAACTCGAGGAGAAACAAACAGTAAATTCATCATTCATTTATCTAGCTTTGGAAACAAGGGCTGCCAGTGGGCACCACTAACTGCTGAAAATACTTTCCAGAAGCGGCCAGCAGAGCAGAAGGGAGATTGCCATCCCAGGGCTCTGTTGATACAGAGCTCATATGAGGGTCACTCGTGACATCCGTTTGTTGAAATATTCAGTCACCCTCCATGACTGACTCAAATTACGGGAAGGATTCTGAAAGGGCAAAAGAAGCTGAACTGTTGTGGGGGCATGAAAACCATTGCGTGACCAGAGATTGATAGACTAACTTAACACCATGAGAGTTTAATAATTTGGTTTTCCATTCTATCAATAAAAAGAGGAAGAACTGCCTGATTTAAGAACTCAAAGCCAATTTGAGAAAGCAGTGTAAAGTTTATCAGGACAAGGGAGGATCAGTATTCTCACTGAATTTTACCTCAAACTTGATGAAATATTGAATCAAGGAATTGTGAAATCTTTGAGAAAAAAGAGTTTATTTTGACAGCAATAAGTAACAGATGGAAAGGATGCTTTGCAAAGAGGCAGACATTCATGGGAAGAGATGAATGGAGCTTCAAAGCAGGAATATGTCTGATTAAAACCAGTAAATCACTTCCTCTTTATCAATAGGGCGAAAAAAGAGAAAGGAGGCCAGGTGGAATGACTTTACTGATGATCTAGCTGCCAGTGGGAGAAGGCCAAGTTGCAGTTATAAAGCATTACATTTATTATTAGCTACTAGATGATAAATTTGTACCAATTTCCCCTAAAGAGAAAGTAAGCTGAAGAGAGCTAAGATGTGCTTATAAGATGCAGATGTTGATTCAATACAACGGATAAAAGGGTTCTCCTTCAGTGAGGAGAGATTAGGGGGACAGTATCCCTGAAGGTTGTACATTTAGCATGTGAATAGTAAAAAAATGGAGACACAGTAACAACGGAAGATAAATTTGAAACAGCTGAAGTAGAAATGAGATCATACAGGACTTTTCAAGGATGCTTTTTTTTTTCTTTTAATGACCTTAGTGGCCTTTCTTGAAAAACAATAGTTTGTCATAAGCTTTTAGTTAAGATTGTGTTTAAAGTGACTTTAGAAATATTGGAGGGATAAACCCGCTTTTGTTTTAAGGTTTGGCTTAAGAAGTAACCAATGGGTAATCCTTCCTTTACTGGTGCTTTCCAAACAGGTGTTCTCTCACTTTCCTTTGAAGCTCCTGGTGTTAGCCACTGTCAAGGATCTCATCCAATAACTGCCCTTTCAAGACAGCGGTCCCATTTTAAAACTAGTTTTAGCAGTTTTCCACCACTATCATGTGCTGTATGCTTAGATTTATCCTACTGAAACCGGAGTAAATTCATACAAGTCAATGGAATTTATCTTGATTGAATAGAGAAATCAGAACCTAGCTTTGACTGTTGGATGTTACGATATTTATTAAACAGCATGTAGATTCACAGTGGATGAAAACTGCAGGTCTCGCAAGCGTCACGCAGCCAGGCACTGGTCTTCCACACAGACAGACTTCTCCGTCTGCCCTTCCTGGTGTAATTGATGGCTCACTACAGATAGCTTAACTCTGTTACATCCACCTAAAGAAATTATCAAAGGCTTACAAAGCACGGGAGTGACCCAGGAAATGTAGATGCAATCTGAAGACTCAGATCAAAGCTACCATGTATGCTGGGATTCAAAGTCTGGGCTCATGCCCATTTTGTAAATTATGCACGTGTAGAATGAGTAAAGATGAAAATACATGACGCACATGCGAGTAAACAGTAGCTATTCCTTTGCCTGGCCTTTCCTCTATACTCAACTTCACTCTGGAAGTGATTTGTAAGTGGCTATTAGTCCTTCACAGAGATAATGAGTCATTTTTTCAGCTTGTAACATGCCAGGCATTAGTATGCTTTTCCATTAGTATGCTGTTGGACAGAATATTATAGAAGAAAGAGGAGTTTATCTTGTGTCAATTAATCTCTTTTAATTCAGTGTGTTGCAAGTAACTTCACATAAACATCTTACAGTAAAAAACTCTTGAAAAGCACAGAGTCAATCATAACAAAGCAATGTTGATAGAGTCTTTAAAATTTACCCTGCAAAATGGAGTGTTGTATTGGAAACTTAGGATAGCCGTGGAAAAGAAAAAAAAAAAGATATCAAACAAAGGTGCAGATGCACAGCTAGTGTAGAAAGTTTATTGGTTTAGCTTTGAAATCAAAATTAGCAGCCAAAGGAAAAGGTTCCTTACTCAGGAGAATTCAATTTATCCATTGTTTTAACATTTTGTGCCCTAAGCGAAAGCCACAGTTCTTTTTCTTCAGAACAGATCTGGCAGATTCCAGCCATGGAGTCTGTGGGTTTCGAACTCAAGAAGCTGTAAATTTTATAACTCTGCGCCCTGCGGTCAGAGCTGCTGAGTGTTGTGTCTGAAGTCAGGTGGTTGGTGTGTTAAAGGTAGACATTAAACAGTTCTACTGAGGAACTGGAAATGTTTTAAGGAGGTTGTTTGCCAGCTGTAAATTTGGGAGCAAATGCCAGTTGGCTGAAAAGATGCTGGAATGCCTCCAGTTAAGTAGACTAGCACTGGAGGTCTTTCCAAATTTGTAGGTCTGATAACTTGGCTGTATATGCAGACTTCAGTTATTGGGTTGTTAAGGATGGGCTTTATAATGAATGTTTGAAAATACGATAGAACACTTTTTATATGCTCATTACTTTGGCAAAATTGCAAGTTTGCAATAATATTGCATTCCTGATGAAAACTTGGTTGAACATTATACATTGTGTACTATTTTTCAACTGAGTGCAGGGGACTTTAAAGTATATGGGTTTGTGCCCTGCAGTATTTTCTCTCCGATACTTCTCCAGAGTTTGATTTTGCCCTTTTCTACATAGCTGGGATGACACAGGAGGAAAGAAATCTGACTGTGAATGCAGCTCCTGCTTTGCAAACATTCCCTCTTGTAGTCTGCTGGGTGGGAAGGGGCGCTAGCTTTGGCTGCTGGCCAAGGAATGGAGAGGAAGCTCATTTCATCTGTCTGTTAGAATTGTGTCTACTTTCCAATGTGCAAGAAGAGGGTGTAGCCCAAGGTCTTAAAATGTGTATGGCCCAGCTTGCCTGGGGTGCAGGATTCGCCCCACCGGCACTCACTCAGCTCGGGGTTGCGAGTTTCTTGCATCATTGTGTGGTTGTTCTCTGAAGTGATAGATACTAACATGTCTTGTTCCAACTCGTCTGAGATCATTTCCTCTTTATTCCCTTCACTCTGTTGAATAGCCAGGAGAATATCGCTCTAACAGGAGTAAAACTGGTTGCTACTTTCATCTTCTCATCCTCTCTCTCTTGTGTTCTGAATTCTGCTGTTCAGGATGCTTTCGTTCTGTCTCTTGCCTCTACTATCACAAAGTGAAGTGCACTTTCAGAAGACAAGTGTTCAGTTTAATACTTCAAGATATTTTTATTAGAAAAGTTTTAAGCGTCCCGTTTTTTTTTGGCCACTGACATAGCTCAGTTTTATGACACTTGTCAGAATCAAATGAGACAAGGGCTAACCTTTACACAAGCTCTTGAGGTATGGACAAGACCTCCTCCTCTTTTGACACGACTTACTAAAAGGTCAGACAGAATTTCAGCCTTTGCACTTGAGGGAACACAGAGCATCTACTGAAATGGGAGACAGTGCATCCTTATGGGACCATGAAGGAGGAAATCTGACTTTAACTGTTCATACATTGGCCAGATCTTTTCTAACACAAGAAGAAAGTAAAGCTACTCTCTGAAATTGTTTCTAGCAGCCTAAGATGCTGAGACCTTTGCTAATACTTTGGACTCGTAGGACCTTCCAATGAGTAAAAGCAAATTAAAGCAGTTTGAGGTCTGGTCTGTAAGAAGAACCAGGAAAGGAATTGTTTCAATTAAAGAATAGTTTTCCAGGGCTCAATTCTAGTCAGGGTTAACACACCCTATTTTTTTCTGAAGCACGTGTTCTGAAACTTTACACATTAGATATTTGTCTCAATTTGTCCCTAAGAGAAGGACAGTAGAGTGAACACGTTTTATTGCAACCTGTTTTTTCTAGAAACTCTAATGTCTGTGGACTTGAGGTTCAAGATTCAGAATGACTGTGGAACAGCTGTTTTCACAAAATTGGACTTTTTGCTATCAGCTGTGGGACAGCTTTCTACAAGCAAAACTAGATAGTGATCAATAGCCAAGGAAAAAAGAAAGGTCCTGAAAAAAGTTACGCTGGTAACACTTTGAATAGACCATAGCAAATAGGGCATGGAATCACACATGGATGGATGAGCATAAGGTAAAATATGGGAACTTTGTAATACGCTCATTGGTGAGCACCCTGTGCTGTGAGCACTGGCCAGAGGCTTTCTGGCAAGACAGTGTGAGATGCAGAGATGCAGAGTGCCTCTGGGCAGGGAGCACGAGCTGCACAGCGGTCTCAATTCCAATGTTTCCTGATTTCAGAGAGTTTGATTTTAATCCTGTTCTTGTAAACTGTTTGTGCTATGTACGTACATACACGACTCACCTCTAAAGCAGATACAGTCTTATTATTTCTATCAGGAGTATTCAGTAAAAATAGCGCGCTCAGTAATGGCTCTCAGATCTATTTCTTCCATAATCTCACAGCTCTTCTAAGGTGCCCATGAGTTAAGCTGCGGTGGGTGAGACGAGAAGTCTCACATGACATAGTTTAATTTACCTGTGCTTGAAGGATCCTCTAATCTGAATCTTCCAAGGAGAAGGAGTGTACTCTCCAATTCTTTCAGAAGTATTTTGCCTTTTACAGTCCTGATTGCTGTCTTCTCAGTTTGAATCATTATTAAGGTTCACTGACTGAAGTAAAAGCTTTGGTTACTAAGAATGCAAAATATAGCATCCATTTTTCTTTCTTCCAGAAAATAAACAGTATGCAGTCCAGGTCCTTCATGTGTTCAACATGATTGAGCTGGAGGTCATGTAAATTTGGTCTGAATTTTCACTGTCATAGGTAATTTCTGTTTTCCAATAGGTATGTTTTGAGAATACTGTAAAACCCTTGGCTACATTTCAAAATGTTATTTTATTTCTTGGTCTTAAACGACATAAATGCAAGTTTGTTGCTATTTTATGAAACCAATCTATGCAGAGATCAGTTCTATCTACATGGATTGCTTAAGCACTCGGGTTAGACCTCATGTGGACTTAATTTTATTAATATTTTGAATGGTAATAATTAGCATAGACTGAAATTGTACTCGAAAGGATTGTACTTCTCAAAAAGTATATTTAGGAACTGAGGTTAACTGCACCTACTCTTTATATTACTATGACCAGATCTATATTGGTAAAGAATTAAAACATAGTAGAGCTTTGTAACTGTAAACTCTTGCACTTTTTCTATTAAGTATGAATATAAACACACTTTGCTGCTGAAAAGTTTCTAAAATAGATGCTGTTAAATAGAAATTTCTCCCCAAATTTAGGTATATGTCAGATGTCCATGCATCTTGCATCGATTATAATTCAGACTTGAAATAAATACAGGGAATTTTAGAAAGCTACCTACATGAAAACTGCAATATAATTCACCACTAAAATAGTACAACCCTGAGAGCTAGGCTCCTCGAGTTAAATGGCAAAGATTGTTATTATAGTCAGTAATCACACCTTCTATAGATCTTCTAACACATTACGCTAAAATAATGAATAAAAGATTGTTCCAATCCATTTTTCCTTGTAGGCACCCAGGGATGGGCCTTCTCCTGCACTGAAGCTTTATCAGCTTCAATCATTGTGAGAAAAATATCAGCTGAGTGTCTTCTAAACAAAATTTATCACCTGTTCACATAGAAAAACGTTTTTTCCAAGAAAAAGAAAAAGATATATTTTGTACCCTCAGTTTCAAGAACTGAGGAAGCCATCTCTAACCACCTCTATTCCCGGTCCCCAGACAGCTATACTACTGCTTTGCTCAAGCTTCTTTCAGTAAAGCATTTGAGTCCTGCTTACTTAATGGGCAGAGGCTTCTTCATTCATAGAAGGCATTGTAGAAGGATCAGCTACCCTGGACTTTGCTCACTAAAAGAGAGGAAATTTCTCCCACCCCAAATCCTTAACCCATCCACCGCACTGCCTCAGGCAAACTCCTGCACCTGCAGGGAGCCCCGGTGAACGCAGGGACCCACTTGTTAAGGGCCAGTTGCAGGAGCAGAGCACAGCGAGCTGGAGCAGGGGCAGTGACTAATACTGCATTGCCAAAAGTCTTTGGGTGATATTTCACATCTACCGAAGGCATTTCTGCCTCACCAACCCAGTCAAATGCCTTCTGATTTAAAGGAGCGTTGTGCTGCACAGTGTATTTCTGCACTCTTCTGTTACATGCTCTGCAGGTGTTAGTCCAAGAAAACGCTTTACTGTTTAGAAAAGACTTTGATGGTTTTTAGTTTATCGAAAAACTAGGTCTCCTGAAAATTCCTTTGCAAACATGCTGTGTATAAATATATTATGTGTGTATCATGTTTAGTTCATCTTCCTGCAGAATGACAGAATCCTTTTCTTTTTTTTTTACCTCCTCCCCTTTTTTTCTTAAACAAACCCCAAATACCCCTCTATAGATCCTGTTACAAGGCAAAAATCCTGGGATTGCTTGGGAATATACGTTTTCCAAAACCAACAATGAAAACAAGACATCTGTCAAAAAACGTAGCTACTCCTGGGTGACGGTGCAGTCAGAGTGCTCAGCTACATGTGGTGGTGGTAGGTAACTTTCCACTTGCCAATACTCTTTCATATTTTTAAAATAAGTAAAATTTATGTAATCTGTAATTGAAGACTAAAATACTATCAAGATCTTTACTGTCAATTGCACCCTGATCTTCTCACTGTTTAATTACAAATATTTGAGTTCTGCCAGGTCAGAGTCTGAAATTCTATATAAGCTAAGAATTCTTATTACCATATTCCTCTAGGTATTTGCTTTGCACAGACCATCTATTTGTTTTTCTAAATCCTGTATGTTCTGTCAGTGAAAGTAATTCTGGGATGCAATGAAAGCAGAAAACTGGCGTGTGGGAAGTCCTGCAAAAAGAATTGAGAATTAAAATTTTAGTGGCCTTTAAATTGGAACTGGGTCATATAAATAAGAATATATGATGCAGTTGTCTTTAATACCAAAAAACAGGCCTGAGTGACCAAGGAAATGCCATGTTATGCTCTTGTTTGGCAAAAAAGTCCAGGTGAAATTCAGGAACATCTTGCTAGTGTGTTGTTAGATGTTACAGCGTCTCCAGAGACTGTTCATGGAAGAAAGACCCACCAGGAGCGCTGCAGACATAAAATATGACAACTGTATTTTTCTTACTTTCCTTTAAAACAAATAAATGCTGCAGCATGGATAGAAAGATGATGGAAACAACGGTGTTTCCAAATTTGACTTGCTGTGCCAAATGAATCATGTGTGAGGTGAATGATACATCTCAATTAAAGGATGAATCTAAAATCCCTGAACATTTTAAGGCATTTATAGTCTTCTCTGTAATCTGTCCTCATTTTGACATTAGATAGTGTCAACTATAAATTTACGGGAGCCTGCAGAACTCTGAAGTCTGTAAAGATATACCATAAAAAGTTGCAAAATGTTTTGTTGCAGTTTGCAAGTGCATGAGGAGGGCTCTAAGCAAGCACTGTTAGTTTCTGCAGGGAATTAGGATTTGAAGAATTACTAACTTTTGCTGGGGGAAGATCGCAAATATGCTGTTTATAACTACAATGTTTCATCTGACTTCAGTAGTACCTGTCTTACAGAGAAGAAAATTAATGTAAAAAACATGTTGCCAAATTTCTATTTTAGTTATTTCAAGTCAGTGGAATAGTACCAAGGATGAGCTTAGACTTGTTTAGTTAAAATTCTTCCCTACTGCTTTTTCTATTATTTTTTTGAGTAATCATTTGTTTTACTGTATTTTTTCTAATACTTCCATAGGACACATTACAGCAAAATCAATTTGTTTAGAAGATCATCGTACACAAGTTAATTCCTCCTTTTGTGGCCCAAGCACGAAGCCTTTAACTGAAACAAAGCTGTGCAATGCTAATCCCTGCCCAGCGTAGTAAGTTCTCTTTATTTTTGTACCTTTTTGCTGTGCCTTATGACTGAGTTTGCCACGAAAGAAGTCCTCTCTGATAGGCACGCAGAATTGCATAGCCTGCTAGATGAACCCACTTTTATTCTGTAACATAAAACAGTAATTGTTTAAAAATGTTGGTTGTGTCGGCTTCTGCCCAATGATAATAACAGAGGCGGTATTTCTAATGTTGCGAAGCAAGACCTCCTGAGGATTGCTTGCAGCTCTGTCACCATGCTGGGGTTAGCTATGTGACACTGAGTAAATCTAAGTTACTTAGAGGCCTGCTCTGCCACCTTTACTCACCTTGAATCAATAAGACCATTTCCTGAGTAAAGTGCTACTCCCCATGTGGAAGCTTGGCCCCGTGACTCAGATTCCAGATATTAGATTAGGTTAAAAGAATCTTGTGAAGTGTAATTAGTGATTTTTGGACAAAATGTCCCACAGAGTATTATGATACCAAGAAGAGGACTATCTAAACCAAATAAATCATCAGCAATGCTCCTGGTGCCCACAAAAATAAATATGTAGACATTGCCTATGTGAACAGTCTTATTTTCTACAAGACATAAGAAAGGTGAGATGCAAAGGAAGACGTTGACGTACAGATAAGCATTTAGAATCCAGCTGGTCTAAATCAATAGAGGTCCTTTAAAAACAAGGGAGTTACACTGATTTATAGTAGCTGTGGTAGGAGTCCTATAGAAAAAAATGTTATGTGCTTATATAATTAAACACAGTATTATGATGTGCCTTAGGATATGAATAGGTAGATTTAAGGACACATTGGCCATCTTTCTTCTGCTATTTTTTTCACTTTTGGATTCCTGACTTTGCAACTTTAACAGTATTTTAATTTTATACTAAAGATCAGAAAAGCTGTACTGTGTTGGCCAAAATATTTTGACTTGCAGAACGGGAGATCTTCTAAAGCGCTATGTTGAAAAACTTAAGAACGTTTCAGTGGGAAATAAAGACAGTTGAAGATGCATTGACATGCACAGGTTGCAGAAGGCAGAGGAAATAGAGGAAAGCTCTAGACCTGGTGTCATCTGCTGGTTTTACTCTGTGGTGATTAAAGCAATGGGCAGTAAAAGTAATCAGCTAAGCCTGCTCCCATACTTCATAAAATAACACATTTAATGAAGTTTAATAGGACACGTGCCCCATCTCCCCCAATCCAAAAGAGGTGATGGGGCAAAGCAAAAAGATGTCTATGTTCTGCAGTGGCTTTGCCTTTACTTAAAAAGCCATAGTTTGCAATATATTGAACATACTGAAAAATTATCCAGTAATAGTTTGGAATTTCCTGCAAAATTTAAAGATTACAGCAGAGTACACAAAATCCAAATGGCAAATTATACACTATGACCACAAAACAACAGAGATAAGGTTTAAATAAGGGTAACATGTCACATGAGAGCCCCATGTTCCTGCTTCAGCAGTTTCTTTAGATTGCGTTTAGCCACATGATTTTCTCAATACCAGTTTTAAATAACCTTTGTAGCCAAACACAATCTTTTCATGTGCGACTTATCTTCTGCCAGAACTATTTTTATCCAATGAACTCAGTATCATGTACACAGAAATGTATTGTCTATGATGTTCCCAGGAGTCTTTTTCAGCTGTTTGTGCTTACCTTCATTTTGATGTGACATTATTATACTATAAAGCTTCACCAAAATCATATTCATTTCTGTTGACCACGCACAAAATTCCCATTTCCATTAACCAGAGATCCCAATGTATTTTGAACAATCACTGATATACCCATCACTGAAAATGCTGAATATCCATTTTGACATGCAGTGCAATGTTTTCATGCTGAAATTGCTCTGATGCTCTTACATTTACTACTTTAAAACACAATTAATGACTTGAACCCTAAAAAGGATACAAAAAGAACTGTAGGAGCCTCAAGCCACCTTGAGGGAAAAACAATTCAACTCACCAATTAATTATTTTTAAAATCCTTAGGATATATTAATGTATGGAGGATCTACATGTAGGACCATGTCTCAAATTAACAAATTGCCTTTCAGCTGAGTGAATCTATGCCAGAATATCTCTGCTGAGGAATCTGCCCAGAAAGTCACAGCATGTAATATTTCCCATAAAACTGAGACTGCCAACATCAAATAATGTAGTATTAATAAATACCATGGAGGAAACAAAGAATGCTTAATAGCCAGCAAATAAAGCAAAAACAAATATGGTAGACATAATAGGCAAGGGAAGGAGGTGAATAATAGATGAGACACAAGCGTGTCAGTTTTGTAACATAAAAGAGGCTCCAGGCTTATGAAGGTCAGTGAGGAATAATTACTGCATAAGAACAAAGACTTATTAGTCTGAGTAGGAACAAACTACTGTCCCAACAGTAAGAACACAGAAAGGCATCAGTACTGCACACTGTTGTTGTTGGATTTCAGAGCTGCCAAATCTGGTCATAATTATTTAGTTATTTGAGCTAATGAAAGATACTCTTGGATCAAAGCCCGGATAATCTTGGAAAATGGTGGTTTACTAGAGGACATTAAAGTAGGTTTATTGACCTCTCCTGTGTGAAGAGAGGAACTCTCTGGGCAGTTATGGTGAATAAACTTTTAAAGAGAACACTTTTGGTTGCTCTACCAATCACTGTTGTCAGAAACATCAAGGCAAACTAATTAAAAGTTGTAGAATGGATTAAAACTATAACTTTTTTCCAGAAGTTGGTGTTGTAGTAGTCCAAATATTTATAAATCAGACAAAAAGGAAACTTCTGAAGTGTTCTGGAATTACATAACTACTGACTTTTCGCATTAATATTTCTTTGTCCTTAAATTAGTGTTTTTTATATTTCCTACTACTTTTGGCAGTTACTGAAGTTACTAGACAGAGAGTTGGGATTTCTTCTATTCCCAAAGGAATTTTTCAAAAATTTTTTTTTTATACGTTTTTTAAAAATTAAAATTAGCTTTGTTTTCAGGCAGATGTGAATAGACAGGCAAATGGGATGCTGTTCATCTTTCACACAATAAGAAAATTAAAAAAAACCTGCTTTCTTGTCATTATAACTTTGTGTAAGCAGCTATTCCAGTGATCACAGGGCTGATGCTATGAGAAACTGTGGAAGTAGGATAGGCCAAGGAGTCAGATTTGAGATGAGAACCTTTTCTGTGGCATAAATTACTAAAAATATATACAACTACTGTTTTAAAATCTTTAGTTTAATTTCAGTGCTGGGTCTTTGAGTAACAGTTATCAATCTGAGTGATCATTTAGTCACTCATAATTTCCTCTGTTTCTCCACTTCTTTTTTCCTATCTAGTTGTTGTTTGTGGTCTTATATTGTAAGCCTTCATGGCAAAGATGCTTGGTATGTTTGCAAAAGTGTTCCACAGAGGCTGGGGACCCCCCTCAGTGCTTCAGTAACAGAAATACTGAGAGCTAGTGACATTTCAAAACTGAGCTTATCCTAAGCAATCGGCAATAATTCTTCAGACTTTGTGTAACGTCAGTGACACAATGCATAACTGAAGTGTGCCTGTGACTGGGGTATAGTTTTGCCCAACAGCTTTTGCTGGTTAAATTTCCTTTGTTTTATTTAGATTCCACATCATCTGTCTGCCAAATTTATTAGTCTGAGGACATTTAAATCTCCAAGACACTAATGACAGGACTACTGATTTTAGCAAGCAAGTTGGTTTTTGTGAATAGAGGCCAGTAAGGTTTGACATAAGTAACACTGGACAGCACCATGCCAACATTTGTCACCCTGTGTATCTATGCACAGATACATTGGGAGGTACATGCTCAGCTAAACTGGCCCCATTCTTTCCCTGCCATGCCAGCTTTTTCCTTATATCAGCTTAGGTGAATCTTCCTCCTCTGCCCTATCTTCTGAGAGAGATGTAAAAGCATAGATGTGGTTAAAAAGGAATGGTGATTTGTTAGCCAGACCCTGAGATCTCCTAAATACTCCACCAGCCTCAATGGCAGCGTCTCAGTCCCCGTGGAATTCCAAATTCCGGGTCAGAGTCATAGGCAGACTGGTTCTGGTAGATGAGAACTGTAAATAAGTAATACTAGTTTTTCTAGTTGTGTGACTTATATTTCATCCCTAGCAAAATATTCCATGCTTTGAAGACAGATTATGTAACTACGTTGTTTTGATTGCTTGGACAGATAGCAGTACATCAGGAGAGGAGGCTCAGCAGAAGCTCTGAATAATTAACGTTTGATAGATGGCTCATATGTATTTTATAAAGCTAATTGGACTCCTGTGATCCTAACACACATTTTCTCCTTTAAGCTGGTCAACAGGCGAATGGAGCGCATGCAGCAAATCCTGTGGAGGAGGGCAACAAAGTCGTCTCATTCAGTGTGTCCAGAAAAGGGCTTTCCAAAAGGAGGAGGCAGTGGCCCATTCCCTGTGCCCTGTCAGCACCCCTACACAGCTGCAGATGTGCAATAGTCAGGACTGCCCACCTGAATGGAGCCCTGGCCTCTGGTCTCAGGTAATTTGGAGAAAAACCTACATTTTTGTCTGCTGGCATAATGAAAACATTGCCAAAAACTCTGCTGAAAAAGAAGAATAGTGCAAACTTTGTGAAGATCAGTATTTTACAAGTGCTCTATTCATGAACATAATATGCAAACTACGCGTATACTTTAACCGGCTTTCCTAAGTGCTCAGACAGGAGGGCTTGCCAGAAGTGGACACATGGTGTCCTTTTTGGTACATACAAACAGGTGGATAATTTTTTCTGGTTTCATAACGTAAGACTCTATTGATTCCTCAAAGCCATTAACCACTCTCTGAGATTACTTCCCACAGCAGTATTAACTTTTCTCAGATATGGCAGGGAGTCAAGGGGTGAAGAAATATTTGGAGGTTAGAGTTGCATATTAACACACACACGTATATGAATTGTGGGGTGATAAATTTGTGATTTGCACGTTCACTAATCACTTCTATGCTTTTGCCTTTGTTAGAGCTAACCATTCTACTGCCAGTAGAGTACTGCTGCAGTCACTAGCGGTGAGGGGCTCAAGGCCTCTGGGCAGATTCCAGTGTGAACATGCCCTGCCAACTGCCTGGCAGTGAACCAGCCTGAGTTCAAAAACACACGCACACTTACACAAAACTCATCTCTGCTCTTTCTTTCACTACTATTGCTGCTGGTATGACCTGTTAATGTAAGGATAAAGGAAGTACTGGGAAACCTGGGATTTAAGAGAGCTGACAGTACACTTACATCAAAAGGAGCTACATTATTTTTATTCTTTCATCTTCATTTAGTGAGATTCAGGGTGGATTTAAATTTAGTGAAAAATCTATTACTTCTATGTACACTTCTTGGTACTCTTACTCTTCAGGTGTTCAAGAATATCTTGACCTAAGCATTGCCAGCTGAGAAGCACAGGCTGCCTCTCCAGGGAAGCAGCCTTAATGTAATGTACTATGACAGATGAGTAACTACTCAATAGTCCCTCGTAACAGATTTTTAGCACTCAAAAAAACCCTTTTTCTTCCAGTGTATGTGACGGAAACCTTAGTGTGGCAGGAGATTATAAAAACCAGGAATGATGATTAGACACTTAAAAAGGAAGAACAAACACAGCCACACTTTCAAACTTTCCTTCCTCTAAAATAAAAAAAATCCCACAAATTAAAAAAAAAAAAATTTCTTCCTCTTAAGGAGGTGTACAATTCAAGTTGAGATTTTCAAATAAACCTATGAAAATTAAGTCCACAATTCCTGCAGGAATGTAGTGAACAAGCCAATTGAAAAAGTTAGTGAAGGTTTTAAGATCCAGCTGAAAGCCGTTATAGCACAGGCTCAAAGGAATTAAAAGGAAAAAAATGCAAAATACCCAGCCTCTCTACACAAATCGAAGTAATTTTAAATTAGTTTTTTGCTTGTTTGAGGGAAAGATTAAACCCACAGGTTTTCTGCATGCAGATATTTCTGTTGCATCCTCAGTACAATTCTGATTTCATTAAATCTTATAAAAACATTTGTGATGTAATACCAATAATGATAGTGCAGGATTCTGCTTGGAATGTCCCCTTAACTATCAGTTAAAAGAAGAACAATTAGAAGAGGATGCAACAAGGTAGAGAGCTGGCAGCATTATTTCAGGGCCGTTTATGTCTTCTTTTCATCAGAAATGGCTCATTTGTGCATTCTGTTGTGTGCTAAGACACTGAAAACTATAGTGTGGTTTCAGCTGGACCACAGTTCAGCAATGCGCGTTTATCCGCTGGTGATTTGTCCTAAGCTTCAGCTATAATCTTGGCAATTGAAATATCTTTGGTCAAACCTCTTAACCATTGTCTGTATCAGATTCTGTCTAGTGAGATTCATGTGGTGAAGGAGTTATGTGTAGATTCCCTGGGCAGTTTTCTCTGCCAGTCTCTCATCCCTCTAGGCCAAGGTGAGGACAGAATAACAAATAGCTGAGAACATCTTGCCATGGGAGATGTTGCGATGGGAGGTTGGGACCAGCTTTCAACTATGCTGTCCAGGGAAAAAAGCGTTTTGCTCACCAGTCCAACTTTCCTCATCTACGGAAGAGAGAGATATTACTTATCTGTCCTACACGGGGGCTGTAAGAGTTCATGGTTTACATTAAGAAAACACTTAGAACAATGTTTTAGAAGTGACATACAGATGTTACTGTTACTTATTTACCAATAGAATTTTAAGTTTACTTCTATTATAGTGGCAGCTATGCAGCACATTAGCCACGGTTTCTATGCTCTGCTGTAAAATACAAATAATGTTAATTTTCATTTCTTCTAGTTCAAATGAATATTTCTTTCCATCACAGTGCTCCAAGACTTGTGGGAGAGGTGTTAAGAAACGGGATGTCTACTGCAAAAGTACCAGTTCTCCCAAGGTCGAAATCTTGCCTGAAAGCATGTGCAGCAGAGACCATAAACCTGAATCCCAGCAGACCTGTGTGCTAGGACGCTGCCCCAAAAATGATCGGCTCCAGTGGGTGATTTCTTCCTGGAGTGAGGTAAAGTGGTGCAGTTACATGGCTCACGGCCTTCCTTTGCTGCTCTTGGAAACGTTGACTTAGGGGGACACACAAACCATGTGGGGGAAGAAAGCTGAGCTGTCATTTGAAAATCAGGTGTTGTAGGCAAGCCACTATAAAACCACAGTTCTTTACATCCAGCTGTAGGTAGATGTACCCTGATGTCTTTGTTTTTCAGGACTTCCACTGATTTGGATTTATATTACAGTTTACACATTACGGAACATGGTCTTTGTGGTTTTAGTTACATAATGCTTCTGCAGATTCACATAATTTGGCATCTCTTGCATGTAGCACATTCTCCATTATCTGAATGGGTTTCTATAGATTTAGAAGTTGTACTTTGCCTTTGCAGTGCTCAGCTTCTTGTGGCCCAGGCGTACAAAAGCGAGAACTAAAATGTGGCGAGAAAAGCATCCATGGGAAATTGCTCACCTTTCCTCAGAGAAGATGTAGAAACATCAAGAAACCGAACACCAACCTGGAAGAAGCTTGTTACAAGGGAGCCTGTCCATCGCAAACGTTGTATAACATGGTGTCTGGCTGGTATTCCTCACCCTGGCAGCAGGTAGGAATGGGAAACTTTCTCGCCTCTCTCCCTGTCCCAGCTAGCACTCTTTCTCCAGCACTATTTCATGTCTTGGCTTTTATGGAGTTTGCAAAATGAGCAAGTTTCTCTACACAGTAGCTAGAGTAGCATCCTCTAGTGCTTTTCACTACACAGCGTTAAAAATAAAACTGCGATGTGACTGCTGACTCTGGGACAGTGTATCCGCTGTAATTAGAAGGTGAGGTTGCAGGGCTGGGCTCAGAGAGCACCAAACTTGGAAAAGCCACGATATCATATGCCACAGAATGGACGCCAGCGGGAGTGGCACAAACACCTGGCTGGCGTAAAATGCTGAAGACCATGCCACTGTGACTTCAGGGCGATGTGGGTCCTGGGTACCTAGATTAAAGCTAGTTCCAGTCTTACAGTGTGCTGTAGTCAAATGTCTGATTGTATGGAGGAGATATCTCCAGTGCTAACAGTCCACCGGTGTCTCCTGCACGTAGCCATTCCCTAAAGGTCACACCACTCAGCCACTGAAACGTGATGCAGCTGGTCCACATCCATCGTGTCCTTTAGTGCAGCTCATTTCTTTGTCCTGAAACTGAAGAATGTCACCTAAAATTGTTATTCGTGCTTGAAAGGCACTACATTCCACACTCATTTTCCATTGCGTTCTTCTCAGTCTTCTTGAACTGCACTGTGGGTGAACTATTACATATCTGTATGCACAATGTATTTGAGCATCTGCACAGATTGCCTGGTATTCCCTAAATACTATGATTAATTACGGGATCAGTCTGTATTTGTTTCTACATTCTTGCAAACAAGCTTCTGTATTTCTGGAACTTATCTACTTTATGAGTCACATATCAATGAGGCACACACTCAGTTAATAACATTTACATGAAACAATGTATGCCTGACAATTGTAATCAGATGAAAATGGTCACATTTATCTTAAAGACAACTTTTCATGAAACACATACAAGTAAAAGGCTTATTCATTTAAAAATACTTCATAGATCTTCCTGCAAACGCATAGTGGTTTTCCCCAGATACTGCCATAATTATGGTTCCAATGGGAGCTTTATCTCTGTTCAAACAGCAGCATTGGGCTCAGAGGCTCAGAGTTCAAAAGAAATCAGTGCAGACAATCAGGAACAGGTTTTCTAAAATGTTCAATTTCTGTCTCGATGCCTCAGCAAGGAACCAAATTTTCAGCCGAGTCCTTAAATAACCAAACTTTCAGAAGGGAGAACAGATGCACACATCTTTGAAGAGCTGGTCCTGATGAGGATTGCTGAACAGCAAAACATCCCATCCTGACCCCTCTCTCTTTGAAAGTCTCACCCGAAGCCCTTGAAAGCTCCTCCTTTGGATTTCATGGGCTCCCACAGAGTCTCTATCATGAAAGATGGCTTTCACTTTTTTCCTCTCTACAGTGTACAGTAACATGTGGAGGGGGAGTACAAACCCGGAGCGTGCAGTGCCTGCGCCAAGGAAGACCAGCTTCTGGATGCTTGCCCCATCAGAAACCAGCAGTCCTGAGAGCCTGCAATACTAACTTCTGCCCAGTCCCTGTGAAAAGAGGTAAAACTCAGCTCTACATGCTGCAGCAGTGTTGGCTGCTTAGAACTCTGTATCCAGTGAAAAATCACCTTTTCCAGTTACACCCACTGAAGACTAATATTTGGCATGTTCCTTCATAAATGATATTTTCCCAGACTTTCCACTTTACAGTTATTCTCTGACACTACAGCATCTCTCTTCTCAAAGTGAACCCTCTTAAAGCAGACTTGAGAGTATAACTGACGCAGGAGATCTTAAAAATAGGGATATGTTAAAAAAAAAGTACGTCAAAAAGTTGTGCCGTTTGGTTCTGAGCTGCATCTTTATACTATCTTGTTGAATAACATAGAAGCGTCCTATGCTGGTACTGGTTTATGATTTAAAATAGCAACTTTTGAACTAAGCAATAAGAATTTGCCATTTTTTTTTAGTCTTTTGAAGTCTGCCCAAGCTTCAGATTGCGCCCATATCCTGGGAGTCCAAGAATGCTTTGTCTAGAATGTACTTCTCTTCTTACTGCTGATCAGTGTATGACAAGCAATCAGGGAACATGAAATTAAGCTCTGTCCCCACTTGTATGTCCACTGTATCCGTCTCCACCTCTTCAATGTGCTTTGAAATTCTAGAGGACCAGGAGATTTTGTGTCACTCTGAATGATGGAAGGGGAATTCTTTCGGAACCACCACAGAAAGAGAGTGGTACATTAGCCCCATCCCATATATTTGCTTACAGGCTGGTTAGTTTGTGACTCCTTCTTAACTGTGGGAAAAAGCTCATGGAGGTCCAGGTTTGTTCCATATAATGCTAGTTATCTAGGTATGCTAAAGCACTTTAAACATTAACTTTCAAAATACCATACATTAACTGTCTTGTTACCATTTTAAAACCTGGAGCTGAGAGTAACTTGTATAAAACCCAGGCCGGATTGCAAGAGGAAGGTGGAAGTAGAGTTGGGAGCAAAGGTCAAGCTCTGGCCCTGCATCTTGTGAATTGACATTGGCCAACCACCCCTCATCTGTACCGATTCCTTGCATTCACTGTGCACAGAAACCCTGTCAAACCCCGTGATATCTTAACATACCACTCTGCTGCTTCAACTCAAGACATGCAGAGTATCAAACTGATGTATCAGGGGACCTGAATCCAAACAAGGATATATAGATGAAATGGTCCTAAATGGGATAAGTAAACAGTTCTGTTGTTTTTACAAGTAAATGTTCTTAACACTTCAAATTAACCTTCCTAAAAAGTTCTGCTGTACTTTGGAGTTTCTGTATTACATCCTTTTCTGTCACGATATAGCAAGCACTTTTCTTTCACCCCTGCCTTCCTCTGCCATATTTCACGTCTGGAGTAATGCCTGTTATTAATTTTGGCCTTGGCCTGTTTCTCTCTCTCCTGCCTCTCCTCACATCTGCAAGAGCCCTTTCCCCTTTATTATAACGTGGTCGTCAGGCTCTAGAGATCAATTATCTCTTCACTGCTCTCTAACTTTCTGTCTAAACCAGCAAAAAGAGAGGGAACCAGCTGTGCTGGAATCACATTGAAGTAAATCAGTCTCTATTATCAGCCATGCAGCTCCAGCTCAGTGATCACAGTCAAGAAATTAATGTTTCAGGGAGAGTTTACACACTTTCCTGGACAAACTGGGTCATTTCCATCCTTCTGTTAGATGCAGTTACGGTCACCGTAACTCCTAGTACACCCAACTGCTTAAAATGAATGAAAATTTAAACAACATATAAATACTTGAGGAAGTGGCAGCCTGATCCACGTCCATTGAAGTTTGTGGGACTCTTTGTGTTCATTCCAATGGTCTTTGGATTAGGTCCCAAGAGTAAAGTTTTTGGCCATACCGCTGTAATGTTAGAATGACACTCTGATCTTCAAAAGGGACATAAAGATTTATTAGCATTGCTTCATCAGTGCTTATAATTTTTTTTTAAACAGTAATTTGTAATTTTTGAAAATTTACCCTTCCATGGCAGGAGACCTTCTTCCTGACTGAATCAGAACAGCTTTCCTCGCTTTGTGTTGTGCATGTTTTTCATCTGTTGTCTGCTTTGGGTCCTCCTAGTGGCAAATTCTGTCTGGTGGACAGTAGGTGAAGTAACGTGAAAGCTGGTGCTGAACTCCTAGTTGCATCTCTACTGACGCTCAATTAAGACTAGAAAGGCAATGCTGTGGAGAGGAAAGGCTGCAGTTCAGTACTGAGCTTCCTAGTTCCTGGACAACTGTTTGCACAAGGAAAGTATTTTCTTCATATAACATTAGCGTTTACAGACAGAAGGCTTATGTTTTTAAAAACTGAGGAATAAAATGGCATCCTTTTTTTAAAAAAAAAAAATCATTAAATTATTATCTTATTCATTCAAATAAAGTTGAGGGTAATAAAGGTATACAAAATCACCTTTGCCATCATATAAAAGGGAATCAAAAAAAGCAAAGTGGTGACTAATCAAAAAAGGTTCCTATAGCGAGACGGAGATGACTGCTGGCCCGCAGGATAGGAAGAAGTTGTCTGTGCTGTGTGAGGGAGCATTTATCTTCTGTGACTCAGCTTAGCTGAGCTGAGAACACAGACAACGGTGGCTAGATTTTTCTTCACTGTCTCCTTGTAAATTCCTTTTATTGACCATGTAAACAGTAGTTCTGAGAGTCAAATGGAATCTTTTCCCATGCTCACAGGAGATTTCAGTTTAGCTATAAATTTTGCTAAACCTCATTTAAATGTCTTACTACTCTCTCAGACATGGTAAATTTGTTTATAAATCATCCATATGAATCATCACTCTGCTCTTTTAAACAAACATAAAGCATCCACTACAAAACTGTAGAAAGGAGCAGCTATTAAATGTTTTTAAAGCAACTGGGCTGTGTGTAGAAATGATCTGTACATAAATTTAAGTGAAAAAAAATCTTAATTTAAAAAAGTGGTTTATTTGCATTTGTAATTAAAAGCTGGGCTTTTCAGAGCTAAACATTGTCAGCCTATCTCTCTTCTCATTGCAGTTCATTAAGACATCACCAACATGGCATAGTCCAAGTCCTAAAAGCTCGATTCATGCCACCTTACTAAAGCGTGTAAGAAGAGAGGATCCTTAGGCTCCCTGAGCGGTTGACAAACAGCGAGAAATAAGTCCCTCTGGAAAGTGTTGGAATGCACACACAGCAGAGCACTTTGTCACACACGTGCACAGAGCAGGGTCCATGCATTCAGATCTCCATGCGTTTTGTGTGGACGCGCACATACGCTCTGAGCTGACCCTACTTTGAGGGGCAAGTAAACTCCACATGATGTTGATGGCGACAAGCAATCAACATCAAGCATGGAGCAGGCTCACTTGTACAAGTACATGGCTTTAGAACAACATTTGTACTCAGAGACGGATATCTGACTTTTTTATCCTCCACAGTGGAACTTCTTCCTGTTTTCCTGAACTTCAAAGCGTGCTCTAAATTTTTAAATTCCTTTAGCCTCTGGCCCTCCTTTTATATTAGCTCTATCTTTATCAGATTAACAGATTTCACCTCTTAACAAATTAAACATCTCCTAACAAACTTAAAAAACATCAAGTATTTTTGAGATTATTCTCATGGTTCCTCTTCTTTGAATTGAGTCACCCATCATGTTTTTAATATTACCAAACGCATACAAGTGTGAGGAGCTATTGCCTGACTTATAGACTTGCCAAAACACAGTCTTACCATATCGCTTGGATTTCTCTCTTTCAGATGATCCTTCTTGTGTGGATTTCTTCACTTGGTGTCATCTGGTACCACAGCATGGTGTCTGTAACCACAAATTTTACGGCAAGCAGTGTTGTAAATCATGCACGAAGAAGAACTGATAGCAGCGTGTTATCTGAACCCTTCAATGACAGGATTCTCTTCTTCAATTTATGTTGGAATTAACTTTGCTTTGAGGCAAGACATGGTGCCACATAAACCACTGATGGAAGAGACTTTTTTTCTAAGGGAATGTCTGAGGTACAGTAATTGTTGGATATATGTTGAAAAAGGAATGTTTCTTGGTTTTATTTGCTGACCTCACTAAAGTACAGGGTACTACAGATCACTTGAACACTGAGACTTGAGGGGCAGTTCTTCTTTCTTTAAAAGTGTCATTTTGCACTGTCATATGTTATGAGGAAGAAATTAAGGCAAGGAGGCCTTTTCTGGCTAATTTACCAGAATGCAAAGCAAAGGAGGTTGGGAACGCAAGGAGGAAGGTTACAGCGTGGCAGCATGACAGATCGTACTATCATCAAAAGTGTTTCTTTTCATATTTTTTTATGATGCTATCATCCCAGGGTAAGGAAGCTGTTTACTGTCACTTTCACAGAGAGACATCCAAATGGCTGTTGTCTGGAGAGCGCAGCGTCACACGTGTGACCACGAGAAGTAAATAGTGCACTACAAAGATATATGGTGCTTCTCTATTAGACTTGCTGCTGGAAAAGCAAGTTTTGCATCATGCTAATGTTTTTATTGTTTTGAAGAATTAATTTTCTGCTTTGTGTAGAAACTCAGAGGTGGTTAACTAGTAACTTGAAATGTATTCCTAGAAATATTCAGCATTAGAATATTTGGACTTTTAATATTGCTGTGTTACAAGTAAAATAGAATTTCATGTTCCAACTAACTCAAGAAACTCAGATTTGTTGAGCTCAATGATATTGTCAACTTTCTAAACTCATTAGATATGTAATTTTAAAATTTAAACATGATATTTTAAAGTAGTTTTTTTCAGAAGCTAGGTTGTTTGAATGCCAGGATACTAAAGAATGTCTTCCTTTTAATCTCAAATCTCTGCAAATTTTGATTCATCCATTACTCAAAGGAAATAACAAGAATATTACAGTCCATTAATTCATGCTAAACTTCTCTACATAGTTATTTATTCACACAGGTTATATGAAAAAAAATGAAAAAGTGGATTATTTACTCTAACCAAATAAAAGTCAATTCTATTTTTGTACATTCTCCTAATACTTTTCTTTAGTTCAGAATCCACCAGCAAACAAAAGAAATGTAAACATAATGATATTTGTAATCATTTGATATTGAGATGTTCAGTGACACTATATATCAAATAGTACAATTTAAAAAGTTTCTGCGTTGCAAAAATACCCAGCCTATTTGCCAAACCCGCTCTGAGACAGAGCTGTGTTCTACTGTAATTTTCTGGGGAGTGCCTATGAGGGACATATTTATCTAATTCCACCCAATCCCACAACTTCGTTTGATGAATGTAGTTCAGTTTTACTGTTTTTTTAAAGTATCGTTTCGGCATAAGATTAGCTAGCTCAGCACTAATGCCAGACAGTGGTCACTGAAAATTAGCAGCTCCTTCTGCAACAGTTTAAATTAAAAACATGTATTCTATGATACTTTAAGAAATGATGATTGAAAACATATCTCAGCCTACACCACTTTATCTTGATGTTGAACATTGTGTAATTATAACCTTTTTTCTAGGAAAACTACAAGGGTTTTTTGTTTTGTTTTTATAATTGTGTCCTTTTTATTATTTGATGTAAAATAATTAATTTATTAATGCATAGCTTTTCCTTTATATTTCTTTGCTCACTTCCTTAAGTGACAACTGAGGAAAGAAAATGGTAGTGTCACAAAGTATGAATTATGGTGTAAAAAAGGCAAAAAATATAAGTGTAATATTTAATTATTTTATAAGCTTTGTAATAAAGTACTCTAACTGTTTCATTATATTTGGAATTGTAAAATTCATGAATAAAATATGGGGCTTATACGTAAATATTGTGTAATGTAAGTGGTGTATGTGTTCATTTGCTTGTGTGTTGATTGTCCCATAGTATCTTTAAGCAAAATATTATCCCGTGTTCTTCTGCTACATAATTGGCTAATGTCTGTGACTCTCAGCCTACGCCAGTTCTGTGGAGGGGCAGCGACAAAAGCTGCCCACAAGAAAAGCCTGTTCTTTGGGCAGTGGAAATTTAGCCACAGTAGCTAAGTGTGACCTCTGCCTAACCATGCCCCGTACCATTCAGGTCTCGTAGGGGTTAATATTGGCAGGGAACCCTCAAAACAGTGGAGTTGAGTGTTAACAAGCCGTTATGATGAATGGGATGGAGGTCACTCCTTTCAGGCACTCAAAGTCAGGCGTGTGTGCTAAGGTCATGTGAAACTTCTCTGATTTTGAAGGTCCCATTATGCTGGCAAGTGAGGAATGCACGACTGGTTATTCAACAGAGTGAATATATTGTAGTTGCCTTTTAGGAGCAGAAGATGTTTCTCATCTGAATGACTACCGTACCATTGAAGCAGCTGGCTTGGATTGTGCCCGTTTCAGGCACAAAAATGCAAAATGGACTCAACTGCGTGGTTTTATTTTCATAACACCACAAAAGCTGAAATACACAAAAATACAGTTGCCCCCACTATGCACAAGACAAAACTGACCAATCGCTTCTCTCACTAAAGACAGGGGAAACTTGTGTATCACAGAACCAGCGTGATTCTTCCCTGCGTGTATTCATCTGCAAGGTGGTTTGCAAGCTAAGAAGCCGCATTCAACGTAGTGTTAGGTTTTACAGCCTCTCCCATCTACCTGGGGCTTCTTTATTTTTCTAAAAATGACCCAGCGAAGAAGTTTCCAAGCCAATCCCTAGCAGGAACTACATCAATTCACTGGATCGTTTCATATAAATATTCTCTAACATATATTTGCCGCTTTTCCCTTCATTCACCATCACTCAGTTCTTTGACAACTGCCAGCTGTGTAGAGCATTGTTAATAGGAAATACTGAGCATGCTTCTGACTTACAGTATAATCTAGTAGGTGATCATAAGCAACAGATCAGTCTTCTCCTGAAGGATTCCCAGCAAGCACTCTTTTGAACATGATTTGGACTAGTGATTTAAGTAATTAATATGCCCACACAAGAACTCAGACTCTAAATTGCTTTGTGTTCTGGGCTAGAATTTTGGAATTAAAATGAACTGACGGTTGTGAGTGAATTACAGTGTTGGCGATGGATGTTGAAAGAGGAAATATTGTGTAAAGATGTGCTATTGTGTGGTTGGATCAAGCCCAAGTCCACAACTGTTTTATTACCGAGCCCTTACAACGATATTTGGTACACAAAGTGTGGCAGTTTTCTAGAAGTGTATTGCTGCAAGGCTCACTTTATAAAGCAAAATGAGCTCTTTTCACAAAGGAATAGCTCCGTTTCCTGTAGTCAGATTTCATCACTCAGGTGAAGGATGCATCCGCCTAAGACTCAAACAGATATTTAATGAATGACTTGATTGTGTAAGTCAAACTCAGCTATCTTAGATGCCCAGAAGACATGAAATGTTGGAGACAGATGAACGTTTCGCTGCATGTGGTTTTTATGGTAACATGATCCATATCCTATATTTCCTTTAATTTTTCAGCAAATCCTATTTAAAAGCATCAATAAAATAAATTAACGTTATTATTTCCATTGTACTGGAAGTCCAACCCTACTTAGTCACTGGGATCTCATTGTGTACAACACTGTATACACATGTCATGAAAGACTTACAGTTCCGAGTGCACAAGAAACAATAGGAAAGGAACATGTTAACAGTGAGCTCATCGTGATTGAAAGTGATGCTCATGGCTCACTGTCTGTCTGGACACTGCAGAACATTTCAAAGCCAGCTCCATGTAGATATGCTCTGAAAGAACAATATTGAGGAACTTTACCTTGATTCTGTTTCAAAAGCAAATGCTGGGCATTGCTGAGGTCTGAGGGGAAAGGCAGTAGGGAAGCTGGGATACAGTGGAACGAATCAAAAATGACATGTGTTCAATGCTGAGTCCTAAACAAGACAGTGACTATCACGAGAGGAAAGCAATACCTATGGATCATTCAAACTGTTAGCCTGACAGTTATCAGGACCTACAGAGATGCGAGTTTTTGGCAAAGCAGTAAGACTTCCTTCCATCAAAATAAAGTTTTGAAACACGGAGGTGCAGCTGCTAGAATATGCCTTAAATTCCACCCCAGCCAATGCTGTATGAACATCAGCTAAATCAAGCTGACCTTCCTGTTCACTTCTCGCACACTGTGCACCGCTGTCATAGATAGTTTTCATCTCCTGCTTTTGAGTTTGAACAAATCTCCTGCTTTTGAGTTTGAACAAATCCAGGTCCAAACTAGGCTTGGAATGTGTCCTTCAATGTATATCACATTCTGAAGTGCCTCACCTTGCAGCTTACAAACAAGACTCGCTTCCCACAAGAACAGGCGGTCACAGACCGGTAGCGGGTCCGTACTGACTCTCAGACTTGCACTGCGGGTGGTGCAGATGTAGGTTGCTATTTACAGCACGTTATTGCATTGCCCAGGGGAAGCCATGGGCAGAGGCGATCAGAAGCACCCTGGCACAAAGAGCTTGCCTTCTCACAGGCAATACACACCAGGAAGGGCTAAGGGAAGTACTGTACTCGTATTCCATGAGATACTAAGGCAGAAACTGTATGTCCCAGCTGGGCTGAACCTGACAAAACCTGACATTCTCAATTCACAGTACAACGTAGTAAAGTCAAAACCAGTCTTTCTCATGCCTCCTGAAGAAAAGCATCTATTATGGGGTATCTGCTTCAAACTACTGAATATTTTATGTACTTCTGCTTCAATAATAAGTAGTATTCAATTATGAACAGAATCTGTTTTAATTTCTGGATTCAGCCAGCGGAGGCAGGAACCTTCAGCCAAGCCCTAACGTCCAGGTTTACTTTCTAAGCATTAAATCAAGCTATTGTCACCGTACATTTCAGCCTTAACACTCTTGTGTTACCTACTGCAACTTAAGATAGACCTTAGGTGACCTGGGCTGCCAAACATTAATTCATTATGTTCCGTTGTGATAATGTTCGCTAATCCTTTCATAATAACATAGGAGAGCTGACACACAAAAGCTCTTTCAAAAAGAATATGAAAGGGTTTGTAATGGAAATGTTTACTCGTGAAGTTCTTATCTATGGGAAGCAAACATTTCAGAGAAAAGCATACACAAGAACTTCCTTTTTGGGATCTTCACCTTCTCATATCAGCATAATATCTGATTTAGGTCTGTCTAATAGGAGAAACTGAAGGCATTCTCCCCAAAGTGGGAATCCCCTGCCAATACCCCTGTGCTTCTGTGGAAATAACGCCCCTCTACTAGCTCTATTTAGCTTATAGTTGAAGAGATTTAGGGTATCTGCAGAATTCAAGAGTTGTTCTTGTACAAAATACTCAATCCTATCTATAACACAGTTTCTGACCAACTGTTGCAGTGCTTTTAGCATGGTAATGTATTGTAGCCATACTGATTCCTCACCTCAGGCACTGCAGGACACTGCAATGATACCCAGGAGTCCTGCAGGTCTCAAGCAGAGGGGGGAACCCAAACAGAGAGGTGGCTACATTTTCCTCCTGTAAGATAAGACGAGACAAATGCCATTAATGTTTTCCCTGGATGCAGTTATGACTCGTCTCACAGGAAAAGCCGTTCTGGTGCAATGTGTTCCCCAGAGTACTGGAATTCGCATTTCCACACTGTATATTCGACATACTGTTGAGCAAGTACAAAGTAATTGAGGCCTCTATATCCTCAAAATGCACCACCAAAAAAATGATTTTTATAAGCTACTAAACAAAATATTTTGTGGTTTTCATTTTAGGGGCTTTTGATAGCTGAAGTATAACTTCTGATTGAAAAAGACAGACTAAGCTTTCTAGGTATATTTTTAATATCCAAACAGATCATCTCAATATTTTTTTCCCCAAATGATACAAATAAATAAACCCTGCAGAAAGTGCTCATAGATAATTCATTGTAGTAACGATATGTCACTGTTTATCCACAGGAGATGAACAAGATTCAATATACAAATCATTATTTCACCCTGCACGAAAAGATACTCTACTTTCAAGCCCGTTAAAGGAATTTTAACTTCCAAAGAATTTACTTTAACTGTACAGCACCCTCCATTGATAGACAATATTTTTAGTGAATCAGAACATTTAATATCTAGCCAGAGATATTGCCTGTCAGCAGAATGCTCATCAGCTCAGACTTTGTAAATATACACCACAAATGCCAAGTTGCCCAGAACTGCCATGACTTACTCATTCTTGTCTTTGGTGGTGTGTGGGGAAAAGTCAACCAGCACAGACAATAACAGACTGTAAACACAATTCTCTCCAATTAAATATAGTATATACTTCTTCAAACTGTATCATTTACCACAATTTAATTTTGAGGGTTTTGGTGTCCACTTCCAAAATACTAGTTGCAAAACCAAAATTATGTATAAACAAACTGGAATATCTAATTTGAAAAGCATTCAGCTATTGAGGGAGACCGTCAGATGGTATATAGGTTAGTATGATGTACATCTACCACATCATGTGTTCTGAACTTGGTGTCGTGTCTTGTGGCCAGTTAGCATCTAATGGTGATTTTTTTTTTTATTTCTCAGTTACAGTGGAACTTATCATGAAAATCATGAAGTTGTTTAAGCTTCAGATAAGCAGACAGCTTGCTCAAGTGTCAGAAACAAGTCTACTAATCTCTAGCTAGGCTAAACCTGTGTTACATTAGCCACGTTGATTCAAGAGGGTACCAGTGCAACTCTTAAAACACTTAGCTCACTAACACACATTTAGCATCTGGCACACTCATCAGCTATTTCATCTATTCCTTAGCACAGTGGTTCTACCCTAGAGCTTACACACTTTTGAGAATCCTGCTCAATTTCACCAGTCATTGCTGTTTGTAAGGCAGAGCGAAAGCCTCCATGCCTCCCTGCCACGGCGCAGTGTTGCAGGTTGGTTGTGAGCACTGGTGAAAAAACTTCATCTGGGTTAAGTAGCTGAGAAGTCAGAAGTTCACAGAAGTGCTTATATAACAGGTGAGGGTTGATGCCAGGGCTATAAATCAAAGTTTGAGATTACAGGGCTTCTGAGCTTTGACCTGTTGTGATCAACAACTGTGAGGTTGAAGGGAGGCCAGACTGTGTTCTCTGCACAGTATTTGCATTGCATTGAATTTGACCCACTCTTCAGAGTTTCTGGTGGTCTTCAGCAGGGGCCAAGAATGGGGTTTTCATTTGAAGAGTAACTTGGAAACTCAAAATAGAAGGAAATTTATCTTCTGACTGACAAAAAGCAGAGATGAGATACTGTACAGGATTTGCCAATACTCTCTTGTTCTTGGTTGACTGATTTCCTCACTCTTTTTTCACACTCAATGCTAAATCTATGGTCAAGAAGGAGGATTTTTTCTCACCCAGTTAAGATCATCTGATATTTTCAAATACATTCCTAGTATTATTGCACACATTTTAACTTCTTCTACAATCATCTATGAATTACCAGGTTTGAGTCTTTGACCTTCTGTATCAAGTCTGCTGTAAGTAGTAGATAGTGTTTTTGCAGCTTCTTATACTTGCACTGGAGAAGGAAGAGGGGAAGGGCAACAGAGGAGCAGACACTCTTTTGGTTCATTCTGGGCTCTACATCTATAACACAGCAGCCTGTTATGGTCAGACTGGATTTGATAAAACAAGTGATCGCTTTCAGCCCTTTAACCATCTCTCTCTAGCTCACTATATCCATCATCACCTCTTTGATTAAATTGGTTAAATGGTTAATTTCACTTAGTGCAGGCACAGCTCACACCTCATGTCTGCATGAAGGAAAGCACAATGGGGCCCTGGTGTTGACTGGTACTGACAACAGCACTGATCTGAGAGATCATGTCTTAAAGGGAGATTAAAGATCTTATTCTTCTTTAGGTCAGAGTAGAGATTCCTCTAACAAGGTCAATTTTAGAATCTGTCATCCAAACTCTTTTCATCCATATCTATAAAATATATACTGTGTAGTTCTTCCAGGCTGTTAATCTAGCTCTTTTTTTAATACAAGGATCTTAAATAAGGTGTAAAAACCCCCAAACTATTTAATACATGTTATGTCGTCTTACTCAGGAAACAACCAGCAAAAAAAAAAGTTCCCTGGCTTCCTAGATTACACAATCTCACTTTGCCCAGGAACAGAGTACTTCAAGAATTGGGTTATTCTTAGTGCTGGCTTTTGTAAATGCTCTTCCCTGAACTTCTCATTAACCTTCTGAACCTCATGCCTACTGGATGGATCCCAGCCAGCATCCTTCAACTACCAAAGGACTCTTTGAAAGGAGAGTTTACACCTCACTTTCCAAATTGTGTTACTGTGGCATACTAGCTATACAGAAGAGGAAGGCAAGCCGTGGATTTGCCTTTTTAAAAACAGCGGTCGATTAAAAACCAAAGTACCAATAATGTGAGAATCATACAGTCCTGAAACCTTCAGACATTTTGGCACAAAGCTCTGTCTCTCTCGGACAATTGCATCCCTTTTTCACTGCTTCTCTCCTCCTGTTCCAAAGCTCCCCCCCAAAGCCATCGGGGGGTGGGGAGCAGAGTGGGTTGTGAAGTGTCTTGGGGTAATCCACTTTGACAGGGAACTACACTGATTAAAAGTTATGGCTTTGGAACAGCAAAGCTCCCACTGCTGTTTGTGTACAAGTTGCTGCTTTCTATTTAAGCCTTAACAGTCACATCTAATCAAAAGAAAATAGGGACGTTTTTATGAATTCCATGAGAAAAATTCCCCTCAGGTGTAGGTTGCACGATTTGATCAGCTCCAGTATCATGTTTTAGCGTTTCATATTAATCCCACGGATTCTGAGCCAAGAATGTTAGCTTTCATACTCGCCTGACGGCCAGGCAAAAACACTTTGGCAATTTGTTATTATTTTGGCTAAACTTGCAGTATGCAAATTAAGATTTATGGCAAATGAAGGCTTAAAACTATGCCTTTATCTTTGCGTGGAAAAGGTATCATGCAGTTGCAAGGTGCCAAAAAATACCAGAGCTGGGCAGAGAGCAAGCGAATTACAACTCCCAGAAGGCACTGGAGAGTTGTACATCAGCATTTTGTGTCCTGATGACAGGAAACAAACTATTTCACAGTCTGAGATTTTCTGGAAGATAGGAGTTGACCCAGCCCTCAGACTAAGTATCTAGTTTCAGTGTTTCCAACTGAAAACTGTTAAAGTGTCAGGTAAATCTAGGTTTTTCAACAAGGCTAAACGAAAAGAAAAATTACTGGTTTATGGAATGTAAGTATCCTGTTGAAAATAGTGATGGGAAAAAACTGATTAAGTACAGATAACATTTGTATTCCTTACTATTCTCCCATCCTCCCCCTTGTCTCTCCATGCATAAACAGTTAAGATCATTCCCAGCCATGTGCCGATTCAGCTTTGCTGCAATCACGTTAAGGCAAGCAGACAAGACACTGTCTTTCCCTGCCTCATTTTCTGGGGTAGTACACAGTAACACAAACCATGTAAGTAAGACTCAGAGGTGCTCTAGAGAGAGACGTTCCTGTGTGGTCTTATTCCCTGCTTTATATTCTGCAGTGCTGAAGACAATAGGATGACACATGGACTGGAGATAGATCCATGCATATTTTCCTTCATAAGTCAGGGTTTCCAATGAAAAGCCTTGGAAAACTAAGATACATGCCCAAAGTTCAGCTCAGCCTGAGCCTTGGGGTCCAATTTTCCTCTCAATCAGAAATAATTTCCCTGAAGTTAAAGGATTCATAACCGTACAAAATGAGTGCATACAAGCCAAACTCCAGCCACATCTGGTAATAAGGGCTTTAACAACAAGAAGGATATTAAGTGAAGAGCACACTTTTTTTTTTCTCAGTCTATCCCCTCACATAAAAAACACAATTTCCGGATTCTGGAAGCTGTTTTGCCTCACTCCTTTAGCTTACTGGAAGAACAAATTAGCCTTAGTTATGCACAGTCTACGTTGTTCCCTCTTTTTACCTAACTCCTATGAATACTGCTTGGAATTTGAAAAACTGGTGTTGCGAGGAAGTCATTCAAGAGAGGCTCTGACTTAGTCGATACAAATACTTAATTCTGTCTTGGAGAACAAAAGGGATCTGGTGTCCAGTACGTGTGGGGCTGGGTTCCCTCTGCGCAGACCTCGCAGGTACCTGCTGTGGCTGATGAGATGGTGCTCTCCAGTGTGAGATCAGAGAACGGCACAACAGCGCAAGAGCTGCCTTTCAGCAAGTAAAAGAGTATGTGTGTTCTTAGACAGCCACCTAGTGAATTTAGTGAAGAATCAAGAGCTGGAAGAAAATCCAGTGAACTCTTACAGAGACTGGAGTTACACTACAAATACAGTGCTAAAATTAGCAATGCGTGTCATAGGTTTTTTGTGTCATAGTCAATGCAGTAGCGGAGCAGAAGGGCTCTTGAATTATGTAACAGTTGTGAGACAGGATTCCTCATCACTGTTCAATTCTAGAAATGAATGTTCAGGTGAGAGTGCAAGTATTAAAAAAAATGTCTGAGGGTTTTGTTTAGGAATAAGTATACATGTATGTTTTTATATATATATATATATATATATTCACTTCCCTTTTTTCTTACTTACCCATTTCTAAATCGAAACATTACCATTGACTGAAAACCTTGCAATATAAAAAAAGAGGTAAAGTCCAGACAGAGAGATCCTTAGAATTGCCCCTGGGAATTTGCACACAGAGCCTGCTTCACTGGTGTGTTTGCATTCTACCATTTCTGCTAACCTAAATTTGAATGTGGTTGTGAGAATAACATGAAGTCTTTTGAGTATGACAAGAGAACCTATAGCCCAGTTCATAACAGGAACAGCACTTGCATGTTCTAGTTATGTGTGCTAAATTCTAGCTCTATGAAAGAAAACAAAAGGAAAAAAAGCCCTTAACCATAAGGGTCCTCAGAAAAACATTCCGGTATGATTTCTGAGCTTGCCTTGGCAAAGTTATTGCAGGGAGACCTCTGACAAAGTTACACACTTGTGGTCTCATATCTGTGTTAGTGCTCTGGATGCTCACAGAGCCACAACACGCAACTTTATCCTCCTGTTAGAAAGACACAGAATGTGTGGAAGTGGAATTATATTGAAGCAGCCAGAGTTGGCACCTCATCGGTCCAGCAGTTACCTATTAAGCACTGCTTGGTAAACTAATTTTTGCTACAAAGACCACTTGTGAGAAGGAAAGTCCCAACGCAAAGCAATACCTCTGCAGTTAGACCTACTTGCTCACCATTCTTAAGCACATCCTATGCAGGATGGTTAGCATGGTCGCATGGACAAACCTTCGTCTCTTCAACATGATCAAGAAGACATGTGACTGGTATCGTAGGAACACGATTAGGAGTATTAAACAGCATGGGCGCTAAAATTTTAGCAAACAAAATAAGCTCAGCAACAAGTAATTTACACAAATCAGAATATCCATTACAATCTTCTCCATTGGCATTGGGTACTAACCAATGGCTCTTATCTGATATATTACTCCAATGGGAAAGAATTAATGAAAAGGACCACCAACTAATTGTGAACGTACCAGGTGCAGCCCAAATCAATGATTCTCTTGCTCTTAGCTGTATTCAAGCACAACGGTGGTTACAATCTACTGTGGCAGCAATCATAAGAGAAGGTGAAGAGGGTACCTTAGCCCCTAAGAATCAAAAGGTAATCTGGGATACTGCGACTGAATTTGAAAAGGAATTCCAATCCTGGTGGTGTCTAGTCAATTTTATCTATGATCCCACTAACAGTAAAGCCACAGCTTTTGTTTTGACAGTATGCAATGCTTTGGTATACACCATATACCCAATGATTGCACTGGGATTAAATCGCAATGGAACTGTACGCTATCCATTAGAACACAGTATGGGCCCAACGAAATGGAAATAAACAGCAAAATATTGATGCTGATGTGTGTGTTGCATGAGAAGAACAGGGATTTACTTGTGAAAGTAATGTAATTAAGCCCCAAGATGTTTGCCGTGACATTGAACAAAATGTTTGTCATTTTGAAACACATCCTGATGAAAGCCCTGAAACTGTACTTGTGTATGTTGGAAACAGAGGTGTTTGTACAAGAACTTTTTATGATTTTATATTTATAAACACTACTGTAGAGACATCTTATCACTCAAAAATCTGTATTTGTAGTTTTACTGAAATTATGGGATGCAACTTTAACTATTCAGCTCCTGTCACAACTCACCACTTGCTATAATCTAATTATACATTGTGTCAAGATTTATTGCCTATCCCTGTTGGAATGAATCTCACAGTGGTAAGAAAACTGTTGCAACATGATGACCTGAGTCATTTGCTGAACTGAATTCAGAACAACAGACAAAGAACCCTGATTACTGTCCATCATGATTCCGAGAAGGTATATCATGTCCTAGAAAGATTGAAGAAAGATGGAAAGTATCACTGGTTGGAAACTCTTTTTGGATGGTCACCAACAGCAGCAGGAACTTTGAATCTACTGCTTCATCCAATTTTGGTTTTATTATCTCTAGCCTTATTATGTTTGTTGCTTATAATCATTCTGTATATTAAAGTTTGGCAAAAAAGAAACAAATTATGTCAATCTAGCATAGAAAGCATACACAATCAACTAATCCTGTATGTGAAATGCTATATAACTAACTTTAATTATGACTCTTACACTAACCAGCTTATCAAATAATTGGAGTCCTACCACTGAACTGCAACGTGCTACATATGTATGACATGGAGGCAAGAGGTAACCGTACTACTGATCTATGAGTTGATAAAGTAGATTGGACTGTAGTCATGGGGTGGAGTGTGACAAGTGTGCTCTACTCCTTGACCAGACTGGTGGTGGTTTGGTGCAGGCTCCAGAAGAGGTAAAGGCCTGAGCTGTAGCTGGGCCAAGAACTCCGTTAGTTTCAATCTGTTCTCTGAAAACTCTCAAAGGAGCAGAGTGGCACTCTGACTACTGATGCATATGAGCTTGGAACACTGATCATGCAACTAATGTGTGAATAGCGGGTGGCTTTTCCAAGACTCATTCATCAAGGAACAAAGGAAGTTGTGGGTACAAGGAGTCTCATGCACACCTTTCCATCACATGTAATTTGACTATGAACCAACCACTTTATCCCATAAATATGACAGCCTAAGTGAGCCTTCTTTGAGCTCTCTCTGCTAGGCAGCATGGCTGCATGGTGATGATCACCTCTCGAGCTGGGAAACCTCTGTAAGGAAAGAGACCTTCTACCATTGGCAGATCTTTGATAAGATATTGCGCCTGTCCTAAAGTATGGTAACTTTAATTTTGCCTTGGAAACTTTGATTGCTTGCTGAATTGATGCTAATGAAAGGATTATAAAGCTTGCATATATAATCCTTTAGACATAGATCATTGACCAAGTCTGGGACAAAGTCTGCATCCAGCCACACCTAAACTCCTCTCTGAGAAAGAGTTTAGAAAGCAAGGGGGTCCAGTCTGAACCCTGTGACTTAGTGAGAGGTTCTTCCTTACTCTTCGTGTCTTCAGTCTCTCTGTGAATCATTCTAACTCGAGTGTCAATCAATTTTCCTTTGTATGTTTCTTCCCTGCAGTAACTAATAGTGTGATCCTTGCCATTGAACTCTGCTCAAAGTCGCACTTTTACAACATCATATTAAAATCGCTTTAAAACTGTAATCGCTTTAATCGCTTTCTTTAAGTGATCTAAATCATTCCCATTCAGTGACAAATGATAAACAAGAGATAACTGTGATCATTGAAAAGGAAATGAAAAAAAAATCAGCTGAAATAAAAAATTAAGACACTAGTAGAAAACCTTATCAAAACCATAGATCTCCAAAGTTTCATCTAATATTAATATGCCACAGAACAGCTGCAGGGGGGGTGAGTAGGTCGAAGAAGAAACAAGCCCTGCTGATGATACTCTGTTTGGGATGCTGCAGGATTTCTGTTCAGTTAACTGCCACCTTCCAAAAATCAGATAGGGAGAACTGCCATAGCTGCAGAGCGTGCCAATCCTAAACCACTGTTGCAGCCTTGGGCATACAGTTTCTTTGTTCTTATAGCCTTGCAGTGTTTGTAATCCCTAAGTCCAACAATATAATAATATACTAAAAATAGCTATAAGTGCACTTTGAATTCCTCTCAGAAACATCAGCTCTACATGCCTAATTAAGTATCCTCAACACACAAAAAATAATTGCAAGGAAAAAGAAATCTCCCTCATGAGGGCCAGATGATTTTAATTAGGTATCACTCAAAACCTTCCTAACCTCACATAGCTCGACTCACTATGAAATGCTCAGTCACACTGAGAATGCACGCTGTGCTCCAGGCCTCTCCTTTCCCTTTCATGCTGGTTGCTGCTCTTCTGTCTTAATTTCTCCCTGTTCCTTAAGAATTTACTGTCATCCAGCCCTCAGAGCTCCAGTTTAAAACTCCCCAGACATGTGGGGCTGGTACTGTTTGCTGATTTCTTATTTTTTTATACGTCAGGAAGAGCTAGCCTGCACATACAGTGTGCTTCTGTGTAGAAGCTGAACATATGCACAAAGGCTCCACACAAAGTCTGTAGAGAAGGAGAAATAGTATGTATTTATTCCAAATAGGAGTTACGGTCCCTTTATCCTCCCACAGACACAAGCAGATCTCCTATCAGCCCAGCAACTGGAATGCAAACTCAGATCTCACTGCCTTCCTTACAGGGCAAGAGTGGTTAAATCCTGATGGTAGCTCACCAGAGGGCGTGTGGGTACCACCAACAACAGAAGAGATCCCAGCAAATTCACACGTCTGTCATCTCCCTCCACAAACCTCAGTTTTCATCTCTTTTGTAGCCAGGGAGGAAATTGTGCCACGATGCTGTGGTGTTCTGTGACTGTGTCAAGACATGTGAGATAAGCACTTTTCAGTGTTCCAGTTCCAACTCAGATATTTAAAGCTTTGACATTAAAGAACTTGGGCATTTCTAAAGCACAGTCTTCCACCTCCCCCTTTCCCAGCCATACTTATTTATAGTGAGTACTAAAGTTTTTACTCCATAAGAATTGGAATGAGATTAATATCAAGTTTGCTCTAAGTAAATATTTACAAATACTAGAATTATTTCTTCCACTTCAGTATAACAGGTATTGGTTGTCAGAGTTAACAAAGTCTCACAATTCATACTTGTATGATTTCTCCTTTCCTGGTCCTGAATACTTTCAAGGACAGGCTTTTGGTTTGAATTTTTTCTGTATGTGTACTATGGGTTCAAACATACCCAGTATTAAGTGCCAACAAGCCTCATCCTGGCTCTGAATGATTTTAGTTTACTACAATGTTTTATCTGTCATCTCAAGGTTTAATTCCAGATCTTGCAAAGACTTGTGAATGCTTTTTGTTTGTTTATTTGTTTTTAAATGCCAGATTGGGGAATCTGGCCAATTCTAATTTACAAAATTAAATTCTAGCTGTTGGAAAGACTTACAACATAGAACATAGACTTTTGGAAACATCTCCAGTACAGTGTCACACTTCTCCTGCACTTGGGGTCACCTACAAGCGTTCTCCAAATGGCCACCGGTTCCCAGTGCTCCCCTGTTGCTGGAATTCAGCACTTGCGGGTGCTGTGTCTGACATTTTAGTCTGAACTTCTGACAGCCACTTCCGCAGCCAAGGTTTCCAGCTCTGCTGTTAGAAGTTCTGTTCCTCCATGCTGTGTTTTTTGTTTTTAATCTTACTTCTAGTACTGCAACTTGTCCAGGAATTTTATCAAGAAATCTGCTTCCATTTATCATTTAGTTACACACCCCAGTCTCTTTAAAGGGACAGAATCCACAGCCTCCATGATTCCTCTGCATGCTTCTCCAGTTTAGTACAGATATCCACACAGATCTTACTAGCAAAATTTAGAAGCCTTTCTATTAAATTATTAAAAGTTAAAGCCACAAAATTAGACTGAGTCACATTTAATTTGGTCAAAGAGAGAAAGCTGCTTAGTGCTGTTGTATTAAGGTACTATTATACTAGTGGTTACAGTTATAAAAGTGTTCTAACCCGAAGCAGTTTCTTTTGCTGTGAAGCCATGACTATATTGAGCTATATATATTGACTATGTTATACATGTAGAATTTTTGCTTTCATGCAGCACGCCTGCAACACGAGTAAAATTCATCTATACCAGACTATGCAGCAGGTATTGCTTCTTAAGAGTTGGGAACATATAAAATATATTTCCTTTATGTTAGGTATGTAAAAGTTATACTATATCTTTTTCTTTTAGGCAATACCTGTATGGCACTAATTTCTATGTTATGTGGTTAAAGTCTTTTCAGTGACAATCCTTAAAAGTCATCCTTCAGAATTCCTGAGTTCTGCCTGTGTGTTCTCACCATATGTCTACAAGTTCCTTTCTGAGAGTATTTGACCTCTGATTTGATCCACTGCAAAGTGGATGAGTATTTCATGTTTATAGACATCTGCTGTGGAGAAACATCTCTCTTGTGAAGCCTGATTCAGGTTGTTTTTTTTTTCTTCCACCCATGACCTTTTGTTCTGACACAGCCTTGTAACCAGAATCATCTGATAAGGTACTGATCAATAGCTATAAGACATGGCTGAATTTAAGCTTGTAGAAGCACTAATGTGAACAACTTCTGAACCTACAGATAGGTTCAGGCATGGCCTGCAATTTTGTTCTACGACTTCTGTTCATTCATTTGACAATTTGCTCAATATCATTGCTCTGCTGTATTAAGCGAAAAGTCTAGACAGGAACCAAAAGGACTGAAGGAATTGAAAGCAGACCAACTTTCTGTGGCCTCTGGAAAAACATCCAACTTCTCTTATGAATGACCATTAAACTTCATCCATCTTTCTGTGGTTCAAAAATAAGCACAGGACTTGACTGAATATCTTTGTGATCATAGGTTTAACCTTTAATGATTCAGGGTAAAAATATCTCTCCAGGGTCTTCTAATTTAGAAAGAAATGCTACCATTCCCTCTGGTGAACTACCCTTGTAAATCGAGATTTGGTATCCTCCAAAGCCTTTGGAATACACTCTAAGTAGACTGGCAAAATTAGAACCATGAATTTTCTTGCAGAGGACAGTTTGGTGGATTTTTATTGCTTCCCAGATCTTTAACTTAAGAAACATTCTTTTCAAAACTTTGTAGACCTTTCATAAAACAGTTGGGATTATTTTATTGTTTCTACCCCTGATTTAATAACTGAAGGTTTTCTTTTTAAGTTTTGAAGGTAGGCAAGAACATGAAATTACAGCTGAAGCTGGTGATAACTTGAAGTATGGAACTACTAAAAATTCACCTCCGATGTCAGAGTAAAGCCATTTTATAGGAGTAACATTGTACATTGACATAACACTCTCAACGTAACACTCAAGCACATGAAATTAAACATGTACTGGAAATTATTTTACTATGCTTTTATTTTTTCAAATCTAACATGCTGACATAGAATATGGTACAGTAACCCACAGTACTAGGAAAGCATGTTTAGATCTCCAGTGTATTTTAGGTAAAAGTTTGTGTTATCCTGTGAACATGAGATACACAAGAGCACAACCTTAACTATTAATATTTGCTCAAGTGTTTTGACCAGTTCAACTGAGCTGCAATCAACCAAACTAATGCGGTGTTTGCTTGCAAAGGTGCTCTGCAGACATGACATGCCTGAGACTCTTTGCAGGTAGCAAAATTTCAAAGTCATATCAAGAATACGAGAAAAAAACCACCTATATTTGCTGGATGACTTGCTTGCGAAAACTGATTTGTTCCATTTTAGTGAAAACAACCTCAGAGACACAAAGTTGTCACACTTCTTGCAAAACGTGAGAAACGTTGATGCATCTGAGAAACTAAGATATAGCTACTGGTTTAATACTATTACATGGATTAACAGTAGGCTTGCATTGACAATGCTACAGGGCTCAGATGACAGAGACAATAGAAATATGTTACTGAGCTTGGAGATAGCTTCTCTCTCTTGTCAGTGTTGCTCAATGCTGAGTCTATTAGTTGTAGAGAAAGTCTCATATTTCGGATCTTAAAGAAACAAAAAAAATCCCTCTCTGCTTTCGCAGATTTAGAGATTTAAATTTAGGCAGACTGTGAAACTTCATAGGAGCAAAAACTTCCCACAGCTCATCTAGAACTTGAAAGAGGTGTTTGCTCATTTTGTTTGATGTTTTACACTCTTCATGTGAGACAATTACCTCCACTGATCTCCCCTAGTGGTCTTAATTTCAGAACAGAAGTGTTGTATCATAGAAGAAGACTGCATGGTGAGATGGTAGAATAAGTTGTAGGGAAACACTTAGGTCATATGGGAAAACTTTGAAAGCAAGTTACAGATGTTTAGAGCATTACAAAATGAATGATAAATCCTCCTTTATACACTTTTGGACATTATTAGAAGAAATGCTGTAACAACCATCCCCAGAAGTGGGTTATTCTTGCTGTTCAGTATGAGTAAGACCTGAAAACTTTTTAACTTTTTTCCCCTTTTTCCTGTATCTACACATTGAGAGGGCTGTGGAACAAAACTGCAAACAGGCTGTCACTAACAGACTCCGAAAACATGGGAAGAGCTTGCAGAGGTCCCCCAGCTATGGCTCATCATTATGTAAGCATAAGAAGAATTAATCAAAGGTCAGTGCAAAATTTGGAAAAATACATCATGCAAAATGAGAAAGGTGTGGAAAAACATGATAACTGTTGAGGTAGATCTGACTAGCTTGACCTGCTTGCCAGATTAAAATGTGTCCAGGTTAAACCTCAACAGTGTAAAGTCTGTGTTATGCTGCTCAGAGCACACTAGAAGGGTTGGCTCTTTGAAGCTACAGTTACAGATCTGGAGAGGAGATGGCCTGCTTGGGCATGGCCATAGAATGGTTAAGATTGGAAAGGAATCTCAAAGATCATCTAGTTCCAACCCCTCTGCCACGGTCAGGGACACCCTCCACTAGACCAGGTTGCCCAGAGCCTCATCCAACCTGGTCTTGAACACTTCCAGGCATAGGGCATCCACAACTTCTCTGGACAATCTGTTCCAGTGCCTCACTACCCTCAAAGTGAAGAATTTCTTCCTCAGATCTAATCGAAATCTACCCTCTTTCAGTTTAAAGCCATCGCCCCTTGTCCTGTCACTACATGCCCTTGGAAAAAGTACCTTTCCAGCTTTCCTGTAGGCCCCCTTTAAGTACTGGCAGGCTGCTAGAAGGTCTCCCCGGAGCCTTCTCTTCTCCAGGCTGAACAGTCCCAACTTTCTCAGCCTGTCTTCCTAGGAGAGGGGCTCCAGCCCTCGGATCATCTCTGTGGCCCTCCTCTGGACTCGCTCCAGCAGCTCCATGTCCTTCTTGTGTTTGGGACTCCAGAGCTAAACACAGTATTCTAGGTGGGTTCTCATAAGAGCAGAGTAGAGGGGCAGAATCATCTCCCTCAATCTGCTGGCCACGTTTCTTTTGATACAGCCCAGGACATGGTTGGCTTTCTGGGCTGCCAGCGCACATTGCTGGCTCATGTTGAGCTTCTCATCCACCAGCACTCCCAAGTCCTTTTCCTCAGGGCTGCTCTCAATCCATTCTCTGCCCAGCCTGTACTTGTGCTTGGGATTGCCCCGACCCACATGCAGGACCTTGCACTTGGCCTTGTTGAACTTCATGAGGTTCTCACAGGCCCACCTCTCAAGCTTGTCAAGGTCCCTCTGGATGGCATCCCTTCCCTCCAGTGTGTCCACAACACTACACAACTTGGTGTCATCTGCAAACTTGCTGAGGTTGCACTCGATCCCACTGTCCATGTCACCAACAAAGATGGTGAACAAATAGCACTGGCCCCAGTACTGACCCTTGAGGAACACCAGTCGTCAATGGCCTCCACTTGGACATTGAACCGTTGACCACAACTCTTTGAGTGTGACCATCCAGCCAATTCCTTATCCACCGAGTAGTCCATTTGTCAAATCCATGTCTCTCCAGTTTAGAGACAAGGATGTCATGCAAGACAGTATCAAATGCTTTGCACAAGTCCAGGTAGATGATGTCAGTTGCTCTTCCCTTATCCATCAGTGCTGTAACCTCATCATAGAAGGTGTTGTGGTCACCAAATTAGTCAGGCAGGATTTGCCCTTAGTGAAGCCATGTTGGCTGTCACCAATCACCTCCTTATTTTCCACATGCCTTAGCATAGTCGCCAGGAGGATCTGCTCCATGATCTTGCTGGACACAGATGTGAGACCTACAGATCCGTCAGATTGACTGATCTGGTCAGACAGATCTGGTGAGTCTTTGCTTAAGGACATTGCCACTTTCAAAGGACAGACCAGAAGTAGTTTTGGCTTAATTCAGATCATGGTAAAATCATCAAGATAGTACATAGGAGAAACCTTGCTTGAAGAATGGCACAATTCTGAACGTAATGGCAGTAGTCATGACTTTTTCTTTCTATGATTTCCCTATAACTCTTCTCTCTAGTCTTCTAAAAGCACTGTGTAGAAGCACATGGCAAAACAGCTGCACTGCTCCAAGAAGCAGGATCTTTGCTTCCTTCCATGAGGAAAGTCTATACATAAATATAGTTCAAATGTTTCCAGCAAGTGACAAAACTCTACAAGGAACCTCTTAACGCTAGTCTTTCATGTTATATCCATCTATTTCTGAGCTACCTTTGCCAGCAGCATCCTCTCTGAGTTGATAAAAATTGAAGCAAGTGTATTAATGTTACACCTGTTCCTTTAATATACACTTCCAAAAAGATTTTTAGTGAGAGTGCCTTTCATAGCGTGTAACCAAGCCCTCTAACTCCCACTTCACAAGCTTACTTCATTGAACCAGGCACTAAACACAATATATAAATGAGCAATTGCAATCATATTGTTTGCCTGAAGGTTTTGCACGTATGTGGATCTACTCATATGCTTCAAGAAAAAATGCTCCTGCAAGTAAAAACATGAATGTGTCCTTAAAATTGCCCTTCCGAAAATAGCTCAGCTTATTTGTAAGAATTCCTGCAACTTAGCACATGCTTCATCTTTAGCTCAGAAAGTTAGCCAAATAATAATCAGCACTCAGCAAGAATTAGAAAGCCAGTTTGTCACAGTGAGGTCATGGGGAAGATTATTCCTGCTTTATGTCTCCATTTATAATAAATATTCCATTGCCTGTCAGGGAAAGGATGTAGAATATATTTATACTTCCAACCTCCCTTTTCACATACAATTAATCAACTTCTTCTGGTAAATTCAATAGGAACCTATTCCCTTTTTTGTTTTTTTTTTAGTTTTTTACATGCCTCCGGGCTCAGAAGAAGCAATAATCTACCTTAGAGTGCAATGGAGATATTGTGTATTTTTTAAACTTAATGAAATACAGATCTAGAGTAGCAAAGGTGTTTAGGTATGTCTTTTTAAGGTAGAACATAACTATAAATCTTCTTAGAGTGAAGTCAAAGATACAATGCACTCACTTCATATTTAGGCTGCTTATGACCATCTGTTGAGATATCATGATTCAATTTCACAACTTCATCTTACTCTTATCCAAGTATTTATTGCCAGATAAGTGTGGGGTTGGAAAAACAGCCTACATGACAGTGTAAGAGCTATCTCTTTCATAAACACTTAAGAAGAATCTTGTGCATTTCTCAAAACAGAAACATTCTCTTCTCTGAAAAGGTAGCAGGAAATGTGAGCAGCGTCTCACTACGTGACAATGAGCTATTGGAATAACTTGTGGTAGTCATTAAGAAATTAGCCCTACCCTAAGGGTTCTCGTAAGAACATCCCAGATAACGCAGTTACCTCTGCATCTGCACGTAGAGGTGCCAAGAAAAATGGTGAAGTTCGTTATTGCACAGTTCAATGGGAGTACTATATGAAAACATTTTCTGCAGATGAGATTGACTATGTTGGGGAAATCAGTAACCCAATTACAGTGTTTTAATAGACAGGGAAGCCAGAGTAACTAGTCTAATCTATAATGGATGCCTTCCAACATGACATCTCCTATATCCAGACGGTCAGAGTGCAGCAGACATTAGACACAATTTTCCTACGTCCCTAGATTCTCTAAGGGAATATGGCAAAGAAGCTGGTTGTAATATTTATACACAGACTGGAGACTTCACACCAGGAAGTTCCTTTGAGAATATCTGGAGAAGAGCACATGCCAACATCAATCTGCAACTTGGTGTTGCCAAGTTTGCAAAACAGGTTGAAGAAAAACTCTAGGTTCTTTCCCTTTTCACTCTGAACATCTTAGTAGCACTGTGGTGACCATGCAACTTTAAAAATGAAATAACCAAATAAATCAGACTAAAGAATGTATTATAATTCAGGTTCCAAACCACTGAAATGTCATAAAAAGGCAGGAAACAAAACATGTGAGCTAAGATTTCAATAGGATGGTATCTCAGAAAGGCGTATAGCATGAAATTGTCCAGCAAACAGAAAAAGCATTTATTTACAAGACATGAAGATACACATTGCATCTGTGTCCACTATAAATATAAAACAAATAATATATATTGTTGAAACAAATTAAGTAGAGAGATATTTCTTTTTAGAAAACATATGAGAATGATCATGATGGAAGTAAGTTTTTCAGAAATTGAGGCATGAAGTTTTGGGGAACTTCCAGTTGTACTCCAATAAAACAACTGCTTAGAGAGAAAACAACGTTTTTTTCCATGAAAAAAAATTTCTAATTCTACATTTCTTAATCCTATAATTCTTACCCAGATGACTTTCGCTAGAAGTCTACTGCACAAAGAAGTATTCTCTAGTGATTGAAAAATAATAATGAAAAAACTAGTAACACATTTAAGCTTCACAAAGAAACAGATGTTTGTCTTGACACAGTAAATGCAATGTTTTTCTTGAGACGAACTTGAGAAATAACTTGCATATGAAGGTTTTTTTTCACAACAGTGTAGTAATTGCTGATAGGTTTGTGTGGCATATCATAGGTGAGCTGACTCTGCATTTATATTCAGTGCCTAGCAGCATTTAACTATTTCACAAATTGAGCTAACAGAGGAAATGAGTGCACCTATCCTTAAGAGGAAAGAGGACAAGGCTTCTCGAAACAGGAAAAAGGATTTTCTTTTCTCCCTCTAAGGATGAGAATCTGTTAAAACCTTGTGTAGCTTTGTGGAGTTTTTCAGCCAATTCACACAATTGTTATTTCAGGATAAGAAACTAGAGAAAGGATGAATGAATGAAGGAACAGTTAAAAAGAAACACACTGAGAACAAAGCAGTAACCACATCGAGGTGTTGAAAGATGTCAGAGTTTATATTTTAAGTCTTTAAAATTATCATCTTGGTTTGATGACCTTAAGATAAGTATCTTTACCTTCATCTCCTGATCTTTTCTTCAAAACATACACTCCCTCTCAGTTGCAGATCTGACCCAGGTCATTTCCCATAGCCTCTCCCTAAAAGCTCCTGACATCAGCACTTGGTCATTAGCTCTGGCTGTCTAACTTTACAGCAGACATATCTCGATTTCCATATCCAGGAATTGTCAGCATCGCATCATTCAGTTCACTGGATATTTCCATTATTATTCTAAGCAGGATTATATGATATTTTAGAGGTTTTGTTTTGGGCCATTTCATATCCTAAAGCTGCTGGTGATCCAAACAACAGGCTTTGCATTCTGATATATTTACATACAGAGGTTTTCACATTACATGGAAAATACTGGTGTTCATCTGAACAAAACGTCAAGTGAGTTTAAAAACACCAGTTTTTGTGAGTCTTTCTGAGACTGCAGCACTTTAAAACTATCAGCATAGTGTATAAAACAGTCAACAGTTCATATTCTTTAACTATCCTTTTCAACCAGCCATTTGCAGTTGAGAGAGTAGCATTAACATCTCCATGCTCCAGCTGGGGAGACAGAGGCAAGAAGTTTATGTCCCTTCTAAAGTAGCACCCACCATTAGGATCAGACCTGCTTAGAATTCGGGAAAGTCATCTTAAAACCTGTATACAATCCCACCTACTTTACTGAGTCCTTTCCTTTACCGTGCTAACAAAACCAAGAAGTATTTTGCTGACTAAATCTTAAAAAAATAATAAAGTATCAAGAGGCAAGCCAGCTGAAAAGGGAGAATAAGGATTAAAAACTTGCAAGACAAATAAAGATATGAGCACTGAAGAAAAAAACCCTGAAGCACGTGTCCTACATTGTAGGTAACATATCTTTGGTTAAGATGAGCTGCACAATAAACCTGTCATAAAAGCTTTCTGCAGACCCATGAACAACTATATTCTAAAAAACCTGTAACAAACGCTGAACACGAACCCAATTCAATATAACTAAACACTATTTCTTCTTGAAGTAAGCTAATGTAGCATGAGTGTGGCACTCAGTTAAATCTCTGGCACTTAACAGCACTTAGAGAAGTACACAATGCAATCTTGGAAGCCAGGCAAAGACAGATGGAAAGGAACAATGAATGAGCGGGTAGCTAGACAGACAGAAAATCTCACCCAACATTTTATCTTTCATCCGCTTTTCCTTGTAACCGTACCTTTATGTGATCAATTCAAGCCCCAGACTTCCCTTCCTGACACTGGAAATGGCATAAGGAGTGTTTATGATAGAGTGGAGTGCATTTAAACACAAAAAAAACAAACAACAAAATTAAAATCTGAAGGTAAGCATTTGAGAGCAGAGACTTTTGAGAAAGATTACTTTAAAATAAAACATTCTTGTTATTTCCTTTGTTTTTCCATATTGTTCTTTAATCTTCCTCCTAGAGGGGGGTCTGAAGAACAGCAAGAGATAAGCAGAGAAGAGATGAAAGAAGGAAAGATGCAGCTTGGAAAAAGTAAAATCTGTTTCTTTTTGTCTAGGTCTCTGGTTTCACCTGCGGCAATGTGGAAAAGCAGTAGGAAACGTGTAGAAAACGTGCTGGGGTGGGAGTTTTGCTGCAGGCTTGTGTAACAAACAGTACATTTTTGCATGACACGGAACACGGTCTTTTTCATCCTTCTCATCAGGTCTAATGATATTTGACACTTACAAGTTAATATATACCATGTTATTTCAAAACATTGTAAGTCACTTTTCACTTACATTTACATTACACTTGAGGGGCAGAAGGGAGGACAAAAACCGCAAGTGGTTAAAAGTTAGGTAGTTACCGAAAAAGTTCCCAGGCTCAATAAACTACAAGAGACACCAAAATTCTTTAATAGGTTTTATATAGGAGGATTGGCACCTGTGATGCTATGTACCCTATCACCACGGATACCTCAAAAATACATGTGGTTATTATTTTCTCCTGTCATCAAATATGCAGTGATAGTGTAAGACCAAAACTTTCTCTTCCTCTGCATGGGAAGAAATACTTTGCTTCCTAACAAAGCACATTTAGAGTGGAAGGCACATTCATAATGTAGCCCTAGGTTACTTCTTCAAACAAAACAAAACCACCCCAGCATGCTGGACTTTAGGATTTCTGACTCACTATCCATATCATACTGCAGCTACTAAAACTTACCACTTTTCATCTCCACTTACTAGCCTCAGAGAGTGTATGTTTTCAATAGGATTAGCAAATTTAGAATAAATGGGTTTTATTGATGCAAAGGACAGAGGGATTTGTGGTAGCAAAAGAAAACATACACCTTCACTTGAAGCTAATTTAGATTTCTTACTTAAAAGCTGCAATTTTGAATTGTCCCTGATGATCAGTTCCCAATGAGAATGGGGTTGGCATGGAGCACTAAATCAGTGCAACAAAGGATGCTATTTGCTGCCACTGATGTAGTGTGTTTTTATGGCAAAACCATACTTATTTCAGGACTACTCAGTAGTCAAGAATTTCATAGTGCTGCAAAGACTTTATAAGAGGTGCAGAACCAAATTTTATCAGTTGTGTCAGTTTGAGTTGTATTCTAGCTTCAGAGATGCCAGCTACATAGTAATATTTATTGCTTGTACCTTTGACAAAGACTGTATTATCTAGCTCTAGAAATGTACTTAGAGGGTTGTAAATAAAAAGCAAAGTTTTGCAGGACTAGTATTCCAGGTTGTGAATGGCAAGAGCGCGCATTCACAATAGAACACTGGTAGCATCTTCTGGCCCCAAGTTAAGTGTTATTGCCATTTTTGTAATTGAATGATCATGGAGGAAGCTACAGCAACTTTGCTTTGGGTCACAAGGGAGATTGGTATATAGGTTCAGAAAGAAACTCTGCGTTCCATCTCCTGGCACGTTACTTCTCTATTTTAGGGAACTCTCTTTGTTGAGTAACTATAAAATACAGTCTTTTGATTAAATATAAAAATTAAGTAGAGAAAAGACTAATTCTGCTGAGCAGAAACTTCAGATAATGCACATCATAGCACATGTACAGCACAGAGATGTCACTTCTGAAGATATGTACTAACCTGCATCCACTGCCTATCACTACCTTCTAGCCTATAGCTTATTTTGCAGAATTCCTTACATCCTCAGTATTGCAGATGACAATACCAACTCAGCTAATGGAGAGATCCTCCGAGACCGAGGGCTGCAGAGTTTGCATTTCTGTGTTGTGCTGAACCTGATCCAACATCCATTCCAGCTGAAGGAAAGACTCATGTTGACTTCAGCATGTCATATATTAGGCCCTTGGTGCAGTTAGTTGCAGTGACAGTGTTTGAACATTGAAGCTCCTGAACTCTTATGCTACATGCATATTTCACAACTTAAGGGACACATATAAGACATATAACTAGAAAAAGTTATTTTCCCTCCCTGTCAGTGCTTATTTTACAGTCTACCACAACCCGTTGTGCAACCTTCCTTGCTTTTACATACTTTTGTTATTGGAAAAAATATTAAACAGCTACTTCAGAGCAATAATTGTCTTATTTTTTCCAATATTTAGCAGTTCAGAAGTGGATTGCATTGAGAGTTGAAAAGAATCAGCTGTTTCATTTAGCAAATTACAAAATCCTAGTCAACACCTTCTTTCATTTCAAGCATGACCCTATATCATACAAGGCCTTCATCACGGACCAAGAGAGCAGTTCTCTCAAAAGACTCAGCTGAAAACTTCTCAAATATCACCTAATGCTAAATACTTTTAAAAATACTAAATGCTAAATATTTTAAAAACAGTTTCAAGTCTGATTTACCACCACCACCTGCTTCTAAAATCTGCATGATACATGTCGGAATGATTCCTTTCATAACTGTAGTCATCTGGTGTTTTGTCATACTATTAAAGTGATTAAATATATTAGCTCTCAACAGGAACTCTGATGAATCATAAGAAACTGAAAGTGCTTAGGAGTAAAGAGGCTGTATGCGTAAATAGGATTTTGCTTGTCTTCTGTATTTTTTCTATTCATAAGTGCCTCTGTAATGTGAGATGTCACAACTAACATGAGAAATTTAAGTTACTTAATGATCTTACACTGTATTATTTGTCCCTTCTAGCAGCCAACTTTTTCCCTTTATTGTTTAGCAGAACAACACCCACACTTAGTGACAGTGCTGTGACCAAGGCTTACCAAGTTACAAGACATTGAGATTTGAAATCAAGGTGAATTCTATTACTACAAGAACATATTTTGGTTTGTGTTTATTCGGGTTTTTTTGTGGGTTTTTTTTTTTTTTTTTAATTTAACATAAGATGGCATCACCAGGAGAATAACATATCTTAGAAGATTGTTTCAAGAGAATGAGGATTACAGGCTCTCTATGGAAACAATCTGCTTGAGGTATTTCCTAGAGAACCTGTCACTGTCATAGTAAAATTTCAATGTGTGAGCCAGACAAATACGGATGGCAACTGAGCTGCAAATTGACCTTGTAGGTTTGGGATAGATTTAGTCACTGCTGCCAAAAAAATTTTCAGGTACATCAGAGATTTGTGCCCAGGGGTCCTCTTCTTACCCAACTAACTTGTAATCACAACTGTCAGTTTCAGAACATTTATATGACCCTGTGGAGTGTAATGTGAGTCAACCATCTGAATGTGAAATTCGTTAGACAACTGCAGCATGCACAGTGGGAGCAGATTGTGAGACAACGGTGATGTATAAGAGAAGATGAAAGAACAGGTTAAAGGGCTCCTGCAGTGGTTTTGCAGGTTTGGGAATAGGTGTGCACATATTATGTACCAATGTGCCTTATCACACACCTCAAAAGGGATCATTTGGATGCTGTGAAAACTTCAGCAGTAACAGAACCTGACACCTATCTCTTCCAGTGTCAGGGTATAACAGTGATTGGTCTACGCTTTAATAAGTCTTGCCATTTCTTGTTTATCAAGGACATGAGACTTTGCTAGATTATAGTTTTGCTGTGAGAGATGTGAGCATCCATCCCCATACCACTCTACCCACTACCCATAGCACCTCTTAGCCTATGCCAATCACTCAGCTGTAAATCATTCTAATCATATAAAGGGGTTTTGAGCACTACTAACTTGTGTCTGGCACAAGCAGGGCTGATTTATTACTCCTCCCTGCTTAAACGTGTTTTGGCCTTCAGTAGTCCAAAAAGAATCTATTGATACAGTTAAGGGCTTTATGCAAAACTGAACTCGTAGGCAATGAGAGACTACTTGGCAGGCTCTCACTGAGTTATCAGTTACATATTTTTTTCATTTAAGTCTAATTTTATTTCCCACTTCTATTTTTCCCCATAATTTCTTATTGCTGAGGTGGGCACTTACAGAGAAAAGCAGTACTGCTATTAAAAGAATCAATACTTACATTGCACAATACTTACACTGCTTCATTCTGTTTGCATCCTGTGCCCTTCATATGTGAGGAATAGTGATCAATTACGAAGATCTGTCAGGTTCGTTATTACATGAGATCATTTATTCTGTTAAGAGGATAAAGCAAAGTCAGCAAGCCAAGAATATACCAAGTCAACTACAGTTTCAAAGCCTACAGTTACAGCCTGTTAGAAAGACAAGTATATTTCCTATATTCTACACTCAGAGCTGAAGAAAACAGGGACAATTCTCTTCAGCTTGACCACTGAAGAAATGTAATTGAGCATCACAACATACAGCTTGAATATATCTGAAAAACTTTTTCTAACAGTGTTTTACCTAAAGGCTTTCCCCTAAAGCCCTTCCCTCCATCACAAAACCAGTCAACCAGAACAGCCCTTCTCAGATCCTTTTTATACTGGACCAAGAGAATTACTTCATTTTCCACAGCTGGCCCAGTTCAGGTTCTCTGGGAATTACAAATAGGGCCTGCATCTGTGGTCTTCTCTTGCCTCTCTAAGACAATGTCAACTTGAATTTGCCAAAACTAGCAGATGCTCAAGTGCACTGTAACAGGTAAAAAGAAAAGTAGCAAGTATAAGCAGAATATGGCTTCCAGATCTCTAAGAGCTTGTTATTAGTGTGATTAAGCTCTAGTACTGTAATTGGATAGGTTGGGCACTGTATCGTTAAACTTGCAAGCACATTCGGTTGCTGATTAGTAAGGCTCTAGTTCCATACATGTGTATGCCCAATCCAGGCAAGAGTAAGGTCAAAGATGGGTTTTGTTTCTTAAGGTTTTATGGTTTTGCTTTTCTTGACAAGATAAAAGACAAAGACGAGCAGAATTTCTTATAGTGATTTTCAACTAATGCTTTGAAGGGGAATTTCTGAATATTTAAACTTTTCCTCACAGTGGGAATTCTGATATTTGTAGTCACTGCCAAGGAAGGATCTTTTACTACTAAACTGGTTGAAACAGAAAGTGTATATACTGCAGAGTCTGGGATAGATGCCAGAATTGCGAGTTCTCTGCGTAGCTACAGAACAGGTACAGTGCAAGTACAGTATGTTCAAGATACTATCTATCCTCAGCAAACATCTCATTCTGATTTGCAAAGGACTATGTTGAGGGCAAAAAGTTTTTCATTCTGCATTTTCATTCAGCAGTGATTTAAGGAACTAATTAGTGCCAACATTTGAGGTTCAGATCCTAAATAAGCTTAAGCATCTACTGTCTATTGCATCTCATGTCAGCTGAAAGCCATGTACCTCAGAGGATTTGAATCCAAACTCTACAATAAGACATACAGTGCTACATATTGAACCTTCTCTTGCTATCCAGTTAGATGAAACCCAGGCACATGGACACCAGTTCACACTTGTGCTCAGACCTTACAGGCAGGAAGAATAGATGACTCGGTACATGAAAAGGAGCTGGAATCCAGGTACCACAATCAGCAAGGTTTAAGCTACTTGGATCTTCAAAACCCTATATAAGCTATCATGTAACATTTAAAGTTTTGAATGTAATTGTTTCCATTAAAATGCATTAGGTGCTAAGTATCTACTTGGAAGCATACGTAATACCACCAACACCCTTAAGACATTAGCTCCCGAGCTAAAGAATGGCACTTAAAATAGGCTTTTCTCTCTCATTCCACTTTATGAAACTCAAGGCAGAAACTATGGTCTTAAACCACATAGACCTAATTCTACTTCTAGCTCAGCATGCTGCTGGCTAGGCCTACACAATGTAGTCTGCTATTTCTAGGGCCAGTTTTCTCCCCAGTACATATTTAAACTCTGCAGAACACAGTGGAGATTTTCCAGACATAGTGGTAGGAATGCATTTAAGTTGTACTTTTCATGTTTCTTGTTATTCTCCCATATATCTCATGTACAACTTTCTTTTAAAGTGTGAACAATCTTAAAATATGAATTTGCATATATGAAACCAGAGTTTGCATCCTACTCTCAATGTAGCCCAATGACATTTGTTATTGTGCCTGTCCTGAGTCTGCTGATACGTTACACAAGCAATGACAAGCTGCAGAGAAACAATTTAGAAGAAAAGAAATGCTATTCTAAATGTGTTATGCTTATCTACATTTGTAATTCCAGTCATGGATCCTATCTGTTTGTAAATTTCAAAGCAAAATATCTCTGAACTTGCTAAGTCAGTATGGATATGCTCATCTTTTTCTTGCTGCATAAAATTAGACACATACCAGGCAACTGTGAACTGATTAAAAGAGTCTCTCCAGCAAAATAAAAGAAGATAGGTCTTGTTATCAACTTGGTTGCTGACTCTTGACAGAGGTAAGAATGTAAGGTGCATTGAGATGCTTATGAGATTCCTACTGACTATTATGAGAACTTTAAGAAGTGGTTATATGCTGAAAAGTGACTCTGAATAAATAGCATTGTGAAGTTCCAAATTTATTTTCTCTCGAAGTCTTACAGAATAAATTTGCCTGCTTTACAGGTAAAGATATATTTTCTCTCACTGACAGCCCTGCAAACCCTGAAAGTCACAGCTGTGTTCTCCTTGACTTGTGCATTTCATTACTGCTCTTCTGAAGTGGAGTCTTAGTTAAAACTCTATTGTTAATGTAAGAGAGAAAAAAATATCCAAACTACTTCCCTACCGCTCCTTTGATTCTACAGGACTAACAAGAATAAAAAGACTCGAAATTGTTTGTGCCATATAAAAGGTAAAAGGCACGCAGGGAACAGAGCTAATGAGTATGAAGAAAACGCTATATGTGGCTCCATTTTTGACTAGAAGGAACGAAATAACACAGGGACAGGCAGGTGCAAGCAATGACCTGTAGGTTTTCTGAACTCAAAAGAATTCTCTTGCATTCTTCGGCCGCCTACATTCCAGTCTAAATTGCTTATGCAAAAATTAACGAATAAATCCCCCAAAGTTAAACAACCCTTGCATTCTGATCACAAAAGAATACCCTGTTAGTGTCCAGTTCAAATTAGAGGTAAAGGTGCCATCTTCCTTACATATACTACTCCTGTGACTGGCTCAATAGGAGATGTAGAGTGCAACAGCTTCAGTCATGGCCCAGAGGCAGCCGTGTCCCAGAGCCAGCAGATGAAGGCAGCTCATGCACATGGTCAGTTCCCTTGCTCAGAGATCGGAGCTGGCAGTTTCATTAGTACCAGCCAGCACAGCTGTGCTGCTCAGAACAGAATAGCCAGAGCTCACGTCCACACTGCGTGTGCAGTTTGTTGGGCTGCGTCCGGTCTCCTCTCGTGTTGATACAAACGCGTTGAGCGCATGTGAAGAGCTATGCTGACTGCCTCTACGCTGTGCTTACCCCGACACAGTCGTGTATGGAGACAAGTGTTTACAACTGGGATGGCTGCAGTTGCTGCGGGCTGTGAAGTGAATCTTCAGACATGTTTGCTGCTCCTCTGAAGTCTTCCCTGACTCCAGCGGAACTCCTCTATGGAAAACCTCTCACTTCAGCCACATACATGAAGACAATTGGCCTCATGATGACTAGGAAGCTGTGCAACCTGCAGTACATTTACCCATTTAGCTTCAGATATAAATCCTTTAACAGGCCTTGAATATAAAAAACTAGTGCATATCCTAAGATTACTATAAAGCTATAACCATAGCTAAGGAGGGACACAAATCACTCCGAGATTTGATTTCTCTGAATCATAAAGATTCACCATAAAAATCTAGTTATGAGCATCGTTAAAAAAAATGAGCTTCAGAGCATGAAATGTTAGAGACGTTTGCAATCTTTTAGAAAAATAGTGTCTTGTTCAAGATGAGATTTTAAATCATCCTCTCTAAATTGTCTGAATGCTAACTTCTTGCAGGCAGGTCAAGGAGACGTGTAAAAATGGTGGCAAAGCGTGTTTTAAAAGTGTCATGTAACACAGTACTGGGATGTCATGGTCTACTCTTCTCAGAAAGGGATTAGGGTCACATTTTGAAAGACATTTCGTTTCTGAAGATGTAGATAAACGCCTATTGAAAGTTTTGAAAATTTTTAGCATCTCACTCTCCTCAAAATCCTTTAAATCTGGAAGCATCTCAGCTGTTTTGAAAATTCCAAGAGCTATGGAGCATGTCAAGTGCCCAAAGGAGTTTAAAAGTCGAATCATCAGTGCCTTTAAGTGGCTGGCAAAAGAACATATAGAAGAGACTCCTTACACATTTAAAGCAACAGATAAATAGATCACAAAATATAATGAGATATTTAACATTGCTCTGATTCTGTTCCTTTTATTAGAGTAGGTCATGTTATGTCATTGAAGTTGATTGCAGCATACAGCTGTAAAATCAGTATGATAAAAATCATGTCCAATATGAATGTGTAAAAAACATAGTAACATTTCTTGTTTGCCAACAGCTAGGCTGTCATGATTCAGCTTGTGTTGAGGATTTCAGGATTTTGAATAACAAATGAGCAGAGTTCTTTGCTGGATTTCATAAGCATGTTCCCAGCGAAATCTTCTCCAGTGGTGCATGTGAGTGCCTGCACAAGCACAGGATGAAAGCACCTGTGAGAGAACTGGAAGTTGTACTCTGCATGGATCACTGTGGGACTCCTGACTTGAGTCCTCTGGATTTTTCCTTCAAACTACCCTCTAAATGGCAGCAAAATGAATATGATGCATGCTTTGAGGAAAGTGCATTTACCTGCTGATCTGAGCTTGTAACTTCAAAGAAAGTTGGAGAAATTATCTGAAATACTTTTGTGAGTTTGGAGAGAACTAAAAAAAAATCTAGTAATTTATCCTACTATGTTTAGAGGAAGTCTGGATATTATCTTGTAGAACCTCAGCTTTGATGGACCATTTTCATCTACAGAAAAAATTCCACATAAGAGAATTATTTCATTGTCCTTTATTTTAGATGGCAAAAATAAAGCACAGGAAAACAATATGATGATGTAGGAAATCCAGAACTTGAACTCTTAGCATCCCATAGGTAGTAACTTTATCCACTAAGCCACATGATATACTTTCCAATTGACCTCTATCAAATGAGAAAACACACAGTATTTGATGCCTGTCTGGTAAATAACACTGAGCATCATTTAAATATCAACCAAAACATGATTTTAGAGGTTTCATTTTCAAAGAAACTGAATATTCCTGTTGGTCACTTTTACTTCAAATTGCAACTAGCCCCTATGTTGTTAGATTAGTCTTAGTGATTTACCTAAATAGGGATACAGGGTCATAATTTTCAGCACTCGCTCTAGCAGACTGCTAGTAGCCTGTCTACTAATACATAATTTTTCTCTGGCAGGGGGACAGTAGTTATTTTGTCCCTACTTTCATGGAGAGGGCATATCTGGATCCACACTCCTTCGCAGTCTGGGACTGTTTGCTTGAAGAATTTGTTTTAGACATAAGCAAAGAACTAGGAAGTAGTAATTTTCTTTCCATTTCAACTTGCAATTTTCCCTGGAAATTGGAAAGCCTTAGAATATTCCCATAGAAAATTATAATTATTTACTTTTTTCCCATTCTTTGATGCACATTTAAGTCTCATGAACCAGACATGATAACATGTCACACTCCCAATTTGTTCATGCCATTCTACAACAAGGCTGTGGTGAGCTTACACTGCCATGTTTATTTATTTTATTTATATCGGCCTATTGCTAAACCAAGCATTTTAAACTCCTAGAGAAACTTTCAGCCACAGGAAAACAGATTAGATCAAAATGCACCGGTACCATCCTCTTTGGAGTATGAATAAAGATGTGGAAAGCAAAGTAAAGATCCCTGGGCTCCCCCAACTCCCTTTGTGTGGAAATGAACATTCAAAGCACTGGTTCTCAGTAAAGACCTTAGATAAATGACCCAAATGAAATCAAGGGATTGCAAAATGCCTCTTTTCACAGAAATATGGTCACTTCTGAAGTTCAGATCTCACTCTGTCTCTTTGAAACATGCATTTGTTGTTCAATTTTACAGATGGAATCTTCCATATACATGCTGAAGTAACACTAGAGGGCAATAATGCATGAGAGATTCAGAATTTGTGAGCCTGAGAATATTTGAGATGGGTGGTCTTCATTTGTTAACAGTTAAGCAAAATTCATAATTTGCTTTGTGTGTTTGCTTTAATTTGGAAAGGACTTCTGCTGGCATAGGAAAGAAGGAGGAAGGAAAACCTTCTCAGAAGACTGGAAATGAAAAATCACTTGCCTTCTTTCACATTGCTGTGATATTCTTAGAAGTAAGTTAGAAACTCTTTCGGGAAGGATATCTGCATACAGGGAAGGTGTGTCTTTTCCAAACAAAATATTAAAGGACATTTTAAGATCCCTGAATTTACTTTGTATTTTGTTGAAGCACTGACAGAGAAAAATCTGTTGGAAAAGCAAGAACAGAAGAGGGAAAAGAAAGGAGGAAAAGAGAAGAGAAGAGAAGAGAGAGAAGAGAAGAGAAGAGAAGAGAAGAGAAGAGAAGAGAAGAGAAGAGAAGAGAAGAGAAGAGAAGAGAAGAGAAGAGAAGAGAAGAGAAGAGAAAGAGAAGAGAAGAGAAGAGAAAAAAATGATAGAGGCAGGTAGAATTAAAAAAAAAAAAAAAATCTCTTCATTAGAGGTATCTTACCTGCACAGCCCAAAGATTGTACTTAGCCTTACTGCCAAGTCACTCAGTAAGTTTTACATTTAAAGCTAGTTGATCTGTAAACTGAGTTTGGCAAGAGAGGAGAGGATGGGTTTGGTTTGGTTCGCTTTGCTCTTGAACCTAATTTATCACCCTTTTATATAGTGTCTTGGGCCACGTATTACTTTGAATAACAACTTTGCCTACTCAGATTGCTATTAGTAAAGGATATTGTCTAAAGCTTGGATATTGTATGGTGCTGGAAAATAAAACAAAAGTCTTCTCATCTTGCTGTTTTCAAATCTCAATAAATTCAAGGTACCTGGATGGCTTTTTGTCTTGAATGTACTGCTCTGGTGATTAACATCTTCAGGGTGCATTCAGACATCAAGAGAAAGTTTTGCTTCAAAAAAGCTTTCTTTTAGGAACGTCAAATGCAAAGTTAATGAATCAGGATTCAGTCTGGAAGAAAGAGATATAAGTGTGAAATGAACCTGTAATGGTCTGTAAGAGGGAGTGACTGCTTAGAAGAGTTTTTATAGCACTGCATTTCCTGCTACTTCAGTAGCAGTAACAGTAACAGTAATAATGCCTACCCCTTATATTTCACTTCCCATCAGCAGAACTCAAGTAATTATGTCCATTTCTTATCTTAAAGCAGGTGTTACCAAAGAAAGGAATGTGATAATGTAGTATGTGTTTTCCACTATCTGTTTTCAAGCAACATAGCAGGACCAGTTTTATCTCCTCTGCTGAGGCAGGATGCAGAGAAGGACCAAATAGCAGATAAAACTATTTTTGAGCACCCACATTTTATACAGATCACTGTAATTTCCTTAAAGGTGAGGTGGGGATCATGTCATGGCCACACATGATGTCTGGCTCCTTTGAGTAGAAAATGAGTATGTTTGTTACATTTAAAAGCCTCACCATTTCTGCACAGGACTAGCATGAGGCCACATTAGCATGGCATGTTATTAATGGTTGATGCTACCTATGGGTTCAAGACAGGCAGTTTAAAACCAGAAGATTATGTTCTTTTTAAGAAAAAGAATTAAAGAGAAGTCTTAAATGCCTATCAGTTTGAACAGGCTTCATTTTATTTTCTTCCTACGGCCAATAGACAATTATCATGCCATATAAAATTAATCCAGGTCAAGATGGTGCAGCTGTAAAGCTAGAGGACAATTCATGGAGATTGCTCAGAACAGACACTCTGTTTTCATGTTCTGTTTAATGAGCCTTTTGGTTGAAAAATTTGTTGTGATGCACTTTATTTCCAGTGTAAGACAAATATGGCTCCTGTGGTTTTGAGCCTCTCCAAGATAGCTACTGAGATTCAATGGTTTCTGCTTTGCGTGCCTATGTTCCATGGGTCTACATTCACTTTTCCATTGGCAGGGTATGAAAGGGAACAATAAGGATATTCACATAGGTCAAATTTCCCTGAAGAGATCTTGCCTCTAATACCGGTGTTCTTTCTGTTAATCCAAACGTAAAGATGAATAGTAACAATTCATTTCAGCCATATATTATTAATTTTAAGCAGTATAATTTTTCTTTCAGCCACTTTATATTACCCACATGTAATGACCCTTGCCCACATAAATCAGCCAGGAAGATTTAATTCGCTTACTGACGAAGCCAATTCTGCTCATTTCCAGCCTCTTCCTGCAAAACTCTGAACAGAACATAATGCTTAGGTTTTTCTTAGTCTTCTTGAAGAAGTAATGCAGAACTAAATCCCTCAGTGAAACCTGGAAACTCGCCCTTCAACTCCTAAATACTGACTATTAACTGCAGGAATTTTAAGTGTTTAGCTCTATTGTATTTAGCTCTACTGTGTGTGCTAGGTTATCCTTGATTTTTGCACTGTCCATTTTTGTTGAATGAGGTGATAATTAAACACATGCAGTCTATAGAACAGAAAGTGTTATTCAAAACTAATCAGCAAAGGTCACAGAATAAATACATTGACAACTTGCTAAGAAAGGAGATTATCCAAAGTCTTGACTTGGTGTTATTTCAAATCCCAAGGCACAAGAGAGTTTTTATTCCCTCTCAATTCCTTTGTTGTTTGGGGATTTCTATGTATTGCTTAGCTTTAATTTCTGTTAAAGCCATCCAATCAACTCTGTTGACTGCTTGGTAAAATTCCCCTCTACACTTGGGTCGGTATGTACTGAAGAAGAAGGTTATCTGAACTATTAAACCTTTGACTTCTTGTCTTTTGAAGAGATCAGTTTGCAGCTTGCTATGGCAGAGCTGTAATTAGATCCGTTAATTAAGGACAGAATGAACTTTTTAAAAACTATAAACCCCTTTGCATTTTGGATAAGTTTGCTTAGGTTGCTACTGACCTTCGTACAGGGTTTGCCACTGCTTATTAATTGTTAAATTTTAATTAGGCATGCTGATGAATGTGCTAGCCTTTGCAAGAAATAAAAGGTAGCGTCATTTATAACTGGGTATTTACCAGACTACAGTGAAATTATCTGCTTTCCTAGAACACAGTTAATTTCACATATTTTGATAACAGTAATTGGTCGTGTATAAAACCCAAACCCAAACAGATAAATGTGTTGATCCCCTGGTTCAAAGATTGTATTACCAGTGCAAAGTGAGCTAGGACACTGGATCTTAAAATCATTCCACAGGCACTTGAACTATATTACTTTAATAGCTGGTCAGATATTCATGGTATTTTTACTGAAATTCTTTCAAAACGTGTTTCTGAGAGAAGAATCAACACCTCTTACAGAAAAAACAGGTCAGACTGGGGAGATAGAGAAGTAAGGGGATGAAGAAAAGGATTATCTTTCACGCCTAAGGGAAATGAAAATTTGCAGCACTAGCAAGTAACTTGCTTTTTTTTCTTTGTCAGTAATAAATATGTGGCACATACTTGTGCCTGTGTGACATATCCAGGCACTACACAGACTAACCCATCAAAAAGGAAATCTGTCCCAAACTTGCTCAAAATCAAAGGATAGTGGGAACCAAAATAATTCTTTCAGATTGACCAATAACCCCAAATCTGAAGGAAATAGCAAGTATCTGTCCTGTTTGATTACTCTAGTGGAATTAGTAACCACAGCGTTTAAATTTGACCTCCTGCCACTCTCACCTCTTGCCTCTGTGAAGGATCATCAGAGAATCTTCTCAAGATGAATGAGATGTTTAATTACCCATGTCCATTATCCCGAAGACAGATTTAAGAATCTCCAGCTTCTGACACAGCACACTCATGTATGTAACTTTAATCCTAATTTCAGTGCCATAACCCTAAGATGCACAGCAAACTGTGAAAATAATAGAGACACTGACTGAAGTCCTGGTTCAGGTAGAGGAAAGTGGCAAAAGTCACCCTTATTTCCCACACAGTCCCTGCCAGACTTCAGAGATCAATGGCCAAATGCTCTGCACTGCTTTTATCAGGATCCATCACATACATAATGAAATGCTACTGCAGCCCGTGCTGATTTTCCAACTATTTCACTGATTGTCTTGAAGAAAGAGTATGTATGGTTCACTTTTTCTGGGAAGTTTATTAAGCATCTTGTTCCAAGGACTCGATAGTTAGGTAATTATCCTATTGTCTGTGTTATTACTGATGAAATGTTACCTAAATTTCACTAGAGATGGTCCAAACAGGTTTTGAAAGCTGATGAAGTGCACTGCTCAGAACTGTGTGTGTAGTGCCAGGGGTTCCCTGTCCTCTGACCACCTCAAAGCATGTGGTCACCGCTGTTTGGTTTGATGCCAGTTCTTCAAGTGTTGAGTGCTGCTTTCAAGATTCACACTGCAAGCAGCAGGGCTGATGATTGACTTGCCAGGGTGATTTCAGGCAGTCATGAAAGTATACTTTTCAAAGCCTGGTGCTTTGGGAGTATTCTACCATACTGTGGGAATATTTTACTAGCAATACGCCTAGTTGCTAACTGAACTTACAGTGAGAATTCAGAGACAGTAGGCAAATTAATTTTCTGGGTCGTAATAAGTGTATCTTCCCAGAAAACAAGTTTCAACAGACTCCTTATGTGGGATTCAGTGATATATGTTTGATTACCTCCTGACATTGAAAGAGACCTATGCCAATTTTCAGAGAGTGTTCAAGTAACTTGTCTGCTATTAACCCTGTTTTATCCACAGATGTTCCTGGCAAGTCTACTGAGAGTGAATTCTTTTGAAATAGGGTATGATTGCATGTCTGGCTTCACTTTACCCTGCAATGAAAAAGCAAGAGAAATATCTGAAAGCTTTCTCCCGTATGGACATAAAAATGACATTACATCTTCAGCACAGGGTGGGGCATGCTTCGTCTGGTACTTCAAGACGCAGGTTAATGCATCTTGTGCAGTGCTGTTGATTTAAGTGAAGACCGACACCCTAGAAATACAGTTGTTACTGCAACAGAAAACGGGGCATGAAATAGAGGCTGCATATCAGTCTTTTTAATAACAACCTCCTCGGAGCTGTATTAACGAGCTGGAAGTCAGGAATTATGGTTGAGCAGAATTTCTTCCCCTTGAACTTAGAATAGCAGCAGGACATGAAGGAGCTGTAATAGAATGTTATTTTACAAGAAGTAAATAATGTAATAGAGTCTATAAGGATGTCAGCAGGAGAGTTAGAACTGTCATAGCATAATCCCGACTCGAGCAGCAATGTGTGAAAAAGTAGCCTGCAGCAGTTTTTCCAGTACTTCAATAATTTCTACTTTGTCAATGATCTTTGTTTACTCTACTTACCTTGTCAAAAAAATGTTTTACCTTATGTTAAAATGCAAGCTAAAAGAGGAAACCATATTCCCAGAAATCCCAAGTTTTCAGGCATACACATTTTATTTTCTTTTTGAGTTGTCTTTGTGGAAAAGATGGAAGAATTGCATTCCCTTCACTTAAAAAATATGAAGAGTAGTAAAACCATAAATAAAAAGAAGAATTTTGTGTCTCTGTTGCTTCTTTTCCTTCTGACTAATAAATAATTCAAAAAATTGGCAATATTACACTTCACATCCGAGTGATATGATGGCAGTTTTTCCAGTGAGTTCTCAACTGTAAGCTCAGGAGGGTCATGAAACTACACAGTTATCATTATTGGAATACAACAACATCTTCCAAGATACTGCAGCACCTTTATATCATTATTGAAGCAAGGTAGAGAGGATAAGTTTGCAACTAAATAAAATGCTAAGTATTAAACTGAAGTTACAAAAGAAGGGGAGGGGGGCTGAGTCTCTTTTTTGTCATTTCTCTTTTCATATGAGATCTATTTAAATTTTCTTAAATTGTTGTTACAGGAATGTATTAAAGACTGGGGGACAAACTAAACCAAACTTTCAGGATGGCTTTGCTCCTGCCTTGGCATGATGCAAAGAATTCAGAGTATGTACTCCCAGAAGAATACTCTCATAAACCTTCCCTGGCACAAATTCAATCTGACTTTCCACAGGATCTAAGCACCTCTACCTTCCTTTAAAAAAGTGTTGCTTCTGTTGCGACTTTGCTAACTGGAGCTCTTGTAGAACCCAAGATCCTATGCAATTCTCTCACCCCATCCTAGTCATAGCCTCAAGAATATTATGCCATGCTTTTAATTCAAATTGTATTGGCTTCTCTAAGTTTGAGACAGACCTTTAACACCAGTTTGGTGTAATGTGTTTGTATGGAATATTTGTCTTGGTTTTAAGGAAATACATTAAAAACCTTTCACTGAGAATATGAGATATTGCATTGTCCTTGAAATTGTGTTAGGTCCTTCAAAGCCATTTAATCTCAATTAAAGCAGAGCATACAAGATAAGGTGCTCTGAAGATGCATTAAAGCGTGTTATAGTGCCAAGCCTCCATGCACTTTGACACATCCTAAAAGCACTGTGGCATTGGTTTAAAGGTACGGTTCAAAAATCTCCTTGCAAGCCATTATCCATGGATCATTAGCATAATTCAGAACTATTACAGTGTATTGTGCCAATGTGTGCTAACAAGAACTGTTAATGTATGAAGTCTTGACATGATAGATTGTAATGCCTCTGGCTCTGTCATGTCAATGGAAGTTTATGCATTAAATAAAACACACCAGGGGATTAGATAGCTAAGATTGGAAATGCACTATAAAGCCTTTTAATTCAAAATCACCATTTGTAATCTATGCTGGAACTGCAAAGTGTAACCAAAAGTTTGACCTCGGACGGATGGTCAGAAATTTATTTGAAATTAGTTTAATGTTCTCAGTATGGTCCTTCGGCCATAGGACAGCATCCTTCATATTATTCCTGGGATCCTAAAGACTGTGGGTGAAATGAAGCTCAGGCTACCCTCACAGCTGAGTGAGCACAAGACATTTCAGGGTGACATGAGCAAGTTTATGCTGCCATTGATTTTGCTGCACTAATTCAGAGGATAAACAGAGGACTCAATTCTCCAGAGTTATCAATCTGGCACCTTTCAAGCACGTTTAGATTGGCATGGGCTTTTGTTTTCTGTTTTCTTTTTTTTCCTTCCTAATTACATGTTAAGTGCAGCAGTGTTAACAGATGTCACTAAAATATAATTCCCAAGGATTTCAAGAGCAAATAACACTAGGAAAAAAAATCATTCACAAAAAAATATTTAGCTATCATGATCGTTGAGAATAAACTACATTATTTTCTTAAATGCCTACTTCAAATCCTGTTTTGAGAGTCATTTTGTCATAAGATTTTGCCAAAGTTGCTGGCAAACAGTGTTGAATGACAACCATACATGAAGAAGATGGCGCAATAATGAGAACTCACCAGCCACGAAGATGAAAGGCATTGGGTCATGGTTACAGCTGGTTTGACTAATACATTTTCAAAAAAAGAATTACGTAGGAGCCTGAAGTAATTAATATACCAGAATGTCTGTTTAGATACCCACAAAGTAATGATCTCAGAAGCACAGAGTTCCCACAGCTTCCAAAGAAGGCGATGAAAGCTGCAAACATTAAGCCTCTCTAAAAGCAGAGCTGTTTTAGTACATCTGCCCATGTGTAGACATATATGCTAAAACCGATGCCCACAAATTTTATAACCTCAGTCATAATAGTAATGGATTAGTAGTTAAACTTCTTTGTGGAGTTCATTACCACTGCCACTTTATTTTATACTAATACACATTAGTAATTTTTAATATGCATCTATTTTGGACACGGCAAAGCAGGTCACGAACAGATAAGCACACTTAAATAAAAATACTCAACACATACTGTCTTTGTAGTTCATGTACAAGGACTGTATGTTTGTTTAATGCTACCTAGGTCTACTGCTACAAATAACACCAATAAAAGTAGAATAGTCTGTGAAAATTGATTTCTGTGTAAGGTGGGAATATCCCTGACCCTTATCAGAAACTCTGTTGTTCATCTTCTACTAGACCACAGTGCCTGGAGCTGCATTGGCCACCAAGTTCAAACAAGTCTCTTCTGCACGTCTTGAGCTGGCTGGCTGGGGAGGAGGTCTGGCCTGGGAGCCATGTGGCCAGGCCAGCTAACAGCCAACTGACCAGAAAGAAACCATCTTGTCTGGCCAGCTGAAAGCATGGGGAAAGCAGACGTGTATCTGTCTGCATCTGATCATAGCTTTTTTCACTTTTTTCCCCTCTGTCTTTGCCCTTGGACTTTGGGGTGAGATCTGCTCATTTTGTCCGTTCTAAGTATGGTCTCAGGGAGTTACTGTTTCCCTCGGAGACGGCCCCTTAGCACCCTTCCCACCGACATCTGCCCACAGGCCCTGAAGTCTCCAACACCAAAACAGAAACTGGCGAACATCCTTTGCAGAACAGCTTCAACTGTGTGCTAACGCTCCTTCTATTCCATGCCACCAGAAGAGCAATTCCAGCAAAACACATCAAGATTTTGCACTTTTATGCTAGCGTATTCTCCTCACTTAGTCCATTGTTTAAAATGTGAATAGAATCTGCCTTTTATCTTATTAGTGACCTGGTTCAGGCTCATATTTCCAATACTTTTGGAACTATTTCAGTGATGAACTGTAGATGGAGTTATTAACCCACCAGAAGCATCCGATAGATGAAAAGGAAAAGAACTTCAATGCATTCTTCTCTGAAGCATTTCTAATCTTTGGAATTGTTTGTTCATTTACTAAAAATAGCATGTTTAAAAGCATGGAATGGCAGAAGGCTGGAGTTATTGAGGCATATGACAGATACCTGGTTTGGAAATGCCGCATGACTTTTTGTCCATATACCATCATCTGCCCCCAAACACTTCTTAACAAATTCTAGATCTTCAGAAAAAGAACAAAAGCCATAAAGGCAACAGGAAAAGAACAGGAGAGATCTCACAATAAGAACAACCAACCAACCAAAAAACCCACAAAAAAACCCACAACAAAACACATTCTTAGAAACACAAATAGCCAAATTTGCTTCATCAAATTTCATTTTATGAGGAGCAATAGTTCCTCACTGCTCACCAGCTATCAGTTAACATCACAGCTCACTCTGTCTCTCTCTCTGCATTTCAGCCTTGTTTTCAGCTGAGGCTCACGAGTTTTTGAACTTGGGCAATTGTCAAAATCCCTGTTCAGTAACATCACCATTGGACTAATCTTCACTTTCCAAGACATGCCAATTGCCCATTGAAAATATTAAGATGTCATTCTTTTTCTTCGTAATAGAAGATTTTATCTCAATTGTTATAATACTTGCACATTTCTAAAGAAGCAGAACACTCAGTCAGCAGTGGGTTAAGAAAATCCCCTGGAACTGTATCATAACTAAGTTTTATTCCTGTTCAGTGATTTATTTAAATGCAGTTATCTCTGAAGGATAAGAAATAAATCCTTAAGGTATTCACAGAAGCAGGCAGTTAGGGCACAAGGGGATTTTTCACCTTCAGATCAAATTAACTGACTTTGTGCTAAAATGAGGATGGTCGACTGGGATGGTCAACCAAGCATTTGTTCAAGACTACAGAACATGACTAGCAGAGGTACTTTGCTGACCTGAAGGTTTTTCGAGTATTCTGAAACCTCAGTTGTGGGAGCAAGTGAATTAGTAGAAACTACTGGTGCTGAAAACTAACAGGCAGTCCTAAACAGCATCCTGGAGAGCTGTTCGCTTTTAAGACACTCCTCACCTCCTCCTCTATCCATTTTACAAGGGATTCTGTATACATTTTCTTATTGGTCTGAAGCTATCAAGATACAGTTCCTACAGTTAGGAAAGTCGTTCAGGGCAACCTGGTGTAGTGGAGGATTTCCCTGCCCATGGCAGGGGGGTTGGAACTAGATGATCTTTGAGGTCCCTTCCAACCCTAACCATTCTATGATTCTATGATTCTAATCTTTTCTAGCCAGCTATTCTCAGCTACTGAACGCCCAGGCAAACATGGAAGTGTCTTCTTGCACCAGGAGATCCACAACAGAATCTCTAGAGCAAAGAGGACACAGCAGCCAGGGTGCCGCTGCTGACATGCCACACTAAGCAGGAGGAGACACTGGTCTGTGTTTACAAGACCGTTGTAGTGCACTACAGAGCACATTTGGCATAGGGCCTGAAGGCAAGCTGGCACGAGAGGTCCTCTAGATCTCCTCTGCTCTCTCCCTGCCAGCTCAGTGTAAGAAACATGAGCCAAGAGAAACAATTTGGTTTTAGGTCAATATTACTTGTTTATTTTTAATATTCACATAGATTTTTCTTTACACCTGCTGAACATGAAAGAACATGTTGATACCTTAATATGACTTTCTTCTACACACGTATATGCCCCTATTCATACATACTTCCACTGTTTGCCTAATATCATGCTTCTAATTTACACCAGAGCATTGTAGGAGGTGGACTAATTCTGAAAATTGCCAACGCTGACATTCATTATTGTCAATTGGAGCAAGGTGGTCCTAGCAGCTTCCCTGTAAGCCTAGATAATAGTTAAATATGCAAGTTTTCCTATGCAGATAATGCCACAAGATAAATTGCACACAGAATATTGTTCACATTTATAGGCTCTACGAAGATCATGTCTTTTAGCTATGCAAAAGTACCATTTAAAAATAAAACACTCTGAGGAATGTTTGTTATAATCCTTATGATACCGCAATTATTTGGACTGAAAAAACTCCACACCTAGCAAGACAGTAATTGGATGGCTTGCTAAAAGAAACAAGCCATAATAACATATTGATGTTAAGATCCTGCATTAAATGGAAGAACTACTTGAAAAGATATATGTCTGATTCTCTGCTACCCTAGGGCCACTTCAGACTACTCTGATAAAACAGCCTTAGATCATCAGGGCTGTTAATGCAGTACAGCAGAAATGGGAGTTCTGGCTAATATTTATATACTTGAGAATGTATAGCTATTTTTTGATGTATTGTATTAAAAACACCCTGGTAATGCTAAAGGAGATTTAATAGAACTGATGATCTGGTTATGATGAGTACTTTTGATTATTAAATCAGCATTGTGTGATATTTTTTTTTGCTAAGGAACACTAGAGGTCTCTCTAAACCTGTGCTCTTCATGTCATCTCTCACTCTTGGAGTGCTTGTGTATGAACTCTTATTTTGGACCATAGTTTCTGTTTATGCTTTAGACGATTTACCTTGTATAACCTGAATGCTAGTGTATAACACCCACTTATTGGATTAATTGTTTAATAGGTCAATTAACTTCGGCTATTTCTCTCTATAAGCGTGCAAACGAGATCATTCTCTTCCTTTACATAGTATGACAGTATTGTAATGAAAAGCTAAAGGAGATTGGATACAGCAATGTAGGATTAGTCTTTCGAGCATGGTCCAAGAATTATCTCAGGCAGTGGGACTTTTGATATTGACTCCAGCTGCATCAGGTTTTGCAAAAAGCTACTTTACTACAACAGAGATGTCCATTAAGCTGTTTTTAGCAGATTCATATATCACTCCACTCACTAAAGCAGAATTTACCTTTTAGGTTGTGTACATGTTAACTAATCTGTCTTATGTTTTATATTTCTTTCCAGATCACTCAACTGGTTGGTTTATTAAGCACTTTTCACATTGCTTACACATTAAGAAAACCTGACTTGTGCACTCAGATAACATTCACTAAACAGTGTTCAGAGCTGAGCTTCTGAGGAAATGCTGCCACAGACATACTCAGGGTAGCATCTGCTCAGTGAAGTACATAAATTCCTAACCGTGTAATTCAGTGCCTTTGGCTGACTCCTGTCAGAGAGCCTGCACAGAGATCCACCTCAGCATCATCACCATCTCTAAATTAACCTGTGGCAACTAAAGTAGTTACAGCTTCCAGACATTTATGCCATTCCTCTGCTGGATTTCACTGCCTCATGGCAGGAATAAGAAGATCCCTCGTGTGCTCCCTCAGGCACTGAGGTTTGCATGTGTACCGTTCATGACAGCACAGCAAAGGGCTCTCACCTCAGCTGTTAGAGAGAGACTCAACCCATTTCTCCCTATTACCTCCATTTCCATTTGGGAAACTCAGTGAGAGAGAATCTGAGCAGTTTGCTAAACGATCACTCACAACATTTCTGGCAGATCACAGAGCCAAAGCCAGATATGGAAAAGACAACTAAAGACTTGGATATTATTATTGGATTATTGGATTATCATTACTATTTTCAAATATATTATGCAGTTCAGTATCATTTAATGTTATGGAGAATAAAAATGTAAATGGGTTCAAAGAGGAAATTAGAAAAGTTGATCTCCATGAAAGACAGATTCGTTTGTCTCACTAACAGACAGACTTTTTTTGTATTGGACTAAATACAAAAGTCCACATGAAACAGCAGCAAGTCCAACCCATCGGATGAGGGGAAAAGGTTCACTCTTATATACATAGTCCTTAAACACTACCCTCATCTTCCACTCTGCTGCTCTGGAGACAGGATGTTTCACGGAAAAGGATTTGTTGAAGTTACCACTCCAGCTGAGGGGAGAGCAAGGAAAGCTCTATTTCACAAGGGATATCTAATAAGCAAGTGCAGTTATAGTTATATAATGCAAATAGGATTTGCGTGGAAGGAAGAGTTATTTTTATGTTTTTCCTCCAAGGTTCAAAGACTTTGTTCCTATAAACAAGTCTGAAATAAGTATCATGTCTTATTTCAGAATGGCTGGTTCAGGATACACCATGGAACAAGCAGACAATAACGACACAGTTTGCATCACGGCCAGAAGACTAAGCTTGTTAAGTCAATCCAAGTGGGCTTCCCCTTCCAGTGACAGGAAATCAGGCCCTTCTGACTTGATGCACAGACCTGCCACATACTACGCTACCAGGTATGGAAACCAACACACAATAAGAGAAGACAGAAGTTTCAAAAAGAGCCTTTCTATCGTTTTCAACCTAAGCACAGTACAATGGTTATAAGGGTAATTTTGAAACTAAGGGCACTGCAATGTTGTTTTTGTTTTGCAAAGTAAGTGCCAGTTCTCCAAGTGTAATGGCAACTGATGGCAGCTCAAGGCTATATCCATTTTTATTCCATGAGTGCACCAGGAGCTAGTAGAGCTGGGAGGTGGCTGTGGAAAATGAGGGGATCTAAACAACAACTTGTTTACATAAATATTCTAAATATGACTTCAGTAAAGCATTGTGGTTACAGAATTAATTACCCTTCTCATCTCCTTGCTGACTTCTGTGGCTACACCTATTTCCTGTTAGGGCAGATCTCCCATTTTTCATATGGTTTTGCATACGCTCTGGTTTTTATTGATTATCATGTGAAGGTCAAACCAGGTATGTGTTTTTCTCTCCTCAGCATCCTGTTACCAATACTATATTTACTAAACAAATATAGTATTAGCAAAAGTAGCAGAAACTTAAAGAAAATGAAGATAAAACCAAACACGAGCAGTCTATTTCATAAGCAGTCTATTTACGTGCTTATTCTCACCCAATGCTACACCTCAGTGCATGTCTAGTTAGATACACTGGCTTCAGTTACAGAAGACTGGAGTCAACTTGCACCCTTTCACTTTCTTAGGTCAAGGAGCTCTTTGTTTAGCAGCGACTGCTTTAGCCAGTGAATGTCTCCCCCAGCTCAGCTTTGCCTTTCAAGGAAGCTGGATTTCTTTAAAAAAATCCTTCTCTTTTTATTTTTCCTCTCATTTCCGTACTGCTCAGTCATTCTTGTGATGCAAGTCTTTATCTTCTTTTTCCCACCATTATTTTTTTAAAGCTGGCAAAATTCTAGCCAAATAGAAATATCAGGAGAAAATGCCTCTCCAAATTGTAAATCACCATTGTGGGGCTTTTTTCTCAAAATGAGAAAATTCTTGGGAATCAACGGAAACCTTTTGTTCATTTCAAAACACAAATGTTTTAGGTTTTATTTTTCAGGATTTTTTTTCTATCATAGTCTTCTAAATTATATTTAAGTAAATTTATCTGTAAACAAATTCAAATGATTGTTTTCTGAAATGTAAGAAATATAAACTTTTTATAGTTTTCTTTTTCAGGCAAAGAATATTCTGAATTTGAAAGAAATCTGTAACTCATGTTAATTAGTCTTAAGCTACACTTTTAGCAAATTACTCTTCATCCAAAACTATTGCTTGTTCACAGTTTATATCCCAGTTAGGCAGACAGACCATCCATGAGGATGTCTACATGATGGTCTTGCCATTGTTTGCCATCGTTTGCCATCTTAATGGCTTAACTGATCTTGTGCTTCCAAAAAGATATGTGGAAAGTATCTTTGTGATAATCCACCTCTGATACTGAAAAAAATCCCATTTTGGAACAGCATTGTGAGAATCCCACTGCAGTCATATTACTCCTGAATAAGTAGAGAGACCGACACTATCAGAAGCCTATCTTCTGTTACTTTACTCTATGTAACCTGGCTTTAAATGGGATATAGTTTGGCTCTGAATATTTTCATTTAGACTCTAAACAGATACATATTGCTACCATTACCAAACCTTTCAGATACATCAAGGAAACAACACTGAAAATAGAGGGAATTTTAAAGCCAGTGAGATAAATCTTTGCTCCTAAACAGATGTTACACAATCTTTAAAATATATGCAGCTCAAGATGTCAGTTTCTAAGGTCTTATTTCAGCAAGTATTATAGTTAAGAAAATTAACACAACCTCACCAAATACAAGCTGAATCAGCCTGCAGGATTCATGGATTTTAAAGTAAGTAAAGACAGCTATGACTATCCAGTTTGATTTGTATTGCTCAGGCCAAAGAATTTCATCCAATAAATCCTGCCATCAAATGAATTATTGCTTCCTTCCATGTAAGCAGTCCTTAGATCCAGTAAGTTGTGGCTGAATTATAGCATATCTTTCAGGAGGGCATCCAGCTTCCTTCCATCCTGTAATGCTTACGAGGCTAGGCATGAAGCCCAATAAGCCATCTTCTTTTCAATTTCATAGTGCTAGAACTTAATCCAGCTATGATGTGAAGGTAAACTTATGTTGTTGTGACGTACTACTCCCATACAACACTGCCCTTACTCTGTGCCAGAGTTCTACCTTTACTCAATGAGATAAGTATTTCTTCAGAAATGATGACTAGGGTGCCGGGAAGAAATCAGTCAACAAGATGATTGCTACCTATAAAAGGAGTACTTCCCATTTGGATCTTTTCCCAATTTGTTTTGCAAACTTGGCGGAACTTAAAAAGTGAAGCAGAGACTGGAAGGAGAAGTGAAAAAGACAAAATTACAAAGGGCAAGAATGTGAAAATATCTCAGATTTATCTTGTGCATCTCACTGGAAATTTTTGAAAATAATACCCTGAACTTCAGGAGTGTTACCTACAGTCTCCTTATACTGTCAGCAGTGAGTTATACATTTCTGGAGGACAAATATCAAACAGGCTCTGAATCTTCTCTGAGTGCCTCTTTATATCTGCAAACATCCAGCAATATATATATAGCACGTATATTCCTTACCTAGATACTGGTTTTGTGGGGTAAATTTGAACATTAATCATAATTATATCTAGATGAATGTAAGCTGAAAATGGTCCTATATATTCTACTGGCAGGCATCTGAAATCATCTTGCAGCTTAATTTGTGTTTACATCATTACAAAATAAAATATTTTTAATAAGCAGAATCCCAACAACTTCGTGAAGGAGGAGACATTTTTGTGGCTGTAGGTGTTTGCCGTTGGTGACATAAGCAAATAAAAGATGTCCCAGCTGCAAACCATTCTCCTGCCTGATTCAAGATTTTAATTTGAAAATGGCTATTTTTAGGTTAGAGCTCATTTGAGGTTGTTCTCTGTCCCCAGCATGTAGCTGATTGCTGATAACCCGTTTGGGGGAGTGGGGGTGAACTAGTGCAATCTGCAAACATTACGAATCAGATTGACTGAAAAGCAGAGCAGAGCTGCAGAGACCTTTCTGAGATTCAAGTCTGATCTCTGATACTCCACCTTCTCTTAAAGATCCACTCTTTAGTTACAAGTGACACTTCTTTCACATTTTAAATAGCTGGCAGAAAATAAAAAGGAAAAGACCCTAAAATGCTTTTGCCAGACTAGCCAATGCATTTAAGATTAAGCTGAACGTTTCTATACATCTATGACCTTTAAAATCTGTTAGGAAGGTGAGACGTTAGGATTTAGTCCTGGCCAGGTGATTGATGTTTTTTTTCAGCTGTAAAGCAAAGCTATAGTCTGTAGTCTAAAGCCTATTTATAATCCTCTTTAACAGCACTTGGTATAAAGATACAACTCATTTCTTTGTGAAAATAGCCTGGCTCTGCAATAGTATGATATATTTAAAGAAAAACAAAGTAAGGACCTGGAGCTTGCTTACGAGATATATATTAAAGAACTGTCAATAATTGCTCTGCATTTGAAGGAATTTTGTTAATATGGAAACCTGATAGCACTCCTGCAAGATAAGTGTCAATAGGGTATTTCATTCATCCACTTACCTTCTGAAACAAATAGGCAATGACAATAAACAGGAACTGAAGCTGTTTTCGTGTGCGGCCTTTGTTTCTCAGGCGGCTCCCAAGGACGTGTCACTTCATACCACTTGCAAGTAAGTGCCAGGGCACAAAGAGCAGTCCGAGGGTCAATTGCCTATTGACAGTAATGCTTAATGCGGCCCCATTCACTCTTCTTAACCTGGTACGCTCTACTGATCCATTCCTCACGTGCTCAAGGAAAGATATACATCCAGATGTACATGTGCATGACATTTGACGAGGTTTTACCATACCACTTTTCTTTCCTGTCAGGAGAAGGAAGGTTTTTTGCATTCATTGAAGTACAGAAATGGCCCAAATTCAACAGCTTGGCACCTCAATGTCAAGTGGAAGTCAGAGCTGATTGTCCTGTAGTTCTAACTTCCCATCACAATGATCCTGCTGTCTGCTTTTTGTTACCTCTCATTATCCCACACTGGATTGCAAATCTCACAGTAAAGCACTAATAAGTTCAGGCCATGTTCTTACATGGAACATTTTATACCAGTCATCAGACATTTGCCTTGCTTCTGGGAGGCCAGGCTGATTTTTATTTCTCCTTCATTGTAATTTTTTTAAAAATATGCAAGGCTGCAAATAACACACCAGAAAATGCAGCAAAAATGACAGGCAAAATCTATCTGTTTTACTTAAAAGGATCTAGGCTAAAATCCATCCTGATCCACTTTCAGTTACTGACACACAGAGCATGTATCACCCTCTACAGGCTGGGTAAGTATTAAGGGCACATTATGCACTCAGGTTTCAATCCTGTCACCACTGAAACTGCTCGATTTCAGACTTAAAGCTGCAGTAAAATGATAAGGAAACACATCCCTGATGCCTCTGTGCAACTTCTTTTTGAGTTTTCCAGTGAAGGAAAAGGTGGGAACGCTGCCTGAGTTATTGCAGGCTGATCCTCCTGTGAATTCATTCAGTTCCTCCCTGCCAGTCAATCCAGATGGATGTGTTCCCGGCTGCTATCTTCTTTCACCACCCTTTTGTCTTACAAGGTGAAGAATGTGCACGTCACTGCTGGCACTCAGACTGATGGGCCTGTCTGCTCCCTCCAGAGCAGAAACATTTACCCTTGATCTTTACCCCAGGGAAACGTTCCTTGCATTCTGCAGCTACCAGTCTCTATCACTATTTGCATGCCTTTTTAAATATTCAGTAACTAGAAGAGTTAGTCATGAGATTTTACTCAGGGGGATCTTAACATGAAATAGATGCTGTTGAATTTAACAGTGTCATCTTCCTTTTGCAACAAAACAGCATGTTTGTACAACAATAAAGTAAAACATTCCCTGCAATCACAGACAAGGAGCTTTCTAGACTACGAATGTCCCACTAACCAGAGGTAAATGAACTAAACAAATTTAAAAACACATAAAGGTTCAGGCTCTGAAATGGAGTCTCAGTTGAGCACCTATCTGTCTAAATACCACCGGGACTAAGTACAGTGCATACTCTGAAAAAAGTTAACCAAATATACATTTGAAAAGGGTCAAAAGACAAATTAAGGACTACGTGATCAAACCTGGGGTTTACGTCAGTAAGAAGAAGGAAATATTAACCAAACACTGAATCAACATAGTGGAAGGAAAGTCTCATTTTATTCTGCATAGTCAGTTTGGAATTTCCGACCATCTCTGAAAGCATCGCTGGAGGAAAACTGTGTATATTTCTTTTACCTGAAACTGATACAGGATCATTTGCTGTTACATCTTGATGTGAAAATGTTAACTGTTAGTGCTGCATCTCTCCAGGAAAGAAGCAAAAATGAAAAAAAAATCTCAAGTAGCAGGTAAACATCCCTGCTACTAAATCTTTCTCTGCATGTCCAGCCTTTCTATTTTGGTTCTTTGCTGAAAGGGAGTGCAGGACCATACCTAAGAAACATGACTGTCAGCATTCATTAAGACCAACTCTTAATCTCAGTTGACAACATCAATGTCAGAATTGTAGCTGGGAGCTGGCAGCATTTCAATAGAGGATTCTTCGGAGCTCTTACACACTACTTCAATAAATAATCCTACCGGGAAATATGGAGAAGAGCATTTAAAATTATTTTAGCTGGCACGTCACTACAAGGTTGAACCATCGTGTAGTGATGTGCCCACTGCCTAATTCCACTGTGAAATGTTGAAATACAGCTTTTAGCTCCACGGAAGCATGTAGGCCTCTATTTACATGCAAATTGATGCTATTCATGTGTGAACTACAGCAGGTACTGACTCTGCCAGATGGAATAATTTGGGGATGGGCCCATTCTCTTTTGCTGAGGGCTGCATGTATTCACACATGCTGCAGATAATTGTTGGAGTTTCTATGTCACCAGAAGTCCCAATTAAATAACTATTTAAATAATTTACTTTTTTTCAAGCGAAACATGGTCATGTATGTGTTTACATAGACTAAAAATAATGATGATGATGATCACGCTTGTGATATCAGTATTGGTAATAACATCGTTAGCAATAAGGGAGAAGCAGGTGGTTCAGGGCAGAGTGTCAGGAAACCTGGACGTGTTGCTGCCCAGTGATTTTGGACATGCCATTTCATCTTGTCTCTTTTTTCTCTTTGTTATCATCCGTAAACTATTCATGGAAGGTATAATACTTTATTCAGTTTCCTGATTTGAAGTAGGCAAAAACATCACTGTAGCAGACTTTCACATGCATTCCACTGCGTTAGCCCCCACTTGACCTTCACCAGCTGTGAGGGTCACTTGATTCTAATCAATGGCAGCCCCTTTCCACAGAATTAGGATGATATTGCAGCACAGTAGGTGGCTAAACTGACTGATGGAAACAGGCCTGGTTTGGCCGATAGTGCTTTATTTGAAGCACTGATATGCTTAATATTTGTTCAATTATCATCAGCAGAGAAATCAGGATATCAGTGTGTGAACCTCCTCAACATGTGGTGGCCAATCTAATATAAGGCAGCAACAAACACAAGACTTGAGAGGAATCAAACAACAGAATCAGCTGATCTATTTACAATTGGAAGCTACAAAGGGTTTTTTAGCCAGTGATTTCCCTTCTCTTGAAGCTGGAGAGGCAGAGACAGATTTTGACAGTTGCACAAAGAAAAGGATTTAATCAAACTGAAGAAAATGAGATGAATTTTGCATAACAAAAGAAAGGAGGAAAATACACCTATCTTGCCTATCTCGCAAAATAGGCTGGGACAGGATAGGAGGGGCTCTCCTTGAAACCTGTTTCTATAGCATGTACTTCAAGTGATACAACAGGGGAGCAGCCTTGCTGCTGCCAACCTGCTCCGTTAGCACTGAATCTGCATCCCGAGGTGTTATCATCTGGGCAGTCCTCTGACGGGTCTGGTCCTCCGCAGACTGCATCCAGCCTCTGCCTGGCTAACAGCCTCGGAGTGGCCCTCCAGGAGACACCTTCCTGATTTTGCCCAAAACAACCTGCTTCTGCAATAAATATCTCAAGTGTTACTACAGAAAGCAGTGAGAAAGGAGTATAGCAAGTGAAGAAAATCAGCTGCACGTTCAAAAAATCTGTAAATGGAAATGACTGAAAAGATCATAAACAAAAAAAACAAGTAAAAAGCCCCACACCAGAAAACCTCTAAACTCAGGCTAAGTATGTAGCCATTAGGAAGGTCAGCAGAGCCCTTTACTTTTCCAGTTTCTCGTATTCCAGAGCCATTTCACAAGCATTTGGCATCACTGCTCCCATCCCCTGGAACACTCCCAAATGCCTTTACATTTCAGGGTCTCTAGGGCTAGCGGATGGGTTTGCTTCACCTGTAAACGTTGGCTAGAACTGCAAAACATAGACTTACTATGAAATCATTACAGTGGGAAATACAGCATCATCTTCCAACCATGGCAAAAATCTGTTTACTGTAATCCCTAATTCACAGGAGGAAAGTCAAAGATATTTCTCCCGAAATATAATTTCTAAAAGGCCATTTAAATATAAGATCAGACAATCATATATTCCTGCAGAACAGAAAAGAAAAACCTAACATGTGAGCATCATGGGTAAAATGGTACACATTCAGATACTAATGCCTGAACCTTTTTTTCTTTAACAAAGAGGAAAAAACACCAGGAAATAGTCCATCCTGGACTTTTTACTTTCCCCATGTGTTTGATTCTAGGACATTAGTTTTGGTTTAATTTTTAAATCTAGTCTGTCAATACTATGGGATAATAATAATTAGATCAGAAAGTGGAACAAAGGCCACTATCATGAAATTGATAACCATATCTGTGCATGCTTATCTCTTCAGCTGGTATGCATGTGTCCATGAACAGAAAGGCTTGATTTGCTTGCCCAGCTCACCAAGAGTTAATCAGCATACACAGACCTGACTGATATGTGATACATTGAAAAAAGCCCTAACAGAGGAAAAACAATGAAAAGCTATTCTGTGCCACACACTTCCACAGACACTAATAACTACTGCACTAGGTTAGATGAAAAGACCATCTAGTTTTGTACTTAGTCTCTGAGAGTGACCAAGGAGTACAATAAATGGGAATGTACAGGGAAATGGTTTCCCTGCTGTGCTTGACAATTCAGCCTCTGTGACAAAAGATTTGAACACAGGCTTGCTTTTACTAGCCACTTAGTTTAAGCTTGTCCTTAAACAGATTAATCACATTTTGAATCTATGTTTAATTTTGTCTTCTACAAATCCTGTAGCAATGAGTTCCACAAGTTAATTACACGGTTTGTGAAAAAGAACTTCCTCTTCTTTCTGTTAAATGTACTCACCAGTAAGATCGCTGGTTATGTTCTTGTACACCAATCTTGAAAAACAGTAAAATAATAATTCCTCATGTTTTTCCCTTATATTGTTTATGATTTTATAAACTTCCATCACATGCATGTCCTTTCATTATTTTTCCAAGCCGAAGACTTCAAGTCTGTGTGATCTTTCCTCCTATTTTGAACATTCTTGTTGCCTTTCTCCTGTTTTAATCTTCTCCCCTGAGCAATTCTTTGTAATTCTCAGTACTAAATTTTATCTGCTATTTTATTTGTTCTGTGAGTTTAAGGTCTAAGCTTTTCAGTTTTCAGTTTGACTATCCTGGTAATTTTCTTATTGCCACTACACATGAACCTTCTCTCCAGGATCTCTGATAATACGTTGATTAGTACAAATCCCAGCTCAAAACCTTGGAGTACCTCCCTTCAATGAAAAAGCTGTCCATGTATTCTTACCCTTTATTTCTTATCTTTTAACCAGTTTTTAATACATGAGAGGACCTTTCCTCTTATGCTTTGACAGCTTGGTTTCCGTGAGAATGTCTCATGAGAAACCCTGTCAGAAGTGCTGAATGGAAACCACTTGTATGAAATGTTTCCTATCAGGAATTAGAATATTCATTCAGGATCAGCAATCTATGGAAAGGACTATTTGATTTCTGGAGAAAGCGAAAAGGAATTGTAAATCACTTATAGGATGTTTTCTGACATTCTATGTCAAAGTAGATGCTGCAGATGACATTAAAATACCATCATTTCAGTAGCTTATCTAATGGTTCAGTAATATCTAATGAATAATGAAACTGATAATTTTCTCTAAATTCTATATAATCCCACTTTCACTTCCTTTTTTTAAAACTGAAAACTGAAATAAAACCAGGGATGACTTGAAATTAACCAGAATAAGCTGAATTTGCTTTCAAGCCCCTTTGTGTGAGGCTGAAGGAAAATGCCTGACCTCACAAGAGCCAATGTTCCGTGCTGGAGCCCCTTGGCAGCTCCCGTCAGTCCTGGCTCAGAACGCAAGGCCTGCTCAAGGTACAAGCAAGGCAGACTGGAAGAAGCGGCAGTTCTGGAAGAGACTCTCGCCTCTGCTCCACTCTCTAACAGCAGATCAGTCTGAACTGCTCTGGCAGACGCTGCATTGCCATCAAGCATGTGTAGCATGTATGGTTTCGGGTAGAGGCCACCTGCCCTGCCAGTTCTGGCAGTCACCTCTTGCAGCTCCATCCTGGCACCAACAGCCACAAAAAGTCCCACTCTAGCAGTCTCCTCAGCTTGGCACCTTTCCTTTGCAAAAGCCTAGGAAATACTTCAAATACAGAGTGCTCTGCTTCCTTTAAAACCCAGTAAGGAGAGAGCAGAAAAATGCAAAAACTGTAAAGTAGATGGGAATTGAGGACCCCTTTCCACTATTCTCTTCCAGTCAGAGCCATTCTGAAGACCTCTTTCCTCCAACTTTTCTCTGTCATAAAACCCCTAAGCCTCACTACCGACATTCTCAGTTCTTTTACTTCTTACCTGCCGTATCCTTAGGGACTGCTGGCAGTTCTCCTCCCCCAGCAGAACCCACTCTGACATCCCTCTGAAACTCAATTTTTCCCACTGCTGAGAAGCTGTAGAGAAGCAAAGAGTAAATTGAAATTTATACTGCTGACACTGAGGAGGTCCCTGTCTGTTTGAAATACGGGTTATTGTAGTAATTTAGAGAGCTAAGCAAAGTGAGCAGAGAATCTGTGTGAGCAGGCTTTCACATTCTATTTCCCTCTGGTCATGGCATTGAGGGAAATAATTTACCAAGGAAATGATCTCACAAAGACATAACATAAGAATTAGTAATGTCTAAAGTAAAATAAAGTCTTTGTATGCTATATTTTCCTATAATTTCCTAAAAAGAAACATTTTTTATCTTGAAAAATCCAAGTTAGCTTTTATTTTATTTTATAATCTTGTGTTACTTTCTGATGAATAATCACATGGAGATAAAATCCAGATTCATGTGTACCAGGCATTTAAGGATATAAAATATCAGAGGCATATTGTTAATTCCCCAAGCCATACATTGCAAACCTAAAAATACCAGCACTAAGATTACACTTAGAGGATATCTGCAAATACTAAGGACAGTAAAGGTCATTAAATAAACTTAACACTTCCCTGTACTTCAAGTAGAAGAGTTTGAATTCCTGCTGTAGGTGTCAAGCCCGCTCAGTTTATACTCTCTAGTTATGACTGATTTCATATGGGAAGTTATTGTTATAACAGAGAAGTTCCCTACAAGGTATACACTGAGCTAGACAACAATTTTAGAATCAAAGCTAAAACTGGAAATTTAAAAAGGTAAAAAAAACTCATGAAAATAATCTAGAAACAGTTAATGCGAGAGAACTACTGCTCCTTAACAAAATGGAGAAAGATAATCTTAGAATAATTTATCAGAACATTGTTGAAATTTTTCTTTTCTTAGGTGTTTTGTGTTGGCAGGGAGCCATTTACTCCTGGACTGCAATTGAAGAGAACATTTGCCTCCTCGGTTTTCAACTCTAATATCTCATAGCACAAGCAGAGCTTTTGTTATGCATCAGCAGCTGCCAATATTTTAATGAAAGGCTCCAACAAAAATGGTTGTCCTTTGCTTTTGATTTATTTCAGCTGGCAGCTCTTCAGAGTTTCACTCCCCAGTTCAAACCCAGACCACTGCAGCTTCTATACACAGTCCTCCTGGATCTCCCAGTATTCTCCCATTACAAACTGATTGACTACACTGTCAGAACCTCTCAATAAACTTTCCAGTTTCATTTAGTCTGCAAGACTTTTGTTTTCAGCAAAGCAAATTCCCAGTTCTACCCTCATCTCCTATTAAACTGGAAAGAATATTATCCATCAGATATGTCCTGCTGAATCTGGGCGTTTCGAAGTCCCTTCATTCTACAGTCTGCATTTGTTTCTCAATAAGTAAGGCCTTTCTTTGCTTATTAGTTTATTTAAGGTTTTAATTTTTCATTCTTGTTTTTTTTTGTGTGTGTGTTTTGTTTTTTTTAATTCTTGTATGAGTGTGTATTTCACTAACACTCCATCTTGGATACTGTGATAGGTAGAGGCAAAATGTCAGGCACCTAAGTAATCCTGTGCTTAAGACTCATAAATCTGCAGAAGTTAAATACATGTCTAAATGCTCTCTTGAACTCTTTCTGACAAAAAGATTTGTGAGTCTTTTGCACTGGACTTTGCTGATGTATCTATTTTATACCATTGGTAACAACAGCACTTAACCAGCTTCCTTTCTGGTGTGGTATTCCTGGGAACTTTCAGTAAATCAGTTGCAATTGGGGAAAAAAACCCTTGAAAGATAATTCAATTCATTTGACCAACAAGAATAAAACCAGGCTGATTGCAAAACATAGTTTAGATAAATAGTGGAAACACTATGAATTGCATTCCTATTCATGACACAGATTTTAAAAGCACAGCATTTGCTCAGATTAGAAGAAGTCCTGGAAAGATTATATTATTTTACCCATTTCTACTAGCTTTCACAATTTATCTTGCAGTGATGGTTCTGTGGAGATATAACACTGCTTGGCTTTCTAAATAGTGTCACTTTCTTCTGTTTCTGTCAAGTTTTAATGTCAACTAGCACAAGGAAATGTTAACCTCTCCTGTGTTCTCTCTTTCAGTGTGATTTCTAATACATCTGACACAATCCCTTGCAAGTCCTTATTTCTCTGTAATTACATTAACATGATGATGTGCCTTCATCTGAGACTTCATCAGGATTTAATCTTGTAAAGAAAAAAACTCCTAGATCATTGAAGTACCTTTTCCTTATGAAACCATCTTCAAAGACTTAACCTCAATGTTTCTAGAGATCTGTCAGCTTAGAAGTAACACCTGACGCCATCAAATTATTGCCATTATCACATCCAGGGCAATCACTCCTCCCTCCCCTGCCATCCCAAGGTTTTCGGAAAACAAAAAGTAGCGTTTCTTTCAACTTTGAAAGTTGTTAGCCATGAGTGTGACTTAGATTTACTGAATTATTCTACTGTAGTGTCCCGGGAAGACTTGGCAGAGATTGATTCCAGCCACACTGAGGATGACACATAACAAACTCCTTCGCAAATGCTTATTCACCCATCAGATTATATAACGTTGACCCTGGAATCGCTGAGAACTAAAAGGAGTAAAAAGAGAGTTGGATGTGTTTTATCTAGGATGCCAGGTCATTAAGACTATTCTGGTAAGATATAAGAGAATGGTATGTTGCAGACTTTCTACCTCAGGCTATGAACTTGTCATCTTACAAGTGAAGTGAAGCCAGTCTGCTTAACTGCCTGAACAATAAATAGAACCTCTTTCCTAGCACATAATAAAAGCAATGGACAACTTCTATTTCACTTTTTTGTCTTCATTCTCTCTTCTAAAAGTGCCCTGAGCTCTGCTGGAGTGCTTGTTTAAGAGTGTTCACTGTTGATACTTGTAAGTAATTAGCCATGGTAATTGCACTATTTTTTATGCCATGAATGTCATTATATGTTTACAAATACAACGTCATAACTTCATGAAGTAGTGGCAAGTGGCTTATTTTTGCAACCTGAAACAATGCTTAAAATAGGAAAGAAGAAAAACTGTATTTTTTTCCTAAAAATTTCCCACAGCATGTCATTAAGTAAACTGGAATGTGAGCAAACACAGGATCTAGGTCGTTGCCATAGACCTAAAACATTTCTCTGATGACACAGTCTAATGCTAAATATGCATTTGATTAGATGCTCCATTTTTAGATGGTTTCTTCCCTATAGCAGAAACCTGCCTATTGCACAGGGAGCAGAACAGAGGAAATACAGCAAGCATCCAGTTTTGATTCTGTTATTATAAAGGTGGCTTCAGACTGTACCACTGAAAAAGTGTTCTACAGCTACACAAAAACTGTATTTAGGGTTTATTAAAAGTCCTACATTGGTGAAGGACAGGTATTACACTGACGACTTTCTCTCTCTCTCTCTTGATATGCACAGAATTTAAGGCGGCTGGACCAATGTGATCTCCTGTATCTTGCAGGACATTAATTTCAGTTACCTCTAGGTTCAGTCCAATATCCTGGTCTAGACTAAGGCATTTTGATCCTCGACAGACAAACCCATGGCAGCTCCAGGCAGCCAGTGGAAAAGCCTGATGGTATGCCACACTATGCAAGGCATGGTTCACACAATAGTGCTGACTGAATATGACCCAAAAGATTTGTTTATATTGGCCCATTTCCTATGGCAATATACTAAAGCCACATGTTGAGGCAACTGTATGTCATGACCCTTCCATCCTCCTCTGACTGCTGCTTTGCAGTTGCCTCAATGTTGCAGTAATAACAAGTTGCCTTTCTTGCCAGAGAGTTAAAACTTCATTCCTGGCCATTGCGTCACACCAGTCATGAGGTTTCTTTACAGAAAACACACATTAAAGGCTAATATATGATCTTTGGTGCTCCCGTCTTCTGAGGAATATGTTTTCCTTCCTATAAACGGCTTCACATTGACCTTAATATAAACATGGCTTGTCTTCAGTGTCCTGAAACAGTCCATACATTCAGCTGTAGTCCTCTTTTTCTTAGGTCTTTAGGCTTGGGGGGTTGGCAGAATTTGCATCTTCAGTTATTGCAAGAAAATAATGTTTACAAACGAGGAAGATAATCAGGCCCCTTTAAAAATCAGGTTTATGGGAACTAATCTAAATGTGAAGTTAACTCATTTTTAAAGCTGCAGCTTAAACTGTCATTAAAGCAAAAAAATTAAAGGCCTTTAGAGACATGGGAACATTAAGAGGAAGGAACTGAGACATCAGGTTACAGATAGAGTTGTTTCCTGCCCAGCAAACAAGTACTAGAGCTAACCACTTCATCTTCCATCCCACATAAACAAGTAGTTGATGATACAATAAACGGAGCAAAAGTGAATCTCAATACTGCGAATGGTTTTATGCCAAAGCGCAACAAAAATCAGGCTCTGAGGTTGTAGAAGCTCTTTACAAACAGGCAAGCTAAGACTGCAATATTACACAAGATCATTTAAAGTCTCTAAAAACCTTTAAAATTTCTCTCACTCTTTCACTGGCACTTTAATAAGGCAATTCCCAATATTTGACTTGTGAAATAGCCTGGAATATAACAGTTGTATCAGCAGCCTGTAGTGAGGCTGTTCCTTAGTGGTCCTCTGTGAACATTTTAAACACCCTTTGTAACATGATAAAAGCCATACCTTTTTCAAGGCTTATTTGTGCAGAGGGAGTAGTTAAAAGTTTTGATTATTGGGACTGCAGATGGTGGGGCTGATTCTGGGAGTAGGAGTCTATTCTCCCAGTCCCCAGCATCTGGAGACCACTGGCTACACTGGCACCCATTTTTTCTGAACTAAGTCCTTTTCATCTGAAAACAAATCTGCCACTCGCATTGTTCATTTCAGTAATCCAGCTCTGTGTCACATCAGCTTTGTCCCCATCTTTAAATGTATTCATGCCATCTGTCTCACGGTCTCAACTGGTAAAACAATTGCATCGTGGGTTACGTACAATCAATTCCCAATTGTTCTGAACAGCTTGAGATGTCTCATGTCTTACTCAGTGGCTTGTGGAAGAGTCTGATAAATGATTTTTTATAGGAAGATGATCGGTTTAGGATTCCCTTTACTGACATTTCAGATGCCAAGAAGTTCAGATTTTAGCTTTATATCTTTGCACTTTTTCCCCATACGGTTTTGATTCCTCTTGCAAAGAAATATGTCTCTATCCATATGTCTCTTATCTTGAGCTTTCAGTGTCATCTTTAATTAGAAATTGAAAATCAGTTGGTTTGATTTATATCACTATTTGTCATTGCTGCTATTGTCTTTCAGGCAATCATATTCAGATGTTAATGTCAAATTAAAATTATTCTTTGTAGGGTCATAAATATGAAATATGCAATTAAAACGTTCCCATTAAGAAATAACAGAGTGTATGACAGACTCTCGTTCACGATGCTTCAGCAGCACACCCAGTCAGTGCTGTCCTTGTAAGACAGTGTTGTGAATCTCTTTCACTCAGACCTACCACAGCAAAAAACTAGATTAAATCTGTGGCTGCAGGTGTGACACAGTTCAAATTCAGACACCAGGGGAGTTAAATTTGCTTTCAGCTCTTGTGATCGTGATGAAATTGTCAAAGTGAATGATGATGCATCATCCAAATGGAGAATGTAGGTGGTCCTCGCTGAAAGCTGTATATCAGGAGCAATTGGGCCCCCTTACATCCGTAGGAACAGAACCCAGGGGGAGCAAAGCTGTGGTCTCTGGCAGGGTACAGCTGCTCCCTTCTGGGTATGAAAGGCTAACCATACGCAGAGAGAAAAATAAAGAACATGGAAAAGTACAGGCCTGAACAGGCAGGTCAGCCGTTGCCACATAGATTTGTAAGAAAAATCACTCTCACTCCAATTCTATTTTTGAAAATACATCACATTCCTAATTATTTTTTTGGACTTGAAAAACATTCAGCTTCCTCATGAGATAACTCCATGCTAACTTGTGGGTTCTAGTGACAATAGGTAGGTCCTTGCCTTCAAGCCTCTGGAAAAAGCTGGGTTTTGTCTTTTTCGTTAAATGAAAGGAGCCTGAACAAATGTATAACTTCATTTTCGTGGGTCCTTTTTCATCTTGAGTCTATAACCAGCATTTCTCTTTCATAAGGAACCCTCTACAGTAACTTAGCTGACCCTTTTGTTCTGTTACACATGAGCACAGTAGTGTGAGAATTTCCAGCATTCCCTCATTACCTTACCCAGAGGTGGTAACAGGGCCTCAGATAATCCATAAATAGTGCTAAGAGCTGCGTGTGAAGAGCTGTACACAAAAGAAGCCTTTTACAATGAAGCATAAAACAAGGTATTTGATTTATCCTGCAAATCACAGGAACAAATGCTGCATACTCCTGCATGCTAGCTACTGACACGCTGTCTTCAAACTAGTTATTCAAGCTAGTTATTTTCACATTCTCAGAGATCAGTTCTGTCATTATGAACAACTGCAGCCATCTGGATGTTCAGAGCTGTCCCGAAGCAGAGAGTATACCCCTCTTCCCTGCAGCCCCTCACACATGGCAGTGGCAGGGAAAAGGGAACCTAAAGGTTCCTGGAGGAATATGAGAAAACAAGAATTTGATAGGACTGATAGTATGAAGGATAGACTGGTCCTTTTAAGTAAGGGAGCAGGTAAAATACTCATTTTAGCAAACTTCTAGAATTTTCTCAAATGCAGTGGAAAGGACACAAGCTCAAGTACAAACTGCCCTACTGGCTCCTCCATCTGTGATCAACAGTGTCTGGAAAGATTATAAATGCCTTCCAGAAATGGCCAGGCTTCTGTTCTACAGGTATTTTATCTCTGTGTAACATTTTTGATCATTCAAATCAGTTTAAAATGGAATTTCTTCTGCTCTCAGCCGTTCTATGAAACTGTTTTTGTGACAAGGTGATAGTTATCTTGGAAATTGTTTTACCACCTGAGATGCTTCAGCTCTGTGCAGGGTTATGGGAACATTGACCATAAAATAATAATATCTGAAGCACTGTTTCTGGATACTGACCTGAGTAAATTCAGTCACATTTTTGGAAGGCACCCAAGTGGTTCCGGCCTCCATATTTTCTTCCCTTCTACTAGGTAAACTGAGAATAAATCAGAGTCTTTTATTGTGATACAAAAGAAACCACCTGTTACACCGGGCTTCATGGGTCAGTGCTTTGATGTCTGTGCCAGTGTAAATCTGAGCTAAAACGTATTTTCTGACTACACAGGGAGAACAGTAAAGAATGCGAAAGTAGCTCAGAGGATAAGTAGACTAAAACATGAATAATTGAGATAGGTTTTCAGTAGACATTGCATTCTTCTTCATGAATAAAATGGGTATGGTCTTCATGTTGCTTCCGTCATAGTCAATGGCAACACCGCCTTGTCTGTACAGGGAAGAATGGGACCACACAGATTATCACCTACAGTGCACTTGCAAATTTCTGCTTGAACAGACAGTGTAAATACAGCATTTTATATATTTCTGGAGCACTATTTCCCATGTAATATACTGACTGAGTAAGAGGGAGATATGGTAAAAAGATTGGAGGACTATGTTCAGGAGTTTGTCTAGCAAGACTTAAGAGGGTTCAGTGAGATTGAGGAGTCATAAAGTTTATTGAGAAGCAAATTAAAATGCAAAATATGAGGGAGTCATACTTCAATGTCACTACAAGAAGTCCAGTGAATATCAATCTAAATTAATTTTGGCCTCTTTAATCAATCATCTCTTTATGAAATACAAATAAAGCCACATCAGTATGACATGTTATTAAGGAAGAAAAGAGATGTGCCCTAAACTTCTGGTGACAATTTACATAAATGTCATTTGAGGCAGCAAGGTTAGACCTCAGGGAGAGCATTATAATATTCTAAAGAGCATCAGCAACTTTGCAGTATACAGACAAAGAAACAAAGAGGATTGGTGCCCAGGAACCAGAGGGTGCTGGTGGAGATAGAGAGAAAACAGTTAATTTGGCATCTCTGTAAATCTTAGAGAGTTTTTGTTGCGTAAAGGGAATGTAAAGAAGTCACCAAAAGAAAATGGCCTGAAAGAAGAATATCTAGTGCCATCTTTTTAAAAGAACTACGATCCTTAACTCATCCCGAAATAATCTGTTTTAGTAAAAGATCTGTGTAACTAAGGCACTTGGTTATTGTAGTTATTATATTATACTATTACTGTTACAGTATTTGTATTCCTGTAATTCCCAAGTCACCAGATGAAAGTGGGACCCTGTTATGCCACACATCTGCTGCAGACGAAAGTCATGTGGGGAATTTTATATTCTAAAGAGTGGAGAAATGGAATGTTCACAGGAATATATTGAACATGGCTGGTTAAACTATGATTAAATCTTGGGAAACGCCATTCATAGCCAGTGCCCTAGTCAGTACACAACCCAGCTCTTGCACCCTATATGCCTCTCATATGCACCATGGGTATTTTTAACAAAAAGGTCATTGGATCACACTGAAATCTCAGTCGTAGCCAATTTCTCTCATCAGGTCTCTAATGTGTGTTTTGCTTTCCTTCCCTCCAGCCTGTTTATCATTTATTCCCATTCTCCTATATCAAAAATGAACAAAGACACTTTCTAAAGGCCATTTCACAGCTTCAGGGAGCTGTATTCAGGAGAGTAATGTGTGATCTAAGGCAAGCTGAGGAGCATTATTTTCCTATCACCACCCCACAGATGATGGGGAGTGACAGATTACATGTCAGTCACAGCACACTAGGCAAAGGGCCAGTCTGCCAATAGTTCTGTCCTTTCTGGCTCCAGCCAAGCATTGTTGAGAATGAAGGAATGGTTTATAAATAGCTCACACTGAAGTCAGTCTATCATAGAGGCTGCAGATCAGCCTGGTCTTTATTCAGGCTGTTCAAGATGATGTCTGTATGCTCAGGTACACGCAGGTGTTGCATACACAGCCTGTAAGGATCATGTCCCAGAGCTATTCCCTTCCTAGCTGTCACCTTTCTTTGCAAGAAAAATAAAACCTACTGTGAGCTCATTTAACTTCACTCCCTTCACTCCTTTTTAACTTTCTTCTCATTTGATAGATTCCACATTAATTTGTACTTTCTTAGAAAGACTTAAAAAAAAGATAATTTCAAGTATCCATCTTTTCCCTGAAAAACTGACAGTGAAAAAAGAACAATATCTTATTAGCAATCATGTTAACAGATCTCTCACAGGAAGTGTAATATGGAGAATAGGTATTCAGTAACAGAAGTGAGCAAAACCTTCTGCCAAAACTGGAATGAATCAGTCTGGAGGCATTGCAAATGAGTCATTATTCTCCAACCCTTCCCTGAATGTTGATACACAATAACTATATGGATTTTCAAGACTTTCTGCTTATACTATGAAATCAAATCTATCTGAATCAACATATGAGTGTCCTCAGTCTGCTGAGAAAATTTCTTAGCAGTCCTAGAGGCAGAGTGGGCACATGATATTTTATGCAGTCTTCCTACTCCTTCACCTATGGGCAGATCCCAGAAGACACCCACCTGCCCTGGATTTTGTGATGCCCCAGCCTCTCTGTCCTATAATTGAACACAGCTACCAGAAAGTGTCTCCTTTCCCAAGTCAGTGACAGGAAAGACTGGTATGGAGTCAGCTGCAACAAACTTGCAGCAGCATTCCCTGTCCTATATGATTCCTGAATTGCTGTGGCATGGTGGCTTTACATAAAGGGCCTTGAAGAGGTACTGACTTTCTAATGTATACCTGCACCTGGTTTATTTTTAAATAATCTCTCTGAAATTAACTTTCTGCATTATCCACTAAACTTGCTCTTGGTGCTGCCAATAGGAGGGAAGATGAATAAGGCTATTTGTTTCAGAAGAGGAGTCCTAAGCTACAATAAAATTTTGTTGCCAAAAGCAAAAACAGAACAGATTGGAACAGAAGCTGTGCCCACAGAAGATTTTTTTAAAATTATCATTAAATATCATTTATCCTGTTTTAATTTTATGCATAGAATATTATTTCTCCTGATATATTGACCAAGAATAAAAACCGACAAGTTACTCAGTAGCTGAAGGTGTAAGATGAAGACTAATGAATTATACATATGTTTTAGACATACCTTAAATCAAGACAGTATGGGTCTAAATAGGGACTCACACCTACCAAGATCATACCATCTGAAATTTTCAGCAATGTACCTTCTGTCTGTTCTGTATCATTCTCACATGTAAGAACAATGACTGCATCACTAATTGTAAAAAAAGATAATTACACTACAGCTCATCTATGATAGTGTATATATTGTTTGTGGACTTATTCCTTTAGGAGAGGGACGGGGACAAGAAAGAGGAAGATAGACAGACAGACAGATAGACAGAAAGACAGATAGATAAGATACAGCATGCTTGTTCTATCGTCTGCACTCTTATAAATCACTGAGACAGACACCACTTTTTGCCAACATAAGGGTATGCATTCAAACTAGGGCCGGTATGTAATGGAGAGGTACATAAAGTAGCTTCCTTACAGGATTAATTTACCCTTTAGAAATACTCTGCACTACAATCAAAGGCTGCTTCTAATATCTGGCACATAGACTTTTATAGCTGGATATCTTAATACTGCAGTACTACTTGCATATTAAATATATTCGGAGTGGAAAATGTATTGGGCTCTCCTTCAGTACTGCAGAATTCATGTTTCTGTGTCTGTGGTCTTTTTCCATTAAATGCGGGTCTGGCTCTGAAAATACTTCCTACCAAAAGTAGTGCATAGACACAAGCAGGACAATTCTCTCGAGTTCACATTGCCTCCATGGTTCCCTGTTTGGAAACGGGTAACGCTGAACTCCTGGCAAGCACCAGAAAGATGGTGACGAGTAGTTCTTTGTGCAACAGCTGAAAATAGATTGGTCTTAAAAGACTAAGTGTTATTCATTGATCATGCCTGTTATTGTCTACATAAATAGAAGCAGCTAATTGCATAAGTCCTCTACTTTGGGAAAATTAGGATCGCGCTGCCAATTTAAGGCCAGATTGCAAAAGGCTGAACAGCAAACTAAAGACGGAGGAATAGGAAAGGCTCTGCTCAAAGCTTGCATGGTACTGTATGAGTTTTGTGGTTGATTGTCTCCTAGAGGGTCTTCAAAGTAATTAAAAGTCTAGGTAAGCTTTCAGTTATGAAGAATCATCCTCAGCTAATGAAAATTGGCATAGTTCATTAACATGAACAGTGAGACACTGATTTACATGGATGAGTATATGGCCTGACAGTTACATTGAAGTCATTGACGGGAAAACCAGAAACTGTGTTAACAAGGATAACTAAGTCTCAGAAATCTAGGCTTGAACTTAATCGGCAGCAGAAGTTTAAACCTTCTGTGCCCTGGCCCTGAGGTGTTTGTATCGTATGTAATACTATTATAATAACCAGTTACAAATAAAATGATTTGATTAGGTTATTTATTGCTCTTGTGGTCATTTTTCTACCACTGCAACCCTAGCCAAGAAGGCACTTATGAAGTTTGGCCACAATCCTTCATTGTGAAGAGTGAAAATTTAATGAAAATTCTACTGTTTTTTTTTACCAATAACCTTATTATTGGTCCATCTCAGACAATAAGCCTGCTGTTTTCCATGAACCTTGACATAAGAAAAATCCTGCAAGTTGTTAAGTACAACTAAAATCACAGCAGGCATTTCTTGCACGAATCCAAAATAATTCTATTTTCCTCTGCTCCTTCATCCCTTCCAGTGGCAGGAGGTCAGGACCTGTCCTATCATCAACTGAAAGCTGCAGAAGATGAACATGGCTTCCAGAAGGAGAGCAAGAAATCAGTGAAGATGGACCTTTGTAGAAATCATTGAGAGTGAGGCATCTCAGCACTTTTGAAAACCTCAACAGGAGCCCAGCAACAGCACTTGGAGGCTAAATACTTCTAAAAATCTCTGTTTAATGTTTTGGACTCCCTTAAACCTACAACATAAAGGACTATATTATCAAAGATTAAAGCAAATATCTTTAGTCTTAGTGCCCTCTGAGTGAAGCTGTTCTTAGAGGAAGCATAAAGAATGGAAAAGAAAAGAAGTAAAAGCTGTATCACTTATCTCTTTAGTGTAGGTATAGCACTGCTAAGCTAATACAAATACTGCTTAGCCAGATCCTGTTTTGATATTCCAGTGTTGCATATAGTTATAAAACAATATCTTTAATATTGAATTCCCTAAATAATTATTCACTGTAAAAGATATTCAGTCCATAGAATTTTTCCTTTCATTTTCAGGTATTGAATTTGGAAATTCTTATTTAGGTAAGATGCTGCAGAAATCCACAGGGCTTACCTGAGTTAAGAACTTAGGAACTGGTCCTGCATATGCACATAAATTGCTTTGGGAACCAAAAGATTGTAATGTAACAAAAAAAGAGTCCATAATGCATGCAGGCTTCAGACAGTTTTTGCAAACATCAAGGAATATGACACCTACCCTTAATATGTTTCTGCTCTGATTATGAATCCCCAACTGCACTGAGTCCATCTTTGCATATGCCAGATGAATCATTTTTCCAACCTGAGCTGTCTGGTATTTCTTCAAGTAGATGAAGAACTTGTTAAAAATGAAATACAGAGTAATGGGTACTTACAATTTAAATGAATCACTGCTTGCAAAATAATTTCTTTAAACTATCTGCCACGTAAATCTTGAATCACCAGCATGACACATTTGAAATTTTAAAAATTCGAACATATATTATTTAAATACTAGTACCATTAATTGACATTCAACAGAGTACAATTCACTGTTTAAGGGAAAAATACCAAGATGCCTGTGCAAGAAAAACTTCCAAAGTCAAGAGAAGTTATACTTGCAGATGGAGAACAGGTTACAAAGGTCCCATTCTTCTCTGTTAGACAGGCTAACCTAATGTTTACCTTTGCAAGGAAGAACATTCATACTTTGTATGATGGAGGAAAATGTTATCTACCTCATTATCTAGAGACCTTCTACTAGGCAAGCTACAAAAGGCTTAGGAAGGTAAGATATGCAGTTGCCCAGAGAATCAAGATTTTAAGTATATGTGCTGTTTGCAGAAGCTGTAAAAATGCAGACCATTTACCTTGCTTGGCTTCTTCTCAAGCTGAGTCAATGCTATGCAATTCTGAAAACATCTCACTCTTAATATAGCCTGACATATTTGGAATTGGTCAAAATCTTTAATTTTCACTATATACAGTTAAGATTCTGATGCAAAAATTTCCCCTTTAAGAACACTACACACTTTTAGGAACAGGCATATCTGGGTCAGAACATAGGAGGACGAAGCAGGAGGTTAGTAGGAAAGGATTTGAGGTGGGGAGATTGCAGCCTACTGTTCTGGGAGATTTTCTGCAATGTTATTTTTCAATCAAATTTTCATCAACCCCAGCAGTAAAATTCAGGCATATTTTCTACATAACAGACTGAAACAGCCAAAGCATTATGATGAGCAGCTGTGCAGACGCATCAATCTTTTACACAGGTCTAAAGTGAGAATGGGCGATGTGTAGATGAGTAGATTTTACCCTGCAGGTATATTATTTTTCCCTTTGAAAATGTTGATCAGTGCTTTGCAATACCTTAGGTACTCTCCTTAGCTCATGTGACATGAACTAAGGAGACTATGGCATGTCCTTCCAGCATAACAGCAGGGTCAGGCTTTATATGGCTGTCATCATGCATATCATAAATTTGTCCTGGTGTGACTGCTGATTATGTCTAATATTTGGGACATCTTTCCACTATTATAAAATGCTAAAAAATGAGATTGCTGATATCTGGCTTAAGCTAAACATCTCTGTTCTAAGAAGCAGTACTTTTCATATAGACATGACTTCTTTTAAAAGGGTAAGATGTTAAGAGCTATCACTGGTTTAGCTCATAAGCATAACTTAGATTGAAAACAGTAATGAGGAAAAAGGAAAAATGTAATGTGTTCAACACAACGTTTCTAGAGTTTTTAAAACTCTGTATTCCCTTTACCAGACCTAAAGCAAAGCTATACTGTGCTATTCTCTTTTGCCTTCATCACTGGGAAATCAGAGTGGATTTTTAAAGTGCCTAAAGTGATAGGATGAGGTCACATGAGGACTGATGCTAAATTGAAGAAAATTGAGAAATCTATTCTTTAACTTCAGTTTTCTCTTACATTTGAACTTATTTTCCCATGGTGATTTTGAAAGCTTTGCCTCCCACTAAAAATAATTAGCCTAATACTCAGTAATGCATTGGATATCAATGAAGTTAAGCAGGTATATAACTGGTCTAACTACTATCACCTATTAGAACAAATTCTGGAATTATTTGGGTTGCTTTATGTCAAGAGGTAGTATCTCATTGACTTCAGTGAGCTTTGAATAAAGCTCTAAAATTCTCTGCATCACTTGATTTTGGATTTGTATAATGAGGTGAAAACAAGATGGTTCCATTGAAATAAATGGAGCTATATTCATAGAGAACCAAGGTAGAATCAGAACTGGGATTACTGAAATTACATTTTTGGCAATGCTAGTGTAAGGGAGATCAAAATCAGATTCCTATTATGGTCATTCTGGAAAAGCATTTTCCCTTTGTTTGTTTTAGTAAATGTTTTTAATAGAACTAAAGTGCTTTACGGGCAACATTCGTATTCTCAAAACCAATTGGATTTACAATTTCTTTTTATTACCACTAAAGGAACACTAATTCAAGTTTTGGGTGCAATGTAATGCCACGAAACAACAATAATCTTATTTTTATAGCACTACACATGTAGTGAAAGAAGCTTAGGCTTTCTTCTATTACATAGTACTCAAATGGCATTATACTCAGTAAATGTAGCTGACAGTCATGATTTGTCTTTCTGCTGTCTTCATGTTTGTAAACACAAGTATTTTTGTTCAACATTTGGCCAATTCCCGAGGTTAAGCAAAACCTGTATATTCTGAATGTGTTTCAGCCAAAAAGCTGTTGCTGTTCTATCCAGCTTTCTCAAGCTCAATTACAATTCTCAGGAATGCTGTAAGTATAACAGGTGGAGTCACCCCAACATAGAACACTTTAATAATATTTAGATGTTTGCACAGTTTACTGCTTGGCTTTGTTTACACTCAATGCCCATCTTTCAGTTGACTTTGGTAGCCTTTAAACTAGTCCTTTAAAGACTACATTAATTCAATCACTGTGTAAAAAGCCAGCTAAGTCAGTTCAGCTATAACCCTTTGCTTGAATGAGCTATTAAATGAAGTTTTATGGGAAATTAATATTCTCACAATAAATAACCTACCACAAACCCAACATTATTAGAACAAAAGAAGACAAACTATCAAATCAGTAAATACCAGGTTGGAGGCTGGATTGTATGTTTCGTAGGCAGAGCCTTCTATCTTGTTCCAGAAGACAGGAAATTTGTTCAGAAATGAAAGCTGCTGAAGCACGAGTTTGCACCCTGCAAGACAGTGGGTTGCAGGGCTTGTGAAAGCCTGACCAGGAAACCAACATATACATGGGTACAGCTTCTGAACAGCCTTGACTCCTAGAATCTCCTCTGCCAGACTAACACAAGCATCACCTTAGCAAGAAGGTTCTGGGATCCATCTGGAGCATGTCAACTCTCTGTAATACTGCCAGCCATGAAGCACAGAATATTTTGCAGTTTTGACTGGATGATTAGAGTGGCATGAAGAAGAGGACGTAAGCAAATCAGAATGTGCCACTAAGGTCATCTGCCAGGGAGGTGTCATCACAGAAATTGCCACACTAAAGCTGTTGGTGGGCAGTTCAGGGCTTGCTGTCCCTTTGCAAAGGATTGTTCAAATTGATTGTGTCTTTAGAGGTGATTTTACAATGGAGGAATATCACTGATGAGCAGGGAAAGGATTAAATGCAGGGCAGATGATAAGAGAGGGTCCTGATGAAGACAGTATTTCTACCAGTTCCTATATTTGACACATTCGTTCAAATAGAATTACAGGAGTGAATTCTACTCTTTTGTAAGCTCCGTTTGATTGATACAATTTGTATTTAACATCTGCCTTTGATTTCCTGGCTTTATAAAGTTACTCCCATGGCTCCTATTATCTAGCACGGGCATAACACTGAGTTTGAACTGGCAAGGTAGGAAGGGCATGGTTGAGGCTAACAGCAGAAAGTCCTGACAAGTACAAACTACTTAATCTTTAAACAAAGAAAGCAACTGACAATCTTTTATACATGTTTACATGTATATTTTGCCATTAAACATGATACAAAGTTTGTCACAGAAAACAAAAAGTGTATGAGCAATGTGCCATTGCTTTATTTTGAAGTGTGTGCTTGGGGAAAGTTGCTGGGAGACAATAGGAGAATGTCACTGTTGAGAAATGGTTGGCTTTGTTCACAGCTGTGTAATTTCAAAGCTGATAGATCGTCTACACACAGACAGAACAAATATGTGTTGTCCTGAAAGCCCAAACTTCTTTTTGTTTCCCTTTAGAATTATTATTTTTTTCCACTTGGAAATGAACATATTCCATCAGTGTAGAAACCCCAGAGTGCAAACGTAATTTCCCATAGCTAAAGCAGAGCCCCCATAAAGCCACTTACGTCTATCATTCTTATCCAGGAAATAGCTTTTCAATGATATTAATAAAAATGACAACTCAAACATTTCCTCAAGTGGCAAAGGGGGATATTTTTCAATATAACTTTTATTTAATATGCTCTTGTGTTACAGTTTATCCTTAAAAATCAAAACAAAATTAACATACCTATCTGCTACACTGAAGAAGTTTTACAAACAGGCCATAGACTCAAATAGGTTCTTGAGTATTAGTAAGATACACATAAATGAGAAAGCATTACTCTTTTTAAGGTGAGCATCATTATTCTTAGGGACCTGTTGTAATACTCTAAATGCTTCAGCTTGTACTAGTAGGTATAAGGTATAGGTATAAGATGGTGCCTGAAACCAGTGTCTGATGGGAAGAATGCAGAAATGTTGTAAAGTTTAGAAAATGACACAACAGCAAATTACAACAGAAAGAGCAGTGAAGGCCTGGAGACAATTTTCAAGTGTTCCCCATTCCCAACATATTTATGTATAGAACAGCAGTTCCTGATAGCAGTAAAAACACAAGCATAGCTTCAGAATTTAAACTTGAGAGACAGTGACTGAGGTGATATATTGGCCAGATGTCACTCCCTGCTACTGCACATCTGTGCCCATCAGTGTTTCCAGCAGAGTGACTAAATCTAGAACAACAGCACTGGCTCTATTTCTCATTAAACTTTTGTTAAGAGAATGTTACAGATATTATGGATATACAATGAAAGCAGGAGGTGGTCTGTACATCATTTTCCACATAGTTTGTTCACACACTGTATATCATTTTGATAATCTATAAAATGTTCTTTGTAGTTTTTGTTTTGAGCTCATTTATAACACATGAGGAATTATGTAACCTAAAAAGTTTATGTATTGCTATACCATAATTATATATGTCCACTAGGTTGGTGACCTAATTTTCCGGAACTCTTTAAGGACACACAAAAAACATTGCTAATGAAGCTTTAAACCTTGTTAGTTAAAAAGTATGTTGCTTAAAAAAGTATGTACGTTCACAGCCCAGAAAGTCAACCGTATCCTGTATCCTGGGCTGCACCAAAAGAAGCATGGCCAGCAGCTCGAGGGAGGAGATTCTGCTCCTCTACTCTGCTCTTGTGAATCCCCACCTGCAGTACTGCGTTCAGCTCTGAGGCCCTCAACATAAGAAGCACATGGACCTGTTGGAGTGGGTCCAGAGGAGGGCCATGAAGATGATCCGAGGGCTGGAGCACCTCTCCTAGGAAGACAGGCTGAGAGAGTTGAGGTCATTCAGCCTGGAGAAGAGAAGGCTCTGAGGAGACCTTATTGCGGCCTTCCAGTGCCTAAAGGGGGCCTACAAGAAAGCTGGAGAAGGGATTTTTACAAGGGCGTGTAGTGATAGGACAAGGGGCAATGGCTTTAAACTGAAAGAGGGGAGATTTAGATCAGATATAAGGAAGAAATTTTTTACATTGAGGGTAGTGAAACACTGGAACAGGTTGCCCAGAGAAGTTGTAGATGCCCCATCCCTGGAAGTGTTCAAGGCCAGGTCAGTAACCTGAGTAACCGGATCTAGTGGAAGGTGTCCCTGCCCATGGCAGAGGGGTTGGAACTAGATGATCTTTAAGGTCCTTTCCAACTCAAACCGTTCTATGATTCTATCATTCTATATACTTAGCAGAGAAAATGCTGATTTACGTGTGAGTTGATGCCAGTCAGTCTAGGATTTTCTAATTAATAGTAAAATAAATATATCAAAAGACAAAGAAGATTCTGAAAATGTTAAATTGTCTACTTTCCATCTCCCTTCACTGATCAGAATACTGGTCTTGAAAGAGAAAAAAAGAACTTTAAGAAATTTGTTTCTTTGTGCTTAATAACATTCTCTGTCTTTTTAGAAACAGGCTTTTGTGAAAAAAAAAATAATTGAGGTATCAGCCAATATACTTTGTTACTCCAGAAGAATTTCCAGTAAGAATTCATGCTTTGTGTTTTCTTACACAGATTTTTTTCTCTGGGAAGAGCTGAGTTACTGATGCTGTACTAATAAAGCCCATTGTTTCAATACTCCGCTAAGGGTTTTAGTGTGCCTTTTGATCAAGGAAAGGATTTGGCCAGTCATCAGTAAGTTAACAATTAATATGCACAAAACAATAAATGTGACAGCAAGTACTTACACTCAGCTGTAATCATACCTATTGTGATATAATATTATTGGAATTTTGTGTCCTAATTGCAGGCGTAGGGGATCTGGCAGGTCATATTCTCAGCTGAGGACAAATTAGTGTCATGGAATATAGGGAATACTCTTAAAGCAGCTTGTTATTTTAGTCCTTCATGCAGTAATCTGGGAGTGTGTTTCGAAATGATGATGACTGCTGATGTCATTCAGCAACCTTGTTTTATATGCCTGTGGCTGCATCTAGTCACTTGGCTCTGCCTCTAGTGCTGGTTCTAGTTTGAGAGACGAAGAAGACAAATTCGTGCACTGCTCACTAGTACTTCCTCCATAAAAAAACACTCAAGGAAAAGCTATGAAATGTCTCTTTACAAGCTACACATCACTTGCATGCTATCAAAGTAAGCTGTAGAGAACTGCCTCTTTTTCCTGCCTTGGGTGACTTCTGCTAAAAATAATATAAATTTCCTTTCTCTTAGTACAGAAAGGATGTCCAGGTTAAAGGGCTGAATAATCCCTACTCAGATAGAAGAACCATCTTTCTTAGAAGAAAGTCTGGGATACATTCTCTCTGTGAAGCCATATATTTCCATCCAGTCTTTACTATGTAAAGGATAAAAATGTACAATCTGCTCCTCACTACTACTCCCTTAGGCTAATGTAAGTGAAGGGAAAGCTTGGAGTGGTTTGTGAAAATGGAGGATGGCGTAAACTTGAAAGAAGCAGGGAATGAAAGGATGATGGGTGATGTACATGAAGGTAAGGTCTATACTATATTCCTCCTAAAAGGACTTAATAATGGTCTGTGCCTCCTAAAAAGTCACAACAGGCTTTTGGTACCAGACAATTGTGCTATAGTTAGGGAACTAACTTACGGAAAATATGCCACTTTGTCTGCAGCCTTTCAAAGAGAGTTAACTTATTCATATTGGCAACGTAACTAATGAAATAAGAAATGAGAGAGAGCACCAGCACTAGCACAATTCTAATTCTGATTGATTATTCATTCTTCAGAAGGCATTGATTCATTTTATCCCACCGTGATGGTCTCCACCATTTTACTTCCCTGAAAATGGAGGTGTGAAGGTCTAAATATCACCTATCAGAAATAAAACAATTAGCATCTCCTACACAGAACTCTATTAAACTCACTGCTACAATATTCAAGCCCAAAGCAATTTACTAAAATGATGTATCTCTATTTAAATCTTAAAAAAAGAGAAATCCTAATTCTGTATCAATCAGGCAACTTGTAGGGGTGTGGTTATTATGAAATACACATATTTGTGGGGAACACTGAACTTTTATGTAGCAAAATGCCCGTGGATATTATTGTCTCCTGATAATCACATCCCATGCTGGGTTTTATCGCTTATGATTCTCACTTTCTTATTAGAAAGACCATCTTCCATTAAGTTTTTTACATTATCGACTAGCATAGACAGTAACTGAACCTTATCTCCTGTATTCAAAATAATTATTAGCAGAGTTCAATTGTTGGTTTAGAAATCAATTATTTAGAAAAATCTGTCATTTTACTGTTTCTCTAAATGGCCTGTTTTTTATGATGAGCATGTATTTTGTTTGCACAGCAAAGCAAACTCCGCAAACCCATCTGTCAAATTTGTGTGTTATGCAAATACATTTATGGAAGTAAACAGGAATGTGTGTGAAAATTATTGTTATAATCAAAACCTAATAGTAAAAACTACACAAACAATTTTTAAAATGTTTTCTTGCTGTGTCATGTGTTGGGGAATAAGTTTTGCTAGATACTTGTCCTACTTCAATAGTTTATATGTAGTATGATCAAATCATGAGTGAAAAGAATCACCACCTTTAACGTCATTCACACTGAAGAAATGCAGATGGGCTGTGACCACGGCATCTTGGGATCTGAAAACAATGGGGCAGGTCCCAAATGTGGCTTTGGTTACGTGATGCAATGGTACTGTGTTCCAGACAAGTAGTATTACTATTCAGAATCCTATAGGAGGTAGCAGGGAAGACTGTTTCATCCTTTGTTACTCTTTTGTATTTTAGGGCACTCCTTGCTCATTATTATTGGTCTGGAAATATTTTTCTTGAGCAAGACATAGCAGACATGTTCATAACCAGTTAATCAGTTCTGACCTAATATAAGAAAGAAAAAATCCTAACAGGGATAATTAAGCATTGCAACAGGAGCCAAAGAAGGCTGTGGGAGTTTTCAAATGTGGAAGTTCTCAAGACAGCCCTGGTCTGGATTCAGAGGTTGGAGCAGGAGCCCTCCTGTGATCCCTCTCAACCAGACTCTTTCTGTGATTCTGTGAAATGTTGATGAGGTGCAGCAAAAAGTCACTCTAGAAAGGGATTCCCAACTGTATGGACTACAGGACTTAGGCTGTTAAGTCTGCCTTCAGTGTTTTTGAGAAAAAGAGGATAAAAACCAAATAAGTAATAACTTATCCACCTCTAAAGCAGAAAAAGCTTACAAGAAATAAATAAATGAAAAGTAAAAGCTCCAGGGTTACAATCCTGAGAGATGTACTGTTTGAACTACACTCAGTTTTATGGGAGCTGAAAGATTAAGAGAATAGTATAAAATTGTAGGGTTTTAGTATTTTTATAGTTCTTTCGTATGTAAAAGAACCAGCTCAATGCCTCGGGCAAACTCCAACTGGTATTTTGCACAATCCCTCCAGAAAATAAGATTCATTACATAGGCTTGCTGGTATGATCTGTCCTTGAGAAGGCAGTGTTTATGAGGCATACAAGTGAACACTGCAGTTCAAATACTACATTCTAATTGCAGTAACACCAGCCTGTACTAGATGGATGAGAGTAACACACAAATCTGGTATTTGTTTTGGGAACTTGCCCTAAGAGGTGATCACGCCACTGGCCAAAACAGAAAACTCTAGACCAAGATCATTTTGCAAGCTGCAAAATCAAAATGCTGAATCTAAATCCAAATATAAGATTTACGGTCACTTATCGCTTGTTGCAGAAATCACCTGTTGCTTACATGACACTACTCTCTACATACAAGTTAAAATGAGATGAGAATAGGATCGTTTGCTGGTGAACTGTACTACACTGAGTGTGAGTCAAGAACCTGCATCCAAATGCCTGAAACAAAACAAAAAACTAGATCTCACCTCTGGTTTTAGATTGGCGTTGTTTAGAAGACAAACATAACAAGGTAGGATGTTTTTGGGGGGTTTATTTTGAAGCTTGCTTCTTTGTCAGGCTTTTAGTTACTCTAAACCGATTATGACAGTTCTGACTGCAGATGGCGATGCTGATGCCTGGATTTACGCACTGCAGATTAACTCAGCCAGTCCATATCAGGGTACAATATTAACTGAAGCAGAACTGCATGGAGGAAATCTGTTCTGCTCACGTTTAGCATTTACTTGTGGCAAATACACTCAACATCCTATTTTTATCATGCTGCAAGTGAACAGGGCACAACTCAGAGAGCACCAGAGCTGTGACAAGAATGGTATTTTCATTTTTTTCTAAAGATTTTGTAATTTCAGAACTGTTTTCATGCCCATCAGGAAGCAAATCCTATCACTTCAAAATTCTCCATGAAAGAAGATTCCAACCGTAACAAACCAAAATACTGTCTCAGGCCAGCTACTGACAGATTTTATTTTGGCAAAAATCAAAATGCTTCATTTGTTTGTAACTGCACTTTACTATAGAATACAAAATAGAAAGACTTGAAATGAAGACCTTATTTGAAAGGAAAAGTAAAAATATTTTGTCAGAAAATATAAAAGCTGGGCAAGTCAAAAAGTGCTTCACCGGCACATGCCTCTATTATTCCCAAAATAAAAATCCAACAAAATTAACAATTTTTCAAAGCATTTAGATGTGATAAAAATGTACTTCCCAATAAAATGTCACAAATATTTTCAACAAACACTTAACAAATACCTCGAGGGAGATTTTCTGATCAATCAGTTCCTAATACACCTACCTCTTAGAAATCAGAAACAAAAGTTCGTTTCAGACATAGCTCACAGCTGAGGGTGCTGTGCTGCCATAGTCAGTTGCATCCTAAATGCCTTCTGCCATGGCCATGGATAAGATTACGAGAGACAGGACAGGTGATCAGAGCCAGCCTTGATGAAGGCTAACAGACTCAAAAGGCTTCCGACAACTTCCCACTGTTAAGGCTTACTCCTGCTGACACCTCCCGTCTCTGCAGGTGCATTCCACTGCTCAGGAAGGCATTCAAAGGAAAAATCCTGTTACCACATTCTTCTGTGTGGCAGTGTGAAAAGTTTCCTTTCACCTAACTTCATTTCATCTATCAGGAAAAAAGATGCCTCAAGCCTCTTGAGTAACATGCTGACATGAATATTTTTAGGAAAATCAGTGATTTTGTAACCATATGTGTAATTACTTGAGTTCAGCCACTGCTTGAGTAATTACTTGAGTACAGTACGACTACTTCTTCAAACTGTTGTACCATAACAGAAAAATACACTACCAGCCTTTTATTTCGTCCTTCTGTCCCTTGAAATATGAGTTCTTTGTTCTTGATGTAAGAAAATATATTTGGAAAGGAATGTATTACCATTTAGTAGGTCAGATTTTAATACGGTCTCTAATGTAAATTGGGATATTCTCCAACGAGCTCCATGAGTTTACACAAGTGATCTGCTCATACCTTTGCATTCCTAATTGGTGCACGGGACCAAAATGTTGAGGCTCTTAAAAGTTAATGAGAGTCACTTACTTGTACAAGGATACAGTATTACTAGATCCATATTTCACAGACTTCTGCAAGCAGGTGTAAGTCAAGGAAGGTATTACAGGCAATGGAAGTATACTCCTACACAGTAAAAAATGGTTGAATTTCACAGACATTTCTAAAGTGTACACTCAAGGAACAGAGCAAAAAAAAGGGTATTCATCAAGCTACTTATTATTCTTTACATTTCACAGCCACACTGGATCTGGTTTTTTGTCTTATTTTAAGAAGAGTAATTTCTCATTGACCTTAGATTTGTGAAAATTAGGTAGAATTAGGTATAGTATGTCAAACAGGAACACCTGTTTAGTAACATAAACATATTTAAATACCAACCTTTCCCTTTGATTGATTTTTGTAGAAGTAACTGCTGATTAGAAAGAAAAATTGCAAACCGTGACCTTCCATGACAGGAGCTAACATGTAGTGCCATTAAATTCTGTTATTGAATCATCTCATTAAGCAAAAAGAGCAGTTTTCAAAAACTATTTTTTTTTTCTTTTTGCAAATCAATCTGACTTGCACTGATGTAAAGAAATCTTGAAAGGAATAATTGTGGTCTGTATCCTTGCTTGCACAAAGCACTACAGTCGATGTAATGCATCCGTCATAATGAAAATATTTTTTCTTTTAGAGATGTTTTGAATAATCAGTGCTTTTTTTGTGCCACAGCTCTCTCCACTGAGTTGGAAAAGATATTGTTCAGATTATAGGTAAGGTTATTAGTCTAAATAGCATGTGATAAAATAAAGTATATTTTTTTGTTGAACTTTTGTTACCACAAACGTATGCAGCAGTATCACAACTGTTCAAATCCTTACATTTCCTAATAAAACCTCTGTTGGTGTTAAAGTTCAAACTTGGAGCAAGTGCAGATGCAAAGAAATTCTATATTTTGGGATTTTTTTGAAACTATAATCTTGTCATAACAGATTATCAAATGATCAAAGCAATAAAAGAATGAATTGGGGTCGAAACTTTTGTAAAAAAGCAGTTATATTGTAGGATCAGACTTTTTAATAGACTGCAGGCATTAAACAGACCTTGTATTAGGCTTCGAAATTAATGGGTCACTGTATAACATTCCAGTCTTCATAGATTGATAAGATTAATGCTTGCTTATATAGCAAATTCAATGGCTCATTTAATTTCATATGAATGTTTAAAGTTAAATTGCTTTTGGATTAAGTCTAAACTCATTATTCATTTTAATGTCTGAAAGAACTTTCGTTTTTCTTTCATTTTATTTAATCAAGTGCATCATCATTAAGTAAAGGCTATGAACTTAGATAGCTGAGAAATAAGGAAGTTTATTAATTTGGTTTTAAAAAGATCTATTTGTTAAACTTTAATTCAATGACCGTTTTAAGTTCAATAAGAAGTTAGGAAAAATAGTGACTGCAACTTATTCAGTTTTCCTACAATAATATTGAGGGAGAAGGTGCTTTTGGGCAATATGTTTGCAGCATCATATCCCTCTGAGAACTTGGAAAGTAAATTTTCTTGTTAAACACTCTTGTATTCGCATTTCTCTTCTGCATTTTGAAAGACTGATCCTTCTTCGTTGTAACTCAGCAAGACTTGTGCTAGTGCTTGGCTCGCAATGCATATAAATTAATTTATGTCAGTGAATATACATCAGTTTACACCAGTTAAGACTCTGGCTCTGCATTGCCCACTGATGTACTGGGGCACACTGGGCTCATAAAGAATTTCTCCTTAATACTGTATTAAACTTCAGAAATTACTTATCAACAGAAGCCATACATCAGTTTCTGCTGCCATTCCATGCAGAGTGCACTCTATTACCATACACATTCACTTTCATCACAGAATTAGACACTGTGCACTAATTACAAGTTCCAGACTAAATATCTCTTTAAAAACACTCACACATCCTCTTATTATGTAAACCTTAATGCATTTGATGAGGAGCATGGCTGAGGGACAACAAAACCCCTCTCTGGGATTTACCTGGGACTATCAGAGTTTAAGAGTGTTAGCTAATGAATTATTCAAAATGAATTAATAGCTTGGGAGAGTCCTTCACCTGTCTGACACAACTTCATTTTCCTTAGATAAGGTTTCTCAGCAGAGTCAGACACTGGCAAACAACTTTGTTTTCCCTTTTTAGTGTATGCGTGATGATGTGCACTATAGACAATGAAAAATACATTTTCTTGCATAAAAATAATAATTTCACCTAGCTGCAATGCAATTTAAAGATGGAACTCTCACCGCTTTGCAGTGGAGGTGCAATTACCACCAACACAGAGTATAACCCGACCACATCCAAAACCTGGGACAGAAGCAAATCCCAGGACAAAACCAAGACTGCTTTGTCTGAGTGCTCTGTTCTTCAGGTAGCATTGCTCATTTTCTCAGAAAGGAAGTACTGTTTTCCATAAAGGTATGAGATAACATTTTAAGTTACTTTTTCCTGCTCATTGTATAGAAAAAACATTTTTGAATGAGAAGACATATTATACTTGTATCATATTTATCAGTTCTTTTCCTTCAATAATATCTTATTCAGCAGCTGAAGAACAATTTGCCTGTCACAGTACTGCTGTTTTTTATTTATTTATGGATTTATTTAATTAACAAGAGGAGCCTACTTTTTTTTATGATTGACTTTGCATGATGTGTCTAATGCCAGTATCTCATAGTTCACAAATGGTGTGAATCTGTATGCAAAGACACAACTACACCTACAAAAACTGTAGCATCACGTATTAGTTTGTGATTCACTGTAAATTGTTAAGCACTTCTCAATAGAAACATTTCATTATAACTTTTTTTTACAATGTTTGGTTTAGTGTTAATTATGCAGTAACAGACTAAATTCAAATCAGGTCTATGTCCTCTTGCTGGATGTTCTTTCATATAAGTAAGCAGAAAACAATTCCCAGAGCTTTTAGTAACTTGTCACTAAAACTGAACATTTCAAACTATATAATGACTTTGACTCCATGCTGAGTCAGGGACAAATAAAATTAAGATTCCTCCCCCCTTCACCTCAAATGTCAGTGGTGTGGAACATAGGTATGCAAGATCAGTGAGTTTTATAGCGTGATACTCCTCCTGCATACCCTGAGAAGCCACAGGAATTATTGCTGTGCTTTCTCTTCCATCTTACATGATGGGAAGGCAAACTGACCTGCCATCAGCATAGTGTAAATTGTTGCTGCCTTTGGTTTACAGCAAATTACTACTGCCCTGAAGCAAAGGAGAAGTAAGGAGGGAATATGCCTCTCAGGCACATTTCCTTTGAGGCTATTCCAGGGAGGGTGGCAGCTTATGCACTGTCTTTTTTGATCAACAAGTATCTCTGAAAATAAAACTGCTCAAGAGTCCCGGGAGGTTTGATACAGCCCCTCCATCACTTGCAACTCTCGGAGGATCCTGCTGCAGCACATCCAATCCTCTCACTCCCCTTTCTCCTGGGAAGACCAGACACAGCTGGGGTTAAAGCAGAGAATAAGCTGGGAAAAGAACATGGACTATGGGCTGGAAGTAGTAATAATGAAAAAAGTAATGTAACATGGCATCAGTAGTGACGTGGAGGCTGAAGGAGCAGCAATGTTGAAGAGATCAAAGCAGTGGGGAACTGTTCTTTGTACTATTAATATCTCTCATATTTTTAAAGTGGAGAAGAAATGTAAAAGCAAACTGTATACTGTTTTCCCTCAGGCCACCACCATTAGAGGCACTTGATAAGCCTTGCAAACTCCTACAGAAGGACAGCAGACCACTGGAGTATAGAATATAACATGCACTAGCTAAAAAGCTAACATGACAGATACAAGGCAAGGCAAGTATTCAATTTGGGCTATCACGAAAAGAAAGAAAAAGAAGAAAAGAATCTTTTGTGACAGTCCACCAAGGAAATGGCTCTGCTGTGTCTGGAAGCGTAGCCCCCAGCCAAGAGAGTGTCTGCACTGTGTGCCTGTATGGAGGTAGGTGAGACGGTCCTTAACAGGAGCAGTCTCAGGAAACAGAGATGTTCCCAAGATTTTTGCCATGTTTTTACTTTCATTCCCCTTTATTCTTCAGGCATTAGTCTTTTATTTCTGACCAGACCAAAAAGAAACTGCACCACTCCTCTGACTTTTCTGCCTTCCACTGTTAGGTCAGAGACCCCGAAGGGCAACATCAGGTACATGCACAGGACCAAGCTTTGCTTATCCCCTGCCCGTAATTAAGTGAGTAGCATGTTTACTCTTGTAGTGTTGGGACTAAAGATCTTGCTAATCCATGCAGAAAGAGAGTTTTCTTGCCTGTATAGGGAAACAGCTGAGTTTTTAAAAAGTATGTTATTTGTGAAAATGAATTAAGAGGGAGCATTGATGTCTAAAAATGGTATAGGGCAAGGAGTCAGGTCACTTGGTTTGTTTTACTCTTACAGTCCTTATTTCCCTTACTGTCTTTCCACACTTTCTGTATTTCCGTCTCTTTCTCATCTAGCTACACTGCACACTCTTTGGAGCTGGATTTCCCTCTTCCATAACTCAGCAGGGGCTCTAGGAGAAGGGGTGTTTGATCTTGGTTTTGTCCATGGGTAACATCATAGCACAAATAACAATTTTAGAAACAGGATTACTGAGCAAAATATTTGCCAAGGAAGACAGTGGATATTGATAAGAGCAATGCACTGTCTGCTTGACAGAGATTGACAACAAATGTATTGTTAGCTTATAAGCAAATGAATTGGTTTAATATATTTCCAAAAAAAGTAATCTTCTGTTGGAAAATATAAGTGAAATGGAGACTTATTTCTATTTCTTATTAAAATTTCTTATTAAACATTGCTCATTAAAATTTATTATAAAAAACTTCAACTGCTTTATCAAAATTGAATGTTTATTTCAACACTAGAGTTTAATTTGAAATATTCAGTATTTTTATTCACATTATTTCATGACCTGTGAGTAGTAGAAAATGTAACACTATAGCCTACATAAGGATATCGAGAACAGCTCCTACTCTATTATACCGACAAAGAAATCAGCAAAGTCTCTGATGATGCTTTTGTTCTTAGCAAATTCTCCCATACACTGTTATTTCTTTAACCAGATTATGACATCAAAATAATAAAAAATAAAATGACAATTTAAAACCTAAACTTTTGAGTTTGATGTGCACATTATTTTTTGAAGCTGCTATTTAGAATTTTCCTTTTGTAGGAAAGTTATTTGTTCCATTTCTGAGCAAAATTGAACTTCAAGATGTCCACATTTCCCAAATAGAAATTCTATATTCTGTTCAGCTCTGTTTAAAAATTCAGCATGTTATGCAGTGCTCTCGTTGCTCAGAATAGCGGTATTTAGAATTGTGCTATTTGTGGAATATTTGACAATTATTAACAAAATATCATTTCAGCCTAGCTTATAACTTCAGTTCAAATTCTACTTGATAGTGTTTATGTGCTAGCTGAAGTGTTTTTCATGTGTTACAATGACATCTTCAGATGTCTTGCGCTATCTTACAGTTTTCAAATGAGGCAGCTCAAACGAGACTCTTTTTAGTGGCAATTTCATGAAAATCATCTAAAGAAAAAGGTTATTTAGAAGTAAATGGAAAGGGGGAGAGCAAGAAAGTAAATGAGGCAATACATTTCCAGCTAGGTTAAATGTCAGATTAGAATTCAAAGAAGCAATAATGGTAGACAACTGTTGTCAGATTCAAATAACTGAGAAATGATGGGTGTGATTCTATAGGTGCTATAGAAGCTGCAATCTTTGGTCATTTCAAAAGCTGAATGGGGCAGATTCTCAGTGGATGTAAAGCTCTGAAAGCCCTACAAGATGTCGAATGGACGTTGACAATTTATATCAGATGAAGATCTGACTCATCTTACACTACTTATTTTATCTGATAGATATATTATGTATGCAATATCTGACGTATATGCAAAAATACATAAGATGTTATACCACTTATATGACCTTCCTTTAGTGTTAAAAGCTAGTCTTATCCTTACGCTATTAAAAACCTTTTTTTTTTTTTTTAACTAAGTGGTACAGTTTTGAAATATCCCCTGTGCAAATAAAATCCAGACTGTATGTTTGTCTCAAACCATGAGTGTGTATCTGTGCTTGCCTTAAGCATGGAAAGTGACATACCCTGCTGTGCAAAACACTTGTTCTAGCTATTAAATGTTCTCTACTTGCCTTTTTCTTTTGGCAGGCAGAGATTCTGGTATTGCAGGATCATCCCCTGAGTAGTGGCATGTAAAAACATCGTATACCAAATTGCCACATTGGTGGTGGAATGGCACAGACGTCGCGTTTGCCTTCCTCCCTGTAGTTCCTTTGACTCTTAGGAACAAACATGCACATTTCCCTGTTGGTCTCTAGCAAAATACAAGAATAATATTTTTTTCCTTTACCCTTACTACTCCTTTGTGAATTGTGGAGTAGTAAGCACATTTTTAAATACAGCTTTGCAGACAGTGAGATACAGCTCCACTCTGTGCAAAACAAATTGAAGCTCATTTATGAAAGTACATCTAAAAATGCCAAGGGAGTAGACTTATCAAAGAGATGACATCAAGTTGTCACTCATTCTTCGTACATGCACCTGTGATTGAAAAAAGTGTTTTCTTTAATATAACTTGATATTTGAAGAGAATATGACAAAATGAAGTTCCATCCCTTCATCATTTACATTATGCCTTAGGGGTACAAAGTTGATCTAAGACATTTTGATTTATGCCTATTAGTGAAGCTGTACCCACAGATGATCAAAAGGCTCATTCTGATTCCTATAAAATAGTCAATATCACAGTTAGGGAAACCTATTAGGTATAATTAAATTACAGCTATAAATGACATAAACCTGAGATATTTTATGATAAATATCATTTGATATACCAGCCTTTTTAAAGAGTTCATCCCATCCACCCTCCTTCTAAAGACAGGTCCTAAAGTACAGGGCATGAAAAATGATGAACATAAAAGAAAGAAGCTACCCTGCTAAGAGACTTACAGCTAACCTATCCACCTCTCGCACTTTCCCATTTGACATTGTACAAGCTGTATCATAAAAGGACAAGCATAATGAAAGTACCTTTTGTCTTTGTTTCAATCGTATGTATCGTTTGCAAATCAAGATGTAATAGAGATGTGCAAAGGGAAAACAGAACGATACACTGCCACTGGAACCTAGGAGAGCTCAATGTCCTATTTATAAACGTCAGTGGGTTTTTGTATGTAAGCAAAAATCTTTGAATGGGACTGAGGCAAGAAAAGAAAGACAGTACGATGCAAGACGTTTATTTCTCATATTCAGCGTGCAGAAGACATGCAGCAAAACACACATCTAACCATGTGCTATGAAGTCAGTGGCAAATATTAAGGGTCAAGAGTCAGAAGTATGCCCAAATGTGCATTTTAACCAGGAACAGAGCAAAACCAGTTATGGTATGATGAGTGTGTATGTCTGGAATTATTAGGTTACCTTTACAACTGTAACAAAAGGCAAACAGGCTGTAAATACTCTAAGCAAAAAAAAAAAAAAAAAAGAGATGAGATTAATACATCGTTTCAATTTGTTTCAGGAGCAGAGTTGTTGAAATTATTTCCACATGGAGAAAATCCTAGTTAACTAGTGACATGAGGGCAGGGAGCAAACACAAGAACTGCAATTATGTTTGACCTACGCTCAGTCTAGTCTGATGTACCTTCTGGATGGTGCAAGCATCACTTCCTTGGGGTAGGTGTAAGAAGCTTCCAGAAAAAAAAACCACACCTGAAATTGTGCTAAATCTTGTTACTGGAAAAGTTCATGCTACCCTCACACTTGGTAGGCGTTTACTGTAAGTACACAAAAAACTATTGCATAATCCTTCCTCCTTAGGACCTTTCCACTTCTCAAAGACTCTGACAAGCTTACTGAAGGACAGGGTGTAATGCGTTGAGCCAGCTGGCTGTCATGCTGATAAGTATAATTTCCAATACCATTTTCTTCCAACAGTTGGCATTCTTCCGTTAGCTCTCATTTCACTCTTTAGGCTGCAACTTTCCTGTGCATAAAATCATCTTTTTGTTCTTGCTTGAGTACAAAAAGAGAAGTGACAGAAAGCAATTGGGCACATAACCTCTGAAGGCATACTCATGCATGGTAACTAGACTTGCCAGATCTGTGACAGAAGTATACCTAAGTGAAGGCGGGGACAAACAGAAGTCATACGCAGGTATGGAGTGTGAGAAGTGACCCAAGAGAAGAAAGGCATAGCCATCTTGGAGCACCTTGGTAAAAAAAAACAGCTGGCAATGTGGCCAGGCATTTAGTAACCATCTGAAACAAGCTACTCCACTCGGGTCCCGATTCAGCAAGAGATTTTGGTGAACATCTATTTGTAATTGTTTTGACTTCAGTGATAACGCTCATCTGTTCAGCATTAGACATCTGCTTAATTTCCTGAATGGATTGATTCCTACAGAGCTAAACATACAGTTATGACAAACGTTAGTTCAGGTGGGGATTATGCCATTTTGAGACAGATGTTCATAAGCCACCGAATGCGTCAAAGTCAATGGCACTAAAAGAGGGTCGGATTTGGCCCTGTTTCTATGTTTATACATCCTGCTGCATTATGTCTTTTCCTTTCCTTCATTTTTTGCATTCCACTGTCTCACTTCACTACAAACTGTATGAGACAGAGCCTCCTTGGGGAGCAGCGAGAGATTTGAAATTCACATCACTTTTACCCTTAAGCCTGTCAGATGATCAGATAGCCGAGAAAGTGCTAATAGCTTATGCTCTGGTGAAATATGTTTTTCTGTACATGATTACCTTTGTATTTTGTTCCCCTTATCCCTGATTGTCAGCATTTTAATTAAAAGTAGAGGTGTGAGAACATGGGAAAACCTGTCTGCAGAACAAGGCTGACTTTGATTTAAGTTAGTGTACTAAGTTTGTAAATTTGGAACCCAATTTTCTTCTGCTATTATCTGTTTCAAGAGGTACCATGGAGCTCGATGCTCAGTAGTCCTTCTAGCTTTCTGAGGCACCTGTATCTGCCCAAATAGGGCAGGGGGAGAGCAGGTAGCAAGTAACCCTCGATGAGACTTTCCAAAGGTGGTTTAAGCTGCCTTTGCTTCTCTGACCAAATGTTTATGTCTCTACTACAGCACTGCGAGACTATGGGATGTCCACTCAGCTACTCCTGCTACTCAGCTCCTCCATGGACAGTTTGCTGGTGCTTAAAGGCTCTGTCTCATCAGCTTTATGGCTGGATTTAAGAGATTAATATCCACAACTTTTTGTCTTCCAGGGACTACTGACTTTGTAGACAACAGGTAACTTGCCTAATTTCTCAGCTGCTGCAGTTCAAAAACTTCTGTATGGTATTGTAAATTAATCCAGTGGTTGGTAAGGAGCACATTTATGTTCATTTAGACACCTCTGTCATGGGCCTGTAACTTCCAGAAGAAAATCAAGGACAGGCGCAGACGGCAACCTCCCCAATGAACACAACTTGAATCTCTGCAGCCTGTAAGACCCCTCACCAGAGAAAATGGCATGTTAACGTGTGGATATACACTCCCCTCTACTGCAGGGAAAAAACTGCTGCAGAATGATGGGAAAGACGACAAAGGGCAGTAACCTTTTAATCCGTTTACTTGATAACTTCTGTGGTACCTTACATAAGGCTTCATTACATAAAAATCCCCAGTAACCTAGTTTATTGACAACAGCCCTGGCTTTGACAGGGTTGGCCTGCTCAAAGTCACATTTAAGCACAATCATGATCCAGAATTAGATCTTCTCCATATTCCCTGGGAGGCCCAACTGGTAGGAGCCACAGTTCTTTACTGCATTACGCTTTGTGTAACTCACTTGCTCCTGGAGAGGAAATTTTGCTCCTGAGTTACATAAAGGATTTTTAAAAGTAGCCAATCTCTACTCTGTAAAATAGAAATTGCGAAAGAAAGAGAAATTTTTATGTCTCTCTTTGTTACACGGTACTTGGGATCATTATTTTATTTTTCTCAGGCTGTTTTGATCAAAAAATACCTTTTTGACTCCAAACCAAAAAATTAGCACTCCATTACAAGGAAAAAATATACTATTTTATCAGAAATCAGTGAAATCAGTGAGACCAGTGAGATTAGATTACTTTTTTTTTTTCCCTAGGTGGAAACATGCTGTGAAGCAACCATGACAGACCAGTATCTGATTGCTGAGGTGACACAATGATTTGACAGAAAAAAACAAGATGAAAGGAAGTAAAACAGTATGATAAAGATGAAAGATGATACAGCAAAAATACCACAAGGAAAGAACTGAGCATGAAGTAATGAAGTAATAGCATGAGGACACAACAAAATATAATGTGATGGGTAAGAATTAGTCTGAGATAGTTTGTGATGCTGCTGCATAGCAAGAAGCATTATGATGATATATTACAGTGAAAAAAGATAATGTTGGATTATACAGAATATGACACATTCATAGACAAAGCAGAAAAATGCTGCAATACACTGGAAAGAAGACAAAACATTCTGATATTTATATTTTAATGATCCCATTCTAATTCTATGTAGATGAAGTCAATAGCAGTGTTAATTTGGACGCTTGTTAACTTAATTGAAGACATTCATTTGAGATAAATAATCTGAAGGTCTCAGCAGAGACAGCGATAGCAGAAATTGTCTACAAGCACTAAAGCCCTGCTCCCAGTGCTGCATGGTCACACTTTCAGTGGCAGTAAGATTGATGCATGTCTGGGATTTGGGATCATGAGGGAGAGCAACACTTGACCCCCACCTGTGTGAGCAAAGACAGGATGTGCATGTGAGTCTGCTTTATTTCACTGTAATGTACCACACTGCTGAGTCTCTAATAAAAAAGTCCAGTATCTCTGCTGTGTTTATGTATTGCCATATTTAAACCAAGGTAAAATCACTGAAGTTTAGACAAATCTTCATTTCAGATTTGTCTTTTAGGATGCTGTGCTTTCTTTCTCTGGCAGGAAAGTAGGTTGCTGATATTCTTGGTTCATCTTTGCTCACAGAGGTAAAATTAGAGGCCTTGAGACTCCTGCTGGTAGAACAAGCTCTCAATTTCTCACTGTCGAAATTCAATCTGATTTCTATCTTTTTCACTAAAAAGCTGTCAACAGAAAATAAGCAATTCCCATCAAAGAGTTATATTAGTTTCTGAGGTATATACATTTGGCTGGAAGATGAAGAAAACCTCATAGTTATTTAAATTATGTTTTATTTTATTTTAATTTGTATTTTCTAGGAAAGTAAGCAAAAATATTAATGCAGGGCATAACTATAACCCACCCGAGAGAAAACAATCAAAAAGAGAGAGGCTGATTCAATGTTAGATCACTAAAAATTTATTTTCTTACTATGGCCCTGGGTCTGATTTTCTCCTCCTTATGCTGTTGTAACTCTATTGACCTGGTTATCCTTTGTCTGCTGTGACGGAAGCAGGAAGACAGCGCTTATTTACAGTGAACAACATATGACTGAAATCAGACGCTTTCTTTGCAGTATAGGATAACATGAGATCTACCAGTAGCCAGTGGGACTAACCTGATACGCCAACAATACAACTTCATTTTTTCGTAGTGGAATACCAGCTTTCAAATACAGAGAAAGTATGAAGCAGATTTCAGGTATGTTCTAGCATTTCAAGTCACACTTTGAAAACTGATTTATGTTTTATTTATAAAGTAATATCTAAAAAAAAAATATGATTTTTTTGAACTATTTAAAATCTCAAAAGAATGGCGAGGTTTTTTCACTGCAGTTTTTACATTACATAATTTCTCAAGGGAATTTTAAAAGTAGACAGTTTGTAGTCTGAAGTTAAATCCACACTTTCTGTGAAATCTCCTTCACCTTTCTCAGGCCTTTGAGAATAACATCTGAACTGTCTGCTTTCCCCTCCTCTTTGTCAGATACTTGAGGAACAAGGTTGTTCAATCTAGGATTCCATGGCTAATTAAGATTTTCTCTCTCTTTGTCACACAAATTTTTTTATAGCTTTTTTCCCCTTTTGATCACTACTACTGGAGCTGAACAAACAAGTAGTTTAGAGATTTCTTTTCTTCCTCTGCAAGGCAGCTGTGCTAAGTGCTGGCTCACAGAGAGTAAACTGGTCTCCAAATTATGATCCAGTTTAGCTTTATTTCTCTTGGCTGAGGAAGTTACTATCCCTCTGTCCACCCTGTCCCTCTTCTAGAGATTACTTCCCCCAGAGCAGCAGCGGCAAAGCAGGTGGTGTGTCTGCTCTTTTGACATTGCAGTTCACAACCTGGTATATTAACATAAACTGAAACTGATGGTGGGTTGAGTTAATATGCCAGGCTGCAAACTGTGGCAGCTGAGCCTTTACTACAACTCCCATTCCGCTGCTGTGCCATGGGGTTGATAACCTCCTTCCAGGGACAGAGAGCCCAGCGACAGGTTGGGCCACTGCCTCTGAAGCCAAAAGGAACTATGAAACTGAGCTCTGATCTTTGAGAGTTACCTCTTTATTATTTTCTCACAAATCTTTGTTCTTGCTCATTTTTTGTTCATCTTGGATTCTTGATAAGAATTTTAATCATAGTTCTTCCTTCCATAGCTTCCACTGCTCAGAATATCTAGATAGCCTAATTAACTTCAATTTCATAGGGTTTTTTTTTGTAATATAACAGATGAATGAAAGAGAATGGTAGTGTTCCAGCTATACATAAAAGCACAGCTGCAGTAGAGAGCATGAAATCCTTAAGAAATCCTGCAACAAGAATCCAAATATGCTACAGAGTATTTCTCTGTACAGGCACTGGATCACACTATCTACAAGTAGAGCAGCCTATACATACTAAAAAAAACACCCACCCCAAACTGCAAGTGAACAAATAAATGAAATAAATGAAAAATATAGAGGAAATGATCAAAACATGACACTTGAGAGGATAAGAAAAGGCAAGTATATGAGAAACTTGTAGCTCGTTCACAATAGCCTCTGTAATGGGAGTTGCTTAGATGCTTTAGTGCAGAACATTGTCTAAGGGGAAACATGGAAGAGAATACAGAGCAAGCAAAGATCTGAGTATTAAACTCAGTGCCTTCTCCCGTGGGCTACATTTGATGCTTGTATGCACTGGGGATATTTACTGTGCAGCATTTAATGGCACTTAAAATCATGCTTTCTCCCCGTGGCGTGTTGAGGAAGTGCCCACTGTATAATCGAAAACCTGTAGGAGAAGCAGATTTATCCACAGTGGCTAATGGCTTTCCTTTGCTTTCCCTGAGATTCTTTATTCATCCAAATATATTGCTTTCTACCTGAAAAATATCTATCAGACTGGAAAGACACAGGAAGATTTTTCCCAGGAGGGATTAAATGACCACAAATCTCGTAACTTTCAGGAAAAAAAATGTAAATATCAGTATTTTATCCTTGCTTTTTTATAAGTAAATCATCAAGAAAAGAAGAGTTGAGGAAGGAAGCAGAAATCCTTGAGATTTATCTTATAAATGTTTAAGGCATTTCCTGATGAACAGGTTATAACTACAAAGACAAATAGGCTTAAATACTACATACAGAAAAGTTTAAGTAAATTCAGGTCTTTCAGTGAATTTCACTGGTTTTCAAGAGAACAGGTCCCGGGTTAAGATTCAGGTCAAGAATATGAGAGATCTGAATTTGGGTCTATGTTCTATCCCAGAATGTGTGTGTGGCTTCAAGCAAGTCCCTTTGAGCTAGATTTCAAAGATGTTTACATACTTAAGGAAATAAATAGACACATGAGAACTTAGTGTAGGAAACTGACATCTTCATAGGTTTGAAAATCCCACTTGGCACCACAGCAGCCATTTGACTCTTTAAGTCTCCAACTGTCTAGAAAAAAAATCAGCCCTTAATCCCTCTTTGCCTTAGTAAAATAAGAAAAGCAGTATTTTTTTCCTGTCTTGTCTATTCAATTTGCAGCTTAAAGCAGGGCTTCTCTTACTAAATACAGCTATGTCCTCCAGCCTTCTCTGCGAACAGCAGTGAATAATCACCTGTATATTCAGGGCTATAGTAAAAATATTCCAACATCCTGGGGCTGCAATACAAAAGCAGAAGTCTCATGAGAAAAGAATCAGCAATATAGAAGGAGAAGTAACTCCAGTTTGTGTTCTCCTGGAAAGGAAGCACTTTGTCTCCTGATGCCACCAGAAAGCTGAAGTGCAGAAAGGAATGAGAGTGTATAACTTTGTGTGCATAAGGACGGAGTGGTGAAAGGGGAGATAAATAATGTTTGTTTGTTTGGGTTTTTTTTAAAGCTTCAGAAGAAATTTGATTCACTTTTGCACTGAAATCAAGGTATACTGAGGAAAATCCTGCAGAAAATCCACACAAGGATGATAACCACAAGTAACAATTGTCCCTGCTAACACATGTTTTTCTTTTTTATCTGACCATTGTGTATAACTGTGGATGGGTCAGCATCGAGGGGAGAAGGGAGGGCGGTGCAGCCTTCTAGCCAGCCTAGATGATGTGACCCAGAGGCCTGTGATGGGCTGGCTGATGATAGTCCCCTGGGCACTGACCAGCAGTCTGCTCCCACACACAACCCCGCACAGGAACACACACGCATGGGACCAACGAGCTTCTGAGTGCGTCAGAGCTGCAAGAAAACCTGAGTCCAGAGGAAAGAAAACATAGAATCTGAGGAAAATATTCTTAACCTCATAAGCTTGAAAATGCATAGAAAAGGACACAGGGAATAAGATGTTACAGTAAACAATCTTTAAAATATGAGCAAGAACTCAGAAAAGAAAGGAAAAGGAGATTCGAAATCTTGCCCTAATACAACGCATTAGCAGTTGGGAATGTTGAACAGCTGCACTTATAAATACCCTGTTCAGTTCTAGACATCCAAAAAGCAAGATTTTCTTTCCCCCATGACACAAAGCACCACACTGCATATTTTGTTCTGTGATTTTTTTTTTTTTTTGTATTTGATTGCTGCAGCTGATCTCAATCCTTTATAGTTTTACGGTGCCTAGTAATAAGAATCCCATAATCCGGCTGTATTTCCCTTCCCACATGCTGGGACTGCCATCTTCTTATTACATTGTCCAGCCAGTCAAAGCCTCACAGTAAATGTCTTTGCTTTTGAATATAGATAGCTCTCTACTTCTTTAAACCCTCCAGAGGTGGGTTCAAAAAATCTTTTTATGGTACCCTCACGGGTTTGATGAATATTCTAACAAGCCAGTGCTTCTATTCTCATAGCAACAAGGTGAGGCTGAGGTGTATAATATTCTTTCATAATTTACAGACCAAGAACTGCAGCATAGGCAGAAACTGGGAGTTTGCCTACATGATAAAGGTGAATATTCCTAAGCCCTGAACTGGTACAATGAAAGCCCGTTCTGGTTGCAAAGCCACTAAGTTTTGTTACCCTGGGACTTCCAAATGAAGACTGGCTTGTGCATAGGATCAGAGGGACTTCAGGCTTGCAACTGCCTTTGCTGACTACATTGACATCTTCATCAGCCTTTTCAAGGTCAGCCAAGAACCTACGGCAGAAATTCCTCCAAAAAATTAAGCTTTTTGTTTCCCAGGGAAATCCTCAGGGAGTTACAAAAATACAAATAGATATAAAAGATACTTTCATTTCCATGCAAGTATTTTCCATTTTCTTTTGTACTCCGCAATTCCTTCTGATATGCTACAGCAAATTACAGTTAATGTGAAACTTATGCCATCATTTAATATGGTGCTAGCTGCCTGGATCTCCGCATTAAATTGCGTCACACCAGTCACTGTCATTTCTCTTGCCATTCTACTTTCAGCTATGCGGGGGGAAAAAAAAAATCACATCACAGACATCTTTATTTTTGCAGATAAAATTGGGGGTTTGTGGAAATTAAATAGCAACTGTAGCCAGTTAGTTATTTTGATTAGCTTAGAAATAACATAGCTTGCCACAATCAAATAGAAAACAGGGCAGAACTCTGCAGACCGGAAGCCAGGTAATGAAACAGTGGCCTATTAAATGAAGAGATAATGACACTCAAATCACATTATGCATACTATTTAAAATAGTTAATAGACTTTCTCAGAAAACTTTAAAAAGGACTGGTTGATAAAATATGTAATGGATATATATGCATGTAATAGATGCAAAGTATTAAATTTATTTTTATTAATTTACTTCAAAAATCATAATTCTTTACTAATTGATGATTATTTTTCATGATTGCCTGCAAATACATGTAGCCTAAAGAAGAAGAAAGTATACATAGATTAATAAAAATCCCAGCTGCACTGTTATTAAATAGTATATGAACGAAAAGGAGCCCATTTTTACACCCCAGAGCACACATTATACAGCTGGTGTTGCGAAGCAAAAAAAATTCCCATTCAACTTTTACTTCAGAAAACAGAATAATTCTGAACCTTTTAAGAGTTTATGTCTTTAAAATACTTTCAGCAGCAGCTACCATCACAGACTACTAGCAGCTTAAATGGACTGAAACTTTCTGCGTTTTCTGAAACTAGTACTGGAACTTTTACCCTTTCCCAATTTACGACTATACAAAATTTATTTGGGAGAGGCCTAGATTGCTCAAGAAAGTTTCCATATTCAGATTTCAGTCTAGCTATGTGAACAGGCATTTATTAATGACCATTTATGCACTGTTTAGGAATAATCCACCGATGTAGAAAAAAATTGTAGACCACAGACTCGCAATAGACTGCAACACAAGTTCTTAAGTACGATTACATTTATCACCAGCATTCACATTTGGGGAAATCAGTTCAGAGATAGGATTTAGGTTGGCATATTGATCCAGGATAGAACAAAAATTGTTTGTGACTAAGAAATGGATATTTTTGTGAAGCAAAATATAGCTTGGATTTAATCAGGCTGTCCCATATAACCTTTTCTTAAGAAAAGCTAGATATTGCTTTGGGAAACTGTTAGATGAGTTCACAAATGATGGAAAAACCACATTCAGTGTGTAGATATCAATAAGCAACTGCCCAATTCTGAGGACACACCATTTGTGATCTCCCAGGGATTTGCTCTATGTCTAACACAATTTGATGTACTCAGTACACCTCAGTGTAAAGGAAGATAAAGTACACTGCATACTATGGATGATGCTAAGCACTTTGGATGACAAGATGAGAATTCCTAATGATTTCGACCCTACTAAATTGGAGAGATGGTCTGAAATCAGTAAGATGAAATTCAGTAAAGACAAGTACAAAGTCTTCTTCCGAGGAAGGCAAAATAAACTTGTAAACACAAAACTGGGGATTAAGTGACTGAGACTAGAACAGGCCATGAACAGTTTCTGGTTGACCAAAGTAACATCTAAGGTTAAAAAAAGAAGACAAATGTAAATCAGGCATGTAATTATGAGCCACTCAGACAGAACACCAGTGAGATAATTATTACACTTTATAGGTTGTAGGAATCCTCATCTAGAATACCTGGTCTTCACACTAGGAGACATGCAGTCGACTTAGAAAGACTCCAGAGGACAGCAACAAAAATTACTAGGATCTTAGAAAACATTACTTATCATGAAATGTTAAAATAATTGGATTTTTCTGAACCAGAAAAGCGAAGATGGAGGGGGCCATGATAAATGTCTTCACACATGAGGTTATTATAAAGGAGACGGTGACCAGTTGCTCTCTATCTAAACTGAGCTTTGGACAAGAAGAAATAGGCTTAATTTTCAGCACAGAAAATTTAAGTTAGACATTAGAAGAACTATGGTAGCTGTTAAGAGCATTCAAGCATTGAAATAAGTTATCTAGAGAGTCCAGAAAATCCCCTTCATGGAAAGATTTTAAGAACAAACTAAGGAAGTATTCATTAGTGATGGTCTAGATTTACCAACTTTTTCATTAGATTGGGAGAGAGAATAAGATCTGTTAAATGACTTCCACTTTGAATTTCTACAGCTCTTTCACAGATTAGAATTCTGTGATATTTAAAAAGACTAGAACAACAATTTGCAATAGAAAGTTTATGCTAATATCGTAAAGAAACCCAATTGACAGGATCAGCATCACTGTATTATTTAGCTACAGGTCTGGCCCTTTTCTCAACCTATACACTATTTTTATATTTTTTTTGAAAAAGATACCAAATTCCTTTCAGGTACTTTGTAATGATAAGTCTATAGAGGACATCAGCATTACCACTAATGTAAAACTGGTATAAGTGAAAAAAACTGAGATCCGCTCTACTGAAACAGGCACTGTAGATACTAATTTTAACTTCACAAACCTCTTCATCTTATCTTAGAAAGCAAGCCCAGTTTTATATTAATGTGTGAACAGCTTAGAGATGGTGCTGCTGATCACAGACAAATGCAAGATATAATCCAATTCTCTACAAGCAGAACAGGAGGTAGTAGAGCATATTTCTTAATCAAGACAGCTGAAAATACTGCAACTTGTGAATAGAACGTGCAGGAAAGATTAGTGCATGTCTGCCTGCCTTTTTCTTGGCGTCCTTCCAATTTCGTATGCTGCCTCATTCATTTCAATGGTTCTGGTTTACTTAATGGTAAACAGGTCAACATCTTTGTGTGACAAAGACACAAAATGGAATTTCATCTCCACTGCAGCTGATGACAATACTCCCGCCAACTTCACAAGGTTTCACTAACAATCTTTTACATTTGTAGGTCCAGGATGCAAATTCGCATTTTTGACTGTGCTTTGATCTAAACGTATACTATTGTTTGCCTGGGTAAAGAAAAATCAACCATCTAGCAACACTTCTGTCAAGAGTATCCTGTGCAATTTATTTTAGATTGCCTGGAAGTGACAACCCATATAAAGCATATCAAACAGAGAGCTCTTGTTTATCTCAAACAACAAAACACAAGTAGTTCCCTTAGAAGGGGCCAAGGTGCTCCACACTGACCTGTCACACTGATCCTTTTCTTTCAATAGTGTTGCTAAGATATGCTACCATTTCATTTGTCACTTTGCAGACTTCAGAAAAGTCAATGGAGAGCCTAAATACAAGTGTTTTAGCATATTTACAGGTCAGGATTACAGGGGGAAAAGTTGCAAAGACTTACTAACTAGGAGTTAATAACGTCAGCCAGCCATGCATGGTTACAGGTAATTGAGGTTAAATCCAACAATGACTGAAAAAGTTTTTAATCTGCTCACGTTGCACAAGGGAAGGAATGAAAATGAACATTCTGAAAATGTTTCTGTATTTGTCCAGCATGACACAAACTGGCTCTCTGAAACTTGCAGGTTATTGATAAGATAAATACAAGCAGACGTTGTGATTTTAATTGTTTTTGAAATCTATCCTAAACAGTACAGCTGAATAAAGATGAATATTTCTAATATTGGAAAAGACTTTTAATTCAAACTATATATAGAGAAACAGAATATAAATATAATATAAATTCATTAAAAATTAGTGGCTGTATTTTCCAGTGATCTAGATCAAGGATATTCTCAGATATATCTCCTGAAATGTCCACTGTTTTAAAAGGACAATAAACAAAATTCTCTCTGAATATGACAAGCATTAATACTAATTCGCACTGTTACCACTTGAGAAAAAATCTGCTTCATGATCTCTGTGACCTTTCCTTACTAGCATTAGTATTCCTGATAAAGTCTAAATACTAGCTGCTACATATAAATACTGTGATATTTCTTCACTGTTATGATAGACAGTTTCCCAATTGAGGATACAGAGGTGAACAGGCTGGTAAATGTTTCATGTGTAAGATTATGTCTACAAAATTTAAGAACGCCAAAGGATATCTGAAAGAAAGAATAAAGACTAAATGTTGTGTTGCCTTCGCTTGCTTTCTTCTATTACAAAAACTCAGAACCTGGTACCAAGAATGAGTTATTTCCTTCAGACCCATGGAATATGAGATCATAAATATCTGAAAAACTTTCCTAAACAAAAAAAAGAAAACTATCACCATCATGGCAACTGAGATGCAAGAGAAGGCAAGGGGAAACATGATGTGAAATTGCATGTTCTTTGCGATCACTTTGAAAAAAATTCTTAAATTGGGGAGGATCTGGATATAAAAAGGAAGCAAATCAAGAGCTCCTGCAACTCTGAGTTGTCATAGACAAATGCTAATAATTTAATAACATCGTGTCGTCAGACAACAGCAGCAGCAGTTTGAGAAGGCTGTGAAAATCTTAGAAGAGGCTCTGCAAAAGCAATGCTGGAGTGTCAGCTGCTGAGATAGGTTCTCAGCAATCTATGCCTGACTGCATAGCTGGGCTAATTCATGCATATATCAGACAAAAAATATTTTGTGTTGTGGTATGTCACTATTAGGGAAGAAAGATTCAGGTACTCATATGAGAATATCCAGAGAACATGTGCTAACTCTGTCTTCATGGATTTAAACAGATATAGCATCCCATCCAAAATACAGAGTTGAGTAGGCACAGAGAAAGTTCACCAACAGGGCAGAGGGAAAACACAAAAATACAAGAGCAAAAGAGAAAATATGACAAAACTCTAGGTGCAAAAGCAAATTCACAAAGAGGAAATAAACAGAATGCAAAAGAAGACCTATTGATGCTGTAGAGGAAAAATATGATAATGGAAAATGCCCTGCATATGAGGTCATAAGCAATAATTGTAGAAAGAGAAAACATCATGTCAAAGGTTGTAGATGAAAAAAGCAAAGTACAAAGGCATCATATCAAGGAAGCAGGCAGTGACTCAGGGGATGAGATTTTGCATGTCCAACATTAATGCAGCACAAAAATAAATAAATGGTTTAAAAAGCTTAGGCTAGCATAAGATTCAAGGGCAGGCACAGAAACAACCAGAAAACTGAATGTCAATGAGAAAGTAGAGCATCAGAAACTCTGCTGGCCTGTAAGGACTCACTTAGCCTTAAATCAGAGGAAAAAAAAACACAAATCAAAGCAAAATTGCACTAGCCTGAACTAAATTAAAATTTCACTAGTGCACAGCCATAATGCTACTAGGATAATGTAAGTTATAATCAGAATACAAGAGCAAAGTACATAGACCAAAGTATGGCTTGTAAAAATATACGAAACCAGCTGAAAGAAGGCAACTTACAAACCTAGAGAAATTATTAATAAAACATAAGAATGAGCAAAATACAAATAACTCAGAGCAAGCAATTCTCTATGGTATCCCTATAGCAAAGCTGCTAAAAATTACCAATCTGTATTTGAAAGACTGGGATGTCTTCCAAGGATGTTACACCTGGAAATAAATAAAACAATTCAGCCTGTACAACACCTGTCTTGCAGAACACCCATTGCATTAAAACAAACAAACAAACAAACTAGTGGAAGCAATAAAGAAAATGAGGAAAACCCCCCAACCACCCCATCATTGCTAAATAAATATCAAGGCAGTCATTGAGAACACCAGGCAAGCTGTGAACCTGCAAAGGTCAAAGTAGTTTAAACAAAGTACAAAGCCGAGATAATTTCCAAATACTTACTTAGGCAGAAACCTGCTTGATTTAACAAAATCTATTACTCTTTAAAGATAGATACTTGCTGGCTTAGGAGGACAGCAACCTCTCCACACATCAGCAGACACAGCTTCCCTGTAGCAAGTAAGAAAAGACTATCAGTTCTTGGTAGTATTCTGCTGTATGGAAGAAAGACTTCAGGATGGAATAAACAGCACTACGCAGGCAGCAACATGTCCTTAACATAACCTTGTATGTTTGTAAGAATGAGACAAGAAAATAAACAAGGAGCTAAATAAGTTAAAGATAAAATTGTAAGAAAATACAACGTCATTCACAGCTTTGCAAGGGCCATAAATCCCTCCCTAAACAAAGAACAAGAGTTGATGGACCATACCTTCCAACCCAAACCATTCTGTGATTCTATGATACCAAAGAAATCAGGTCACTTTGAAGACCATTGAGATTCATAAATCATATGTAAACATTCTTTCCACTCTCTCACCTGTTTGTTGTCAAGGCATCTTCTGGTAAAAAGTCGGTATAAATATGATTGTTGTTCACTTTACACAGTACCAACCAATTGAAATACAAACTGAAGACCTGGCAACACATGGAATACCAGAACAGCAAAGGCTGCAGTAGTTGTTTTTGATTAAGATCAATATTTCCAACAGCTCAATGGATTTGCATGGGAAAACTTCAATCTGCATGCTAAGGATAGAGAATCTGTGGAACAGAAAATGACGTAATTGTCAGTGCCTTGAACACATTCCTCCACTTTCCCTCCTGGGGGTTTGGCTGCCTGGGCTCAAGGCCAGCTTCCACAGTGCAGCTGCGTGGCCTGGAAAAGCTGTTTGAAAAGCCTCGGCTCACTTAGGAGCTGCTTTCAAGCTCATTTTCTCATCCTTGGTCACTGCCTGAGCTACTCTGCAAACATGACCCTGTCTAGCCATGCACCCCATTGATCCCGGCCCTGACCCTGACACAGATTGTATTTCTTGGCTTGACCTCAGACCTGTCTCTTCTCTATGGGCTTGTCTGATGAGCTGGACTCTTGACTGAACCAGGTCACTGTCACTGGACTTGCTCTGGTCTCCTTGCTCAGGAACTGTGGGACTGTCCCCATGGTAGCGAGACCCTTGCCCCTGCCCACTCTGCTGTCACACCCAACTCCCAGCCTGCCTTCCCACACAGAGCAGCGCCTGCCCTTGCTGCTCGCTGGTAATAGCCACCAGGAGAACGTTTTAATGACAACACTGCTCAGGACACCCTAAACCTTCAGTTTATGCTAGTGAAATCGCAAGAAATAGGCTTAGAGATACAGGTTTCTAGAAAGGAATCAATTTCTATATGACTGACTGCTCCTCCTGAGCAGAACAGCACCATGAGGTCATGAACCTAATAGATACAGAAATCTTGGGAAGCATCCTCCAAGTCAATTACACACCAGGTTCAAGACAGGGCTTGGAAAGCACGCAGGAATCCACTATAGACAAAGATTTACATGTGCTGTGATCCATCATCCTGTTCAAACTGCCAAGCACTGCAAGAGCAGCTTCACCTGCCACTTGACAGCATCAGAATCACTGTGGTATTTGGACACGTAAATTGCTTCAAATAAACAGATAGAAAAATCAACAATCCTGGTTTCACATAGCCAACTACAAAGCCTCTCTCAGGAACACAGTGATCTAGAACAAAATTTTGTATCCAGAAGGCTAGACATGCTGGACTAAGATTAATAACAATATTTGAGGTCTGGTGGAAGGATGTGATACTTAGGAAAAAATGCAAGCCAAGCAAAAGAAAGAAACAAATGACTTCTGTAGCACCAGGACCCAGACTAAAAAGGATCAGATTTTTTCTCACAACAAACCATATATAAAATGCTTCATTATTATAGACAAGTCAGACTTCTATAAAGTAGATGAATGACAGATGTGATTGTAATGGCAGTCACAGACAAAGCAATATAGCACGTCAGTAGTTTGATGGTAGAACTGGGTTTACTTGCAGTGAGTTCCTGCAATTTTGCTGGGAATGAAAATTGAGATTCATCATATTATCACCACTTCTGTAATCAGTCAGTCAAAAGCAAAGCTGAACCAGTATTACAATTTTGAAGCTCCTAATGAAGAGATGTGCTAAAAACCTTACCATAGGCCAGAACAAACCATTCTTAAGTAGGACACAGTCCTACAGAAAGCCCAGTAAATTTTCTGAGGTTGAGAGGTACATGAATGATCACGTCTGTAGCATTATTAGAATGCCTGATAATTGAAAGGTAACACACTACAAGGAGGAAAAGACATGCTAACATCAAATTCTACTATGACAAACTAAAGACATCTAAAAATACAGTACTGATATCACATTTTGACGAAACTGTTCCTTATTTACACAGTGCTGTGGTGGATTAACATCAATTTTCCCCAAATCACAGACAGATTCACACAACAGCAACACAGAAACAGACAAGGGTTGAGTGCTCCTAAGTCCTCTGAGAGGAAAGAAAGAGGCATCAAGTTCAGAAGCTCTTTTGTGGTTGTGAGATACTTCCCCACAGTCCCACGATAGGACTGATAAATACTTTGCTTACCCTCAGACCTTGTCTGCTGGGTGACTTTAAGCAGTTGCATTCTGTCCTTTGGTTGCTTACCTTTCCTTAGTCAAATATATTAGATTCCATTAAGAGGTACCTAACTCTTCCAATAATCGCAGAGATGCACAGAGTGTTTCACTCAGGAATTCTGGATTTCACTGTGGGAGTCAAATGCTTAAAAGTTAGATGTTTCACACTGAGTCCTTTACTAGAGTTGTTAGGAGTATTTGCAGACTGCATACATTTGTAACTGTAGAGAGGTAGGAGTAAAGCACCTTCAAATGAAATAATTAAAGGAGGCACTGAAATGCACAAATATAAAGATAAAGCCAACAGGACTGTGAGAGATAATAGTTATCTGCAGTAATAAACATTAAGTGAGAACAATTCATGGCTTGTGATAACATTTAATGTGAGGATATAAATCAGATGAAAAGAGTACAGTTGAAAGACAGAAAACACAAGCACAGCTAGACAGGAATAAAGAAAATATAAAGAGCCTTTTGTTATCTTCACCTTGTAATTGAGATAATGCTTGTCTTTAACAATACACCCTTAGAGTGGCACCTCCACTTCGCTACAAGGCTCTGACAAAGACACAATAGCATCTAAGTTTATGGATATACCTGATTAGCACAGGTCTATGTCAAGCACTGCTAAGCCAGTTGCTTACTGAATCACACTGAAGACACTGAACTTACCCTTGTATGCCTGGCACTTTGAAACATTTGGCTGTAAATTTGTACGTCAGGTAAGGATTCAAAATTTTTAGGCAAATGATGTATTTCTTGATGTTGTCAAAGTCTGATATGTGAAGTAATTCATATCTCCAAGGCCTGAGCTGCACTTGAGCAGGTAAAATTAAAAAGGTAAGAATGAAGCATAGATGCCACATGACCAATGGTGTCAGGCTTCTTCCTTCAAGAACGCAGGTACAGGAGGTACTGCTAGAAGGCAGTTGAAAGGCAGAAGGTGGTAGTTTCTTTTCTTCCTCACAGGAATAACATTCAAAAGAAAAAAGGAAAAAGAAATTGAAAGAGCTATATACCAGAGTTTTAAAGATGACAACTTTTTCATATTGGTTCTCTTGAAGCTTCTGACATTGGTTCACGCATTTTCTAAACCTGTAGAAGCATCCTATAGATGAAACAATTACAAAAGGAAGAAAAACAGAATGAAAACTTTAACTTGATATTAGTTATTAATATTTCATGGCCTTACTGAAAGGATATTTCAAGTGAGTCTTCATAGCAATCTGCTTTATATCTGGTATAATTAAATAATTGTGAATTAATGTCTTGGCTAATGGAGCAGACGTTAAATTTGCACTTAAAACTGGGGTGGAAGGGACTGCAAATCTACTGGAGGAATAAAAATGGTAATCCCAAACTGAAAAAATGCTCCAAAGCAAAGTGGAGTTTTTCAAGGATGAGAATAAACCTCTGAACACAAGTGGGAGTAAGAGCCATGCAAGATAGGAAATTGCTAGCTGAGCAAAAAATCTGCAGAAAATCTAAGGGTGTTTACTGGATCATAATCCAAACATGAGTCAATAATAACATGCTGTTATGAAAAGCATGTCACAGGAGGATGCGTATAGGCTGCAAGACACAAGAAGTACTCTCCGATTTTTTTAGCAGTCTGACTTCAGTTGGAGTACTGTATTGGGCACTGGATGGCAGTGCAGCAAGAACTCAGGCAGCACAAGAAGAATAATTAGAAATACAGAGGACCTGACTTTTCAGGAAAATTGAATGGATTGGAGTACTTTAGCCTGAAGAGGAGACGGGTGAGGCAGAATATAGTAACAGCCGTCATATGTAAAAGCCAGCTGTGAGGAAGAACAAGAGAATGATTTGTGAAGTACATCTGTGAAAGATAAAACAAGAAGTAGTGGGCTCAAATCGCGTCATGATGTTCAGGCTAGAGCTCAGAAAAGCTTTTGTACAGTACGGACAGTGAAACAACGATGAAATACATTGCCAGAGGACAGTATAGTACTTCCACCTTTGGAGGTATATGAAACAGGATGGCCAACCATTTATCAAGAATAATAAAGAGAGAGAGTGAAATAAGATGACTTCCTGAATTCTTTCCAACCTTGATTTTCTATTTCTTTACACTTTTCAGCTACTAAGTTTCCATGACTCAAAGAGCACAGTTCTCCAGTATTCTGTTCTCCCAGTTAAGCCTTTCTCTTCATATTCAAAAATGCTCTGACTTTCCATGACACTGACTAAGCAAAAGGAACTTGTAATGAATATATATGGACAGGGAATTTTCACGTGAGTAGCATTTAAACATTAAAACTCAGAAAATCTAACAGTGTCCCTATTACTACTGGTTCTTTTGAAATAAAAAGGCAAAACTTAATTTATCTTCAGAGTACTTTTTTACTGTCATTTTTACAGCAGGATGTACAAAGCAGTCATTTTCTTAAAAAAACCCAAACCCTTAACACACATTTTTAAACTCAGGTTGGTGAAGGAAAAGAGGCAGGAAAGATGTCTTAATATGGACAATGCTCTATAGAGCCATAAAAGAAAGAAAATCACATGCAGATACAGCATTGTTATTGTTTGAAAATAATTTTTCTGCCTTTAGAGTAAATAATATAAATAAGACACTTTGGAACCTCTCAGCTTTAGATCTCCAAATTTTTTTTTAAAAGTCTTATCATGTATGATGCTAATACTATCAATATTGTCTGAGGCATGCAAAATTTAATGAGTTTTTCTTCTATTCTTATTGGCCGAATGCGCTGGTTTTAGCTGAGATAGAGTTAATTTTCTTCATGCTAGCTGGTATGGGGCTATGTTTTGGATTTGTGCTGGAAACAGTGTTGATAATACAAATATTGCTGAGCAGTGCTTACACAGAGTCAAGGCCTTTTCTGCTTTGCCAGCGAGTGGGCTGGGGGTGCACAAGTTGTTGGGAGGGACACAGCCGGGACAGTTGACTCCAACTGACCAAAGGACATTCCATACTGTATGACATCATGGTCAGCAATAAAGCTGGGGAAGATAAAGGAAGGAGGGGACGTTCAGAGTGATGGTGTTCGTCTTCCCAAGTCACTGCTACGTGCGATGAAGCCCTGCTTTCCCAGAGATGGTTGAACAGCTGCCTGCCGATGGGAAGTGGCGAATGAATTCCTTGTTTTGCTTTCTTATGTGCGTGGGTTTTGCTTTACTTGTTAAACTGTCTTTATCTCGACCCACGAGTTTTCTTACTTTTACCCTGCTGATTCTCTCCCCCACCTCACTGGAGGGGAGTGAGTGAGCAGCTGTGTGGGGCTTAGTTGCTGGCTGCTGTTAAACCATGACACTAAAGAGAACAAATTTTGTGCCTGTTCATAAACAAGTATTTAACTCTTACTTCAGTTGTGATAGCTCTTTTACTTACCTTTATAAAAGGAAACAATCTTTTCCATTAAATTTTCACATGCCTTCCATGTACGTTTTTGACAATTCAGTTTTGATTAAGAAGTAGCAGAGTAGCAGCTAGTATCCTTTTCTATTTCAAGAATTTTCTAAAGAGCCCATGGAAGTCAAGGTCTTTTGAAAATCTCTATTTATTTGCTTCCTGGATAACTATCTTGAATTGTGAAAATATCTGTATAGTCTTTTATTCACTGGCAAAATGTTACTAACACTTTTTAATTTAGTATCTCCAGCAAGCATTTAATTCACATTTAGAAAGCCCAGTACTGCTTCTTAATTAAATATAAGATGATTGTTAAAAAAGAACTTACTGAGTATTTAGAAGATAAATCTAATAGTCTTGTAATTAGCTCAAAATTACATAAGCAAGAAATGCCTAATCTCATTCTTGGTAGCACATGGACTTTGTAAGGAATTTGTAGATATTTAATTAACAGTTATCAAAATAGCCTACAGCAAGACAGGTTTCTATTAATTGTTAAAATAGTGATATTCAATATGCTTTTTAAATGATAATACACGTGGGACAACAGACTCATTTAGTTTTTAAATATTCAATTGTAATTCCCTAATGTCTTTATCAATATATTATACTGCTGGTTTGTCCAAAGTAACCAATGATTTTTGCATTATTGAATTTTTAAGTTTGTAAAGAGGCGTCACTTTCAGAAGCAAGTGTTTAGCTCCTCTAAAATATTGCTAGTCCATTTTCACTTTCGAAAGTTTCGATCTCAACAATTTAAGTTTTGGGCAGGGGTGAAAACCTTGCCAGTTTTTGCAAACCTGAACCACTCATCTTCCACAAGCAAGTTACAGTCATAAAGTAACCCTGTTAGAAATTCTTTCCTTCACTGTGCCTTTCATTTCCCCTTCCTTACCACTACAAAGAAGGTGTTTTTTTTTGGGAAGCTTAGTTTTTTAGCATGAAGAAATCTTTAAGTAGTTTAGAGAGGCTATACTGGCACTGTGTTTAATACTTCAAGACGACTTTATTCTCCTTGGCTAAGACTGTTTACAGTTTCTCCTATGAAAGCATTACCTAGAATACCCTTACCCCTGCTTGAGTTTTCAGCAGTATAACAAGGTGTAGCTTGATTTTCTAGCACTGTAGATGAAGTAATCAAGTCTTTGCTTATCACCAATGAAAGAAAGACGTATTGATGATGGTATGTAACTGCAAGATCAGATTTCTCAGCCTGTGAAAGAACAGGATACTGTAAATCTTCAGGTTTCCATGCTAAACTATCTGCTAAGCACAACTAAAAGCTGTTTACAGATAGAAGATTTGTTAATGCAAGAAATAGTAGCAAAGAAACAGTGTTTGTATAGGGTTAAAACAAAGAAAACCAAACACTGTTTAGAGTTCAGAAGTATAGAAGCACCAATCCTATCATAAGTTTCTTAGAAGGATCAGTAAAAGAGAATATTTACAGCTGTTTTTTCATTTACTCAAAAAAGAGGGGATCTCTGCAGCTTCTCTTCAGTCCATGAATAAAAGGAATCATATCTGTATAAAAGAGATCTGGGAGGAAAACAATTGACCTATATAATCTTTTACAGTGGGAACTAACTTCTAAATATATTTTCTTGAGCATATCCTTTAGGACCCTAACAGTGAGAAATTACTACAAGTAACTTGGAGCAAAAGTATTTTTCTGCTTCTTTTTGGTTTTGGGATTCTTTTTTTTTGTTTATTGAAGAGCTGGTAGACTGGAAAGAGGGCTCTAACCCATGGCCCCTAGCCATGGGAGGTTAAATTAATTAGAGGAGTTAGAACACTTAGTATTATACATTACACAGTATGCTTCATACATTACGCAGCATGCTTAATTCTGAAGAGCTCAGACTATAGTTGCTATTGTTAACTATACAGTGATTGCTGCCAATAGCGTCTTTCTGTCTGTAGAGGAAACAAGAGAGTACTTCTATCCGACAGAACTGCAAAAAAGGAATAATCTTCTTGAGGAGCCAGTCCCTCCATGACCTCTGACAAAGGGGCAGGTAACTCCAAATTAACAACAGGTTATCAGTGATTCCAGTTTGACAGATTCCACCACCAACAGATGGATACCTTGCAAGTTAAATGAGGAACAGTAAAGAGATTGATAGGATCTGAAGCTGGCATTGTTCATACCAGTCTGAATTATAGTGCGTTTGAAAAAGTATCCTTACTGTTCCACAGCACAGCAAAGCTGGCTGTCAGGGCAATGCCCTGTAGATCACGAATGACAACGCCTGTTCAGATTGCATATTGATGTGTACACATTGCTTTAAATGGCATTTATTATTTCACAAGTAGCATGGGAGTCAGTGATGTGGTAATTCATTTAATTTGTTTAACCTATTTAATATACTGGAGACACTGTGCAAGTACTTGTCAGTCCATTAGCTGTTACAGTTCTAGGGGCCGTTTCATCTACATTTAAGCCCATTACTTCCCTAAAATGTTTGTTAAAATTGACTAATTCATTATATAAAAGTAACAATGATGCCTTTCCTTATTTGTTGTCTGTGATAGATAGGAGTTAAGATGTGATCAGTAATCAGTGGATGACAAAGGAAGCGAGTGTTACCATATTCTGCAAATAACCCTGGCAGTGAACACACAGAAATGATCCTCTATAAATAATGCAAGAAGAAAAAGAAATATGTCATCATTATGGACAGAAGCCTCCTACAGGTAACTATGATCACATCAAGAGAAATAAGTACATCTAGTACTACCTGTGGTAAATGTAGTTGCAGCAGAAATAAAATGTATGTTTGTTAATGAAAAAGAAAAATAAGAACAAACCCAAAACGAAAAGATAAGGAATAAAATGTGGCTTAAGTTTTTCTTTCCTGGATTTTGAAGTTTGACATCAAGAACATTATAGGCAGAAGCTTGAATGTTTCATTTAACAATATTTTTGAGAATTAATTTTATAGCTTTTTAGGAGTGTTTTAATGTTTTTAATAGTTTGTGTCAAGAGGAGCAAGAGCTTTGTGAAATAGCTTCTGAAGTTTTGCCACAGAGGTGCAACTTCTGATGGAGAAAATGATATCTGAGTGGAAAGTATAGTTGCTGATGGAGAGCATTTTACCTGCAGAGAAGCACAGATACTGCCAAAGCACATTTTATCTGCCTGCTAAGAGAAAAGATTTTACCTGGTAGTGAAATGCAACTACTGACAGAGAAGATTCCACTCATCAGCAGTTGAACTTCTGTGGCACATAAAACTTTTTTTCTGTCAGACGCTGCACATAAATTTTTTTCTCCATTGTAGGATAAAATCTAAGAAAAAAAAGTAGTTGCTGATGAAGCTTGTGTGCATTTGTGTAATGGGAAAGAGTTTACTACCTGCTGGGGCATAAAGTTTCACCAGCTGAGAATCTGGCCCAGGTATGTATTACATACACTAATGAAGCACTGCGTCTCAGAGCAGGAACCAAAACAGCAATAAACTCCAGAGAAGTAACCTTATTATGCTAAATTTAATATCAATGCTGTAATGACTTCATTTTTTAGAGCAGCCATGTGGAAAAAAGAATGCTTAATTGTTATTGCCATAGGCTGGAGAACCAAGATGACTGGCACACAAAGAAGGAAACTAAGAGCCCCAAAGCAGCCTCAACTAAATGTATCTGGGTTGGTTTGTTTTTCAGCCTTGCATTACCTTCCTAAACCAGCCACATAATTTGCTTTTCCAAATATTTTGTGAGGTGATTGTGTGAGCAAAGCCCTCTTTGTGCAGGCACAAAGACTCCATGCATTCAGTAATCCACTTGGAAAGCACAAGTACTCGCTCGGACACAAATAAATATGCAGGCAGCTGGCAGAGCAGTGACAAAGTCTGAAGAAATATCATGTCATGTTATTTGAGGCAGAGATATTGATCAGTAATAAAGACCTTTGTCTTTCTAAACACATACTTTGTGTTTGATTTCATAGCTGTATGGGATTCAGGCAGCTTTCTACTTCCCTACAACTGCTAAGCAACTCACTCTTGTGCTTTACTTTAAAGAAGAAAATGCACAACTGCGAAAGTAACTACAAATCTCTCAGACTGTGAAATATACATATAAAAGACATTTCCCACTATTCCAGATTTGAAATTCTTTTCACGTAGGCTATTGAAAGAGATGAAAATGGATAAATGTGTAGCCACCAATGGCGTCCGCCTCCCACTTTATAGAGAGCTACCATTTCATTAAGTTTGAAGTTTTTGAAATAATATAATCATAATGAAAGAAAGGAAATAAAATTCTCAGAAAGTTCTCAAAGGAGTATTAAAAGATGAGATTTGAATAAGACTGATCAAATGTTGGAATGGAAGATGCAGATAGGTCATAAGCCTTTGCTTTTTTGATTGCCCATATTGTCTCGAAGCTGTTCAGCAGAACAAAGAGTTTTGTGGATGAAAGACTGGTGTGAAGAAACATGAATGTCAACTTGAGTTCTGAAAGACAGTCTGCTAATGAAATATTCTAAAAGTCATTTTCAAGGTGGTAGAAAGTTCTCACTGATGTGCACCAATGCTTCTGATAAAAAGCATCAAATAGTTATGCAAGCATTGGCTTTTAGGTCTGAGAAAATAAAGCAATACTTGTATGACTCCAAATGTTGCAGAAACATATTTACTTTCTGCAGTTTAAAAACAATTAAAAGCTTTAGTTTAAAAACAATAATTACGATGTTTGTTTAGCTTCTAGTTCAGGCATACAAACCAATTCTGGATCAGTTAATTTTCAGTATAACAAAATAATATATAGTGCAAACTGAACAGATGAAAATAAAGACAGATCTTAAATGCATTTTTAGTTCAAGGGAAAAAACAATGCGTTGTTTGTTTGTGCAATAAGTATAATAAGTATAATTTGAGACAAACGGTAAATAATACATTTGACTGCTCTTAGTAGGATAGACTTCTGAATCTGACGTTGTGTGATATTTAATAACTTCTTCATAATAGGAGTTCATAAGACAAAGATCTAAAAGCAGTAAACATACTTCCAACAGTTCTAGGTGAGCAGATCTAATTAAATTTTGGAATATAAAAGCTTCTGAAGTAATACTGCCAGTTCCCATCTTCTGCAGGGATTTTCTTGCGCTCTTGAACTAGCTTCTAAAACTTGATTTCTTGCAGGGCCAAATTTTCGCAGCATTGAAGTTCATAAAGGGGAGGCCTAATTTACCTTGAGTACCTACCCATTGCTTCTGCCTGGGAACCCTTTCTCATTAAACTATGGAAATAAGGCTGTGAATCTGTCACCTTGGTGTGAGGATGAGCCGTCAGATAGGAAGACCAGACCCAGAGAAGATATTAAATAGCTGAAGGGAAATTTAAGCATTTTTTTGTTTTCTTTTAGAACAAAATATTGAAGCAAGAAACAGTGCTGCCTGTAGTTGCCTAAACGCCTTAAGTGATTTTCAGAAGTTCCCTGTATTCATTTCAGGGAGATCCCAGTTACCCCAGTGTTTACACGGCTAAGGCACCTCCGCACTCAGTTATGCCTGCTCCCAACTGGCTTTCAGAAGCAAGGATCTCAAAATCATCTGAGACACTGGAACCTGCTGGCAGATCCACAATATGCAGACCGTAAACTAGCAGGAGAAAGTATGTTATAGAATTAAATTGCAATGATCACTTTTTTGTTAAATCCAGTCAAAGGAAAGGTGGTTCATACTCCATTCAGTAATTAATAACTCTGCAAGAAATGAGAGAGTTTCTGTCAGAGTGGCTGAAATCCTGCCTTTATCACCTTCCAGAACACCCTAGTGACCAAGCTGAGGCTACTTAAAAACAAGGGAGGGTCATCCCTACCACATCTTCCTTAAACGATTTCACAGTGTAGGAAGGAAATCAAGTTTAAACAGGTAAGAAAGGAGGTACAAGAAATATGATTCTTAACAGGTGAAGGTAAACAAGATGGTAAGATGTAGAAGTCCACTGTTAGCATATCTCAATGGCTAATTGAAAAGCTGTCAAGTCAGTATCTTTCTTATCTTGATTCCCTGAAGGCACCTAACTCTTGCTGCACACTGTATAGGGGCCTGGTGATCTAAGAAAGAGCTCTCAGTTCCACACAGGCAGCCTCAGTATTGTTATGCCAATCTTCCTAAAATTTGGCTTTAAATCTGCAATTCACAGCCATTTTCTTTTGCTTCTATTTTGAGAATGTAATAAATGTATAAATATATCTTCTTGTTTGAGTTACAGCATCAGCTTTATTCCTAGAGTCACTATTTTCCATTAGATTATGGTAAGGCATCGGTTCTTTGTTCCAAAACAATTCAGCCAGCTTTCAAAAAGATAATACGCATTGTACGCTAATGGAATGAAAAGTCTGTACTTGCTTTTAACACATATCCCTTTGGAAACAGGAAATGACTGGCTGTTATTGGCTGCTCTCCCTTATGATTTGAAAGAAGAACTGTAGGAAGGCTTTGCTGAACGGCCTTTGATTTTCTGTCAGTGCAGTTTTGCCAGAATTTTAACCGAGGTCCCATAAGTAAAAGTAAAACATTAATCTGCTCAGTCAGTCCCGGGATAAACCTTAGAAAAGGAAAAAATGTTTACAACAAAGATATCATAACCCTTTGAATACTTAAAAGAATGATAACAAAGCAAGTAATTATCTATTTAAAACTAGCTAAGATGCAACACAATTGTTCTGAATCTAGATGAACAAATAAAAGCTAAAGATAAGTTACAGTTTATATTTTAAAGTCACTTAGCCTTTTTCTTAAAATCAGCCCTAAATGAAATGTTTAACTCTCTTTAAATGTGCGACACCATCCATCACAATTTTATAGTTAGACACATAATAATGTATAATCTCAGCTTGCTGTCCACTTGTAAAAATGGGAATAGACTTCGAGAAATAAGCAATTTCCCAACAGAAAATTGGAAATTCTGCCAACCAATTCCAGGTGACCTGCCATCAATCAGTGTTAAATTCTCCGGAGCTATTGCTGAAGGGTATTGCCATTACTGACGGGCTTCACCTGGTGACTAATGGTATATAACAAATACATTCAAGAACTATAGAAGTCCTAAGAATCTGTAATTGTCAGTTAACTTCCAGCAAAGACCTTCTCAGGCAATTCAGAAAAAGTGAGATTTCTATAACCTCGAAACTACTCATTTTTACTATAATGCTTAAAAAAAAAATCAGAATGACTTGATACCATGAAACTAAATTAAATGAGATTGCAAACCACTTATTTGTTGCCGAATGTTTTCATGTAAATCTACTTTACCATATGCATTGAATATGTGCTAATGTGGCAGTTACTCTATGCCTGGACTTACATTCGAGTTTCTTGCAAACTTTGTGTGATTAATAATAATTATTTATGTTTGAAGTGTGCTGTTCTAAGGCAAGAGTTTCCTTCATTTGCCTGACTATACATTTAGAATTAAGTATTCGAGTGCTTTGGTTATCCATGTAAAGCCAGCGTAGCTCTGAATTACTTTACAGGTGAGAAACATGCTACAGATAACAAATCCTGAATGTGTTCAACCAGTACTAGTGAAGCAGAGAGAAATGATGATGGATTTATTACATGGAATCTCCAAGATAGGGAAACAGGGTTTTCACAGTTGTCAAAACCAGAATCCATCAAGATTTAAAGCTCTTTGTGAAGTAGAGAAACTTGAATTTCTACTGAACTTTCAGCTTAAAAAATCAAATAAAATTTAAAGAAGTAGTGGGAAGTACTGCTGCACCCATCCTGGAATCATATCAGAAAGTCTCTTGTCCCCTAATAGCTTTTTCAAAGTCACTAATCCTGAGTTTAAAACCCACAGGGCTGTTGTTGTCATTGAAGCTATACACAGAGATCCAATGCAACAATTCTGCTTGCCTGATTTCTATGGGGCAACTCACAGAGGTGAATAAAAACACAATTACGAATATTAGCAAGACTGAAATTTGTAAAGTCTGCAACAAGATGGGTAATGAATCATGTGTTAGGGGAGCAAGAGACCGTAGTACCAGAATACATCTTTTTTTCTCTTAATAAATCTGCTTCATGCTGTGCTATGTTAGGATAACAATTGTGGGTTTCCAAGATGGATACTGCAACATTTTAATTCATGGTGAAAATCTGTATTACAGTTCTTATGTCCATAGGACACTGGGCCACTCCCAAAAATAACGTATATCAACAACAAAAAAAGAGATGAAAATATTTTGTATGCATTTAGTATCTGCTTTCTGCTTTGTTCAAAAGGTGGAAGACAACAAAGGCAGAGATTCAGATGTGGGCAGAAAAGAAACAGTCTTTAAATCCTTGATAATGTTCAGAATAGGAAGGTTCCTTTTCTTTCACCATGGCTCAGGTAAAATGTAGTCACAGGCATCTCTACTTAAGAGAGACATCTGGATGTTCCCAGTATGTATGTAACAGCGGAGATTTCATCTCATATGATACTGATGGTTTAGGGGTTCTGGTTTTGCTCATAACTCATTATGTGCTGCCTTCTTATTCCTTGACCAGCCAGCAGTGACAAGAGCTGGCTTTGCAGAGTCACTCTTAGGAACAGAAATCTTCCCTCAAGCAGAGCATGAGCCTGTTACTTTCAAAAGATGTCACCTGATTCATTTAGTCAGTGTTTGCTTGCTGTCGAGCCAGTTAAATGCAGAAAAGTAAATTTCCAAAAGAGCAGCCAATTTCTCGATAAATACAGGGCTTGCTATGATGGGCTGCAAAGTCATCATGCACTTTTTTCTGTTAAAAACCACATATTAGTGTGTTTGCCCTCACACAGCAGCACCAGTGAGGCCCATACTAAGAGCTGGTATTGGTTATGAATATGGGACTGAAGTTGTGCTGAGGTCGTCACTCCCAAAGTCAGGAAATGCTCAGCATTTCATGAAGTCCTGTGAATAATCAGATCATCTTTGCATTGTTTATTAACTTTCTCACTGCATCCCTCTGTCAGACGTGTTACTTAGAGCCATTTTGCAGATGAAGTATAAAATAGAGAGGTGCTAAGTGGAAATCCAAGAGTGGGTTTTGGTCTCTTGGACATACTGAGAAATATGTCCCATTCTCTCCATAGCTTGCTGTGCTTTCTCTGAGTGCTTAACATCAGTTGTAAAAGAAATCAGCTTAGATTTTCAAAGTAGAGACTTAAAATATCCTTAAATATTTAATGACAGATTGAAAGATTAAGAAATAAAAGTAGAAATATATTGAACAAAATAACATCTAAGATATTAATTTAATTACCAAGTCTCCTCTAAGGGTTCAGAAACTGATCTATGGTAGCATGAACTTAATTTCTCCCTTTAAGTTTAAATTTAAAAATTATTTGGGTTTACTGAGTTGAACCCCAGCCTATCAGATACTAACTGAATGGCTCCCGGCGCACAGAGAAGCAGCCTTAAATATTTTCAGTCTGTTCACTAACTGCCCATAACATATACTGGTATTCAATGAGTTGCTGATGCTTTCCAACAACTTTTTGTAAAGCTTGGACTTTGGTTATTTGGATTACGATAAAATAAATAAAACGAAAGCATTTCTCTCATTACTGTTAAAAGACCCTAAGTATTAACACGTTCCAACACATCGCAGTTTTCAAAACTCTTGAATTCTGACCATGTAAGTTCAACAAGCGAAGGATGAGTCTCAGTCAGTGTAATTGGGTAAGTTCTGCTGATTACGCAGGAATAGCACTAGTGTAAACCGGATGGTTTTTAAACAGTTCCAAAGAGATTTAGAGCAGTAAGTAACATATCTGTATATGACAGGATATATGCAAGAGATAACCCTAAAAAAGACCTTTCTTCTTATGAATTCTTGTATTAAATTCACAGGAACAGCTCAGACAAATGTATTCCACTAGGCAGGAATAAAAATAGGCCTGTACATACTGACACCTGAAAGAAGAAGAAATAAGCAGATATTTTCATAATGTAGTGTAATTCTGCTATATTGAAGACAATTGCTTCAAAAATCCAAAGACACAGCATTGCTTACAACAAATACTAATTAAAACTGCTCAAGCCTGAAGGTATGTGTCCACTTCAAGCTTTATGAACATCTTACAAAGCCCATCAATCAGACTTTTCGGGCCCGTGCCATACTGTTCACACTTTGCGTACCAGCATCGCCATCTGTGACGCTTCACAGCCGTGACACATAGGAGAGAATGAGCAGTACAGTTCACAAATAAATATGAGCTATGGATTGTTTAGGAAACTAAGCATATATAAAAAGCTACTGGAAATAGGTCTCCTTACACTTACAGTCTGGGAAGAAGAGCTTTCTATCTCACACATCTCATAGTAAATTAGTATGGAAATTATAGGAATACTTTAGCATTATACCATTACACAGAATAATGTCATTTCTGTAACATCACTAAAGTCACTGATAAACCTTAGGATATAATAAAGAGTATAACAGAAATATTTTCTCAGAGTATTACACTATTAGGGAAATCTAGATTTCCTGTAGGGGTAAATTCTGACACCCGTACTCATTCTAAGTAGAACCTTGCTTCATGAGTTGTCTCACTGATTTAATAGACTTACTCATTGAAGAATGTCTTAGAGTGGTTTAGCAGCCTGTAAGGGAGCCCCAACTTTAACACACATATCCAATTATAAATACACAATTCCAAATCCATTAAAAATACCTGCAGCATTGCCAAGCTTGAAATAAGTGATTCTGTAGTTCTAAATACAAATAATGAGGTGTGGTTATGAACTTTGTGAGGAAGACATTCTCCTTCCTTGAAAAATGCAGAAAAGCAAAACCACTAAATTAGTTTTGATAAATGCTGCCATTCTCTGAGGAAATTTGGGAATTAGAATGCTATTAAATGGAGCTACTTTATATCCTTTTCAGTTCTCATTTCTTTGACGATGGAAACTGCTTTGGGAAGATGACAGACACCAATCCCATGGGTATGTTAAGTGGCTCAATTATGTCCTTGTGCGTAGACTGAGGCAATGAAAGCCAGGACATTGCAGTTCCCTGGCCTACTATTCTGTAGTAAGCTTCTTCCAAAATATTAAAATAAACAAGGAAACAGCTCTATCATTCTTCACGTAGAGAAATTTCTGCGATTCAGTAAAACTTCAAATATCAAAAAATGTTTGAAAGTATATATTCCAACCACAAATATGCTTTTTAGGAACTTCTGTGTTTTGGAAATACTAGTAAATTTGGTCTAAATTTCTTCTCACATCACTGCTATCAGTGTCACTTTTGTTTATTTCCAATCTGCTAAATCCAGGCAAGATTATATGGAGTTGTTTCATTTCTTTCAACAGGTCATTTCCAGCCCTGGGGGCTGGGTATGTGGCACCTTTGAGATTCTGAATAAATAACTGCAATTACAAACAAGTAGGAGTAAAGAGTATAATTTCTGTTTTGGATTGTAACTAGTAATACCCTTTAACAGGGACAAGCCAATATGGAAAAACTTACAGTAAAAGGACACATAGTCATGATGGGAGAAGAAACACAGAAGAAAGTCAAGACAGCATAGTGCGGACAACACTGTTTTGAGATTTAAATATCAGAGGTTTTAGGAGTTATTCATTCAAAAAATGAACAGAATAGAAGGTTAAAGAAGTGAGAGGTGTTCTATAACTCATAACAGCATGGCTCACTTCATAACGGCCTCCACTGCAGTCCTTCATTGAGCCACTTACTACTCTCCCTGAGTAAGGGCTGTAGAATATTTTGTAAAGTGGCATCTTTTAAAGTCTAGAAAATAATCAGTGAAGCAAGATGTATTTCCCTTAGAAAGAGGAATTAAACTCACTCCATGTTCCATGAAGCTATCGAGCTCATGGTTGAGCAACATATTGTAGAATAGAATATAATGAGGCTGCTGTATAATGTCACATTACAAAAAACTGTGCAACAGTATAAAAAAAATCCCACTGCATTCTGATAACACAGCTCCCTTCTCACTAGTAAAAAAGGTTCAGAAGAAAACTAGGAAATGGATTCAGGCATAGCAATTTCTCATGCTTCATGTTAATTAGTCAGTTTTTCAGTCAAAATACATGCAGTGAAACACGCAACTGAGATTCTTTAGAGATTATCAGAAATTAAGTATATGAATTGCACATGCTGTTATCTTTCTTCACTATAAATTAACACAACTCTGGAGAGAAAATCATGGTTATTTGATTGCTAAAATATTATTTTTATGAGTGACCATTAACTCTTCATTTGCAATTTCATTAGTTGACTGCAACTTTTTAGCCTTGAAAACCCTATTATAAGAGAAATTCAACCTAACTTCTAAATGGTTAACCTCTGAAATGGATGTCAAATCTAATTATTCATTCATAATCCCAAATTTGGGGCATCCTTGATTATCCCAAACTGAAACAGACATAAGTGCAACTATGAATCAGGCCTTAGAATGTTTCTGGCATTACATGTCTGAAGCATTTAGAAGCTTACCTTACAAGTAACCATACAAGGAGGCAATAAAAATCAGTTGCTTGGTAGACTGCAGTAAAAACGGAGTAAGCGAGAGTAAATAAGATAAATCCTCTGTACGCCTCTTAAGAGATGACCCTGATGGCAAGAGCTGTTTTGCTGTGCAGAAATCACTTCCTCATTTGCAATTTATATTTGGTCATTTTTCTTTTGATTTATTCGAAAAATTCATGGTCTTTTATGTCCTGTATTTTTAGGGGAAGGGAAAACACCCCAACAACTAGAATGTACTCCTAAAGCACTGAAGAGAGAAGCTGGCTACCCCAGTCATCTACACCTGAGAAGGTTCATGCAGTGCTTTGCCAGGGACATGCCATAGATGCCATCCTCCTACATGGTGGCTTCCTGGTACAGCTACATAGTATAGTTCATTATTGATCTATATCCCATTCTATATCAGGTAAGAAGATATGGTTTGTTCTGTGTCCTAATAGGCACCAGGCTCTGGACTGTGAAAGGCAAGTGTTGACATGAAATTTTTAAGAGAGTTCTCATAATGAAGCAGTACTAGTGACACAGATCTTCTAATCAGGCATTTAGTAATTTTGTTTTGCGGCTTGGAAAATGTCTTTCATTTAAATTCACCTCCTAGGAGCTGTGTGTCAGGCAATTATTCTCTACCAGAAGATTTCACAGTCCAAGCAAATTAAACGGGTTCTGTTCTTAAAGTAATACTGCCCTCACAGCATCATTACTGTTGTTAAGAAATAACAAACCTGAAGGCACCAGGTTTCTGCTCTCTGCTATGAAAACAGGTGCAATTCCTCTTAATGTTATTGGCAATCAGGTGTGCGTATTTACAGATCTAATTTAGAGTTTCTCTGGATGAAGAACACAGCTAAATACTCGCAGTTCTGAAAGAATACCACTGAAAATGAGAACTGAGTTCAGTTTCCAACCACCGAGACATCTGAATTAATTTAATTCAAAATATGACAGTCAATATTAGTTCCAAATCTGCCCAGATATTAGCTCAGTAGAATCAAGTTTTGTCAGAAATAGACTCATAAGGACGAAGAACAACCTTGCAAGACACGGCAGCAGTTGGAATTTGTCTTCCTTTGAGTAACTACTAGCTGAATGTTCTTGTGAAGCACAGTAAACCTCCATGTATTGCTGAATTTTAGTCTTAGGCTGCCGCCTCACTGGAGGAGGTTGATTTTCATATCAGACATTCAAAAAACTTCTGGTCATTTACATTCAGTTGGAACCACTGCCCAAAAGGCAGGCCATCTGGAAGCCTATAGATGGGTTTGATACACAAATGTACAGAAGCAGTCTGGGGAATTATAGGGTGGCAGTCCACTTCTGTAGAGAACTGTAGCTCACAGAGAAGCAGCACAGCCCTGAAAAAAGGCACATGTAGCAAGTGTCAAAAAAGAGTTGAAGGCAAGTTTTTAACTAGTCAGGTAAATTTTCAAAGTGTTGCAAGGGAAAAGAGGCACAGGAATCCTTTCAAACAGGACAGATTCTTTAGACAGATCTTCTGAAATCCTTGAATTAGAAACTATTCTTCTAAGTAGCTTCTCTAGCAATATCATTCCACTTCAAGAACAGTCAAAAGAAAACAGGGTCCAGGTTTACTTGAGAGACTGCAGAATTCCATGGCCATTTGCTGGTAAAACAGATCTACGGCAATAGAAAGCCAACAACACAATTCCAGCTTCTAATCCAGTACAATCTATGTTGCGAAAACACTACTTAAAAATGACAGCGTTTCCTCTGAACCCATGAAGAACCAATGCCGTAATGAGACAAGCTTTCAGCGCTGTAACACTGTGCTACTGTCATCCCTTCTTGGCCAGGTTCGCAGAAGCACCATGCTCACAGCAGTTCCCACTGAGAACATGCAAGTTGTTCCTTGTCATGCGCTTCAGTAAATCTCTCTTCTTCCAGTTATTTCTGTGTTATTCAGTAATGACATCATCTGGGCTGCACAGCACTGCAGTCACTGTGGCTATGAAAACCTATGATTGGTTAGACAGCGCAACAGTTTTGCCTCACTAAAATTTTTCTTCACTGTTTGCTGGAAGGCAGGATTTATGCTTTTTTGAGTTTCTAAGTTGTTTGCATTCTCAACAACAATATGCAAAATTTGACATAATCAGTTTACAAGTACTGTCACCTGTTTATAATCTTTGGATTAAAGTTTTCCAATTTAACTAGCTAGATATTTAGGTATCATTTCAGCTCCACTAAGTAGCACAATTTATACTTTAGTCATTAAACTGCAGAAGATAAGACAAAAGACAAACATGAAGGTATCTAAATACTACTTTCAAAGGCAACTTAAGATAACATTGCCAAGAGCTTCTCAGTGATGAAAGATGTAGAAATAATTTGTGAAGAAAGGCTGAAAGAAGGGTTAAATCTAGAAAAAAAAAAAAGACATTGAAAGACAACAATACAATAATTGTCACCAAGCACACGCAGTAATATTTCATGAGGAAAAAGAGACACAGTTATTCTCCACATGCGCTTGGAATAGGACAATAAACAATGGGCTTAAATTGCAACAAACAGGCAGGAGGACTATACCACTCCCACAAAAGGGCTGGTAAACTACTAGAATGAATTGGATGGACAGGCACTGCAGCCTCTAGCACTGGAAATTTAAGAACAAATCAGATGAACTATTACCAGGAATTGTTTAGACAGAGCTGATCCTACCCAGGGATGGGGGCAATGCACCAGATGACCGCTTCAGGCTCCTTCTGTACTTGTTTTCTATTATGTTACTATTTCCCAGTTACTATTTCCCACTATTAGTTCTCAAGCTCCAGATTTCCAAAGATACAGAGGCGTGTATAGAGGAGAATAATGGAAAGGAGGTCATTTGGCACTTTAGAAATTCTCCTTTGTACTTATCTTCATTTATTGGCATTTAAAAGCTTTCAAAACCATCTAGAAGTGCCCAGATCACTGTGCAAAGCAGGCTCCCCGTCAGCCAAGCAGTCCTGAAAATCTTCTTCAAAGTGATTATTCGAAGTGTACACAAAAAGTACCTAGCGATAGTACTTGGGTACTGTCCTACCTATAAGAGAGGTTAAACTGAGCCGAAGAGAACTGTTCATCTTATTAAAGTTAACAGTAATAGAAACACTTCATTAAATGGGGAGCTTATTGCCAGACTTGTATCCAGAACAAAAGGAATTCCAGCCTTGAATACCTGTATTGTGTTTTTCTGTCTCCGGTGCTTTCAAAAAAGCCAGCATAAAATATAAATAAAAATAGGCAAATAGATGTAACTAACCTGACCAAATATTTTCTGAAAGTACCTTCTTTGTGCAGTATGTCAGAATCAGCTCCTAAGCATGTGTTTTATAAAGGATATTATACCTCATAAATTTAACTGCTGTCAGAGACTAGGATGAAAATTCTGCAGGGCAGGTTATCTGCCTATCATACTTCCGCAGAAGCTACTGTCAGACTAGGTATTGGAGCAGCTAAAATTTGGGCCAGATGGCAGTTTTTATGCTCCTACAGTAGCTTTGTCTCATGAAGATCCTTATATGCCCTCATGATATTCAGTGAAGTTCATGTATTTCAAGTCAGCGCAATACCAAGCACTCAGTCACCAGTTCCAATTAAATCTCTGCTTAAAAGCAACTCTTTGCTCTCATTTTCCATTCTTCTTGCTCTTTCTTTCATTACTTCACTTACAAACAGAAAATAAACTGTTGATTGTTATTGAACGAAACTCTTGTAAGGAAAGTGACATTGCAGCAGTATCTGTGAATGATTTAAAAAGACACTGAATTTATTTTACTGTGTGTAATGCCATGGAGCCTTGACATTTAGACATTAGTGTAATGCAAATAATAAACAATAAGACATAACTGTGATTAAAATTGAAACACCAAACAGCACATTATACAAATGTGAAAAAAAAAGAAAAGGTGGTTTAGGTAGTAAACAAGGACACAGGAAAATCCATCAGGAGTCAACGAGAAGTATACTTAAAGCCATAAAATTACCTTGTGTCAAAACTAATTGAGGGAAGCAGCTCATCACTAATGCAATTGTACTTTAATAATCGAGATGGCATCTACATGAGCCTGTGAGAAAGGCAGCTCTAAAAGATATAAATTAAAACTTTTGAGGAGATCGGGTTTATTCTCTCAGCTATTTGTGTCGTGCATCAAGCTGAAATAATTGGACGCATCGTTTCAAAACATGCAGTTTCTGCTTGAGTGGGTAGGAGGACCTCCTGTAGTTCAGAGTAACCCACAGTCTGTTCTAAGGGCCTTCAAAATTTATCAGGTGGTCCCCTGAGAAACAACCCATGTCATCTGATCTCCCAGCTCTTTTCTACTCCAAATTTATACAGTCTGTCACGGCTGTCAATGTAAAAGCCATTTAGATGTTGTCTTGTTTTGCATTTCCTACTTTAAAATGTTCCAGAAACGAATCCATTATCTCTGAACACAGAATCGGTCTAAGAATTGGCAAGAACTTCATTTTGACTTTTATTAAGGGCTTATCAAGTAAAAAGGTCTGGAACAAAGAAGAATAAAATATTTTATTTCCCCACCCTCCACCTAGTCTGAATGACAGTCCTTTTGAGGTCAGTATTGCTTAAGCCTGTAAAATGAAAGTGCTACGAATCACAATCAAATAACTGTCAGGCGCCTTATTAAATTTCATTCAATTCCATACAAAATCTTAAGGGACCATTGCTATCTTCCAATTTAGACAAAGATTAAATAAAAGCTGATCAAAGATTTATAGAATTCTAAAGCGATACTAAACACAATGTGCTATGCCTCGAAAGCTTTCTTTGGTACAATGGAGTTAGAAGTGGCCTGCTTTAATGGTTTTATTTAAGCACCACTTTTCATTGGAGGAAAAAATGAGGAGTTTACAACCACCTCACCTAATTAAAATCTCATAATTCATAGTCTAAATCAAGTTTACACTGACACTAGGAATCATATTGTTGGCCAGATGGAATAAAAATCAGTAACAACCTCAACAAGAGGTAACATTACCACTCTTCTTATTTTATGAAAAACCCAAACCAAACCAAAACAGAAGAACCCTCAGAACTTCACTTGTGGTGGGTTTCCACACTGGCAATTTTCAGTCTATCTATCTGCCATCTAAGAAATGTACAGGTAAGGTAAGAAGGTCTAAGGGCAAGTAGTAGCAGTAGTTTCTAGAGTGTCTATTTTCACCGCTATAATATACCCATGTTCTATCCATCTATGGTAAAGTATGACATGCAATCATTACCCCACTATGCTAAAAACATTAACAGGACATACAGAGAAGGAAAAGAAGCAATGAGAAGAGAAAGATGCTTTAACAGAGAGAAGTTGCTTCATATTTTTTTTTCTTGGTGCTGAAGGAAAGAACTCCTAAATAGAAGAGTCAGAAGCAGAGAAGAGTCTGCCTTACACACCTAGAGAGAAGGCTCTTAATATTGTATTTCTTTGCTTTCAAGGCAATCAGGTTTGTTACAAAGTGAGTGCTTTATAAGGTGTTCCAGTGTTCACCTAAAACAGAAATCATCCTTCTACCAGAAGAATTTCAGCCTAAGGCTTAGCAAGAAATTTATGACATAAATTCAGAATTCTTCTGTGGTAGAATCTCTGGAGAGTCAATATACAATTATAGCAGACATAGTGATTTCTGAAAAGGTGTTAACGATATATAACTCAGAGAACGTTTTCACCATTTGGCATATCTGGTCTACTTTCTTCTACTGGGGATCTTTGCAACTTAGCTGAATACCCACAGAACCTTCTGTTAGTGAGGTGATGCTGACTGCCTCACTACTGGTGAAGCAGTGTGCCCTAGAAATGTGGATCTAGATTTATTGAAAAACGTAGGAAAAAGTCGCGCAATTCAGATTCTCTTATGCCTTCTTGACATTGGTGCAGCCTCACTGACCTCAGATAGGCATGAAAGTAAAAGCAAAATTTGCAGCACAAATGCCAAACAGCAGCACTTGTGACTCCTACAAGTTGTGATATTTCAAAATCACTTTCAGACCCCAAAAGGAATATAAAGCAAGATATCAACTAAACCATATTTTTGTTAGCAGCCCATGTAGTTTTCCGTATTTCTAAATACACCTGCACAAAATCGTAAGGAGTACTGTCAATGACAGTGCTTACACTTTTAATTCATGTGTAAGGTTATTCTGATATTTATATGCAATAAACCTAAACCAGACTCCTGTGAAGGCAATTCATAAATGCCAGCCACAAGGAAAAAGACAGTAAAGTGCTTTACAATAAGCATGTTTACTTTTTATTAACAAGTTCAAACCGAGAACCTTTCACCTCTATTTAGGAACATCACAGGTAATTAAGCCAATATCCTTTTGCCATGCATTTGAAAAGGAAGATGTAAAGTAAACTGAAACATAACAAGAGTCATTGCCTGCTGATCACAACTTCAGTGTTGGTATGACTAATTCCTTTTGATACTACTTAAAAATACATGATTTAAGATGAATTCTGAAGGGGCAAGAGAGCTGTATAGGGAGATGGATTAAACAGCAGTTAACAGGCTTTCTTGTGTATAATTTCAAATAATCACTTTGGTCATTTTTTTAGGATTAGCAGAGATCACGATTCAAGACCAGCAGATTAAAAAATAAGAGAAGCAAAAATGAACTGAAATGAAAACACATTGTATGCCACTTATTTATCTCCAAAATATTTTCTTTGTATTTTTCCCTTAATGCAGGATCTTCTTGCTAACGTTAAGCATGTGAATTGTAAGTACTTCTGAAACATGTTAATTTCCAACTGTCAGTGCCACAGAAACCTCTCTGTGAGCCTCTCCAATGGGACTTGTGTCTGAGGAAGGAGCTCCATCTGAATTCAGTACACTAGGAAGGTTTAATATTCCTTTTTTGGAACATCTCCAAGGAAACGGTTAGAGATGAATAGAAATGAGACAAAAATTGGGAAATCCCATCTTCCAACTTCTGTTACTAAGAGCTGCCTTACAAGCTAGACGAAAACCAAATACAACAACCAAACTCTCACAAAAACCAGAACATACATATGGTCAGAATTTGAATGAGAAATGTATATGCCATGATTTTCCTTCTGCTGGGGAATGAGGGATGAAGTTCTGTTACCTGGGCCTGATCCAGGCAGTGCTTTTTCTCATCATCTGTTTTTGTCTGTGAGAAAAGAATTAGAAGAGAAGACTCCTAAATTTTCATTTCTACTGTCTCTTGGCTTCAGGCAATATGAGGCCTGTTACTACCCAAAACCAGGAAAAAGACATATAGAAATTGTCATTTATACTACAGAGAAGAAAAGCCTATCCTTAATCCAGTACTTGGTGGCCACAGAGAAATGATACACAGAGAAAAAGCCTGCTTCTCTTTTTTATCCGGCGCCTTTCCCAAGGAAGCTGCCCCTCTTATACCTCAGTTTCACCCAGCGCATTCCTTGTATATTCTCTTATGACATACATGCTTGGATGGGTAAGCTGGCAGAGAAGGACCACCAATACAGCAGCAAAAGTAGGCGGATTCTGCTTTGGCCTAATTCAGAGGCAATATATAATCCATTTGCTCTCAGCAATACCACTGGTTATGAACCCTTCTGCTCTCTTACTGTTACTAGTGCTATTCCTTTCAAAGAAATACCATTTTACCACATGGTTTCCCAGTTCCTACCTCGGTTCTGGAAACCACATTCAGCAAAACCCCATCTTGAAACCTTTACCCATTTTTGAAGTTTAACCCTATTATACAAACCTTAATCTGAGTTTCTGGAACCTTCAGATGGCAATGCTATTGGCCAAAAGGAGGCCAAATAAAGGCCAAAACAGTATGAAAATGGGCTCTTGGTCTAACATAGGGACAGGTGGGATTAATCACAATTACACAGTAGGAGTCAGACTCTGATGGACCAATCTTTCTTTGTTTCATCAACAATGCCCACTATTAGATGAGCATATACTTTGAAATTAAGCCAATGGAACCTATGTGGAAAACTTGGTATTAATTCTTTAGACAAATTAAAAGCCAGGCACTATATTCTCAATCTGTGCTATTTCACAGCTACTAAATTTCTGTGTTTATGCAAACAACTTTTATTTCTCTTCAATTTGTTAATGTGAAAAAAGAAGCATTTGATATTTTTTACATTGATTTTGTATTTAGAACTAAGAACTGACAGAAAAAAATCTGAAGTCAAAATCAAAGTGTATAAACAACATATTCATGTCCATTAGGAAAAAAAATTTAGTACTGAAACCTTTGCAGGACAATGTATTTGATAAAAGGCTTATAAATAAAAGAAATACTTTGTGGGGTTTTTTTTGGCCAAAGCTATTTGAAGGATGATAATATAATGTAAAAAGTGTATGACATATTTCTGAGTAATTTTTGACAAATCAGACAGAAACTATTGAACTGTTTTAAAATAATAGCATACGTATTGAAGTAGAAAGGCTCAGTTGGGCTTAAACGTACTGACATTGCTTTCTTGCTTTCTTTTTGTTTGAAAGCAAAGTCAAGTAACATATTTGATTATTTGTAATCAATAAAACCAGCTGTAGAAACATACTCACTGTAAAATCAAAGTAGCTTCATTTTTAAAGCTTGCTTTGCTGAGTACTAGACATGATTGAGCTATTTTGTTTCCTATTTTTAAAAGATAACTTCATATGATAGCTTAGTAATAATTTTCTAATTGAACTCCTATTCTCTGAATATTTTTCTTTATGCATATAATAAAGTAGAGGGTCCAGAGGAGGGCCACGAAGATGATAAGAGGGCTGGAGCACCTTTCCTATGAGGACAGGCTGAAAGAGTTGGGGCTGTTCAGCCTGGAGAAGAGGAGGCTCCGGGGTGACCTTATAGCGGTCTTCCAGTACCTCAAGGGGGCCTACAAGAAAGATGGGGAGAGGCTGTTCAGGAGGGCCAGTTGTGATAGGACAAGGGGTAATGGTTTTAAAATAGAGGGAGGTAGATTCAGGTTGGATATTAGGAAAAAATTTTTTACCATGAGAGTTGTAGAACACTGGAACAGGTTGCCCAGAGAGGTGGTGGATGCTCCATCCCTGGAGACGTTCAAGGCCCGGTTGGATGAGGCCCTGAGCAACCTGATCTAGTTGGAGATATCCCTGTTCCTTGCAGGGGGGTTGGACTAGATGGCCTTTGAAGGTCCCTTCCAGCCCTAACGATTCTATGATTCTATGATTCTATAATCTTGCATCAGTATTTCTGCCACTTGTGGCACTCTTTTTAAAAACGAAGTCCTTCTTTCCACATGAAAAGGAAACTTTTGAATCCCTATTGACAAACTAAGAGCTTATGCAAAACACAAAAAATTCCAAAGAACCAAAGAAAGTTTAATAGAAAATGGCATCTATAAAGGACAAAGAAGCCAAGGCAGTCTCTTGGTGGCTAAAAGATATGACAGATCCATGGGCAGCTTCAAAGCTGCTACGATGATTCATCTGCCAAGCAGCCAGCTGCTCCTGCTAGACAATCTTCCTTGTGACTTGGCATCCAGGTCTTGTGCTTGCCATTCAAAAGCAACAGAAAGAGTGACAGGATATAGGATGGTAGCTACCCCTTCATATAACATCTGTAAAAATCTTCATGGAGACAGTGGGTGCCATGGGAAGCAGCATTTTTGCTCTATAATGCTGATGCAGTCATTTGCAGGGAGGAAATGCAAACTGAAAAACAAATTTATCATAAGAGCTCCTTTGTCCTCTCAATAAAGTATCCCAGGACTCAGAAAACTCCTGTGGAATAAAAAAGTACTATTCTCATTATTTTGAAGACAACTAAGGTATCAAAGATTAGATGGCTCAGGAAAGGTCACAAAGGGTGTCTGTGACAGCAACAATTCAAGTATGCCTCTCCAGAAACAAGTCTGACATGGTACTTAACAGATCATCCCTTCTTCCCTACGAAGGACAGATCGTTTCAGTGTATAGCGAGAGGCTGGCCATACAGCAAACATCAGCAATGAAACCATTACAACTAAGTTAAATTATAGTTGCACAGAATCTTCCCTTAAAAGCCTTTCACAGTTTTAATGAAAGATCACATATTTCCTAGATATTATATTTTATGCCATTCTATACAATATTTTCTATACAATGTTAAAGCGAATTCATAATTTACTATTACATTCTGTAAGATGATTTCAAGAAGTTAGCCTCTTGTCTCCAACTTTAAAAAACTTTATACTAAGAGTAGGCCTGATTTCTTTGCTTAACCCTCTTCAGGTTTACATATGAATTTTTATTTTTATGGGTTCCTTGGAAGCGAATAAATTGCTGTTCAATCCTCCGTAAACTTAAAAGCAGCAGGCAACATCATGATGTAAACATTTGGCGCTGGTGCTACAGCATGGATAGCCAGGTTTAAAAGCTCATAGAGCAAGCAGTGATTTAAAAGTCTCAGATTCATTTCCAGTCAGGTTCATTCCCTGGCAAGAAGTGATGAGGTGAACAGAAGACTACCTACTCCCTCTTGCAGCTATTTCTATCCTAGCACTCGCTTCATATACATTCACTGAGCTAGTTTCTGTGTCTAGAGGGCAGCCTGGCATCAGCTTCTTTGAAACATCAATGTATTAAATCATATTCAGAGATATGGCAACATTTAAACAAGATAGACAATGAAAAGATAGTGAGAGTCATGCATTATGGATTGAAGTGTAGAGTGAAAAGTTTTTGGAACACTAGTGTTCCAGAAATATTAACTATAAATCCATGTGAAGTATTGAAAATCATCACATTTAGTGATATTCTATGTTCTTTCAGCAGAAAACTGAAAACAAAATAGTACAGAAACATGTCTCAGCTGCAGGAACAAATTATATATTTACAATTCTTTATTAGGATTTTCTGAAAAGACATAATCACATACAGGCTAAACATGAAAGCTAATATTTGGTCTTATTTATATTACAGTAGTTTGTAGGAACAACAGTCAATGATCTTCAACTTGTATAAAGCTCCAAAACTAAAGAAAACAGGAGAAGAGGGATGATATTCAAAAATACACTAACATGTTCATTGTCTTTATTGTGTCACCTGTGGATTCCATCAAGAGATGAAGGCAAACTGCAAATTATTTGTCTTCTAAAATACTTGTATAGGAAATATGTTTTCTTACATATGACTGATTAAATATTAGAGCAGTCTGGGAAATTTTGAGAATTCTGCTGGAAAACAGAGACAAGACATCATCTGGGAGGCCAACAGACCTGACCAGCTGGATTGTTCAGGTTGCTAGGTCCTCAAGTTAGCTATGCCAAGATGCCATAGAGAAGGTGAGTCCTACTGAGCTGAAAGTGACTGAGATCAGTGACTGAGCTCTCAGTCACTACAGCTGAAACAAATCTCAAAGGACGTTCCACTATGGTAGAGATTTCCCTGCTGTTGAATCCACCTTAGCTACTACAACTAAAAAGATGTGTTAGAGCAATGGGACACCTGATGTATTTCATGGTTGCATGGCCTCATTGCCCTAAGATGCCTCCTTAGTAGACACTATTTGTCACATTTTTAGAGTGTGCAGAAAGGATGCAGAAAACCTTGAAAAATGCACTGTTCACAAGTACACTGTGGTATTAGTAAAAAAGGTGTTACAGCTTCAGATACAGTTCTAAAGCAAAATGACACAACTCAAGTATGATCTTCAGTATAAGAAGAGGAAACAGGTTAAGACAACAGCCAAATTAAGTAAACAGGGATAGAAGACTGAGGTAACAACCAAAAGGGTTTCCGTTCTTGTATCATAGTGTTTTCTTCTCTTTGGTTGTTTTGCTATAGGGTTTGAATGAAATGACACAGATGCATATACAAGGCACTGTGCATTTCAGCCAGGGATAAGGATGCTGCAGTAATGAGGATGTCTGGTGAATCTATCTGTGTTCTGAGGCCTGAATTTATGAGAAGTTGTTACATTCAGTGAAATCACGAGGGGTAAGTAGTAATAAAAAGATGCTAAGACTGCAACAAAAAGCTTGCAAGAAGGGCAAATAAGCCCCTCTGGAAGTTACTCAGATTAAGTTACCCTCATTTGGGGGAGTGACTACTTGATAACAAATAAAACTTTATTATTTTGGCTATGCTAGTTTGTTGCTCTGTTGTGCAAATTTCCTGATCTCTCTTGACTTTCAGCTCTGAAATACACATTGTCAGAAACCAAAATGATTAAACTCTGTAATCTGTTTATTCAGATCATATGCTGAAAAGTATCTTATTTCATGTGTACCTACTGGAAAGCAATTCCGACAAGGCCACTAAACAAAAGACGAGCTCTCAGACAGAGGAAGACAATCCTTGCCTTCTCTTGATATCTGTCTGCAGCCTCAACTCTCCATCAGTAAACTGTCATATAAAAATTGCCCTATATAATGATTTTTGGCATTTAAATCACATCTATCTTAAAGGCAGGTGAATTCTTAAAAGCGTTGCATTTTGACATGTATAACCTCTGGATTATACTTCAAGAAATGCTGCAGCTCAACAGGGCTGTGATATACATGGGTATGTGTTAATAAAAGAAGCTTGTGTGAGATAGCCCTTAGCCTCAGCCTCTGACTTCTCCGTAATTTGCTTCTCAAGATCTTCCATCAGTCTCATTAAATAAGTCCATGTTATTTCATGGCACAAAGCCTGCTTATACTATGTAAAGCTCTGGTTCGATTTGCCTATGCAGCTACCTCACGTTTTATCCATCTTTCAGGACACGTGACAAATACAGATGTCTTGCATGAGAAAAAGTATGTACGACCCAATCCACCAACTCTGTCAATACTGGCTACAGCTTACTAATTAACTTGCAAAAAGTGAATGAGCTAATTAGCAGGGCACACTAAATAGAATATCATTACTCAGTCAATCAATCCTGGTTTCCACTAAGTGAATGAGTAATTCCCACACATTCTGGGTCACTGTCAACCTCTCAAATTTTCCATTGGACTAGCTTGCCCTCTCATCAAACATAAAACTGAAAATACTAACAGCATGGCCTGGTTCGACTTACTTCTTGTACTCTCACAGATCACCAGTGATTACTGGTGATCTCTGAAATAGCCTCAGTTGCTTCAGACTGGTTTCTGTTCCCTTCATCCAGCACAGCAAATGAGACCATAATTTTCCCAGGTCCCAAGAGACCTCAGAAGTTGTACCAACAACTATCTCCATTTGGGGAAGTATTTATTGAGGTATAAAACTCGCAGACATAAAGTAACCCTGCCACAGGCACAAGTGACCTAAGGAAAGTGGCTTAAGTGGTGCCTAATCTTTGTTGATTGGCAGAGCCCCAAGACATTTCGCGTGTGGTAAAGTAAATTTAAGATTATTGACATCAGGCTCACTTTTCCTACTTACCTTTCATGGATTCTTCCAAATCAGTCTGCTGACCTCCAGCCTGCTGCCAAACCGTAGGCTGCAAACCATTCTGCAGATATGTAACTCTAGAAACAATAGTACGGTACTGTACAACACAAGTGGCAACCCCCAAAGAATACGCTCAAATATGCTTTCACTACAAGGTCCACTGCCCAAACTTCAGCTCATTTACCTTAGTACTTAAAGCCTTTCAGGAATGCCTCAGATCTCTAAAGACTCTGAGAGCTGAAAGTATAAACACTGACTTTCAGTCACGGCCCTTACATTCTCACCGATAGCATGTAATTGTTTATGGTACCCTTTTAATACTGAAATAACAACAAATACTCAGCCAGAGACAAGGGAAAAAGATAAAATGCTCATGGTGCTTATGAGTCTTGTCATTCTCTGATTTTAGAGTTTTTCTTTTACAAGTAGTTTATTTTGACTAATATCAATCCTTAATGCCTGTGCCATGCAAAATCTCCTGCTACATGTGCATTCAGACATCACAAGTAATATCTTAAAATGAAACATTTCCATTAGTTTGGATAACATTATCAAATTCAGTGGGAGAGAATGACTGATCCGCATAAATACTGGCTGGAAGAAGAGTGCATGATGAAGCATCTCTTATTGATTAGCAGATTTGCTCTTGTGTATGGTATTTCACAATATCCTTAATCAAGCCTTCTCTGAAAGACTCCAGCAAGATCCAAAGAAATTCTTGATTTTGACAAATAGGCTGCCAAGCAAGATTAAACTTGCAACATTTTTAACCATCAGCTGGACCTTACATTCTCATTTCAGACACAGACATAAGTTGTAACATGCAATACAAAAAAACCAAAACCCACATATACTCCTAGTGAAATGATGTATTTTGCTATGAAAGAGTTGGCTTTCTACTTTGAAAAAAAGCTGTTACCAGCATACGAGGTGATCTCATTCTGAGAAGGTATCTACATCTTTGTGTGATATAGCAGAGAAGTTTGCAGCTCTGCAGTAAATACAGGGGTTGGAACTCATCTTAAATGCACTTTCCAACACGATGCCTTGTTTTGGCTGCCATTTCAAAATTTCCACGCAACGTGAAATTGCACTGAATCATTGAGAAAGCCAAAGAGAAAAGCTTGAGATACAAGACCTCTTCATCAAGCACAATGAAGTAAGGGGAATTACTATGTCAATCAGTGGAGGTGAGAAGATAGCAAGAGAACAAGTTTATGTGCACTTTGCATAAAATAGAAATAAGGCTTTATTCAACCATTCCTCTTTTCCTAAGTTATTCCATCTGCAGGACATCCATCAAGAGCATGTTGCTCACAATGTTGTCTACTGGAACAAACACCAGTTCAGAGACACAAGAATGCTTGGTTGCATTAGTACATAGGGAATTAGTTGCTAATGATGATTAGAATTTGTATAAATGCTCAATTAGCAGTATACAGATGCCAAATGTCTGGCAGAAGCTGGAATCAGATCCTTACAGTATGTAATTTTTTTTTCCTTACACTGTAGCCATCATAGAGGAGATAACTGCACGTGGTGCTGGTGTATAAATTTCAAATCTTTCCAATATGCATCTTTAGGATTAAATACACATTTTTTCAATTGCTTCAGTGAAAAAAGATTATCTTCAGGTAGATAGCTGCTGTTTTTCAATGGCAATTTTTTACTTTCACAAATAATATTTGGATTCGTTGGAGGCAAGCAAGATTCCAGTACAGAAGGCAAACATTAAGGCAATAAAATACTATCACTTCTTTTGTCCATAAGAGACCTTTCATGTGGAACACCAAAAATGAACGTTATCTTCTAATACCTACTGGAGGATTTCAGCTAGTCCGAGTGAAAAGAATAAGCACTGCATCATTGGTATATTACATTTTTAAAGTATTAATCTCCTTTTGATTTAGAACTGATATCCACTTCATACTTTATCCACTCATTCTGCAGGTGTATGCTAAGCACGGAGCATGTAGGTTCGAAAAAGCACTGAAATGAAGCAGTGCTCAAAATAATGGTAATGCTTCTCTAAAGTTAGAGACTTGATTTATTAGAAATGGTTCAAACATTTTTCCTAATTAATGTGAGCAAAGTGCCTAACAAAACTAGAAAAATGTCTCTGGTTTGGACTCCACTGAGACTAATACTCATCCTTCACACTTCAAAGGGCAAAGTTGGGTAGGAGAAAAGAGGGAGCACAGGTTTTAGACTCAGTGACAGCGTTAAAAAGGGCCATTTAATATTAGTATGTGAGCCATGGCTGATGAAAAATTCTACGTTTTTCAACTTAAATTGTAAATAAATCTTGAAGTTAAATTGAAAAATTTTGCTATTATCTCATAGCCATATTTCTCTTTACATTGTAAGAATCAGACAGATTTAGAAATATATGCAAATATTTTTCCTAGCACTGCAAGGAAGTTGTGCTTCTATTTTGTGACAGATAGAGTAAGGTATAGAGTCAAGATTCATCTCTGGAATTGTATCTAACTCAGGATTAAGTATCTGTGGGAGTTATATTGCCCACCTTTAGCTTTCTAAAACGCTAATGTCTAAAGTAGACACCCTGAGATGTAGATTTACTTCACAGATAACAATCCTGGGATGTGTCTAAGCATAACACAAACACATATCTGATGGTTTTCACTTCTCTTGTTCTAGCCTTTTTTGCTACATTAAGCAACATATCCATTCAGGGTACTGCCTCTGCCAAAGCCCATTCTGGGCTGCATCACTCTCTATGTTTGTCAGGGTTGTGCATTGTATTCCAGGAGCCAACAAAACACCAAAGTCTCCCTGGAGATCTGGCTCAGAATGATCTGCCAACTGATGTGACCCATATCATTGTCAGCGCCAGAACTGGGGTTTCAGGAGACCTGGCTTCCAGTCCAAAGCACAAAAATTACTCTTGCAAGAGATATCTAATGCTCAAAAAGATGTAGAATCCTTCATCTAATTTTTGTATAAGATCGCTATGGAGCCATATGTGAAAATCAGCCCATTAGTCCCTCGGCAACTCCGAACGCTGAATGTAGTCCTGGCATAAAAGCAAAGGGAGACAAGACGATGCCTTCTTCCCCACTGTTTGCAATTTGACTTCCATATAAAACATTACAGGTAGGACAGCTGCCAAGCTTCATGAAGTTAACCCTTTATATACCTCTCGTGCATGACTTCAGCTCAACTATTTGTCAACGCTACTTACATTGTCAAACGTATATTAATGTATTAAAAGCAGTTCACTTACCAGTTTCCTTTTGCCTAGGCTGAAGATATGCCTCCAAAAGTAGATTTCTTCCCAAATGCACAAATCATCTTGGGTCAAATTCTGAGAAACTTTGACAACGCACTTTTGCTAGTGAAACTAAAGAGCACTGACCCTAAAATACATCTTCTGGCTTGTCCTTCATTGGCACAAACAGTATCGTAGGTATTTTAATTTTGGGATTTGCTGAAAAGAATATCTCAAAACTGTAAAGCTGTTTTTGTCATCCAGTCAGTGGGATGTGAGGAAAACAACAAGACTGGGATATGCTGTGTGTGTGTCAAACTAGTAGCTCTGTCACTGACAGAACTTGACAATTCTCTTCCACGGGTTACTTCAGAGAAAAAACACAAACTTTCCTAGATCTTTACACAAAGAATAGCAGTATTGACAACATTAGTGTGGACACTAAAGGTCTTGTTTTGTTTTGACATCTAATGTGGTCTTGCTATCAGCAGGATTTGGTATCAAGAATTAGTCAAGCTGGCACCATTAGCAATAATTTAACAAAGCCTATTGAATTACCTTTTAGCTTCCCTACATGCACAATCCAACTCATTAAGAAAAAAACATTGAAATCGCTTTAACTAAATGTATTCATATGGTATTTTTCTTTTTCCTTGATTCTAGTTAAAAGCCAATATAACTCGTAATGGTTCGCATTTGTAAGAAAGCTGCAGGAAGTCAGGTATAAAATGACTGACTGACAAGGAAGACTAATGACCAACAGCAGTAAAATGTATAACAAACTAAAGAATTATTATTTGACAAAATCTTGCATTTATACACTCATGCATGCATACTTCTTCCAGTCCACTTATCATATCATTATGTTTATGTGTTAAAATGCTGTGTAGAATTTCCTTAGACCATATGCTTGTGCACTTTACTGTACTGATGTTACTACAGAAGTAGTTATAAGTTTTGGCAAGTCTGTACACTAAGTGTGGGTCTGAAGGATATCTTTACCGAAAACAGTGAGAATATTACTTCTAACTCCGGGGAAAAAAACCTTTAAAATCTGAAGTTTTCTACACAAAGCTTGAGGTTTCATTTAAGAATATTTTTTAAAATTCTGTTTAAAGTGAGAATAGGACAAAAAAAACCCACAACACCTAAAGAAGCCAAGCACCCTTTATTCCAGGTAGACTGAGCTACCTTATCGAAGAATGTTTGACAAACTCATCCCTTTTTGTTAGTGAATGAGCAGTAGATAGGTTTCAACTTTTACAGACATGCTCATTATTCAAAACCCTTTAATGAAAGGTTTATTACAATGTATGTCTGCCTCCAGCTTGTTCATGAATAAGTACCTGGGACGTTTTTAAAGTGATCAGCCTTTTATTATTCACTCTGTGGTGTGACTGAAACTGGTAATATTTAAAAAAGTAATTTCCAACTCTGATTTTCTACTTTTTGGATATCAATCCAATAGAAAAATGTATTTCTGCTGACACAGGATAGATCTGCATCCACTTTCTTTTTTAAACAATTTGGCCTCGGTTTCAAGCAGTAAATCCTAGCTCTGGAATTGTAAAATAGGGTTCAGTCCCACAACAGATGAAATTCTCAAGGTCTGTACGAAGACAACCCAAGGTCATCAAAACCAGTTAAACTTAGATGTTTGTGTGAATAAATGTCTGTGCCTCTCCATTTCTGCAAGCAGAAATTTGTTGGTAAGATCATTCTCAGAAAGTGATAGAAAGGCTTACATATAAAGACAGAGTGCTTCAAGAAGTACCCTCTGCCTTCATTGGTACTCCAGTTATGATTTATCTTGCCCAGTATTAAGACACAAGTTAGCTATGTAAGACTACCAACACCATTCCTGTTCTGTGAAAAAGAAAGAGAACTTCATACAGTAGAGTTGTCTGTCTTTCCCAACTAAATTTATCTGTGAGCATACACAGCCCTAACCCATATCATACCTACGGATTCATACAGATAAAACATCTGGATAATTAAAAATGCGGTTTACAGTTCTGGTATTTGTTTCAGAGTGTTATTTTAGCAGTACAACAAAGGTATCAACAGTCAGTTCAGCTCTGAGCCTGAAAATAACTGGAAAAAAAATGATAACTTCATACTTTCACATCAAGTTTCTATTTCAGGATGCGTTTTGTGTATGTACATGCATGGGCATGGAAACTAAAATATTAATTGGCTATGTTTATCATGTTTTACAAACAGTGGGCTGATGGTGTTTGGAACTCTCTCAGCTAAAAAAAAAAATCAAACCGCCATCCTATTTAAACAGAAATTCATATACTTCCACGCTGTATGTTCAAAAGCATTCATGGCCGAACTCTGTCACAGAACTAGTACAAAAACCCCCAAAATTCATATTTAAGCTTCTGTTCAAGGAAAAGCTGCTCCAAGGTTAACAGCTGGTTTCTGGCTATATTCTGAGTTGACCCTACCCTAGAATTCTCCCTGTGACAAAGCCATCACAGTTATCAATCCTGGAAATTACTCTTTTTCTTCCAGAATTAACCATAGATCCACTCAAAACAATGATTAATCATAATTTTTTAATGCACTAAACACATAAAAATTCAAATATGTATGTATCAAACATACGTGCTAATCCTTTATGTTACTCATGGCCTTTTTTTGATACGAGAATAATTGATTCAAATGGAGTAATTCAAAAAGGTAACTTACAGTCTGGCATCTTGATTTTAAAGCTTTATTTTACTAACATCCACCAAGAGAATAATCAATCTAGTGGTGAGGGAGAGCTAATAATTCCACAGCAGTTTTATAAAGTCTTCATGCTTTAGCATGAAGTTTTTGCTTATCCCTGTCCTTAATTTGTTTAAGAAGGGATATTTATTCCATACATACATTTTCTTTTCATTGTATGATTCCTTGAATCACAAAAGAAATACAAAGTTGATCAACAAGCAAGTGAGTAATTATAAACCACTAAGTTACTTTCTGATTAACCTCCATTTGAATTGCAGCCTCCTTTTAAACCTACTTCTGGATCTGATGAACAAGTTCCTTCTCTGTATGGTATTTTATTCCTTTCTTTTAAGTGCCTTAATATGCCAAGACTCTCTTTTTCAGTCATATAATTACAATGATTAGACTTTTTTCTATCCATTCTAACTCTCAGGAACAGAGTACTATATGGAACCTTTCAGTATTGCTTTTATGAAAACAAAGACAGTTAATGTGTTTTGTAAGGAAAATTACAAATGAAAGAACTTTGTGTACTCCTGGCATCTGTTCAAGTTTTCTTTATTACAGTGTTCAGAATGATATTTAGGTAATATACTTGGAATCAAGTGGTGTAAAAAATACAGTGGACATGTTAAAGGCTCAGTCTCGCTGCTACAGCATGTTGCCATGAATTGTTTACAAATTTCCAAATGTTCTTGAGCTTACCTTTAATTTGTTTTGAAAGCCCAAGGCCATACACGTGTATTTTGTTTCTCCCCATTCTATACAATATGTACTAACAATATGCTATGATCGAGGAAAAAAAAATACTCAAATTAAGAAATATGGAGGTAAAGAAAAAGCATATTTGACTTTGTCAGCAAAAAAAGAGGCCCATATTTATTGTTCTCTTTACATATTCTCAGAAAGACATTATGTAAATACTGGACAAGAACCAAATGAAATACTGTTAGACAGCTTTAAGGCTATCTCACATTGTGCCTAAGCATATCTATGCACAGTGCCACTGGCGAAAAAGAAACTAAAAAGGAACTAAGATGGCTGGAACAAAGTTGTGTGATACAGTGAGTTCATGACCTACTTTAAAAATGAGTAATCTACTACTTTCACAGCTGTTCACTACTGTGAACTGTGCAGGATATTCCATTGTACAACTTCTATTTCTTTCTTATTTAAAAGATAATAGTAGTTTAAAAAAATAAACAAAACAATAACCAAACACACAAAAAACCCCACATTAATTTGTGAAGAAGTTTGGTTTGGTTTTGAATTAGGTTTTTTAAAATGTAAATATGAAATCAAAAGTAGTATCAAAATGGAAAATTATACTCTTCCATTCTACAAGCAACAAAATTGAATACTCACAGCACCTGATTAGAAAGTACTGCTCAAAGTAACTGAAACATCATTAAAATGTGTCTCTCAAAATTTTTGCATTTTAGAAATTCCACTTTTCTCAAACCAGAGAAAACATTCCTCAAATATTTCCGTTCAGGCAATCGCAACCAACATCAGTACAATTTTACAGACCTAGAATTTGGCAATAGATCGCTCTGTTTCAAAGTTAGAGCTTAAATGGACTAGTGAGTGATTTGATTTCATTCCTTATTCTCCTGGACCTCATGTTCTAATGAAGTGTCCAATTATTTAGCAGATAAGATCAACCAAATTTTGGAAAGATTTGATACAGACCAAAGTATTAGAAACTGCATCAAGTTGAAGATATATACTACCTGAGACTTTGACAGAGGATTTTTTAAAGAGGAACGGATAAATAAGGAAAATCAATGGGTTGTTTCCAGGATAAAGGAAGAAACTGTAGGTATGTTCAGAGAGGAGGTTAAGTTAAAAGGAAAGTTTTGCTTTTTCCACTCAGAAGAGATGCTAGGGTCTAAATACCTTTTTTTCTGATCCCTCACTAGTATTCTGCAAATTAATACATACAGACACCGAGTGTCCACTCGGTGAACATATGAAAATAATAGCACACTGTCAGCCATTGGCTTAAGCAAGTAGGCCATATCAGCAATCACTCAGTACTAAATTTTTAGTTCTATACCCTCAGAGCCCTGATAGGCTTACTCCTCCCCTCTCCTCTGTTCCAATCTCTTTAATGTGTTACTCGAAACTTTAAGACTCTGATGTGAGTAACATTGACATCTCCATACCTCTGGCACCAGTACATAAAAAAGTCATTGTCTAATTTTGCAAGGATGCATATCCCAGCTGAACTGAGTCTATATAAGACAAAGGGGAATTTTACTGGTCAGAAAACATTTTCAGGAACTTGATTTTCTCAGTGTTTCATTAGCGCAGTATGCATTATATTGGCTACTGATAGAACAGCTTATGGCAGCTGCTTCCTTTGTAAATGAGGGAATTGCAGCAAGAAATCACCTTTAGCATCTACATTTTTCATTTATTCACTAGTAAAGAAAACTATTAAAATGCTTTATAATCAGGAAATCATATAAACTGGACAAGGCTTTTGCATTGATGCTTTCACACCATGAGTTAGCATAGTAGTAGCCTTTCTTAAGATGTATTTTATTTCACTACATTAAAGGAAAATTTACCACTTACACACATACTGTTGCTGAAATATGAGAATAACAAACAACAGCTTAGCGGTTTCTCTATAGTCTAAGAGAAAAAGTTCTTTTGGGTTATGAAACGTTACATTTCCAGTCAAAGGAGCTGTATTTTGCCTATGCAAAGGAGTTGTACTTGCCACATATCTTATATGTATGAAGTAAAAAAAAGTTTCTTTACTCTGCCAGATCATTGTATTTCTGTGAAATTTTTATCCTAAAAGTTTTGCCTCAAATTATTGCCTGAGTAGAAATACTCAGCTTCTGCTTTTTCTAGTCACCGTTTTCTCCTGTTCTGTTGATTATTATTTCAGCAATTTAATCCTTTTTACTGACAACAGCAATGAATGTAAGGCTTCTATATGCCTCTAAAATTATATTACCTTCATCCTCTGTGCTTGTCTCTATAGCCAAGTCACCTTTATTAAGTAACTCCCCAGTGCAAGCTCTACAATGCATCAAGGAACAGATGTTTTGAGTGTCTGTACAATAGTTATTGGGGTATTCTGTTTATTTTAATAGGACCCTGGATCCCTGTAACTGCAAGGAACATTCACATATTTACAAAAGATTTTATAATGCGTTCCAATGAGAAACCATAAGCAGATTCAGCTCTTTTGCACTCCTGCTATAAAGAAATGTTTAAGGCCAGAGTCTGAGACACAACAGAATGATTCAGACACATGAGAAGAGATAAGAGATTTCACTTCTCAGGAGAGCCACATGATTTGACATGGCTTTAAAACAAACTTTAACTATTAAAGAGTTTCTTGTCAGAAAATATTCACCTCATTCTCTTCAGAAAGGAAAGATAAAAATAGCTGACCATTCCTATTTTCCTGAAACAGTCCCTATGCTCCCATTTTTGTATTTACTTTCCCTCCCTCAGCCTGAAAACTGCAACACATACATACTGAGTTAACAAGATAAAGGGAAGGATTTTTAGCAGCAGAAGAGATAAATGCAGTGGGTTAAATACTCAAAGGCATGATGCTAGAAAAAATTATGACTCAGCATGCATTGCACACAAAGATACTAAGGCCTTATTGAAACAAACTCCTTTTGGGCTGAGTGGGAAGTAGACACTTAAGAGAATAGTACCTTCCAAAGAAAGACACATGCAAAATGTTCCTGCCGTGATTCTAACAAACTGTACTGGTCCTAAACCACACTTTCCACTTCCACTAGATACTGCTGCCATCAGTGCTGTCTGTCCTCGTACATACTGTGGTAAAACACTACTCCTTTCGTCTTGGTAGGGTATGAAACTCTAGCCACCTCATCTCTACTTTTACAGAAGTTTACTTACCACCAAAAATGCAGTCCTGCCTCATTCACCTTCCTTTTCCTTCTTCTCAGTCCTGCTCCTGCAGACTGGAGTGGGCCAGATTAAGGTGATCTTTCTGAAAATAAAAGATATCTTTGATTTGAATCATGATGTGGCTGCATTAATGCTACTTTCAGCAGAAGAAAAGCCCTGGGAATAAGCAGGCAGAGAGAGGAGAGATGACAGGACTACGTCTCTCAGTAGTGGCATGGCATATAACATTTTTTCTCACATAGCCAGCTGTTAATCACCTAAATTATCGAAGCCCCTAGCCCTTTTGACCCCCTCAAGTCACATATAAATAAAATAGTCCCTTCCTTCCTCCTACTTACTTCTTTCTACTCTCTCCTCCTCCAGACAACACAGAGACCCTCCTAACACAATGATATAACAGGGAGAGCCTCAGAGTGAATACTTCCTAAGTTACATGGACACAGAAGATAATAAAATGTACTCTCCCGGACCGCCCCTCCCTCTTATTTAGGACTAAGAGTGTCAGTAATTTTTATTAACATATCCCCTTAGCGTAACTTTTAAAAACTTAAAATGTTTCTTGACACCTTTGCAAAACAAACATCCCTTTGCAAATTTGAGAAAAAAAGCTTTGAACTCCCAAATATTTTTTTAAATGCAAAGTGCTAACAACCACAGCAGACCACGGAGAGTAGCACCACAGAAAATAAACATGAGCGGCAGGAAAGAAGAGGAGGGAAAAAAACACCCTCTTGTGTGATTCCTTCATTGGCTTTGCAAAAACTTACACTTGATAGTGAAGGGCTCTGTCTGAAACCATTAATAACAAAAACAATCACCAAATGAAAGAGCAGCCTTGCAAGCAATCATCCATAAAAAGAAAGCCAGTTAATTAAACAAATCACAAGCTATCTTCAGACTGTCTCTCTCACTTTAAAGTCCTCAGTGCAGAAAAGAGAAGAAAAAATCTCATCAAATGATATAATCATAACAGCTTCAAAATAACTCACACATATTTCCAGATAAATCACTTCTGAAATACTAAGTGCCTGGAAAAGCTTGGAGGGAAATTGCACCTTAGCTGCAATTCCTGTTTCTTGGAGGGTCTTTGGAGAATACTGGATCTTTTTTCCCTTCACTAAATGTTTATTCCTATTCCTTAGATCGTCAATTTTTAATATAAAACTTTAATTAATCTCTAGATTTATTTCACTTGATGTTGCAGGGCCATTTCACTATGTCTCAGAAGGCACTTAATTGGAATTGAAGGCTCAGGGTTAGAAACACAACATTTATCCCTTGCCAAAACCTGCAAAGCTTCCTGAGTAGGGCAGGGAACCACAGCTGAACTGGAGAACTGGCTGCGCGCACATGGCTAAAGGCAGCACTGACCCTACGCACGTTATTGCCTTGATGGAAAAGGTAGCAGAGAGTAAATGGAACTGGATGTGCATTAATTTTACTGAGATTATACACTGTGATGAGACTCTTTCATCGGCTTCTATAGGTCATAGCAGCTGGTAAGAGCCTGAACAGTGTCATTCCATTATAAGGCTATTATCGATCCAAAATCTAATTTGAAGATCAATTTAGATTGGAATCAGAATCCAATATGACAATGATTTCAGAGCAGATAAGAGGTAATTTACTCCTCAGGGTGCCAGAAATCAATTTTTGGTTTTCTGTACTGATCCAGCTGCCAAAAATAAGAAGGGGGAAAAAAAAGGGAAAAAAAAAAGAGCTGAGGATAACGTGCAAATAAAGGATTATAGTAATCCAATCTAGAGGTGATAAAAGTATAAACCTGGCTGCAAACCCATCTGAGGTAAACAAACATTTAATCCCAGCTAAATATCTCAGATAACAGCAAAAAGGTTTCATGTTATTTTTGATGCATTTGGCTAATACAAAATACAGCTTTGAATTCAAAGCAACTCCTTGCATTTCTCATGTAATTCTTTGTGGCAGTCAGCACCTGGGAAGCTTACGTGGGGATCTCAAGACTCATCACCACTATTTGTATTACAGCTGTGCTGGACACACTGGAAAATCTGCATTAGAGGGCTAATATCCAGACTCACCCAGGCTGTTAGAAGTCAAGTTCCCTTTGGCTATGCCTGCATTGTGCAGTGCTGTGGCTTTCGTTTTTGTCCTCAACCCCATGCATCCAGTTTCTTCCCAAAGAAAGGGAGGATGCACAGGTAACAGACATGTCCCCAGCTCGCTTGCTGTGTGCATCCAAGCCCATCTTCACCAGGAACAAAGACCTCTGGATATGCACTGCACCATGGTGCAGACACGGTGACTGTGAATCCGGTTCCAAGTTACCTTGTGTATCACAGCAAAGATCTTTTGCAAACATACAGGCACTGTGTGCACATACTACCCACCTCACAATTGGGAGACATTGAGAGTAATGTATTCTGAGGCTATTCCTGCCCCAGGCAAGACAGGGCAAACAACAGGCCAGGGTTGGCATGAAAAACTGAAGGGACTTTTGCTTGATGTTGTTGGCAGAGCTGAGAGTTTTCTGCTCTCTACAGGGCTGGCCCTTAAACCCTTTTCACTTTTATTAAGTGCGGACGTACTGCAGAGATGCGAGACTTAGTTATCTACAATGAAACTGGAAAGGGCTTTTTCTTCTTTTTTTTTTTCTTTTCCTCCAGACAACTGTGGTGGAATCAGTTTTATTCAGATTTGGCTGTAATTGGAGCGAGACTCTCACTGAATCTAATTTCAGCTGGAACTAATTATAGGGGGAAAAGGTCATAAATGTAAGACGGCTGCATAACTATGTTGGAAGAATATTGACATCATATAGTATTAACTCTGCTCCTGTAAAGGCCATAAATACTTAGACTAAAAACAGCCATTAAGAGACAGAACGAAATGTACCTATTTCTTTTGATTAGAGGGGGAAAATGAGGGAGGAAAAAGTCTCTAAAGAGAGATTTAAAATCATACAATAAAGAAGAGCTGCACAAAAAGAACCCAAATAAAAACTAATCAAGAAATAGAGATCGACTGCCTCAGGTGACATCCTGAGGCATACCAGAAGCAAACAGCACTACTGCATGTGAACTAAGCCCTATTCAAAATCTAAAAGAAAAATTAGTTGCAATAACTAAACCAGCCATAAGAAATTGCCAAGACTGATAACCAAGCTAAAACCAGCAGCGTTGGTTCCACACAATCATACCATGTGCGAATGCTGGACACACCAAGCCACATCTTGAAGAAAATCCCTTTACTTCTCCTCCAACCTTCAGCCCTCTGGGGCCAAAATGGCTGCCCAAACCTGCTGGAGGGTGGGGCTGAGCACAGCCCTCTGCCCTCATCCTTGCCACCCCTGCGCTTTGAGATCACCCTGGCACTCCCTCTGTGCTGGGGCAACCCCTGCACTTCCTTTGGAGCAGACTTCCAGCCCTTTTAGGCGAGCAGAGGAGAGCCCACCAGGCACAGTCTCTGCTCACTGCTGAGACATTTGGGCAGCCAGCGAGGGAGGTCACGTCACGTCACGTCACGTCACGTCACGTCACGTCACGTCACGTCACGTCACGTCACGTCACGTCACGTCACGTCCTTGGAGAAGGGAACCATGTGTGACAGCTCAGTATGAGCCCAGCCCTCATGGAAACTGGGCCTCAGAGGATTCAGGATGTTTCCCATGAAGAAATCCACAGGCAGACCCCGCCAGAACTCCTCATTGACAATATTTTTGTTAAATGTTTCATGGAATTTTCTGATGGATTTGATTAAACCAAGAACTTTTGTGTTTTCTCTATACATATATTTTCTTGTACAACACAACACCAGTAGAAGAAGAAAGACATTGCAAATGAGAGTAAATTATACATGCAGCCTAAATTTTGACTGTAATATGTTACAATTAGTCAATGATTTTTTATTTAGACATAGATGCACACTTACTCATCTTTCTGAAATCAAGTGCTACTTCGGTATTAGATTTATAGAAGCTCAATACCTAAACCAGTTACATGATCTGCTTTAGCCCTGAGGCTGAACTGTAGACATGACCCAAGTCAAATTAATAAACACAGAAGCCTGCCAGACATCTCGTGATGAGCTGCATTCCAATGAACCTTTCTAGATTCTGTAGGAAGCAGTGGAAAGTAAATTCTGAAACATCAACAGAGGTAAGTTAGTAATTAATTTTTCTCTCTTTCTCTCTTGGCAGTCCCACAAATGCCTCTGACTGCAGTCTCTCCATTGAAGCCACATGTCACAGGAGCAAAGGCTCACTCTTGGCTAGACTGTGCTCCACGTCACTCTCTTCTCCCCTCACTTCAGTCTGAAGCAAATTCCTACTAAGTTGATGGAGGTGCATAAAGAGATCAAACAACCAGTCTGCCTTTGACACTGTACAGTGTCTTCCTAATGGTGTTTATTGTTGCATATATACCAATGGAAAATTGTGTTCCCTTTTGGGTCACTTGCCACCACTAAATTGCTTCTACGATCCCTGATTTATGGCCTTTTTAATAAGTACTTCTCAGCTGCCACCTATTGCCATCGACACATCTTACCTGCTGTGGCCACAAGGAAAAGAATCTTATCTTTTCAGCAGAGTACGTGTTTAATAAAGAGAAAGGACACAATGATTAGCTTCTCAGAAGCACTTATGACAGACTCAAGACCAGATGATCACAAAATAAATACTAGAAAAAGTAGAAAGTCAAGATCAAACACTTCATCATGACAAAGAAGAAGATACTTTTACCCGTACTTCGCTCTCCAGTCATTAGTCTACTTACTGGAACATTAGTTCTTCAAATTGCTTTTAATTACATGGCCTAGAAATAAACGTGTACCAATATTAACATGTTCTCAGCTTGGCTACAAGATACTCGCTTTTGTTCCAGTCAAGTCACTATTCCAAGGTGATTTATATTCTCATTATAGGCCATTGCCTTTCCTATGTAATCAAATATTCTAAACAGGTGATAATAACTAATTTAGGTAACTACTGCTAGCAGGCAAAATCACAGCCAAAGGACCTCACCAGTCTAACAAGAGAATTTTACACACACGTGCACATCCACATGAACAGTCCACACAAGTACATTTCCATGATATTCCATCTTCTAAGAACTTTTGAATACATGAACCAAACCTACATTGAATTGGTGACAAATTTTTTTTACTTAATTTGGCAAAGTTCCCTCTCATTATGTAAGCTATTAGGACAAAAGGAACATTAATTAACTTATTGAATTTTTGATCAGATGTTGCAATGATAATTTATCATTTTAATAGTGTGTTCTAGAGTGGATTTTTTAGAAATGTTTCACAGAACGAACCAGCAAATTAATATAATAATTATAATCCTTTTGCATGATTCAAATATTATCCACCACTCTGTTGTTTAAACACCCTTTCAGTGCAATAGTACAATGAAGAAGCATCTTTCCTACCCACAGAAAATCCTTTGTTGATACACCATCAGTTAGTTCACATACTATCCCCAAAGGTAGTGTTTAATATTTTTCTTTGTACTATTTTTTTTTTTCCTTAAAATTTAGGAGATCAGATTTAGCTTCAAAAGGATTTTCTAAAAACAGTACCTGGTTTTCTTTTTATTTAATTTCTGAACAAGTCACTTTTTGGCTGAGATTCCAGGGTTGGACATCCACAGGCTGTTTCAAACGTGAGGAGTACTGTATAAAACTTTACCTGGATGGCAAACTGCAGAGGGTCAGGTGGGCTAACCTGTTCTCTAATAGCCAGCCCTGTTTTTCGGCACCAAGCTAGTCTCAGAGTAGGACAGAATTCAGGATATTAGGATGCTAAACCCTGGAACGTTTATACTGAGCATATCTGGGCACTACAGAGTCTCACAGGAAAAAAAAAAAAAGGAAGAAAGAGATTGCCTTTTCTAATGGCTCAGTACAATTTGTACAGAACTGTGCTGTCCAGATTCGACACTTCTCACTCTCGACTCTCTGCCTCTGCATGCAATTGCTAGTCTTTTAAAATTCCAGCCTTAATGAAATAGGTAAGCTGCAGAAAAGATTAAGCTGAAAAATACAGCAGGAATACAGAATGAGAACAGGTGATTGATCTTAGAGTGGATATCCAACAGTGCAATGAAATTTTCAGGCTGGTTCTTCTTTATTTCAAAATGGTTTTGATTCAGAGGGATTTTATAGCAGCTAAATCACGCAGTTGGCACAGATTGTGCAAGCTTTTCAGCATGTTATATTCTGAAAGATGTCACATTTGGCAGAGGCAGTAAAGCTCTGTGAATTTATTGTTGTTTCCCTTTGAACACCAAAATCCAGGGCATCAAAAGATGATACAGCACACGTTACAACACTATTGTGCCGAGTCACCTGCTACCCTGGCTAGCATAAACCTCTGGTGGAATGCTACAAAATGCCAAATGGAAGCCACCTGTGTACGAGGAAAAACAAGGTATAACTGTACAGAACAGTGAGTGGCAGTTGCAAACTCAGTCCATGGTCCTGTAGACAGACTGCACATGAGCAATTCAACTTATTTGCAAATCCACCTTTTAAATAAATGCCCTTCAAGGCTGCTCCTCAAAACAATAACTTTACTTTCGGGAGTAGTATTTTTAGAGTCAGCAAGACTTCTCATGTGTGGCAAATTACAGGTATGCTTAAGTATTCCCAGAATCAGGACCACATATCGGATGTTTAATTACTTGATCTATGTATTATGGACAATTGCCTTTCTCATGATGAACAAGAGACTGCTTTATCGGCAAGTTTAGCTTGTGTGAGCATTGTGTTAATTGGCTCTGTACAAAAAGTGTGTAAATGCACATGAAATAAGACCAAAATAATTTACTTTTTTTTCTTTTTCTGTTCTAAACTATCAATAAACCAAACAAACTGAAATTTTACCACCGCTTAGCAATCTCTACGAAATTCCAAGTGAAAGTCAGCCCATTTTCAGTCAAAAGTGGATCAGCAAAAATGTGACTAGAACAAGATTAGTGGCTTCTTTAACACCGATCTTTCTTTTCCAGTCAACTTGAGATAATTGCAAACATTGCAGAACATGCTTGAAAACTATATAACGATATATTCAAAAAGCAAAATAAAAGTCACTTTCTCATAGACCAAGACTCTCATATGTAAACAATCAACAGAAAAATCTATTTGAAATTTCATCAGGAATTCTCTGAAATGGATATAAGGCACAGATGTCCTTTCATTATTTCCTATGAATCTACAAACTCAGAAAAAAATTGCTGTCTTTTAAGATTCTGGAAGCCTTCTCCTTTAATAATTTATGTTGAAGGCTATGAGAGATGTTTCAGAAGCTTCTGCCTTTGTTTTCCAATTCTGAATATCTAGTCATGAATTCGGTACCTCAGCAAGTACACGGCCACCACCTAAGTAGCTATGCTATGAGCAACTACTGCAAGAAAGTTCAAAAGAGTGTTCTGACCCTCAGTTTAACCTTGCAAAGAGTCTATTCTCACTACTGTTGGGTATATAAAAGTAACATTAATAGAGTTCAGGGTGTGCAATTTCTCTGTGCGTTAAGAGCATTAGAAAGGTTTTACTATGTACATCACAAATAGGTAAAGCATATCCAACATCCAAGTTTCTCATTATGGGAGATATTAGATTAGATTGTTACTCACAACAGCAGAATGTCACACTTTTCTGTATACTCTAGCTCAGCACTTTTCTAATTTCATGGACCTCAATTTACATTTGTCAGTGTTTGAAGTTAGATGATATTGGTCTACTCAGGAAATGAGTTAAAGGGGAGAGAGGTCATTCACCTTTTGGGCAGGACCATACTTTGATGATGCATAAATAAAGCACAGCACAAGTGTGTCAGCAAAAAAATGGATGTCCTAAAGCCCTTTGATGCAAAGGATGATGTTTGTTAGAAACAGAAGGTTAAATATGTAGAAACTGTAAGGCTGAAGTGATGATGTGAAGAGAATGTGGCTAACGTCTTAGCGGATATCCACCTTGCCATTCACCGTGAGTTCACAGACATGGAGATTTCGATAGATTAGCAATGCTGATTAGAGACTGTATGAATTTACAAATGGAATTGCTAGCAGACTGTGGTATAGCAGCCCTAAGGACTTGGTATTCAGAATGGGTCCAAATGGGATTCAGGTAGTAATATTAATCTCCAATAAAGGGGCACCTGTGTTACCTACACTTACAGGTTCACAATTCTAGAGTAGGTTGTACATATTGCCACCTGTTACTTCAGGCTAGGAGATTTAGCAAATATTTTGTCCTGAGCATTCAAAAACATTTTCCTAAAACTGAATGGTATAGCTAAACATAAAAGTCTTTGGATGTTTAACCGAATTTATCCAAATATTAACTTGAAAATGTTTCAGAACCTTTTCCAAATTTCTGATGTGGCTTCATTCACATTCATGGCTGCAGTTTAGAATCAGCTGAGGTTGCACACTATCTTACCAAGGCATCTCTACACCTGAATGAAAATTAACACATTCTCATGTACTCCTGCCTTTCTATATGGACTTCATCAATGGCTTGAATGCACACAAAAATCTAACATCAGAGCTCACACGCACAAAAAAGAAGTCATAAACATGTCTTGGGCAAGCTGCTCAACAGTATTTGTCAGACAATCTTGGCCGCACAGTTTTAGACCTTCACACTTAAGTTTTTTTAAGTCTGATAAGTAAAAAAGTTATTTACTTACATACCATATTTTCCATCTATTGTATAGCAATACAGACTTTGCAAAAGGAAGCAAAATCTTAAACTAGACACAAAAGTCAGAAGAACAGTGAAGTTTTGAGTTAGAACAATGAAATCATTAAACCAAACCAGACAAACAAAAACCTAAACTGTTAAAACAAAGCATTTGAATAGTAACAACTGCTAAAATGAGCTCTGAAATCTCCATGCAACATGAGATTTTTATTGGCAGACAATTAAATCTCTCTTTAAGTGCACTTTCTCTGTAGAACCTAATTTATAATCTTATCAGGCATGTTTCTCAGAAGAATTTGCTACTAGTCTTAAGTCTTTATCTGCACAATGCAGAATACTAACAATTGTCTTGTATGTTTGTTTACAATGTCAGAGACTGAAATTCCAATTTAAGGTTCTGACTGCTTTCAGAATTCAACATTACCTTTTAAGTTTTGCCACTTTTGTTCACATGGTGTGTCAGAAAAAGAAAATATAAGAATAAAAAAACTCTGTTGATGGTAAGAAAGGAGAAAGGTGATGTACTCGGGAATCAGTTTGTTATAGCTCATTTGCTGTTTTATCATTTTCCTGTTACCCTCCAGGGCCCTATTTTGTTTCAGCCCTACTCATTAGGATTTAAGTTTTACAATAAGCATTAAAGTAAAGGAAGTTAGAGGTAAGGTGGAATTAACAGTGTGCACTTGATGCATATTGCATCCAGCTATGAATTTTTGAAGCTTGTATTAGGTATGTCTATACATACCACTCTGGCTGCTGTGTGTTTTGCACTGCCTAGTTCTCATATCTCACTGCCTTTGGTTTTTCCTGAAATCTGTAATAGCTTAATCTTTCTGAGCCATAGACCTATACCACAGTGTACATTTCTAACTAGAATAATAGATAATAATAATTTCAAGCAAACAGTTTTAATTCTAAGAACTGTTAACCTACCTCTTTTTTCACTTCAGCAGAAATCACAAGAGAACAAAGAGATTTTTTTTTAGCAAGCAAATCATACAGCTCTGCATTATTATTTCTTTCCATTCCCCTTAGTCCAAGTTCTGAAATTCTTTAAGAAATGGAACCACAGCAGCCACACACAGTACTAGCCTACAGAGTTTTTGTTTCATTTAACTTTTTTTTTTTTAATCCCACATAAAATCCTGCTAATTCTTTCAACATAAATAGGACACATTACTATTCTAAGCTTCCCCTCCCCTTTTATTTGGCTCAGAACACCTGATGGTTAATTCCCAGTTGAGATAATTAGTCCTTGGTTATCACCAGTTATTGTCACCTGTTCAACTTGCAAATATCTACAAATTTGAGTTTTCCAATTAGCATCATGAGATCCCTATAGCATACAGCTAGGGTGTATTTTTTTTCCACAAGGCAAATCACTTTTCACTTACACACTCTGCCTATTGAGTCTCATTTGGTAATAGTGCTTTAAAAATTATAGTGTTTTTCACAGAATAGACTTGTCATTGCCCTACCTCCTATCAAGCCCAGATGGCTGCTACTATAAAGGAGAGAAAAACAGAAAAGGGAATTAAATGAAACCCTCTCCTTATTAAGTATCCAAGTCAATTTAAATAGTTCCATTTCATTTTTACATCAGAGTCATGCCCTAGTATTAAGGCATGAAGAACATTCTCAGTGTGCTAATAAGCCCCATGACATGTTTAACTGACATTTCAGTAAGTGGAATAAGCTGCAGTTTATTTTTAACTTCTATGGTACGAAGCTGTAGGTAAACTGCGTTAGAGACAGTGGCCCAGTGCATTAGATCTGGGTTGACTTCCAGCTGAACATAATGAGGTGGTCTTCTAACTAAAACCAACACAAAATAATGTTTGAAATTCGGAGGAGGTACTTCTGGAAACACCATTTTAAATCCTCAAAGCACATGATACAGAGATCACCCAATATCTTAGTAATTGCTTTGCTTTGTTCTCTGTAATGCCTGCAGAGGGTTTGTGGCCTTTCAAGGAAGGTGATTAGTATATCCCCTAAGTCTCAAGTTCTGCAGTAAAAATGAGCTTCAACACTTTTTGTGGGAGAATATAATAGAAACTCTGACAATATCTTTCAAGCCTTCCCTCACTGTTACACAGGGCCTCTGCAAATGTGAGTGGTGCTCCTGGATACAGAAAGTGGAACCTGCTGGCCTTGAAAGGTGGAAAAAGTTGTGTCGTTTGGAAGCCAAGCTCCTCCACTTCCTCTGGATGTGTTGAGATTGGGCCAGTTCAATCACTGAATTCTGAGCAGATATGGTAAGAAAGAATCTCACTTCAGAGAGCTGTGCAGCTTATTATTAAGGATGAAACCTTTTCTGTAATTCACCAATTCTGATCGACTCATTATTTTATGTTTGTACATCCTCCACCATGGGGATGTCTGTGAGGATTTTCTTGTACTGTAGCTGGAGTTTTGAGACAGGTTTGGGGACAAAGACAGTCCTCTCTAAAACTAGCTTCTTCTAGACAGAATTATTTTCAGGACAGTCATATGGGCATACATAGCTGTGTGAGTGAGGTTTAGGACGTATGTAGTAGCATCAACAATGCTATTGACAGACAGACAGGTACTGAAAGGTAGAAACACTACCTTGTGAGCCTGAAACTAAATAACTCAATGCAAGATTTTATGAAGAATACTATAAAATAAATGGTATTATTGTGGAATATTAGAAAAAAAATTGTTTCTTCCTAGCCTGTACTAATGACAAATCACAATACTCTGCTGTCTAGAACACATTTAAACAAAGTCACCTGCCCTTTCCTCTTGTCCCCACTTACCTACTTTAGGGCAGGGAGTAGAGCTCAGACCCTCAGGTCCATTTGGGCACCAAATTCCCTTTGAAATTGAGTTGTTAGATTCCTAACTGTTTTTGAGAATCTGGGTTTAAATGGGGATACAGTGTCTGGTTATTGCTTTGTGTCTGGGGCCTATGAATCAGATAGACTCACACACAGTGGAATAGGATTATTACTTCATGGCATGGGCAGGCAGCAGCAGTCACGATCTAGCCCTTTGAGATCAAGACAGCAAGAAATTCATGAAGATTTAAAGTAGTTAAAGGAGTTTATTTTCCAGGTGGGAAATCCAGGTGTCAGAAGGAAAGTAACTATAAATTTTCAACCCAGCTTTCCACATAAAATGTAAAGCCATTTGGAGCACACCGAAAGCTCAGTATGAACTACGGCTGATAGCTGGTGCAAGGTATGGTCAGTGGCTTTAAATGATTGATGGAGCTATCTCTGCACTAAAGTACTAAGGCTGGAACAGAAGAAAAAAAATTGAGATCTGTTATAATGGTGCTTTATACCTTTTTTTTCTTCCTCCGATGGTCAAATAGAGTTCAGTTGAACAGAATGATTGTTACTTTGTACCAGTGATGCATATGGTAGCTCTCCGTACATCTGCTAGAGGGCTTTATTAAATAAACAGAATACTGCAGGTGGAGATGGTTTTAAAAACATCTCCTAATTTATTGTTGTCTCTTTAGAAAGGAAAGAAAGGAAAGCATATTCAAATTGGTTTAGTTTTTAAGTTGAAGATGAAGTAATGTATACGTGAACAAATATTTAGTGTCGTGCTTTATTCCTATTTAAATACACAAAAGAACTTTAAGGTACATCAATGAGACATCTTAGCTCAATAGATTTATTACCTTTCACTTGTAGGAACTTGGGGTTTCTCCCCACAACATCATGTAAATTGTCTGATACAGCTAGGAAACTCAAACCCTATCTGAAATAACAGCACAGTGCAGATACTCCTTTCTTTTCGTTTTCAATACCAAAACCATGTGATTTTTCAAACAGGTATCAGATACCTTAATATAATTGTCCTGAAATCAGTGATACTTCTCAAGGACTATTCTACATGAAAAAGATAGATGAAGAAGTGCTGCAGGAACAGACTACCAAATACCCTCTCAGAAAGAGTACGACGCACTGACTCTATTTATACTAAGCTCTGAGATCAGTGTATTAGCTGACTGGCATTTCTCTTGCTGAGAAAAGATCAATGAAGAAAAGATCAGCTGAAGAAAGATCGATGGTGACCAGACAAACCATTAATTCATAAGAAAAGAGATTTTGCTTGGAGAAATAGCACATTACTCTGAGGCTCAAGCTCAGACTTGATCATTCCTGTGTCTTACACATTGACCTGAATTCTCACTCCAATAAACTGCAACCCTGCAAGAGTGGGGAGAGAAGCAGCTCCATGCTGGACAGAGTTGCAGACAGACATAGCAACGGTGAAGCAAAACAAGAGAGAATAAGATCATAAATAGTTATGCCACATGTGACAAGGTAGTCCTCTGTTTCCACAAGTGGAGAATTCTCACAGGCTTTTGTAGTAAAATGGGGTTATTCCTGATAACCTGGAGTTCAGTATTCCTTCTGTTCTGAGTTCTGCAGGTTCTCCTAGAGTCGTTGTTTCTGAATGACATCTAGTTTCTCTTTAAATACTGTCGCCAGCACTCATATCGTCACAAGCATCTCACTCACTTCTTTCTGTAGGGTGAGAATCATATTACTTTGTGCTGGATTGTTGCACCGTTAGAAAAAGGTTTTTTTGTTTTGTTCTGTTTAGTTATCTTCCACTGGGAGTACTGAAACTGTAGATGGTCACTATTCTCAGACTGCCTGAAAAAAAACACTCTTTCAGTGATAAACTTTTGCCGAACCCATAAGATAAGGAAAAGCTCAGATAAATAAGAATGTGCATGTATATACTTAAAAAAATTCTGCAGTAATAGAGAAATGAAGTTCTCAGAGAAAAATGCCAGGTGCTGAGGAAAAGGCTTTAATGTTTTTGAGACATTAAAGGAGTTGTTAAAGAGCAGTTCACCTGTGAATATTGCCAAAGAGTGGTAGCACTACTGTACTGATCGTGTTTTAAAGTGCTGCTCTGTTTTAAGTATAAACAGCACAGCAGCTTTAACCAGTGTCCTGCTGTTTCACCAGTAGAAAAGAGCTTGAGATGAGAGCATAAGCTTCATTTGGAGCAAAGTTCCAGCTTCTGCAGAATAAAGGAGGAGCTTTGATTCGAAGGTGTTTGTTTGCGTCTGATGTTACTTTATCATCTCTTTGAAGATGCACAGGATCACACACCTGCCACTGGATGCTGACTTGCTGCGTTGCTGACACGGGGATGCTAACTGGATGAGGGGAGGGTAACGGTGGGTCATTTGAGGGAAGCCCCAAAAAGGCAGTTGAAGCTAGGTTTTGATGAAAAAAATGGATTTTGAAAGAAAAACAAAAACCTTCAAATGGTGGTAGAGATGTGCATTTAGCAATAAGTAGTCAGAATTTTCCAGAGCGAAAGAGAAATTCTAAAATAATGCCTGAGTGTTTCTAGGATTACAAGCATCAGACCAAGTTCTAAGAACACTGAGTTCTACCTGATGGATTTAATTCAAAAACCCCACCAAAACATACCATGCAAGACATGCTGTACTCTCACAGATTAAGTCACTGTCCTTTGCTGTTTGTGCTAGGAACAAGATATCAAATCCTAACCTGTCTAGTATTTATTTAAGATAGCATGCTATTAATTATGATAAAGTAATTTTTGGACACATACTTAATATATACCTGGAGCCAATATGCACTGCCTTAATGGACTGCCACACATACTCAATGAAACTACTAATTAAATCAAGCCTTACTCACTTCTGTGGCTAAAAGGAAAGTAACCTGGTTTATAAATCTAATCTCATATCACTAGGTATCCCTTGCTTATTAAATTTTTGCTACTATTATCAAAAAAAGGAGATTAAATTTGAGATATTGCTTTAACAATATGTTTCAAGAATGCTTTTAGAATATCTGGATCTTTCCCATAGTTTCTTGCCATTGTGAAATTTCATGGGAAAGACGGAGAGAAATAATTCAGTATTATAAGAAGACAATTCAGAAAGTATGTGACATAAATCAAAGTGTTTTCCCTGATTCTCTTCCTATTGCCACCTATTCCTTTGGAAAGAGGGTGTAAAAAATCTTGGTATAACAAGAATTTCCTAAACAAAAAATATTTTAAAAATACACGTCTAATTATGCAATAGGTATTTTAACATATAACATAAGTACCTTCGTAAGAAACAATGAAGAATTATACAAAATTAATTTGAATTAATTTTTGGTAAAAAGCCAAGACCCACATTTTTCAAAAAAAATAATCCAAAACTCTGCTCACACACTGAAGCCCTGTGCTCTGTTCTGTTTGTCTAGCTGCATGTGTAGCTAACCTGCACTCCTCTTCAAGCAGGTATTCACAGAGCCCATGGCTGGGATCCAGCTGGTCATTGAACTTTCTAAGTTATTGTTATCTGATAAGTGTAGCAGTGTCCCAGATATCCCAGACAGACACTGGGAATAATCTTTAAGAAGAAAAGGTTAACAGGATGATAGCTATAAGACAGTATGATTACTTCAGCTGATAATGTGCACTACTAACAGTTTCAGATTTCTTTAATATATTATTTTTGCATTTTCGGGGCACTGTTCTTTAGTACCCATTATGGGAATGGGTCTTGCTGGTGAATTTGAAGGAGGAGAATACACAGTTTCACATCCCATGAACTGTGAGAGTCTTTTTTGCTTTTGTTCAGATTTCAGCACAACTTAGTGGGTGAAATCCAACCCTCTTTCAAGTCAGTGGGAGTTTTGTCATGGATTCAAAGAGGCAGAGCTTCTTTGTGAGGATAAGCTGGAGCTCCATTTTGCCAAACTCCACATGACCAAAATGCATTGTTCATTTATAGCTGCCTTGATCATAAATATGTCTCATTTTACTTTATTCTGAGTCACTCCCCTGAAGTTTAACTTACATATTTATTGTTGATTCAGAAGTATCTAACGAACAATGACAGTCTGACTTAATGACTAACGCAATTCAGACATTTGTCGTTTTTAAGCAGAACTTTAGGAAGAGAAGGATTTAATAAAGTTCACATTCTTTCTGGATAAAACTCCACACTATCTAATCAACAGTCCTACGGCTTTTCCTTTATTGCAATAAATTATTTCCTTGCTCTCTTGTCAGAGTTTACCACCTAACCAGCCCAAGAAAACACTCCTTGATTTGGCTCCAGCCAGAGCTCACGGGCAGGTAGCTCGCTCAGGGAAACCACACCCCATCCATTTTTCCGGGGAGTTGTGGCTCAGCTGACAGTTAACCTCAAAAACTGAATTTATAGCTGAGACTTCACAGTGCATTTTAATACGGCATTCAGTTTAATTAGCGCTTGGGCAATTCCTTTTGTTCTCGGTAAACAACAGTAAGATTTGACAAGGCAGAGAAGAGAGTGTTTTGTTGCTTTCATATGTCACTCAAACTAGCCCATCACCATTCCCAAACTAATACTTCTTTACACGAACTTCTGCTAAATAGTGTTAGATTTTTAAGTCTCAAACCGGCAGATTTTCCCAGGGTTGCATCTGATATCAAAATCAAGGTTTATTAACATTACAAAGAGCACTGCTGTCCTGTAGTGCCCCTTTTATCATTCTAAGCAGCTGCCTTGAGGCAATGCGTTTAACCTTGGGAAATGGGAGAGGAATTCTGGGAAGCCAGAAATCTTTGACAGCTCAAGCCTTTTACCTCATCCAAAATCTGCTCTATGGCTTCAGCTCCCACACTGAAAAAAGATGAGACCTTATTTTCATTTGATGTTTATCTATTCTATTCATTGCACTTAAAATCGAAAGATAGGACAGCATTTACTTACAGTGATCTTCCATTTGTGCTTCAAGCACACCAGTGATGAAAATTTTCCTTTTTTTCTACTGAGACTTCTATTAGAAAGATAGTGACAGGGGGTGTGTGTGGGGGTGTGTGCATTGGGGGAATACTGAACAAAAACCCAAACCATTTAGCAGTGTGCTAAATTTTTAAAAGTAGTTCTGCCGGTTATCTGATTCCTACCTGTCTATGTTTTATGATAAATTTCACATTACATTTTGCTATTTCATCACCTGTTGCAATAGCGAAGGAACTGTCACTTGTTCAGTTATAAGCCCTTATTTGTCAGGGTTTAGGGCTTAGCTGTAAAGATAGAATTCATTTTGATGTTTCACATATCAATTCTTGCTTTATACACAGCTTTTTCTTTCAGAAGGTAGGTCCCAAAGTATTTCTTAAACTATACATGAATATAACCTTTGAAATGCAGCTAATTCCACGGTTTCTAGCCTGCCCATGGCATATTGCAAAACACCAAAGCAGTGTGGATACAAATTAACCATCAGACACTAAACAAATACCTACAGCTTTAAATTTTGAAACGGCACCTCTCAAGCAAACGAAAAACAGAAGTTCTATTTTTTTTTCCTGAAGTTTCCAATGAAAATGGATACAATAAGCTATGCTATTCAGGGCCAAATTCAGAGGAGAGAGCCTGCAGATCATCTAACTGAGAGAGGAAATTATGCTTTATCTTAGAGGAAAATTAGACCTCTCTGCTTTCCTAGGGTATATTTACATGGCACGGTATAGTGCTTTTCTTCCTTCTCAGCAGGAAATATTAGCCGAGACAGAAGTCAGCGTTAGAGTAACTACACTACTTTTGTGGCCGTTTGTAGCCTGCTACTCCATCTGAAGTCAGGTATCTTAGTACAAAGCAAGAGTGAGCCAACAGATCAAAATTGGCGTTTCAGCCCTCGGAGCTCAGGGGACACGGTCTGTGCTCTCTCTATTCATAGCTATCTCCATCTAATGAGATTTTGCTCTTATTCGGGTGAGTTGCTCAGCTGCTCTGACCATAAGTGGCTTATTGTTTTACTTCAGCTATATGAAAATATTTCATCCAGCCAATTCCACCTTGACACACGTTATTGGCTGAGTGGCGTGTCTGAATTCTGACAGATCACAGCGTAATTCCAACTGTATAAGGATCCTTTCACCGAAGCATTTACAGGGCAGCAAGTCTATTTTGAAATCACAATTGTAATGTCTTCACAAAAGAAGAAAGCGTGAGACGTATTTATGTGTTTGCATCTAAAACCGGATTACCTAATCAACGCTCAGCCAATAAATAAATCTTCAGGTCTCTTCTAGGACAGTGCTTGTGCCCACAGGCTGTTGTTTTGACCACCCTATCAACAGTCTATGCCATCTCTGATGAAGAGGAAGCAAACTACTACCAACCAGGAAAATTGCCCTATGTAAGCAGTACCTTCTCTTGCAACAGTATGGTCCAGTCACATTTAACCATCATATTTATAGCCCCTTTTCCTTTTGTTTCAGCCATTTCCCTTGAAGTCAACTTGAATGGATGATTAGAGACACCCCTCCAGCTTTGCTCTCCATCTAAGAGGGCAAGACATTCACTTAAGAAGTAAGACCGCTGTTTAAGATGAAGAAATTTCTCTCTGACCATCTTAGCATTTCTATAGACCATTAACAAGCACTGACCCACTGGCTAGGTAATGCTTCTGGTAAAACTGTAGTCCCAACAACTCTAATGCATTAAATATAACTTGAATATATTTGCAAGCAGCAGATTACTTTACAGCACCCTGGTAAATCATTCCACAGTCCTTCTCTCTGTGGTCTCAACCAGGTAAGTCACAGTTTCTTCATTACCCCTCTTAAAATCAGGTCTGCTTCATGTTTGTACATGAAAAGTGATGTATGTATGCATAAACATTCAACATCCATAAGAATAACATCTTATCACTGTTGTAAAAGTGTGTCACTGATTTGTATACCATCAGTGCATTATAATAAATATTTTACTATTTTATATACATACTCATATAGCATATAAGTAAAATATATTCAAGGAAAGCTGAGGCTATGAAATCAAAGATTTGAAAGTTGTTTCTCCAGTTTTCTTTCAAGTGTCCTTCCAACCCTACTCCAGCCCTTTTGATAGTATAATACAGCTTTTGCTTCCATCATTTTAAAGTACTTATTCTGCATTCACACAAAGGGTCTCGGAGACTCCGTCAGAATACATTTCCTCTGTAGTAGACACGTAAGGCACAGTTACCACTGCATAGGGGATTTACAACAATTATCCTGAAAAACACAAGTATTACACTGTTTCGTGACGCATGTACTGCAGCAGCCTCAGTACTCTGCTTTCAGACCTATATGAGCATCTACTGCTTTGTCACAGTTTGAAGTCTTTTGCGCTGAACAGTCAGTGCTAGGAGAAAGATAAGTAATGTAGTTGCCCACGCCAGCAGCTTTCATGTTAGCATTTTCTAAGAAAGTAAACGGCTGTAGGAGCTTCAATTAGGGATGTCTTTTAACTTTCATAGATTTAATTTTCCTAAGTCTCATGTCCTTCTGCTTAGCTCTCATCACCCGCTCAGAAATGCTTCTCACATTGCCATCTCAATTGGTGGCACTTGTCTGCTTGGTCAAACACCTAGATGTACTTTTCAATGAGGAACAGAGCTTTAAGGCTGACATTTGACACATTATCAAGCTATCTTATTACCACTTTAGGGATGTGATCAGATTAAAATGTGTGCTCTCGCATGCAGATGCCAAGATTCCTGTTCATTCTGTCATTATGTCCAGACTTGAGTAGTGCAATTCACTTTTGTCTTTCCTAAGGAACAAACCTTGTTATGTCATGTCTTTCTAAACTTGCTTTTTACAGAGATTTATGGCTATACTCTACTTGATGCCCCGTACATTCCAGAAATATCAGTAACATGAGACTGGAATATTGTGAAATAATGGAACATGTAACATTGTAGTAGAGGTCAATGTATTTGATCCTTTTTTCTTTTCTTTTCTTTGTAATCTTATATATATCTTGCACACACGATAGGCCAAATACAACTTTATTTTAAATCAATTATCTCAATGGCATTTTACTAAGACTGGGGATGAAATTAATGTATTTATCATATACGTATTTCATATATATTTTACGTGCTTTAGAGATAAAAGCAGTCTCTTAGGATTAAGTCCATTATTATCATAACCTCTTATCAACAAAAGAAATTGAAAATCTTAAGAATAAATGAAATGTTCACATTCTTCCCTAAATTCTAAGGCACAGATTGCATACATGATCTTGAATTTAGAGAAAATTTTCAATTTTGGGAAAAGTAATTAATTTTGTTGCCTCTAACCTTGCCTTCTTCTGATGCTAGAGGTAAGATTCCACGGTTTTAATTCCTTGGCAAACTATTCCTTTGACTAATCTCTTATTTGAAAGATATTCAGCCTACATTTTCCTTTGTTAAATCTTACCTCATTAATCCTAGTTATATACCTTGTGATAGAGCTAAACAATTGCTTTCCTTTTTTGAAGTTTACAGCTATGTAATACTAGAAGATAATTAGTATATTCCCCTTAGTCATTCTTTGACCAAGCAATGTATATTTAGTATTAATAATTTTTCCTTGTTAATCTCCTTATAGCTGCTGTTACTCATCCTCAAAACCTCTCTAGTTTATTAGCAGTCTCCTAGCACTAGCCAACATCAATTAAAGCCATTATTCTAAAGGTAAGATTTACTAGTGCTGTGGATAAAAGGTCTGTTACCACAAGCTGTTTTGCTTCAGCTGGACACACACTGCATCTCACAAAAGAGGACTTGGTGTTTCCACTCCCAGAACTGGATCCCAACATCATAGAAGTTGATGAAATGCTCTTGAAATCTGGTCCAATTTAAATTTCCTATTTGTTTTGTTCCTATTTGTCTTTAATATAGAATCTGTCAATCCAGCCAAAAGTTATTCCCCCAAGGAGATCCTCTCTTTGGAAAGTTCTTCGTTCTCAGCCAGATCACTGTGACAAAGCCAAAAACCACTTTGCTGAGCAAGGGCAGATTTTCATGGAACAGAGAAATCCCGAACAGAAAGCAAAGTTAGAATTCATATTGTAAGGAACAATGGAAAAGAGGGGAAATGAAACTTGTTTGTCTTTATTGTTTAAGCATAAGTAAGTTCAGCAACAGGCGGAGTCGCATACATACTAATTATTAAGCACTAGACTTAAAAGCTGGAATTCACTGAATACAGAATATTGGACAGTGATGTCACATTCTGTTATTCCAAAGAATTTATTTAGTATTTTTCGTATATTCATGTATTTTTGGTATGAACTGGACTAATCAACTTTATATTGATTGAAAACTGACTGGACTCCTGGACCCAACAGATAATAAGCAGCGGTAGATTAAGCTAAATTGGAGGAGTTGGGTGGCATGTGAAACATTAGACTTCCAATTCAGAGTGACCTTAAGAAAACCAAAGATGAAGCCAACAGAAACTTCCTGAGGTTCAAGAAATACAAAATTCTGCATCTGGGATGTCATGGTTTAGCCTCAACCAAAACTAAGCAGCATGCAGCCACTTGCTCACTCCCTCCTGCTGCAATGGGATGGGGTGCAGAACTGGAAAAAAGCCTCGTAGGTTGAGATAAAGACAATTTAATGGGACATAATAATAATAATAATAATAAAGAAAAATAATAAAACCAACTATAATAAAATAATATGCAAAATAAATGATGCACAATACAATTGCTCACCACCTGCTGACCGATGCCCAGCCTGTTCCTGAGCAGCAGTCACATCTCCCTGCAGAGCCAAACCTCAGTGCTGCCAGATGCTAAAACAAGAGGCAACAGCCACAAACGGCAGCCTGAGAGGCTCCAACTGAAGATTAGGAGAAATTTCTTCACTGTGAGGGTATTGCAGTACTGAAACAAGTTATCCAGAGATAAAGCATAATCATCATCTGTGGAGGTTTTCAAGGCCTGGTCAGAAAAACCTGCAGCTATCCTGACCCATATTAGCAGTAGCCTGGCACCAGGCAGGAGGTTGGAACAGATAACCTTCAGAGATCTCTTTCAGTGCATATTTTCCTGATTCTATGAGTCTATGTTTTGCCTGGAAACATAGAAGGACTTGCTGGGAAGCTCTTTTAATGTTTCCTTTCATGTCTTTATACAAAAGAAAGATTAAAATCACAACAAAAGAATTCTGCCACAGAAAACTGAACTGCTGTGGCAGTTCAGGGAGTGGCCAGATGTGTCTGTTTCAGCTAGAGCTTACCCCGGTCATCTCCTGCTGCTAATCATCTTTAACTACCACCTATATTCTTCACTCTCTCTCTTGGAAAATGGCTCCCTTCATACTGGATGGTTTAAATACGTAAACAGTTTCCCCAACTCACTTGTGCAGAAACGAACCAGGTTAATAACCTTGCTGTTGGGCATGGTTAATTAGCCTAGACCATTTTAACAAAACTGGGCAAGTGAGCAGCCACACATGCAGTTATGCCATCAGTGCCGAACGGAATATATAAACTCTGGAGGAAAAGGGAGAGCAGTAGTGAGCAGCTGGATGCAGTAACTGCTTAAACACACTAAGCTGCGGTGAGAGCACCACCTCCAACTGCGCACGTAGATCCCTATCAAGGAATCCATTGGCAGGACATAAGGCTTATTGTACAAAACATGAAGCAATTGTGGAGCCATTGTACCATGTGAAGTAGCACAAACAGCTTTCCACACCTTCCATAACCTCTCTTCTATGTAGAGAATTTCAAATGCGTAAGGTACAACAGGAATAAAAGAGGTAATATGTATAATTCATAAGACGTAAATTATTTCTGCTTGTTTCCAGATTTAAAAGTGCGTGGGTGTTTGTGTGTGTGAGGAGGGAAATTCACAACTATCCTGAAGAAAGGTAAGTAGGGAATCTATAACAAAGACAAAGTTGTAAAGGAGGGATGGAGAACACTGTTCCAACAAACTACACTAACTGGTCCTGTTCAGACATCTTTTTTCTATGCAGAACAGGAGCCATGAGCCTTATAGTAGTTCTCTGTTGAGTCTTAAGTTTTATGACTCTCATTAGCTCTGAATGGCCACCTCAAGAGCAACCTACTGAAGTAAAGCACAAGTCCAGGAGGAAGATCTGCCTAGGAGATTTCATTGCACATGTGCAGTAGGGGCCATCCCAGCGTCTTTGGTTTTATTTGTATAGAAAAGACTGTAGCATGAGCACAGTATAGACATAGAGGTAATACATCCATTGATGTAGATTTCCCCATTTATTGATGATGACACCATGTTTTCATAGTTTTTCAAGAAACAGGATGACAAAATCACGTGGATCCTATTTGGGATGAAAGGTAAATTATGCAGAAAGGGGAGAGGTATTTGCTTACATGCGTTATAAATATGGCATCTTTCCAGTAGCTGAGTCAAAGCTTACCAAAGATACCTAGCACAAGACAGAGGACTAGGAGTGTGGCACTTTGTGATGGGAATGCTTATTCATAAATAAAAGGTATAATCTGAATTGAGCCATGGCCAGCAAAGCAGCACTATAAAGAAAGGAGCCTGTGGCATTTGTGGATCACTAGGGAAAGAGACCTCTGTTTTGGTAATAAACTACTTGGGATTAAAATTCTAGATCTGCTCGTGGTCAGGTTCTGTACAGAACAGAAAATCTAGCATGGTTTCTGGACCCATTTCCTCCTACCAGATGCAGTACAGATTTTTCGAAGCAGGGAGATCATAAAAACAAGCACTATAGGAGAAACTAGACTGGATTATTTGGGGATTTTCTGGCATATGTGCAAGGTAGCTAAGAGAAGTACATTCTGATGGACTACTGAAAGCAGAAAGAAATCCATGGCATTTACAAGCCTCTTTCCAGTTCAAACAAACTCAGCGATAAAGGATGAGTGCTCCCTTCATGAGAATTTCCCATTGGACTGAGTAGCATTGCCAAGGCTTCTGGTCCACTGCCAATGAGGATATAGCCAGGGTTTCTTTTTTTTTTCTTTTCTCTGCTAGAAGGAGCTGTAGTACAGCCAATTCAGTCTTTTATACCACAGGGGTTACAACACTGGTAGTACATGTACAATTCTTGTAGATCTCTCAGGAGATGGTAGAGTTTCAGAGATAAATTTCTAGAACTAGGAAGAAATTCAGACTTCAAGGAGACAGTAAGGAATTAAAACACTCCAGGGAAGCATAATGCTGGATTCCTAACAGTAAAGACCCAAAGAGCAAAGGTATTAAATTAAGCATGTTGTCTCAGAATCCTGATGTACTGACGTATGCCATCAAAAGGCATTTCAGGATGAGACAGGGAGGCTCTGACTATTTATAAGGCAAGGGTAGCACCAGCTAAAAAGACCCTTGTTTTCTTTTGGCCAAAGGACAGAATTCCAAGTTAGGCTAATTGCAAATGCTGTTGACCTAATATAGATTGAGTATAAACATAGAAAATGAAACTTTGTTTGTTTGTTTGTTTGGGGTTTTTTTTGGTTGTTGTTTTGTTTTTAAAAAAACAAAATCACATCTTCAGTGTATTTTCACTTCCTAAACACTTTCTCAGATTCCCCTTCTGACCATCTGTCAGATGTTCAATACATTCTTTATCTAACTTAAATAAAGAACAACATCTTCCAGAACATGTTAGTATTTGCAGGACTTTAATTCTTCCTAATTGGCCAAACTCATTCTGTTCCGTTGTTTCTTGCAGCACTCATTGTTTAAGTTAGACGGCTGGATCTACCGTAGTACAGCAATTTCTGCTTCCCCCTTTTTTCCTTTAACCCCGAGTCTGAGTCTAGGCTTCTGCTGCCTTGTCATTGCTCTCTACCTTTCACTTGGTTCTGCCCACACGTTTTCTTTTCCACTGCCAGTTTTCCCTACTTGCAAACCATAGTCAAGTGTCACTGCAGCATGATCACTCCAGTGTAACTCACTGCTCCTTTCATTTTACCTGGGGTACTACATTTCATGCTTTTTTCCCTTTCAGGTTCAGAAACGTAGGTATAATAAAGATCTAGCATTCTAGTACTACACTATACTGTGTTTAGGAACATAAGGCCATCCCTATGCTCTGCCAGTTCTCCTTAGAATCTATGATACGTGCTATTTCTTTTAGTATCTCATTATATGTGTCATCGATATCTTGCTTGGCCTAAAGCCACATGGCAGCCTGACAAGATTGTGCTGCAGTTTGGCAGTTTCCATACAGGGCACAGCTGTCAGCATCTCTTATCCTCCATTTCAGAAAATCAGCTGGTACTGGCAAGAGATCATAAGCTAAGACTAAGCAGTAACTGTGCACCCTTTTTAGCAAAGCAGAAATGGAAAAATCATTTCAGAGATCGTTTTCTGTCCTAGTCTTTTTGGCAGCCCTTTCTTACTGATGGCAAATCTGATAGTTACTTCTTTTGTGTTTCAGCACTTCAAATAATAGAGAATGGGTTTTCCCCATCCTCATTCTCCTACTTGTTGCAAATGTGCAGCACAATGCTAGAGGAAATAGAAAAGGAAGGCTGCTCATTACATATATGAGCATATGCTCTGCCTGTTAAGAACACATACTCCAGCTGCTTCTGCAGGCCACTGTCAGGAACACAGGGAATTAGCTTACTGAAAGAGAAACCGAAGGCTGTCTGCCACACTGACCAATGTCCCACTTTATTATTTTATGTCAGAAACTGTGAGGATCATACGATGTGAAATATAATATCAAAGGACCGAGGACAAGAAGCAAAAAGGGGAGATGAGCAGCAGAGAAGAGAAAAAATCCCAACAGTAGCAAAACAAAATAAAAGAAGGGAAAATCAGGAAGAAATTATTTACGGAGAATGATGAACAATAGCACACCTAGCTCCTTCCAGAACACCACGTTGATTTTAGGGATGATTTTTTTACTTCCATTATTTGATACACTGATATATCAAGAAGCAAACTGGCAGTGCAGGTAAAGAGGAAAAATGGCCGTCATGCAAGAGAAGGAATAAACACCCAGGATAAATTCAAGAAAGGCATAGTGAAGAAAAGTGGAAGTTGTAAGGCTGGAGTGCCTGTAACTGAGACTATTTCACTTTCCCTAGAGAAGCAGGCACACTGAAAAGAGTCCATGATGATAAGTCTGCCCAGGATCATCTATGTGACAGTGATGTTAATGAGGATAAGTGAAGGGTAGCAAGGAAGTCAGGGGCAGGGAGAAAATGCAGAAAGGATATGGATCTGTGAAGCCACAGAGGAAGCCCACGGGTGGTGGTTGCCAGACTTAGAAATGTTATGTTGATACAATTAGGACCCTTAGACAACTGAAATACTCACACAAATAATTGTTCCTCAGTACCAGCGAGGGAATTGCAATCTGGCCCATTACTATGAGGTGCAGGTGGAACATCTGAGTGCCTCTTACCCTACTAGTGAGCACACGACCTCCTCCAAGGGAAACTTTATACCCTGAAATACTCCTGGAACATTCCTTGCTGTATTTAAAGTAGATTGAGACCTATATCCAAAGCTAGGTGTATGTGTAGACACGTGATAAATAGTATACATAACCAAAGTGTGAGCACAGCCCTTAAAAGAGAAAATAAGTGCTCATCCACTAAGACAAAGAGGAGCTATGTAATCAGACCTATACTGTCTGCCTTCTAAGCTATCACACCTCTCCTTGCAGCCAACTAAAAGCACAGAGAGTATCTGCTCCTACATGGGGAGGAGCAGGGTGGGGGCCTGCAGAGTACAAAAATAAAAAGCCATCTCCGCTGGAGTTGCAAGGCAAATCACCTGCTTTGGAAGAAGTATGTTAAATATTTATCAATTATAGCGAAGTTGTGATGTAGGGTGTGTTTCTCACCTTGATTATTTCATACTTGAATTGAACCCACATTGCACAGTGCCTTGCTAGCGGGATGCACTTAAATCATCCATGTTGCGTTGCAGGAAAAATTGACACTAGTGGCTAAAAAGAAAACTTTCCATAGATATCTTCTTTATTCTAAGAAGTAAGATTTTAGACATGTGAACTCATAACAAGCCTTATTTTCTCCATCATAGTTTTGTCTCATGTCCTTGCCTGTGCTCTGCTGCCTGCTTTTCACTTACTTTTCACCCTGTGTTTTGTTCAGAAACCTTGTTGCAAACTGCAGGACCACCTGCAAACGGAAAGAAAAAGAACGGACTGAAACAAGGCCAGGGTAAAAAATCCACATGGTAAATTATCTACTCTAATGCCTGGCAGGAGCACTGTGGCTCATAGATGTGAGGACTTACCTGGAAGAGCTGATGCTGTCTGGAGCCACCTTCTTTAGCTGAAGCCATGAAAAAGGCTGTTCCAGAGTGGATACATGACCAGCATATGTACATGCAGCCAAGACGCACATGAATTGATTGCTTTGCAATGCTGTGCTTCACATAAATCAAGATGTTACTTCCTGAAAGCTGCTGACTCTGTTAGAACCTCCTGGTAAGTTGTTCATGTGAGGCAAATGAAACCAGGAGAAATCATATACGGGTGGCTTTAAAGAGTTCTGTTGTTTCTTTAAGTCATTATGTCAAAAAGTCACAAAAGACAAGAGTTAAGACCTTAGATTTTAAGTGTTTGATTTAGCTGGCAAGGTTTTCAGTCTGACCTCTGAAATACATGTACACCTTTACACTAATCTTTGGACTTATTGTTTACTGACAAGTGTAAACGCACCCATACATACCCATACAAGTGCAGTAAATGGATGCTGACTACAGATGTGCAAATGCCCAGAGCCTTTCAGCATTTATTTTGTGGAAAAAAGTGCCAAACGGTCAGAACTACAAAGATGCTAAAACAAAACAGCCACTGTAAGCATAGTTTTCATTTGATCTCAGAAGGAAAAAGGACAAAGACCTGAAATCTTTCTATGCCTCAATGAAATTCGAGTGACAGAGGAAAAACCCAAGAGAAGATCCTTAAGACTTGGTGTGAACCCACAGCATCTTGTGGGAGCCAGGGGTAGTAAGCAGAAGCAGCAAGATCATACATTTAATCTACATCTCAAAAGGCCTGTGTATGCCTAGATCTCTTTCAAAAAGATTTGTTTTTATCACTTTGATATTTCACTTGATATGAGGGGAAAAAACTTCAAAATGATTGTAAATCTAGTTGGATTTGGGAAAGACCATTAAAGTCTGAGATCATAACCAAGCTTTTTTTAACTGAACAGAACTCTCTTGAAACCTTAATTTTGCAAGATACTTAAGCATGTGCTTAATGGTAATCACCAGCTGAAATCGGTGGGACTACTAGTGCTTACAATTAGCATGAATGCTTAAGCACCTTGCATAAATTGAGACCTATTACTCTCAGTATGTGTAGAGAGCTGTCAGGAGATGAGTTTCTTGTGGAATTCTGCTATTCCTATTTCCCAACTGTTATAATATATAATTGCAAGTTCACAGATTCAAAAATACATTAGTATTATGTTTGTAGCTGCAATGAAAACCGAGCTGGAGCTTTAGAGTCTGTTACTCGTCAATATGATTATTTTCTGCCTTAGCAGACAATTGTCTCTCATTTTTTTTAAGTATTTCCACCTCTTATAATGAAAGTAGGGTTTATAACTTATTGTCTCACAGGAATAAAATATTTACTCGTGTTTCTCGTGGTAGATGAATTAATGAATACAGGAAGCTATTTTTTCAATTCATGGCAAAACCTGGGGATTGTTCACTGCCTCTGTTACAATATCCAGTAGTGTGATAAGCAGATTGTCTATCACTTCTATCACTCCTAGGCACAATATCTGCCCTGACAAGCAGAACTGCCATGGCTCAATCCTGCCGCTGCTCTCACTTGACATCTCCATAGAACCATCAAGGGATACTCTGAAAGCAACCGCCAACACGTCTTTGACAGGCCACTCATGTTTTTTTTGTTTTTTTTCTTATCCAGCTCTGACTGTGCCATCTAAATGAAGACTAGACATCAGAGTCTGAGTAGTAAATAAGTAAAATGAGAAGCATCAGGAAAAACTGAATGAATCAAGGCCTGACAGAAATCATATGTTTTAAAGAACCTGTGCATGATATTACCATTCATCCATTCCGGATGTTGCAGTTAAAACAGCAATTGGTACAGGTTCATGCTGGGCGTCATATTGCCTTCAGAGCGTCAAAATCATCTGAAGAAAGTTCTTCATCTTCAGCCAACAGAAAGGCTCTTCTTAATCTTCTCAGATGATGGCCTGGCTTGTCTTCTTTCCAGACTGATACACTCTAATTCTGTCTATTTGGGTCTAATCCAAAGTTCTTAGGAAAACTGCAGATAAATCAGAGTTCAGTGGCCTATTTCTGATGCAGCAAGAGTGAAAGACAGTATAGCGTTCCAGATCTTCCCATCTGCCAATGTCGTCCCATTCACTGGGCTCACTTCAAAGTTCTGTCCCTTTGCTGAAGCAGGGAGTATCTGAAAAGATTGGTACTCTCCTAAGCTGGGAGAGAATGTGATCAGCAACAGAAAAAGTGTAGGACACAGGCAACTCTAATGCCTTTATATACAGCCATGGCTTTGCAAGGGGAATTCTTACCTGGCTGCTTAATAGCAGCAAAGGGAACAGAGTAGGACTGAAGTCTGTCCCCTCTAAAGTTAGCAAAGCCCAGGCAAGGAAAAAAGCTGTGTTTCATACTGCGGTTGTTTATGTTACAGCAGAGTATTCAATTCCATTGTGAATTTAAATGATTAGTATACACCACATCTCCAGGTATCTCCAGCAAATCCTAGAACAGGAAAGTATATCCAACTCTTTCTGCTCTGCCAAAGTTAACTATTATTACAGCACAGAAATATAATATTAATTTTGTTCCAATGAAATTGGCTGGCATATGTGTTTCTGTGAGCCAGGCAACAGGTCATTACTGAAATAGCAAAACAAACCTGTTACCATTCTTGTTCCAGCACATTGCATTTAGATTTTAAGATCATAACTGTTGGATACCTCTCCTGCGATGATGTACAAGACCCACTCTGCCAGAAACTATATTCTTTTATAAAATGACTTTGCTGTATCTTCCTTTTCCAGACCCATCTCAATATAACAAAATTTAACAGTCCTGCAGACAACGCCAAATATCCTTCATTCATAATTAAGGTGAAGGCAAGTGGTACAAATCTCTAATTATCTTTTATGTCATATTTATTTTCTAGTGAATTATTAAGTAATGATTTATAGCCCAAATTCCATATGTGTACCTGCTAATTCAGGGGGAAAAATATCAACCCTTCATACTCATTCAGCTAATGGGCATCGCTAATTGAAAAAATGTTCTTTGCACATATCACTAACTTTCCAATCATTTACTTGTAGAGAACTTTGAAAACTAAAAAAAAAAAAGTAAAAAAAAGAGAGAGCTCTTCAGTGGAACTTTGAAAGCTGGGTATGGTGCTATGCTGAGCTCTCTCTCCTCTGTGCAGGCAGCAGGCAGAAATCAGTCACAGAAGTATCCTGTCGCCTCATATTAGTTTCCACCAAAGCAGGAGGTTGTCAACAACGATAACTGAAGTTTGAAATCACAGTTTATATCCCATGCATTTTTTTAATGCTCAGTGTGCTTCCTGCAGGCAGATGTTTTCTGCAGTGGCATGTCTTGATGATCTCACACTGAAATGCACTAATCTCTTAGGACCATAATTTCAATAAAATTTTTAATCAAGGCTACAAAAATGTATCTGAACCTGAAAACCTCTCTGGATTCTTTCACTGAATTGAATTTTTCCTGCAAAAGAGGTTTGCCTCTCAGAACTAAGGCTGCCTCCTGTGCTGGATAAAAGCCCTTGCGAGAATCCTCACTCCATCCTGAGCCACCGCTTTTGTATAAGGACTAGTCCTTTGATAGTAGCAAAGAAAATCCCTGAGCACCACGAAGCCAGGGAAAGCAGAATCAGAGACTACCTACTGCAAGAGCTGCAGTATCAAACCCTATAACCTTTCTTCCTTACTTTTTTTTTTTTTTTTTTATTTCTGTTGATTTCTTCCTAGGTCCAAGTAACTTCTCTTCCCAGTGCTGGCTTCGCTGTGTGGACTGAAAAGTCAGAAAGCTTGGTGCGCTTTGAATGCATTTTTGTGTGCACTTTTGTATGCCCTAAAAATCAGTTGTTTGGGTTGAAATTACCACATATTTTGACATGCTGACGAAGTAGAGAGAAGTCTGAAGATCGAGAAACATTGTCTTTTTTCTTTCTAAATCTCACAGTCTTTGGAGAGTTGATGTATAATTTTTGACCTGTTGTAGCTGGCAATACTGAGAATCAGTCCTAAGCAGCCTGACTACTCTTTTCACCACTCCCTAGAGCATCTGTGTAGACATAAGGCAGAATGGCTGCTTAGCACTCATACACCCCTCTGTACCTGTCCCTGAATGTTAATTAGCATCTGACAACACATGCTCTTTACAAAGCAGCTGTAAAGAATGCTACAAGGATTGCTGCTGTCTGGTTGCCCCAACACGTTTTGGTCTGTTTTCAGGAAACCTCCTGTGGTAGATATAATGCCAATCCATCCACCACTAGAGCAGAGAAACAAAGCAGAAATTTGTCCCGTAGTGTATATATATATATACCATGACTTTGACTTCAAAGTTGTTAGCCAGATGCTTTCGTCAGTTACATGTTTATTTTTCATAATGGCATATCCACCTGGCTAACCTTGGCCTCAAGGCCACCATGGATTTTGTGCTGTATGATGTGATTATGACCTAAATGAAGCCTGCAAATGCATTCTAGACTTAGAGGATAAAATAGAGGAGCAAGTATTGCTTTGCCAACCCCTTCATTAATATTAGAAAAACAGGCTATTTAGTGCATGATATTTTGCTGACCTTAAAATTTATAATAATTTAAATTCCCACGGTTAACACTTTATGAGTGACTCAGAATAATTTTCAGAAAGGAAGATAAAAGAACTGAAGTTTTTAATTGAATTTAAAGAAGAGAACTAATCAGTTCATTAAGTACCATACATTAACCTCATTGTCTGCTTCAGGAGTCTAACCTCTACAGCTGACACAAAGGTAACCCACATCCCCCTGTGAGGACTATTCATATCCATTAATTGTTGCAACACAAGATACTGTAGGTTTTAGCTGGTTGCCAGTTCTTCAGTATCTGAAACATACTCTCAGTAGAGTGGAGGACACCACTGGGACTCATTTAACTCTGACTTTCACATTAATTTTGCTGTGCTGTGAAGAGCAAAGACAAAATCAATGTCCATCAGTGATTATTCAAGGTAAAATATCTAGTGATATTGAATACCAATGTAATAGCAAGCATTAAACTTACTTAAGGATTGTGGAGTTGACAAAGCCATTTATTCCAGTTTCACTTAATTATCAATGAGACATATGAGCTTAGAAAAATATAACGATTACAATGAAAATCCTGGATTGCAGTTCCTGGCAAGTTAGATTTTAAATCAACAAAAAGTACTGTATGTATAAACTTTTTGAGGTGCACAGTTCAGGGGAGGTTTGAATCATCCAATGACATGCTAAATCTCCACAAAGAACATTTCATGAATGAGGGAGCGAGCCTTTGTAACAGTTGTATTAATTTTGGCACCAGATCACTTCTTTGTGCTTTCAGTGCTCTGAGTGTAGGGAAAAAGACGCAACTTCTGACATAGCTCTCCCACACCAGTCCTGTTCATTCTCTTATCTCATTTCCCCCAATACACCATGTGTGAAATCCTTGTTAAGTTAATGGGAGTTTATCAGATTTCATCATGTAACTTAAAACTTCGTAAATATAGCAACAACAAACTGAATGAGCATAAGGTATTCACAGTTCTTATGAACATTTCTCAAGTTCCCCCCTGAGATTCTCATAAAACCATTTTTCTTTCTTCATTGAAATTTCCCTATTATTATCCCAATGTTTTTGTTATGCCCCACATTCATCACAGCTCTTAAACCACCGTATTTTAAAATATCAGTTTAAAAAGACAACTGATAGCCCAGTTCTACTCTCACATAATCCACTGACATAAAATCAGATCCATTATCCTTAAAAGGCTTCATTAGTATTGAATTCTAATGGAAATTATTTTCTTTTATTCCTTACAGTGAAATTCAAAAAAAAAATAAATATCACAACTCAATGAAAAAAAAAACATCAAAAAGTAAATCTGGATGACTATTTAGTCTTGTTTACCCATGGAAAATAATTTATCTTATATGGAACGTGAGCAGCTTTCAGACATAATTTGGTATCAGAAAATCAAACTGTTACAAGTAGTTTTGAGGAAAATGTGTATCCAGCCCTCATTAGTAAAGACTGTGTTTTGGAACATTAAGGCAGGAGAATTAAATCAGCCAGTTTTGATTGTCTCTAGGCAAACACCAGCAGAGATATTGAGAACCATCTTGCAAAACTGCTTTTTATTGGATTCTTCTAGCAGTATCCAGAAGGTGACTGATACACAACAAGTGGTGAAACATTGTCAGTTAAGCCAAATATTGTCATTTCAGATTTGGAATAGCAATATGAAGAGGGTATTTTGAGATACTTTTGCTTTATTTTACAACAAAGTAAGGGATAAAATGAACATAGTACCCATTCAAATCACAGATTCTTTAAAAGACAGTGTACGTAGTGTGGTTAACAGATTTTTTTTCACTATAAAGAAATCCAGTGCATTAAAAGGGCACAAAGAAACCCTGAGGAAGCAAATGACTCCTTCCCAAAACAAAGACTAAGCTCACAACAATGGTGAATGCAAGCAGAGCAAACAGCCAAATGAGAAATGCCACTAAAAGGGTCTAATAAATGATTATGTCTTTGATTTTCTTGTTTCTCAAGCTGTAAGCACTATTCACTGGCTTTGACCTATAGCAAAATCTTGTTCATAAGACACACAGGAAAATGAAATAGGATTTAAACAAACAAAATCTTCTTAAAAACATAAGCCACAGGGGGGATGGAATTTTTCTCCAATCTTCAGTTTACACTTCGTCCTTTATTCTGGCATCAAAATTATTAACTAATTAAAATCTTTCTTCTAACTAAAATTCCCACTGAATATTTATTTCTATTCTAACAATACTTGTTGGTTTTGTTTTTTTTTTGCATCTAGCCATAAAAAGACTAGCAGTATTTGAACACATTAATCTCTGCAGTTAAGCAGACAGTAAAACCCCTACAGAGCTCTTTGGTGCCACAATTGTTTCATTGTTTGAGGTAGCATCATTCTCCAGTGCACTGCGTGTGCAGTACCAGCTATGGCCCTAATCCTATACTATGATCTGCCCTAGCAGAAAATGCATCTGCCCAGCTCTCCAAAGCACAGCCAAGACCAGAATGTTTTCAAAGAGTTACAAGGTTTACTGTACAGATCTACTTGAAAATTGAGTTTAATAGAAGCTGAGTCAGACTCTCCAAATACAGCTACAGAATGACAAAGCCAATGAAAGTAAACAGGAGAAGAAGCAGATTCTGACACTGAGATAATAATCAGCTATATTCAAGGAATGATACATCTAAATTGAAATTACTGGCCACAGTTATTTGATGTTAATACTTTTTAATTGCTCATTTATAGGTAAAGCACATTGATATTACTGTCTCTAGTTCAGACACTCAAACACAAAGTGCCTTTCTCGAAGTGACAGTTAGTCTCAGAATCAGAACTAAGACCAGCACTCCTGCTTCCAAATGCCATGCCCAATTAACTAAACCATAGTTCCCCACAGGAACAGAATTTGTGCTCATACAGGAAAATCTGTGTGCATGCTACTCAAGGAAATTAAAGTGCAGCTATAAATCTCAGCTTGTAGCTGCTGTCTGGCCAGCTGCCCAAATTAAGGCCAGAGGTGTCCTCGCTATGAAGGAAAATATTTGCTGCTTGTAAATTGATTTTTGTTTCTTCTTCCAAAGTAAAAAAAAAATAAAATCAGCCATGCATATCCAGCCTTCTCAATTCAAAATGTCACATAATACAGCCTCACAATCATTCAGGTGACACTTGAAGTTTCTCATGTGATGCATTTTAAGTTCAAGGGACACACCAAGGAGAGTTCAGTGACATGTTAATTACATCTCCAGTAAGAACATCCACTTAAAAAAAAAGTAGGTAGGTATACTATCCCTTTAGAAGGACAAGAGACTAAGGAGATTGTTCTTTTGTTCTTATTTGACAAGAACCATTACACACCTCTCAGTAACAAAACGAGACAACAACCTTGACAATATACACTTAGCTTAAATCCACTTGCTGGAAAAAAGCCTGTAGACTGTCAATAGAAATATATATACAATAATTATATTGATGGTTCTGTGCTGTTCAGATAGGAGCTTTGGAAATGGAGATTAGTGGCTGAAGATGATAATGTCCAGGCTCAGGATGTGGCTTTTCAAAAAGCAGTTTTGAAAATGAATGCAATGTGAAACAGGTCTATTGGTTCAGATAATTTTGAAATATATGTCTTCGGTGGAGGAAGCAATTGGACTCAACTTCTGTCATTATTAGTCAGAGCATTTATGCCCCTGCTGCCGAAGAAAAGTTCATAAACTCAGGTTTGCTCAAGATGGATGAGCTGTAATATGCTTATCAGAAGTTACCCACTGTTTTATCTTTCATTACACATTTTCAATGTTTCATTTTTCCATTGCCATACAGGTTGTTAATGAAGATGGCCAAATGGATCATGTCAAATTGTATTCCCATACATATATATAAATGCAATATGTCACTATATGAGAAAAACAATTCTTGTGCCAGTTTATCATCACCCTTACTATCGTCTGCATGGGTTTCTGCAAGTGTCTTTATCAAAAAGGTTTAAAATGATTCTTTTGGCATAATCTAGAGATCTATATTCTCTCAGAAGCATATTTCTGTCCCTTCCAAACTGATGACAGATTTTTAACTACTGGCAGCAATAAACCGAATTTATTTCCAACACATGATCTCCACTGAAAAAACCTTCCAAGCATATAGTTCCTCTAATGTTTGACAGTCATTCCTGTTATCATAATGTAGAATGAAATGTACTGTATCGTAATATATACATACTTGAGATGATAGTTTTAAATTCTGAGTGCGGGGATCAGTCACAGTTTAGCAGTGGCAGCAGAGAATTCGGTGTGTATAGTGAAACCTGCATGAGGATTTAGGCACATACTTGACCAGTTCTCCTGTCCTGAGCTCTGTGGTACTCCTTAGGTCAGCCATAGGGATCCCAGCTCAAAGATAAACAGCTATATACAGCAAGCTCTGCAGTACAGACATGCAAAACTCAAGATTAACAGAGAGCGTTGCCTTGAGCCCCATTACTAAATCTTCTTGTATCATATTAGGATGTTATTCAAGAGAGAGCAGCTGATGCAATTAGTTGGTATTATTAATTTAATAAACTGTCCCTCAACTGTTAATCTTTGGCAGAACTGTGATTTGCCAACCTATAAAACATTTTTTTTTCAGATTATTCCACCAATACCACTGTACTCTTTGCAACACACATCTTTAAAAATCTGTTAGTATCATTATGGTGTCCCCCTGTGAAAAGAGCAATAATGCTAAAAGGGTTTTTGTGTTGCTACTTAGCTTAAACTACTACATATTTTGCTGAATGAATGGGAGGAGATTTGGATGTGACTTTGGAAATCAGTTTTAATAAATTGTCAGTCCCTCATTTCAGTGGAATGTTTGCCAGAGATGAATGTTTGCTATCATCAGTACTTGCACCACATCTCAAGGCAGAATTAAAACACTTCTAACTCAAACTGACATAAATTGCAGGAAGAATCCTTTCAAAAATAAAGGACTGAAGGTCATGTCATAAAATGCCTCCCCTACTTCTCCTTATCTGTTTTTCATCTTCCTGGCAAGGTAAGCCATCTGACAAAAAGCCTTTTGAGCGCAGCCAGGAATGCAAAAGAGATGAGCAAAACAGAGAGTCATCATGACATTACTGTTATCAACTGATGTAGTTAAACTGGGTAGATGCCCAGCCACACACTATGTTTGAGAATCATGAAGCCCCCAGAATACTTTGTCCATTCCTTAGTACAAGAATTGAATATTTGGTGTTCTGAAACGTTAGCTCAGAGAAAGTTACCAAATTTGCCATATGCCTGGCTTTTTATCTGGTAGTTTAAAGATCAGGTAAAGTTAGGTTTCAGTGAATTACAATATTAAACTGTATATACATGTCTCTTTCTTTGTTAGAAACAACCAGATGCTCATTATTTGTGAGGCCCCACAAAGTACAGCTTCTAGACAGCTAACATATATTTTATTTATTCACTAATTATTTGCACATAGATGTTTCAGCTCAAATCACTTGCTTTTGACCATTAGAAGATAGCAGAGCTGGCTCCTGAAAGGTATTGGTTTCAGAGACCCATAAATGTTCTCAGGACGCATTGGCTCATACGATACTTTCTTTTCACTTCCTGCTTATTATTCCAGTAATTTTAACCCTGGCAGACAGTGTTCCAGCACAGCTGATCCCAGTTTAACATTTCACACAACCAGTTTTATTTCATCTATTCGTATAACTGGATCAGCCAGTTACCAGCTGCATATATGAGGTTTTTCTATATGCTACAATACCTAGAACACTCGTTCAATCAAGATCTTGGATATGCCCTTTACTGCTTTAGTTTTGGATTATTTGAAAATTATCAACCGCAACAAGATTCAGATTTTGCTAGTATTGTAATGAATACAGAAATATCAGGATTTAAGCAGAAAGGAGTGTGCATTCTTCAATCGAACCCTAGAAATTATTTGTGCAGGTACACTTGGTTTTTAACTTTGTAATTTCAATGATGACTGTATTAATATGCATAACCAGGGATCCAACCAGTTATTCACAGAAAATCCTTTTCTTCTAAAATTAAATGTTGAGGACAAGTCTGCTAATCTGATATGCTATGACCTTAGCATCAGGGAGCAGCTCTGGAAAGGAAATAGTGGAAATGGGTCTCTCAAAGCAAGACTGATACCCAGAGAGAACCCTTTCATTACAGTCACTGCCTAGCCATTTGCCATTTGTCTTCAGCAAGCAGGGCTCAAAGACCACAAGTGCTATTTAAGTAACATACATTTGATTCTTTTCTGGAGGGTCTTTGTTTCCACAGCTACAAGTGGATATTGACTCTGGTAGTACCCAAAAGACTTGTCTTGAACCTCTGAAAAGTAATACTGCTACAGGTTCAGTCAGTCCTGCCATACAACACAAAGACAGACCATATTGCCAGCTTTATTTGCAGTGAATTATATCTACACAGGAAGGCTCTGACATCAGCACCTCAGAGCTATCTATCCCTGAAGAGAAATGTGCTCTTTTACCTCAGCAGTAAAGTATGTAGGTAAGCTGAACAATGCCTGTTCTTCGCAAGAATATTACAAAAATATTCAAATACTCAAAACGTTTGTGTAGTGTTTGAGTAATATTTTCACTCCTTTGTATCAGGAGTGAAATCCTGGCCTGTAGGAAGACACCAGCAGGTTCATAGCTATGTGGGTGTAGCAGTAACATTCCAGCACTAAGATGAGAGATATAATAAATGGCTTTGCCAAGGAAATGTCGCTGGTGAGGTCCAAGAAGCACTGATACTTCATATGGGGATGGCTTCTAGTTTCAGGCACAGGCAGTTGCCGTGATGCACTTCACGCCAGGGCTCAGCCTCTTTGCCAAACGAACATATGAAGAGCTCTTGGGTTTTTTAAACTTATATTTTGCACTCACTCTGCAATCTAATTTAATGCTGTGTTATGTTGTTCTATAAACTTCTAATTCATATCATGAATTACAATGTTTGTAAGCACTTCTTTTCTTGCAGACAAGTATCAGAGTTTGCTTTTATTTTTAAAATTGCCACAAATGCCAGGTTGAGTAAGCATCTGCAAGGGTATTTTCACTCAGGGGATTCTCCTCTTTCCATTTTGAAGTGGCCCTCATCCTTCGTGGAGAGGCAGCACAAAACCCGGTCCCTTTGTAAGTACACTCAATATCTCGCATGATGTACTAACCTTGAACTAGGCTTTTACACAAATACAAACCCAGCAAAAGTGTCATTCAGAGAGCTACAGGGTGCCAGAAGTGATCTAAGAACAAGTAATTCTCGTCCTATTTTACATAAAAATAAGATACACACAAATGTATTATATATTTCTTAAACTAGCTTTAAGACGTACCAGTCTTGTTAGAATTATCTACCAACAATTTCTTTTCAATATTGATAGAGTATTTACTTTTACAGAAAAAGTACTTGATACGAAAGGAAATACGAAAATGGCTTCTGAGACTGTATTATTGTTTGAGAAGCTCCAGAACACAAAGCAATAACAAGGAACTGTTTTAATTCGCAAAGAATTCCTTGAGTGATTACTTTGTTTTCCTGCAATTTAGATCTGCCAGCTTGGAAATGGCTATTTAAAGGTTTGTGAGAGTTGTCAGCATCATTTTAGAACTGCATAGTTTTATATTAGTGGTAGGTGCTTTCACAGTCAGCTTGTACCTTGACTGTTTAAATCTCCTAGTTTTACTAGGCAACGCAGATACCTTGGGATGTATTTTCCACTTGACTGAGGCTTGAAATCCTTTTCTGGTGGTGTAAGTTGCCCGGTAAAATGTGTGCCTATTAAATAAATTGCACCCATAGTTCAATGAATGGTGCAAAAATGTATATCCCTCAAGGTTTTAATAATAAAAACCTCCTTTAAATACTAGGCTAGCTTATTGCTTTTGAAATTCATTCAGGTTCCCTCATGGATCACATTTTGACAAAATGGACTTTTTAATGCATATTTTTAAATTTTATTTTGCCAAAGTCACATTTTCAGCTGAGAAAATATAAAGGGAAAACGTTCAAACTAGCTGTAGCTAGAACATTGCAATCTAAATGATAAGCCCAGCAGACTGTTAGTATCACCTTCAAGGACTAAATTTATTTGTGATGTTAAGGAGGGCGGAATTTAACACTCAAAAAATATAAGTCAGCATGATTAATATCTATGGAGAAAGGACATTTCTCATAAAGGCAAAAGGCCATGCCTGTGTTAAGTGGATCCCATGCAGTTCTGATGAGCTGGAGGTGCTTATAAAACAGTCTCTATGAATATTCCTGCTTAATTTGTTTTTAATGTATGATAAGACACTTCAGAAATATTTCCATGCAACTTCACCTTAGAAATGGAACGACACCTTTTATATATTCACAGATCATCTGAGGATATCTGAAGATGCCCAAAATGCAAATTTTGCAAGATCCACTTGCAGGGTTCTTTAAAACTGTAAATTCTTGGACACTGTCATTATAGACTGTGATACTACCTGTCATTAATGCTTCTCCTGCCTTCCTCCAACACTGAAACACTCACTTTTTCTCACATATCTCCCAACAGAATAGCTCACATGAATTCATTAACATCTAAATTAAAAAAAAAAAAAGAATTTCTCTGTATTGTCTAGGAATATTTTCCTAGACTTCAGCAGAAGGAACATATTCCAAAACTCTTGCGGTAGGTAGTTGTTAGGCAGTTGAGCTTCCTGAGGTATTCTGAGAAACTGACTGTTCCCCAAATGGACATCACGAATGATTTTTGATCCTCAGAATTTTTTGATTTAATTACTGTGTCAATCATCCCCCTAATCAATGTGTAAAGAAGAGAGTCTTTGTTATTCATCTATTTGTTTTCTAATGAAGTCACAGCTCTCCTATTTGTGTAAGTACTGCTATGGAGCCATTTAACTGGCTAGAGAGAATGTGTAAATAATGTAACAGTTATCTATAATATAACGAATCAAATATCTTTATAAAGAAAAAAATTGTGGCCATGGTGTCCTATCAAAGACATAACAGAAGAGAATTAACAACAATAGGAACTATAATTTACGTACACCATAGTTTTCTGGATCAGGAGACTTGAGTCCTCTTACATACATCATGCTCATTTTCTTAGGAGTACATTTTTTGTCATTAATGGTTCCACTGGATGTCCTAAAAGAATGCTGAGATGCATTTATATCCTTATAGATTTGCCGCTGTTAAAAAATAACAGGCTCATAAGATACTAAAAATGCTGAATTTATCTTCAACTCTGAACTAAGTTTCAGTCCAGAGGATCTGTAAAACCTGGTGTGCTAGTCTGAGATTTTGCAACACAGATGGCACAGGAACACACATGGAAAACATCATGTGTTTTAAACCCAGGCCTTCAGAGATGATCCCCTGGCTCAGGACACAGTTGAGAATAGATTTCTGATACTTTGTGTTAGATATAAACAGCAGAAAACTTTAAAAATTGGATAGTGCTTGGCTTATGAGGTTGCACAAAACTATGTCAGCCCAGAATCAACATCATGAAAGCCAGGTAGATGCACAGGCAAGTTTTTTTCAGGATTCTTATTTACCAAAAGAAGGATGGAGAAGAGCCTGCACTAGCACGTTACAAGGTACAGTAGACATCTGCTTAGGTTTAGCTTCTCTTTGATGGAGTGGACGTTGTGGCCGGGATTGTTTCCCAACATTTCATCAGTTTGGCCTTTTCCTAAGCATTTTTATGCACTCCCTAATGTTCTACAAAACAGAAGCAAAGGAATAGTGGAAGTGGGATCTCAGTTCCTGGTTGTGCTACAATGATAATTTTTTTTTTTTATGCTGGAAAAGTTCATGTCATAAAATATGAACTTCTCTGTAATTTGGAGCTAGGCTTAACTGGACTGAGTTTGGACTCAGATACAAGCTCAATACACAGTACAAAGGTTTCCAGGAAGAACTGTTCCTAGAAGATCTGTACCATGTTTTACTGTAGCTGCTCTACACATAATGCCTTGTCCAAAGGGAAAGTCAAAATACTTTACTCCACTGGGTTGGTAAAAGTGAAATGTTCTAAATAAAAAGAGACGGAGAAATAAAAAACTAATAATAACCGATCAATGAACAGTAGTAGTCTAAATGGCTTGGCACTACTCACTATTGATGTGTGGGATACAGTAAGTCAAAGAATATTGAATGTCATGTTGCCCAGCAATGGCCAGTACTAGTTTGGTCATAATAACGAAATATCAGAAGTGCCAAAATAAATCCAGGCCAGTTGACGTTTGAAAAAAAAGAGAAATTAGACATTTGTTTTGCTTGCTTGGCAGTAGATTATTGAAATGCCTTGTACCGTCATTGTCAGAGACAGGACTCATATCTGTAGCAGGCTCAGTAGTAGAACAAGGAAAACGCAGAGTATGGCAGAGCCTTGAATATCCTTGTAGAGAGATCAATTTTGGACTCGCTACAACACCAGCCTCAAAGAAAGGGTAATCACCTACAGTTCCTGGGAGTGCACTGGGGGAGTACAAAGAAAAGGGACAGACCATGTCCATTAACTCCAATTAACATAATAAGCCTCCCCTGAATTTTGTTCAATTTTAAGTCCAGGTGTGTATTATTTTCCCTTATCAGTATTTTCTTCAAGCCATTAGAAGTCTGTGTCTGTCTTTCCTGACAAATGGAGATTCTACACAAATGTGGTCCCACAGCAGGAAACTATATGGTATAGTATAAAAGAACCTTTTATGAAACTTGAAAGGATTAATGCATTTCTTTCAGCAAAAGCTCTGCATGCCTCCCAACTCAAGCAGTTTATAAAAGGACAAGGATTTTTGCTTAAAATGCAGGTAAAGCCCAATTATCCAACATTGAACCTCAAGCTGTTTGTTTGGGATCAAAATTGAACTTGGGAGAAGCACCCCTCTCAGTAACATGTGCTAGAATGTCAGTGCATGTATTTTGTGGACAAGGAAGCTACTGGGAAAAAAAGAAAAATCTTAGAGTTTAACTCTCAGGCTAGCACTGTTTTCAGCTTTTGGGCCAGAGAAGCTTAACTGTAACAAAGCACCACATCCAACAGAGCCTGTCATGGTTTCAATTTTCATAATGAAAGATGTGAACAGTTCTTTTAGAAAATCTTTTACCAGCCATTTTTCACTGTGCTTTTTAGAGCAGTAAAATGAAAATTAGTATCAATTTCCTGTCATTGTTACAGAACCACCACCCACAAAAGCATTAGGTGCTACAACAGCGGACATCAGATTGCTGAAAGGCTGGACATTCAAGCTCCAACAAATCCTATTATGATAGTTTTAGAAGTTGCTTCCCCAGCTGCGCTCTCTGCTCCGCTGTCAGTTTACCTCTCTCGCAGCAGAAGGAAATGTATGACCAGCCGTCAGCCATTATAGCGCAGAGCCTGACATTTTAGCATAAATCCACCTTTATGGCTGTACAAATGAAGTGTTCTGACTCAAGAGCTTCAGTGGTGGTTTAACAGTAGTGTTTACTTCACTTTTCAACACTGAAGGTGCCCCCTATAGCAGAAGCAGATATATTATTTCTCCTCAGAAAAGCGTTCCCAGGACATTATATTAGCTTAAACTGCCAGAGAAGGTGATATTCTGAATAACACATTGATATTTTTTAACTTGGCTCTTAATAAAACAGGATTATATGACAATTACATTAGAGAATTATATGGATAAAGAACTGCAACCAGAGAGTTAAAATCTTGCATTGACACTGAATCTAAAATCAAAAACAAACATGACAAATTGTAGCCTGAACAGACGCCTACATAATTTGGAATTTCAATGCATTACTTTGCTGTTAATCAAAGTCCCCTTTCTTTTAACCTTAGCTGCTTGAATATCTCTTCTGCCTGAATGTCAATACGAGGCAACAGTGAAGGTCAATGAGAGTGCCTCGCCGTTCCCACCGTGTCCTTTATCAACACGTTGTACTTGTTGGGAGTCAGGCAAATGAAACTCTAAGCGACATCAGCAGATCTTACATTCTTGAAACCACAAGATTTTTTTTCATACGTTTCAATTAAACGTGGAGCTTGTTGACAGACTCCATGAACTAGACACACCTTGGTAAGTGCAGAGGGGAACTGGGGAGCTGTGAAATGCCACTGTGTGTAATTGAGCTGTGTAACTGTGAAACAAGTAAAAGCAGACCCGTTGTCTTTGGGATGGAATAAAGGATATTTGCTCTCAAGAAGCATTTTATTGATAGAAGGACAATAACGTTAATATTTGGAGATGCAATGTCAAATAAACAGAGGCACAGAAGCATTCATTTGCTGCCAGTATTAGCAGGGCTGAGTATCGCATTTCCACTGATATCTCTAAGAATTGTTGGTGCTCAGCAGTTGTGAACACCAGCCTCCATTCTGAATCCCAGCCATGATGTTGGTTACAAGGAAGAGATCAAGAGATGGCTCAGCTGCTCCTTCCCTGTTTTTTTTTGCCACAGTATGTGAGGATAACAGAAGTGCTGACAATACTAAGTGTTCAACTGCTGGAGTATCCCAAATACTCCACCAGTAGGTTTTTCTGGTTTTCAGACAAGAAAGAACACCTTAGCCCAGGAAATCTAAAAGAGTACAGAGAAATCTGCATGAAAGAATGGGCTACAACACCATGGGGGGAAAATCATAGTTAGTGTATAAGGATGAAAAATGTACATAGTTTATGCATATCCCAATATAAATATATTTCAAAATGCTCTTTCCTGTCACCGCTGAATTATCTTGTTAATCAATCAGCAATCCTCTTGTTCTATTACCTGTGTACACATTATTTGAATATCACCTCAGTTACTATCATTATTCATTAGCCTCAAGTCCTCTACAACCTGAGACCCGTGGCAGTGGGGTTGGAACTAGACGATCTTTAAGGTCCGTTTCAAACCAAATCATTCTACGATTCCATGATGTTCCTCATCATGCACTTTTCCTCTCAGCGTTTGGTTGGGAAACCTCATCACTCATTACTGAAATGTTTTATAAGCTAGCAGATTCCTGAGTCCGGAGATGAGGACTGGAGAGGGTCTTATATTTCATGCCTTGGTCTCTTTGGTGCAATGTGAAAAGGACACTCACAAGCAAACAGAATTATTTTTTTTTAATTCTTTTTTTTTTTAACATTTACCATACTGGACAGTTGTAGCATAAGGTTTACATAAAAAGTGAATTTGCCTACTGTCAAGTACACTCCAAGGTTTTAATGGTGTCCCTTAGACATCACTGTTTAAAATGTGCTTATAACTACATTAAACATAGCAGGAAAATACGGGGTGCTTGGGTGCTTAGGAGCTACCACAGAGTGATGACTATACTACACGGAAGTGAGTCAAAGACATTCAATATGTTTCTGAAAGGCATTCAGTGGCTAGCATTACTGTGCCTGAAACCATTTTTGGATGTTCTTTCACTAGGATTTCAGAAGAAGTTAAAGGGAGTCACTACCCACCTCCCTATGCCTTTTAAAAATCCTGGATTTCATAAATAACAGCATCATAAAAACAATTGAAAAAACCTGCCAGGCAGTCCAGCAGTCCAGCAGAATGAGACAGGATTGGGAGGTATTTGCTCATTACTTTTTCATACATTTATCTTAAAAATCTTTCCAAATCTATAATGAACACGTTGACCCATCTTTCAACATTTAGATATGCTTTCATTGTAATTTTGCCATTTGCCATGATCATAAAAGGAAAAAGCAGATACTAAAAAGTGTAAAAAGACTTAATTATGGCACCTGGATTTGCTGCATGTGTAAACTAAAAAAAATAGGAACAAGCACACTCAAGTTTGAAAACCTTATCTGCAGAGAAGGCTTTTATGCAGTGAGATCCCATTATAATTAAACCAACCTCCTTTGGTTCTGCACAGTCTGCATTCATGGCCTCTTGGAAGAAGCATTTAGTCAATTAACTATTTTATTAACCAATTGATTTTTCCTGTTACTCCTTAACCTCTTTGTACCTGTTAGGAATGGTTATGAAAGCTGAATAAATTGGTTTCTTTCATCTCTAAAAGGCAACAATAAATAATAAAACAGATTGAACAAGGTTCCAGTGGGGAACCCAAATACGAATAAAAATACCTGCCGTGTATCATATAATATAAAATACTAACTGCTAGGAGCAGCACAGTATTTCAATAAATCACATTGTCACACTGACCTTTATTGATATACTGTTTCTCAACTTAAAGGATTGGCCCTGCTGCTTTAGAAGATCTTTTCTTGTGAATGGCCTGCAGATTCATCACGTAACAAAAAGATTGTTTGGCCACCATAGGTCTGTCTAAGTCTGTACGCTAAGCAGAAGCAAAAAACCCAAAATATTTTAGGGACAGTTTAGATTTAGAGATTTATTTAGTATCACAGGAGAACAAATTCCTGAAATAAGTACAAAATGTGATTTATATTATCACTTAGTACAAAGCAAAAAAAAAAAAAAAGAGAAAGGAGAATGAAGAAAAGCTCTTTCATTTCTGTTATATAATAGGCTGCTTGATTTTATGGAATGTTACACTGTGTTGCAACTATGCAATGACAGTCCAGTATTATAAAATTAAATTCACCACTCTGGCTGAAACTCAGCAGAGTTATTGGTTCCTTTGTACCAATGGCTGAAATGAAAGACTAAGGAGGTGTGCAACGACACATTTTTGCAGCAACAGGAAAAAATCTCACGTTAAAAAATACACGTGCGTCTCTAAAGATCTATTCCCTGCTTCAACAAAACCAGCAGAAACAATCTGATCCAGATTCAGAATATAACTGAATTTGTAGTGCTTATCCAAAGAAAAGTTCCAATTGTAGTCTAGAGATTCTTCCAACACACAGTCAAGAACTACAGAATATTTTCAGTCGTATATACAAGATCTTTGTACAAATTAGTAAAAAGCTTATGAAATCTAATGTTCATGAAGCTCTTACTGCCTTAAATGATAAGGATCTCCTGGGAACTTTCATTCCTGTTAATTTTAAGGTTGACTCATGCTGTTTTGAATAAAATTCTGACTCCAGACATAATTATCCAATGAGGAGAGGAGTTGTATTGTTTTGTAAAACAAATAAATAAAAAATCATTTGGGGCATATCCTCCTCTTACTGAAGCAGTAGCTATTATTCTCTGTTTTTATGTGGCTCTGTAATGAAAAAGGTCCTGAAGGCTGCAGGAGAATATATTTGAAGAATAGCTCATTGAGTGCTCAGTAATTTATTCACGGAGCGAAGATCCATGAAGACAGATGAGCAACCTGTACCTTGCATTATTCCTTGTGCAGTGACTCCTTTTCTGTCCATGTTTCTGGTGGTCTTACACAGGATAGTTGTATGGTAGGGACTGGTTGTTGCTTTTGTAGCAGGTGCTAGCATAATATTCCCCACTTCTTGCTACGAAATCTCTCTTTTCAAATAAACCCATGTATGGCTCTTCAAATAGTTAGCCGACTTTGAAGAGTCACTATAATGATGCTTTCCCCTCCCCTTCTTCCTCTAAATGAAAAGTTTTGCTAAATTCCACACAAAAGTATCTGTGGCTGGGCTAACCTTCAGGTGATGTTTGGCTGTATTATCTGTCCTTTCTTTTTCCTCTGAGAGCTTGTATTCTGCACTGCCTCTGCATTGCTAGCTATTGGCACACGTGTCCTACCACTTCTCCTTCTTCAGTCTCTTTTGATGTTCCACTCAGCTAACATTCTCCTACTCCATCTTTCCCTGCTCTGCTTATCTCCACCTGTTTCTCTAGCAAAAATTCTACCACCTGCTGCTTTCCTTGCACCTCTTCATCCAAGCCTCTCTATTCCAATTGTTCATCCCATATAAATGCCAAGGCACTTCATCCACTGCGTAACTGAGAGCGCTGCTGGTCACTCCCACATTCTTTCCTATTTCTAGTCTGCTCTTCACCAACCATAAATTCCACAAAAGAGTCTGGATGATGAGGGCAGAGACAACAAGTGTTGCATTTAAATACAAAATTAAAATGCCACCATATGGGACAATCAGATCAAAATTCAGCAAGATGTGCCAAGGTAATGCCTTTGCTTTCCCAGAATATGCCACCAATGATGCAGTCATGACATTCCTTTGTTGGCAACATTTGTGTTGGGTGGTAACACACAGAAGAGCTGAAGGCGGTAGGTTTGTTGACATTTTTGAATATACCTGTCATGCACTCTGCCTTCCTGGCCCCAGAACTCTACGGGAGAAACAGGGCATAATAAAGTTGATTGATTTGTGTTTGTCACTCATCCAAGTGGCTTTCATTTTGGTGTCCCTCAATCTTGCTTTTCCATTCTCATTTGGAGCCACTGAAATCTCACCTTCCATAGAATCCAAGCTGTTGGACTTGTCATCTAGTTCAAAATGTCTACACAGCATGAACAAAATTTACTGTCCTCTGTGCAAACTGTTTTGGTAGCTCTAATAGAAAACACAGCAATCCCTCTTTTATGCTCTGCTAGGAAACAATCAGCTTTTTTTTTTCATGAGGAGAAAAGTTTTTGATAGAATTTTTGTTAGCTTTATATAAACCAGAAAATCTTCAAAAACCAGCATGCAGCCAACAGTACTTACAGTGAATTTGAATCATTGAATGTCCTTACTACAGTTTCTCCTTAGATTTATAATCTTGGTTAAAGCAAAACTTTTAGACTTTTAAATTGCCAAGGCTAAAATGTGGTAAAGAAATTATATGACTCACGAAGCACTGTGCTCAGTTGAAGTGTTAATGTCATCAGCACTAATTTGGTTTCCTCTTTTCTCATCCTAAAGTTCATTGTCCATTGAAATGTATCACTATTGTATCATCTTGTGTCTCTTAATCTGAAAAAAAAAACCTGTATTGCTTAAGAAAACTTTTCAACTGTGACATGTTTTTCAGAAATTTTAAGGTCTCTGAGTTTTAAACAAGGAAACAGATTTCTTCTCTCCCCTCTCCCCTTTTCTTTTTTGGTTACAATTTTTCATATAAACTATGTGGCTTGCTGCTGTCAGCTAGAAAGGCCCCAATGGGAGAGCCAAGGTCACTCGTAGCTGAAGAGAGACACTGCACAAGTAGTTAGGATGAAAGAATATCCCACTGGGGTTTTGGACTTAGTTTCTTGGCTCTTGTGACTTGAAATAAATGTATCATCACTGTCTGGAGCCACCAGCCATATTCTCTCACTCATGAAGCTAACATTACAGTCAGATTTAAGCAGGTGAAGAGGATAAAAACCTTTTTCATTTATTTTATATAAAATGATACTTTGACTTCTCTCTGCTAGGGACAGGATGAAAATTTTTATCGGCTTCTACAGAGCCTGGAATTTCACACAAATATTTTAGAAAGCTCTCTGCTGAACGGTTTGTTGTAGAGATGTTGCAATGTGATATGCAAAGGAATGATGACTTAGCAAAAACCCCAAATTCTCATACATGCTTAACTAGTCTTATTCAGAATGTGGTTTACTTCTTATAATCCTTCAAGAAGCATTTGGTGTCCTTCTGGGATTTCCCCCGCTCATAATTACAGAAGAGAGAGACTGAAGAGAAGAGATCTTGTGCTTGGAGCCCTTAGACGAAAGTCTAGGTTGCCTTTCAGGTTTTGGTACTGATTTCCCTTGTGATCTTCTGTGTGTTGATTAAACTTCTCATTCCTTATCCTTACAAATGGAATTAAAACACATGGATATTAAAAAAAAAAAAAAATTGATGAGTGGCTACTGTGTTAGGTTATAAAAAAAAGTTACAACAAGAACATAAACATCGAAACATCCTGAATGCTTATCACATGGGACACTTGTAGCCATCTGGGAACTGACCACAAAACTTCACTCTTTCAAAGTAATTTGCTGAATTATCTAGTCAGCTCAGTCTCCTATGGTTGGGAAGAAATAAACAAAAACTTTCCACAAAATTTCCAAATAGAATAAGCCATACAGAAAACTAAAACCCATCTCTGACCTCCTACACTGTCCATCTGTGAACCAAGCTTGGCTCATGCACTTTAAAACCTAAAGGTATGGGGCAAGAAAGGAAGAGGGACTGTAGATAACCTGCTTAATTCTCTCACTTACAAAATGAAAATGTCCTCTATACCTTACTTAAACCTTTTATCTTTAACAGACATTCAACAAGGAATACACTCAATTAAGTTTGACTTTTCCTATTATTAATGGTATCTTGGATAACATTATTTGCCAAGCAACCAAAGAACAACTGAATTTTGGCTCTCCAAAGTAATAAAGTAGAAAGCCGTCACTGAGATGTACTGCTGAAACAGGACTGGACAGAATGTCTAATGTTCTATTGAGCTGACAGATCTTGAGCAGTGATACAGTCCTGTATGGTGGATCCAACTGGACAGTCATCCAGTACAATATAAATTCGAAGCTTCTTCCATTGCACAAATGGGGTCCTCAAAAGCTAGCTGTCAAGGTAGAAAACTGTAAAAGGTTTCTCAACACCAATACTTAATATTTAGGAATAAACAGTCTCACATGAAATTAATTTCTGTTCACTCACTGGATCTGGAAGAAAGAATAAGTCAAGACATTCTATGTGTCCTTTAGGTCCTGATGAAGTGTGTTTTCTTAACAAAAAACTCAAACTCTATCTGCTTCAAGCAGAAATCTCGGATTGTCTGAAACATCAAGGCAGCAGTCAAAATGAGATCCCTGGGAGAGACAATGCATGAGGTCAGAATGCTGGAGCTTCCGAGTTTTTGCAGTGGAAATAAACAGAGCATCAAGCTATATACTGCAGTAAAAACGGCAGAATTAAGGGCTACATTATGTCCTTGGCCTTCAGAATCATTCACAATTCATGTCAACTGAAGTTGCTTGCACGTAGATAGAGGAGAAGATAAACTTAAGCGCCTTGAGGGTCTGAATGAAATGATAAAAAGTAGGAATTAGTCTCTTACTAGACCACTAGGTGCATTTGCTTCTAAACTGTGCAGGGATATCTCTAGCCCTAAAATCATGCTTCATTTTTTTCCACTTTCCTAAAGATTTCAGAAGAGTCTTGACTTTTACCATTTCTGTTTTTCCTTTAAATGACAAAGAACTTAAACAATAAAACGTGGCTTTTGTGAATGTGTTACTGATTTTGTTTTAGCCACCTACACTTCTCTGTCTTCTTGGTTGTTGCTTTCCTTACCTTGTTACCTATATATCGCACTAACTAGACAAAAAATGTAGATATCCAGACTTTTGATCTTCCCTCTGTTCCAAGCATCAGCAACACATTCTTCACTGTTTAGATCATTATAGAAAGATCACTGGGAAGAACAAAAGATTAAAATAAAGTATTGCAATGTAAATATGTTCCTCACTGTTATAAACTCCACTCTGCTTGTAAGCTGGGAATGCCCCAGGAGAGATGCAGCCTCAGGAGGGAAACAGCAGAAAGGACACTGCCTGCTCTCTGGAGAGTAACTGTTTCTGTCAAGTACTCTCTTGACTGAAGAGCGTGGCTGTCATGATAAATCACCTCATAGAGAAAGACAATTTATATTCTGAGATACTCTGACCTCAGACCACAGACTGCTACATCAGACATAGGCTGGAGGTCCTTTCATGCTTGTACATCATGGAGAAGAATATGAGCATTCATATGGAAAGTGGCACAGCTGGTGGGTACTGGATATGGGCCTTTGCCATTTCTGTGCTAAGAAATATTACTCGGAGGTGTGATGTGAGACAGGAAGTCAGACTCCACATACCTTTTAACATGTGTTACCTGAATATACTCACAAATAGATATAACCAAGTGAATTTTATCAGGTGCTGCCAGAGCTTCAGCTTGCCCACAAGGTAGTCCCTAGTAGGACATAACTTTGCTAATCTCTGGAACACAACACTGAGAGGTGTTGATATCTAAGCTCTAAGAAAGATTGCTGTATAAACTATGGATACATACTCAATATAGTTAAGTGTAACATGGGACCTTCTAAGGCTGAGTGACAAAAACTGTAACAGATCACTCCGTTTGAAGTGTCAAGAATGCTAATGTTTGATACTTGGAAATTTTAGTTCAAAACAATTACTGCAATCCATAAAATCATAGAAGAGTAGAGGTCGGAAAGGACCTCTAGCAATTGCTTAGTCCACCCCCCCCTGCTTAGAGCAGCATCAACTAAACCAAGTTGCTCAGGATTGTGTCTGCTTGCATTTTGAAAATCTCCAAGGATGGAGATTCCATAACCTCCCTGGGAAACCTGTTCCAGTGCTCAATAACAATTTAATCATAGTCTACAAAGCTCAGAGCAACTACCCACCTCACTTCATTTTCTGTCCCTATGTTTGATTTCACGCTCTGCCAGATCAATATAAACCCGATTTTGGTCCTGTGCATTCACCTTCCGTTCCTAGAAGTCGAGAAACTGTTTTCCTGTGATTTCCCTTTGTTTGTAAGTGAACATGCCTTTGGCAAACACTGATCAGACCAATACATAGAGGCAACATACTGTATCCTTCAATTCACATCCAGACCTTAAAACACAAATGCCTGAAGAATATGCTCTGAAATAAAGTACCGGGGGACCACGTTGAATGTATTTCAGTTAAAAATACATACCTATATATACTTACAGGTAAACAAAATAAGAAAAATGGTCAACACATACATTAATCATACATATATTGAACTTCATTTGCACAAGCAGTGCCTAGAAGCTCAGTGAATTATTTAGATTTGTGAAATTATATATCAAAAAAGTATTTCCAAGACTGAAGCCATAACTTTGGAATTATAAAGTAAGACCATCACTCCAAGCTGTTTCATCCTTTATTGTGGGAAAGCTTTTGTTTCTTGCTACTCACAATAGCCAAAAGTGTAAAGAGTTGCCAAGGGTAATTTTTTTACTATCCAGTTTATTCTGTCCCTCTAAGACAGTCCTCATTCTCACCTAGCTTTTATTGTTCCTTTCTGAGTTAGGTAAACAGTTTAATATATTTTGAAAAATACATACAAATTCACTACAGACAATTACATCTGACAAATCAGCAAAACATTTTTGCATCTCTGGACTCCTGAACAGCTCCAATGTATCACCCTGTGAATATCTGTCCAAACTCTTTTAATGAGTTTTTAGGGCTGTGGGAATTCTAGGACCAGAAATTCATTTCACGTAGCTTCACTAACCATCAGATGGTTGTGATTATCCTCTATTCTGTGCTGAACTTATTTAAAACTTGATGAATAAGAGTTATAAATCTCTGCACTTCCCTTGACCATTATATTCATTTAAAAGAAAAAAAAATCAGTTGAGCAATGATGTATTTTGCTGATGTGCCTGATCTATCAGATATTTGACTCTGCTCTCAACTATAAAGATGGAATGATAGCAGTTTTCTTCCTGTCAGCAGCTCAAGTAGATGATTCTTATGCATTCAGTTCCATTCACAGAAGTCAGTACTAAGTTTGTTAATTTTGATAAAATCTGCTCTAATTTTGTGAATTCTGATATACTTAATCTATGTGAAACATCCCTAAAGGATCTCAGAGAATCACAATTTGACTGAGATCAAAGCTCTGGCAGACATTCAAGTTAAGTTTGATTTGAAATGACAAACTGTAGACCCTTAAGACTTGACTGTGACTACAGCCCTTTGGGATGCTCAACGGGTTTCAGATACAAATCCTGTTCATGCTTATCACCCAGTAAACTGCTGCCTACAAGTAAATAAACTGCACCAGAGAAAAATCATACAAAACTTCAATTTTACAAAATAATAGACAACAGTACCAGCTCTGTAAGCACTGGTCATGGACATAAATATTGCTTGTGAATTGTACTGTAGCCTTTTGCATAAAGCACTGGAATATCACAAAATAAAGAAGCAAGGAAATCCAAATGCAATTAACATGTTTGCCTTCTCTTGAGGATTAATAGATCCCAAGCTATTGGAACCGTGACAACTGCCTCTAACTACTGAGCAATACTAGTTTACACATGCTAAGGATCTGACCTTATGTAAACTGCTATAGTGCACAAATAAAATCCCTAAAAGCATAGAAAAGTTCTTCTAGTCAATCCAGATCATCTTAGGCTGCACAATTAAATAGGTCAACCTCAGCAGTTTGATAAAGGACTTCAAAAAGATAGTGTCATTATGGCTTTGATGTTTCGAAGACCTGAACTGCATCTGTAAGTGAATGCATTGAAAGCATTAGCTGAAGGAAAGAGTGCTTACCATAACAAGTAGGAAAAACAGTAAGAGAGTCCATAATAATACCCCTTTGCCTTCAAATGGAAATGCTTTCTCATTTAGATAGGAAATTGGACTCATAAACCTTAGCTAAGTATGACCTTATTCTTCTGAGTGCCTATCATCATGGATAACTATTGTGTAGAAAGGAATTTTAGATCTGCAGCTCTTTATAGTCAGAAGTGCTTCTTATTCTTGTATCCATTGCTCATAAACAAGCGTATAGATTTTGTGCTAATATATGTAACAGTACAAAAAGGCTAATTCAGTGCTCTTTGGAGGGCAAAAATCTATATTAGACAAAATTAATCTTTTACATGCTGACATCTAATGTAGTAATTCCATCATAAGCAGAGAAAACATGCGGACAGGTCATAGAGCTAGTTTAAGTTAGTCTGCATTTCCTAAAAGAGAAGATTTAAGTATTTTCATAAGGGGTCTTTGGTTCCTGCAATTTACCATTTCTGCAGACTATGCAAATAATTTACTGTCCCTCATTTCACTGTGATTGGCAATTACAGTGATATAGGACATTTTCACTGAGAAAACCATGTTACGGAAAGATGTATTACTCATAGTCACGAGTCATCACAAACCAGCCTTTGGTATTTCCTTCGTAAGTTAAAAAGAAAATCGCCAATCACCCTCCTCTTCCTAAAAGTAAATTTGAGGTTTGATTTTTGGCTTCAAAATGAGACTGAAGCAGGAAACATATGCTTTTCAGCCAATGATCACAGAATCTTTGCAGTCCAGCAGCATCCACCCGTTTCCAGAGCAAGGGTACAGTATTAAGACACTGGGACTCCATTTGGAGCTGGATATTGTATCTCTTCTCCAATTCATCTTGTACCAGGTTTTCTTACCTGCATGGAAGAGCAAGGGCTTGGCTTTAATTTAGTGAGTTTAACAAATGCAGATACGAAAGCTTGGAACAGTGACCGGAAATGTGAAGGCTTACTCTCACTATTTCACCTATCTGTCTTATTTCTTGGCTTGCCAAGGTAACATGGTTGCTTGAAACTGCATCGAAATCCTTTTGCCCTTTCATACTTGCATATGGCAGGGCAAAGGCATATTAAATTCAACAACTAATAGATTCACATTGATAATTCATCCAGAATCCTTTCATTTGGGAGCACTTCCTTTCCTGGAATCCAGCTCATCACACAGTAAAACAAACAGCTTTTGTGCTTAGCCATAAAAACAGATCCCAGTTCTCCAATGCAGTGTGCCCTGTAGGGATATTTCCACCCATAACAATAGGAGTAACTGCAGAATTCTAAATTAGAAATGATTAGCCACTAGGAAAGATTTAAAATCATACTCCAGTGACACAAACTTGCTTCATAAGACTCACACGCTTGTTAATATAATTATAGATAACACTTCCTACTAGGAAAAGGCATTGTTCAATGCAAGTATGATATTTCTTTTGCAATTTTACAATGTATTACATACATACTTCACCTAAGCTACTGTCACCTTATTATTAGAAATTTTAAAAAATATAAAGCAGAATAACTGAGTTTTCAGCCTGTACATAACTCACAAAGAGATTTGGATCAATAGGGAAATATCTAAAGCACTTGAATATTCAGATTATGAATTGCATATATTGGAAATGTGGTTAGCCAACTGCAAGGCTGCAGAGTTATCAATTTCAATATGAAACAGTTTATGCCCTTTTCCAGGCAATTTTAGATGAATAACAACACTGGCAGTAATCAGTCTTAAGTAGCATAAAGCTTATCTTAAAGGCAATTACGCCTATCAGCATGGTGTCTCCGAAAATCATCCATGATCTCCCTGAAACTTGGTTGTAGTTATAATGATTGCTCCCACTGCAAATTAATACACTGCTTTTTTCTCAGTCCATTGTGGGCTTGTTTACATCAGGAACATTTGCTGAATTTATAATGGTGCTGACTTACTGCCACCATATTGATGGCATCAATTTTTGCAAAATCAATAGCAAGTTATTTAGAATGAGTAGTTCTCATCCACTACTAGCTAGTTCTTTATGTTATTTCAATGGTGACTTAGAGCTACCTTAATTGAAAGCTTTATCTTCCAGCCCAACAGATAGCCATAAATCACAGGAATCACTATACCAGACCAGTTCAGCATCACTTATAATAGGCTTGTAGGTAGCAGTGACATGTTCCACCACTGCTCAACTTCCAGAGGCCTGACCCCTCACAGAACCCATCACTCTCCTGAGTGATTATGTTTTGCTGATCAGTTTAGACATGGATATGCTTCAATTCTCAACTGGAGAGACTTGTGCCTCACCAGACTCCAGTGTGGTAGGTGATAATGACAAAAATGGAACAGATTTGCACCGTGAAAAAAATATCAGGTACAGACAGATCTATGAGACACTAAGTCGTAGTTTCAACAAAAATCTTTTTATAAAACAAATAACCATTCTGGAGCTGTTTTTCATCTGAAGTGTTTCATTAAGTACACAGAAACAAAAAGCTCCTATCTTGGGACTCAAAATGGCCCAAACTTGGAGAAAGATCTGCCTAAAACTTCTCCCGTACTGAGTTTTCCAAAGCACATAGAAAACTTTTGCGTTCAAAACAAGAGAGTCAGATTTTATGAGAATATAAGTGAGAAGAAAGAGTAGAAATTAAAAGGTTTATAAGTAACTCTTCCTTAATTAACTCAGTCTCTACAGATGCATCCTTGCCTTCTGACTTTTAGATGAATCAATGACTTGCAAATTAGAGAACTCTAACCCATCCCCTTCAATGTCCTTGAAGTTTTTCTTTCTGTCTTTTCTGTGACCTGGATGCCTGCTGTCTGCTTGTCTCAGTCTCCCTGCTTGATCTACAAGCTCACAAATCCTTGTTGTGACCCTAACCATATATCCTCCTGCCTGCTTCCCATTGCAGTCTCCGGAATGCTCTCTGCCTTCAATATTCTCAGTTGCCAACAGCGTGTAAAACCTCTCCTCATCCTTCTAGAGGGTCCACTTGACCCAGTCACAGTCACTGGGGAACATAACACAAATGAAGAACAAACGAATAAAACACATTCTGTCCAGCATATCCACTAAATACATAATCAGTTCAAGTATGAACATGTGCTCAGAGCAACAACACAAAAATCCTCCTTTATTTAGATGTGAAGGTGAAATAGCTGCAATAACACCTCTTATAAATCCTTTTCCTTTGTAGATCTCAAAGCACTTCACAGCAGAAGATGGTTATTATCTCCGTTTTATTCAGACGTGGACTAATAAGTGAAGTTTACTAAGATACTGGTGAAATAAGAAAACGTCTTACAGGTTTCTTCTAAAAGCGTTAATGTGGCCAGTATCATTACTTACTTTAAAGCTGGGGAAGCCAGCATAGGGGTGACGTGATATGCTCAAGCTTCCTTTGACAGTGAGCATCACACCCACATACAGGCCTAGTGCTCAGGACAGAAAGTAGAAGGGATCTTCACAGAAAAGACAGGATGTTTCAAGAGCAGAATCGTTAACCTAATGTACTGCAAACACCACAATATATCAAACAATTTTAATTCATGTGGCCACAGAAACCCACACATAAACATGTCAGTGCTAGCCCTGGTATGTTCAGTCCCTATTGCTACATCACAGTGCTTCTGGTTTTCAACGCTCATGATGAACTCAGTTAATTATGTGTTACAAATAACATTCAGAAGTATTCAGAATAGTACATACATAATAAATACAGTACTTTGGGATTCCAGTCATTAAGGAATCTCAACCCTTAAGTGACTGCTGTCATCATGGATGATCTGGCAGCCATTTGAGCTCTGTATTTGCTGAGGATAATCATAATTCTTCAGGGAAAATTTATATACTGTTTAGCAACTCTGGACCTTCTGACTATGCCCAGAGGCAATTAGGCTCTTTATAATGGCATCAGGAGAATCCCAGTGAGATTTTTTTTCCCTGTATCTCTCTCTTCCATCTCTCTCTGCATCTCCTTTATCTCTTAAGTGCATGCTAAAGAGAGAAGATATAATCATATTATGTCTGTGTAAATATATGTGAGTCTCCTAAATGGCAGACCACCCATCTCTTCCAATAACGTTTGGCAGGATGTGACAGGAGAAGATGGGCACAGGGTATCCTGCAGCTATCCTGGAAGCCAGTACTAAGCTTCATTTGCTCTTTAGACATGTGCCATAGAAACCAACAACATTTTGATGACATAGGAGTGCCTGAATGCATGCACACGCACTAAGCAGAGTACAATTGCATTTGCTTCTCTTTCCTAAAGCTGCACCACTATAATAAAAAAATCCTACATATTATTTTATACAAAACCATAAACATTATTAACTTATGTACTAATCCTTTTGAAGACAATCAGCAAACTTCCAGCCTTACAATCAGTCCCACTGACATAGAGATCACTAAAGTGAGTGAGATTTCCATATACAGATCAAGAGTCTTTATCTTGTGCTACTTTGTGATTATATCTGCCCAAAAATCAAAGGCCTGGTTCACGCAGTATTAACCCAGGATGAAATCCTGCTGGAGTTCAAAGTCATTTTGCTGGTGCCTCGACCGCAAGAATGTCTCTGCTGGGGTAACTAAATATACAGCGACATGTTAAATGAAAGACTTCTGAATCTGTAACAAATGGATTTTCCCACTAGAGTAAAAAGGAAAAGTCCAAAGCATTTTATTAGATGCCATGCACTTAAGCAATTTGGTTTCAGTTTCCATACTCTCGACATTTGCTGCATTCAGGTGTGCAATAAGGTTACCCTGGAACACTACACTGTCACTGGTTCTCTCCCATTCCTGCTGTAATTACTCTCTTCTCTCAAAGTCATGGGCGAGTTAATTAAATACTTTTTGCCAAGATATAACTTTATAACATCTCTTGTTTCTTATTACAGAACAAGATGAGATGAAGTTCTGGAGGTATTCTAACAACATAATAATGCTCACTTTATTAAGTGAAACATACGTATTTAAAAGGAAGTTGATTTTTAATAGCTTAAGAATCACTTACCTCACTGCTTAGTCATTTTGCAATTTCAAACAATTTTTTCAAATATTACATCATGTCTTCTTTATAGTAATGATATGTAAAGTACAAATGAACATTAGTATAATGAACTAGCAATATTTTTGAATCAACGTTGAAAAATACAGCATCAAGCAGACACTTCTAAAGAAAGACTGGATGCTCTGCTATAACTAGCACTGCGCTGCATTAGCACTGGGCAAGTAAAATCAGAAACACGTTAAAAGACTCAGACAGAGTGGGATTTTTTTAAATTGTGCACTGGAATATAATGATTAATGTCAGATTAGTCTCCTGTGTCTGTGAGGAGAAATACAACAACAGACAGAAAACTCTTCAGAAATAATTAGAATACAATATAGATCAGATATTAAAGGACAACACCACACACATTTTTATCAAGGCCCTGCAGGATTATCATGATGTATTGGACAGCTGAACAGCTATTACTTCAATCATTACATCTTTGTCATGCCTTACTTGTACCATGGCTTCAGAGATCACATGGGACAAGACCAGGAGTTGCCAGTTTCTTAAGCCTTGTATGTTTCCATTATGAGGCACTCCTGGAAAGAGCAGCAAGACTGGGATAGATACAGCCATATTCTGCTCCTGCCAGGAGAACTTTCTGAATTATTATTTGCTGTAAGCTTTTAAGACTACTTTTGCCACATTGAAATTGGCATTAAAACTCACTAGGACAAAGAGTTCACCTGAGATGTTGTTTCATTTACCTGAGCCATATTTACAGTTAGAGGAATAAACCAGTTACATAGTTGATGCAAGAATCTAAAACATGAAAATCAAGTCTATTTAGTTTAAATACGTCCTCTTTCATGATGTTAAAAATATGTATTTCTTTTTTAGCTACAGTTTGACCTACAGACTCACAATTTGTTTTGTTTCAAGATCTGTCTAAAGAGGTGTCTTTTTAAGGTGAACAGAGTTTAACATGATGAAATTACAAAAATATCTAAAGTCCTTCTGGTAGCTTGGCAATGACCCCAGTGAAACTTTCCTGATAAAGCATGCTAGAAGTGACAAGTACATGAGTAGGACTTTAGGTTTAGCTCCAAGACAACACGGTCATTCATAGCCTGAAGAAGCTCCTCTGATGACAATATTATAACTTTGTGTCATATTTAATCCATGCGTTAAAAAGGCTCTGCATAAAATACTGAACAAAGACCTTCCTGAAGAACACAACAAACAATGTATCATTCAAAGGATAGCCAAGAAAGAAAGTGGGCAGTGATGGTGAAGAGACAGTAATTGGTTTCCTCTGTACCTGTCAGAAAGCTGCTTGGTTGCTATATATTTAAAAATCCATTCAAGTATAAACTAGATCACAGAGGACATCTATATCTGGATACTATCAACAACTTTGTATAGAACACAGAATACAAGTATTAAGTTTACAGAGCTGCCAGGGAATGGATTTACCAAGGAAGTCCTATCCAATGTTGGTTATTAAATTAGGAAGGAAAAAAGTATTTTAGAAAGTGATACAGAGGCTGAGGAGGTGACTTCCTCTGTCTTTCTCTTAACTTCCATTTTGCAATACCATTAAAAGAGAAGTTTTACCATGCTTTGAATGTTCGACATTTAGAGCCAGTGTTGTAACATTACTGCAGAACTGCAGAGATACTTTGCAAAGAGGTGAGCTATTACAGGCACCAGTAATATCACCTATACACGTGAAAGTTCCAGAATTTACCTTTCTTTGAGCTAAAGCAAACTGGACTGAATATTGTAATTTGTCTCTGATTTCTCTCTCAACAACAAACTGTTAAAACCCAAAACTACTCATGAAGCCTAAGGAATTACATTTCCTGTACTGTTTGTTGGATTTTTTTGGCATAATAATTTTACATTTATCTTTTCCTCTGGATCTCTCCGGAAATTAAATTAACTTTTTTAAGTGCCTATTTTAACTTCGCCATAATAAAAGAGAAGAATTATGGCTAAGCTTTGGAGCATCAAAATCAAATGTAATATTGGTAAAGCAATTTCTCTGAAATTTGTGAACAATATACTGCCTGGGAGAGCCTGCTGTTGTTAGTAATTTTGGACTGAGTCCTTTATAGCTGCTTATTCTAACATGGCGTTTCCATCCTGTTAAAATGTCATATGGATAAAGGAGTAAATTTTGACAGCTGTGACAGGATTATCATTGCCAAGGAAATCACATTCCTGGTACTCATATGTTTCAGTACATCTATTTTGCTTTGTCTCTGGCCTTGCCTGAACTAAAAATTACCTTCTGAGACAGTACAGAACATAACAAAAGAAAGAAACAAAATATTGTTATTCTCTTAAATAACTAGATGCTTGAAATTATAGCAGTAAGAAGCAGTCTTTTAGGGTTGTTATTAAATCCATTGTTCAGATTTTGAGGGAACACAAGGCTCCTCTATTCAAGGACATAGCCAACATGCATTTTATCTGGGCATATTGAGTTACAGGAGGGTTTTGCTCATACGTATGTTAGACAAGAAACACTATGGAAGCTTCCCCAGCATTAGCCACTCAATCTGTTCAGCCATGTGCAAAATGGATATGAAAAATCCCAAATGATATTTGCCGTATCCTGAACTTTTGGATCAGGGGAATTGCCATGCTGGATCCATCCAATTTCAATGCCCTATCTCTGATGAACGCCAGTATCCAAAACCACAGAAACTGTAAGGATCCTGCAGCGGACAAGTGTAACTTTATGTACTCGTTTTTCTTCTCTTCAAACAATACAAAACTGAAATAGCAGGAAAGACAAAGAGTGGCAATAACTGTTATTAGTGTTGGCATTCACATACTGCCTCCCAGAGTTCACTCCTGAAGATTACTTGATATAAAGGACATGCAAGTTCCACTGATTGAAATGCTGACTTATGGGCTCTGAAATATTATCCCAGAAACACAATCTCCCAGTAAGTATCAGTTATAGTAGCAGTGGTAGAATTAAAGCAATTCCTCTGAGCAGCTGGGAAAGGGAGTATAGAGGGAGTAAAGTGTGCTAAATATTTGCATCAAAGCTATCAAATACTTAGCACTAGACTTAATTCATGATAAGCCTGTGTTTAGAAATATGCAATATCTTAGGAATGTTCTTTCCTACCCAGCTATCGTGTTGAATGCCGCCATTTATTTTTGGAACTAGCAAGATGACTATGGATTTGTCATGACAGCTTTTGTGCTGAATTTATAATGACATGACTAAATGGGCATTTCTTTTGACTCTCTGGCTTCCAAAACTGCCACATACAGATATTTGCAAGGTCTAAAAATCTTGATTAGTGTCCTCAGATTTTGTCTTCACATGGAATTGTACTAATTCACCTGTTCTTAAGCTATTATAACCTACAGAGTAACAGTATGGGGTACAGCTCAATACCCCACCATGATATCTCATCCATATACCTTTACATCCAACAGTAAACAGACCTTTCTTTCCAATACCAATCAATGTGTGTCCATACATTGGTGGTATCTGTTTATACTGGCAAAAAGATACTCACATCACTAACAGTTTTTTAACAGTACAAAAATAGTGTAGTGACCACTGTGTTCTCTTTGGCCAATCACATAATATACCAAAGTTACACTGTGAGGATGTTCTGCCGTTTTATGGTTCTTTGACAATCTCTTAAATATGAGCGCTATGTTTTAATGTATAATTCACGATCGCTAAAATACTAATGTTAACATTCTTTTTCATACTCGTTGCACTCTTCCTGAAGGGCAGCACATTCCCTTGAGAAATGCGTTGTTTCAGCAGACATGACTTTACTGTTGGTTTATTGAGGTACTTCACAGTCTGTTCTCACCTTCACCCTTTGCCCCTTCCCCTGCTTTCATACAGAAGATCAAAATAAACACAATTGCTAACACTCTACCATTTCACAAGCACTCCCTAAAGAACAATCAGCAGCAACAAAAATGCGTGGTGACTGGTGAAACACATGCCCTTCTCAAGTAGCAGCAACATTTACCCACGCTTTTGTTATAAAGCCCCTTCGTGGACAAGCTAATGAAAATGTTACATCTGACAGTCAGAACTCAAAAAATAATAAATGACAAAGGCCTTAAGGTAAGGTTAGCTGCAGAGGTTTCTTTATATACGAACTGACCTAGGGTCAAAGCTGCCAAGGTATTTAGGTACCTAAAGCTAGGTGATGTGTTAGGTATTTAAAATACTTGAGTGCTTCTGTAAAACTCACTAGGTATTCATATTGTGTTAAATTCCTAAATACATGAAAAATCTGGTCCCTGAGAGGCGAATGGCATCATGTGTGAACCTGATTGTACAGTACCTACAATGTAATAAACGTTGCTGTATTGTGTCATACATGATCAGTCTCCCTTTAATTGCACACACGAAGCCCTGCAACTGCTTGCAGCATCTATTTCACACTTGCAAGCTTCACTTCACGCATCTGCTGCTTGTGTGAATGTCACGCTCAGTCAGTTTGCCTTTGTGATCGCACGGTTTGCATGGGCAAACAGGTGCGCTCAGCACCGATTGTATTTTGCAAGGCTGATGCCAAATGCTGATGGTTTTAGATTTGAAAAAAAAATCCTCATATACTTCTTTGCCCTTTCTACTGTCCTATACAGAAGATGAGGCAAACATAACATCTGCCCTGTCTTAAAATATTTCTCGAGAATGAACCAACTCCCACAAGTATCAGCGGGCTTGTATCAAGTCCATAGGATGGCAGTTCTGTTCAAGACTGTCGTTCCTCTCTATTCAATATTTGTTCCCTTTGATTTCTACATTGTTTGCAATGTTTGCAAAAGTGATAATCACTGACTAGTAAAAGTAATATGTACTACACAAAAAGCCTCAGGTTGTTGTTTGAAACATTTTGTAACTTTAAACATCAACAATATCCTGCCAATGGTTCTTTAGCTGCTTGAGTGAAATGCAAAAAAAAAGAAATATGCACGCAGTTTAAAGTCCTTGAGAAAGCCATAATTATACATTCATAGACAATTTGTTTCTTTGGAGATTTTATTACCACACACCTCTACTTAATCCTGTTTTTATAACGGCAAAGTTCACTATACTGCAGCTAAGGTTTTGTCAGAACTTTCATTATTAACTTATTTTTACCATGACTGCAAAGCATCTTGCTTGTCTGGAGCTTGACACAGAGGCCCCACTGTCTTTTAATGGTTCCTCAGGGAAACCCTATGTCTCTATCTTGTGAACTCCCAGCTCTGCAAGGAGCAGGCTTAACCTTTAGACCATTTTGAAACCCTTCCAAGCCTGATGTTTGAGATGGTAAGCATCCTTTTTAACTTGTCAATAATCAACAGTGAAATCTTTTAGAATGTTCATTACAGTGAAAATAACCAGCCACTGGCCTAACTTCCGTATACACTTAAGAAAAAATCTTGCTTTGGTACTAAAGACAACATTGCATTGGTAACATCTGAACAAGTTTTGCCCCCAATTTTTGCACATCTTGCCCACTTTTAACCATACTTTTCTGTTGTGTGTTTATAAACCATAATTTTAAGAATATATAATTGCTAGAAAGACTGGAAGGATTCAAAGCTTCTTGTAGCTGATCAGATTAGTTATCACATTGTTTTAAGTCAAGTGTGATTAATTAGTAGCCATGTTGATGAAATTTTAAGAGTTTTATGGATCAAGTTACTTCCTCTGTAAGTTAAAATGCTCCCTGTCCTGCAGCTTCAATAGGTTTCCAAATCTCAGAATGGGTCTTTCACATCTTGCATTAGTAGCAGTACCACAGCAATCCAGGTGCTCTAAAGAGCAAGAGGAAAGATGGGGGAAGAAAGAACTCCCCAAGACTCCTCTATGAAGTGACACCGCAGTGGCCTACTAGAGTTATGCTGAGACAGGTTCTAGGTAAACAAGTTATTTGATATTTGCCTCAAAGTTTCTGAACTAATGGGAACTAATTCTAATTTAAATATTTTTCATCATTTCTGTTAAAAGTATTAGCTATACATAAGATTGGAAAATGAATTTGACATCACTTGGATTTTGGTAGGTTTGTGTGGTTGTCTCTTGCAGTGTGACACTGTTTTTACATTGCTAGTAGGCCAGTTAATAGGGGGTCAGATTACAAATGTGTACCAGCCCTTAAAGACAGAGAAAGTCACCTCAGAATTGAAAAGTATCTGGATGAACCTGTTGCTCTTCAGACAGCTGATGGAACTGAGGAGCTTTTCTACTTCTGTTTGTGCCTTAGTACTTCATTATATTAAAAAACTTGGCAAGTCAGTATCATACAGTCCTCCTTTCCATGTAATAATAGTTTTGTTAGAGAAAAGGGGATAATATACTGCTGTGGCATTTTAACTTCTTTTTCTTGTCCTCTCATTTTGGCTGATTATTTCTTTGAGGTTAAATGAGCTAATTATGCCTGTATCAGAGCTCTTTGAGAGGCAGGAATCACTTTCTGTTGTTGATAATTAAATGAATTGAGCTTGATTTTTGGTTTAGGGTACAGTTCGAGGCATTTTTCTCTATTGTACATAATATAAAGTGGCAAAAATAATTATAAGTGATGTTTTGTTGACGACAGAATGGAAGCAGCTTTTCAACTGTGGTGTAAAAGGTTTTGTAAATGGATTTAAATTACTAAGGGTGAGAGTAAGGAAAAACAAAGTGGAATTGTACCCCTTCTACTCATCGCTGACCAGCTTTAACAATCTTACAAGAGTTAGAGAAACCATCAAAAATTCACATGATATTTAAGGAGGAGAATGTTACGTGAATTCCTTTCACAACTATCATATGACTAAAATGTAGTTACTTTTTTCTTTAATTTCACTCATCAAGTCAGGTGCATATTTTTCCCCTGTGACTCTTGACAGAGTAGAACTACAAAAAGCTGAAGGCTTTTATACAAAGGTCAAATATACTGTAGACAGCATCTATTCTTCTCCTTAGCTCAGAAATTATATCCTCTTTGATCTGAGAGATACTGTCTGTTAGAATGAAAGAGTGTTTGTCTTCGTGCTAGTTCTGCTCCAACTGTCTCCTGACCAGAGAATATCACTCGTATCCAGCTGTACAAATTATATGCAGCACAGAAAGGCAGAGAGCACTACATCAGGGATTAAGCTATAATCTCTAAATTCAGTAAGAGCTGAGAGCTGCAACAAGACGTGCAGCTTTCACACAAAGTTACCCTCTGAGTTGAGACCCCACAGCAAAATGCTTAAGTTTAATTAAGTGCATATATGTCATTCATTCTCTCTTAGGCCACTTCAGCAAAACACATTTTTACTTCAACCATCCTTGTTGGCATTGCTAATGTTGTGGACAGAGAAAGATTAATTTTAATGTAGACATTCTCTCTACTGTGTACTAATCACATCTGTATAATTTCTTATCTGTCTACAAGGCTTGAATCAAAGACTATTGATATTGATATTGATATTGATATTGAGGAGAAAATGCATACTGATATCAATGGGATGTGGACCAACCTAAGCATAAATTGCCGAAGCAACTTCTGAGCGTAGGTGTAACTTGTTCATGACAACCTACAATACAATGTGAAGACAAACCCTGAGTACAACAGAAAAGGGCCTTCACTGAATGAAAAGAGGTTTGGAGACATAAGAGCACTGGAGGCAGGGGCAGAATGGTAGGATAACCCTTTTGGTTAGTGGCTGTAAGAAGTAAATAGCTGCTGAGATTGAAGGCTCTGGACTAGCTCTGTGGGTAACCCATGTACTGCATTGCTTACTGTTAGTTTGCTACACTTGAACACTCCCAAATCTGAAGCAAGCCAGTGCAGAGACCTTGATCCGTTGTGTTTGTCTCTAAATATTTATGTCCTTCTGCAAGAGTTATTTAACCATTTTCAAGTCTATTTTAAATTATTAAATCTCTCATCTCCTCGTTTCAAAAGCAAATCTGAACACAGAAAATCACATAACTGACATATATGATTGATGTTACTTGACTAGAAGAGCTTATGCTGTGAGGATCAAAAGTGCAAGTTTCAAGCAATTAATCTCTGGCACTCTGGGAACCCAACTTTTGTATTGAATTGACTTTTTTCCTCAAACTGTCTGACTGTCACTGGAAAAAAATGAGAACAAAGTAAGTTTCTATTCTTACGCTGCTAAGGTATCATTTAATACCCAGATTTCATTTCCAGATGCAATAACAATGTAATATGTCTACGAACTAGCAATAATCACTTAAATCCAGATTGGTTTTTGGTATTAGTATTTGACTATCTCTAGTTGTTCTGTAAATAGTTTCATACTCTATATTTTCAGCATGCATAAGCATACATTCCTTTTTGACTTCTAAAATTGCTAAAATTCTCTTTAATATCTGACACTAAGGCAATTAATGCTTCATTTGCAGTTCCTTCTTCTGCATTCACATTCATCAATTGCAGAACTACTGAGAAATACGCTTCCCTAGATAGCTGATATGTGTCAGCTAGGACAGTTTCAAACAACAAAAAAAGACTGTGACCCTTTCACTGGGATATGCTGTCATACTAGGGTTTGCTTCTCTTCAGGAAACGTGTGTAGAATATACAAATGTTTATATTGACAAAGGGTAGTATTAAAATAATTATTTAAAAATCCGAATCTGTGAAATGGTGATTTTTATGGAAGGGTTCCTCAAAACTCTAAAAGTTAAGGCTTATGGAATATAACAGAAAATAAATATTTCTTTTGTATCCTCATATCTAGGTTTGCAGATAGTCTTTTTATATAGCTATATTGCCACCTTTACAAAAAAAATCAAACTTATTTGCATGACTGAAAGATATTTTCCTTCTACTAAATTATTCTAATGGGACTTGGTAGAGATAAAAGTAAACTGCTAAAATATTCTGCATGGTTAAGTCTGCTATCTGCAGGTAATATTCATTCACTAAGATAACATTTTTAGGGTTTGGAACTTAGCTTCTTAAGGGTAAAAATAAGCCTTTATCTGTCCTTCAGGATTATTAACAGTAAGTGATTTCCACATTAACATCAATAGCAATAATGAAGATGTCCTTTTCAATTCATCCTGGGGAACTTTGAGTGAGAACTGTTATTTGGCGAGGCTTCATTCTTTAATAGAGTCCAAAGATAATTGCGTATTGAAAATTCTATCTAAATCAACCAAATAAATCTTTCGGTTACCAAATTAATAATTTCATTGATGCCATCAGCCTTCAATTTTCACTCCATTAAATTCCTAAATTCATGTGAGAACAGCACAGCAAACAAATTAAAATGAGTTTCTTATAAAAATGAGAATGATAAGATTATGCCTTCTAAAAAAGCAATTTAACTCCAATAAATTATTTTTAAATTATTAAATGAGGCATTGCATTAACTATAAAAGAAGAGCATAAAAGGGCACTGGCCTATGGAAAATAAGACATCTATAGACCTCTATAACCTTGGACAATTACATCTGTAATAATTGGCTCATAAAACTTTATGGCAACTTGTACAATATTCCTTTTTCTTAAGATAGCATTCTGATCAGCAGGATGATTAGACAGAGAGGAACAGAGACTTTTTTTTCCTCAGGAGCACATGGCCAAATGTTTTCTAACAGCCTCTTGTAACATTACTCGACATGGAGCATTAAAGCAAAGTGTTACCTGCTCTGTGTGGAATATTAAATCACACTTAAGCTACTTCATGTTGCTGCAAGGCAGCTTAATGTCAAGGAGGTCTGCAGGAAGAATTCAGGATACAAGACAAGAAAATTCCATAACTGTTTTCTTTAGACTATATGCTCAGTACATTGAAGGTTTGAACCTTTAAATGTCAGGTTTGATATGTTGTCTCCTTTTCAGTTCTTGTTCCGTCAGCTTCATAGAAGGCCAAAATTCTGAAGAACGAGCAAAAACAAAAGAGCAAGAGACTGCAGTAACATCTTGATAGCAAAGCAGTGTGAATAACAGAGGTTTTTACACGCTTCTGGAAACAGAAATAAACACTACCTCCTGCTTGTGGTGGAATCCTATCAATACTGCACAAAAAGTGAAATACACGGAGCTGAAGAAGTGCTTCACACATGTACTAGGCCTGGAAGTTTGTAAAGGTAGAACTAAGGTCTGTTAAATGAAAACAAATTCAGCCTTTCTAGCTCATGGCTGTCTGCACAGATAACTCCTCTTCCTCAATCACACATATACATCTTTTTACCAGTGCCTTGTTTTCCCTACCTTCTGTTCACTTGAACAAACAGTAACAGAAGTACGAATCAGGTATCAGAGTTAGACAAACATTCCATATTCTATTTGAAAACACGATGCAGTAAAATGTATGCAAGCTTTTTCACCAGCTTCAATGAAACATCATACCATAGATAAGAGAACTGCAGTGAAGTCAAATCTGCTCCTTGCTTTCAGGAGATAATAGGCATATGTAGCCACTACTATACCACAACTTCCTAGTGAAGGCCTTGTGGGTACACATTAAATTCTTCTCCAAGATCCTCTGCGTGCCTCCTCTCAGGCACAATGAACCAGCCTAATCTCAATCCAGAAGCCAGAACCTCTGATGATTTCTGTAATTCTTGTTTTCATATCCTTTTGTGGTTTCCCTTCACTCTCCATTCTACACATTCCAGCTAATTTTAAAATGAAACAAGTTCCAAACCAGGCAACATTACGGAACCAGAGGCATGAACTCTATCCAACAATGTGAGTGCTGTTTGAATTAATGCACTACAGGGTTCAGATATCCCTGATTTCTTCACCTTTGATTTCCCAGTGATGTCTAGAATAAATAATTGCCTTATTAAAGGATTTCTGAAGCCAATAGAGCAAGGTAGAAAACACTAAAGTCACCAATTCAGCCTTTGATTCTGTCTGACAGAAAATTAAAAATGAATGAGAAGAAAATTAATAATAAATGTATTCATGGCCTTATTGGGATTCATGACTATCTTGCCAACATTAAACAAGTTCAACCAATTGTTCCTCTTAAAGTGAAATAGCACCAGACTTGCCAACTCTTCGAGTAGTATCAGTATATTTTTTTCTTCAGCATAGTAAATTTTTTTTTTAAAAATAACCCAACAGTATAATGCCTCAGTCTCAAAATCTTTAAAACTAAGGCTTCTAGCAAAGTCTTTCAAGAAAATTATACTTTCACAGCATAGCGGGTGAAAATAAAGCGCCGTACTAACGGCCTTTAAGCCAAGCAATAGTTTGAAGACAGGCTCTTGCATCGAACAGTAACTTGACATCAGCAGGGTTCTCAGAGTTACTGCCCTCCCATCACGCAAAGGACACAGGGCATTTTACTAGAAGTACAAAAATGTATTTGCCCTAGCCTTGTTTTCAGATGACTGAAGGTGTACAGGTAATTAATAAATCCTTCTCGAATCTCAGCTAAAACATATGAGGCGTGACAAAGTTATCACACTGTAGCAGAAAATAACTAAAGTGAATTTGCATTGTGATTCTGTCTACATATGTAGCTACCACAATACAGATTTATATTGCAATGTGGAGAATCCTAGGAATCAGGAAAATTCAAGCTAGAAGGAACCTAAGAATCTCTGCAGTCCAACCTCCTGCTTAAAGCAGAGTCAGCTGAGATCGGATCAGTTTTCTCTGGGTTTTATTCATTTAGGTCCTGAAAACTCTCAAGGATGGAGACTGGGCACCTTGTTCTGATGTTTAACTGTCATCCTGGTAGAAAGATATCTCTTTATATCAATTCTGAATTCTTGTTTCAAGTTACATCTATTGTCTCCTGCCCTTTCAGCATACACCACTGCGAACAGTCTAGTTTCATCCTCCGGACAGTCTTTTCACAGGTATCAGGAGGCTGCTGTTAGCTCCCCAGGCCCAGTGTCTTCAGCCTTTACTGACAGGGCAAGTGCTCCAGCCCCTGAACATCTTGGTGGCTCTCTGCTGAACTCACTACAGTTTAACAAAGACTATCTTGGTCAGGGGACCCAAAACTAGACACATTATTCTAGATGCAGTCTCAAAAGCACTGAGCAGAGGAAGGTAATTGCTCTACTCAGTCTAGTGGCTACGCTGCTGTTAGTACGGCCCAGCGTACTGTTGGCTGCCTTTGCTGCCAGCACTCTCTGCTAGTTCTTGCTCATCTTGCTGTCTGCCAGACTTCAGGTCTCTTCCAGCAGAGCTGCTCCCCAGGCACTCAGTCCGCAGCCTTTGTTGTTATAAGGTTATTCATTCCCAAGTACAGGCCTGTGCATTTGTACTCTTTGAATTTCATAAGGTTCCTCTCGGCTCATTCTTCCAGCCTGAGTAGGTCCCTCTGAACAGCAGAGGGGCTTCTATCCACTAAGGTACCAAATACCACCCCTTCCAACTTGGTGTCATCTGCAAATCCGACAAGACTATACTGTGTCACTAAGCCCCTTGCTGTACTCCACTCGTCAGGAGCATCGAGGTTAATGTATGACCCATTAACCACTATGCTTTCAGCATGATCATTCAACCAGTTTTTTACCCATCTAGATGTCCACCCAATCAGACTATATAGTGCTAATTTCGATATAGGAATATTGTGGGCTAAAAGGACATCAACGTCTTAAGGCAACTGTTTCTGATTATACACCTCAACTTCCTTTCTTAGTGAAGCAAGAGTTAATTCACAGAGGCAATGGCACACTTACTATGAAAAGAATTCTTTTATCTAAATGGCAAGACTCTCAGACAAGTTCAAGAGCTAAAAATTACAGAGGTACTTCTCTCCCTTGTGTACCCTCTCACCTGCATATTAAAACTCTCTGACCCATGGCAGGATTCAGGCAGCACAAGGCAGCCAGCTCAGTCTGTGCTATGACATTGGGGAATGATATGAAGCCACAGTCATAACTTAGCGTTGTAAGAGCAGCCAAGGATCTGAAATTCCTTTGAGCCCAGCATTCTTTTACTGACTATGATCAGCATCAGATACTTAGACAAGAGTTAAGAACGGCTATCACAGATACCCCTTCTGCTTGTCCCATCCTGCAGACAGATGAAACTGTTCAGTTCTAGTGATAGGGTTTTTTTCACTTCTTCCATGATCAGCTTACCACAATTATACACATGATCTCCAAACAATGAAAGTCTGAGAACGAAAGAAATACCCTTTAAATTGCCAAAATTTGAAAGAAGAAAGTTTTATAAATTTCAATGCATATTTGGAAAATTAAACAAAATGAGATTGAGGAACTTGGCCTGTAAATGATAATAGACAATGAAAAATAAATGTCTGTGGGTACAGTTGTGAATGATGTCAGTGTGACTTTGGTTAGGAAAGCAGATTCCATGTAGCTCAGGGACAAAAGTGAGAGCTTGTTCACTACAAGTCTACCTGCTGTGGGTCAGTAAAATGTGAGAGACAGCATAAGAGTAGTCCTTACTCTGCATGGATGCACAAATCTTTCTCATAAAAGCCGTATTGAGCTTCGTGTCTACACTACATCAAGTTGCATAGCTCTGCATAGAGGCAATAAGATCCCATTGACCAACCATATCTACTGCAGCTGAGTTTTCCCAGAGGCATTCCAAGCTGTAATCTCTCTCTGCACAGGGTTGTGGCACAGAGGCGATTATTCAGCAGTTCTCCCTGCAGTCTTCAAGAGCAAAACGTTTTTGCTGCCTTACGAATGGGATGACATTCTACATACCAGAATAATACTGATTTATGAGGCTAAAATCAGTAAACCCAAATGAAGATCAGTAAGTGATTGGAAGGAACGTCTAATACAGTAAGCCTTCTAATGTCATGCATTTTCCTGTTTTTTAATTCATAAATGACATTACTATTATCCTTTCAATGCATGTGTTTGGTTAGGGTTGACATTTTATATCACTGTATTTACTGATTAGATTTAGAGTCAAAGGAAAATGAATACAAATTGGCTTTTCTAATTACTGCAAGGCTACTACCCACTGCCAGTCTATTTGAAAAGTAATTTTTGTGGCTGCTTCCCCAGAAACCAACTTGCAAAATATAAAACTAAACCAACTCTAAATCTTTGATTGGGGAAAAAAAAAAAAAAGAAAAAAAAATCCTGGCAAAGTCTGTATCTGCACAGCTGGTGAGAAAACTGATTGTTCAGACTTCAGCACCAAAGCCTCGACACCACATCACAGGATATCCAGATCAAGTGTCTTATTAAGTTACAAGAGCCTGTTATAACCCTGCTTATTCAGGAAAATCAAGGAGTACCTGCCCTGTTGTCAAAGTAAATTATAGTGCCATAGATAAATGCAATGCTAAATTAGCAGTAAAATAATAAGGTAAAAAATGTGTCTGTTTTTTAAAAAGCAAATGCTTTCTGCAGCTCAGAGTAACAATAAACACATATTTGTTTATAAAAATAAAGGAAATAATCTTTGCTGAGAGAAGCAGATTTGTTATCTTTATGTGAGTGGGTGTTCTATGTTTTTATTTTGAGTATTGATTTAGTATTTGGCTGTTGGATCAAATTCATTAACAAGATAACTCCAATAACTTCAGTGGCTTTTTCACAGGGGTAAATTTAAACCTAATGTAAATATATCTGCTGATTTCAATCGGTTTTGGGTCAGAACTTCTATGCAAATTTGCAAAGTGATACAGAATGTGTTTCATTGGGGCACATTAGCCTAAATATTCTTGTCAAAATCATACACCATTTCCAATCCATAAAATTAAATAGGAGCTCATAAACTTATAAATATGTTTATTAGTCTTTCAGAGACAGGCACAGACTAGTAAACATTTTAAAGTCTGCATCCCTCTAGCCCCAAGGGTGTCTTCTTTAAAGAAGTCATTGATTTTTGTCATCAAAAAACAAGTATTCAAGTAACAGTCTCAAACACAAACTGATGGTAAAGTACCCAGGATTCCCAAAGGTGCCATCTGTAAAAGGATCATTGATTTTGACCTTTTGGGTGGATTTGTCTTTTTTCCTAGTGTTTTATTATGTGCATCAATAACATGGAAGGCAAAGAAGACAAAATGAGAGAGAGAAATATAACTTTTTGAGATGTATGTTTGGACTTCTGCCAAGAAAATATTTTTGCATTCAAGTATTCCACTGTTATCAGCTGCTAATCAAGAACAAAACCAAAACAAAACCTAAAACAAAAAAATCCTTGAAAAATGTGATCTTTTAGGCCAATAGTTGGCTAAAAAAATATTCCAATTGTCTGTTTTTCTTAAATTCTTTACGATTTAGCATCCCTCATGCATGGCTTTAGTAAACATACAGATTACCCTCTCCCCATATGAAAATATAGATCTTGATTTAAGAGGAGAAAACTGGGATTAGATTCAATTGTCAGCTACTGTTAGAAGCACCAGTAAAACCAGCCCATAACCCCACAGGAAGAGGACACTGAATTTGCCCTATGTTATCTTGTATAAATAATTTTTTGCTGTTAATCCAAATTAATATTTGAAGTTAAAATATGGACTTGTCTGGTTCCCCTACATCTCGAACAGGGGTTAGGAAAGGGCTGATATTCTATCTTCACACCAGTAGAAATACTATTTGATGTCTAGACTGCAGGAAGAAGGGCAGCAATGTTAAAATGTAATTTGCTTATTCTCTAGCATTCCAGATGAACAAAACAAAGAAGGGGAGTTATTTCAGTGAAGGTGGGCACATGCCAGGATATTTGGAGAGTATTTCACATGTAGGATGCTGAAAATATCAGAAGTCATGCCCAGTACAGCTGCTTATTTCATCTCTGGACTGGTAAAATTCTGCACATAGTGTGACAGGATTGTCTTTATCTTCCCCCAGCAATGCAGCCAGAGAGCCAGTGGAGGAAGAAGCACAGAAAAGTACTTTTACTTGTGCCAGATAGGGTTTGGCAGGTGACCAGAGCAGCAGGTAAAGCCATGGCCTCCAGCCCTGGTTGATAATAACAGGGAGCACCTTCAGATGCCAAGCCGTCCCTCTGCATCAGCAGTCTGAGCCCAGTCAAAACACTTAAGGCTGCATTTTTGCTGCCACCTGTACACCACATGTTGTCTGTTCTAGTGAACTTCAAACAGGAATGCCATGTAACCTTTGTTTTCTAGCTTAAACTAAGCCATGTCAATGTTCTGCAACAGCTATTCACACGTGTCTGCAGTCATATTAAGCATAGATAAAGAGGGAGTTCCCTCTCCAAATGTGGAGTCATGAAGAAAAAATACACATGATTTGCCCCATTAAACTAGTTGCATCTGTTCGTCACTCTCCCAGCATATGCTGCATGTGAAAAATGAGAAGTGTAAACTACATCCACAGTAGCTATCTGTGCTCCAGCTGTGAAGGTTTATACTTGTGTTCCTTTTCAGCTCCTACAATGGATTTAACTAAGGGCAATTGTGCACATTAGTAAGAATTCTTCTAAACAAAACAATCCTTTCAGTGAAAAGGAAGAGGCTTTGAAAATAATTACAAAGTGGATTAGGATCACTTATGGTAGATAGCTGTTGACAAGGTACTGCTTGTGATTACCATGAACATACATTGATAGGTGCAAGAAAAGAAGCTCACCATTGAAGTGATGTAGACATTTCAACATATGCTCTAACAGAACATGTTATGTCAAAGAATTCCTGCTATTTCAACAAGAAAATTTCCTTTGGCTACTTACCAGAGGACATTCAAAACAGCCCAGCACTGAGCTGAGAGTCAGTTACCCATATGATTCTAATCCACCTCAGAAAGAAACAGTTGTGCCCTCACACTAAGTGTTTGCACACAGTCACTGTACTCGCGCAACAGATGTTCAGTGATAAAGCTGTTTTGGTGAATATGCTGAATATTAAGCATCTCTCACTTCCACTCTGTTTCATTGTTCTTTACGAATGGATGTTATATTTTAGGATTATCACCCTACCCTGTGGTAATCAGGATAACATTTAGCTAATGCTCATGGGATCTGCAACAAAGGATAAAAAAGGTTTAATACAACATTTGCTCCCACAGCTTTTACAAATTTTGAAAATTGTTCCTCCAGAAAAAACAATTACTCTGCTGTCTCTTCTCACCACTGTCTGCCCTCAAGTTTAAATGAACAAGAAAAATCCACTGTTTTGCAAGTCTCTTGGTCCCTGTACATATACAATTGAATATGTATTTTATATACTCAGGTGAGCAAAGAACAGAATCTGCTTGGATTTACCTGTTTCTACCTCTGTAGTAAAGTGCAACTGCCACCATTGTATAGATCAGGAAACATAATAAAGCATTTTGTTTGAGAATCATTTTGGTTTCATATTGGCATTTTCAATTTCTTTATTTCACTTAGTTTTAGCTTTAGATGATCTGACTTTGTCAGATAATTCCCATGGCTGCCTTCCAGTGCAGAAGACAACAGCAGGAAGTCAGGATGTGGAAAAGAATGAAAACAGTCTGGGAAGAGATTTCTTTATGCAATCCGCACTTTCCCTTGGCATCCTTTTGCAGTCCCACTCCAGCTGCAGTGCTAGGCTTTGGCTCTCTCCAAACCTTACTCTTTGCCATAGGTATAGGCTAAGCCCTAGCCAAAGAACCCCAGACATCACCCAGATGAAAAAGTCACAGGGGAGAATTATTCTTGCAGCCTAATCCTTCCTTTGTGTCAGCTTAGGGTCTAGAGTTAAGTTCTCCAGTTACTCTTTGCTGTCTTTGACTTTGAGTCTCTGTCTTCCTGCCCTGCTCCAAGTTCCCTCACATTCCGGCTCCTTTAGTCTTACACATCTGTGTTTTCTTGACCGGCGTTGCCATTCCCCCACGTTGACTCTCTCACATAAGAACTGGTATGCTCATTTCTGCCTCTATCTAGTTGACCCTCACTCTTTTTCTTACCCTCACTCTTTTTCCTTTTCTTCTTCTTTTTTTTTTTTTTTTTGGGGGGGGGGGGGGTAATGTGTGTGTGTTTTTGTGTTTGTTTTTTTTTTTTTTTCCCCCTACAGAGACATATCTGTTTAAACAGATGATGAGGTCAATACAGCATATTTTGTCGTCAGTCAGCTATAGTGCACAGTAACTGAACTTCAATCAATGCTGCTGAATAAGCTGAAGGACACTAAGAGACGAGCCAGGCTTTGGACAATAAAAGAATTCTGAGGCTTTGTGGGGAGACACATCCTATACATTCACCTAACACACCTCTGTGATATATTACCATGGTCTGCCAGGCACTGCTAACAAAATAACTGTCCCTAGATTGTGCCAGATTCCAAAACAAAATGGTGCTTTCAGAAAGGAAGCAACGTGGAAGAACTGACTTATTTTAGATTGATGACAGAACCTGTATTCAAGACAGAACTAGCAGTAACAGAGTGCTTAAACAGCTCTTAATAGGCTCAGGCCCACAAACCATTATTATTTTGCACAAACATGAAACACTGCGAGAAAACCACTGGGGTAAGCCATCAGAGTTTTTTTCAACATGGCACAACCACTCCTCCTTTGGGGATGTTGTTATTGTGTCTGCCAACGGGTGGTCAGAAACTCGGGGAGACTGACCAATTAGTGGAGTCCTCATCTGGCGGGGTGTCATGCTGTGTGTTTGTCCTACGCACTACTGCATCTGACACTCGGAATGGGATTCGTGTGGTGCCCTGGCAGCAGCTCTGCCTGAGGAGCCAAAAGGGAGCCTCCCTCTGGGTAAGCCAGCAGGTGTTAAGTGTATGCTAAACTGGTCTCAGCTGGAAGCCACTCTTTCAATGTTAGAGGATTGTCTTGCATATCCAGCATAGTTTGCTGGGCATTTAACTAGAAATACAGAAAGAATAATGCTTCTTTTATCTATTTCAGCCTATCATTAATAATAAAATTAGTTTGTCTCCTTTTAAGGCAGGTTCAATAACACTGCAAATTTAGAGTAAGCTCTAACTGCAGCAATTAAATCAATTCAGCTTCCTGATTATAATAATAATAGTACAGAAATGACATGCAGAAAGTGAATTCAACATGCAGTTTGGTACAATGAAAGACTCTGGTAAAATAGTGGTAAAATTAATTACATGCTTATTTGTGGAGGGTATGTGTTTTGAGATCTGAGGAGTCAGCCTGTTATTCCCTTATTGGTAAACTAGAGATTAAATAACACATTTACTATCTGTACATATTTACAGCCGTCTGCATTTCAGAATTAAAGACAAAGGTATTCCTCAGTGGACAAAAACACTGCACATGGTGCCACACTTAGTTTGTGCCTTATCATTAGTCAACAAAGAAGTTAGCAAGTAATGGGCTTGTTAAATATCTGTTCATGTATATCTTCATATGCATACACACATCTATATATGTGCGCAGTGTTATATTTCACTGACTGCCATGGACAGATAATTTAATGTTGCTTTTTTTCCACCTCAGGGAAAGAAAGACAGAAATGGAAATATTCTTTAAATAAGCTTTTGAACAGTTAACACATTGTTTAATAACAAGGAATAGTGATTTTAGTAATGCTTGGAAATATCCTCTTACTGATTGTTTTTCTGTTTCCATAGTCAACAGGGATGTCACAAAAGGTTGAGGCATATGTACAAATGCTCTATATTCTCTGATAGCTGGTAGGTATGGATTTAAAGTTGTGATGGAGAGCCCAAAAGTGGATTATCTTTTTTATTTATAGTAGCAGCCATGACACTTTTTTTCAGTAGCCTGAAAGAGATTCCAAGAGATGCAAGAAGAAGTGTAGTAGGGGAGAGGAAGAAACTTCACAAGAATGCCTACAAATATCCACACAAGGTACATTTTATCTAACAAATCTGAAATCACAAACAGAGGAAACTCCCTGCCTCTGTGCAGATAGACACCCTGCCATCTTTCTGGGGTCTAAAAGCAAATGTTTAGCATAAATGGAGTATTAGGGGCATAACTCTAATAGCAGAGTCATCTCCAACATCCACACTCTTGTAGGCATGGTGCTGGGAAACACAATAAGATGCACAATACCTGTGTCTGTTTGGGAAGACAAAGGGTACCACAACTACCTATACATGTACTGTTCAGCTTGCTCCACTTGAAAGATCAAAACTACTTTAATTTAATCTTAGTCTTCTTTCCCTGAAGTTTAAACTAACAATGTATTTTAACTCTTGACTGGGAGAGCATAAAACAAGCATGTGCACACCCCTTAGATAGTGAAATACTCTCAGACGTTGTTGTGAGTCACATTCTTGAGGTCATAGATTAAAAATCCATTCTCTCAAAATATTTCCAATTGGTACACTTTTAATGGTCATAAGACAATAATATCTTGTTGAATATGTAACCTGCATGAGTTTAAAATTAAATAGTCAAGCCTTTGTTCTTCCAAGCACAGCCTGAACTGTACTGTCTTGTCTTCGCTCTTTTCCTAATGAAAAAGCTCTGTCTCCTGTCATTTTAAAAGATGACAATAGAAATGGGAGGCTGGAAAACAAAGGCAGACAAAATGCATTAGCAAGACTGTCTACAAAACAGTTGTTAAAATGAAAAGCTTTTCCCCTAATTGAAGAGTCCTGGCTGGTACCTCTATGCAACAAAATAAAAGAGAGGGCAAGTGCAGAGACAAAGGAAGAAGATCTTCATTAGGAGTATTGTCTACCACATGGTTCCTCTAAACAAGAATTTTCTAAAGGACTGACATTTCCATTAAAAGGGCAGGCAGTTTGCTATGAAATGACATTCAGTTTTAAAGGCTCAGCTTAGCAGCAATTTAGAGCAGGAACCACAGCTTCCAATGGCATCTTTTCATTGCTTGGTTGGCTCTTTAGGTGATACAATTGCCACATGAACAATGAGGGAACGCTGTTATCACCAATAAAACCCCTTATATGCATCAGGGTTTGTTATTTACCCCACAGTCCTTTTATACTGCTTAGGAAATCAAAATGTGCATGCATGACATTTAGACCCACATTAGGCTTCTATACACCCAGAAAGTGGAAGAAAAAGAGGCTTCTGATAGGAGGACTCTGGCCCACTGTACAATAAAAAATATTAATGTCAGCAGCAGATAGTAAAATATCTTTCATCTCCCACTTTCCTTTTAGGAAAAATGCACAAGCCTGGACTCTAAAGGTAACCAATTCTTCTAACATTGTGTTTCCCTGTTCCCACTTCACGTCTACACTCAATGCCACTCTGAATCTGTTAGCACCAGTGAGAGTCTTTTAAGGGTTTTCATCATACTTAAAAGGCAGGACAGGGGAGCTCTAAATTAGCTCCCCAATCAACTTTTTAAGTAAGACTTAATAAGCCTACTGACTTTTCAGGAGTCGTTTAGTGCCACTTCCCTTCCCTGTCTTGCTGTGACACTCAGCAGCACTTGAGAAGTGACTACGCTTGCTTAAATGCTGAACTGGAAGCTGATTTAAGTCTCTCTCCTTCCCACTCCAGCAATTCACACACACAAGGCCAAGGACAGTCAAAAAAAAAAAACAACAAAACTGCCAGAAGAGGGAGGAAGAAAACTTTCTGCTAAATTTAGGAAAAAACTAGCTTTTTGCCAACTGCACATAGTTCCTCTTTTCTCCCACCTAACCTTTGAAACAATGGAATGTCTCTCAATATTGCTAAGGACATAGTAATACAGAAGTATCACCGTCCTTTTAGGTTTACTTTTTATCTTAAGCCTAATAGGAAAATGGCTGGAGCTCTCCAATCTTTTATAAGTTTCTTGAATTATCTTGTGAGCAGCTTGCTGCAGTTCTTTTTATTAACCTCCAGACTTTACTATTTAACCACAAATAGATTTAGGTCATGTATATTGAATTGTTTTGATGACAGTCTAGTGTTTAATAATTTAATTTTTCTCCAGAAAATTAAACAGTTCCAAAGCTGTGCTCTACAAATGCGGTTTTAGAAAGAGCACCATATGACAGCTCAGATGGGCAAAGAAACCACAGGACATTAGCAATGCTCAGTGTAGAATCTTTCTAAGTTGAATAATTACTTAAGGATGATTATGACAGAGATAACAGGATATAACAGAAAATAAAGAAATAATAAATTATCAAACTGCCAATGCCAGACAGCTGGCTATTAAAAGGTTACCACCGAATAAAACCAATAAGTGAATTACAAGATGTTTAGGACCCTAAGAGTCATCCTTTTCCATATCTAGTAAGCATTTCTCATAGCTTTGATAATCTGATGTCCTTTATGGAACTTTATTGTGTAAAGACGATGTAATATTTATTGGTTGACAAATCAGGCCATCTTAGATTTGTTTTTTCCTCCTTTCTATTTACCACAACATATTTTTTTTTAAAATTTATGTATCTATCCACTGAAATATTTATGCAAGTTTGGTCCATAGGGAAGCAATCTTGTTTTCGCAGATTGTAGTCGGTGCTTTGAAACAACTCCGCAGAGTAAGTAAACACAGAATAAAAGAATTGGGTTTGTGCGTGCTTTCCTTGGGCACATGCTTCCCCACTTGCTATATCTGGAATTTGGAATTTCCAAAGTGCTAGCAGCAGAAATGTGCTGAAGATCTTTCCAGACATTACTGGTTTTGTTCTTTATCAAAGCTGATAGAAGCACCTATTCTCTCAAACATAATAAATGGGATTAGGTTATCTGCTATAGTGATCTGAGGGTCAACCACTTCATTTGATAGGCTATTCACAGTTCTTGATTAAAAATGTACTGGTGTTGAATGTAATAAGGAAAATGGACTTCCTTGCAAAGATTGAAGCTCAAAGATGACTTCCTGAACAGTAAACATAGGCAGAAACCCAAGTATTTTTATGAGAAGTGAATTGGAACTGCAACACTCAACTGAGCCTTTTACCACAACTTTGTCAGTGGGGATCGTCTATTGTTGTTGATATAATCCAACAGTGCAGCATTTTACCTGAAAAAATTGATGCAGCTCTCTCCAGTTCTAGATCATCAGCAACCCACTTCTCACTCCCCAAGTTTGTATCTGTGGGCGACTTTACCAAGGGCAGCTGTAACATCACCAAAAATGGTGCCATATGCTAGTGGGTGATTCACAGTGTAACCTCCAGCTTCTGTGACTAGGCAGCATGATATATCCTGTTTGATCACCATTGAATTGTGCGACAACTTGTGTAGGTCGAACAGCAAACCTCAGTCTGTAACACTCAGCCTGATAATTTCTTTGAATGGTAAGAGATATGAAATAAATGTGTTACAGAAGAAGACCATGCAAAAAATAATGAGGTTGTTCTCCTGTGGCACAGATTTTCAATAACTAGAATTTGGGCTCTAAATTTGAAAAGATCAATTACACTTTATGTGTTAACATAAATATCCCTGCTGATATATACTTTCTTGATTGAAACCCTCACTAAACTGCATCTGTGGATTTTTCTTCATCTTGCAGAAGCTGTAAGCTGTAAATAATAACATCTTCTCTAGCTATTTTCAGCAGCAATATTAGTGCCTTTTTCCCCGCTTTTTTTTAAATCTCTTAAAGCCATCTCATGGACTTTCCTCTTGCTTCTTTCTCAAAACTGACTTCACCTACCAACCATCTATGCTGCTGGTTCACTTCTGATTAGTCCTCCCACACTTCATTCCACATCTCTGCTTATGATCCACCAACGTTTCTTTCACCTTCTCTTCCACCAAAGCAAAAAATATTCTTTTGCTTTCTTTCTCCACTGCCTTGGGAATTTCTCACTATTCTTCTTGTCAATCAGATTATGGTCCATTCATCTTTCTTCTAACATATGTAAAGTGTTATGAAGTTTTGTCATTTGTTCATCTGCAGATTTGTAAATTATCCAGCACTTCTTTTTCATTCTGACAACAAAACCACTTGATACTGCGTCACTTGGTTTCCATCTTAACACAGTAGCCTCCACCTCTTCTCTGAATTTTGTGATGTCCACACAATACCCTTTTAATTCACACAAATGGATGGATATGGCAGGCATTCAAGCAGCCAGCCTGAGAGAATTCTAAGTCTCTCATGTGGCCAGAAGAACAAAAGCAGGTAGCTGTTGAAAAGGTCATCAGGAAATACAAGCTGCAAAAATAGTCCCATCGTTTAACTCATACTAGGTCTTACCTTTCAGCCCCTTCACTACACCTGTGCCACATCTCATCAAGCTGAATTTTTTGTCACCTTCATGATATGCATAGCTTTGCCCTGCCTACACTGTAACACTCCTTTCTTGTGAGAAGCTCTCTGACATTTACACCCTTACTCTCTAACTAATGGCAGCCTTCCCAGTTTGTGACTTTTCTTCTTCCATTCAGTTTTGGCCTTAATAGCCCCAAGTATGAAGCCACTGACTCACGAATGCTTTTGCCCTAGTACTCAAATACATTTCTTATGCCCATGTTTGGTAGAGTTTGGTATGAAAAAAAAAAAAGGCAAGTTAAGCTCTTCACTATGTCTACCTCATCTTGTTAAAATTAACTTCTGCCCACAATCATCTTTTTGCATGTCTGAAAACTCCATCCACAGCCTGGCCCAGCTCCTCAGCTGGTATGAACTTGTTTCACACTTAAATCCAGTTCTCACACACTGGGGCTCTTTCCCCAAGTTAGAACTGTTATTAATAACAAAATTTTTCCCAAACAAAAAAATAGTGAAAAAAAATAAATTAAGTCAACAGTACTGAAAGGCAGTAATGAATGCCAATTTACATGCTATAATATCGTACCTTGCCATATGCTCAAGTAGCTTTCCTTGGAGAATTCCGTCTCTCTCACATGGACAGAAGAATGAGAACAACAAACTGTTGAAAAGGTCATCAAGAAATACAAACATCACAGATGGCATAGGTGAAAGCACTGCAAAAAGCAGAGTGCAGAAAGAATGTGTAGGAGTATCATTCTCTAATTGGCAGTACTGAGACAGAAAGTGCACTTGTGTGCTGCCTTTATTAATATTAAAATGACTATGCAAAGATACCTTACAATGTACTTGCCAGCTGATCCTTTTTCTAATAGAGAGATGAAACAACAACTCCTGTCACTGACGTTCTGTGCTGAATGTTTCTGCTTTTCAGTAGGTTTTAAGGAAAACTAAGTAATCCAGTGATAGCAGAGGGGCACTCTGAAGTCCTGCAGAGGACTTCTCTCTTCACAGAAATTTACCTTAGAATTCAAGGTTTTACAGTGCACCTCCTATCCTGAGCAGGATAAATTTGTCTCACTGTTGTCCAGACATTCCACTCCTTGTTATGCCTGTTAAAGAAGCTCATGAAGACTACAAAAAGCTTTACCAATTTCCTCAGTGACTCTCTCAGATCAAATGATTTTTCTTTCATTATGCAAGGTCATAGAATCACATTTCATCACAGTCAAAACAGGTATATAGAGAAAAATATTCACATACCGTGAGTAAAGCACAAGGTGAGTACAGGCACAGTTACAATAGCTGGTTGAAAGTTCAACTTGCTAAAACCAACCAATACAGAGTTTTCCATACTTCAGAAAGCCTTTTGCCTCAAAAAAAAATGATAAAAAAAACCCAATAAACAAACTCAAACACTCCAACCCCCTACAAAACAACTCCAAACAAAAAATTAACAAAAACCCTTTAAAAGCTCATTGCTACAACAGGGCAGGTACTGACTACTATCAAAAACTCAACAGTTCTCTGTGTTCTGAGACATTGTACCATTTCCCTATACATAGAAAGTATTGTTGAGACAGAATCATTAAAAATGAAATACAGATGTAGAGACTCAGAACTACTCAAAGAAGAGCAACCTTTTTCATTTACTGCTACAGGTAAATGGTAGAGTAAGAGTATGTAAGAGTATGGTCAGAGTAGGTACATAAGACCAATTCTTCACAATTTTTTCCACAAGCTAGACTTGACAGAACCATTACTTTAAGATGGTACCAACATTGATATTATAATCCCTAAATTAGAGGGATTCCAAAACAGGTCCAGCATCCTTATCTTTAAGCCAACAGACATTGTTCCAGTAGCTACAGTACCAGAAAACACTGGAAAGTGCTAGACCTACCCAAGAGCTGAAAACACAGAGGGACATGTTACAACCTTGGATTCAGAACTGAAAATGGAGACTTCAGCACTTCACTGTGCAGTGTGCTGCTGTGCAAAAAGAAGGAAAAAATGTACTTGGAAGAAAGAATCACGGTATCACCTAAGGACAGACCAAGATCGTTCAGGCTGCCATAATCAAAAGAGGATGGCAATAACTCTTCATACTGGGAGAGAGAATTGCTTAGCCCAGAGACATTCACTATTTGCAGGAACTAATCACAACAAAACTGTGATGATTTACCAACGATTCTTTTAGGAAAGCTGTTTAATGCTAATCTGCTGCTCATCAGGATTGTTTTCTTCAAATTGAAAACCTAAGAAAGGCTTAGGCCAAAAGGAAAGCCATAAATAAGCTTAAAAATCAGCCTGATTATGCAGCAAGCCAGAAAGCTTAAGATAAAGCTTTTCAAGAAAGCATACAGAGATAGTCCAACCTTAAGAGCTTGACTACACAAGGAAATTACTGAGCATAAACTATGACATGAATGTGAAATGCACTAACAATTCCTCACTAATTTACCAGGCGAGAATACTAAGGGATTTATTTAACACAGTCCATGGAGTATGTTAGGTCTGCTGATAAAGTTATCCTCTCCTACTCTTTGCTACAGTCTCTTCCAAAGGACTTGTCAAAACCAGTGAAGTTAACAGCCCACACAACAGCTCCTTCCTTGCTGCAGGCTGGCGTGTTACTAACATATCTGGCAGCAAGTTTGGAAAGTTCTTCAAAGTCACTATGGGCCATGCTGTGGCATGGTAACGACAGAGCCAAGTCCATCACAGAGAACTGGGCCTAGTGACTCTGTCAGGCTTACTAGTTTCGGTTGTGGCTAATAGTGAGTCAATAACTGTATTTTTTTTACAAGAATGCCTTTTAACCTGTTTGCAAAGTGCATTAAGGATACTCTAATTGCGAGATAAGAACATCCCTTTAAGCGTTACATAAGAGCATACAGAAACAAAGCTATTGCGAAAAAGTATCACAGGATACAAATTATTTTTAGCTTAAAATATGCAGAACACCAGACAGAAAAAGAAAGCGTAAAATGCCCACATCAAATGAGAAAAAGAAAGCGACTGGAAATAACTCTTCCTAATAACTAGATTGAGTTTGCCATAGTATTCATGCGGCCTTTCGGACAGGACATTCTGTATATAATGTCATTGCAATGGTCATTGCTCTAGAAGGGAAGGGCTTCCAAAAGTGGAAAAAAAAAAGGGTTTTTTATCTAAAAAGGTGGGGGGCTTTTTAACTTCAGGCTCCCTGCCTGAAGTTCTGGGACTTGAAAGAGAAAAAGCATTTTCTCACATTCACTTTCATTTTCTTTCTGCCCTTTTATTAACAATGAGCGGTTTCAGAAATGTGATCACACTTTATGCACTTTCTCTGTCTTCACCTTTACACACTTTCACAGAAGCCTTCTGTCAGAGCATGGCAATTCATTTAGCACCATCATTAATTGTTTACTAGATCTCTTAATTGTGACAGAGAGGTTTTCTGAGCTCAAGGGACTACTACACATCAGAACTGAAGAGCAAATCTGCATTATAAATATGGCTGACAATCCTGGGACCATATGTCAGATGGTATCTCACAGAAGTAGAACACTGCGTTGGGTCTGGATTCAGAACAGCATGTGCTTCAAGCGGGGGGAACAGGAAAAGGGCAGAGAAGACATAACAACATTGTGGGAGAGGAATTGCAAAAAAGGATGACAGGCATGGATAACAACAAATGACAACATGAAGTATTCTTTTCCTCAGAGGTTCAGGGGGAGTTAGGGAGGGGAGAGAGGCAGACAAAGCCACAGAACTAACCTTGACCCAAAGAAACATTCTCCCAATACATAGACAGTTGCCAGATATCTGGGTCAGGTGTAAAGATTTATGCTTTGCATTCCAGCAGTAGGGTGTCAAAGAAGCTTCTGAGGTGGTCACTCGTGGTAAGGATGTGAGACAGATATTCTGTTCATCGTCTTTTATTGCTACAATCACTCTGCTGCTCAGGATGGTGCTGAGAGATCTGGCCCTCCTGTTCTACTGCAATTGCACATAGACTTTAAGCCTCAGGTGGATGTGAATTTTATCTTTAGTCTCAAGAGTCTTTCTAAAAGGCATGAGTAGATTTCAGTTGGGGAAGAAAAAAAGAAAGTGAGACAATTGGTGTGAATGTTAACTGTTGTTAGGAAGAAGGTGGCAGGAATGACCAAATCTACACAAGAAGGGAATTAAAGGACAAAAAGTTTGGAAAACAATATGCTAGTTTTAAAGCCTTGTGCCCACCCACAATCTTTCACATTTGCCATTTGTTTGTACTACCTTGGTTATTCTAATAATTTTTTTCTGGAAAAAAAGAAGCTTATTTTCCCTGTTTTATTTAGTCACTGGTCAGACTTGAGTTTTTTCCCCTCCGGCTACAGCAGAAAGGCTGATGCAGGAGGATGCTAGCCTTTGCTCTACTGGCAGCAAGACTTAGTGTGCTTTCATTCCTGAGGGAAAGGCTGCTTCGACCCATTGCTTCTAACGTGCTTTTGGCCTTTCACTGAGGCATGGTCAACATGGGGCAGCACTAATTTATAGAACACAGTCAGCAATTACAGAAACTACCAATGGGTTAAGGTTGAAGATTGCCATTGTAAGTCTAATTTCCAGTGTTCCTAAACACAGAGAAGAGATTTAATGGAAGCTTCCAGACTATGACTCAGGTGTTTTTCACTTGTTGGTTCCTGAAATTTTAAGAGTTTGATAAAACAATCAGAAAGACAATCAGAAAACTGCAGTGAAATCCTAGTCCTCAGTGACATGGGTAGGTGACTAGTCAATAGAACCAGGGCAATATGAGTTTTTGAACATGTACCTAAAAGTTCCCTTGGAATATTTCTCTTACTTAAACTGTTGAAAGGGTTGCGTACTGTTGTGGTTTAACCTGGCCAGCAACGAAATGCCATGCAACCACTCACTCACTCTCCCTCATTCCCTGGGAATAGGGAAGAGAATTAAAGGGGAAAAGAGAAGGAAACTCATGGGTTGAGACAAGAACAATTTAATAACAATAATAATATAGAATTGGGAGCAATAGTGATAAAATAATAATAATATATGAATATACAAAAAATATTATAGTAATATATACAAACAAGTGATGTGCAGTGTAATTGCCCACCACCCGGTGACCAACACCTGTCTTGTCCCAGCAAAGGATCCCAAAAAGTCCTGACACTGCAATCCCAGAGAGTGAGAGGCCCAGAGAGAGAAAGAAAGAGAGAACTCCAAGACACTGAGAGAGTCCCACAGAAAAGAATCCCCCACAGAAGAGAATTCCCCAAAAGAGAGCTCCCAAATTCCCAGTCAGCCCTCATCTAGATACTGGACATGACGTTGCATGATATGGAATATTCTATTGGCCAATTTGGCCCTCAATCCTAAATCTAAGTTCAAATCATAAGGGGAGTTGTGGGCCCTTTGTCCCAGCTGTGCTCCCCCCAGCCTCTTGTGCTCCTGCATGCCGGCAAAACATGGGAAGCTGAAAGGTCCTTGATGTCTCAGTACCAGTTATAAATGTCAGTGCACTATCAACATTCTTCTCATAACAAATCCCATGCTAAATCCAAACCACAGAGCTCTTCTAGCTGCTAAAAAGTAAAACTAACTCTGTCCCAGTCAAAATCAGGACAGTGCTTTCAATGGCTTCTTTTGCATCACCTCAGTGACCTTGAAAAGTTTTTAAGCTAAATAAACACCTACAACCAAGCTGTTGGCTGTCTTCTGGTTCAGCTGTCTTCCATGCTCAGCACTGGAAACACTGAAAACTCCACTCTTCATCAGAAAGCAAAAGGAAACTAACAAAAATAGTATAACAGCTAGTCTTCTAAATAAAAATATTGCTTGGTCTAAGAACAAGGGAAAACGATGTTTGACAACATTAAGAATAGCACGCAAAGACAGTGAGTCATAGTGGGTAATCTACAGAGGACCACAAATCAAATACGAAGGAAATTAGAGGGATATTGAGAAATGAAATACTAGCATGGGAAAAACAAATCACATGGCACGGTAAAAATCACCAAAAAAATCTCAAACTAGGTAGGACAGCTGGACTCGTCATCCTCCTATGCACTGCCTACCTACGGAAAATGGACGTAAAAACCTCTATTAGTAAACCCGCAGGTTTCCTGGGCACGGTGTGAGTATGGCTTCAGCTTAGCCACACAAGGTGCAAGCAAAGGACAAATCAGGTTCAGGGTGCTCTTCTTAGTCTGCTACCTCTGAATATTCGTGAGGTTAAACCCAGAATACTGAGCCCATGTTGCTGACTGGGGGAAGGACTGAGAGCCTGAGTGATGATCAGCATCTCACACGCATAGCTTTTTTCACCATCTAATCGACCTAAGTACGTGTGTCTGGCTGGGTTTTGCCACATAGTGCCACAGACACCAAATCCCAACACCCTCCCCCTCCCCTGGGGTGCTGCTCTATCCTCATTTCAACAAAATATTTAAGAAGACTCTTTTGTCCGTTTGAAAATACTCCGGTTTAGGCATCAGACAACAATGGAACTTAATCAGAGTCCTAAAAATAAGTCTGTATTTTAGTTCCTGCTGGATATAAGCAGAAGGTTGAAATGGGGACTTGTGTTCACAAAAAGTCTTATAAAGGCGTGGCAGGAAAAGTTTAACCAGCTGTGCTGAACAGTACGTTAAAAAAATAATAATAAAGGCTGCGATGGTCTGCCTTCTCCTCATGTGGAGATGGGGGAAGGTTTTAGAATGGACAGATTATTCTTGTAATAAAATGCCCCTTTATTCACTCAGAAGACAGCCACGGGGGAAAGTTCAGAGGAGGATGGCAGGATGAGGTGGGAGGAAGGGAAAAATCTCTTTGACATAGAAAAACTTTACCACATTTCTCCAGTGAACAAATATTAATACTTCATTTCTAGCCATCTAAAAAACAGACACAGCAAAATGTATCCCCAGCAGTAAAAGGCACTGCCCTATTACCCTCCCACTGTACACATTTAAACCAAAGGGCAAATAAATGTTGGCAAACAGAAATGTGATGACTTACAGTATTTTCTTTGCTACAGTAGCTGGGAGGAGAAAAAAAAATCCCCCAGAAAGATTAAGAAGCAAACATAAAACTGATCTTGAAATTCCTATTTGTTGATGCTCCAGGGCAAGTACTTTTTCAACATTATACCTATTTTTGAAAAGTACCTGCCTATTGGGGCACCCATGCTACTGAAAGCTAGTCTGTTTTCAGATACAGAAACAATGACTCACTTGGTAAAAAAATAAATTTACCAATGCTCTTCTGATTAAAATAGGGATTAGACATATAGAAAAACTTCAGGAAAACATCTGTTGAAAACTACTATTTAATTTGGAGGAACTTTATGCAAAAAGTGAGGGAAACTGAATGTCTTTAAGAGGACCTGCGTTTTAACCCCAGGAGTGATTCCTTGTTTTGTAAGTTGTCTAAAGTGCAGATTGCAGATCAGGAGGAGAAGGATTAAGCTCTATCCATCTGCAAACCAGAATACTGTTTTGCCTTAAAGGCTCCTTTTTCCTTTCCTCTCAATAATTTTGGCATTCTCTGCCCAAATCTTTTATTTGTGGCACATACGCAGGCTGGAAGAACATTATTCGTAATGGACATAAGATGTTCTCACTGGCATAATTGTTAATTCTTAGGGAAACTTTCCTAAGATTACCTTACCCCCTGCTTAGCACTATTCTAGCCCCTAGCAGGAGGGGATCTTTTATTTGATGTTTACTAATTGTGTTTATTTCAAACACATTTGGTTCTTAGCGAAGCCGCTGAGGTTCTGCTTGCACTTTAAATGTGCAGGTTTACTGTAAAATGCCAGGCACATTGAGATGAATCAAACTCATCTGAGCATGAATGAAATGTAGTGAGAAAGTCCCTTCTGGCATCATTTCTGGGATTAGTAATTTGTGAAATTGTGGCGATGCAAGGGAACAGCATGAGAAAGCTATTTCCTTCCCCTTTGTCCAGTCTAAATGCAAATCTGAACTTTCTTGGCAGTTCATTTGCATATTAATGCATATAGTATTCCACTCCAGAGATCACTTCAGATTTTCTAAATTAAGTTGGGTGGGTGGGCTGAGGGAAAGGGGTCATTTTTGTCATACTAGCACAAATATTCTTAGATACTTTACCAAAAAGACAGGAAGCAGGCAATTATTTTGCTTGCCCTATCTGTATTTCAATTTGCCAACTGGACCATTGCGGAGATGCAGAGGATAAAAGGCAATGGTTGACCAGAAGGAGGGAAATGCTGCATGTCACTGAAGAACAAACATAATGAAATTAAGAAAGGGTAAGAGTGCACACCAGTCTAATTAGCATTTCTTCCTAGTAGCTTGGGAAATGTCAGCCACCAGTTGGTGGCAAAATAAAGATGTAATGTGAGTAATAATGAATTAAATTGTGGCTATTTGCATTGAAATGTTAAGATAATGATCTGAAATTACTATTGTAAATATTCCCCTTGACAGTTGAAAATTGGACTTAAAGCTAATAGTACTTTGGATGAACTTTAAGCCATGAAAGCACTTTTAATGCTTTACACTCCTTTTGGCTATGACAGTGAGTTTCAGAAAGTTAATTTACCTCTGTTTTGTTCAAGCTGTTTGGTAATTGATGCATACATCATGGAGGTTTTAATGAACAACTACAGGGACTATTTACCCTATTCACTAAGTATAACTGAAACACTTGATTACTACTCCTGAGCCGAATAAACCAATAGAGACGAGCACAACAAATATTTTTGGCTGGGGACTGGAGGAGGTGAGATCAGTAAGGATCTGTTTAAATGCAAAGAAAAAAGCGACAATTTCAGAAAATGCTTGAACATTTCAGATACATCTTTTTGCATTAGCTGCAACTCATAGTTTTGCTGTTAGAATTATGAATCGCTTACGGAGAATTTACGCCTGTATGTCTACAAATTAGTACTATCAGAGTAAGGTTAACTGACCAAATGGAAAAGCGGCAGATATCTTCACAACATCTGCTGTGTAAACAGCTTTCCAGCAATAGTACATTTAAAATGAGGATTTATTTCTAGACTATAGGACCTAATTGCATTGTAACATTATTTTTGCTATAAGACGTTTTTGTTTAAAGACACATGATGTAAAAGCTTTAAGATTACACAGAATTAGGTCATGCTCACAAAAAGTGATTTTGCACAACTAAAAGGAATGCTAAAGACTTTTAAAGAGTGATGAGGCTTCTGAGCATCTAAACTGAGATCTCCTTAGATCTCTTTGATAGCTCTTGCTTTCAGAGAGTAGTCACTTCCTGGAGGTGTCCTGCAATGGGTAGTGAAAAATGGATGCAGTTCAAACGATCACAAGTTTTTCAGATGTAATTTACAGGGCTGATGAGATTCAGACTAACAAATCTATATTAAGTACATCAGTGCCCCAAGTCTGTATGAACAGTCAAAACTGCCATTTCGAACTCCCCAAGGTCTGCCTGAGCCTAAGTCCTGACTCTTTCCAGCTGTCAGTAGTCACAGCTCTTCATGAGCTCTCAAGACATAGGTCTGTAGACCCCAGTCTCACAATCTCCTGAAGTCAAACAGCTGCTTGTTTTCATACACTGACTCTAGCATCAAATTATTGAGCCAAACTACCTTCTTTTATTTAGATGGATCAGCCACTCTCTTTAGAGTGTCTCTCTAAACATTATCATCCTCTCTTTAGTTATTAGAAATACATGTTCTATATATATATGAAAATAAATACAGAAAAATAAAAGCCAGACACTGCTAGTGCTTTAAATTTAAACGGTTTTGTAAAGAAAAAAGACCCTGTAGTCTGACTATGTGCAGCTTACAGTGCTTCAGGTGCCGACTGTTAGCTCTTTTTCTGGATCGGTGCAGCTTCTGCAGTGTTCTTAACTGGGTTACCAGGGACCAGATGAAAATAAAGTCTATTGATTCATCTTGCATTTCATATATGCTATGTTATATTTAGGGATGTACCTAAGCAGGAATACTGTCATTGTATTTGTCACGCATTATCCCACTGTAGGAACAGTTAAGAAACATTTTCTTTTCCAGTTCACATTCAGAGCCAAGTGAGTCACTGCATTTCTGGTCTTTCTAAGATTTCATATTTTAGTCCTTCTGTATTTTTGGGGGATAGATAAAACACATTTTCTGTCTCTTCAGAAATGTCATTGGTTAGGCAGCACAAAGGCCTCATCAATGAACAAATACTCCCTATTTGCCTTGTCCAATGCTATGCAACCAGGACTGGATATAAAGCTGCACAGGCTCCCACAGTCTGAGGGGGTTAAGTAAGAAGAATTCAAGGCATCTTGGAAAAATACTGGGACAATACACCACTATTTCCACTAGTGGGAAACCACTGAGCATCCTTGGGAACTTCTCTCAAATTGCGAAAGCCTAAAATTGACATACAACATATAGCAAAAACCCTGGAAGCAAGAAATATAGTATCGACAATGTAAAAATTTTAAGGTACAATGTAAAACATTTGATACAGGCTCTCGGTGTCACCTCAGTATCCGGATTCTGTACTGTGGGTATATTTTCTGCAATGCAAATCTGTGTAAAGCACGGATGAATTTGAGAATTCTGTATGTGATCTGTTTTGAAGCAGTGTTATTCAGAGATAGAGCCTAAATGAAAACTATCTGGGGATTTGGTCAAAAGTGACATGGAATGCAGAAATAAGAAATTGGGGTGGAGAAGATTCTGCTTTGGAGCCATCTGCCCTGCTAGTCTCCTTCACTTCTATCTTCTGTTCATCATCTCAGCTGCTCCTTCTACACTCATCTCCATCATGGAGAAGCATAGAAAAGACACACCAAGTAGCTGCATATCTACTTACAGCTTTGATGCAGTGAGTGAAATGCTTATGACTTGCTAAAGATCTGACTTTCATCAGCTCTGTGTTTATATATTTCATCAGAAAAACAAAGATGAGAAATGCTATAAATGTGAATACAAGTTTGATCCTACACTCTTAAAGCTCTTGACTTTTGTATTTTGCCTCTTCCTTTAGCGTTAGCAACTTTGGATATTCAACTGCCTTGATTTTTAAGGAGGGGAGGGGGAAAGAACGTTGCTTCTTGTTTACAGTGTTACTATTTAAACAGTTCCAGTTAAGCTTTGAAAAGCACCTTCCTTTCAGGTCAATAAAATGGCTGCAGGCCAAGTTCCCATCTGTGCTTAACTTGTATTTGCTGGCTGGAGACAATTTTCTACTAGGCCTGTTTAAAAAGCAAGCAGTGTAGCGTGATAGCTCTCTGCTAGCATGTGTCTGAATCCAAGTTCAGTAAGTATGATATCTCAAAAGTTTCAGTCACACCAATGTAATATATCCCATATTCTAATTTTGCCCACAGACAAGAAGTAAAGGCTTAGTGGAAAAACCAGGATATTCAAATAGCACTGCGATCATTTACTAAATCAATCCCAAAGCGTGCCAAAGAATACAGCTCTGAGGTGTCCTAGAAGAGACAAAAGAAAAAAGTTTCTCATGAAACTGAACATTCTTCTCCCCTTTCCCGCTTCACTCTCCCATACATATTCTAGCTAAATGAACCGATGACATCTATTTTCTCTATAACTCTTGTCCTTCCTTTTTGTGAAGGAATATGAAATATTTCATCAAAACATTCTGAAAATTCCTATATTACTGTACTGCTACTCTGAGACCAGTTCTTACTGTACAAAGAGACACTATTCCACAAGAGAGACCCCCTGTGCAGTTAACAAGATCCTGAGACAAGATGCATGTTAATCTACAGACAAAGCTTCAGCTTTCAGGCTTCTTGATCCTAAAGCTTAAAGTCCTGAGACTTGAGTAATGTAGCTGAGGAAACATGGAAGCTTCCTTACTCAGTCCATAAGCAAAAAGGTCTAGAGCTACTATTGTAAATTTCCCAGCTCCACCTTCATTCTGTCCTGCTTTTCCAGCAGATGTTGTACTTCAGTGGAAAACAAGCATAATAATTTCACTAAATATCTGCTTTGTGAGGTAAGAGTATCACTAAGTCATATTAGAACTTTTTTTAAAAAAAAAAAAAGAGAGAAAAAGAAAAAAGTTTCAATCTGATGCTGAAAAATGCTTCCCCTCTCCTCTTTCCTTCCTCATCTCCTTGGGCATCTTACCACAGCTGAATCAGCCAAAAGAGCATATGATCTTTGCTTCATCTATAGGTCTCATCCTCTCTCTCTAGAATGGAACTGCAGCCACTGCAGTATCAGTACTTTCGTAGGAGTGATCTTGCATCTTTGAGAATGGGAAAGAACAAATTCCCTAATTGGTGGTGAAAGTGAAACCAGAAAAGGAAGAGAATTTAGGGTGATAACACAGCACAGCACACCTAAAAGGCACAGAAAGTTGCTCACAAGAGAATGCCACAGCATGTCTGCAGCAAAACATACAGCAACAACATAACAAACAAAGCAGAACACGAGATGACAAGGAGAGGTTGATGGGACATTTTGGAAGGCTGAAGGCAGGTTGCCTGAAATGCTGACCTATTAGATATATAGGTCAGCCTGCCATATGTAAAGAGCTGCTGCAGTATGTTGTAAAACTGCTGCAAGAAACCACTGCTACAGCTTTATCTCTTTCCTATTAGGAGTAAAGGTCAGGCACAAGCTCCTTCTGTTGCTCTTGGCTGTTCAGAGTGAAGGCCATGGAAGGAACCCATTACAGAATAAAAGTGAGATGCTCCAGGCTCGTAAGTTGCATTGCCAGTGGGGAGGCATATTGCTAATAAAAACGGTCTGGTAGCAAATCATTTAATGTCTTGGCTGTTCCTACCCTCACTTTCAGATGGAAGTTGATGTTTCAAGAGCTTTAAAATTCAGCTCTGATCAGGAAATGAATTTAGTTGTTTGAAAAGAAGCTGTTTGAACCAGCTTTGTTCCTTCTGTAGCCTGAGTGGAGTGTGAAATCAGCTGCTGATAGTGAGGTACAAGTTTACAATCCTCTGGTTTTGGACTTGTTTTTTTTCTTTTTAAAAAATTACAATGGATTACAATCCTTTCTCATTAGCACGCTCTTTCATCGGTCTTGCTAGGGCTTGCTACAGAAGGACTGCCTACAGGTCTCAACTCGTGCGAGAGCCAGGGAGCCTGGGTTTTACCTGTGCTGCTCTCTGCTGAGTGGTTTTAGGAAAACACTCTGTTCTCCTGTGCTTTTGTGCTTGGTCATACTTTAGGCCATCAGCTCTTTAGGGAAAAGACTGAGTTGATTTGCAATTTTGCCAGTTCTATGTAAATTTGTGTAAAAATGTGTCTAACATCAGATGCTGCTATTATAGGATATAAATATCATAATGAAATAAAAAAAAATTATTCTTACATTTTGGTTCCCAAATGCTGTGTTATGCTAATTGGGTAGAGGGGCTTGGACTATAAACGAGTCATTAGGATCATTATGACTTCTAGGTATGTTCAAACATCAATCTTCTTGTCTTGTCTTTTACCTTCCCTTAGAGACTTTGTTTCACTTGTACCATATTCTGCCCCATCTTGGATCTGCAACAGATTAGCCTACCTATGCAAGCGTTCTTTATGATCGCTCCTACCACTACACTGCTTCACCTTTAAGCTGGTCACTAGTTTGCTGGATTAGGAATCTGAAAGCAAGGAATACTTCTTAGCTGTACTTGGTGTATCTTTATGACAGTTGAAAGTGAGGCATTATTACTGCAATAAGAATGTTACTTCCAAATATCCATGGAACTGCATTATATTTTTTAGTCTTGTTCGATAGCTAAGATGGATAGATTTTAATGGTTCCCCTTATTGATCTTGTACTTTGCACCAGCTTAGTTTATTGCTCAGTTTCATTTTAAAGGAACTTATGTACTCTATAAAATTAAGGTAAATTAGTACATTTCTTGTACTTCATAAAATCTTCAGAGGCCAAACATTGCCATGAAAAGTGCTTACATTCTACCAAGATGATTACTTTGAATATGAGAGGGTTTAGGAGATGTGTAAAGGTTTTAATGAGCTGCACATAACAGGACCCTCTGCATCATAAAATAAGATTCTGAAAAGCAGACTAATTGAAGAAAAAGAAAGCTTAAGTAAACATATAAAAATAGTTTATTATATTTTCTTCATGGCATTGTAAGTTACTTGCCACCATTTTTAACACAAAAATTGATTTATGTGACTGAAGAAGATCACTTACACACTTCAGCGTAGGCATCCCACAGCTAACCTATTTTCCCAAAGTGACATAAAAAGTTAGTAAAAGGAAATCAAGCAGTTTCATGATACCATGCAGAGGAACAAGTGTCTCTGATATGTTTAACAAAATTAATTAGAATGAGACTGGGAATAATCTGCTGCTTAAGAATTGATTCTAAGGTTTGCAAAGTATATTGGGATTTTACTTTTCATGCTAGCATAAGTATTTCCTGTTTTGCTGTTTCCAAAAACATTAATATTGGCATCAACAGTGGGTGGCAGGAAGTGGAAGAATCTCATCTAAGTTATTCCATAACGATCTTTTTCTTCCTGGCCAGCATTCCATTGGGTGTCACAGATAATACTATAAATATAATCAAAAGAATGTAGTTATTAATCCTGAAAAGTAGAGAAATGGGTCATTCTTTACTTTTGTTAAAAAAAGAATGCGATTAAAAAAGCTTGTAGGTTTCTCTGAAAAATTGTTACATTTTTCAGAAAAGTCCGAACAGATAAAGAAAAAAAGGAACAACAGGAAAAAGATTAAAAAAGTATTTAAAAGATGTTTAAACTCTAAGTTATGAAACCGATGGGAAGTCTTTTCAATTCCAACTTTGTCTTAGGCTTTGGTTCAGATGAAAGTATGTCCAAGTCCTTATAGTACCTGACTTTGAATCAGAGTTCTGAGATTTTGTTTCCAGCTCTGCTACTACTTTGCTCTGCATTTTCAAACACAATGTTTCCATATCTGTGCTTAATTTTCCTTCCTACTTTTCCAGTAATGCAAACTCTGTCAACTCACAAAGCATCTTAGAACACAAAAATATGAGCAGTGACTTGTGGTACTTATGTGTTGGGATGCAGTTATACACTGCAATACCTTGCCGTTTTTAATCTGTTGGCCTGACCTAGAGATATTCATGACTACTGCAGTAATACAGAGACTCAGTTATTTAAACAAGTAATGCAGAAGTCACTTATTTTGTGTGATAGCAAATGACAAATGATAAAGAGTGATAGATTTAGAATTTCAGCCTCAGATAATTACAGACTCCTCAGTCAGCCTCCAGTAAGCTGTTGATGGGCGTATACAGTCCCCAACTGTTCAGAACTGTGTCTGTATGCTTTGTAATAACTGTTTAGGTTGACGGCATTCAGATCTTACTTTAGAACACATTATTATACAAGAACAAATAAAAGGCTAAGTATTTTAGCAACTCCTCCTTTGCACTTTAAACAATAAACATTTTTTCCATTATTGCAGATGTACCTTGGCTTTTTGGGATATGCAATGTAAGTACACATAAACTCTGTTGTCTACCACATATTCATGATTAAAGATTCCAAGCATATGGAAAAATACAAATACTACTACAGACAATACATAGCATCTATTTTGTTTTCCAATAGCTGCTTGAAAACACAACGGAGGTGCTTACTAAGTTATAGCCTCTTATTTTATTTTCAAGTGATAAGCTCTTAACAGTACTTCAAGAAAATGTTGTGAGGAATTTTTGAGACCTCTGAAAAAATTAGTAATTTTGAAAATTAAATGTAGAGTGACATTAATAAAGTAAGACTTTCTTATATTTCTTTGCTTGCACTCTTTCAATAAAAAGTCAGGAAGACAAGATTGACACCCATCGAGTCCAATACTGTATTTCTACTGTGTTCCTTTCTGGTCCTTCATGTAAAATTTCAGATCCTTTGAACTTCACCCATCTTCCTTTTTTTATGTCTTGCTCCCCTTCTCTAGACAAGTGGTTTTCAGTTTCTGTATCCCTATCATCTTCCAGAAGGCTGATAATTTTCCTTCCACAACAGCTGAAACTTGGCAGTATCCAGTAAGGCCCACAGTGGACTTCAGAAACAGGACAAACACAAAATAATCCTGTCTAGATATATCCTTCCAGCCTCCAAACATCAGCAGTTAGTGGGCTTCCTGTAAAGCCTGCTTTAGAGGCTCTACAGCCCTGACTTTTCCTCTATGAAATTGCCTAACCCTAAATTATACTCTGCCTCCACAACAACCTGTGGTGATGAGTTCCGCAATTTCAGTATTGCTGAACAAACGCACAGCTGACAAACATAGACTTACTACTCATTTTAGTGCAATTTCTATGCTTTCCACAGTTTAGGAATGTGTCCTTAAATGCTTATGGGATATGCATATTAGCCTGACTTTATAATCTCAGACATGCAAATTGGTCTTTATACCAATGTAACACCCGTTAAGTCAATGGAGTTTCACAGGAACGTATGGTCAGCCCACACAGATTGAATTACAGGTTGAGGGCTATAATTGTAGCAAACAGCACATAATTACTAGAATGACACTCTCTTTGTTACCTCTGAACATGGAGAATATTTCCTATACTAAAAAGGTTATTCACAATGATAGTACAGTTCCTTTAAAAAACAAACAAACAAACAAACAAACAAAAAAACAACAACCAACCAACCAAACAAAAAAACGAAAACCTACAAGAAAGCCATAGCCTATTTTTAATACTTCCATTTGTCATGAAGTGAGAGAGAAGTCAAAACTTCAAATTAGTAAAATAGGGTAAAAACGTATATGAAACTTCAGTATTGTCTGGTAGTTGCATTGTGCAATTGTACTCATCAAAAGCTATCCTGACAGCTTTTTCATACTAAGTTAAAAGAAAGTAAAATTATTTGTTTATATTTGGAAGTTCTGAGAATTCTGTGTACATATTTCATTTGACTGTATCACAAAAGAATAATTTATTGCAACTACCTAACAAAAAGCTCCCAAACCTGGCTGTTTCAATTCCTCACTCATTTCCTTCAGAATGTCTTTTTTATATTGCCGTAAGATTTCATCTCTCCAGCTCTGTGCTGTAAACTTCCAGACGGTAACAAACCCCAGCCTCAGAAATGTCAAACACAATGAAAAATGGAAATCACCATGGAGTAAGCAGGTCTCAGAGCTCCTCTGAGCCTCACTCACTCTGGCTCCTGGGTCACCGCCTGAGCTGAACATGCAAGATTACCACTACCACTCACACTGTCGTTGATTCTCTGTGCTATGTTACTATAGCGAATTTCACAGGGAAAGAGCATCCATTCAATTCTCCTCCTTCTCTCCCCTTTTCTTCCTGCTTCCTTAACAAGAAAATAGCAGAGGAGCTGTAAATGCATAAACATAGTTACATTTTGAACAGTGCCCTTTTTTCTGAAACTCCACCATAAGACGCACTTGCTAAGGACTTCTGAGAAAAATAAGAGTTTTAAAGAATGAACCAGTATGTTAGTAAAAGTCTACAGGACTGATCTGGGAATAAGTTTTTGTTAAATTTAAGGATTACAGTGACTATGAGCCAGGAAAGGAAAGGGTCAGTGTCTTTAGAGTTGCTATGTTATGACACAAATAAAGAGTATGATACATGCCTTAATATATTTGCTTTGATCGCAAAGGAAAATTCTAAAAACTCTAAAAAGGAAGATTTAGTCTGCTATGTCAGCTTTAGCAGTCAGATGAACAGAGTTTTCCCCACGGTTCCACCACAGCCTGACTGGAGCGGGCAGCAGATAGGGAAGGAATATATTTTCCTTTCAGATTAAGCCTCTTCTAGAAGAAAGGAGGCAAGATCAACCTTTTGGTAACTGTAAAACAAGAATTAAAAAGCAGCTTTTCAAAAGAACCTCTGTATTTCCTCAATGCTCTTTCAAGATCTGTGTGGCCTCAGTGTCTGTCTCAACACTGACAGATTCATTGCCACAGGAGATGGAGATATGGAGGAAGCTGATGTGCTAGAGAAATCAAACTGAGATACAGACAGCAGAACGAGGTGATTGTATCAGGCACTCTGATGTTACATTGAGCTGTTGTCTAATAAACCTAAAGGGATTTTGATTTGTATTTCCATGCTAGATCGTGTGATATTTTTTTGTTTGCTTGCTCTGGTAACCCTAAGGCAAGTTCAAGTGCTTAGTTAGAGGAATGTTTCTTTAAAAAACACAATTTAGTTCAGCTCTGTTTTCCACCAGATCTTATTGTAACAAGTGATAAAACCAGATACTTTGATGGCGTTAAATTGTTTCAGTGAAGTTAAGAGAACTAAAATGATTTAAGACTCCAGCTGAGGAGCTGGCTGCACACATAGAGTTATCATTAAGTTACAGGAAGACAAACAATGACCAGCTGTTTGAAGTATATGGATTCCTGCTGGTTCCTCATGACTGCATGAGTGCATTTGCACACTTTCTGCACAAGTTTAGCGTGGTCAGAAGAACACTTAACATGATTTCAGTGTGCGCAGTCATATGTTGTAGAGGGATGCATCCTGCTGTACGACAAGCAGCTCTCTAACTCACAGTGACTGGCACAGGAACAATTAATTCTGACATGCAAGGCTTTCTCACAGTGTGTGGGCTCTTTTAAATTATTGATAGTGATTTGGAGAATACAGAGCCATGAGTAGGAGCACAGCTGTTTCAGTTGCTTTTTTATGGTTAAAAAAGACAAACAAATCATCTATCTTAAGTGACAGTCTATGGAGATTAAAGGTAATTTACCTTCCTCAAACCTAAGGTTTTACAAGGTATTAAACAACAAGGACAACGATATCATTCTCTGAAATCAAAGAACAATGCAAGTACCTGGAAACCTGCTGATTAAGAATACTGATTTCCCAGGACAAAAATTAAAAACTATCATTTGAATCAGACTGTGTTTTTAATAATTCTAAAGTGTGAATTTCGTTATTATAATCTAACTTCAGCAGTTCTGCAGACCAGCTGAGGTCCTCGGTGGTGCATGCAATCAGAAATATACCAGCATTATGGCAAGCATGATAGTGAACGCAAACATATACCCAACTGATATGACTTCTGTGATACAATGTTACAATATAAAACAATCATTGAGAGTTTACTTTTCATTTACTCTTTAATCAGCTTTATTTTAATCAGAAAATTGTATCTAACAAAGCTCATTAAATGACATCTATAAGGGGGGAAAAAAAAAACCCAACTTACTACTACATTGGTAGTTTTTATGTAAAGTTTAGAGTTAGTTTATGGCCAATGAGGAAGTTATAAGCAGAGAAACCTCCTGAAAAATGCTAGATGTGATACAATTTGGTCAATTATTTAAAAAAATTCTCCATGTAGTATTTTTGATAATACTCTCTAGTAAGCTGTTTAAGGCATGACAATCCATTTTGACAAAACCAAAGCACTATCATCATCGGGAAATACATGACTGTATTAACCTGCATTTTATTTTTCTTTATAAAGTCTGCCAAAATGATGGACTAACAGCTTTTGCAGTCTTTAATTGCCTTTTAGGGCCAATGCCTCTGTGTTATTTTTCACTTAATCTCTGTAAGACTAGAGATGAACTGGATGTCTTTCATAAAAAATTTTAGCGAGCATGTGTTAGTCTAGAGAAGGGTGTGGGGAAAAAGACACAGTTTGGAGAGGTGAGCTGAATCAAAGCCTTCATTTCTCAGGAAAATTCAAGAAGCTCCTGGTGCTGGTGGTAGTAGGGCTTACTGAAATGTTTGAAAGGATTTAGTGTTCTTCTGACGCTGAAGTTAAAATGAAATGCTTTGTGTAGATTTTCATGGAAATGTGATTAGTGATGCTAGCATTGTTTAACCAACTTCCAGCACTGCAATGAAACAAAACCCCCAAAATAATGCTGCATGTCTGATGCAAATCAAGTTCTTTCCTAAAATGGCTAAACTTAGCAAAGAATAATCTGATGGTTACAAGATGTTCACAAGTCTGCAGGTACTGTTGCTATCCACCCACTTAAACTATTAGGTTAGTAATTGTCTTTCATATTAACATTGCATTGGTTTTGACAGATATACTTCTGGGACTGAGCTTTTAGTTAACACTGTGACCATTTCCCAGAATTGCTGCAGGAGGAGTCATTCTGGTAGAGAACCTGAGGGATGAAGAGCATCTCATCCATGCAGCTGAGAAAGAGAACTGCTCACAACCGGGAAATACCAGGCCACAGACAAGGTCACAGTCATATGATACAATAGTAACAACAGTTCCTATTTAAAACTCTGCGTGTTAAGTTAGGAAGCTGGTATTGGATTAAGACTGTGCACACGATCAACTACAGCTCAGCTACAAGCAATACCTTGCCAAACTACATAATTGATCACTTCTAATCATGTGACGATAACCTAATGTGTCAAGGGAAGTATACTGCAATGCAAATTACTTTTCACCATCTGTTTATTGAGTAAATATTTTTATTCCCTCCATTAGTTACCATCTGCAGGATGATGCCAGTTTATAAAACTTTGTGTCAAAAAAGCAAAGAGTGCAATAGAATCAATTCACCATCACTAACTTCTTTCTAATATTCATAAAGAAATAATGACAGCTGTTCTACAAAGACACAATTCTATCAGTTCCTAAATCAAATCAATTAATTGTAAATGGAATTAGAATTTCTTATTTAGCAATTTAGATGTCTAAATTATAAAAAACAGTCATACCATTAAGCAGAGGTTAGTTTCACACCCAGTTTCTACTGTATCTGGTTGTAAGAAATTAGTAATGTTATTTACATACTTTAATAATGACTCCAACAAAATGAAAGAAAAAAAAAAGTCTTACACCACAGAAGTGCAAAAAGTATTTGCTTCCCATTAACATGGCTAAAAAAAAAATAAAAAACAATCAGTGAACTACATGTAACTGCACGTATTTTATAAGGCTGATTCAGAAATTGTCCTTGAGAAGGCAAATTATCTGGATTTATTGCTTATTCTTTTAGTATATTTTTTTTCCCTAGAGCTCTTAGTTAATTAACATATTTCACTGGTATTAGTTAAAGGCATGCTTACTTATGCCTGAAATATTTTTACAATTAGGACATTAAAGATTTAATATTTTGGTTATAACAAAAGTTACCATTTCATTCAACACAACATGTTCTATATTCTGTAGACTGAAAAAATGTTCTTTTTCAGAACAGAAAACTCTAATCTACTAATTTTCTCATACAGATACCAACATTATTGTTCCACGAGCTGTAAAAAGAAGATTTATATAAATGATTCATAATAATGATCTGGAATGTACTGGTGCAAATCTAAACGTATTCTTTTTTTCCCTCTCTACTTGCAAATGTTAACTTGTTCCTCCTCAAGCTCTTCAAATCTCTTTTTACATGACCAACTTGTTCTAAAAAATACTAACTAGTTAAGGTTTTTGACAATATTATACATGTAGAGTTCTTGTCTTTGCAATTTCCTCTGCAAGTTCTCCATTTAGTAGGGAAAACAATAGTTAACAGCTTGTATTTTACCATTACATAATTCCTAAATTTCAGCTGGCCTTACTGGGACTTCCTGCCTGAAAATAATAATTTAACTCACAAATAAACAATTCTCCAAGTGAGTTCTGTGTTCGGGTGTAGGAGTATTTTATTTTAACGGATTTCTATTTGTTATTGAAACTATTTCTCCATACTAAATCTACTGTTAAGAGAATCATATTAAGGAGGAATAGAGGATTGTGATAATGTTATTCTTCTGGCCTTGAAAGACTATTTAAATCTTTTCTACAACACGATATAGGCCAAATTGAATTGGATAGCATGTAGGGGGATTACCACGTGGTATCCACACATCATCCCATTAATCACACTCTAACCTTTCAAGCTGTTCAGCACCCTCTCCTCACACATTATAGCCAGATTTTTCAGCAGAGCCAAGGATAAAGAACCAGATGGAACCTGGTAGTTTCTGCTTTTTCACTACCTAGTGATTTTCTCTCAACTGTTTTTAAGCTTTCAAAGATGGCAATCGTACATCTCCAAAACCATGTATACAGAAAGCTTTTGGTAGGCTCAATTTATTAGGCCTAGATCCATTAAACATTAAGCTCTTTGCCCTGAGAGCTGAATCGAGAACCTTACATTAGACAGCCTCCACACTTGCCTTTGTTTGGCACAGAGAGAATTTGGCAATTTTCTATTAAAAATCGCTGTAATGATAAGTGGGGGAGCTGCTTTGACCTAATCAGTAGGAACTGGGAACCTGAGTTACCCGAAGTTCCACCTTTCCTGAAACAGGGATATCAGACTTCCACTCTCTTCAGGTTAAAACCTAAGAAATAAACTGGGGAACACAACAAAAGCCCTAAAACCTCAAACTCCTTTATTGAACCATTAAAAAAAAGCTCTGAAAATAAGCCTTTACCTGCATGCCTCTACAGAGCGGTCTGTTCTTGCAGCCGTGCTCCAGAGCAGTGTCCTCGGTGGGGCACAGTCCCCTCAGGGGCGCCGGACGCCATCTTCCCTCCCGCCCTCCTTCCCGCCCTCCCTGACTGCCTTCGCGGCTGCTCCCTGTCGCCGACAGTGGCACGAGGTGCCCGGCGGGCTAACTGCCCGCGAGGGGACAGCCAGCACCCGTGCTCCTCACACTGTTCCAGGGCAGGACAAGCCAGAGCCGCCTTCCCTTCCACCAGCCTCAATGTCCTCAGCAAACCGCGAGGTTATAGGCGTTCAACCGCAAACACACATTTAAACAACGCAATCCCCTGCTACAGCCACAAATCTCACCTTACTGAGCAGCTCCTCCTGTTCTGAAGGTAATGCCTCGCGCTGGTTTTAGAAGAAAAACCAGAAATCTGCTGGCATGAGGTTTTCCTTGAAGGAACAGCCACGGCCTCCGTTCCTGTCACGAAAGGTGGTTTGTCCGAGCGCGCGCTCCCGCCCCAAGGCTGAGGCAGCTCCCGGCGGCCATTTCTCACAGCCGGCTGCTCTTCCTCCTGTGGAGGCTACGCCACAGGATAGGAGAGCGAGCAAAAACAGCGTCAGAAAGTGGAAGTACAGCAGGGAGAGAGGTGAGTAGAGTGGTTAGAGAGTCACACCTGGGCAGTTTTTGCAATTAATCTGGCAGTTATTGTGCATGTTGAGCAGCCAGACTCCATTTTGAAGTGTGTGTCCTACGGGGCTGTAGAGTCTGGGCTCCTCTTCCTCACCGCGCAGCCAGTTTTGGCAGAATTACTCAGCTTTGAGGAAAGTAGAAAAACGCATTGTAAGTAGGTAAATTCAGAGATGGCCATTTGTAGATTTGAGTAGACTCCATAATATAGCACTCCCTACAATAATATTCATAAATCAGAGGCTCATGGTCTTCCTGTTTCTAGTTGGTGCTCAGACATGGCTTTGAGGTAAATGCTGTTTTACTCAGTCCTGCCCGAACTTGGTCCAAGTTAAGGTGCAACTTCAGGTTCAAAATAAACATATGGGAATTTTGGAATTCATTGCTGTCCAGGATAAACTGAGCAAGTTTTCAAGATCATGATTTTGGATTCACAGGGAGTTTAGATGCTTGAGTCCTGTTTATGAGTCTACATCTCTTTTTGAATCTGTTTCTAAGGCTGTTTAGTACAACAAGAGATTTACAATTCCTTGGGTGATATTGTTCATTTTGATTATAATCTCTCCTTAGAGAGACCAGAGAGTTAACTGAAAAAAATTTCTATTGTGGAAGAGAAATGTGAATTGTGAAACAAAATGGACAGCCAGCTTTTTAATTTAAGCATAACTAGTACTAAAGTGCTAAGTAAGTTTTGATTAATAAGAAACAGATTCAACCAATTATAAGTCATGGAGTAAATGTTCTTTCACTGATTCCTTCAACCAACTTGCTCCCAGTGATTAATTGTAATGGCATTTTACATTTAGACAGATTTAAATACATGCATAATCTTATGAAAGATTGGGGTCTAAATCTTGTGTGGAGGTCAAATTACTGTTCAGACTAGTAATACGCTACATATTTGTTCAACTCCAATTTATTGTGTCATGGCATGTAATGACAAAGACCTAAATTTATATGTTAACAGCAAATCAAAGATTTTAAACAGAAACCTTAGGAAGTAGCATTTGTAGAGCTGCTGTGGACTGTCCTTTTTTATTTAAATAGATGGATCAGTGACCTCCATCATCCTGATATCTGTGATCAGTGTTCCACTGTGCAGCACAATCCCTTGATTGAGAAGAGCTATTAGAAAACTCAGCTGGCTGAAAAATCTGACCTGCTGAACACTCTTAGGTACTTTATAATCAAATAAATGATCACATATACTCTCTGCTGACAGTTTATGGCTGTGATTGCAGAACTGCTGAATATTTTTAATGTGCGTACAGTTCTGTAATGAATTGTTTCTTCAGTTTTTGATTTACCTTCTTTAGCAAGTTTATTTTGCTTTAATGTTTTTCAGGACTATAATCAACAGTACTCCAAATTACTCCCATAATGTTGTCACAGACTTCTCTTGATAAGCTTGTTTTTAGCATTTGTAGCTCATATGTTGTTATTTGGGACTTCTGAAGATTTTTAATTCTGGATTTTCACAGATGAATTCAGACTTCATCTTTCAATTCATGTAAAGTTTCTCAAATATATATGAATCTAAAATGAAGTAATATTAAAGTATCTTTTTAAATGCTTACTTAAATATTGATTGCTTTTCTGTTCCTTTATTTAGTAACTATTTCAAAAAGCACATAATTCTCAGATCCATGAACCATCAACTTGTTTCAAGTTGCTCCCTCCCTTTAGAGTTAGACAAACTATAGTTAGCCTGAAATGCAGATTCGCTGTTATTGTTTTTGTGCTTTTACCCTCACAGCATTATTGCAGACAAAAAAAAGTCCCAAGCTATACTGTGGTGGAGATAAAATGGCAATGTTAGCTACTTAACCACAGTGTGCTAGAATTGTGAGTGAAGCTGACCTATACCTTTGAGCTTCACTTACCCTTTACCTTTCATGAAACTAAGACAAGCAGGAAGACCTGCTTTAAGAGACAGTCATTTGGCTTCTGTAGAGCAAAATTATTAAAGGTATATTAAAAGCTCTATTCTTTTCTTGTTGAACGTTATGATTTACCACTGGAAGGAGCTAGAGTAATGATGTTGAATTACTGAAGAAACCAACACAGGGCCAGCAAAATGGTTAAATAATCTATGACAAAAGGAAAAAGGGAATCAGAATCTTACCTGAAAGAAAAAGGAGTCAGTTATTTTCTGAAATGCAGAGAGCCGTGGTTCTGATTTAGAAATTCTTACATATGAAAAATGCATTGTGTGAAAGCAAGTATGATAAATTTAAAATAGAAATTATTTTCTTCTGTTAAAAAATAAATAAATTTTGTGGGTGGAAACAGAGGGAAGTTAGCAGAAAGAATAAGTCACTCAAATAAAACAAGTCATCTGTCTTGCTTGGTAAGGCTACAGGGTCATATACAGGGACTGTTACACAAGAAAGAAACTGACTCAGTTTAATAAGCAGATTTTTTTAATTCATTTAAAACACATCATTTCCAGAGGGATGATGAAAATTGATCAACAACTTGGCAGGAACAGAAAGCCTTCTAGTTTTTCGGGTTGGGTTGGGTTGGGTTGGGCTGGGTTGGGTTTTTTGAGGCTCAGTATAATGTAACTGAAATTTCATCCTGCTTAAATGTTATTTGTCTTGGAAACTTTCACCTACTTTGCTCACAAAAAATGACCTCAACCAGTGGATGCCACAGCCTAAGCTTAGCACAAATGCTCAGCAAGTTACAGCAGAATACAGAGCTGGCCTGGTGCAAATGTGGGCTGTAGACAGAGCCAAGAGTGGAATAGATGGTGTTCCTAGGGCACAGCATAGACTTGTTCCAGCAACTTTTAAAAATTGCTATCAAAACTCACATTAGCTATATAATTAACAAGTTATCCTACATATGTGTAAGATAATGTACATATGTGATTTTACATTAGGGACTCAATTGTGTAAGCCTTTTCTCATTAGAATTTAGTGGCTGACATTTCCTTGTTCTGTCATGACTTGAACACTAATAGCATACCTAAGCTTGGCATCTCATCTGATGCCATTTTTCTTCTCATATTCCTCCATCATAGGAGGCTTGGTTGTTTTTTTGTTGTTGTTGTGCTAATTTGATTTGGATTATTTTTCCCCAAAAAACTGGTATTACTACAACTTGACTTGGAGCTATGGCTAGGAGAACCATGTAATGTTAAGAGCCAAGAACAGTCAAGATCAGCACATGTTTAATCAGCTCTTTCACATTTGCTTGTATCTGTTACTAGGACAGCACAGTTCCTGGCTATCATCTTTGTTCTTGTCTTATACCATTCTTAGCAAAAGACTCTGATAAAGAATCAACCACCCAAACCGATTACCGACCATCCTGTCTGATCTCATTCAAGAACTAGTGATGAGCTACATACCTTTATCCCATCCTAATGTTCATTATTGATGTTGTTATAAAATTGCTTCACACTGAATGAGAAGTGGGTGGTGGAAAGAGTTTTGTGCTTTGGTGAGGCTAACGGTTACTAAAAGATGAGGAAAGCCTCGGTGATGCCATATGATGTAATGAAAACATCTTTTTCTGAAGAATGGTGCAGGGAGTCTATCCCACAGAATGCAGTGTCAAATCATCTCTTGATTTACAAGTCTGAAGCAAATCCTCTACACAGAGCCTGCTAGTAGTTCTCTTTTTCCTGTTCCATATTGCTGCTTGCAACAGCCTCTTTTCTGCCTTATATTCCATGTAGCTATTTGTGTCTCTACCGTGTAACCTGCTATTTTCCAGTTCTGTTTTCATTTACTTACACGCTCTACAAAATGACCTCACAAGGACAGCAGGAAGGCAGGCCCATTGCGTTTAAAAGCCCTGTTCCCACATTAGCCTGATATATCTGACACCCGTGTCTTCTGATTCACTCCCATTCCCTGTATCTTGACAGTTGCTCAAGCACAGCATTTTGTAGAAGTTGCTCTTTTAAATTAAAGTATTTCAGAGCTGTGGCTACTGTCCTGTCTTTCAAGAACAAATTCTTGCAATGGTTGGGTTTACAGTGCTATGGCTGTTGACTAATGGCTCAGGAAAAAAAACCTCTCATGTGTCCTCTGGTGTTTATTTTTTTGTTTTAGGCTGATCCCTTTTCTACCTCTGTAGTTTCGCTGGGACAGGAAAAAACATTGACTTGGAAAAGCTGCATCCAGCTTATTTAGACTGGTTTGGGCATGGGAGGGTGGATGGGGAGCGGGGTTAAATAGGCATGTACATTTCTATGAGTCTCTTCTTGTAATCTTCAGTAACATTGTCTTTACTTTCATGGAACAGAAAACCGAAAGCTTTTGTTTCTAATAGCACAGTAAAGAATGTCTGAAAAATCTTGATTCAGAAAGATAACTTTTAGATTACGAGATTCATCAAAAGATGTGCCAAAACATATTGACAACGTTGACCTGATCGCCTCTTCACAATTTACTCTTTTCCCAGGAGGACTAGCTGCGTGAAAGCCCTGCTTAGGTCTTCTGTAATCAAATCCTGCACACTGTATTGTATATAACAGCTATATAAATACAAAATCCTGTATGTAGCTTATCTGGGACAGCGAGCTTCTTCAAGAACCATTATAAGGCTGTAGGAACAACTGGTTGTTCTTTGTCTGAAATGAAAAACAAAAAAACAAATAAAAAAAAAACTTTTTAGCTAGCCCCATGCTCAAGTTCTTAAGTATTTTGGAAATCTAAAGTTAACCACCTTCTCTTCCTTCTGTTACTCACTGGTTTGGTAGACTTTTCTTCCCCCCCCCCTTTTTTTTTTTTTTTTAATGGCTTAAAATTCTTTCCAAAATTCAGGCTTTACTTATAGGTAGTTGCTGGTCAGGATGGCATTTTTCCTCAAAAAGTCTAGAATCTTAAAATTTATGCAAGCCCATATATTAATGAATAAAAAATGCACTAGAGTTTTATTTATATGATAATACTATTTGACAAAGAAGTAGTGATTCACTGCTGCATTTTTAAGCATTCATTCAATGCAAAACAAGTAATATTTGTAATACAACAGAATTTGAGTTACTAATGAACCTCAATTTCAGTTCCAAGTATGAAGATAGGTATTTAATGCTACTACTGTAAGTGTGCGTTTTATACCCGGACTTCTCCTCCTGCATGCCCTTTCACAGTCCATAACATGCTTAACCAATAGAGATATTATTATGCCAAAGCTGACTATATTATCAGAAGTATATGGATCCATTCACAGTAACATTGAATGTCAAAACTTCCTTCACTCATAAAACTATTGATAAAGAGACATTATTAACAGGTTAGTTCTGTTGACTTCATCTGAAAAATTAATCTGCAGAGAAACAATGTGTGCTAGGAATACTAGAAATCTCTATATTCTATTCAAGTATCCAGAAAAAAAAAGAGGGAAAAAAAAGACATAAAGAAAATGAGTTACCTACAAAGAGAAGGTGCCATACGATTGACTGACTGTATGTTTAGCAGGAAAGTTAAGAACAAAATAACACACCATTTCAAAAATTCTGAAGGCAAAGTGAACCGTTCCATTTTCAGGTGCATATGGGAGAAAAGTACATGAATAATGAATTTTATGTGGTATTTTCCCATGCATTATTGAAAATATTAGTGCTACCTACAAATAATCACATGCTTTTTCCATTTTCCATTTTGTTTCCAGTTTTGTGATACACTTAATATCTTCTGTTGATCCCATTAATGTAAAGACATCATATTGGGTGTGTTTTACAGCTTACAATTTTATCCTTTTTTTTTTTTTTTAAACTTGAGATGACATACAAATATTTTAGGAGATGATTCATTACAATATAAATTCTTTATATCAACATTCCAGTGTTGGGGGGAAGGCTCCTTCCCCAAAGGAATGAAGTAAAAATAAAAAAACATTTGCTAAATCATGTTTTCATGAATGCTTAAGCTTAATAGCACAGCTCATTAGTTTTATGACTCAACTTTTAGGATATTCTTGAAAGCTCTGTTGACTCTTCAGTGATACATATATTGTCATGTTAAGACTTCTTACTACACAGCTACAACGTGATTTGAAGTTCGCATGAATGTTTCACAAATAAGACATACATCATACCTTATGGGGAGCACCAGGAGATAAGTGAGTCACTAGTTGTGAGAAATGTGTTGCTCTGATAAGTAACAGACCTATGTACTACTTCAATTAAGAATAAAATCCCAATGCCAGTGACATCACTGACAGAATTGATTCCGTGACATTAGTGTCAACAGAAGTTTTGCTACGTACTTGCGCAGGTTTAGGATTTTGTAGCCTTAATAAAAAAAAAGTCCTAAAGGAATATTCCATGGTGTAAGTAGCAAGAACTAGCAAGTGAATTACTCTATTCATCTACAAATAAAATTCATGTGAACTAATGTATCAAATATCTGATTAATGCCTGATAAAGGGTTTTTCTTTGTAAGACTAAATCTAAAGGTATATGAATTTAGCAACTACCTACAGGTGTGGTAAACATAGTGTACTAGAATTGAAAGGGGTTTGGAATGGAGAAGTATTTTTGATAAATTCCCCACTGTAGAGTTTTTAAGGAACGGAAAACAGATTAATTCTGTTATAATTGGCTTTTGTACTATAACAAGGTATTTGAAAATCAGCAATAATGTGAACCTACTGTCAGAAAATAATGATGCATTTTGCCTCAATGAAGCCTCATAAAGCCCCAGGATCCCATTAATCTTGTTTTATTGAAGATATTTGATTATTTCTATTGAATCAGTAGGTTCATAAGCTGTAGTTCGTACTGAACAATAAACGAAGAATGCTGTAGTTTAAATGTAACCAAAATTCATTATTGGACCCCTTTGGATGCGACACATTGATTAGTATTATTTTTTTTGTTGCAAGTCTTATTGCTTGAGAAACTCTTCTTTTATGAAAACAATCATTCTTGTCTTTGGTATGTCTAAATATTATTTTGACCCTGTACTTTAGTGACCTACTTTTATCATTTTATTGAAATTCACCATGATCCATCAGTTAGTCTTGGTTCTGCATGCATGGAGGTCAATGATAGAACCTCCTTGCAACATTAAGAATTAGATTCTTAGTTTTCTTTTCCACTCAAATAAGTATTTCAAAATTAAATAAACTCGCCATTTTAAGCAGTATAGAAAATGCAATTTTAGTTTGCTGGAAAGTAATGAGATCTTCCTAGAATTGTTTATTACCACTAATATTTGCCTTCTTGAACAAAGAATGACAGTTATTATTCCTTTGACTATGTTTTCTGCATTCAGCCTCCAGTATTCTCTCTGTGTTTCATTTTTAAAATGGAGCAAAATAGTTGCTCAAATCCAGGAACTCTTGAAATAAGAATAAGTGACTATTGCAGATCAGCACCCTCACTCATGTAACCTAAAACCAAGTCAGAGATGAGTGTCAGTAAAAAGTTCTCATTTATGACCTAAAACAAGAGAGTTAACCTCTTTTGATTCTTAACAAACTATAAAAGTTTTCCTTTACTAGCAAATTATTTTTGGTGATTTGTCTATAGTGAGAAGTATTAATTCTTGATTTCTCTTATTATCAGACTTCAGCTATTCAGGTAAGATTTTATTCAAATCAATTACAATTCCATCACTTCCAATCCTGTTCTCTCAACAAAACCAACAACCAAAAAGAACAAAAAACCCAAACACTCCATAGTTATAGTCTGTAAAACATGTGAAAAAAAATATTAAGCACATCTTGTGTTTTTAAACTTCTTTCAATATTAGTTTGTGGTTTTTTCCTGCTGACAGTCCACTTCATTATCATTTCTAGAGCCCTTATTAAGAATCTGAGCTAGCATCTTTGCAGGAAATGTTTTAAGGAGAGTTAGATTATTGATTCTAGTTGAAGCAAATTGAACATCTGCTAATTTCTGTGATTTCTTATGGTTGACTCTACGTCTTCTTTACTTTTCTTTACTCTGGCCTTTGAAGTCTGGCTTTTTCAGACTCACTGTTAGACAGAATTTGAAGGAGAAGGAGGAAGGGCTAGTCCAGGTGAAGGACTACAAGGAATGTGAGTTTCCCAGAGCTTTGAGGTGACTTTGAACAGGCTTTTTCCTACCATGAGCTCCTCCAAGAAAATCAAAACAGGATAATCGGTATTTTAAACAGAGAAAAGGTACTGAACAAGACAGATCACAAATTAAAAGTGTTTTAAAGGGATCTTTTTCTTCTCTGTTCATAGTCCTCTACTCCGAGTTTCAAAATAAACTCCTTGACTTTGTGTTTCATCAAACTTCAACCTCAGCAGCCTGACTGGCTGCTTCCTGCTCCCTACAGCAGTCTGTCCCAGGCTAATTCTAAACAATATTGCAAGAAACAGAAGTAGAAACTGAATATTCTTCGTCATTCCTCAGTACAGCGGTCACAGGTTAAAAAATATGCTGTTCTATTTTACAGTTATGAAGGAGAAATAATCCAGTTATTTCTCAGAATGGCGGAGAAGGAAGCAGCTGATGTGTGTACATAAAAAACTTACTTTCTTCTGAGATCTTTGCCCTGTGAATCCCACAGTACTTTTACACAGATCTGTTTTTGTTGTTGGAAGGATTAGAAATTTATTTGTTTATTTGTTTAAGTTACTATTATCTTAATGTATCACCACTCTCCCCCTCCTCCCAAAGAAAGGTCTGTAACACCAGTGCAGGTTGATGTCTCTTTCTTCCCCCTATCCCCAAATATGAATGTGTTTAAAGAACTAGAAAGGAAGGAAAATCTCCCTTTTTTTTTTTTTTTGCTAATATCTCGTTGAAAAGAGTTTGTGGATTGACGGTGACAAGAAGACCAAGTTTTAAGTAAGTGACTCTGGAGTATTAAACACAAAAGGTGCAAAGAAAAGCAATTGCTATTGTATCAGCTTGACAAGAGGGAGAAAAGAATAATTTTGAGCAAGGTTTTGCATCTTATTCTTTCTATTAAAGGCAATCGAGATTCAAATAGGTAGAAAAGGCAGGAATGGGCTTTTGGGGAATTTTGACAGTTTCTCTCCTAGCCATCATAAATTGTCCTTAGCTGGCTGCAATCAGCTTCATGTTCTTGAAATCTTGGAGTCAAAACTGTTCTTTTTAGTAATCCATGTGTTTGCTGTCATAATTAATTCTACTCTAAGCAGGATGCAGTAGATTATTTAGGGATCAACCATGTAGTGCCATAATTAACGCCAAGTTCAAAATCTATAAGATCAAATGGAAAACTAGGCTGTCAATAACGTCAATGGGCTTTGGGTCAGGCTGTAAGCACGCAGGTGGAGAGAAAGACTGCAACTCTTCAGTATCTTTGCAGTTCCAGTGCTAGTCCTCTCCAGGTCAGGATGGTTTGGTGTAAATCTGTATGGTGAAAAATAGATGGCCTCTTCAACAGATTTTTCTAGTTGTAAGAATGTATTTCTCACCTGTGAGGAAAGACCATTGGTTGCCTCCTAGGCTACTGTAAGTAGCTATTTCAGGAGCTTTTTCACCATAGTCCTAGTTGATTGACAAAATCACCTGATGTAGTGAAAAAATAATTGTTGTTACCAGGGATATTTTGTCATGGGAAATTTCTCTGGGAATATTTTTTTCTCATTACTGTACACACAATTGGCAAAGTCTGTCTGTGCAAGACTTCCAGCTCAATTTTGAAAACCCAAGAGGCCTGAATAATTCACATAATCTGCAGATAAACAAGCTGACTTTGTGGCACTTATCTGAGTTGCTGAGCCTATTGAGGCTTTGTCATCAAATTCTCATTTACCAAAGAGTTATAAGATTTGTTAATGTTATATAATTCATCACTCCACTGTGCTGGATGGTGCTGTAAGAGCTCAATTCTCTTTTCACAAAGTTGCACTGATTTTTAGACCACAGCAGTTTCAGTGGATCTAAACTGAATGGGTCTGAGTGAAGAATCAGGCCCTTAATGTTTCACGTGAATAATATATCAGGACTGTGAGTTCAGCAGTGAGCTCCCAAAGATAACAGGAGTTGCAGTTTTTCTGTATTGCTCTTGTCATGGGAGGAACTGTCAACTACTCTTAGTGTTAAGGCCTTTTTCCACTACTGGTGCTCTGCAAAGTGGCCATTGTTTTTGCTCATTTGAAAATAAAGCCACAAGACTGACACAGCTAGAATCACAACTTTTTTTTTTTTTTTTTCTCCTTAGAAACAAGACATCACACTTGGGCAGTCAGAACCAGATTTTAGAACTCTAAGCATGTGATTGTGGGACTAATTTGTGACTACAATTACTTCCCTTATGTGTGCCAGCTGGGTAAGTAAACATTGAAATGCCAACGTATGATAACTTGTTACACAACTATCACAGTATCTGCTCTCCAACGAGAGGAAGAAGAGCTGAACACATTTAAAACAATTTTACTTTAAAAGATATATCAAATACTAACATTTACTGTGCGCCACAGTATCTATTTCAGCCAATGCTCAGTTTCTTATGTCCCTGAAATTCTGAAGGCTGATGGCTTGATTAGTTTAAAATAAAGCTTTTAACAGGGCAAACTAGCCAATATAATTCCATTTTTTAATAGCTTTACAGAAAATATATTCTTTTGTATGGCAGAATCATTTACAGCATAACCACGGTATATTTTAAAACTGCTCTAACTGTGACTCCGGCTATCCTCATCCAGATTAGCTAGTTTTGCTGAGCAGCTTCCAGTCATTTTTAAATACTCTTGATTAAAGTCTTGACTAGCACAACATTCCAGTCAAGGCTGTTCTAGTGTTTAATCTAGTGACTAAGAGGCCAACCCTGGCCAGGCCCTCGGGAGAGAAGAGGGTAATGCAGAGCCTTCTGAAGACAAGAATCCTTAGGGAATTGAATACATTGGCTTTAAAAATCTTGAGTAGTATCTGATTATCTGAGCCATTTTTTTTTACTCAGGTCTGGTAATAAAATGATCCTTTGTATCCTGAGGTTGGGTGTTTACTATGCTAAGAAATACTCAAGCTCCATTAATAAGGATCTCTAAAAAACTTTCTGTTTTCCTGAATCAAACTTGGGTTTGCTACTCAATGATAACAAAATACTTCTGTGACCCTGACCTGTGGCTCTTCTTTCCTATTACTTTTCCTCATATGGCAAAGGTATGTTTGCATAAGGGAAATAACTGAAGAGAAGCAGAGAGATGCAGAGTTATACACCTTATACACCTGCACATTTATTTTATGCAAGAATGTGTGTCATTTCTGTCACTCCACTCAAGTGTCTCAGCATGGTCTATTAACAATGTGACTAATCTGCATTAGGCCGTTTCTTTCCATCAAGGTTTCTTTCAGAGACACTTGGAAAAATTTGAGTCAAGGGAAGGCATATACTATCTGGAGACTTGTCTTCAATAAGTCTCTCTGTAGCTTTTGCTTTAACTCTGGCTGACTGCACGAGAGTTCTGTTAACAAACTGCCTCACCCTTTCCCTCCTATGCTCCATGTTTAGCTCAAGTACATTATAAAAAGGTCACATCTTTTTTCCTCTCCTTGCATTTATTTAGCAATCCTATGTTTAATCTCTCCGTTTGGAGCTTCCTTCCTTTGCTTCCATATGCTTTTGCCTTTCCACCCACCTGTTAACGAGTTAGCCTCAATGCCTCTCACACATTAGCATTTGCTGTACTGTGTTATTGGCTAACCAAAGTACTCCCTCTTCTTTAATTTGATTAGGTAGGGTGCAAAAACACAGAACTAAAGGCTATTAAGATTTAACTACTAATATGGTTCATGGGGACAGCACTTCAGCTTATAAAACGAAGAATGCTAATATTTATCATGTCTTGTTTCTTACCTTAGTTTTCTTTCTCCTTCTCTTTAGACTGAACAATGAATTCTGTCTTTCCAAAGTGCTATTTCTGTGGCTGAACACCTTTAGTATTCTCCCCCTGACTTACAGGTCTAAATCTCATTAACTCCTAAACTGAAATACACATTTTGCAAGGAATCTTCAAGTTCTCCATAATAATAATTTACATCAGAAACAATCCTTTCTAGGTACCCATTTTTCCCTCAAGGGGTCTGCTTTAATCATGCATATGCTTCCCAATTGCTTCAGCATGTATTTCCTTCACTGGAATAGTTAGCCGTTGAAATGAGACTGAACTCTAGCTCCTGCTGAAGTGCTCAGCTCCTCCAGAAATACTAATCCTTTGACTGACTTTGGAAATCTCTGATTCAAAGAGTCAACAACTTCACAGGGGATACCATACTAGCTTGCTCCCCTTCTGTTAGAAATCTTGCTTTCCTGTGATTTGACACTTAAGTGTATTTGGAATTCCCTAAAAAGTTTCTTAACTGACAGAACCTTGTCAGCAAGTAAAAGCAGAAGGATTTTCAGACATAGAGTAGTTCAGATTCTTGTCTCATGTTTAACAGTATGAGTGATTCTGTTGCACTGAAAAGCAATATAAGGTTTAATACTATGAGGTAAGACTGGCTACTTCCACACGACAGAGCACTGATCTCTATAACTGCAGACTTTGTTCTGTTTTGCCAGATGTGACTTACGTTTATGATTTTCTGTGCTCGAGCTATACTAGTCTTTGTTCAGTGTTGTTCATGAAAAGTTTTACGAAACAGTTTTTGTGAGCAGTGCCAGTAGTACCAGTGCTGAAATGGTAACTGAAACAGTACAGTGCTGTTTATGAAGGTCCTACAGCTGAGGAAAAAAGAGCTTCACTGTAACAAATATAAAATGAATAGAAGTTGGAGTGTCATCATTAAATAAGAGTATGATGACCAGAATAACAAATCCAGTTCTGAAATCATAACGCAGATTGATGAATACTTTTCTTTTGAATCAGCTGAATGTTATTTATATTTCACGGGGCTAACTCAAAGGGTGTCAAAAGCTCTCCACAAGTCCTTAGTCCAGTCCCTTTTTAGACAAGCAAACTTCCTTGAAATCTTTTTGTCGTTTATACTCTTGAAATACTTATTCAACACTCTGCCTCTCTTACACTTTATGTCTAGTTTGACTTGTGCCATGATTGTCTTCCTGTTCCCACCAACACCACGTCGTCTGTCAGTTATAAAAAAGAGAAGTAAGTTGTAAATACCTCTGCCAATCTGTTTGTGTTTTGTGGTGCTGAGTTAGCTGTTTGCCACATGTGCAGTTTCCTCTATTGATTCTCAGTCAACAGTGAATGGAGTTTTCATCTAAACGAGTGTAATTAACTGTGCTTGGTGGATGGGTATTATTCTTTGAGTTTTTGTGGGCACCAGGGCTGTTAAAACAGCTAAATACGTGTGTATATTATTGTAGTGAACGAGAGCATGAACCGTCCCACAAAAAAATAAACACGTGTTTTGTAAATAAATGTAACAGAGGAATATATGCTTTTCCTTATACCTTTGCAAGTAATAGAAATGAACTTATAGAACGCAAATACAATGGAGTTTTTGCTCATCCGAACATGATGGTCATAGTAGAGGAACTATGCACCTATCAGGAGGATCCATTTTAGGTGTCTCCCTTTTTGGACAGGATGATGGAGTCAGTATCAGTCATAATGACTATGGAGCTATAGTATAATGACTCTTTTACATTATTTATAGAAGTTATCTATTTTAGAATCATAGAATCATAGAATCATAGAATGGTTAGGGTTGGAAGGGACCTCAAAGATCATCTAGTTCCAACCCCCCTGCCATGGGCAGGGAAATCCTCCACTACACCAGGTTGCCCAAAGCCTCATCCAACCCGGCCTTGAACACTGCCAGGGATGGGGCAGCCACAACTTCTCTGGGCAACCTGTTCCAGTACCTCACCACTCTCAGTGTAAAGAATTTCTTTCTTATATCTAACCTAAAAGTCATGGAACAGGTTATCTTGAGTGCTATTAATGAGCACATACAGGTTAACCGGGTGATCAGGCCCAGTCAACATGGGTTTATGAAAGGCAGGTCTTGCCAATCAAACCTGATCACCTTCTATGACAGGGTGACCCGCCTAGTTGACGAGGGAAGGGCTGTGGATGTAGTTTTCCTTGACCTCAGTAACGCCTTTGATACAGTTTCTCATAGTGCTCTGGTTGAGAAACTGATAACTGCTGGCCTGGATAGGCACACCCTCCTTTGGGTTAAAAACTGGCTGGATGGCCGGGCCCAAAGAGTGGTGGTAAATGGGGCTAAATCCGGCTGGAGGCCGGTCACCAGTGGGGTTCCCCAGGGCTCAGTGCTGGGTCCAGTTCTGTTTAACATCTTTATCAATGACCTGGATGAGGGAATTGAATGTACCCTCAGTAAATTTGTGGATGACACCAAGCTGGGAGGCTGTGTCGATCTGCTCGAGGGTAGGGAGGCCCTTCAGAGGGATTTGAACAGACTGGATCGTTGGGCTGAGGCCAATGGCATGAGCTTTAATAAGGCCAAGTGCAGAGTCCTTCACTTGGGGTGTAAAAACCCCAGGCATCGCTATAGGCTCGGGGAAGAGTGGCTGGAGAGCTGCCTGGCGAAGAAGGACCTGGGGGTGTTGGTTGACTACCGGCTTGATATGAGCCAGCAGTGTGCCCAGGTGGCCAAAAAGGCCAATGGGATACTGGTGTGTATCAAGAATAGTGTGACCAGCAGGAGCAGGGAAGTGATCCTGCCCCTGTACTCGGCACTGGTGAGGCCGCACCTGGAATATTGTGTCCAGTTTTGGGCCCCTCGCTTTAAGAGAGATATTGAGCTCCTGGAGCGAGTCCAAAGAAGGGCGACTAAACTGGTCAAGGGGCTGGAAAATAAAACTTATGAGGAGAGGCTGAGGGAGTTGGGGCTGTTTAGCCTGGAGAAGAGGAGGCTGAGGGGAGACCTGATTACGGCCTATAAATACTTGAGAAAAGATGGTGGGGAGGTGGGGGAAGGACTCTTTACATTAGTGATGGGTGATAGAACAAGAGGAAATGGACATAAGCTTAGTCAGGGGAGATTCAGGTTGGATGTTAGGAAGTATTTCTTCTCTGAAAGGGTTGTCAGCCACTGGAATAGGCTGCCCAGGGAGGTGGTTGAGTCCCCATCCCTGGATGTGTTTAAGAATAGGGTGGATGATCTACTTGAGGATATGGTTTAATGGGGATTAGGGATGGTTGGACTCGATGATGTCTAAGGTCTTTTCCAACCTAGAAATCTATGAATCTATGAATCTATGAATCTAAATCTGCCCTCTTTCAGTTTAAATCCGTTGCCCCTACATTCCTAATTTATATTACTACAATTTTACATTCCTAAAGGGACAAATCATTTGTCTGACCCAGAAAATAGTTTGAAATACCATCCTCTATTACTTAAACTACATCACAGCTTGCATTGGGTAGCATTTCCAGCCATTTCAGTTTAAAATGTCCTTCTGGTCTGACCGATTTCCTGTCTTTTCTGAAGCAACTACTAGCAATGTGGGGTTTAGCACTTTTCAGCTGTGCTGATTATTCAGATTGTAAGTGCTAATTATTGGCAAAAGTTTGAAGAGTTTGCTGATTTTACAATACCAGACAAATTTTGTGTGACTCTTAAAAACTTGAACTTTATGTGCAATAATTTATGTTACTACTAACCCTGAGTAGTTCTGATAAAATTTCCTGTTTCAGCCTATCAGTTAAAACCATGGGCAATGTCAGAGTCTGCAATTATTTTGGGGCTACTGTGCTAGTAATTTGAAAATTTCCAGCTTTATTAATGATACCTTTGTAGTAGTTGGGTCAATATGCAATAATAATTCCTGAGTTTTCTGCTAAAATTATTGGCTTCGATGGTCCCATTGTTGCCTGTTGCTTTGTGACTGGATCCTTTCTTTGGGTTTCTCTCCGATGTTCATGTTAAAAATTTGTTCTTTATGATGGTCAGAAATGGCATGTGAGAATTTAGAATTGAGCAACCTTTAGTGTGTCTGATAGTAATGTATTAATTCTCATTCATATGTAGAATCCTACTACTTAGAGTCGCTTGGTGCAATTTTTGATAAAAGTTAAATGAGGAAAAATTACCTTAAAATGAGCTAATGAAGAGGTGATAATGGTTAACAGATGAAAACATCTCAAAGAATAGAAATCTCTTTTGGACAGTCAGTTTATCTCAAGACTTTTCACTGTTGCTAAGTTTTGCTGTAGCGGTATCAGCAGTGTTTAGTTCAATCATGTTCTGTTGTCTTGGGAAGTTGTACTGGTTTTGGCTGAGATAGGGTTAATATTCTTCATAGTAGCTGGTATGGGGCTGTGTTTTGGATTTGTGATGAAAACAGCATTGATAATGCAGAGTTGTTTTTGTTATTGCTGAGCAGTGCTTACACACAGTCAAGGCCTTTTCTGCTTCTCACAACACCCCACCAGCGAGTGGGCTGGCGGTACGCAAGAAGTTGTCAGGGGACACAGCTGGGACAGCTGACCCCAACTGACTGATGGGATATTCCATACCATGTGGCATCATGCTCAGCATATAAAGCTGGAGGAAGGAGAAGAAAGGGAGGCCGTTCAGAGTGATGGTATTTGTCTTCCCAAGTAACCATTACATGTGATGGAGCCCTGCTTTTCTGGAGATGGCTGAACACCTGCCTGGCGATGGGAAGGAGTGAATGAATTCCTAGTTTTGCTTTGCTTGTATTGCATGGCTTTTTCTTTACCTATTATAGATCATAGAATGCTTTGGGTTGGAAGGAACCTTAAAGATCATCTAGTTCCAACCCACTTAATATGGGTTGGGACATCTTCCCTTAGATCAGGTTGCTCAAAGCCTCATCCAGCTGATCTTGAACACTTCCAGGCATGAGGCATCCACAACTTCTCTGGGCAACATGCTCCATTGTTTCACCACCCTCTGAGTGAAGAATTTCTTCCTTACATTTAAATCTACCCTCTTTTAGTTTAGATCCATTACCCCTTGTCCTATCACTGCATGCCCTTGTAGAAAGTACTTCTCCAGCTTTCTTGTAGGCCCCCTTTAGGCACTGGAAGGCTGTTCTAAGGTCTCTCTGGAGTCGTGTCTTCTCCAGGCTGAACAACCCCAACTCTCTCAGCTTGTCTCATAGCAGGGCAGCTCCAGCCCTCGGATAATCTTTGTGGCCTTCTTCTGGATCTGCTCCAAGAGGTTCATGTCCTTCTTATGCTGGGGGCCCCAGAGCTGAACGCAGTACTCCAGGTGGGGTCTCACAAGACCTAAGTAGAGGGACAGAATCACTATCCTTGACCTACTAGACAAGCTTGTTTTGACACACCCCACGATATGGTTGGCTTTCTGGGCTGCCAGCGCACATTGCCAGCTCATGTTGAGCTTCTCATCAATCAACACCCCCAAGTCCTTTCCCTCAGGGCTGCTCTCAATCCATTCTCCACCCAACCTGTACTTGACCTTGAGATTGCCCCAATCTATCTACAGGACCTTGCACTTGGCCTTGTTGAACTTCATGAGGTTCTCACAGGCCCACCTCTCCAGCCTGTCAAGGTCCCTCTGGATGGCATCCCTTCCCTCCAGTGTGTCCACAACATTGCACAGCTTGGTGTCATCTGCAAACTTGCTGAGGGTGCACTTAATCTCACCGTCCATGTTTCAACAAAGATGTTAAGCAGCACCAACCCCGATACCAACCCCTGAGGAACACCACTCGTCCCTGGTCTCCACTTGGACATCGAGCCGTTGACTGCAACTCTTTGAGTGCGACCATCCAGCCAATTCCTTATCCACCGAGTGGTCCATCTGTTAAATCCACATCTCTCCTATTTAGAGACAAGGATGTCGTGCAGGACTGTCAAATGCTTTGGACAAGTCCAGGTAGATGATGTCAGTTGTTCTTCCCTCATCCACCACCAATGCTGTAACACCATTGTAGAAGGCCACCAAATTTGTGAGGCACAATTTGCCCTTAATGAAGCCACACTTGCGGTCACCAATCACCTCCTTTTTTGCCATGTGCCTTAGCATAGTTGCCAGGAGGATCTGCTCTATGATCTTGCCGGGCACAGAGGTGAGACTGACTGGCCTGTAGTTCCCTGGGTCTTCCTGTTTAACTCTTTTTAAAAATGGAGTCTATGTTTCCTCTTTTCCAGTCAGTGGGAACCTCACCACGCTGTCTCGACTTCTCAAATATGATGGATAAATGTTTAGCAACTTCAAATACCAGTTTCTGTCTTTTATTTCAACCCACAAGTTCTCTCACTTTTACCCTTCTGGTTCCCTCATCCCACCAGGAGGAGTGAGCAAGTGACTACGTCATGCTTAGTTGCCATCTGGGGTTAAACCATGACAGAAGTCTATACACCAGAAGAATGATAGCATGACTCAGTTACCCACACATTTGTCATCTCTTGTATACGTTATGCAGTGGGACGTACCAGAGTGTGAATCTTAATCTGCCTGGGAAACTCAAAGTAATAAAAAAATGCTGAAATACATCTCATCAGCACTTTAAACCTCTCCTTTTTTTTTCTTGTACTGGTTGGCCGAAAACTCACAAAGTTGAATGTGAATCAAGTCCTGTATCCTAGTCCCTTTTTTATGCTGTGACATTCATTCTAGAGTAAATTTTAAAGATAAAGTTTGTGGCAGAAAACTTCGTCTTTCTTTCCCATGGAAATCTTGACAGGGCTAAATCTTACCTGTAAAGGAGACAGTGTGGAATAATTGCCCTCAAACAGAAGCTTATCATCATTTCTCCACCTACATCTTTGCCTTCTCTAAGTTGGAAATATCACAACATATCCTTAAAAAAGGCAACAAAGATAGCGCAACAAAGAAATCCATTATTGAAACAAACAGCACTGCACACATGCCTCTTACTAGAGAAGGGATAAGACAATAAGCATCACATCAATAGGTATTAGGAACATTGCGAAATGTACTACTGGATGATACGACAGGAAATGACAGTTTGAAAATCTATATGGAACAGAATATAATAGATATATTTTGGGAAGTGGCACTAGAAAAATCTCTTCTAATCTGACACAATTATCCTGTGTAGTCATAATGATAACAGATTACAATGCTGTAGAAGAAATGGAGAGAAAACTGTTCATATTTTTTTCTCTAATTAAATGTTGAAAGTACTGTGGTTTTTACTGTTGTAGAAAATCCAAGGGGTGACTAGATCATTTTACAGTAGTGCCTGAAGAGCACTTCATTTGGTTGTTTTTGTTTAATTTAATCAGTTATTTCTGAGGTTCTCCCAAACTATTTCTTTCTTCATGATATGCCCTATTTGTCAAGGAAAGAAAAATAATTCTTAAGTCAGTGCATTCCTATACCGTGATTTTTTTTTCAAAGTATATCAGTAGACATAAACATAACAAAAATATACTAAAATATTTTAAATAAATATTGGAGTTTCAAAAGTATTTTTTCGTATCAGATCCTTATTTATACACCTAAATAGAAGCAAATCTTTTCTGACAACCTGCTGCAATTATGGATGCAGTGCAATTGAAGACCTCCTGTTGTGGAACTCATTTGAAAAGGTGTTGATAGTCTGTTCGACAAGAAGTGCCTGTGCTCCCTCCGGAGCAGACTTTAACACAGCTCTAGAGTTCCGTTACGCTGTCAAAGACAACTCCGAAACATGACCATTAGTTACATTCTACGATGTGAAATAAGTGATGATCCATGCACGGCCTTGTACATCAAATGAAGTTGCAAAGTAGGACACTGAAATTATAAGTATGGTTCTTGAATCACCCGTCTCTACTGTTGCTCTGCCATCCTTGACTGAAATAGATTCATGGTCATGATGGGAAATTAATGCTGACTGATGACAGGTAGCCTGCAAATCTTTGCCTCCCTCCCCTCTCTCCACCCATGAAAAATACAACTGTGTTTCCATCACTTCAGCCTGCTATTCATTGACTCCTAAATGTCTTGGTATAATCTTCAAATGTTGATCTCCCATAAGCGAGGAAAAATCTTTATTTGCAAAATCATCTTGTAAATTTTAGTTGTGTAACTTCAGAATCTATTTGTTACATGAGTTTAATGTACCTACCCAAAATCAATTCTGTCATAGAAAAATACTCTAATTACATTTTACTGCTGTGACTTAATTTATTGTTTTTACAGATAACATCATTCACACATAGCATGTACTTAAACGGAAGAATGATGTCTCTTGAAATAATTGTTAAGATCTTTATGGTAAAATACAAGTGAACAATCTGTAACTGAAGGATATTTTTAAAGCTCATTCCACATCTTGATCCACCCCAGCCTTTTAAGGCTGAGGTGATAATGGTGAAAATGGCATAATGATACATCTGTCTATTTGTCTGTATTTAACCATCAGTCATGTTCTTTTTTCTTATACCACAGTACATTTTTCTGCAGCATTATAGATGAATTTCAGTGTTTTGTCAGCCTCAAACAATAATACATAAGCAAATTTCAAATATCAAAGCAATAAGACTTCTTAATCGTGACCAAGCATTGGAATAGGTGTAAAGATTGGTCTTCAGTAACAGTTTAGTGGGTTTACAATCCAGATTTTTCTACTCAGGATTAGCCTTTTTTCTGTGCCTTAAAAGTGTTTCTTAAACATAAATAACAGAGTTTAAGTGTGCCTAAGAAACCAGGCTAGCAAGAAGGACCATGTTTCTCCCCAAGAGTGAAGCAGTGCTAATCAATAAAAGGCAGACACAAAAAGCTACTTTGTCTGGTTTTCAAACAGTTCCAGTCCTTTGTGTGTGCTTTCTGTTTCTAGCAAGCACATGACAGAACCTGACGTGTAAATAGGAATGACAGTGTCTGCAGTTGTGCTGAGAGTCCATGTGTTACCATTTCTGACTTTCCTCAGAAAGCCAAGGGAGAGGCATTTCCACAGCCGTCTTCTAAAGCTCACTGCATCAGTGTGGGAAAAATAACGCAAAGATCATCACAGCCAGCACAAGTGGATTGCTTCAGGGATGCCTCCTCAACTTTCAGGTATTTGCAAGAGATTTGCAAGGTTTGCAGTCTGGATCCAAAATAGCTTTGGTCCTAGAACACGGGATTAATTCATATCAATCTAATGGTGTTAGGGACTGCCAGGGACAATGAGAATTGCCACCTAAGCCACTTCTCCTTAGTGGAATCTGTCTTTGTAGCTTTGGAGACTGCTTCTGAGCCTACAGAATAATTGCTACACTCATCCAGGCTCCCTGGCCTAACCATCATACAATAGAAAGGTATGGAGAATCTGCTTTAAGTCTGTATCCCTTCCACATAGCTTTTTTTGCCCCTTTGTAAAGCCTTAGATATATCCCTAAGCAGACAGTTCCTTGGAAGCTTGTCCTACCTAACCTCTATTGTAAATGCAGGTAGAAGCAGGGAATCCTTGACATTGGTAAATGTTCCAGAATTGTGCTAATCACGACAGATGTTAGTATTGTGCAGCCTGGACAAAGGCTCTTGCAAATTGTGTAGGAAAGGTTCAAGAATTTACGACTGTGACTGTAAGCATCCTTCTGTAAAGTGGAGCTTCCTTTCTTAATCGCTAGGATGTGGTAAATGACCTTGTTGACACTTCCAGTCTCTTTCAATACAAATTAGAACATGTTAGCCTAAACTGAAAGAATTTCTTTAAGCCACTTCAACACAATCTGTAAGAATGTGTATGTCTGTGCCCTTTCTTGCTGTTCATGAAGCTTCAACTGTAAATATTACTGATACTGACACATATGTTCTGCAGCTAGTTTGTAGGCATCTCCATCCCTCCGCCCCCTCGAGGAAGAAGAGCATATTCCTTTTGGGTTACTGTGGTTGAATTCCTTCATAACTGGTTCTTCCATCTCATTTATGTGTTTAAGGAGGGATATTTATTCCCAGTCATATCTTCCCTTGTCTACATATCAGTGCAACAGAGGGAAATACCTAACTTTTTCTTCCTCAGATTCTCTCAAAGAGCAAATCCCTGTGAAAAAAGAAGAGTCCTAATGTGTTATTTCTTTCACAATCCATGGCTAGTGCTCACTGTGGTAATGAACTCATAACTAGGCCAAGTAAGACATCTTATGGAAAACACACTTAAGAATATAGACCAGAAACATTTTGATATCCTTGATATCAGGTAATTGAATTACTGTCAAAAGAAAAAAAAAATTATATATAATTCAGCATAGAGTCATAGAATCATTTAGGTTGGAAAATATCCTTAAGATCATTGAATCCAACTGTAAACTTAACACTGCCAAGTCCACCACTAAGCCATGCCTCTAAGCACCACGTCTACAATGGCAGACGTGTGATAGGAAAGCGAACAGGACTTCCAGACAGAGAAAGGCAAGAAAAAGACACATTATTAGACTGTTCTCCACACTGCTCCACTGATCACATACCACCACTGACACTCTTGTAAAGACTCCTGGGATAAGACAGTGTCCCTCTACCACTGAATTTCTGCCTCTCTATTAGAGAGAGTGCTGTTGTTTTTTTAAAAAATTAACTGATAGATTTTGCATGAGATAGATAAGATAGTTCCCTCCAGGCTCTTGCCAGTTGTTTATCAAAAGCGGCTCATCACCTAAGAGAAAGAGAGAGGAAACACGAAAGATGCATTTTAAAACAGCAAATATTTCCTTTTCCTGTTTTCTTTGATGTTTTCTTAAGAGGCGAGTGCTGTTGGGAGAGGTCTAGGAATCCTGTCATAGCTCTTTTTATCCCCACCTAAAGACCTCATGATTTGAAATAGGATAGCTCATGCTTCCTAGGCAATCTATGAAAAATAACTTCAGGGGAAACACCTTTTAGTTTTCCCTCAGGAGCATACAGCCTCCCAGGGCTCAAGAACTGTCTCTGTGTGATCTTGAGGTATGAACCTGAACCTCCTGTGAAACAGTTTATTCCAGTGCTCCTGGGTTTCTGTTTCACTGCTCTACCTCCTGGCCTCTCCCTCTTGTGAATTAGGATGAGTATCTGTAGCCCTTTATTCCTGCATGATTTCATGAATTAGCTACAGAAGGCAAATATAACGGCTGCTGTAGCACTTGTGTAAAGAATAATAAGAACAGTAAACATCACAGCAGATGTTGCTACTCTTCCCAGTATTATTCAGTTCCAAACAATCTACTTTCCATTAATGAAGAAAAATACAAATGCAGAATCTGACAGCAGAGAGAGAGAAACAACAGAGTACTGTGAATGAATCAGTTTGTTGTGAAGGGGCATTACTATTGCTAATGCCGGGGGTTGTTTACACATCTCTCACGTTTTGTCTAACAACTGACTTTCTTCTCTGAAATGTAGGTGTGTATGGGGAGCGTGGCTGCTGGCTGCCTGGCTCTCAAGCACAAGCTTTTCTCGTGCGCCGCGTATAACAGTCACACTGAAACTCGCAGAACGAATTAGATAACAGTTTCTTGACTAGGAAGGAGATTCAATAGTCACAGAGAAAGCCCACAGCTGCCTGGGCTAAAAAAATCTTAATGTCTTCTGAATGTTTGTCTCTGCTCACTTGCTTTTCTTGCGGTTTTGTTCTATTTTTAATCTTCTTTATGACAAGACAGCATTCTTGAATATTGATGAGGCAAAACATAGTTCAGTTCTAGACAATACATTTTTTTAGTCACTTTTTGAGAGCCCTCACTATCTGACCTACAATATTTTGGATACTGTTTCAGACAGCTTAGGCTGATGGATTACATTCTGCTGTTATATGAGGATGTAGGGGGAGAAGGTAAAATGAGACTGGTAAAGGGAACACCTGAGACAATCAGGTTTTCAAACTTTTGCGTAAGTATTCCTCTGCCGGTAGATCTTACCTTATTCTTCAGTATCTAAATGATTTTTGTAAAATATTAGAATGTCCTCTGCCTAAGGAACTATCAAAATTAGGTAGATCCTCAGCTCAGCTAGTTGCTGTGTCTTCAAGCTGAAGACCTTTACAGGGTTCAGCTATGTGTGACTAGCTCATTGCAATGATATAATATACGTATTTAACTGTAGTAAAATCTGGATCATATTTCTACCTGCAGTATTATGACTAAAGAAATCTTGTGCAACTAAGCTAACTTTGATTGTAAGAAGATCTATAAGCAAGCTACTAGTTTGAAAATTAGGTCACTTAGATTAATCCCTTAATGTATTTAGGTGAGTACAGTAGCTTTAATAAAGTTACTGAAGGCTAAATTGAGCCACTTGGAATATCTATATAAACTATTACTCCTGAGATAGGTGCCTGAATAAAATCTCTATCATATTTCTGCATGACTCCTCCCTAAGTCTACATGTTTCAAAGCTTTCCTCAGCAGCATTGCTCATTCCACATGCAATTATTTATTTATGTATGCATGGTTTCCCCAGTATACCTCTCTTAGAACATCTGAATTATCAATTCTGGAAATCAATAAAACACATCTGGTAAGTAAAATTTGGATGGTATCGTGCTGTGATAGCTTTTGCAATACTTCCTGCATTCATAATTAATGATTCATTACGGAATTAATAATTTAAAGTTATGTCTGATAATTTTAACAGTCTCCAGTCTGTTATGGGTTTTTTTATTAAGTTATTTGGGTATGACTTTGTGTTCTGGGACCAATATCCTTCATATATTTTAAAGCTTCAGGGACTAATCAAAATACAGTAAAGCTCAGGGAAAATGAATGTATAAATGTTACTTAATATAAAGAAAAGGTAAATTGTATGTTAATCTAATTTAATTTTTTTTTTACTTTCTTTGAAGCCTTCTACTTTTTCCTGTACTTCACTTCTCTCATATTCACTTTACAGATATAAGAGGTCTATCACTTCTGAGACCTGAATAAAGATGAGGTTGAGAATTCTACCATTTGAATGAGAAAATGAATATCCAACAGTTCTTGTAGCTAAAGATAGTGGCAGTTCGAACAGGAAAGTGTTGAATTTTCAATATCAGTATCAACCTATCACTATAAAGAGAGAAAATTGATTCTTAAATGAGTCGAACAACAAAATCAATGGTGATCAGTGACTTAAAAAGAAAGTATTTTGTCTATGTATTAAGTCCTTTTGTATATTGAAGTACAGAGAATCCTGTATTACAACATTGAAAAAAAAAAAAACCAACACAAACCAACAGTTATTCTGCATAACTTTCTAGTGGAACTATCTCAGAAAAATTGTTCCATAAAAATATTATGTTCTCATATCTTCAGGTAGCAGAGACAACAAGAAAGGAAGAATATCAGTGTATAAAACCCGTACATGTTAACTTAATCTGAGTCAAAAAGAGTTTTGCTATTAACCTCAGCGATATTAGGCTTTCATCTCTGTGATTTCTTGTATTTCTTCTATCTCCACGATTTCTTCCTCGGTAGGAACTTGCAGAGCAAACATGTTGTACATTATAAGTAACATGTAGAACTGCATACATATTCTCTAAAATGTTTTTATCAGTAATAACATTTTTGATTTCTGATTGTTATCTCATTTATTTTTAATACTTTACATTTTTCAAATTGTGCTACTTTTTGTATTGATTATATATATTTACCTATCTCAAATTGCACTAATTGTTAGAAAATATTTAGATTTAAGAATAAGGAAATCTTGAATTGTTATATATACTCATATTTTAAATAGAATAATGAAAAAGTATTGAATACAAGGTAAGGCTTAAAATAGATATCTGAACCATCAAAATCAAAATAGAAAACTTATTTAGAAAAACCCTCTGTTTTCCATTCCTATGTCAGTGACATAGAGAATCAAGTCACTATAATTCATAAGATGGGAGTCTGGAAGAAGAATAATAGAACTGAGTTCAAAGTTCGATGCCAGTTTAGGACTTGACGAGACTCCAGCTAGCATCAGTAATGTGGGAGAACTGCTGAGAGGAAGAGTATGTAGCATTGCAGAAAGGATCCAGAGAATACCAAACTTTACACTTTGGTAGGCGTATTTTCTAGCTGCAAAAGGAAGAGTGCTAATTTTGTTTAAGTCTGTGTATCAAAGAGCATCCCTGAGACCTTCAGAAATAGATTTTATTCTATTTTTGAAGCTCACACTGAGAAGAATTTACTTTTTTTTTTTTAATTGGATATTTTTTAGACAGTAACATTCCTACTAAACTAACTGAAGTCTTTTTGAGGAAAAAGAAGTCCTCCAGCTTTCTGAGCAGAAATTCCTTGGAGTTTAGAACCATTTGTTCTATAAAACTTAGTTTGGCTGAGGATTCTTCTCAGGGTAATGCTACTAGAAAAACTCCAGTGATTTCAGAGTAGGAAAGATCACTCAATAGGAGACATCTTTTTTAGAATGTCTTCAAACAGTTACAAGTATCTTCGTTTGGACAGTGACGTTCACCATCACTTTGTGCACCTGCTCCAGAAAGAACTGACAGACATTGTAATGAAGGCACCGAAAAGGAAACAGTAATCCAGTTTTCGTATTCAGTGTATGTACTCCTTTTAGAAACTGTAAGGAAAAATTTCCTCCTTTCTTGCAGATCACAGAGTAGTTTTTTGATAGTTATGTATTTCCAACACTTTGCCTCAGACTAGGTTTTTTTGTACTGCTATGCATAAGCAGCTTTTAAAAACTTCTTAAGAGTTGGAGAGACTGTAACAATCCTTTAGTCTTGATTCCTGCATAGCACAGGCCATAGGATTCCCTGGAATTAAGTGTTGCTTTGAGTTCAATAGCTGCTGTGTAATTAGAGCTTTTCTCTTAGATAATTTTTAGATTATTTTTGTTGTCTTTCTTTGAAGCATGTCCAATCCTTCAGTGTACTCCTGCTGATACTAGAAATAGACACAGTATTCCAGAGTGGTTTACTGAGTTGCCAGTACCGAGGAAATATGACCTGTTTCTTCCTAGTTGGTGCTTTCTTGCTTGTTACATTTAAAGATCATGTAAACCTACTTGGTGCTCATTATTTCACTAAAAACTCACGTTCTTCTTAATCATCAGGATTTCCGTGTTCTTAACAGAATAATTGTTTCCTGGGACAGATAAGTTTCCTCTGCTGTAAGCATGACCTACATTCTTTGTCACAGACCTGCAACTTCCTCTTTGAAAAACTTAATCTTGCATGCTTACCAAAAGATCCAATACTTGTTTCAGGGACCTGTCTTCTTCATTGTTTCATTCCACTGGTCTTTGCATCAGTAATTATCTCTCCAGATACACAGATTGCCTTAACGAATACTATATAAGACTTGGGTGTATAAGATAAGTAGCTAGTTGAATCCGCATTGTCTTTCTTTGGTCCACAAAAGTATTTATGAGATTTTGACTTTTCCAGCACTTGTCCAGATACTGTAAGACATTAGATATTACTTACTATTTGATTTCAACACATAAAATCAGAGAACAAAATGAACACAGCTGATAATATACCTTTTATTACTCACTCTTCAGTATTCAGCAGAAGCCTCAAAGTACGATACCTTTCATACTAGCTTTAAGGAACTACCAGGCTTCTTAAAAAGCCTCTTTGTCATTGTCTTTCAATGCGGAAGCGGGATTTGAAGACCCCAGAGACGACTCAATATGAGTTAGCTGCAGGAATCTCGTTTATTGCGCAGTTCTTATTGCTTATATAGACAACTTTTGTCAGTCATCTTGACCACACCTGTTCTACAGCATTATTGGATGATACATATGCTTGTCGTGTTTAACAGGCTATTTCAAAAAACACCCGCCTAGCGAAGCTCTGCTCTAAGCAAACACTACTCCCTTATCATACTGCATAGTTTTCTTATCCTCTACTTCAAGGGCATTCCACCCCTGAGGCCTAACTTCCCAGCTCCCGTCTTTATTCACACAGGGTTTTCTTCGTGCAGTCTCTTCAGAGAGCCACACTCCAACATTTCAACATGGTTTTCATCAAGTTATGTGTCATCAAATGGATAGTTGATATAATAATGCAACCAGCTTGCTCAAGTTGGATCCATCGTGTATAAGGAATTTGTCCTATCAAACTGTGTTCTTTTATGCATTTTGGCAGACAATACTGAGCTAATTTAAACACAACATTCTAGTAAATAAATACCAATTGTTGCCTTGCATTCTTGTTATTTGAATTTTAAGTTGAAAGATAACTTTGTTATCTCACCATTTGATCTGGCAAGCTAACACCTATATGCATTTTATAATGATAAATATATGAGCCAGAGGTTATTTTGACCCTCGTCATCTTTTCAGGAGCATCAGTTTAACACACCTGTGTTTTCATGCAGAAGGAGTTACATAGTTCCTACACTGTACATACAGCAATGTGCCTTTTATGAGTTTGATATAAATCACGTTTCTTCTGCCCATTTAGGATGTTTGCAATTATGGACCTCATTAATGTCATAGCATATGTTGTTTAGGATACGTAATCAGGAATACGGAAATGCGTGAGAATCTAATTTAAGGTTCAGGGCTACAAGCCTGAGGAATTGTCACTGACATTAATAGGAGTCACACACACGAAAGCATTCATTGACTTACAAAATTCATATGTCTTCATCAATACTATGTATCAGTAATTTTTAAGAAATATCTCTAATCCCTATCAAACCTGGCCACAATACACTAAACATAATCCCTTAGCACATTGCAATACTGCTTAGAGAAATGAAAGTATTTCTGAAAACAGCATGCTAATAAATCTTTCAAAGATTGAAAATCTTCCAAATACGTAACTTATAGTGCTATAACATGGCTGTTTGAAAGCTTTCCTTTGAAAATGTTTTTAGACAGTTTTGGCATTGGTTTACATTTCTAGATAAATGAAATTAGTCACAAAAAATGGTTGATTTTTCAGAAAATGTCAATACCTTATAAAAAATGAAGCCACGTATTTCAATCAAAGAACAAAATCTAAAATTGTTTGATATGGCACTAAAGAATCTCATGGAAATATTATGTAGGTGTCTGATATTTTCACTGTCTTCCATGAGCTAGACTGTACTGGCTAGATGGGCCAGTACATCTAGAGGAGGCAGAAGGTCTAACAATGCCAGCAATGTTCTTCGAACTTTGAAAAAAAATGAGATTGTTTGAATTTATATTTGGAGCTAGTACTTTATAATGGAAAGCCACAATTTTCTATCAGAATTCTCTATCAGATATATTTATGAACAACTGTGTAACAGCAACCAATTTTCCTTTATGAACTCCTCCTACTGTGAGCCCACTGAATCAGCTATGGTTCAGATCATGCTCCTGACTGTTTGCCAGCTAAAGCTGCTGCCAGACTGGTGCACATGGAAGCTGTAATCCTCAGAATGAGCTGAAAATCAGCATTCATAGAAGGGACTCAATTTCCAAACACAGATGAATGTGAGGAGGATGATGGTTCTCTCTTTCTTAAAGAAGAAAAAAAGAAAAAAGTTTTGTTTCTTCTAAATAACTTCATTTGTTTTGTAAGAAACGCGAAAGTCATACCATGGGAAGGTGATTCGGTATAGCTCAGGAAGTATTATGGATGTGATTTATTCAAACATTTAAATTAAGAATAGTGAAGGTCATAAACATTATATTTGTTTTATATATATATGTCATATTTAGTCTCTCAGACTCTGACATCAGATCTCAACCTTGAGGTAAATCGAGGTCTGAGTATGGCTAACAGCTGACATAAACAGCCTCTATTTTGTTATTTGGGGGCTGCCAAAAATTAGAGGTCCTGTGCTCCCCAGGAGTCATTTACCCCCAAGGCTGCGTCTTTTTCTGGATGTTGGAGTCAAAGTAGCTGGAGAGGAGCTGAAGACTGACCGATTAGATCTATATTTTAATCTGTCCCCCATATTGTTAGGTGTATCAGCTTTTATTATTCAAAATTATTTGCCTTTGACATTGCATTCTGAATGTGTATTTATAGAAATGTTATTAAAGAAATGAATCTTTCATTGCTGAAAGTATTCCATGATGCTATTTTCCCCTAACAATATCATAGTGTAGTGTTGGAACAGACAGCTTTATAATAAGATAGAATGTAATTGATAATGCAGACTTACTTGATAGTGAAAAATGAGACTGTCACCAGCCTCATGGAAAATCATTTTGGTAGAACAACCTTGCAACTGAAAGAAAAGAAATAACCTAAAATAGACAACAGGTGTCTATTAAAATCAGTTCACACACTACTTTCCTACTCCATGCTGGTTTAACACTTATTTCTTGATTAGACCATCTTTGGTCTCATTTGCCATTATCGAATCATTGGACATGCTAATATTTATCTGAAAGATCAATAGACTGAAATAATCAATAAAACATTCTTAGGGCAGAATTCAGCCAATCTTACTTGTTTTGAATAATACCTTATTCCATACCTGCTCCTATTACTCTTTTTTGTGCATCTCTGCTTACTTGTGCTCTGAAAGGTTTGAATATGTATTTTAATCTATTCTTATTAATTAATAAAGAATTATTTTGATAAGAAAAATGTTAGAACCACCTTCAAACACATGAAGATTACTAAAAAGCTAGAGGAGAGACATTACTTATAGTAGTATATAAAGCCTTTATACTCTGAGTAATGGTATAAATTAAAAGGAAGTAGATCGAGAGTGAATACAACATGTAGCAAAATAGTATAAAACTGAAAATATATTTCTAAAGAGGCAAAGAAAGTCCCCTGATATGCATGTTTCTGCACCATCAAAGTTAATGCATTAACCATTAACTATCTATATCCATTTTGAGATCGACCTGAGAAACAAATGAGGAATAAATATGCTCCAGAGGAACTCCTGCATTAGCGGAACCCATCAATGCACATTTTAAAATGGACCTGAGAAGTAGACGGAGAATAAATATGCTCCAGAGAAATTCCTGCATTAGTAAATCTAAGTGGTGTACTAAGCCTTTTCCACCTGTAATTTCTGTGATTCTTTGATAGATCTGTAATTAAGCTGCTGATCCTTGAAATGTTTTCTGATAAAATAAGATATAATACAGAATGAGTATTAATAAGCTAGCCTTTCATAGGCTGGAGATTATTTTTTTAAACACACAAAAGAAGAACCAAGTCATGAAAAATTCGTTCTCTTTCTTTCTGGAGTAAACATTACAATTGTAAGTTATATCTAAGCTATCACTTGTGAGATGTCCTTCATGTGTAAAGACTAGAACCTAGTAAAAATTACCATCACACAAGTTAGGCAGATTCCATTTCTGTTAGCATTTGAAATTCAACTTTGCTCAAAAGCAAACAGCAATAGCCAAATTTAAAGTCAGAGATCATAGTTTCCTGTGGAACAATGTTTTTAAATACCAGTTTCTTTGATTAAACGTAACTCTTGCAGAGTTGCCCCACCAGATCTTCTACCATAGCAATTGGTCTCACAAAATCATCTCCCTCCTTCCATCATTAAGCCTCCACTGATCCACTGCCAGCATTGCACCATGGCCTTTCAATGCCATAATGATGCCCTGAGCTAGATTGTTTGCCATGGCCTTATTTGTCCTCTGCCAACACAGAAAACTCACCAAATCTAGAGTTGCACAGAGGAAAGGTGATGTTGTGATGTTCTCGATCTATGTGTATGGCACCTCTTAAGATCTTGCATGTGAGAGGTTTCCATTTTCCCTTCCTCATTGCCCCTATCACTTGCCCCTGAACTAGTAGAGAAAAATGTGGAGAGGATAAATCTCACCTGGTGCACAGAAGCCTGGTGCAAAACTGCTGTGATTCCAAAGAAACTGTTGACATATGGAAATCACACTTTCAGAATTCCTATGAGCTCAAACGTAGCTCCTCTAAAGTACATTAGAGCCAGTGAAGCAACAACACCAAATACAAAGAAAATATGTATGTGTAAAAATTTTCTTCATTTCTTTTCCATGCATTTGGTTCAAGTCTGGCACTCTGGATGTAATCACATCCTGATTTGAGCAAATGTCATCTGACACATCAGGTTTACCAAGATAAACCTGCACGTTGTGTGTTTAATAATTCCTTAATAATAACTATTGCTTGCATTTCAGTATGCTGCTTGGCACGCCAACTGAAAACTCATTTTATTTCAAAATGGAGTTAAATAGCTGAACTATTGGCTGCAATAAAGACAAAGAAGAAACACCGTCTTACTGATTTTATACCAGGTTTCTCTAATCTAAAAGAGTAAATTTTTTAGGATTTAGTCATGTAGACAAGTACCATTTCCTGTGTTTTGTAAGTGGCTTTGATAGAACAGAGATGTTAACTTTATAAAAGGGCTGCCAAGCACACACAGCAGCAACATTTCGTAGTGTTTTTATTAACAATAAATGATTTTGAAGCTATTATGACCTGAAATAGCATCATAATACTGCTACGATCTTTGCTGCAGCATGTCACTGAAACAGGCCGAATTAAGTCCTGTCTAGCTTTCTGTGTGATTGTTCTTTAACAACTTTTTGGCTAGCTAGGCAAAGGATAGGGCACTGGTGATATAGAGGGGCTAGGCTGATTTTATTAGAGAAAATATATTTGCTGAGAACTGGATGCCAACCTTGAATATGAGATGCTTAAGCTGAGCTTAGAGTTTAGCTATCTTGCTCAGAGCAAGCTTTCTTGCTCTGCTGCTGGCTCTTAAAGCATTGGAACAAGCTTTTCAGTGCAGGTTTTTAAAGTGGTTTTAAGAAAGATCAGTGATATTTTGAAAAATGTGTTGGTCACACAAAATTCACCCCTTTTTTTCTACACCAGTAGTTTTATACAACAAACACCTCCCATATCCCAAGAGTTCTCAAACTACTGTATGAGGAAAGAGGAAGCAGGAGAAGAGGGACACTCATCACCTGTTTTACTGAAGATGTTCCACTGTATGAAAAAGCACATCAAGAAACAAAAAAGAAGTGTGTGTGGGGGAAAGACAGAGAATGAACTTTGGCTCAATGGGTTAGCTTTTATCTGCTGAAAAAATACCATTTTCCTGGTCACTGCTATAGAAGTCAATTCTGAGTATGCATAGAATCATAGAATCGTCTGGTTGGAAGAGACCTTCAAGATCATTGAGTCCAACCATTCACCCTGCACTGTCAGGGTCCCTAAACCATATTGCTCAACACCAAATCTACCAATCTATTGTGTGTTGAAAGACTGTTGAACAATGTTTCAAAAGTATGATTAATTCCAAAACAGAGAATTTGTTTTTTGAATGTTTTTGCTGTTTAATAATCTGTATTCAAAATATATATCTGGTTCCTCCTCTAAGACTTTTTTATTCCAGTCAGATTAAGAAAAACTAGGCTACAGGGAGTTATGGACATGGCAAAAGACAACGCCTTGTCCACATACTTAAGACTATGAAATGTTTCTCTCTTCGCAAGCTTATTTACGGCAGGATATAAAACTCAGAATTAACAACAAACCACTCATTTGGAATAAGTAGTCCTCTAGAGCCATAATGGTTATAAATGATATTATACCACAGGATATTTTTATTCATTTGCTGCGGTTGTGAAAAAATAAAATTTACCTGACAGTCATTTAAAAAAATACCTCGCATTGAAGGGATAAATTCTAGAATTTTTCTCAGATTTGATCGTCCCAGATGAGGACTCTGAATTGCTTTCCCATTATGAAATGAATAGTTTAGCCCATCCCACACTTTTGGGGCTGATGTTTTGCTGCTCAGTCTTCATAGCATCAAAGACTGGAACGTTTTTATTATTGTTTTTAGCCCTTCCCTTCAACTATTAACATTAGAGGCAGTCTTTGTTGGCTGGACACACTCCTCAAGTGCTCTGAGTCTTGTTGCAGTTGAAAAAACTATTTTTAATACCAAAGGAAAAGAAGAGAACCAAACCAGAAAAGGCCCGAAAGCTCTACCTCTACCAAAGATGAAGAGTCAACACTTGTGATAGTTGGGTCAGGAAGTGTGATCTCTGCCATATTCATGAGTTATAATCCACATGCCTGCTGTATGACTATGACCCATATGTCCCTGCTCTTGCATAGCTCTTTTCTTCATAGAATCATAGAATAGTTTGGGTTGGAAGGGACCTTTAAAGATCATCTGGTTCAACGCTCCCTGCAGTAAGCAGGGGCATCTTCAGCTAGATCGGGTTGCTCAGAGACCTGTCCAGCCTGACCTTGAATGTTTCCAGGGATAGGATATCTGCTACCTCTGGGCAAACTGTTCCAGTGTTTCATCATATCTCACCTGGCATTCAGTGGACACAATATGGGAATTTTAATCCATCAGTACATTTTGTCTACTTGGACAGCTGATTTGATATGGTAAGTCATGGAACATTAGAAAATCAGGCTCTCACTTACTTGATGCTCTTTGACTTTGGGAGTGTGTCTAGTAGGGCTTATTAGCTCAGGCTCAGCACTCACTCGTACAGACCACGATGCTCAGCAGGAAACCTTTTAAATGTTTCTACACTACCTAGTGGATCTAGGTTTGAGAGAACTTGATCAGCTCAGGCTCAGCATAACGAACATGGGTAGATTGCTTTAAGTTTTGGAATATCCCCGTGCACATCTGTCGTGTTGTCTACATAATTGCATTTGAAAGTGAGAATTCTTGGAAGTACAGTTCAGAGAAACATTTTAGAGGCATGTCAAATCTAGAAGCAGAATAGGATAAGAATTTTTGAATCATCTGGGTTGCTGAGTCTCTGGTTATCATGGTTAATGGAGAGCTCACTATAGCTACTTAGTCTTAGTAACATCAAAGGCTGGAGGAGATTTTTACTATTAGCTCTTCTCACCAACCCTTTAAAGAGGAAGCATCATTTGTCAGCTGCACAGACGTCTCAACTGCCTGTTGTTAAGTGAACAATCCAGACCCTTAAATATCCTTAGCAGGTCTAAGTCCTCTTAACCTACTTAGCAGTTGTTAAGGCATTTATTTTCTTCACTCCTTTCACCTATTCCTTTTAATTTTGTATTTTAAGTGATTAATTATCTCTGGTAGAATTACCACTTCTGTCACAAGCTTTCACATACTGACAGCTGTACTCATATTCCTTGGATACAGCCTGAATGTATTCCTTGTTTGTATAAGTGTATATATATTTATTTTTTTTTTAATTGGGAAGTGATAAAGCATTCTTTTAAAATGATTTTTGTTTTATTTTAATATTAAAATAAATAAATGTTGTTCCCGTTAAGGAAATTCTGACAAGATCTAAGCAGTTTATACTTCCCCTGAAATATAACGATGTTTCAGGTAGATTAAACCTTGACAAAAAGTTAAATCAAATTATATTCTCTATGCTCAATTTTCTTTGGGAAACCAAAATTCACTGAAGTGTAAAAGTCTAATTAATTATGTAGAATGTTAATAATTTTTAAATTAAGAACACTTGTGATTTAACTCTAACATGCCATGGATGTGTTTGCAGTTGACAATGACAAGATTATGAGCAACCTGGTGTAGTGGAAGGTGCCCATGGCAGGGAGGTTGGAATTAGATGATCTTTAAGGTCCATTCCAACCCAAACCATCCTGTGATTCTGTGAGATCTGGTACATAGCTATACCATGTATGAATTAATATTAGGTACAGACGATTCTCAAAGTTACATTTCCTCTTTTCCTTGTGTAAACCACTTTCCTGACCACATCACAGCTCACCCACCTACTTAGTCTGGTTAATGGTAAGGGACGGTAGAACTTGAATTTTTCACATTCCATATCTGCTGTGATTTTTCTTCAGGCTCAACACCTATTTGTTTACTTCTAGATAGCAGTGGTTCAATACTGTGTACTTCCACTCCAAACCTTCCAAAAGTCAGAAACCAATCTGAACAGATGCTATAATACATTCTTGTGGCCATGGAAGGGTTAGGAACAGTCTAAGCTGTTTATAAACACTACGAGGCAAAAATAAAACAAGCTTTTCTGCTACGCAGAAAGATTTTGAGATACTGATCCAAGTAATCATGTGTAAACCTCACTGTAGCTGTATAATACCTAATCTGTCTGGAATGTGGTATCACATATTTCCATCTCATAGAAAGACATCCAGAATCAAAGTTTCATCCATAATAATAGCATGTGATAAAATACTCATTTCTACTTGCCCAGAGTAATACATTAGGCATTTCCAGAAGATGAAGACTTTTCCTAGGATCTGATCTGGCAACTTTTGTTTGAGAGAGAATATATTGCAATATATCAAATTGAACTCTCACATTTACCACAGAGACATAAAAAATAGAAATGTAGGATATCCTGCGCAATCTGAAATGAACGTGCTGCAAGGGTAGCAAGCAAAAGCCCATAATAAGAAACTGAAACTCTGTTTTTCAATATACTTGTGTCATATCATATAATATTTAACTAGAATCTCAAAAGTGAAGGAGGCTTTAATGTGGACTCATAAATCAGATTCTTGCACCTCATAGGGAAGCCTTATAAAAATTGAATTGAGCCGCACAGTGGATAGTAACACATTGCACAGTAAAAAAAAATCCGTTTTTCTTTCTGTTTCCAATGGCGACATTTTGAGAAGGTTCACAATTTCATATCTGATAGGACAGAGAAGATGAAAATCTGTAATTGTGTCCTAGATCTCTTAGTGGCATAAGCTACGAAAGAAGCCAACATAGAGTCTTATCTGCAATGCTGATATTCTAACATGGAAAATCAAACTCTCGGGCACAATAATGTTCTATTCTGAAGCACAGCCACAAGTGGAAGAACCTTGTTCCTGACAGTGATGATGTGTCCACTATGATATCTTTATAAACTAGGAACTGCTGTTCCCATGTATGGTTTGGTATTCTTTTGTTAGTTAAAAAGAGTTAAATATATGTTAAAACAGTTATAAGTGAAATAATAGCATTATAATACTAACACTACCTACATTGTATTGTATTTTCACAAATGCTTTAGAAAGAAAGCAGGTATTACAATCCATACATTAGAGAAAAAGAGGCCCAGAGAGGGATATAAACTTACCTAAACAGATCCAGGAGTACAACAACAGTCTCCAGTGTCTCAAGATATTGCTCTATCAACTTTCATAGCAAGGCAGAAGGTGTCTGGGTTGGTGCAGGGATAATAGATCCAAATCTATCAAGTGCTAAGTGACTTTGGGAGGGAACTGAACCGTGCTTTCATCCTGTTCTCACAAAATTCAATACAATCTCCTTTGAATAAGAGGAAGCCCAATTAAAAATGTGTCAAAAAACCCAAAAGGTAAAAATTTTGAGGAATCTAATATGCTAAGTAGAAAGGAAGAGTACTGTTAGATATTTTATATATTGCTATTTATGAGAAGTATATTGTTATAAAAGTAAAATTATTATGGTTATTTTTCCATGTATGCTTATTATTTCTGCCTGTATCTGGTAGAGGCTTCTAGTTTGTGCAGGAGGGTTCAGTCCCCGCTCTCGCTTCATCTAACTCCTTTTGGAGCACTGCATACAAAAAAGCCAAAAGATAACAGCAGTATATCACACTGTTTCAGGAGTACCTCCGCATCCATCACCTTGAGATTTCTTCTTTATATGAAGAAGATACTGCTATAAATTCTGCTGCAAGAAAATACATGAAGATAGACAGAAATGCAATGAAAAACTCATTCTGAACTACTGGAGAGCTAAACTTTAAAGTAATAAAGATCAAAAACTAACTGAATGAGACTGCTTATGATTTACTGAACACTATGACTAGTTGCACAGCAAGCAATTAAGAATGATAACTGAGAGAAATGAATTCAAGATAACAGTATTTACAATGGATTTTTTTGTTTGTTTTTTCCTTGCAATTTTGGAAAGTGTATATTTTTTCCACACTGCAGAGTTAAAGCTATCAAGCAGTTGATTTCTGCAACAATACAAATTACAAATATGTCTTTTTTTAAAGCTGATACTTAAAATAGTTCAAGAGGATGACATTCCTATAAAAAAAAAGAAAAAAGAAAAAAGAAAATGTGTTTACACTTCTTGAAAGCTTGATGAACCCTGCTTCATTCTTCAGCAAAGTAAGAAACTAATAAGAAAGCTGTCTGAAAACCAACCAGATATTCAACTAAGCCCAATGTGAATCTAGAAGGCAAGAGTTCTGCAAAATTTAAGGTTTAATGAAACATCTTTCACAAAAAAAGTTCCTGTCCTGTGAGATGAAATGCACTAAATAACTCTGAATTCCTTGAAGCTTTCTTAGTCTAAAATGCTATTCACATAGTAATGAGACAGTAGGAAGGCAAATTGTAGTTGGAATAGCAGTACCCAAATGAGATCCAACAGCTAATGTATTGCAGAGTCTTTCCAAAGAGAAAGATAGGACTAGATCTCCAGGATGATTTAATCAAGAAGTGACAAACAGCACATTTCACGTAGGCCTACACAAGAAAATGTGTCTTAGAAAGGGACCTCTTTGTGACCAAATGTAAAGCTCGTTAAGGTCAATGGAGTAGTTTCAGAGCAACTTGGGGCTTCATTCTAGCTACCAGAGTTGTGTACATCCCTTTGAAGTTCACGAATTTAAAACCTAACGGGACAAGATTCTAATTTACCGAAGCTGTCATTCTTAACTACTATACCTGCAGCTATTTTATACTTCATTCGATTTTTTTTTCCTAATTTATGAGTATGTTGTATAGGAAGTCCTGGTCTGTTACTTCCTGCACAAGCATTTGCTTTAACTGGTTTATTCAGCATTATCCACATCTAAGCACTTCAGAATGAAGTGATTTGCTGGCCTGAATGTTAATGTTGTATATACTTGAAGCAGAAAATCTGCATTTAGTTCAGCAGTATCAATATGTAGGTACTGAAGCAGAAGGTAGAAGCAGCATGCGCACCCATGGAGAATAGAGCATTTTTGCAAACAGTGTCACATTTTTTTGAAAAATACATCTGTTTTGCTCAATTGACACTCCATGATACCGCAATTATGAACCATATGTGAGTGTGGTAATTTGGGAAGATAAATTAACATTTTAAAATCAAGACTTGGTGATGTTTATATCATTGTGCAACAACTTCCATAAACATGAAAGGGGATTCCCTTACTTTTAGGACAGGACCTGGTCCTAACTGGTATTAAATACATTAAAAGAACTGTACGGAGATTGTGCTGCAACACAAGTCCCCTGAAGGAGTCCTGGCAAATTTGGAGCTTGTGTTCATGGCATGACCTCTTCTGGGTTTAAGTATGCTTCTACTGCTAGTGTAGGCACAGATTGGGCACCATCCCAACTTGTTTCAGACATTAAGGCACAGTCTTGTCCCTGATATGTCAATGTCAAGATTATGTCATTTGGTCTCCTCAGGGCACCTACAGCCAATTCATGTTGGACCTGACAAGTGAAGTATTAAACATTTGAAGTAAATAGCGTTATATTAAGTGGATATTAATAATTTAATAATTATTAAATTTGGGATTGGAAACTGGGAATTTCTGATTTCTCTAATAAAGTGGTGAAATAATCCAAAAGTAGACTGGAATCAAAATTGTAATTTAAAAGAAAAATGGAGGGAAAGAAATATATTAATGGTATGTTGTAGGCAAAATAATAGCTTAAATTTTGAATACTAACAGGTGGTAGATAACTGGGAATATGTGCACGTGTGGACATATATTCAAAATTAAACTTCTGAACTCTCAAGCAGAAGCCTGCTCCTTGCTAGGTGCAACCAGTATGGGCTGGCTGTTAATTTTAGTGACAATGGACTATGCAAAAGTGGCATGTCCCAAATCTTCCAGTTTATTAATAGAGAGACATGACGCAGAACCACCAAGTAGGACGCTGAGCACACATTGTGCTTCTGCACATGAACCATTTAAATTGAGTAGATCAGGTTCTGGAAAGAAGGATTCGTGAAGAGACGAAGTGGTGTTGGAAAGAAGTTCAAGATCTCACCTGGAAGAAGGATCCTGGAGCTCAGAGAAGAGTGTCAAGAGAAATGTTAGGGGATGTGCAGGCACCTTGGCCTTAACACCTGAGACAAATCTAACTGTGGGAAGCTACACAGCACAGATACACAGAACTTTCTGCCCAGTGTCCCTGGACTAGAAGTGACCTCCTGACTGGGAAGGAGAATAAAGCTGTCACAAATGTAGTGCTGGGGGTGTGTGAATTGAGTGAGTCTGTGTGATAATCAGGTAAGGTAAAAGCTCTAGTTTTGTTGGTTCTCAAATAAACCCCAGTTTCCAGATCCACTGCAGGACTTTATTTACTCTGCCTCACTCATGACATGGTAGCAGATAACTGAGAGAGGCAAGTTGACAAGTGTCTATAACTTTCTGCATACAAAAAGCAATTGTGAGAATTTTCCTGATGGACTGAAAGTACTTTGAGACAGTGATCATAAAGGAAGTTTGTCAAAAATGTTCATGACTGTATTTAATTTTAGGAAAATATTAATAAATTTGCATGAAAAGGGGTTGTTTTATCCAGCTTTATGCCAGCCTCAACTGGCTCTAAACAGTACAGGACACAAAGCATTCCATGTAAGCGTAGAGATACGCGTCCATAGTAGGTCTGATAGTATACTGAGACATCAGTATCAGTTAGATCTGAGATGTGCAGCAAAACGAGTCCTGAGGAAAGTCAGCCTCCTAACTGGCTTAGGTAACCAAAGTGCAGCATTTAAACTTTTATCGGACTGTACAAATGTCCATCCTTCCAAACAGCCTTATAGCATGAGATTAGTTTGAGGTGGGAGATGTAAAGAGCCTGAATTCTTTCTAATTGCCTTTTAAATTTGTATTTATATTTTTAAGCATCATAGATGGAAAAGATCTACCGGTGTGTCTCGGCATAGGCAGAAAAGTTCCCTGCAATGTATAAAAGCTGAGATGTTTGAGTAGAGCTGGGAATTTAGCTATCCATTCCCTTTGCTGTTTTATGACTCAAACCTTGATTCAAATTTTGGAGTTTAAACCATGATAACTATGTGTTTATTTCAAGATAAATGAAAAACATAACGTTTATCATGAGTGAAAGATTTAGAATGCAAATATGTTAAGAATACTGGTCCCTTGTCAGCCGTGAAATGTGCTGTATTAGAGCACCGTGTCATTTGTTTTTACACGATGACTGTAACCTACATTCAGTTTGATCTATATGATCGAAGGGAGGATCTTTGTCTAGATGAAGGACTGCTAGTACGGGGCAGAGAGAAATAAGGCCTAGTATAGCATCACACGTCGCATTGTGAAAAAGCTTTAAGGATTCGGCTAAGAAAGTTTTGTCTGTTACTTTGCAAATAAGCCTATCCTTTCAAATTCTAAATAAAGAGTAAATCAGGTATTCTGATCCTGTCACCATACATGAAAAAGAAGAATAATATACTCTGCAATATAGGTCATCAGCGTAGATATTTTTATTCTTGTTTGCATTTTAATTTAAATTCTGCTTTTTGTGTGTGTGTATCTTTTTCACAGTAATGAGACAACAGAGTCAGTCTGCATTATAGAGCAGGCAAGTAGAACATTGTGCTAGTTTTGGCTGAGAGAGAGTTAATTTTCATCACAGTAGCTACTGTGGGGCTATGTTTTGGATTTGTACTGGAAGCAGGACTGATAATGCAGGGATGTTTTCGTTATTGCTGAGCAGTGCTTACACAGCGTCAAGGCCTTTTCTGCTCCTCACACTGCCCAGGCAGTGAGTAGACTGGGAATGTACAAGAAGCTGGGAGGGGACACAGCCAGGACAGCTGACTCAAACTGGACACAGGGATATTCCATACCATATGACATCATGCTCAGTGTATAAGCTAGGGGAAGTTGGCCGAGGTCAGCAGTCACTGCTTGGAGACCAGCTGGGCATCGGTCTGCAGGTGGTGAGCAATTGCATCACTTGTTTTTCTTGAGTTTTGTCTCTCTTTTTTGTTGTCTTCCTTTTCATTACAATTTATTATTAGTTGTATTAGTATTGTTAGTATTATTATTTTATTTCAATCATTAGAATGTTCTAATCTCAACCCATGAATTTTCTAGTACCAGAGTCTCTGGGAAAACACTGCCACAGCACTTGGAAGGTTACAGAGCTGCAAGTTAAAGATACGACCAGAACTGCAGAGAGAAGGCCCTTCAGAGGCCAAGCATTTCAGAGGCCAAGCACCTCTGAAGATAAGCTTCAAGAGGATAAGCATTCTGCGTTTCAGAGGCCAAGCACCTGAGGCACTGTACCTGTAGGGTAACTCTGACATTCCTGCATATGTGGCACAAGGCACACCTGCAACACCAACCTTTGGTGCCTCAGCAGCTTGTAGTCTCTGGGTTCGTATAGTTTCCGCATTATTCCCTGCTAAAACCTCATTTGAAGGAGGATAATCTAACTTCCCCATTACAAACTGATGGTGGAAACCATGTGGAAAACAAAGTGGAAAAATTATGCCTTTAAAACAAATATGGGTTAATCAGGACAGTATCTAGCAATAAGCTTTTGTCTGTAGAGTTAAGGAACAGTAGAGCAAATACACGAGAACACCAGCATCAGAGTCTGAAAAATAGTTCTTTACTCCATTTACTCTCTTTCAGATCCTATTGGCCAGCACATACCTGCCTGCTGGGTGACTATTTGCAGTGCAATAAGAGATTTTTCTTCCTGCTACTCCCCAGTTAAAGAAATTCTTTGCTTCAACAATGACCTAATAGTTGTTTTACCTTTCGCACACATGAGTTAACCCTTCAAGTAGCAAATGTGAACTGGGTCCCAGCTGGACATTTGTTTTTGAATGGGCTTAAGCCAAATTGCTGCTCTTGTAGTGACAGTCAGAAAATATCACATTTTTTTGTCTTATTCCGTTGTGGACAGCCAGCTGGCAGTACTTCGCACGTTGGAATTTCAATGGATTCTTGGCAACTGTTTCCCACTTATCCCTCAAAGGAGTGGCACACTGTCTTACAATGTCATTTTGTTATAGTTTATTTCTTGCATAATGAGGAACATTGACAGAGATATTTGCAAATTCTTGAATATTCTGGCATCCCACTGGTAAAACCAGTAGATTACCGTTTCAGTTTACAAGAGCCTCAAACAAGATGGTAATTTTATACCTTTCAGCCTTCATATGCAGAAAACCATAAGTAACCTGGTTATCTTTGTGATCTCCTTTTAAAAGTCAATATTTAACGGTAACAAGTGAAGAGTGAGCCTAATCCTTCAGGTTTCAATGACCAGTTCTCCTAAGGAGGATGCCTAAATAATCAATAACTGCTTTTCACATATTTTGATACTTGTTTCAGGAAAAGAGTTCAGAGTGCCTGTGCACACCACAGCAATAATACATATTTGGTCATATGCTTCACAGGGAAGAAATTAATAATTTACCAATATATTTATTAAGAAGTCCAGATATTTGGAGGATCTTTTGACAATTTCAGTATAAACACTTATTTCTGGTCATGTCAGCTCTTCAGTTCTAATTAAAACTATGAGTGCAAAAGAAAGAAAAGTTAAGGTTTATCAGCATGAGGTATACATGATTTCCAGTCTGAATATGGATGGGAGGTTTTTCACTGTCATGTTACTATGGATGTAAACTCCTTAATTGTGCAGTGGTCTGTGGCATGAACTGGACTTTAAAATTGTGAGTTGTTTGTCATGGATTTTTTTGTGTGTGTGTTTATTGCCTCATAGGTGAATAGCATATCATGCAGGCATGGTCCTGTGGGAGGATAAAGAAAGCAAGTAATGTTTTTGTCTCATTCCTCACCTAGCAAGGCTTCCTACACAAGTTTATTAATATTTCATTGTTTCCTTAGCAGAGTTCTTTTCACACTTCTGTGTTCTCTCTTATTTGTAACTGAGGAACATGGGCTCTTTTATGTTATTCATTAACAGACATTTATTTGACAAATGCTGGTGGTTGTTGTTTTTTTCATGCAGAATTTCTGTGCTGCAAAGACTCTGCTGGCTACTTGGTTGAAAGGTGTTAACACAACAGCAAGAATACTTGAAAGAGTCTATTTCCCATCTGCATTCAAGGCAAGTTGGTTCAATCCATATTTGAATACAAGTAAGCAAATCCCTTCATTTCACCATAGGAAGAAATGAGACATGTTTTAGCCCAGGATTGTATAGGATACTGAATGTAAATATTATCTGGATGAAAAGAGGTGATTTTGGTCAGCATGTAAGGCATAGGGAGATGTTGGTTTAGTTATTCAGAGCAGTAAGAAATTCACTGAAGGATATCCAGTTTGACCTTGTTAGAATGACAAGTGAGGCACAGACTGTATTTATAATAGCAACTGAAGGAATTAATTGCTTCTGCAATATGACAATAATAATGTATGCTTGCTTTGTCATTGCCAATGGAAACTAACTATAGCTGGCAGATCTGCTTCATCACACCCAGGTTTTGCAATGGAGCTACTTTAAGGACAAGCCACGTTCTTAGAAAGCCCTCAGGAGTCACAAATAGTTTTAAATCTTGCCTGGTGGACATGAGTTGCCATTTTTGGTCATAGCTGTGTGTTATTTACACTGCTTTGCTCTTTTTTTTAAAAAAAAAAAAAAAAAGAAAAGAAAGCTGTACTGGTAGCCAATGCTTTTAATGTTTTTTAACAACTGTCATAAGGTAGAGATGTAAGTCATCGGAATTCCAACTCAGGTGATATGTCTGGGCCTAGAAATGGGATTTTAGTGTCATGTGACTTCAGTTTATCTGTTCACATCAGTTTCATATATGCGTTTTGTTAATACCTAAAGTAGTGGTATTTCAATGTTGGTGAAGAGCACTGTATACTTTTAACAAATCCTACCTTCCTTGTGATACACAAGACTACTCTTGACTCACTCTCAGCTCATCCAGATAGTGACCAGAATGAAAACCTAGCCTTGGCTAACCAAGCTTACTAATACATCATAGCAAAAGGACTGCAAATAGAATACTCAGGTCAGACGTGCATTCAGCAGTATGTATGCAGCATCAGGAAGCAAATTCCTTGTAGCAAATATTTTTCTAAAATTACTGTTTTATTCATATGCTGATCTTCACATCAAGACATTTTCTTCATTATTCACTTAATTTCATAGTGCTAATTCCATACGCGTATCATGAATCTTACTTAATCAAAACAAAACCCCAACAACCCTGAACTATGTATTTCATAGTCAACCAGCAGAACTCTACTGTATGTGTTCATCTTGTCTAAATGCTAAACTAAACGCAAAACTTCTGTTCCCTGACTTCCAGGAGCTAGGCTGAGCAGTGGGGGTTTCAATTAAAAACCACAGGAAAGGAAAGGAATATGTCAATAAAACCACAGACTTGTAAGTACTGCATACTAGTTTGCAAACAAACACAGCAAGCATTCTCCGAGTATGAGTCTATTACTGTAAATTTAGACTGAATGCATGATGTTGAAGGTGACTGTCCCAGCATGATCTTCCTTCATTTCATGTATAGTGAAATGCTCTCTAGTTTTACGTTCAATAGCTTGATCTAGTCGGTCTGCAGTGAGACTATTACTAACAGAGGAAAATGCCATGAAGAGGAGAATGGCTTGAGCCAAATTAGCAATGTTTTGTTCTATTTCAAAAGAAAATGAGAACTGTAAAGGAGAGAATAGAAGGTGGGAAAAAAAAAGAGAAAGTCGTGAATTGATTCTGAGGCAATGTCCTATGTGAGATTTTAAATGTAGACATCGCTTGAATAGAAATGTAAATGCCATGATTTGCATTATAAAGCTTTGTTAAATAATAACTGTCACTAGAGCAGATTATGTTGATAATTAATTAGTTACAGACTGAGTACAGTCACTTTTTCAAAAGATTGCATTAGGAATAACATATTTTTAGTGAAGAAACATCGAGTAAGAACATTGAAGGTGAAAAAATTTATAAACAATTTAGAATTCATGGAAAAATATATACTCTAATGCATTTTTTAAAATACAGTGCATCCCTATGGTGCTTTTATTGCTCTCATATTAAAGAGAGGAACCAGTAAGAGAAAAACAATGTAGTTTACCTAATTAAGTGAACAAAATGCAGCTTATATCTACAGAAGGTTAATAACTAACATTAAATGTATTGGCTTCACATTATGTTTGAACTGTTAATAAAGTGAACTCACTGACTGCTCAAGTATTACAATTATTTCTCAACTAATAAAGAAATGGAAAGAGGATACCTAGTAGCAGAAAAAGTGCACAAATATTCAACTGATTTTTTCCCACTTCAGCAGTCATTTCTTTATGCAACTCTTTTGTAAATAGTAAAAAAAAACCCACAAAGGATAGAAAGGATTGAAATTTAATGCTGAGGTTCGTTGACTACATAGAGACTGAGCTACTGATTTAATAGAGATTTTCAAAGGTGTTCAATGCTGACCTAATTCTTCTGCTTTTAAAATCTCTTGGTATTTACCAATGTCTTCAACAGGACTGGAGTCACACAAAAGCTAAATACTTTTGAAAGTCCGGGCTTCATCTTATTCACAAGAATGTAAAAGGCTAGGGATAACACAGAATTATGTTCGTTTCCTATCTGAAAATTGCAGTGGGGACATGCTCTGATTTTTCACATACTTAATTTTTTAAATCATGAGCTGTTCTGTCCAAATCAATGTGAAAGTCTTTGCAGAACATCTGAAATATCAACACACCACATAAATACAAGCAGGTGCCAGACAGTCACTGAAAATTAGAGTGCTGCAATGTATGTTTTAAGATTACATGGGCTCAAGAATGTGCTGCCATAATCCAAGGAGTAGTTGGTGTTTTATGACTGTGAAGCCTAACTATTTGAAGAAGTGGTGCTAGTGATTCTGGGCTAAATCCTATTTAATCTGTTTTCTAAAGATGCTTGGTGCCATGAAAAGAGAGTCCAGGCTGTAAGAATGGTAAGCAGGAGAGATGGTAGAATATACACCTATGTCATTCAAAAAAAGAAAAGTGCACGCTCTACCTAAAGGTAGAGTGATGTTGAGTTCTGATGTTGAAGTCTGCCCTTAGCTGACTTAGCTGAAAACAGCCAGGTCATTTAGTCTACGATGTCAAAGATAACCACATATGATGGTAACTGGATCACTCTCCTGTGTCCTCTTAGTTATAGGAAATTAGTTTCTCCTAAGTGTGTTAATGCAAACAGTCATCTTGATTCAGAGGGAGCCTGGCAGCAGGAAAGGGAGTGTAGAGTCTTAATTATCGCCCTTTACTGGCCTTCCTCAGCACTTTACCTTGAGAACTCCCTCTTCACATACCTTCCCAAAAAAACTTTATAGCTGCTGCTATTTTCTTAGGTCTCAGTTTTTTCCACTGAATAAGTATAAAGAGAAGAGCAGACCAGGGTGAAGGTCTGGCAAAGGAGATCAAGAAGAGTTTTAAGGGGAAGACAGCAGAGATGAAGGAAAAAGGAAGAGAAAGTGGAATGTTCAACATAAATGGGTGATGGTCTGAAGAACATATTAGTCTGCTTTGGTGTTAACATGCTCCCTGATGGAGATGGGTGCTATATGATGGCTAGATTACAGGGTAGTTTTTGGAATCCTCATTTTGCTTTGTTTCTTGTAGTTTTGGATAGGCAGATGTTTAACTGGCCGAATTCTTAAGGGTGTAAAATGAGTAAGAGTTTTCCCTGACTTCCATTAAACTCAGTGGAAAATCTCCCATTGACTTAAATGAGAGTTGAATTAGGTCCTTTGAAACAATATGCAAAAATAACTGTTTCCACTCTTTGTCATTCACTTTCTTTCTCAACTGACAAATGATCCTAGAAGGTATTGAGTGTTTTGTGTCATTATTGAGTGTAATCAGCTTCCAAGGAGTGCAAAGCTCCTCCAAGAATTTTCCATCTCCTTGCAGAATTAAACCCCTGATTTACCTATTTCTCACCCCAAAAAAAGAATAAACTAAATAATAATGGACAATTAAAATAACAAGAAAAGAGAAAGGAAACATAAAATGAAGGATATTTACACAATGAAAGGTACATTAATTAGTTGTAACCAGCAAGACAAATGAGATGTACAAAAACCCCATGTCATGTTTTGAACTTTACATACCAAGTATAACATCACTCATTTTCTTTGCATAGGCAAAAAAACTATTTGAAAGACATGAATATAACCCTGCAGAAGATGACTAAAAGATCACGCTAAACAAAGAACGCAATGTCAACTAATTAATTTTAATTTGATCAGCTCTCTTTTATGTATGCTCTTCACTGTGATTATTCAACTGATTTTAGGATGACAGTTATGATGAGTGAATGATAATTAATATGAACCTCTTACAAATCTAGAGCGCAAAACATTTTAACATGTAGTGTGCTTTAATAATGGGAAAGATACCTTGAGCATCCAAGAATTTGGATACAATGTGTCTTAGAGTTCAAAGAACTTTGTGCAGAGTTATCTAATTGCATATATATTACATAGCTATATACTTGTAGGTAATTGCAGTCCTTTCCTTTTCTGTTTCCTTTTCTTCCTTTCATATTCTCCAGGGACCTTAAAGCTATACATATGAATGTGTGAATAAAGCAGCAGATTCCAGAAGGACCATGAACACATCTTCAGTATGTGAATTGACTAGCTGGCTGAAACTCTATGGTATATATCACTCCAAATAGTGTTAAATATCACTAATTTTACAGTTCCAGTTGTATTTTGTGGTATAACAATGGTTGTCCTTTGTCTCTCTCTTGCAGTATAACGAAGTCAACTGCCACCAGGGTCCAGTCAGAAGGGTGATAACCCTTTTGTTTATGAGACATTGGTTCTGTTACTCCTGATCTTCCGAGACCCCATTCTGAAGTCCAGTTATGGGCTGTCAAAATTATTCTTCTCAGACATACCATGAAGGCAATCCCAAAGATTTACTCAACGTATAAATCCCAGGTTAGAAATCCAGAGCAAAACAGACTTTTGGGTAGAATTTCTTCTTCAAAATGGAGCCTCCCATTCCTTTATTTTTAAGCTGAATCTCTTAAAACTAAAATCTATTCCCCTTGAATTCAGGATAGGCAAATTACTCAAAGATTTTTTTCTGTAAAATTTCCGTGCCCTTTTTCCTCAGTGCCATTACAACGATGATTAACAAATGCAGAACTATGGATAAGCAAATGTATAATTCATATGAAAGTACCTGGTCAGAGCTAGGGATTTATTTTTCTCTCATTCTTTATAAATGGAACAGAGATTCTATCTTCTTAAGCCTTCTTGCTCTTCCTTATTTCACAAATGAAATAATTTAAATAATATCAAAATGATATAATAAGTTTTGAAAACTTTCATTTTATATTTTTGGCTGATACTATTCTTTGAATAGTTTCTCAGTTCTTTCTAAATGCCATTTACCACTGCTTGGTAAAATTTTCCTGGCTGTATAACTTAGTGTTGTGTTGCTTTTGTAAAGTGTATAAAATGCTCTGAAGCTATAAAATGTAACATGAGATCTCATTGTTATTCTCTTGCTTTGATTTCAGATCATTTCCCATTGGCTTCCACTGACTTTGAACAGGACTTCAGCTTTTTCTGACTGTAATCGTTCTGCAAAAACAAAAGAGTGAGTAATAAGAATAAGTAGTGTTTGACGGTCTGCACAGGCATTCTTAGGCCTACAGACAAATAATAATCATCAGTCCATTTTTCAGTTGTGCATAAGACCCAAATAACCCTCTCTCTTATCTGTTTGAGAAGCACAGCTCTCCTAGATTGATCCTAAATTGGAGTTCATAGTAATTATACTTGTTAGCAGCAAGAAATCTTTCTTTCCAAAGACGTTAAATCTATATCTGGTATGTACTTTAGTGATGGTTATAAACATACTTGTTGTAATTACATAATCTCATTCTGAGATCAGTCAAAAGTATTCTGGGTTCCAAGGCAAAAGTGTGCAGGAGTGCCTAATATCTCTAAAGTAAATAAAAAAACCCTGGAGGATGAAAAGACTGCCTTGCGCTGTTACATTTTCTATGTGTAACTATAGAAATGGTCTCTTTTATGGAAGATTTTCTGTGTAAATGCTGCTTTAACTATCTTCCGGAAACATACATATACACTCTCCTTATTCACAGAAAGGTACAGTCTTTTTCTATAGTCAACAGAGCAAAATCTCTGCAATGAATAACTTTCAATATTCATTATATTCATTACTGGACCTGGGTTTGGGCGGTTTAGCAGGAGCTCTGTGTTACAGGAAGCCATTTTCATATATCTTTTATATCACTCTTGTTCATGTTATGTAGCTGGGAAAGCCAGCATGGCATTTATCCTCTCTAGGAATAGTCTGTGTGTTGAGTGAAAGACAGCATTGCAAATGTGCTGAAAGCAAAACTGGAAAAATAGATGTTGGCCAAAACCTAGACCACAGAGCTTCAGAGCTAGTCATATAAATAGTCTTATATTCCACTTTAAATTCCAAGGTAAAATCAAGAAAACAAAAGTATTGTATGCATTTACATTTTAAATTGTGTAATCATGTTATTATCTGAAACTAATACCATGCTGTTAAAATTTAGATAAAGTGTCCTGCAATGCATACAAAATGTTCATTTGTTGAAGGCCATTAAGTTAATTTCCTGGGAACACGATTAAATGCAAGGCATTTACATAATCATTAGTTGTGAGGTGTAGAATAGATAATTAAATATTCCACCACATTAATTTATATTTAATTAACTGTGCTTCCATGATTCTTCTGCCTGAATATTAATATTGTGTAAATAAACAATTAGGATGCACGCTCACTTTGCAAAAGCTTTATTGTAAAAAATGTGATCAAAGAAATCCTATGAAATCTACTTAAATGAGTAAACACTTAAAGGTCTTTTAAAGCAGAGTTGCTGATTTTGAAATATTTTGCTAAATAGCTTCAAATATTATGATTTTAATGCTTTAATTCTTTAAGAGTTCAATCTGTCAGAGTTGTAATAAACTTAATTATAATATATTCTATTCTACATTTCACAACCTATCATTTAAGTTGGTTAACATACATAAAAGCTAGTAAAGCCTGAGGAATGCTTTGCATTAATTTTGGAAAAGACAGTACAACCATAGGAAATTAATGAATAGTAGTAGTCTAATATAACACCTATAGATGTATACAGGGGTATTTTGACAAATGGAAAAGAAGTATCACAGCATAACAATAGGGAGAATATACCTGTGGAAACCTATGTGTCTGAAAGAGAACACGACAAAAAATGACACTGTCCAAGAGACTCTGAAATTTGGGGGACAGTGTGTACTACAGGAATCCTCTGCAGACCTACAATTTTCTGTGGACTATGCTATGAAGGATGAGAAAATACTTGTTAGAAATTTTTCTTTTGTAACTGAAAAATCTAAGTTTTCATTAGTTTTGATTTGCAGAGTACTGGGACATCTGAAAGTCCAATTGCAGTTAGTGCAAGTTGAGAGGGCTTTATACTTCTAAATATAGGTCTATCCAGAAAGTGTCATCAGGATTCTTCAGAGCAAGGAAGTGGTTTGGTGCAGGTTCTCTCCTTTGTGAGATTACGAAAAGGTCCAATTCATGGTGTATAAAACTATATACTCATATATATCAATACATGATATATAACTTTTGACCCAGACATCTCCCTCCGTCTAGAACATGGATACATTCCAAGTGTCTTTAAATAGGTACGTTAACATTATTGATAAATTATCGATACATGAAAGGATGTCTGACTAGTGGCAGCTAATCATGCACAGAAACAGTCTATTAGTAATGCAAAATGACTATTAGTGAAATGCAGACTAAATGAACTCATATTAAAAACAACCGTAGGATAGTAATATAATTATGTTACTGTCATTGCATTTAATTAGAGATCTGAAATTTTATAGAGAAATGTCTTACTGTTCCATAAAAAGCAAAACCTGCTGCCTGCTAACAAAGATCTTATCTGAAGCATGAACAAAATGAAAAATGAGGATGTAGTATCATATAATTCTTAAACTGATCTTACTTACAGACATGATCTTTTCTCCCACAACTAACCAAGCCTTCCTGCCTCCAATTTTGAAACAGATCTAACGATTATATGACTGTAGGATACATAAGATCAGCTTGAGTGGACACATAAAAATGTCTGAACTAAGTCATTGCAAAATGTGTAGTTGCTAGAAGTGACCCTAGGGGTAAGGTAAGATGCATAGCTGGGATTGGAAGAGGAACACGACCATCTCTTCAGACAGCTGCCTGCATAGAACAGATCCAATACACTATGAAACTGCATCCCAATCTTAATTTATTTTTCTGTCTCTGTGAGATGGGAATTCTGCATTTTCTTCTTCGATCTTTATTTCTAAAACAAGAAGGTAATCCAGTTTATTCAATAGCTAAAACATGCTAACCCTGCTTTGAAAGCAGTGGTTTTCCAAGTGCAAATGATATTTAAATACTCTGTCTTTCAGATTTTCATTAGTACCTTTGAGGTTTGTGATTAAAATTGTATAAGATGCAGATGGCACTATTTTTCTTCCCAGATTAATTTTAAAAGCTGTTTGGGGTAGAATAATACTCAGAATAAAAGTTGGAAGTTTTGACAAAAAAAAATATAATAATATACAGAAGTGTACTGCGTAATATAAGACAATAAATTACATCGGTTGTGAAAACTGGTAATGTAGTAAAATGGTGTTTTCTGTATGTCAGGAGAAAGATAGAAGAAACATGTAGTGAATTGCGAAGGCTGAGTATTGCCACTTGAGGTTTTAAACAGTGTTCTCCCTGAAAATATCAAGTTGAAGTGATTCATGGATGTTAGACAATTTTCCTGCTTTTTGCAGTAGCACGAATAGGGTCGTGAAGGTCAGGAGGAAAAAGAATAAAGAATATCTCCAAATAAATTGAAAGTAGGCAGCTGGCATAGAACAGGCAAAGGCTGTGATAGAAATGGAGAGCATCAATTAGTAAAGGCACACCACGACACGCATGCTGCTGGCTAGTTGAAATAAAAGTTAGGAAACAGGAAACCAGTAGAAACTGGTTAAAACAAAGACAGATAATGCAATTTTTCTAACTACCCATTAAAATAAATGTAAAGAAAGTGTAGTCTATATAAAGTGTTGCTAAATAAAGCTAGAAACACAGAAAAAAAATGAAAAGTCAGGCTCAGAGCTGTTGTGAAGGTGCACTAGCAGTTAACATTTGACATTTCTGTCTAATATGAGAGAAATAATACTAACCAACTGGCCAGAATAACAGTATCTCAGCAAACGTGTAGGATTACTGGAGTGGCGTAATAATCCTAATAGATTTCAGTGCATCCTTGCAAAAGTAATACCGTGTAATCTGAGGACATAGCTTTTGAGTAGGATTATTTTGTTTTAATGTAAATGAATACTGCCATTTCTAACTTTGTTGCACTCATTCCAGAAATTTACCATTATTCATGTAGAGACTTATAGTCAAAGTAGGTGGAAAAAAGCTATCCACAATGTTTTTTTGCGGTAATTCTTGGTAACAAAATGGACACAAGCCTATGGAATGTGTAGTAGGAACAGCAGCAACAGGTCCAGAGTCGGGAAAGAATGTTAAATTAGTAAGTCTTTGTCTAGAAAAATGACTATCTTGTTGGCTCTGAGCTTTGTAGTGCATCAAAACGGACAGGGCCTTAGGATCAGAAATCCTAAATTCCAATCCCATTACTTCTGCTATTTCATTAACTGGGACAGTTTGACAGACTGATAAAGGCACTGAAAATTACTAGATTGTTGTTAACATCTGAAGAGTCTGCAGTATTTGTAGGAATTTTTTACTGTGAGTGATTAGTGATGCATCGGTTGAGTCTTAATCCACCCTTAAAAATGGAGGATTGTCTAGTCTTACCTAAGAACAGAGCCGTGAGGCTTATGATTTGTTATAGTCTTGTGCAATATCAACTGATAGAAACTACTAATGCAAAGTGATGCCTATTGAATCTCCTCTAGAAGAAGCTTTTAATGCAAAGTATTAAAATCTATAATGAGAGAACTAAAGACTATTTCTCTGTAATATATTACACTATCAAAACTCTTGTTCATTAGAGTTCTCTTTCATAAACTCTTTTGAGTAGGATATTTTGCAGAGACATAGAAGTGTACTACTTTTATTTCTGCTGCTATGCTGACAAATATCATCTAGTTTAGTATGTCTTTTAAACTTAAGACTGTATTATTACTGCTGCTGAAAATGTACCATATTCTCAGGAGGAACTGATGCTCTGAGGCTTGTAATGCAATTATCTTGAGACAAGATGATCCTCTGGTAAGATTATCCCCTAAAAAGATTATCTTCTGACACAGTCATCCTCTGACAAGATTAGCTGCAGAGATGATGTTGATAATTAGCTGGGGATGTGGAAGACTGATATAGAAAACGTAACTAGAGTGCAAACTAGACTGAGCGCTTAGTTGAACCTCAAGAATATATGAAAGTATGGAGCATGTTAAATTGTTTGTATCCATAGGAGGCTTCAGACTATCTTTCAGGTGAGGGCTGGTGGGGAAAAAAGCAGGAGTAATTTTTTCGTGAATCTTAGAACTGGACATTTTTACTTTAATCTGTCAATCTAGCATTCATTATAGTATCTAGTTAAAGAAATGTCTCTACTTTCACTGAAATAGATTAAAAACTGTTGTATTCATTTCATGGCAAATGTAGATACTACTTAGCTTAAAATACATGGCATGCACATGGAACCCGAAATAATGGATTGATTATTTTTGTCTGATAATTGCTATTCATCAGAGACATTTTCTAGTTGCAGAAACAATGTCATGCTTGGTGTTTCCTCTTAAAGGTGGGAAAAGATCAATGGGGCCAACTTCCCTTTGCATGTTTGTTTACCAAATACATTGATTCTTGATACTAAGAGAAGGATACTAACATTAGGATCCTAATACAGGATATACACTGAGTAAGGAGAAAAGGATTTTACTGATTCCAAGGAAAGAAAATATGAAAACATACTCGTTTATTGTCAGTTCTTGAAGTCTTTGCAAGGTTGAAGTAAATAGTGTTGTTGCTGCCAAGAAGCTGTAAGCTTTAGATGAAAGTTAGTGTGTTGGAGAGTGTCCAAGTATGAAATGATCAAAGGGACATAGGTCTGGAGGTTTTAGCTATGCTGTTGAGTTGAAGAATAAGAAGTTACAAAGCTAAACTTTGAGCTGACCTTAAATCTCACAGGCAACACTTGTGTAAACAAACACTATATTTTTTTCATGAGAATTAAATGAGTTTTCTGGTTTTTTTTTTTTTTATTAACTTAAATGTGGATGTTGGACTTCGAGGTATTAAAGGTATTCAAATGTAAAACTGAATAATGTTTTGATTCCATCTATCAAAGTCACCTGAAATCAGCAGTTAGTCCCTCAAGTTTGTAATCTGTTTCTTGCACTATGCATATAGAAACTTCCTCCTTTCTTTAGGGAAAGAATTCTCCACTCGTATTGGCAATCTTCAGAGTGCCAGATCATTGGGAAATGAAAAAATCAATCTTTGACTTTAAGAGTTAGGAAGGATGTTGGAACGTGTGGGGAGTGGAGGGTTTTTTTTTACCCTTTCTTTCTATATCAAACTATAAACACAGATCATCTTGGTTAGCTAGCTTTGGAATAGCAAAGAGAAAGGCTTAGAGATATCCGTGAGCAAAGGCATATCAACTGCCTGCTAAATCACAGAGCCATCATATACGTGACAAATTTTCTCATACTCTGCAGTCTTCTCAAAAGAACTCTGTGGTTAAAAGAAGAAAAACCATGAAATAGTCTTGAAACAACTCCAGCGGGTAAGTCTGCTAGCTAGGATTGACCTACAGCTTTTGCACAAGGAAGAGCACAATGCTTTCAATAATTCTGTTTATGGTATTCTTAGTCTGCAATCCTTCATTTTTTGTTACATTCCTAAGTTAAACTAAAAATGATAAAAAAATGAAATATTTTGAGTAATCTATAGACATTTCTTGATCATTCAACCTTCTCTGAAAAAGATTCAGTAAAATCATCACAATAAGAATGTATTCCCTTTTTGTTCCAAGATGAGCTTATGTCTCTGCATTAATTTCTTTTCTTCTATTCCACTGATAATTAATAAAAGATACTGGGAAGTGCTTAACTTTACTTCAACCTATTTGAAGTTTATTACCCCTGTGACTCATACATCACAACCACCAAAAAAGGATAAATTGTAAAATCTACAATACTAAATCTTCACTTCAAGGACTACTACTCCCAAATCTCCTAGCAGTACATTTTTAGACTGCCCTTTCTAATAACTTAGCTTCCCACTGAGTAAAAAGCTTTTAGTATGTTGAAAATGGAGCAGAGTTATTCTTAGATATTTGATTCTCAAACTTCCAGTTCTGCCATGGTTCAAGTGGCAGCTCCTTCATACACTCATTCAGCAAACCATTTTTATGACATTGATTTAAAAGATTTCTTTGTGACATGTAGCAATTTCATCAAATAGTCATTTGATAGATGTGATTAAAATGTATTTGACTACATCTAAATTCCTATATATCTTAAACATTGAACAAGACATTTTGAAAATGACATGGAATTCAGAAGGCTCAAACACTTTGTTACTTATTTAAGTTTAATAAGGTTTGGTAATATGTTCCTGCATTATAGGAATGCTTGTAAAACTCACATGCAATGTACTTGTTTGAGTTTGAAGATGAAATAACATGGCATTTTTCATAAGGTTTGAAGATAGTTAGCTATCTGTCAGAAACTAGTGGCTAGGTAGAAGTAAGACTGAATTTTAAAATAAAAACGAAGAATGAAGATTATTTTGCATGAAGGAAAATTTGTTCATACCACAAGGTGAGAAAAACATTGAATGTGAGAGACCAAAGAGAACTTTAGCAATGGCTAAGTGAAATTTAAATTCAGAAGTAGACAGAAGATTAATCTGTATACAGCATACTTTTCATCAGTTCATATATTTTAGGGCCTGAAGAGATGATGATGATCATCAGTTCAATCTCAAATTAGTACTTCCTACACGACATATGCAAATTCCCCAGTTCGATGGGGAAAATGTATCTATTAGAAAGCTGTCTAATCCTGATTTTCAAATGAAACACATGCTTGGGAGTTCTAAGTAGATACTCAACAGAACAGAGAAAATGTATGTGAGATCTATGATAAGAAAAATCTGAACTTACAACCCAATTTTTTTTAATGCTAATTTTAATGTTAGTACTTCAGTACTATATGTAGGCACGTAGCTAGTCCCTGCAAATATACATCGTGTGAGCAAATGTCCCAAATATATTGTGTATATTGAAATTTGATGGTATTTCTTACTTCATCATGCATACTCCAAACTACACTTACATACTCAATATATTGCTAAAAGTCTGGTTTAAGTAGTTACAAAGAGGCTCTTCAGTAACACCTCCACTTGCATTAGTTTCATGCAAAGGAAATTTGTGAAATGATAAGTAGAAGCATAATCAAATGATGAGGAAATGAAGAATCAGCAACTAATTCATCTGGTATCATTCAAGAGCTTTTCTGAGTATAGAATGTAAATGGTGGTAACTTCTGGTCATCTTCCAGTTACGCAGTTGGTTTCACAAGAACGATATTTGAGCAAATATAAGAACATATACATACAGTATCCTGTTAGGAAGTGAAACAAGCATTCAGAACTAATGACACTTGTGGCTAGCTCACTATTAAAAAAATAACTTGCAAACAGATGTGACATCACTGTGACATGAAAAAAAGTATCTTTTAACAGTACTTTCTATTAACTTTTTGCATTTTCTCTAAAACATTTACTTTAATGTAACTTTCATCCGAAGTGACTTATTCCTTTGAGGTAAAGAGTGAGATTAAAAACATACTATTGTACAATATCCACAAGTTCCTTCTGGATTCTGTTACGCTTATTCTAGAGTTAGATACGCATTTATAGAATCATAGAATGGTTTGGTTTGGAAGGGACCTCAAAGATCATCTCATTCCAACCCCCCTGCCATGGACAGGGACACCTTCCCCTAGATCAGATTGCTCAAAGCCTCATACAACCTGGCATGGGGCATCCACAACTTCTCTGGGCAACCTGGTCCAGTGTTTCACCACTCTCATTGTAAAAACTTTCTTCCGTATATCTAATCTAAATTTACCCTCTTTCAGTTTAAATCCATTGCCCCTTGTCCTATCACTACATGCTCTTGTAAAAAGTCCCTCTCCAGCTTTCCTGTAGGCCCCCTTTAAGTACTGGAAGGCTGCAATAAGATCACCCCGGAGCCTTCTCTTCTCCAGGCTGAACAGCCCCAACTCTCTCAGCCTGTCTTCATAGCAGAGGTGTTCCAGCCCTCGGATCATCTTCGTGGCCCTCCTCTGGACTCATTCCAACAGCTCCATGTCCTTCTTATGTTGGGGATTCCAGAGCTGAATGCAGTATTCCAGGTGGGGTCTCATGAGAGCAGAGTAGAGGAGCAGAATCACCTCCCTCGACCTGCTGGTCATGCTTCTTTTGATGCAGCCCAGGATATGGTTGGCTGTCTTTTATTTACGTATGTCTATTTACAGTCTTTGTCTGACACAGCTATCTCCCTAACTCTGTAAAATGGGAAATCCCTTAAGAAACTGTATTTGAAATCATAGAATCATAGAACATTTAGGTTGGAAAAGACCCTTAAGATTGAGTGCAAACCCTTCTCCCAGTGTTTCTCTTTTTCTTCCAGCTTTTATTTCTTTTATTCTTTTGCTAAACACTTCCTCCTGATTTTGTTCATTTTTGTTCTTTTTATATCTTTCACCTTCCTGTGTTCTCCCCATTGCTCCTCTTTTCCTATCTCCTTCTCATCCAGTTTCTCCTCCTTTTCTTCAAACTCCTCCTACTCCTTCTCCTACTTTTGCCTCCTGTTACAAGCTTAAAGACATCTCCTTTTTCATTGTGTGAAGGTCCATAAAGGAATTAAAAAGTAAAGGATAGTGGTGACAGAAGATACTGAAGAGTTCTAGTGTTCTGAATCACATTACATTATTTTAGATCATATTTTACAGTATATGCAGAATTCAGGTTGAAAGGTCTTCCACCTAACCTCCATCTGTTCTCAATAACACACAACTTATTAGAAATTATTTACAGGATGATGGTTCTTTTGAGATTATATTAGCCCAAAGCCAGGTGTCTTTATAGCAAATAATTAGATAAATAAACAAAAGGGGAAGGATTCTGCACAAAATTAGTTTGTCATTTATCTGCAATATCTTTACTCAGAAAACGAGCTTTATTGTTCTTCCCCTTCTTTTGTTTCATTACAATTACCATTCCAATTCTGTTCTAACTCAAAACAACTTGCCAGAAAAACAGCAAACAAGACATGACTGTTGTCCCAAAAGAATGTAAGTTTGTGAAACAGTTTATGTCAAGATTTCACTTTTATGAATGTTGAGCCCTACCTTGCTGCAATAGTAGTTTTGAGTGATTTTATTCATGGATCAAAGTACTGCTCAACATGAACAAATGTCCAGGGACTGTTTATATAAAGATCAAAGATATACATAAGCAGGGCAAACTTACCAAGTGTAATTGCACCAGGGTCCACAGCTTACTAAGACCCAGGAGGCAGATTCTGAAGATCAGGAAAGGCAGCCTCAGCTCTAGTGGTCCTGTGCTGCATTACTTGCACTAACATCAACGCCAGCCATGCTATGCCATGACATGTAAACACAAGTGAAAGCAAGAATCTCAGCAGTATTTCTTTCCTTTGATGCCAGCCTGCTAAATTGTTTACACATAATCCCAGTATTTCCAGTATGCTGATACTATATACTGAAAACAGAGTGTGCATTCCAGGTATTTTTAAAAATCATTCTCTTAGTATACATGCAGCAGTTTCTTTATGCCAAAAGGCATTTCCTTTGAATTTTCTTTGCATTTTTCCTTTGCTAAATTATTGCCTGTCTTCCTCTGCTATGGTTTATTTTTGACAAAGAGGAATTTCCCTTTGAGTTGAAAATGTGACATCCACTAAGAAGCAGTTCTCATTGCATATAGCTGCAGGGAGAGGAGAACTCATTTGGAACCTACTCGGAAGTGTGTGATCCAAGCAAAGAGCAGTGACAGAAATAGTGAAAGCCTAAAGTTTCATTGGACTCTGGGAAAACCTTAGTCCTGGGCTATGAATATTAATACCAATAATTCTAGAAGGAAGACACACTGTCAAACAGGAAACATTATATGCACAGTCTTTTTAATCAGAAATAACATTCAGGTATTTTTTTCTGCAAGGTTGATTTTTGGTTTAGTTTTTTTGTTGTTTTGGTTTTGGTTTTGGTTTTCTTAAAGTGGAATGTTTTCATACAGGAAGCAATATATCAGAGGAAATAAAATCAATATTTTCACCCACACTTGATTATTTTTTATTGTCAGCCATTCTCTAGCATTTTTAAAGCAGTTTTCCCCTTTAAAAGTCATCTCCAGTAGACAGATAAACTGTCTCAAAAGAAATCACTTTTGTCAGTCACCAAGTTTCCAGAAAATATTCCTGTGTGACACTGTTCTTATACTAAAAGTTGAAAATATAAATATGGGTGGGAGAAGAGAGTCTTTCCCTAAAGTTAAAGGAAAGAAATATTTTCAATAGTTAAGGCTAATACTTGTGGTTTCAGGATTCTTCTCCCAGTGCTGTGTGTTTCAGCCAGATGTGGAAGCAAGGTACAGGGTCAAGAAGATCGTTATACCTCCAGGCTTTCCAAAGAAAAAGTAGTTCCTGTGTTTCCATTGACCTATGCTCTCAGAGCATTTTCTCTAGGATGAAATGGCAGCATGGTGATGAGACATTCAAAAGTTTTTTAATTCAGTCTGGGACACAGAGAAATTAGAAAGCATAAATAGAAACAAAAAAGGGTTAGCTCATTTTGTTGTTTTCCATATCAAACTGTTACTCCAAGTTAATTTATGGAACTAAGAGCAACAGAAGTGTTGTTATTAAAAATAATAATAATAAAAAAAAAAGACAACCAAGAACCTGTGATTTATTATTCTCTGTGAACACAGGTACGACATTCTTTTGAAAAAGAGATACAGAACTGTGAAACAATATAAATAACTTCTTGGAAATAACATGTTTTGTAAATAAAGCGTAGGAATATTTCATATCTTTACCATCCTTTATAAAAGAAGATAAGTGTGCGTTTGAGAGCATGAATTATGGGAAGTGACCAAAAATCTCATCTGAGAGAAAGCTTTAAGGCAAGTAATGGGAACATGTACAAATGTCTCAGTCACTTATGCTCGTAGTTCTAGCTGATCTTTAAACTAACTTGAATGCATTTAAGATTGAGTTCATAGTCTGAGAAACTGAAATCAATTTAACTGGAATTCATTTGGTAGCCAAGAAAAGAAGCCTGACTAGAGAAGGGTATGTGCCACATGTAGAAGTTATATCTGTATTTGAAATCAGTTATTGCCATACACTGTACTTGCTAGCATAACAAATGTAAAGACAAAGAGCCTAAAGGTGAGCTGAAGTTAATACCTTGATAACATACATGGCCCAACAATGGTAATAAATATAGTGCTGGTACGAAGTAGATTTTACACCCTGCAATTTTTTTTTTTTAATTTCAAACATGTTTCTGTTCTACTTGAGGATAAAACCAAGGTCTTTTTAAAGAGTTAATTAGGAATGCAATAAAAAGCACTCAGATAATCTAGAATTAAGGATGCTGTTAGGAAACACAGAAGACTCAGATTGAAGACTTTGCTAATCTCTATTTTGAGCAAGAATTTACATCCTTGTCCATATCCTTATTCACTGTCCTAATTCCCAGGCTATTAGGAATTGGTTTTTTTTTTCCCTAACGTTTCAATCTTCAGCAGCATCTTTTGGCTTAAGTAACTTAAGATGTAGGGGAAAAAGCAAAACAGATACCACATCCCAACTTTATCAGAGAATATTCCCAGTAAATGCTACCATGACAGTCAAGTTGTAACTTTAACAGTCCCCCTTACCATTACAAACCAGGAATATCATAGCACAGGTTTCAAGGCTTTTTAAATGCTCTATAGCTGTAGACCCCATTGGGTAAAAATGGAAAAAGAACATAATAGAAACCAGAGCAGTATTAACGAAGCACTTTTCCTCCCCCAGCTGTGATGGAGGAGCCAGTTAAAAACAGATGTTGACAAGAGATTGTGGCCTAGTCAGAACAGCAATGGTGGGTGGTTATGGGTTGTAACTTTGCAGTATTGAACCTGTGATAAAAGAATGTTAAGTAGAAAAAGTACACACAGAGACATTAGAAGAGAATTTAAGGAAGCAGCGCAGGATAGACAGGGACAGTATGCTCTGCTGTGCTACTCTGTACTATTTAACTCTCTTTGTGGCAGAAGGAGATGAGTATGAGTTTCCTGGTTTTCTGTCTTCAGTGTAATATGAAGTGATAGTCCTGGAGGCAAAAAAAAAAAAAGAACTAATGAACTTCAGAACAGGGAGAAGCCTAAAGCTACGTATAAGGTTTTAGGGAGTGAGTTTGAGTTTTCTGTTAGCCTGAGAGCAGTGAGTCTTTCTGTCAGACAGAAGAGGTCATGGGTGAGAAATTCTCAGCTAGATCAGACCTGATTATTAGGGATATGATAGAAACTGAAATTCTTCTGACACACAACAACATAGACTCTTCTTAAAGACAAATCAGACTCACAAAGCAACAGCCAACAAAACCTTCATTTTTGTGGGCTTTTTATTACTAAGTCTATTCTTTTAATCCTCTCTGTGTACAAAAGGAGTACAGCAGCTCTTTACCATGAGTTGTAAACGAAGCATGGTAGTTGTATCTTCCTAAATGTGGAGGTTTTTTAATACTACTTTTTAACCTGAAGATACATGTATTGAATTAGTGTAATATATAGGTATTCATATTCTGTGTTGCTATTCTTTCACCTGTCTCTCTGCAGGTGAAATTTACTTCTGTGCTTTCATTATAAAGCGTAATTGCATTCTGTGCTCAGCTCTGACTGAGATTAAGGACAAACACAATTTGTTTGTAATCACAGACTCTTCCGAGATTGAACAGTGAATCAGCTCTTGAATTTTCAGGAATGTTTGAAGCATGTATTTGTGTGTTACTGATAGAAAACGGAAGAACAAAGAAACTCAAAAATTGTGTCTAGTCTCTCCTACCACTGATAATCATATATTTTACATGTACCATTAGCAAAACAGCTGAAGATCCTGAATAGTTTTTTACTTCTTCTCCTCCAGATTTGCATTCAGAACTATGTTTGATATACAAAATCCCTGTCTATGCTGATAGGGTATAGATTGGAATCAGAAATCAAGCATGTTAAATCAGACCCTTAAGTTTCATGATCCCCTTCTTTACCTGTCCATATTCCTTGATTTCTTAGTAGTAATATAGGATGAAATAGTGCTGAGGATTTCTCTTCATAGAGCATGAGAGAGACAATTCTTTTTATTGGTTTAGTTCTTAGTAGTGTTTGAAAATGCTGATGGAAAAAGGCTTCATATTTAAACTAAAATAGTGTATGATAAGTTAGAAATTTAAGCATTCACAGCAGAACTCTGACCTATATATCTGGAAAGAAGAGGTTAGCTAAATGAAGCAGCTGGACAACTGAATGTGAATGGAGACTTTTTTCTTTACAGGTTTCACATGTCTCTTGTGAACATCTCATGTGGTAAATTGAAAATGTAGTAGCTGGATTTAGAAATCTTGGTGAATTTTTTGGTGGGAAAAAGGCCTATGGAAAGAGAAAAATTTCATTTAAAGGAAAAGAAAAATTATTGGTTCTGAGGAGATCATTATTAGATATATAATTAGAAAAAGTATTTTATTAGTTACATATATAATGTGTAGTGGAACCTGTCCTAGGTATAATACTGGCATTAAGAAACCTACTGATAGGTAGAAAATTCCTTTTGATGAGGATGAAGCGGGAGGAAAAAGGTAAGAATATTCTTTCATATATTTCAGACTTCCATTTGAAGGTATGTTTCAGATAATACAAAATAAACTGATACGGTCTAAACTGGGAACCTAACACTTGGGTTTGGATCCAAAGCTGAATTTTTCAAAGTATAGAGGGAACTATTTGAGCTGAACTTTTACTTTGTGAATAATGCCCAGCAAATGCTGAAGTAAAGAAGGAGAGAAGGAAAGAAAAAGATTCTGCCTTTTCTGGTAAGGAAGGAAGGAAGGAAGGAAGAAAGTATATGGAGCTCTTTCTTTCTATATTACTAACTCAAGTCCAAAATTCTTAAGGTATTAACATTTTTTCTAATATTATGCTATCTCTATATATGCATGTTATGTTCTACCACTATTACATTCAAAGATGCTACACTGATTTTACAGAAACTGCTACAAAATAGCAAACTCAAACAAGTATAAATCTCCTTAAGAAATAAATGTGTTCTAGGGAAAGATTGATGAGAGATATCTGATAGTGAATGGCATTTCTGAGAGCAAGAAGATTATGACCTTAATATTAATTGAATGCATTTATTTTCATTTTTTACTTAGCCTTTTCATTAAGATTCAGATTTTGTTGAAAACCTAATGATCTGAGGTGACTGTTACTTTAAATGTATGCATGGTTCAACTATTAACTTTAGAAAATTTTAGCAGATATGTTGTTGAAAATTTTTTTTAAAAATATCTTTTTAAAAATGCTAAAAATGCAGGATGGCTTTATTACCTGGGAGAAAACACATTGTAGTTTCCTTTAGCAGAATTCGAAACTATCTACCTCAGGGTCCAGTTTCACGGTCTGCTTAAGATGATCTGGCTGGAAGGCTGTTACTGAAAAGAGCAATCCTGATCTTCTAGCCACTCTGCCTCCTCCTTCTCCTGTGTTTCCCACAGCCTGAGTGAAAACCAACCCATTGGTGGGGGTAGGGAGGAGTTCTCGAGCAACAGCCCTGCACAGTAATTGGGACTGACATATTGATGACAGTGGAAGTGATGAGAAAGCATTCATTCTGAACATTCCACAGACACAAGAACTCCCTATCTGAACAAGAATAACTTGCACAAATATGTTGTAAAAGAAGCTATTCGTACAATACTGAAGGTCAGATTGTTAGTGTCCTCTGTATAGCATAACATTAGAGCTTTACTCAGCTGATCTGCTTCTTTATAGTAAATTATCTAAAAGGAGATATGGGCTTTCTTGGTGCCATTCCATTTGACCAGTGATTTTCTCAGTTTTATCTAGCCAAAGTACAAACTCTGATGCTCTTTTGACAAAATGTTGATAGCATTAAAAAGGGTTCATTGTGTCCGAGAGACTGCAGTTAATAAATGTTGTTCTCACAGTGCAGAGAACGTAGATTGTTACAGAAGGAAAAAAAAAAATCTCCCTGTTGTGTTTTAAAAGGGTAACACCTAAATGATGGTTTAGTTTTGGTCATATCAGAGGATCGTAGCATGATACTGTCTGAAGATGAAAAACTGATTGTTGTTGAAGTAGTGTAACAGCAACATACTTACATTTCAAATCCAGGATTGCTGTGGATTTTGATTAATATTGGAAGACAATGGATTTGTATCTGTATTTTTGTAGCATTCTCATTGAAGTGTTATAGATTACAAATGTAGTAAATAAGAGCGAGAGGTTTTGCCGTTGAAACCTACTTTTTCAGTACTGTTTCTGAAGGAGATAGAAACCACCTCCCACTTTCACAGTACCTTTAGATACAATTGGTCAATGTGAACAGAATGTGTGCCCTATGTAAACTGAAAATATTTTGCTGTATCCTAACTATATTAACTTGCTTTATAGTCCTGTTTCCTTCTCCTGAAGTTTAAGACCAACTACCATTTTCAATTTAGCTTCATGTGCACTCTAGAAATGCAAACTCTTGTTTTGTATTTCATAAAAGTAGATCAGGGAATGCAATACTGTTCCTTTGGCAACAATTAAGAGAAAATGAAAAAATAGTGTTTTCATCCATTGAAGTTGCCTGCACCAAAAGTGACAGCTTGGTTGTAATGTAGGCCTCCAGCTTATAAACATGTAGGCAGGTAAGACATTTAACGTATCTGAGTACTCCCTTTGAACTAAATCAGATTATTCACTTGTGTAAAATTGCTCAACTGCCTAAATGACTGCAGGATCAGGGCCTTAGATTGCAAACATAAACACCAAAGTAATTTCCCTCTTGCTGTGCTGTTTAGCCCTGCTCTCCCATTCAGTGCAACTGAATCAGTGGATGGGCCGTTTCAATTCCTGTGTTCTGTTATCAAAGGCTATAGTGGGAGTACAGGGGTACATGAACACATTTTGTAATTATAAAACATAGTAGCTGAAAAAAATTCTACAGCAAGTAAAATCAGTAAAATCATGGTGTTAAAAATAAAAAGAAAATCAGCATTCAAAGATGAAGGAGAGAGTCTGGGGATCAGAGAAGTCCTGGTCATTAAATTCCTGTGCAATTTCAAACGTTAGGATTTTTAAAGAGATGGTATCACGTAGTCTAGGATCATATTTAAGTTTGTTGGCAAAAATGTTTTTGAGCATAAAGACTTCTGTTAAATTAATAAAAGAAAAGGAAATAGCCTTGCAAGCCAAATGAAATCCATATCTTTGTTACCATCTCCTTGATAGCTTTGTAATATCAGCTGGATTTTCAGCTGTTAGGAGCTGATTGATAGTGTTTGTTAAGTCTTAGTTATCTTTCTGAGTGTATCTTTTGACATTCTAAATATCATCTTGATAAGATTTGCTGGGCAATTGAATTCTGTATCTTTCAGACATTCACTGCAGCAACTTAGAAGTAGAAATGGCTGTGCTTTATTTTTAAATTTTTTAGCTTTTTTTTTTTTTTACCTAGGATCCCAAAGGCTGCTTAGACAGATCTTCTAGCACATACTAGTCATTCTGCCATGATTATTTTAAAACAAGGTCTTTGCTACAATGAATTTATCAGAAATGACATGGAGTTTATCACTGTCATTTCATCCTCCATTTTCTTTACGTACCAATCAGTAACTAATCTTATATTGGCCTTGGAAAATAAGATATTAAAAATAGAGATCATGTCCTTAGGATCATGTATTCTATAATCATTTCAGGCTAAGTTATTTTGAATTTGCATGCCTATATATCTTTGATTTCTATTTAAAGGCTCTGACTCTTTTCTTATTAGCTTGAAATATTAAAAAAAAAAGAGATTATTCTTATTCTGACAAATATGGCCTTTTTTTTAAAGGAACGGTAGGTCTATGCATTTCAGTTAGTTCTCCACTCTGCCTAAAATGGCTTTTATTGAATGTAAAATTTCCTAAATATACAAATCATCTTTTGTAAAAGATGTGGTGTAAAAATCTTTTTATAGGCAAGTTATCGAAGCTCACGAAGTAATCCTTCAATAAGCTCATATTCAGAAAGACTACTCAGCTGAAACGTTGTACAGAGTAGTAAGGGAGGCTGTTACTCTTCAGTGTTAAACCTATGGATGCATCCTCATAGTGTATCATCTGTGTTACATAGATAAAAAACTGTGGTGAAATACGACCTTCAGCAAAACCTAAAGATGTGTCTGAAAGGCAGGAAGGAGCTTGTGTCCATCCTGACCATCTGCATAGGCCCAAACTTGTATCTGACCATGTGGATGCTAGAACAGATGCTATATATCCAGTTTGTTATCATGGCACCCTCCTATAGGTGACAAGCCACCTTTGTGGCTCTCTCTGAAACAGCCGAAACTTCACACACAACTTCACATTTGCTACGACAGATGGGACTGCAGACAAAGAGTTTCGATTGTGCTTTGAACTGTGTGGACACCAGCAGCTGAGCTAAAAGCCTTCTGTTGGCAGAAACAAGGATGTGCAATTTTGGGTCAGGGAGCTGCTCACAGGGTTACAAAGATGCACTACGGGTTTCCAGGTGCAGTAGGAGCCAAGTGCATGGAGTGCTGCTCAAGGACGTTCACCATGTAAAATGGATGCTTAAATAGAAGTGGAAAGAGGTTGAAACCTTATAAACTGCATGGTTTAAAAAAATGCAGTGACCATGGTAAGAGCTAAGCACTGGACAACATGGTGCCTTTGGTAGTGAACACCACCTTTCAGAAGTTATGTTCATGCTGGTATTAGTCTATGTATATAATTCATGTATATCACAAGCATCTTCTCATACTACTTCTAAGTCAAAAAATCCAAGGGATTTATCTCAATTTTCAGGTAATAGCAGGAAAGAAGGGATATACAGAGGTGGTCTGAATTGCAGACTGGTGCTCAGACATTCTTTTCTGTCCCTTCTACTTCTTGAACCTGCTCCCTTGTCCCTTCTGAAATGATTCACCTTGGGTATGAGGTAGAGGAAGAGGGCAGAGGACACTCCACCTTCAAAGACAGAGCATACTGAATCTGTAAATCAAGATACAATATAATAAGCTGCAAAAGCTCCTATAGTTTCTTTAAAAAAAAAACAACAAACAAACATAAAATCCAGCTGATTAATTGCCTTTTCAATTGTTTTGAATCCTGGAAGTTGGTGTGAATAATAAGAATGGCATTTGTGCCTTTTGCAGGCACTGAAGCACTTCTAAAATGTGAATCATCAATGAACTTGAATTATTTTATAGGATTTATTAAAAAAAGGCAAAAGTTGATTGAATGTTGAGTCTTGGGTGTTATTTAATTGGTAAACATCGGATTAGGAAATAGACCTACGATAGTTTGTACAGTACAAATGGGATAAAGGCCCTAAACAATGAATGCTAATAAACTCAATGAGCGCTCAATATTTGGGCAACAGCAGCCTGTTTAGAGAAAAAGGAAAATATTACTTCACTGGTACGAAGCTAAAAATGAAAAATGAATCTTTCTCTACAAGAAATATGATTTCTTGCCTGCTCCTTTACTGTGAACTGTGTAGTGTTCTCATGTAAAACTTTTGCTGTGTTTGTGCTATAATATAAAAGGAGTCACATTAGCCTCCTCAAAACTGAGGTGAAGAAAGGTGTTCACTGCAGTGAAAGCATCTGGGCAGCACTGTGGCCTCAGGTCGTAGTGACAGATCTGATTTAAGAGTTCACAACCTGCTCCATGCTGCTGTGAGTAACTCTTTATTTTGCCCTCAGTTGTGTTCATTCAAATCTTTGTATAACTCTTCACACAAATGAATCTAGGGGGGTATGTGTGGGGGGAAATAAAAGACTGAATTAAAGAAGCAAGTAAAACAATCCTACAGAGAAAGCAGATTTCTCTGAAATGGGTTACTTTTAACCCAGATAGGTGTTTTGGTTTGTTGGTTGTGTTTTTTTTATTTTTTTTTTCAACTGCACCAGTGATAAGTTCTAGCAGGATTTGTAGGAGTGGGAAGCACAGTACAGAGGATCTGATTCATAACAACAACATGGTTATGCGGAGTCATAGTCTCAGATGCCTTTGAACACCAAGTGAGCGTGCAGTGTAGTTGTCATCCTGTCTCACATGATGGTGTGTTACTCCAGTTTGTTGGAGTTTTGGATTGTGACCAGAAGGCAAATGTCTCCTTGGAGTTTCTGAAACCTCAAAGCCATGTGGGTCCTTTAGCTGAAATTGCAGTATAATTAGTTCCAGGAAAGACTCATACTCTGGTTATGCCTATTAAGCAAAATTTTGGCCTTGCAGAAGTTGACAGGAATGCTAGCCTTGCTGTTAATGGAATCAAATTTTCATCCATTATGATAGAAAACTAATGGAGGATGAGTTAGAAACAGTAGTATGAGTAACAGTGGTGATACAAACTGTTCAGATGGGCATAGGAGAAGCTACATGGAAGTTTCAGTAGTGAAGGATGGACCTTGATAGCCAAGAATGGGACATTTCAAGTGGTTATCTCTTCATGTTGGACAATACACTGCTCCTTCGGATTGCTCCTTTGTATTACTCCTTTTCTAAAAACATACAGGTTAATGCAGAGCCAGCAGTTACCTCAAAAAAAGTAAAAACTCTGTTGGGCTACTGTTTCTGGTGCTATCAGCTCATGGGCTTCCCCTGGCTCAGTGTTAGAGTGAAAGAGAGATCCACCTACTGAAGCAGGCTTTAAAAAAGAGAAAGGTGAAGGGCAATAGAGAGAAGGGAGAAGAAGCATGTAGTATTTATCAATAACAGTGACATTTCCAGTCTTTCCCTAGATAATTCATTTTTCCATTACTGAAAATGGTTATTCTGACTAGAAGAATAACTACAGACAGCTTTTTTAAGAAGCTCAAAAATATGAAATGAGCAAGCTACACCTTAATAGAATTGAATCACTTCAAAGTAGACACTCAAAGCCTGCTGGCAAATTTCTCAGGTGGCTGACTACACACAGCAAAAAAACACATTTGTGGAGGTGTGGTTTAGCAGGCACTTTTTCTGTACTGACTGATGTTTGTATATTTGTCACTTCAAAGGTGATGAATTAGAAATATCAAGCATCATTAAAATCAATGGGAGTTTGCTCTTGACCTCACTGAGGCCAGAATTTTACCCATTATCACTGATCTCTTTGTTCTTTTATTTTGGCACTTTTGTCTGCAGCTGTGAAACTTTTGCTAACTTATCTTTTATCTCCTGTGTAGAATTGTAATCGCTACAGGACTGGCTTCCAGGGGGGCTACTCTGTACTCACCATACTACTATCAGGCTAAAGTACCCTTAACACACTGACTTTACACTGCTTTGAGAAGTCATGTCACTAAGCATTTTTCCCAGATGACAATATAATGTTGATACACCTCTTACCTATCTTAAAATATAACTGATATGTACATATATTCTGTCATCTGCAGATTTGACATGGTCTCTACATGATAAGATCAGTATCAGTGTTAATCAGGGATATCTAAATGCACCATGTGTTTCAGAGCAGCAAGAATCCTGTGGACAAGTAGCTGTTTTCATAGAGCTGACTACAAACAAGCCTAAGGCACCCAAATTATAAATGGCTGATTTTTTAAAAAAAAGACTTCTTCCATTATTCTGAATGAAATCAAGCTTTCTCTGGGAAAATGTTGGTTCTTTGGAGAAAAACAGCTAAACAAAATCAAATCACAAACAAACTCAAGTTTCATTTCAGTGCAAGCGACTTAATAGCTAAAAAAGAAAATGCAAAATTCTTTTCTCTTTTAGGACACGAAATCCATTTCCTGAACAGGTCTATATCCAAAAAGCATTTTATTTCAGCTGTTGTTTCTTCTGGTCTTTCCAAAGTGACATCCACTTGTAGTTTGGTCTATGGCCAGGAGGAAATCCATTAATACACTGTATTGGAGATGGAAAACATGATACAGCAATTTGGTTATGAGAGAGCATGTTTTCATTGTACGCAACAAAAATCATAGATTATGTGCAGTGATAAAGATGTAGGGTCTGCAGGGTCTTTTAAGTCCTCTTTCTGTGTAAAGCTAAGTTCTTATTTCAGTAGGAACTGTAGTAGCTCGAAGTCTTTCCATATTAGCTCCTTAGTGAACCAATGCAATCAAATGTGAAATGGAAAATGAGAAAAGTAATTAATATTACCAATGGCATTTGTTTAAATGTTGCTTTTCAAAAGCACTTTAATTACAATATGCTTTTCATGTTGGTTGGGTTCATTTATATAGGGAATACAATCATTAATTATCATAATTAAGACACCTGAATTCAGCCTGACTGGCATTCCTTCCACCCTGAGTTGTATCGTTGTTTTATCTCTGACAGTTAGGTTTTCAATCAGATGTTATCTACTTTTTCCTAATCATTAAGAAATGCTTTACTAATTAGCACATGAAATTCATCCTACATCAGACTGAATTGAATCAAGGTCTATTATCTTGAACAGTAAGACACTTCAGAATTCACAGTAATAGGGCATGAATATGTGATACAGTTCATACACATTTCATGAACCTCCACGTTACCGTTATTTTTTCAAGACTCTGCAATTAGTTATGCCATTTTCAGGTCACTTAATTCTCTCTCGCTGTTTAACAGTCTGTTAGATTACAATGCCCTAAAATCACGATTTAACTCTTCCTGTACCATGCTCTGCTGAGATGTTTCTGTTCTCCAATAAATACGCATTTCTGAAATGTTCCCTCATGTCCTGAGAAACAAGCTGCCACGTACAAAACTCTTTCCTGAAATATTGTTTCTTAGAAAAAGAGGACATATTTTAAACTATTATGCCAGTTCTAATTTTAATTCCTTAAAATGAGCAATGAGTAACTACACGTAAACCAGAAGTTCTTGTCTTATCCCCAGGACATACAGAAATCGTGCTGAAAATTTAACCCTACTCCTTGGTTGATCTTCCACTGAAGATATTGTCATCATAAATGGAATAGGCCTAACCAGCCTGGGACCAATCTAAACCTGATTAAAAGGTTTTAATCCTGTTTCTAGTAAACTGTCCTACATGCAAGGGAGGACATGCCCTTGCCCTTCTCTGTTCTCCAAGGCACAGTTCTGTAGTTGAGATCAGTTTTAGTTTGCCTTGATTAAGTAGGGGAAAAGATGCCGGTTTTCTCACTGCAAAACTGCCAGAACAGATGCTGTTGTACGTCATGAAGGCCAGGCTATATTAATGCACAGATAGACTAAAATGATTCTGTACTATATTAAGACTTCTCATTCATGTAATAAACTTTACATGGTTACAATCTTTATATTCATAATACTTGGCACAAATTTCAGACAATCTCTTGTATGTAGATTTATGTTAAATACATGAATTTTTGTCAGCTTGCAAACATCTATTCTTCAATGATTCTCAAAGGTGTAAATTTCTCATTTAGGCAAAATAAAACCACAGAAACTTTTTGATCACTAAAAAGTAGAAATATGTGGTATGAATACTGGATACTTAGATATTTTCAAGAGGCCTTATTTAGGTAACAGTAAGTGGAAATCTTGCCCTTGGCTGGAATTCCTGTGCAACTACCAAAGCACAATGGATTTAGGAGTGGATTTCCATCACAATAGACCATTACTGGGTTGTTATACTAAGCAATATCTAAATAAATTTTCCACAAACTTGTCACGCTATGAGTGAGACATGTTTGTGGATGGTGACAACTTTTTCAGGTGGAATTACTAGAGTGCTTTTTAGCTAGATAAATCTTTGATAATCATATCCAGTACTGTGTGTTTTACCATAGAAAGTCTGAGAGCTTCTTACCTGTACTGAAGGAGTGATGCTTACTATTGGGAAGTAAACATGGCTATGTAGCTTTGGAATTGGAACTTCTTATCTTTCCAGTCCCTGTTTTAAGAGATAGGAGGGAGGAAAAACATCTCCACTTTATTCAGGGTTTCCTAGTAGAGAGCCATGAATGCCTCTCAAGCCATGTACCAAGATCTAAACAGTAGCTTCTAAGACAGGAGTGCTTTTTTGGTGTGCATCTTAAGGCTGTTCATCCCTACTTTACATCATATCAATTATCTTAAAGTAGTGGTTTAGTAGTAGTAAAAAGACTTTTTTAAAGCAAAGTATTACTCATAGGGGCTATTGGAGAAAAATTCTTTTTCTTTGTGATTGTACTACAGGTTTATGAATGAAAGGGCTTGAATTTGCAATCTCTGCATTAAATAGGAAGTAGCTGGTAGCAGAACACTTGCCCAAGGGGACTTACAGCTTTAGAAGCCATTTCCCAGCTTGCTATCTTAGAGTCTGAATTTCTTCACCTTAAGGATAAGCTGTAATGAGCTTCTGTTTCCCAGGACAGAACTGTCAAGCTTCAGTGTTTCTAGAATTCAGTTAACAATGTTCTTATTTAAAAGTTGTATAAGTGGACAGACTTTTACACGTGCAGACTCTTTGCAGCCCCAGTATCTTCAAAATAATTCATCAATGAAATGCTCAGGATATCACAGAGCTTCTGCAATTGCCAAAATACAGTTTGTACCAGCCCTAGTTACATCTTTGAAAGTTTTAATCTTTTAAGTTCAGTGAAACTTATTAGGTCTTAGCATGTGTAGGATTGGGCCCATGAAGATGCATTTGCAGAATCATTTCCCTAGCTTTAGTCCTTTAATTTCAGACAAAGAGTTACTATGGTTGCTTAGAATTTATTCTTTTGGGGTTTCCATCTGTAATAAATGATAGTTCATGTTCTATTTCTATATCAAATATTCTGTTAGAAGTGTGTTACTTAAGTGTGTCAGATGAGAAATTACCTCTTTCCTGTTTTCCCTTTTTAACAGAGAGTTAGTGTACTAGCTTTTATGAAGCACTTTCAATGAGGCGAACAAAAAAATACCTCAATCAAAATAGCTGTACTGCTGAAAATGAGTGATTGCTCTTGGGGGAAGAATGTAGGGTGGGAAAAGAGCTGCATCATACAATTCAATGGAAGATAATGTTTGTGGAGGCAGAAGAGTAGCATATGATTTCCTTCCCCATCCGCACTAAGCAAGTATATTTTTGTAGTTCATAATTTCTCTTTAGCTGGTGTGTTCAGTCACTGCTCATGTCCCTGAGGGATTTTGATTACTAATGAAGGAGACTTCACCTGAAAATGGAGTAGCCTGAAATTTGACAAGTTGGAAGAATACTTACATTTTTATCTGAATGAAAAAGTGTAGTATTAAAAAAAAAAAAAGGCATGAGGGAAAGAAGTAAGCATGTATTTCAACAGTCTCAAAAGATTACTATGCCATTTATGAAATACATTGTAATTATGACACATAATTAATTAGTTAATTACAGAGGTATTTATTATTCTCATATGGGGAATAATACTGTAAATAGTCCATGAAGATATTTGTACCCACAGAACCTGAAAACAAGTAAATAATGTTCTTTCAGTTAATGATCATTCATACCGTAAAAGAAAATATTACTAAGGTGATGTGCTGTGACTAGAAATGAGGAGATCTATCTTTCCAAGCTAGGTATGCACTTCTGGCCCTGAAGATTAAGGGTTCTAGAAGCCAAAGAGAAAGTTTATAGTTGGATCTAATATATGTATGTTTGAGGGAGAAAAATAGTTTTCGACCAACTACACTATTACTCACCAGTGCTTTCACAAAACTGCTGTAAATAACATTGATTTCAGCAATTTAGTGAGCATAAAGTCACTTTCAGGAGCTTCACTGGTTCCAGTGATTACCCAGCAATGAGAATGTTACTAGAGTTTATAATATTTATAAAAAATAAATTGTTTCGGTGATAGTGTGCTATTCCCTTTCCCATCATGTACCTCTGCATCTTTGTTTCGTCTTCCTGTTGTCTGTTATAGGTATTTAATCTTTTGGTTTCTACGACTTGCCCACCTCCTAGCTCTCACCAAAATTCTCATTTTGCAGAAGAGTATCTCATAAACTTGTGCATTTTGCCTTTAAAGCTGAATGTTGGGAACTAACATATTCCAAATGACAACCAAGCAGAAAAATGTCTTCTGAAACGCTGCAGGTTCCCACCGTGGAAGGGAGATAGATAGAAGTGTGTTGTGCAACACATAGCACAAAGAGTGTGCCTGACAGTGAAGGATGATAGCATCTGACTTCTGAGCTGCAATACCATGATCAAAATTGGTATTGTTTCCAAGTCAAAACTTTCTGTGTGAGCAGAAAGTATCCTCCTTTGTGTAATCTTTACTGCATAACAACAGCTCTACCTTGGCAACACCGGGTGTTGGTAACATATGACAAATGGTTTCATAGGGACTTGCTAAGCTAGAAAGTGAGAAAGAAGGCAGAGTAAGCACGCTATCATTTTCTTTTAGCATACTTTTTTTTTTTTTCACTCCTTCCCAGGGGCATATGCAGCCCCAATTTTGATTCAGGGGAATGAACAAACCCCATCGTGTCACATCATGTTTCCATATCTCATGGCTGTAGGCAGGGAGAGCCATGTTCTGTCTGGGGGCCTGTATCTGCCACATATAGTCTGGAAAACAGAGGACTTGTAGCACTGGGCTGGTTACATGTGAAATTCTTACCACAGCAAAGGGAGTGGGAATTGAAAGTAAACTGTTGGGCTGACACTCTTCTGAATCTGCACTGTGACTTCAACCCATCCGCAGGGAGCAACTTGGACAGGAGCTGACCTTGAACAGCAATCACAGCTTGGCCTTACTGTAGGTAGCTTATCTGTGGTCAATCATGACTTATACCATTTCCCATTTATAACAATTCCCTCAAGACAGATGTTTCAGTCTGTGCTCATAACTCATTTCCTGTAGGACAGCTCTATCATGAGCATCCCCACTATGAACCTTCCCAGAGAAGATGAAGAATCGAGCAGATGAATGGTGTCTTCTACCTTCAAAGGCCGATGTCTTAGAGCTGTGGCACCGCATTAGTGCCACATTTTAGAATGTTGTTCTCCTCCCTGCTGCTCACCATCTCTTGGTAAATACATGACTTCATTTTTCTCTTTTACACACTTGGTGAGCTAAAATCCACTGTAAGGGAAGGAAAACGTAGAAGTACAGCAAAAGTGCTACCCAGAAGGGCCTGGTCTATGAACACATAAACACTTGTAGGATAAGAACTCAGAGGACAGATGACTAAAACTTCAAATATAACAGAGCTTAAATTAAAGTTATTTTGTTCTACAATCACAGGATGCTTATGTGTAAAAAGAGACTTACGAGATGAAGAGATCGCAAAAGTAAATTGCTTATGCCCCCATATTTCACGTGTTGCTTTCTCAACACTCTAGTTTCTACCTTTTTTTACATGCATACCAACTGCATTTTCTTGCAAGTAGTTATTTTGTTTTGGTTTTGAAATAAGAAAATAGAAGGTTGTAGTAAGACTAATTTTCATGTATTCCCCATCTCATATTTTTGTGGGGGTTTTTTTCTCCCAAGCAGTCTCTCTCCCTCAAAACCTCTGCTAGTTGTGCTTATAAAGCAACCTACACATTTTCCAATAGTATTTCTACTATCCAGGATTATGTCTTTTGGACTGATATATTGTAATATTTAAAAGGAAGAAAACATCTTCTAAGAATTCTTCTTATTTTTGCCTTTTGATGTTCTCAACTGCCTTTTTTCTGAAATCTGATGGGTTGCAAGACAAGATTTTAAGTATTTACAACCATCTCTAATAAACTGCTTCATGGATATTTATGAGGTGCTGTTTTAGCAGGCTGTATTATAATATTAATCAAAATCAAGGCTGCTGCTTGGAAACACTCCAAGAGTTAGATCTTTGCTGAAATCTTTCCAGGTGTCTTTATTTTCCCAGTTCCTTTTGTTTTTTTGTTGTTGTTAATTTCTAGTTAAGTTATTTATCAAATGATATGTGAATACATATGAATACAGTTTTGACAGAAAGTCAGAGAATCCTAAAATTAATCTTTGTTTTAATGTTTATTCAACACTTTTATATTTGTTTTCTGTTTATTTTTAAAGGAAGGGACTAATATTATCAGGAAAGGATACAAGGCATCCTACTGTGCCACTAAAATTACATTGTACAAGTTTACTGCTTACGACTAGAAATGTCCTAGCATGTTCTAAAGACTTGTATATGAAGCCTTGATGCAATTTTCATATCCACCACTTAAAGGTCTAATGAATTCAGGAGGCCAACAGGTACGTTTTCAAGTACCCGCTTCAGGTTAAGGATTGTTATTTCTGTATGTTCGGCTTCAGACCCTTAACTCTTAATTTTCGGGAGCACATAAGTCAGGCTGTCAGTGTGTTGAATGATTCGAACCTTGTTCAAGTATTGAACAAGATTTAGTGGGTATTTTTCAGATTTAGTCCTTAACAATTTTCACAAGGTCACAAAGGTAATGGCAGGCCAACCAGATACGAAGCACCCCAGAAGCTACATGTCCTTGATAATGTATACATATATTTCTGTGCTGAACTTGTTACATTTTTCCTTTTTAGCATGTTGACTTAAAAGTTACTCTGATGTGGTCAAACAAGATCAAGACCAGAAATGATTTCTGCTATATCTTGCTTAGAATTCAGTACTCAGGCAAAACATGCCTGCTATTCTATGAATTTCCAAGAATTATTGCAGAATTGCTGGGGATAGGACTAAACCAATTCTTTGTTCTCTGCTTTAACGTTATCATTTGCTACAAAATAATTGTTGTATACAACCATCCATGAAAACTCCATAATAAAACAAAAATCTACAGAAACAAAATGAGAAAGACCAATGACATATGAAATACACAAAACAGAATAAAAGCAAAGCCAATTCAAAGAATAAAAGGTCAGTCATGAAATATATTTCATTTCAAAATATTTTTTCAACTGTAATGATCTGGGATATTACCTGCAGCACATGTCATTTGAAATCTACGATATCATTTTTACTGCCTTTCCCATTGCCCTTATACTGCAGTCATTGCATTATGTGAAGCTATAGTTAGAAATAGAGATTACTGAGGGTTAGTGCTGATCATTTCTAATTAAAACATCTCTTGTGTGTTTTATTGATACATGGTCAGCTTTGCTATAACAAAAGTACTTTGCTACTCAAGTGTGAAACTTACCAGATTTGTGTGAACGAGTGTAGACTCATAAAACACCAAGATTAAACCTCTGCGCATCATGTTAGGACCATCTGCTTGCTCCATCCAATAAACTGTAACAGCTGATCTATCTGATCGCACAGAGACTTCCTCTATTCTTACCACAATGTTTTTGTAGAATCTAATACTGTAACATTTGGTCAATAGCTTTAGGGAATACCATGGCAAATGTATCTGAGGGGAGATGACAAAGTCTGAGAAATAATAAGTGTTGATGTTCAAACAGTCTTACAAGAATGTTAGGAGTTGTCATAGTCATTCTCCATCTCTGACAAAGCTTCACTTAGTTCTTCCATATTGAATTTAACTCTAAGGGCCCAATTCTCCACTCCATTGCACTGGTTTGATGCTAACATAATTCCATTGAGTTTCAAAGAAATATAACAGTTTAAGACTCATGAAGTAAAATGGCCATCAGGCCTGAAATCATGCAGACAGTTCTCAATCCACTGTTACATTATCTGTAAGCCATTTTGGACAGCAGCATCACCTGGGAAATGTTACTGTTCTTAGCAGGCTGATAACAGACTATCAGTCCTTTCTGCAGCACTGTCCTGAAGCTGAAAGCTGTTAGAGCAAGTTGCTAAAAATCAGATAAAAGGAAAGAGGAGGTCTCCAAAAGACCAGCTAGAGATTGGTGGAAACCTCAGTAAAAGAAACATGTCTGTCTTTGTCAAAATCTCAAAGGCTTTTTACTGTTTCTGTTGAAATCGGGATATTCTCATTAGCGTTGTGAAAACAAGTCTGACTGAAGTTCAGGCTTGAGGAAGAGGTTATGGAAATTGCCTTTAAAGGACTGTGGAAATTGCCTTTAAGAGAATGTGGAATCAAGCAGAATATGTTTGAAGATGGGCAGGAGGAATACGTAGGGACAGATATTTTATATCACCAGCCTGAGTTCCCAGTAGTGTGAACTTTTGACCATTAGACTTACACGGAGACTTCAGCATAGACCTTGTGGTCATTTTGTGCACTGGATCATCTGTACTCTTTAGCCATTAGAGATGCAGGCAAAATAATTGTGGCTTCTATTGTGCAGAAAGCCTCTGGACAGGGTAGTTCTGTCTGGTCAAATCCACTTCTACATGCAAAGTCTCGCTTTTGTGGTACTGAAATGGCACAGGCATTCTTGTGCAGATCCTCTGCATTAAGCTGAATTTCATCCTAATAGATCAAGTGAATAATTAAACTTTAATTTGACTTTGCCTACATTTCCAAGACTGCAAGTTTGTGAAGAGAGTGCAAACACTTTCCTTTCTCAGGAAAGTTGTGTGTAGAAATCTGCTCTGATTGACTGAGAGTGCATCAGCCTTGATGTATTCTTGCAATATTTTTCATCAACAGAGGGAAGGAGAAAGATACATTAAATCAATCAAATTAATAGGGCTAAAAGGCAAATACATGAAAAATGCCAGTTCATTTTGCGGATACAGTTATTGCCCAAGTTAAAAGGAGGGAGTAAGGTGGGCCATTGTACCCATTATTGGTTTGCCATACAAAATAGGCAATTACTTACACTTCTATTGCTTGAGACAGTTTTGCCATTTTCCTATGCTGAACTGCTATGTTCAGTTCCAGTGGTATACAGTTCTAGCTGGCACACTCTAGAGAGCAAGCAGAGAAAAGGCTGTATGCTTGAATTAAAACAGCAGCCAGTAAAATCTATTGTGTTTCATATCTTTAAATAAATCTGATTTGTAATTATGGAAGTTCTTTTACCCAGAGTGTCCAAGTGCTTTGAAAACAGTTAGCACAGCTTTTACCTCTCTGTAAAGCAACTACCCAACACAGGTATTACTTGCTGCAATTTGATATCAGCTCTTGGAAATTTACCGCAGGTACGCTGCAGCTGACAGCTTAGTGGTCAATGCCAAAGGGGTACATCGCCTGTGTTTGCATTTTCCAGATGGCAAGGAGGTGAGGCAATGCTGAGTGAACTAAGCTCTGCTGCACTTTGAAAGGTCTGTGTAAACTGGATAAGAAATCCTGAGCCCAAGCTACATATTCAGACTGCTTTCTTTACTTCCAAGTACAAATGACAGAGAGTATCTGATTCATTTCCTTCCTGGGGTTATCCAGGTTGATACTCACCTCTTTGTGATAGGATGAGTGCTTCTGCAGTTTATGTCCCCTGTGGACCTGCCTTGCAGGGTGCAGCCTGGACATCACAAAAAATGGCTAGATTTTTAAGCAGAGCCATTGCCATCTCAGACTGCCTCTCAATAATCACAGCACGAAAAACTCTAAAAGCAGAATCCCGGTAAAGTACAGTTCAGGCAACAGGGGGCTGGTTCTTAACCTCCTCCTTGCTCTTCTGACCCAGAAGGATGTTTAATGGGAGAGGGCTTTGGAGTGGATCTCCTGCTGAAGACGAGGCTGCTCATGCACTTGAGCTAATTTCCCCTTCACTTTTGACTGAGGTGTTGGTAGCCGAAAGATTGCATTAAGTTCCGTTAGTGTGCAGAGCACATTCACCCTACATTCAGAAGCTAGCTGCCATGGTCAATTCTCCCTAAAAGCCGTTTGGAAATTCAGCCTTTTTGCTTAAACACTCTGCAACAATATCAGCCTTTCGCACAGTTCAGATACCAGGCTGCCAATGCTAAAGGGGTGCATTTTATCCTTGATGAGCCTGTTAGAAACAGGTGCTCACCCCAGGAGTTTAAGATACCCTAAGGATTTGACTTAAATACAACAGAATTAAAAAACATTAAAGGAGGATCTGGATCTTTAAAGTAGACCCATTGTGTCTCGGTGTTGTAGATAAGCTTCAGTCAGTAAAAGAACAGGGGAAGTTTCACTCCAGTAAGAGCAATGCAATTTGAAATGTTGGCAGCTGATAAGTGCAGGTGAGGATAAAGGCATGTCTGCATCATTCACTTGAATTACATTTTGAATGTATTTTTTCTTTGTTGGAAGACCCTGCAGATATATGCACCCTTCTGCTTTCCAATCCACAATATCTTACTGCTAGTGTGCTTAATTATATCCTTTCCACAAAATCCTCAGTTTTAATATTCTTTGGAAGTAGATTCTACCACATCTCCCTAAAATAAAATATCCTAAATATCTCTCCAGGTCTCCCACTCCATAGACCTGTGTTTATACTGATAATGCAGATAAAAATGTTTTTTTTCTTCTTAATGAAAACACCTCTAGACCCCAGGATTATGCAAGGTCTTGTCCTTATATCATGATAACTATATTTTCTGCTTCTGAAAAAATTCACCCAAAGGGGCGTGCAACACTTCAGACAAAAAAAAACAAACACTGTAGTTGAATGATCACTGTGCATGAGGAGTCTGATTTGGAAGTATACTATCTATTCATTCTGGTAAATTCTTACACTTTCCCATATAGATTTTGTTCATGTTTCAGTCATGCAGGGAGAAAGTTACACAGCAAGCTTTCGTTTACATTGCCTGAGGTCCCTTCCAACACACATTTTTCTAGGATTATGTGACACTATGTATCTTTAATTTCACTTACTTGCATTGAGTTGGCTTAACTCTTTGATATTGGGATCCTATTCAAACACATTGGTTTTGTTTACTTGGAGTCTGAAAGTACAAATAAAGTCAAAATTTTAGTTGAACACATTTGATTATGCATTTTCATAAAGCTGGTGTTGTCCTATAATAAAGTCAAATAATCACATTGATTTTCACCTGGCATCTAGACTAACTCTTAAGGAATATATGTAGTAATTGATTTGTACGCTAGAGTTGCTGCAGGGTTTAGTTGCAAAATGAGATTTTGGATTAGGTTATTTTTTGTTAATTAAATATATTTAAAAGGATTTGTGTTATCTTCTTGTTCATATAAACTGAATTTTAAATGACTTCTACTGAAATGTTAGGGAATCCTCTGCCATAAATAACCCTTCTTGTAAGATTATTTAGGAGTCTAATAAATCCTTATTTTTACATTACTTCTCCCAAACAAAATCAAATAATAGGATTATCATTTGGGATCCTGTTATTTTAATGACATTTTAAGGACATCAGCTGAAAATGTTTATCAATTTTTTAGTTTAAGTCCTAAATTTTGTCTCTTTGTTAAGTAATTAATTTCCACTTTTACTAGAACCTTTCAAATCAAAATTATGCAGAATTCATTGAGGTGTAGCCTTAATATCATTGCCACTTTTTATCATTGCTTGGTCGTTGTTTCTTACCACTTCTTCTGACCCCTTCTGCAGTCCAGGTGGAGAGCTATGGCTAACCTCTCATTCTTGGAGCTGCGTGTGTCTGATGTAGTTGATCTGCATGATGACCAGCTGCATCTACCATGCAGGCGCCAGAGTTTCAGAAAGTCTGCAGCTGATGGAGTGTGTGTCTTTGCTCAGCTCCATCCTGACTTTCGACATTTGCCCCAGTGAGAGGGAAGGGAGAGAGCGCTCCTGGGTCAGGTAGTAATTGCAGACGTGTAGCCAAACACCCGGTCATTCACAGCAGAGCTGGGCTGGACATCCATGAACTAACTACTAAAATAAAATCTAATCACGTGGGATAGGATTTTCAGAGAAATTTAAGTTCCTATTTAGTGATCTGTGAAGTGATTTGAATTTATTTTTCAGTGATCATAAAAGCTCAAAGTGCACAAATCATTTTTTTTCAGAGGTCCATTTTAAGACACCAAATTCGTGAGTCTTGACAATATTGCAAAGTGGCTGAGAAACTTAGCTGCATCTTTCAGTTCTTAATACTGCTCTGATGCTTAGCTCCAATGGATATCGGTTGTATGTAAACATGGCTATTAAAACTGCAATCTCACCCTTCCTGTGATAGCCTTCCTATATTTGTGAAATACATATGTGATGTCTTCAGGAGATGACAGCACAGGAAAGGAATGACATCTAATAACTGGCTGACAAATTGGGCTAATTTCTGAAATACCTGAGTTCCTGCCCTTGATTTGGCAGACTTCATAATGACTTTGCACAAGTAATTCAGCCTTTCTGAGCTTCTGTCATCCACCTCTAATGGAAGCAATAGCATTCTTTTGTCTTAAAGAGGGGAAGGAGGATACATCTGAAAGATAGTAGTAGTAAAGGAATAAACCAGGTGGTATAAATACCTGATTAAAATGACAATTTAAAAAAGCAATCACCAGGTTTTGAACTGGGCTTGCATGGGGCCAACAGTCATTGACATATTTAGGTGTCCCTTCAGGGAGTGCCTTTAAAGCTTGTCACCTTCCACAGATATACAGTGAGCAGGGATATGTTACAAGGATACTTGACATTTATTGAGACAATTATTTAGTCATCAAAACATCTACGTACTTGTGCAAGGTGATCGACCCTTATCTTACTCAGGGGGCTGTAAAGACATACACATCACCTGCCTCTGGCCTCAAAGAGAATTAGTGACAATTCCAGGTTTACAGTCCACAGGAGGATTCCTGGCCCCCAGTGCTGTGTTTAGACTATTGATGACATCAATCATAGTGAAGGCACAGTGCAGTTGTCAAACCCGCTATGTATTGCTGTTTTTTAAAGATATCCAACACCAAGTCACAAGCACTTGAGCTTCTTTGCAGGAAGAAAGAGGTTTAGCCTGCATTCTGTCACTGCTGAAGAAAAATGCAATGCATTTATCACAGGCAAAAATGTAGACTTAAGATTTAGGCTTCTCACCATGCATAAAGAGTTGATGTATGTTATTAGAAACTACTCTCCTAGGCTGTATTTCATTTAAGCTTTTAGAGCCATCTAAATCAACTTTTTTACCTTTAGGAAGATAAAGATTGTAAAACAAATTATCTGAGCATCAGGAGACCTACCATGTTGATTTATACCTGCTACATACAGTAAGTATGTAATTCACTTATAAATCACAAAGCTGCTGCGTATTTTCAGAATTATCTGGGTATTTGGTTAGTGCAAGTTTAAATGAAATAATAGGAGCATGTGTTTACCTTTTGTAAGGCAAGAAAGAGCCACAGGCAAACAAAAGCGTTAAAAAATGATTAAGGGTACCAGGAATACAAGGCCATTTTTCTTATGTTGTCAGTGTTTAGAAAGTAAGCATCTGCCTGCTAAAGCCTTGTTCGTAATAATAATATTACCTGTATAGATCAGGATGTCTTCCAAGATCTGAATACATTTGCTCTACCTTTATAAGGCTGTATATGAGAATCAGATGGTTCTCCAGTTGACTGTAACTGGAAATTTGAAATTAATTTCCTCACGAATTATTTTAGTTGCATTTTCATGCATGAGAATTATTTCTTCAGAAAGACTCTTCTGCATATAAGCAGGAGCTACAGAAAAAGATAAAATGACTATGTATCTTGGTCATTTAAATAGAGAAGATGTCAGAATTGTGGCATTTCTTCAGCTACCATAGAGAATCCCTTGCCATGCTATCTCAAGATCAAATATCTGTCTTGGTTGTAGCAGTCAGTTGGGCCACAAATATCATCCTCTGTATCCAGCAATATTGCAGAAGATGATATGGCTAGAATCACAGCCTTGGTGTCTTTGGTTTCCCTGACTTGAAGTCAGCCACTGACAGCTGATCCATACCCATTTCTCGAATTCACTGCACTTGTTTCAATGCCTTCAGAATGACGATTTCTTAATGAACTTGGCTAATAAAGTACTACTTAAATTGTCTGTGGAGCTGTTGGTCAATTTTCTCATAACTGTGTATTCATAGGGAAATGATGTATGTATGTGATATTTTCGTATGGCTGACTGTTAGAGTCTTTGCAACACTCCTGAAACAAGCCCTGATCATTGTCTTTCTTATGAAGCTGAAAAAGTGACTGAATTCTGCTTTAAGAGTTAACATCTGAGTATAGTAGGGTCTTCATATTTCCATGGAAACAGCTTAACATGATCAGTAAGTAGAGTGGACTATTTTACTATAAGGTATCATTAAAAGAAAAATCATGCTGGGAAACACACATGTATCATAGAATAAAATCTCTTCAGCACAGTTTTGAAAACAGCCAATTTTTTTGTTACTCCATATCGATACCTGGTTTTAAAATTGCTATTACATTAGAAATGGAAACAATCATCTACATGGCTTTTAATTACAGTTTTTGTGAGTGCAGTGGTGTAAATTTAAAGGAGCAACTTTGCAACAGAAGTAGTCTGACAGCTGCCACTAAACCTCTTATTTACAATATGTATCACCGAGTACTCTTATTTTTTTACAGCAGCTTTTTGTTGCTGGTGTGTTGCATAGTTCTCTGTAATAGTAGGGATGGTCTCAGCTGCCGGTTTAGTCATTTCTATTAAGAATATATTGAGAGCTAGTGCACCAGCAGTGGCCAGACTTTTCTGCCAAACCTATTACTTTTAAAAGTCAAAGGTTTACAATGAGTGTGATGGGACAGATTTGCTGCTCTCTTTGCTCTGTGTGTGTCACTCACAGGATGTCATGGGAACATAATGCATCTGTAATTTTCTCTGGAGGTTCTTGTTAATGACTATTACGTGAGTCCCACTGCACATTGTGAAAGCAAGCAGGAGTTGCTGGAGTATGCTAAAGTGTAGTGACTTCTCTTTGGCATGTCACTCTTTTGAACATGGTTTGCGTGGAGAGAACGTTTGAAAGTTCTGGCCTATTCTCTGCTGTCAGCTTCCATCCAAGTCAGAACCCTCTTCCTCATTTGTGAATGTGCACCAGCTCAATATGTCAAGCATTATTTTAACATCCTGAAATGAACTAACCTACTTACAGCGTGCACCATCTACACAAATGACCAGCTCACCCCATGCTGTATAGAAAGGGGCAAAACAGATTTTTACTAACTTTTCTTATTGCTACATGAAATAAATCTGACTTTAAGAATTTTTTGGCAAATGATCAAGTTCCTTATTTTTTGCTATCTGAATGTTGCCACAGCAAAGTGAGTCACTCAACCCTCTTTACTTTCCTCTTCTTTAGTTTCAGGTACTTTTTTTGCTAGAACTTTGAAATGTGTTTCATCTCTTCACTGATGCAGTGTTCTTTAGTCCCACTTCTCTCTGTTTTCCATGTGATGCTATATGATATAGGCTCCTGCTCAAATAAAGCTGCTGTTTCAGTTTTCTTTTCTCCTTCCATTGATTCACAAGCAGTGGACGCAAGCTACAACACAGAACACTCCAATTATACAAGATAAAATTTTATTGTCATGAGAGTAGTCAGATATGGGTCAAACCCTTAATCTCTGTCATGGGATCAACCTGTCAGAGTAGGAGTTCTGAAAGGAATATTTTTTCTTGGAGATATTCAGAACTTGACTGTACAACGACCTAAGCAACATGATCTAGTTGGCCCTGCTTTGAGAGGAAGGCTGGATTAGAGACCTCCAGAGTCCCTTTCAAAAGAAATTCTTCTATAACTGTGTTCAATAATCCTGTTCAATACTAATTATACATTTCCCATACTTTTAGTTTTAAACATAAAATACATTACCACATGGCTTCATCTTATTAACAGTTGTATAGTGGAATAGAATCTGGAAGCAAGTTTATTTAGTAATAAGGAAACGTGCCCCATTGTGCTTTTGCCAGGCTAGGGCACGCATTAGTGCCTACCTGTGCTGCACTGCACAGAGAAAATATCGTGAGGCTGCAAGAGAGATAAATCAGTGCTGATACAAAGGGTGGGAAAATAAAGAGAGCAAGACCAGTTACAGATTGAACCTTGCATGTCAGTCATGATGAAAAAGTCTTCCAGAGTTATTTGAGCAGATGAAGAAATCATGCATGAAGATGTCAGTGCGTCTTTGACTGTAGAACACAAAAATCCATCTGTTTTAACCTCCCTTTGCCTCACTTGAGTATTTCAGCAACAAACACTTCTTGGCAGAAGTGTTTTACTATGCATGTCATAAGGAAGACCTAACTGGACCTTCTAGGCACTAATGTCATATAAATAATATTATAATGGAGCCCATTTAATAGAAGAGTCAGAATGTGGTAAATGTGGAAACTTCTATTCGACAGAAATAAATAATATTATTTTCACTGCCAGGAAAGAAATAGTGTGTCAAGGAAATTCATAAATCAGATTATATCATTCTCAATCAAATTTACCTTGACATGATTTTACTAAATATCACCCATGTGTTACCTAGTGTCAACAACTATTTTCATCCTTTCATGCATAACAGTAATGCAGGTGACATATAGAACAGTCCTGTATCTTGGACTCAAAATATATTTTTCACATCTTATTGTTGTCATTTGACACTTAATATCAGACCTATTAAAGTTTAACTCTTAATAAAAATCATGTTAAGATAATGGTACCTCCTCTCTTTTCAGTTATATTATGGAGGAGTGAACACGGAAGTTGCAGTCTCCTTGTATATTACACCTGTGTATGGAGTAGTGGTAAATCCAGTGGGGTTGGACAAAGTCTGAGGATAGGATTGTCCACTAAAAAAGCACGGACCCAAGTGGGATTCAGGGAATCTCAGTTTTGTTTTTGATTCTGCCATTGTCATACTGCATGATATTGTATAAGCTGTTTCATCACACTAATGTGTATCCCTTTCAGTAATTTATTCATTTTATCCAGTTAGATCGTAGCTTCAAAGGGATAGGGACTTTCCCATGGGTTTGTATAGTGGCAAGGACTGTAGCTGAGCCTTCTGGAATATACTATTGTATAGATAAGAACAAGCAACTGTATAAAAGTATATATACAGACTTTGATACTCTCCAATCCATACAGATCTTGTCATCTTCTATACAGGATCTTTGCTCAGTTCTTCAAAAGTAAAAAAGTTAGATGAGATTTTTTTTTTAGCACAAAGCTGTCTGAACTTCCAAGACTATGCTTTGTTGATTTGAGCAGATTTTCTTTTAAAAATACAGACCGATGCTTTTTTCCTTTAAAAAAAAAAATCAAGCATACAGTATAAGTATTTCAGTTTCCAAGCCAAATTCTAATGCTTTCTAAAGAGCTATATGCTGACCCCAGGTCTATAAAAAATGTTTTATGATGTAGGCCATCATCTAAGGGACACATTGCTTTTTGTAAGAAAATAAAAAAGGAGGCAATAAGTTGCAAATCCCAAAGCAGCCAAGTTAGAGTGGAAGAAAGTGCTTTGGGTTTGCAGAAACTGTAAATTGTGGTTTAGTGATCCTGCTGGAACCTAAGGGAAATTAAAAGAAAAATAGGTGTTAAAAATAATCATAGGGAAAAAAGTGCAAATAGTTGAGGGGAATGGGTTAAAGGTGACAAGGTGACAAGAAATTTCTGGAGGGTCTGCATTCTGAAAATAAATGTCCATCACCGTAAGTGTTCTCAGCATTTCTGCAAAACAGCATCAGACCCTTCCTATAAAAGGTCCGGAAACAGTGGGAACTGTGACAAGAGAACAAGAAAACTGATGCAATGGAATTACAAGGCAACAGGACACGAACCACTAGCATGCCTCTCCTTCTCAACATGGAACAAAAGCAAACGCAGACGCGATGACATAAAATTTTCCAAGTTTCTGCCAGCTCAGCAGAGGGAATGTAAGAGTACAGCTAGTGCTATGATGCAAGGTATTGTTTTGGCATGGCTGGCCGTGAGAAGATCTCCTAAAACTCTTGAATAGTAGTGTTATTCCTTACTGTACACAATCCCTATGGCTCCAGAAGGGAATCCAAGGTAAGGCAGTTCCAGCAACACGCTAACAGAGGCACTCTGCTGTGCAATTTGCCATAGCCTGGTACAGGATTTGGACTCCAAACCTTTTTTAGTTCTCAATTTGCATTTTCTGCCATTTGTTGAATTTTAAGTTTGTTCGCTGCTTCTTATTGTGTGCTCCTGAAACGCTGCCTTTGAAAGTGGTGCTTGCTTGTAATAGCAGTTATGGAATATTCAATTTCTGTGTTTTACAATTCTGCTGAGTTTTGGTTGAAAATGCATTTCATACAGTATGTTTTGTCTTTCTTGATTGGAAGATCTGGCCTATAAATCATATTTCCAGAACATCTAATCATCTGTTGAACTTCAAATTTATAATTTGTGAAAACAGGTGCCCTTTCAGAAGGAAAAAAGTGACATTTATGCAAATATTTATTCTAAAAATGAATTTGCTGTCTATTCATAAAAATTCAAGGAGGCTTTATCTCTGTGGTTTCCTTATTCTAATTCATTTCACAAATGAATTTAAGACAGCTAGCAAACTGAGAAAAAATTATCCTTGTTGAGGTGTTATTTCATTCAGTTTTAAATATTAATGTATGATGTTGCTTCGTTATGTAGTACTTTTCGCAAAGATGATATAAACCGTTTGTTAAAGAAAATATGAAGCTTCTGAAATGTCTGCTCATAAATGTTTACAAGAGAGATCATAGCTAGAATTACAGGCAAGGAAAATGAAGAATAGATGAGCCTAGGGAATGCTGGGATAAGACATCGTTGGCAAGCATCTCAAGCTGGATTTCTAGATGATGACCTTTTCTTTCTTGAAATCATAATATTTTTGTATTTCTAGGCCACTTGATCCCATGATCAAAGTGCCTGTATCTTGATTCTGTATATGAAGAGTATATGCATAGTGAAATACATAAAATCAATAATGAAAATGAATGGAATTTTTCAAAGCCTCTACTCTGATTCATAAGAATTGCAGATATATGAAGAAGTCCTAAAAGTCTAAGCTTTTGCTATGGTTTAGCTAGTAGAGGTAAGACACCTACAGTACTAGAACCAAGTAAGGATATGTTGAGAGTAGAGTAGAGAATGGTAAGAACAGGCTTAGGGTCCCATCACACAGTTACGATTTTCGGCAGCAGTATGGTGCAAAGGGTTTTACAGAGAACCTTTGCATACTGTCTGAATTATTCAGTGCCCTTCAGCTCCCAGAGCAGCCCAAACTTGCACAGATAAATCCTGACTTAAAGTCTCTTTTCTCCAGGGCTGCAAATCCCACTCTAAGCACACATTCTTCTGGCCTAGCAAGCAAAGCTAAGGCAAATTTATTTCAAAATCTTAATAAAAAGGTAGTGAAATGAAGATTGCTGTGAAATGCACTGTGATAGAAAGAAGCAAATCTTAATGGATTTTCTTACATGTTCTTCTTGGGGAATCGTAAGATGATAACCCTGCATACACAATGTTGGGCTTCTGTTGGTTTGTACCCTGTTCCACTAAGTTCACTCTGGTCCATGCAAATAATGTCTTCCTTACATAGTCCAATGTTACCACACAAGGATTCGATTGAGCTTCCTTAACTAAATTTGGGCTTTATTATCTGTTTGCCAAATGATAGGCAATATTAATGCTGCTGTTTTCTACCAATATACAAATTATACAAATGTATTTAATTTCAGTACAGCAGTTGAATTAATTTTTTATAATATTATATTGAGGATTGTGCTATACAGGAAGAAAAGCAAATTAAGGTGGCAATAAGCATAATTGAAATCCTTTACTTGTTTAACAATTGTTATTTGCATACTCTTTATATTTGTTCTTCATAGTTTTGGTTGTTCTATTGTTAATTCCAGCAAAAACAAGTCTTCCAGATTTGTAGCTGTTTTGACATGCCACTGTTAGCTCACTGAGATGTGACAAGTACAGAAGAGAACTTCTGATTGGATTCTATTGCAGTATTATGCTATGCCTACCAGTAAAAAATGCAGAGAAAATTGAATCCTAAAATTATCTGCCTCTCTTCCATTTACTCTCCAAGCCATTTCTTCTATTTTTCAATTATCATCTGGTAATAAATGTGTCATAGTGCAAGATGAGACCTCAGTGGAATACAGTAACACTGAAGACAGAATGGAAAATTCAAGAATACTCAGACTTGTTTGGATGCAAATTTGGTCATTATATTGAACCGAAAGGTATATGCTGTAGAGAAGAAAAGTAGTAAAGCACTAGAAGTTTCCTGTGCTAACAAACAGTCCTCTGCCTCATCTGCCACCAGGCACCAAGACATCCTTCTTTCCAGATGAATTACCTGTTCTGAGACAGACTATGAGGTTTATGAAGCATTTCATTCCATTGGAGTGTTTATCTTGGAATTAGGTGGGGTACAGACATTGGATAAAAGCCATATCCTTTGGAATCGATGATTAAATTTATATTGGATCCTATACACATACAGGATTTCTGTCCATGTACTGATCCCCTAAACGTAGCAATCTCACTCTCCATTGTTAACTTTTCCTTACCTGTCTCTGAATTTGTCGCCAGGAATGTCACACAAGTGAACTTCCCATCCTGCTGTTATTCTCACCCTCCCCTAAGATATTTGAATTTCTGAGGAGGAATCTTGAGCAAAGAAAACAGTTTTCAGATTTCCAATTTATCTGTAGCCTGAAAGGAAAATGACTGTAAATTCTGGAGCTTCTGCAACTAATTCTAGAGGGAACAGTTGGCCAGCATTTGAATCACTACGAACCAGCTTGTTGGGACTTTAGACAGCATTTAGCCTAACTGTGCAGAACTCTCAAAACTCTCAAGAGTACCCTAGTATGTTTTCAATATGCTAGTCAAGGCTTAATGGCAGTTATCCATTCCAAATGTGCTTCTGTCTAAAAATGCACCAGTTTTCCTGAATAATGATAGTGTGTAACTGCTAGGATGCTGGTTTGCAGTCTCTCCTTTTCTTTACTGCTGGAGCTAGGTAACTGTGCCTTATGGAAAGGATCAGTAACTTACTTTGTGTGGCTACTGTTGTGCATATGACACATCTGCTCATTTCCCGATCTCATCACGACTTTCCTCTTGGTTTTTGTTGACTCTTTAGTTGCTCAGCTCAGGGAGAGAAGAGCAGTTCATTTCTTGAATCATTTACTAAATCTACAATGTTGCCAGTTACCAGCCAGATTTAATAACAGTTGAACACATGATTTTTCTGATGAGCTTTGCTAAGTGGAGGTGCTGAGATAGTCATGGCCTCTCCACTCCCCTGATACTGAAGGACCTTAGCTTGTTTATTTTTTTAAAGCAAAAGATGATGTTCTGTAACATCACCTGTAAGTTGATTGTCTGACTGAGGGGAGGGTGAGCATCATTAAAAGACCTGCCTAACACATATATTGTTTTATGTTATACACTGGCTATGAATAAATCTGAGCTGGAATTCAAAATTCCTCTGTTAGAAGAGCCAGGGTCAGACGTAGCCTACACGTGGAGGTCTTCAAGCTAATTTGAAGATGGCACTTGAAAATGGTGTGTCTGTGAGAGCAGTAAGCTGACAATTAGGCATCATAATTAGGAAGTTCTTTGTACGTCTGAACTCCAAACATGCTGAGTTCTGTATGCGTGGATAGCGAGACTGTACAAAGGTGAACATAAGGACCTCATCTGATTGCACAAACCATGGTCATTGACAGTGCAGCTGAATCACTACAAATAGAAAATTGTCATCATGTAGGATAGCACGATCTACGCAACGCACTGGGATATGGAAACACAGATTTTCTAGATAAAACCAGAACCACAGAATCTTTACATGCCATTAGATTTTGAACTGTGTATAACTCACCTGCAGAAAATTGGCTAACATTTTTTTGTGTGTGACTGTACGTGAGCAAAGTGCAGGAAAGGAATAAAATTAATCTTTTGGGTTTTGCCTATGTTTCTAGTCAAATTTCCTGTCTTATACATTCAAGATAAATCAAATTAAGAGAGTAATATGAAAATAGTGCAATATTGCTCAGTAGCATACTGGCCCCCCGATTTCAACATAGGTGCTTCTGACTCATACTATGTCACTGAGAGGTGGATTAATCTAAAGCATTTTACAGAATACATGTGTAAGTTTTGAGAAGCTTCAGGGTAAACCACGTGAAGTCCAGTATTTCCAAGAGTGGAAGCTTAGTTTCTTTAAATCTTTCAGTGCTAGAGAGAGCAAGAGTGAGCATCGAATGAGCCTCTAGAGTAATCTATCATTTTCTGTGAATTATATTCTTACTGATCTAAAATAAAAACAAAATTAATTTGAATAATATTTTTTACATCTTTTCCCATAGAAAAACTGTTGTTAGGTTTGACATTCCTAGATATGTGAATACTATGCCTGCATCTGATTAGTTATTGTTTTCTTCCTTCAGAGAGTCTCAGACCTCTTGTTCATCACTTCATTACTGAATTTGAGAATCTTCAGCTAAACTCTTAGGAATCTTGGAGAACAAAACACAATGATAACAATAAGTAACTTACAAAGTGACCATGCTTCTTTCCCCTGCTAATCATCTTGGTTGTACAGGGATGCAAGAAAGGGATGCATTCACTTCAGCCAGAAGAGACCACATGGAGAGCTAACAAAATGATTCAGGCTATATGTCACTGCCACCTTCTGCTATGACTGCTAGATGTAGTTCTCTGTCTTGTAACCTGGATAAAGTTAGTTCTCCCTCAATCAGGCTATTTCTTCATTTAGCCTAGTAAGAGACAAGTTAAAAGGAGGCAACCAACAAAGTCCTTGTCCAATGCTATTATCTCTAAAGGTTCATTGTAAAGGCTGATTTTTATTTCATTTAAAGCTTCCAGCAGGAAAACTTCACACAGTAAGGTTGGAAAGACAGCCCCCTCACTATTGTTCTCCACTTTTGATTTGCTGTGAAAGGATGCTCTATTTTAAGAATCATGATTGTCTTCTTTTAAGGGCAATTTTAGGACTGTTCTCTTCAAGCAAGAAGTAGATGGAGGTGGAGATAATAAATCCAGCAAAGTACATTATAAAGGCCTAATAAATGCTAGGGCCGCAGTATGTCCTTTTAGCCTAAGTGGATCCAGACCATTCTCTCTGTGTCTCTCTTACACACACACATTCCCTGATCATAACAAGAAGAAATACTGATTTTATTGTATTTATATGACAATTTTATCCTAGATCAAAAACAGAGAAATGGAACAAATTAATCTAAATTAAAATAAGATTTTCAAGTACTTTAGCGAAGCATTTTTTCATCTGACACCTTTAAGCCATTGCGGCAGCAGAATGGATGTTGAGATTAGTTTTCAGAATTTGCTAGCACACACATCTGATATTGTTTAAACTAGATTTGATTACGTACTTTTCAGGCTTAAAAATAACAGGATTGTTTTTAGAATTATAATTCTAAACATATCTGATGTACCTTGTTAAGGGAATGGAAATAAAAAATTATGGGAATATAATAAGTATATTTGAGTTCAACTTATTAAGGGGTGGACATCTTCCACAGCATTTCCAGGAATCTGGAAATTTTTTAATTTCTGATTTTTTAATTAACATTTTGCTAGAGAATTTCAAAATTACATAACTGAAAAAGTAAACTCCTTTCACTTAAACTCTGTCAGGAAAAAACATCACTGACCAGGTAGCTGCAAACAATGTCAGCTTTTACTTGGACTTGTAAAGAATGGAAAGTACCAGAGTCTAGCAAAAAAAAAAACAACAAACAACAAACCAAAACCTAAACTGAAAAAAAAAAATCAATTATTTCTAAAGTGAAGTTATGGGATATTAGAATAATTCTGTGTGCACATCTCAGTATCCCCAATCTACAGGCCTTTTTTTTATTCATTCTTTTTGCAGGACAGTCTTGCTTTGATACATTTTGTAGAAAGGATGACAGAAAAAGTACAAATGTCCTACCTGAGTACAGGAGCAGGAATATAAAAGGCTCTTCCTTTGAAGAACACGCTTAAAGTTGTAAATTGCAGAGTCCAGAATACATAAGACCTATCTCTCTGATGCCATCTTCACCATCCTGTTCAGTGGCTTAGGAGTGAGGTTATAAAAGTGCAAGGAAGAAAAACATATGTATTGAGGCCCAGATACATCTATGCCAGGCACAGTGTTTCCATGTTTGTGTTGTACTAGAAAATGGCTAGAGAATGTTTTATCTGTGACATTTAACTATGAGTCATTTCTGTATCATACTGGAAATCTCCACTGAGAAAACCCATATTTTGTCAGCAGAACTCAGGAAATTAGTGCAGTGCAAGTGATAAGGAAACCTTAAGGTCACATCAGCTGTCCATCCCAAAGGGAAGATTAGGCACAGATGAAATGAGGTGTTAAAGTACATGAAGGTTACACAATATTTTAGTCTCAGTATCTTTTGTTAGTCTCCAGCTGATGCCCTTTTATCAAAGCTTTCCTCGAATTTTTCAGCATTTATCCTCATCTTAGTATATCTCAGTGTTGTTGTAACGGCTGTGTAAAACACACCTTTTAACCGTATTCAGATTTGCTTTTGCTTTTGTGTGTCAAGAACATCATGTCTTTTTTTTTTTTTTTGGAATGATTTTGCTGCCCAGTCAGACCATTATGCTGTCAATTACTGAAGTTTAGCAGGCATATCTCTAGAGAATGACCCTCTCTTAGACAAAATTTTGATTACCACATGAAGCTTGATCTTGTAAATAGTGATAATATAACCTCTTTTTCTTTTAGAAATCTACGGTTCAGCAATAAATGGCTAGGGGCCTACCATTAATCATTCATGAATATCAGAAAGAATATTCAATTAGAGATGTGCTCTGGGACGCTTTAATATTTTGAAATATGACATGTTTCTGGTGACTTTAAATAGTACACAAGTGACATATTCAACTTTAGGCAATAAAACAACAAATAATGCAAACTAATATAGAGTGATTAAACTGGATACAGATTTTAAATATCTCTGAATTAATTTTGTATTTCTGATGTGTTGGGAAGATGTTTGCAAATACCATTAGCAGATGTAGAAGCCTTTTTTCTTTTCAATTTTCCTTTGTATATAAAAACTCAGATGAACTGATTAATGCCTAAGTGGATGGATGTTCTTAGACACCCAAATATTATTATTTGTATACATACGACTATTTAATTACACTTGTGATTCCAGCTTGATTTGACCTGCTTTTGGAGAAAGGATGAAGGCTTTTAATTTAAAATGTCTTTTTTATTTCACATCACATTTTACTCCTACCGTAGGCAGATTCTTCTTTTTTAGTCACCTCAGCTCCATGTCCTGGGTGTTCAGGCTTACAGCAGAAGCAGTGCCAACTTTGACTGCCTTAAAGTAAAAATAAAGAAATGTCAGATGTTCAGATAGTTTTCGAGGTATTGTTCTACTTCTAAAGATAATTTTCCTGCAATGAGTAAAATAATCACCTAATTCCCATAGCTGTGATAGCATGTCTTCTTAAAGAGCACTATCACAAATTTTTTTTTTACAAGAGGGTAGTAACTTAATCGCTGGAAAGATGTATCCTTATTAGGATTTTTTAGGAAGCTTATGGCACTTAGGTTCTCTGGTCCAAGTATTACAAACAGTGGGATAGTGGTAAATAAATGAATGATGCTTATCTGTTCAGTAGACATAGAAAATAAATCAAATTCCGTATCTCTATAATTAAGATGGGGAAATTCCATTTTAACTGTATTTGTAGTTTGCTGAAGGCAGTCCGACATGTGTTACAATAAGCTTTTTATTATGACATTGCTTTTTTATTATCGCATTTTATTTAGGTTGCGACATTGGGTTTTATTTACATTTTAAAAGAGATTTTTATTTATTTTTTGTTTACATTGTCTTTTTATTATGACAACGACATTACAATGTCCTATGAAATGTTTTGAAGAATGCTAACATGCACATCCTGAGAAACAAATTGATTGCACACTCTTCATAATTGGAAAAAAAAATTACAAATGTGAGGCATTCCCAACCATTTCTTACCTGACTTTGTTCGCTCAATAAATCTATCTCTATCTTCTTAATGCTCTGTGAAGTGTAATTAGTATAAGGTTTCCCTGCAAGTGAAAGATGGATAGGTGTGTGGAGAATTCAGGAAAGGCGGAGAGGAAGGAGATATTAATGTTGAGCAGGAGGAATCTACAGCAGCTGCAGTCAATCTTTTGATCTAAACAGCTGATCATTAAAAGTGTCTGAGACATTCAAATCATATTTGCTGTAGTAAACTCTTCCCACCAATATATATTAAAGACACTTCTCACAACCATAAAATTTCTAGATATCTTTTAGGACCAGATAATGAGAATGGCTGAAAAAAATGTTAACTTTTGACTTGATATTGAAAATCTACTTTTATTTTGAAAGACATCAAAACATAAATCACATCATTTGCAAGAGAACCATTTTAAAGCATTTTATTCCAGGTCATTGAAATATTATATTCCTTTAAGAGCAACTCATTTGTTTCAGTTATAGCGAATACAAATGTTTCAACAATTATCATTATTTTAAGAATTGAAACACTAAATATTTTGTTCTGATTATAACAAGTCATTTCAATTATTTTCTTTTTAGAAAGTCACAGTCATCTCAGTTCTGTGAAGCATTTTGTTTGGCAAACTGATGTTTACTGATGGAGGTACATTCCTCCACCATGCAGGTAAACTTTGAATCATTCCCCTGATCTTCAGTTAGAAAGGACCATATGGGAGAAAGTACCAAGGCACTTGAGGCCAGAGATCTATAAATCTGAAGGGTTACTGCAAATGCATTATTCCAATTTTGATATATTCATGTATGTGATATATTAATAGGATATACCTTGACAAAACTTCATTTCGAACTGTACTGTAAACATTGGAACTATTCTTTCTGATTAAGTTTCGTTAAATAAAAAAAAGGTCAAAAGTCAAGACTAGAAATAGGTAAGAATTCAAGTCTCTGTCTTCAAGAAAAACCAGAGACCTATACTTTGGCTTTCTAGTTAGTATGTGGGGAGAATATGATATCCCCTAAGGATGGTCCAAAACTCCCCACAGCCTCTGCGTAAATAGTGCAGTTTATTACAAAAGTTGCTTCTGGCATGCTCCTAGGAACTCTAGACTGGTGGTGATCTCATCCATATAAAACATGGGCATGCCATACTTATCACCATGTTTTAGAAGAAAACAGTCACTGTTGGCTTCTTTGAGTGAGTTCTAGAGGTGCTTCTGAATTTCAAATCCTCTGTGGGACTTTGCCAAAGAAAAAAAGCCTGGCTTCTTATGGGAAAGCCCTCTGATGGGGCTTACATGGGTTTTAGGTTCTGAACTTAAATCACAGCAGTTCTGGGCATTCAAAGAAAGAAATGAAAATATAGAAGAAGATACACGTGGAGAAATTAGGCATTTCCAGGATTAGGTAGCAGTTGGATGTAAAAATTCCTGGCTTACATTTCAATGCATCAGTTCTGCCCACATCCAGTTTTAAATCTTACCCTGATTCTCCAGCTTGCGGTGAATCCAAACATTCCAGGAAGGAAATAAAAAGAACGCAAAATATATTTCTTTGTGAAACATTATCCAATCGGTCTCGTGATTTCTGAGAGCTCATGCTACCCTATTAGACCAAGGAATAGAATATCCATCAGAAGCTTGTGTGGAATCATTTTTATGGTTTTCTTTCATGCTTTCCATCTAACTCCTCTTTCTCCCTTGAAAGTAAGCCAATGGGATGAATATATGTCGTCAATAGGAGGTTTCTTTTTGAAGGATGCAAGATACTGCATACTGCCTGCGCTAATAGTCGTTCAGCCTGTCACATACCATAATACTGCTCTGTGTGTGTGGAACAATATAGGTTGCATTTATCATAAAACTTGCCCCCAGGTGACTTTCCAAGCATACAGATAAAGGGAATTCATTTGTGCCCTGATCATTATGACAATGGTCTTCAACAGCAGAAAGACAGACTGATTTTGTCTTGTCAGTGATGGCCTGTTCAGTACTGATGGCAAAATGTTTATGCTTAATGATGCCCATAAATGCCAGTGAAACATTTTTTCATTGCCTCTTAGGGTCTTTAGAATTATAAATACTCCTGCATTTTCTTTTGTTTTCAGAGATACAGATAATATTTCGATTCCAGACAAGTACTCAACCTATGAGTGAAAGTGGAGAGGGTGACAAGGTAGCAGCTGCTAGATATAGCAAGTGATATATTACTTAGAATATCACCTGATGTTTTTATAAATGGCCTACATTTCCACAAATATGGTTTCAATCCTGCACTTCAAATTTGAGTAAAGCAGTCTCATAATACTGGAATCTTTACCTAATTTGAGAGTTATATTTTCTATCAGTAGTACTGCAATAATAGTTCTTCTGCTTAAAAAATTAATTCATCTTAATTCAAAAAAATATTAGTTTAGTGGTAATCTCTGGCTCTGCATTATGCCCTCTAGCTTCTCTTTCCTTCTGGCAGGATGACAATGTCAGAATTAAATCACGTCTTTGGCCAGTGGTTTGTCTATCTGTGGCTCTCTGAATGCATGTCCAAATATTTTTTTCTTTCTCCATGTTCCATTTTTTTTCCAGCTCTCGTTATTTTCTATATGTAGCAGTAAATTGATGAGTGCGTAGTTAGATTAGATCCAGAACATGATGTAAAAGGTAAGTTTTGGTGAAAATAACAATAGCGGTGCCTGATAGTATCTACAATTTTATTTCCAGTTTGGGTTGCTTTCCTATTTTGTTTTGGCAGATACTGAGTAGCATCAGGTTGCAATAGCATGAGGGATCAACTGCTTTCTTTAAGTGAATCAGAGATCTGGCCCTAGCAGGTTGACTGCCTTTTCTGACATCTTGCCATTTCTCACAAATAAGGCACACTCGTGATGGTTGGAAACCCTGCCTCATGTCTTTGTACATCACCATTTCTGGCAAAAGAAAACATAGCCAAAGGGTAAAGGCATAATATTTAAGAGTTTTTATTATAGACCACATACTGTTAAAGACAGATGATTGCCCAGTCAGCTCTGCTCCTTGGAGGTGTATGCAACATGTGAAGTGTAGGGTCATACCAACTCCAGCATTCATAAAAAGGTTAATCACTTCCAAATAGCTGAGAGTACAATGTCTCACCCAGCAATCTGAAGGCCAATGAGAGCATTCCCATTATATAGCACCTTTCCTGGGCTTCATTGTGTGTGCTTTTGCTAAAATTCCTGCTGAGAGAGTTGCATGGTTGGTAATTTTTAGGCCAGAACATTCTTCCTTTGTTGTAGTTTAACCTGGCAGGCAGCTGAACACCACACAGACATTCGCTGCCTGCTGCCCTCCTGCCCTGCAGTGGGACGGGGAAAAGAATCAGAAAAAAAATGGTGAAACTCGTGAGTTGAGGTAAAGACAGAAATGGAAGTGGGAAAAAAAAAAAAAAAAGTAAAAATATTAATATTAATATTAATATTAATATTAATATTAATATTAATATTAATAATAATAATAATAATAATAATAATAATAATAATAATAATAATAATAATAATAATAATAATAATAGAGGAATGGTTAAGATTGGAAGAGACCTTAAAGATCATCTAGTTCCAACCTCTCTGCCGTGGGCAGGGACACTCTCCACGACATCAGGTTGCTCAAAGCCTCATCCAACCTGGCCTTGAACACTTCCAGGGGTGGGGCATCCACAACATCTCTGGGCAACCTGTTCCAGTGCCTCACCACCCTCATTATAAAAAATGTCTTCCTTATATCTAACCTAAATCTGCCCTCTTTCAGTTTAAAGCCATTGCCCCTTGTCCTATCACTATGTACCCTCTCCAGCTTTCTTGTAGGCCCCTTCAGGTACTCACAGGCTGCTATAAGATCACCCCAGAGCCTTCTCTTCTCCAGACTGAACAGCCCCACTACTACTACTACTACTACTACTACTACTACTACTACTACTACTAATAATAATAACAACAACAACAACAACAAAACAAGTGATGAACAATGCAATTGCTCACCACCTGCTGACTGATACCTAGCCAGTGCCTGAGCAGCAACCCCTGCTCCCTGGCCAATTACCCCCAGTTTTACTGTAGCATGACGTCATATGGTATGGAATTTCCCTTTGGTGAGTTGGGGTCAGCTGTCCTGCTCTGTCCCCTCCCAACTCCTTGGGCACTCCCATCCACTTTGCTGGGAGGGCAATATGAGAAGCTGAAAAGTCCTTGATTTAGTGTAAGCACTGCTCAGCAACAAATAAAACATCAGCGTGTTATCAGCTTTATTCTCATCCTAAATCCAGAACACAACACTATACCAACTACTGGAAAAAATTAACTCTATGCCGGTTGGAAAAAGGACATCCTTGTATTTATTTGGTAGCTGAATTTAGTTCTTAATAAAAGACGGTTGTTACACTTCCAACAGAGCTTTAAAAATGCTATTACTCCAAACACAGTAGTGAATACTTTCTCTTCCTTTTGTCAATAAAATTAAGGATGCAACCAGAGCTTGAGTCCTGAAATAAAACAGGAAAAATAATGAGCAATCAAAACACAAGAACAGGGGTTTGGACTAGCAGCAATTTTCGAGTTATTGGTCAGCATCTTCTGGCAGTCTCAAGAGCATTTCTAAAGAGATGAGAAAAGAAGGATTAAAAAAAAGAGTAAAACTGTTTTTTAGAAGGCTTGCATTTACTATACAAAGGTGTGAATTTCCATCAGAGGTTTGAAGTTAAAAAGGTTTCCTTCGAAACCAGTAGCTAACGATATATACATTTTCTTCATCTTTTATTCCGTGCTGTACTCTGAGAAAAAAAGAAAAAGCTGTCTCTTCCTCTAAAAAGAATTTAAACAAAATTCAGAACCCGAAATATGAAAAGATGGCTAACTGGACTAAATCAGATGAGCATATTACTATAATGAACTTAATTACATGGGGAATTTATAATTATTTTATATTACTTAAAAAAAATCTAGTGTTGAAGACTCTACAGGGAATGAATAGTCTCAAAAATAAGCTGCTGGTAAAATTTAATACATGCACCAGAAGAACAATTATCCCCTTAAGCTTTTGTAAAAAACAGGGAAGAGAAAAACAGGGAAATAATACACTGTATATCATAATATAGTTGTATACTCAATTGTGATTATTAAAAAAGAATTTAAAATCATCTGCTATCCTTTCCTGCAGTTTTATGCTCATTCTGAATATTTTTGGCTGCATTATTTTGTACATAAATGCATAAAGACATATATCAGCCTTTATGTGTGAATAAAGATGAGTGATTTAATAGCTCTTGTCTTAAGCTAAGGCTCTTCTACCATCTAAATCTAAGCAGGTATTAAAACTCGAGGGGCTAGAATCTAATCTGTTATGCCACTGTAAATTAAGAGTGATGCAAAGGAACTGAAAGTGGTGAATCCTAATTTCACAAAGTGTAACTCGGATTTGAATTTGGCCTTAGGTTCTACAAGTTACATCATGAGCGGCTGCAGAAGTATTACATGTTGATGAAGAAAGTGTTCCCCCTGAGTGACTGTGGCAGAGTTAGCCCCCAGGTATTTGATTATACAAATTTGAAGTATTAACCTGTCTCATTTTCAAAGTTTCCTATTTTGTCTCTGCCCATGGATTAGGCAGCTGCTCCACTGACTTTATGATAATCCTGGGGAAGAAGAACTATGCATTTGCTTGCTGCAAGTTAATTGTGAACTTAAAACAACCTACTCCCCATACCCTTCCTCTTAAAAATAGATATTGCAAATTTGTATTCACTCTTTTCCTTCTTGAATTCTGCATAGACGTTATGAGCTTTCTAATGATATCCTTGGGGTTTTACATTCATCCTAACATATGGCATGTATGTGAGTCTCTTCTCAAATTTATTTCAGTTTATGTGTGACTGGGAGCAGTTAGCTGGTGAATTGCTGAATCATGGAACAATTATGGCAGGAATTCTCTGTTTTTGTGTTTTTCTACAAATGATATTGTACTATGTTGCATTCATTTTAGTTCTTGGCAGGACTGCTGAAAAGTAAGTTACAACTGTTGCCATCTGGTAACTTTTGAAGCAATTTCCCTCCCATGTTCCTATTGCTTAATAATTCTTTGTCTCTACAGGTAACCTGATCTTCAGTCTCATAATAAATATAGCCACCTTCCCAATGTCTTTCTTCTTGTGTCATTCTGTTAAAGGCTAGTGATTTGCATTGATATTAAAGACAACAGGAAAAAAATATGGGAGAAAAAATTATGAACATTTATTAAATGCAGTGGACCCCTGTCTCAGGACACCTCCAAGCCAAAATCATTTGAGGCTGAAAAGTATTTGGGAAAGTATTTCTATGTACTTGTTCTGTGTCAGCTGCTTTTAGAGATCAGGCACTGATTTAGAAAGACCTTTGGTTTGTCCCTATGTGATTCCTATTATGTTCGTACATTGAAAATCAACTTCTGAAATAGAACTAGGGAAAAGCAAAAATTAAAGAAGAGTCATCTGCCCATCTCTGTATTTAAATAGATGAGGTTAATTGACAATCGACATGCATTTACAGTGCTTAAGCTGAGCAGGAACAATACTTGAGAATTGCATTTCTATCCTACATCCTTTTAACTTTCCTTTTTTTTTTTTTTCATTCGTCTTATGTCAGATGAGATTTTGGTTTCTTTATACAACTGGTAAGAGAAAGTTTCTGCCTCTCCCTCTTCTTTTAACTCTGAATTTCACATCAGAATTCCTTGAGAACCAGTCCAGTAACATCTCCCTGAATAACGTGACAGAAAAATATCTCACTGGTACAGCTAACTCAAAGCTGCAATCATGAAAAATAGGCTGCTATTTTGTGGAGCAGAAGACTGGAGTGCAACAGACGATCTTTCTCAGTGTGACAGTTTGCACAGTGACTGGAAATTCTGTCCTCCAGAATTCACCTAAAGACATAGCAAAGCCTACAGAAAAAAATATACCCTCAATTAAGACCTGGCATATTTGCCTGCTAATCTGACTCATGTCCCACAAGTTTTGTGTGCCTTAAGTGACTTTAGACATGGGAGTTTTAACAGCAATTAGCAGGCACTTTTGCCATTAGTCTCTGACATTCTCTTTGCAAAGCCGTGCTTAGCTAGCAAAACAGAAGCAAACAAATGGACGACACAGGAGTGAAAAATGTGCAGTGCACAGAGTTCGCTGGTATAAAAGACTGTTTCAAAAACTGTCCGGAAGATGGTTAAAATAAATTACTCACCTTCCAAAATCCTCAGGTACCCAGACTTATCAATCCAAAGGGTGAACTTCGAGGTTAAAATAATGTGATCTGAACTGCATGGAAGATACATAGCTGATTGGGAAGGAAACTTTGGTTGAAATAACTTTAGCTGACAAGCTGTTACGCCTCAACTGATTCCACACACATCAGGATGGGTCTTGCATACATATCCTTGTTTATCTTCCTACTTCCAGTATATAACAGTTGCTTCCTAATTTCTATCACGTCCATTTGATCAAATTTTATAATGGTAATTTCCCTTTTCAACAGTATAGTGTGATATCTTATTAGTGACTTTACTATTTTATTAACCTGAATAAATCCTGCCATAATAACAGGTGTTATAAGCATTACAATACAATTTACATAAGAAATTTCTCAGCTAACATGAGGACAGAATGGCTCCCCCAATGCTAACTCATGGAAACCCAATCTATGCTCGATATATTTCTTTAGGGCCTTTTATTTGTTCCAGAGAGGATGAAGGTTCAGCATCTGGCTCAAGGACTGCTGCTGCTGTAAGAAAAAGTGCCTTTATTAAGTCTTTAACACTTCTAAGACTAAATTTTATACAGCAAATAGAGTATAAACATAGGTTTTATTTGGTTGTGTGAAACACTAGAAGTCCTTATTCCTTTTTAGGGATAAATCAATTTTTGCAGTGGAGAGAGGAAGAAGGGAGAGAGATCATTTTGAGTAAGAAGTGATCAGTAAGCAGCCATAGTGAAGAGAACTGTACGTGAGTCACAGTGGCTCTCTAAACTCCCAAAGGTATTATTTTTACTTCATATTTAAACATGCAGGATTAATTTGGTTATTGTGGATGGCAAATGCAGGTTTATTTGTCTCCTCTTCCCCATTTTTCCACTTACCCACTTCAATGTCATGAAAAGAGTTAGTTGTATAACCTTCTTTATTTCTGCGTATCTTGGAGAACTTGGCACAAGACAGTAACAAAATGCCATCTTCCCTCATGTTCCCACATAGTTGTGTATCAGCCAAGTCACCATCTAGTTCTCGAAACAGCTGGAGTACAGCAAAGAAAAATGCCACTAAAGGTATAATACTGGAGTACAGTTAAAATGATGAAAATTAAGGCACATTTTCCTAACAAATTTTCCTAATGAATAATGCATTTACTAATAAACAAAAGGGCTGCCAAGGACATGACAGATTGGAGATATAGGACTTGAATTATTGAAAGTGGCAGACAGGTCACAACTTTTATTTATGTTAATAGCTAACCACCTGTCAGATAAATTGGGAAGTAGATACCTCCACAGCAATGCCAGCAGGCGCCTTTCAGAACTGTGAGAAAGGAGAGAAAGGACCAAGAGGACAGACAGCCTAGCTAGCTGTCGTGCTGGCAGCTGAGAGATGTCTGTTCTCTTTTCTAGTTATACCTATGTGGTAATATCTGCTGATTAAGAAAGGACTGAATATGCTGTTACTGGTTTTGGTAAATACATCCCCAAACAGTCCTTAACCTGCTTGTGGCAAACACGTAATTTAACTTCCTCTTGGCAGAGAGGTCATCACCTACAGTGTTGAATACTGACATGCGTAGCCCTACGGCACAAGCTACAAACATTGGTACTTACTAAACATTCGGCAGCTCAGGCATTGCCCTCAGAGATAACCAAATCTATTTTAGATTTAAATTATTTGGAGAATGACATCGTATGGCACTTCTTCCTTTTTCACGTTTGCAAACTTCTATGGATTTTAAAAGATATTTCTAACTCAATTTTCCATAGTGAAAAGGAAACCCAGAACTCCTTTGTACACAGTTCTCCACTTAATTTATGTGATCAGATAGCTGATCCATTTCTAGCAGTTCTAATTTCAGTTTCCTCCTCTGGTTGACAACATTTGAACCTACCCCACCATTAAGAACTTACAGGATTGATTTTCATCCTACTCTCCACTCTGTTGAAGCTATTTCACTTTGCATAGAATAGTTAAATACTCGGTAAGCCACAGAGAAAGAGAACAAGAGTGCATATTACCCTGTAGCCCAATGATTAGAGCATTCTGATACAAGCTGTCATCACAGCTACTTGTGCCTACTGTTCTGTTTAAAGAAAGGCCTTTAATCCAGCATTTTCACTTGCAGGTGATGCTTTAAACCCTAGACTAAAGCAATACCACCTATCATGGTGATTCACATCCTGGGTTTTTTATTGAGAAGACCTTGTTCTTGAAGTTTTTTGAAGAACAAAGTTCTAGATTAATCCCAACCTTCTATAAATACTTCTATAAATAGTTTTCAGAAACTTCTTGTACACAAGGAAAGAGCCAGACATCTTCAAAGCATAATCCAGACCTTAAGTAGTTCCACTGCTTTCTGAAAGCGTCTCTCTTTCTTCACCGAACATATGAGAGATTTGAGTAACCTTTGTCTTGTGCAATTGATTTTATTATGATATGAATATAAGTTTTTTTAAAGATTTTCTCAAATTCATTCAGAGTGCATAAAATACAGTTGCATTCACAGTACCTTCTTAACCTGTTAGAGGTACTAGGAAAACAAAATCTGTTCTTACTGATAGTTTGATTTTGCATTAACAGTAACCCTGGAACTTGAGGCATGGATAATTCTGCTGTTCCACAGAAAAGATACTCTCAACAGTGGCAATTGGTACCTCAGCATCAATGTTTAAATATGTGCAAAGGAAAACCTGCCCCATTGTGTTGTTATGGCTGTTTTTCAGCTGGGATGCTGATATTTTATGAATGTTACGACTTAGCCAGATGATCAACATATTCCCAATGACACCATTTGCCAGTAAAATAACTGCTGCTGCCTACAGAAGTGTTAAAACCCTCAGACTGAAGCAATGTACATAAAATCTCAGCATTTTTGTTTGCTGTTTCTGTGACTGATAGTAATAAACTTCATTTTCGTGAATGAGAGGCTTCTGTGTAAACACTTGCAGTGTATTATAAAAATGAACATGAAAACGTACGTTCTTCATAGAGGCTTTTTTCTGGTTTTGATATGTGTCCTTATGCCAGCCTGTCTCTGGCAAATTCAGAAACTCAGATACCATATGTCCTTATGATAATCTTCAAAACTTCCAAATTGAGGCCCTCTCTCTTCAACAAGCTTATTTTATTGATAAGTGCTGCTGCTGTGGCTGCATCTGCTAAAAGCAACTGTGCACAGTTCTAGTGACTAATCTCATTTAGGTTAATGGTATCTGAAGGTCACTTGGGAAGGATATGAAGACACTATTATCCACCTGGCTGCTGCTGTATAGGTAGAGATGAAGCAGGTACATAAACTGTTGGAGACAGACCCATCATGATTCTCATAGATTTATAGATTATTCTGATTGTTCTGTAGAACTGGAGAAGTTTTCCTTAAAATTGAGGATTTAAAAATAAGCAAAAGATATTTGTACAATTTGATTGTTCCTAGCAATTCTAGAGTGCCAAGTTTTGCTGTTTTTGAATAGAGTGTACGGGTGATGAGTATATTTGTTTGAGCTAGAGAGTAAAGACACATAAGACCTTCCTCTACACACCACTATCTTGTCTTTATGGAGAAAGGAGAAAGAGAGGTGAAGCTTCTCTCTCTAGCTCTGTATCTCTCTTCCCATCCCTGCTCCCACCCCTTTCTCTCTGTATCTCTATATCTTTCTCTCTCTCTGTCCTACAAAAAAGTGGTACACAGGCAGTAGGTCCCATTCATCCATCCGTACAGCATGAGAGGAATATTTGCATCTGCTGATGGCCTTGATGCAAAAGATTGCTCCTTTCTATCCCATCTGGAATAATAGAAAATCCAAAGTGTATCTCTTGAGTCCCTTTTGGAACTCCTATGGAAATATCACTTTGCTGGGGGCTGGGAGTGAATTCTCATATCCTTAACAATTTCTAATTATTTAGCAGACAGGATTTGGGGATTTGGACTACTTTTATCAAAGAGTTTTAAAATAGATAGAACAACTTCTATATTTTAACTGAAGAACATTAGCAAATTAATGTATTGCTGAGTGACAATCATTTGCTGTATATTGCAAAATACAGATGGAAACAGTGAAATCTCCATTGTTGTTAATTGCTATTGCTAATGCTTTTTAGTTAGTACATGAATTTCAGTGTAAACAGGACTTTCTTTTGCTGCTAGCTTCACAGAATATTTGCATACAGCCATAAATTCCTTACTCATGAGAAAACCCATTAAAAACAAAGGAAGACAATACGACGATAATGCATCAGAGGTTTTACTAACAGTAGAGGAGAGCACGAAGGAGAGATGGCAAATATCCTTCTGCCTAGTCACCTGCCTTGCTATACTCTCACTTTTACTTTAGTTTCGACTTTTTAAAAATACACTTTTTTCTTTGGGAAAAGTCAATAATTGGAAATACAATTTATCCAATAAAGTTTATGGTTTGTTTCAACATTGAGTTTGTGTACTATCATGAATGGATTTGGGCTAAATTTTTTATACGCTTGCCTCCAATTTCCCTACAAGAAGTTCCATAGCCTTCAGAGCAATTATTCGAAGTGCTGGAGTAACACAGATGGGTCTTTAAGGGTATTCAGCAGACCTGGAACCTTTTCTACTAATAACATTTTCAAACTCTTTTTCTTGTATCTTCCCTCCAGTCCAAATGGGTATGTGCTTGCACAGAGTTAGTCAGAATGGCACCAAATAACGACAACATCCAAACTCCTTTTTTGTCCTGTATCTGATTCTTGTTAGCAATTCCGTAAATGGAAACGATAATATATAGTAGGGTCAAATCACTGAGTCATTACTATAAATTCAGCTAATGGGATGATTGTTTAAGTATTATTGTTTATTCTGACTGACCTAGTCTCTGCTTCCTGAGTCCTATGAAGAGACTGCTCTTGTAGAATTGAAGTCAAGGAATAGTATGGTTTTGTTGGTATAGAAATGGCTCAAGGACAAGGTATAGTTCTGTTTATTGTATTACCTGTGATTTTCATTGAAACAGACATCTCAACTCGTGTCTGTACTGTTCTGTCTTTAACACATATAGCACTTCATCCCATTGAAATATGAGATATCTGAGCTCAGAGGAGACCAAATAAGATAAACTCATCCATGAAAGATTCAGAAAGTCACAATTCAGAGGTGAATAGTCTCAGCATTTAAAGTTTTTACGCAAACTATCTGTGAATACTTAAATTTTGGGAAGCAGAAAGATGGATGAGGAGACATACTGTCAGACTAATATTTGAAAGATCACATCGTAACTTACAAACATTGTACCTAAACACATTTAAACTATTTGATTATACTTCCCTCTTGGTTCTGTTATTTCTGCTAGGAATAGGGGAAGCTGTACTTCAGCCTGAAGCTGTTTAGTGCGATTATGTTTATTCAGGGTTTCCGTCTTACTTCGATGATAATTAGAACTGCTTGTATTCTCAGTAAAACATGCCTTGCTTTGGATGTTTGGACTTACAAATTTCTATTTCTTTCAGAGTATGTGTCCATTCAAAGCGAAGACACCTTTGTCCTAAGTTGTTATGGTTCCTTCATAGCTTGACAAAGCCCGAAATAACAGATCCTGTTCCAAATAAAATAAAACCCGATACTCCCTCTGACTTCTGTGGCAGCACACTTTTGTCAGAAAGAAAGAAAGAGAAAAAAGACCATTATGGCCAAAAAGACCATTATGGCCAAAAAGGCCATTGTCAAAATGGTGATCTTTATATTCTAAATCAAAACTATAAATCTGGAAAATGAATGGAAATAAAAAGTCTAAATGCTTGAAAAGGCAAATCTAGGACAAACGTCTCCAGTTTTATGCACTGTTCTTCAGCTAGAAGTGCAGACAGCTTTTAATAACTAATATATTCCTTTCTTACAAATATTTTTTCTATATTATGCAAGTAAAGAATATGTTTTTAATGGAAAACTAAACAGACATGAGTGGAATCTTTGCACTGAGAAATGGCCAGCTTAGTATGCAAGTAACAACACTATCTCACATTCATTCGAATGCTTGCCATCTGGAACAGATGCATTAGTTGTGGCTTCAGTAATGACATGGTGGAGGAGAAGACCTTCCTCACCTCAAGATTCCAATATTACTTAACGGGGCTCCTCATGTGAGTAACGTAATTGTATATTCAGCCCGGTATTTTACTGAGCTGCCATCTTTAGTTTATGCTATAACCTAGCCACCTTGCTGTACAGTCTTGCTTGAATACATGCAACATTGTGACATATATTGTACGGAAGATGCTATTCCAAATAAAGTCATATTGTATACTTGACTTTGTTCTGTATTGATATTGAATGCATTTCTAGAATGGTAATCTTCTATGTACAAATATGTGTCTGAGGAGATTATATCTTATTTTGCACACCAGGATATCTTTGGAATTGTTTATTATTCATGTTATATTTTAGACTGATGCTGGTCTATGCAGATTTTAAATGTGTTTGTCATATACCATTAGTCACTGTGTGAAATCTCTCTGTAATAGTTAGTTCTTGAATTTTCTGCAGCTAAGGAGAATTTAACACTGATTGATGGTAGATCACTTAGCTGGTTGGCAGACTTTCCAATTTACGGCAGGAAAATTGCTCTTTTCTTTATGTTCATTCCTTCTTCTGCAGGGGGACAGTAAGATATATGTGCCAGGGTGCACATAACAGCAAGAATCTGATTGACAATACTGCAGGTCTTTTTTACAATTATGATTTTATCATTTTCAAAAACTGTACTGAATGTCAAGTATTTCAGATGCAATTTTTAAAAACCGCTCTATTTATCAAATGTCGATGATATATCTGTATCATATTTCACATGCAAAAAATGACCTAACATACTTTTGCATGAGGAAATGAGTAAGCTGTCAGCGCTTCATCCTTATCTTCTATCATCCTTATCCCAAATTCTCAGTCCTCTAAAGGCTGATTATCTGTATAGTGAAGATTAGCAAGGGAAACAAAGATATTGATTTGCTGTGTGCCGTCTGCAAATATTTCTCATTAACCACTGATTCAATCAAAAAATAATAATAGTATATTAGTTATTCCTCAGTGAAAGAAAGATATGGGATAAATCTCTTCCCCTTAACAGTCAGTAGTGAGATTTTCAAAGACTATTTTTTAAGATTTCACATAAAATGCATAGGAAGAACGGCAATATGTAATTTTTAGTATCCACTTTCTTTAAAGGAAAAAACAGATAAAGGTTTTCATGTTTAAAAACATAGAAGTCTTCTGAAATGCCAACCATAAATTCTAATAAATTTAACAAAAGATTTTGTATAAGAAAAGACTTTTCTATCAAAAAGTGTGTTTCTTATTTTCAACTGCCTGCAAAGACTGAAAGAAGAATCCAATCTTTACCACTTCATAAGGTTTACAAGTATGAGAGGTTGAAAATGCTGAACGAAAGTGCTGACTTTGCATACTGTTCTGGAACACACAGAGGTACTTTCTAAAACCATACACATAAGGGGAAAAATAATTGCTAAATTATTATTTCAAAAAGAAATATAAAATATTACTGTTGCATTGTGGTTTTAAAGCCATTGTACACAACAAAACTGACACATCCAAAACACAGATAGTAAACATGGTAATGAAAACAAATGTGTTAAAGTGTGCACTAGGGCCCAATTATGCACTTGCTCAAGGACTTCAGTGGGAGTTCTGCATGCAGTGCGGCTGCAGAATGGTTCCCACAAGGAATGAGGCAACTAAGAAAGCTGTTACAGCTACTGTCCCAACAAACCTATTGTTTGAGGAGTTCCTTTTCAGCAGCTCCTCCCACATCCCACACTAATGGCAGACCAGTGCTGTTACAGTTTGAAATTTATGCAAGATTAACCGTGTAATGAAAATTATACCAGTTCATAATTATTATCTTTTATTACTACAGAGGCTGTGTGGAGTTCATAGAATTGCAAATCCTAGAGAAGAAATACTTGGCATCCTCTTTTAAAAATAAAAATTTAGTCTAATTGTAATGCTGAAATGAAAATGAGAACCAGGACAATGGAGACCAGCATTAAAGAAATAGAAAGGTAGCATCTTGATTGAATTTTTCTATTGTGTCTCAGTCAGCTTTTGCCCATTTCTTACATTTTTGCCTATCACCCTACTGTCTTTTCTGTAACTGTTCTTTGAAAAATATTCATTAGACAAATACCTATTTCATCAAAAACGTTCTTGGTATTAAGTTCATAAGTTTTCTGAAGTACTATTACAGTATTATATCTTAACATATGATTATCTTGATCTCTAAAGTACATAAGATCTCCCACACTTTCTACCAGGACTTAAGAACTGTCAGCTTGCAATGGATCAGGTTAGTAGTAAGAACCGATCACACTGATGACAGAAAGTGGTTAAAAATCACTCACGACGTCTCAGATCTATGAAACTGAGTCTGTAATGGTTAAGGCAAAAATCAGTCCTAACTAAACCAAGCCAATCTTTCAAAGACAACCTCACTGACCTCTGGAAAGGTAGGGATCTAAGTATGCTTTATCAAGCAGAAGCTAAGCCCTTTAACCCTCATCTGGAGCAAGCTATCCAAACATATAAAAAGATTCCTTCATGTATTAGGTGGTCAACAAATGTCAGCAACTGATCTGTTTGTCCAAATCACATATTCCTTCATCAAGGACCATAAGATTTCCCACATATCAGGTGAGATTTTTTTATATCATACATCAGAAAAAAAAACCTGGAAATTATGCCGATTAGAAGAAGTCAGATATTCATGGACCAATGCCCTTCCTAAAAACCCCACCAACTTTCAAAACGACAACATTTACAAAAATATCTTGTTTAGTAGCATTAGTAATGCTGTGTTTTGCTTTATAAGGTAACACAAAACGCTGTGACTGATTTAACCAGATGTGACAACTGAAAAGTTGGTACGACAGGTTGAGAAATGTTAATGCAGGAGACAAAAAGCAAATTAGAACCTTTAATAATATTTTATGTATTTGGTGTTTGCACTTTTATGAAAAAGGCCAGCTATGTCATATTCATAATTTCTAAGAATCTCTAGTTTCACATTGGATGTAAGTTACGAGTTCATTTTGTGGAGAAGCACACTCAATGTACAAATAGATAGACAGACAGACAGACAGATCTTCAGTTTGTAAATCTGATGCAGCTCCACTGACGTTGACTCTTTAACACAAGCTTGAAGAGGCAATCCCCAATTTCCAATGCCCATTCATTTAGGAATCCAAATATTCCTATGTATTTTTATAGCCATGATGGTCTAAAGACGGAAGGAAATGCTGAAGGGTTTCAGGAAGGGATGACATTTTTTCATTACAATATTTTTAGTGGGAAAATTAGGCAAGAAATAGGATTATTGTATTGCACATACAGTGATGTAGAATTATCACAACAAAAGACTAAACTGCTCAATATCCTCATCACTTCTTCTGTTTAATGTTTTCACTATAACTTTTACTGGATTTGTAAGCAGGTAAACAATAAAATAAAGAGAATGACTACTTACTTGGTAGACTTGACTAGTCCTATTTCCTCTGTGATTCATTCACAGCCTTCGTACTAATCCTGAAAGCTATCTATGAAGAAAGAAATATCTGCCTTATAGAATACTTACCTAACTCTCAGGATAACTAAGTTAAGAAAGCGTATAATGAAAATTGTGAGAGTCGGAGATGAAGCTTTCTTAAACAAGTAGTAGCATGTTACGGAATGAGCTGTCAGAAAAATTTGTATATCTCTGTTGCAGTGATTTTAGATTCTACTACAAATAATTTATGCATCTATTCACAGAAGATATCTACCACCAACACACAGATAAGGAAAAACAAAAAAAAAAAACATAGGAAGGTTTTATTAATGCCAGTTTAAGGTAAAATTCTCTACAAGTTTTTCTTGTACAGGATCTGATACATTGATTTAATACTCGGACAGATAAAGTATCTAAATCCAGATACTTACACAAACAATAATCTAAACCCTTTGATGCTAGTGCTGCTCTTATATTTGAGAGCCTCAAAATCAAAATATCTAGGTTGTTTTCTCCATAATTGCACTTGAAAAAAAAAAATTCTTCACATCTTGTACTTTTTTTCTGTAAAATTAGGGAAAGTATTTTATTTTTAATGACTTTCCTGTCAAAGCTTATTAGCCATAATGAGTACCTCTGTTTTTCACATCTGCAAACATGAAACTTCGATACTTGTTGAGCTTCTGATGGGTCTCTGAAGCAAAAGTGGCACTCAGAGGAATTACGCTATATTAGAATAAACATAATGAAATCATTCTTCAAAAGTGTGTTAAGTTGCACAAGGCTGAGTTTGCAATATCTTAAAATGAAAAGAAAGATCTATTCAAATATGAATAAGTGCGAGATTATTTGTAAGAGAGAGAGAAGTCTAGCTATGAGCACAGGTGCTTTAAAGCACAAATCCACACCATTAAGCTCTGGCACAGCTGTTTCATAATAAATAAAAAAGAGAAACAAGAGAAACACCCATCAAAGTCTCATATGATACAACCTAAAAAGAAAAAAGTCATTTGTTTGTAAACTACTATCACATTAACAGTGGAAGCCAATTGAGAAAACCTCCAGATCTGACAGGATGATTTTAAACTAAGAGTGCGGAATTGTTTATTAAGACTTTGAGTGACAGTCTAATATATTAAATTAGTTCAGAAGATTGTAAAATGCATTAGCATTAGCAATTTAATACCTCCAACAAATTTAACTGTCACTCATGAACATATCTGTCCTTGTTAAAGGAAAAAAACCTGAAGCGCCATCTTTGTCTTGAGGGACAATAAAGTTAGAAGAAGCAACAGCCTTTCTCTGTACATTGGTGATGAGAGAACTGTGCTACATTTATCATAATTAACTTTCACAGTTGGCAGCATTTTTTGGCAAATGTGTTATTTGCTCAAGCTTGTGAAAGAAGTTTTAAGAACTAATCATTGGAGCCAAGCCTTAGCTTGCAATCGTTTCAGGGCTGGATTTTAATCAATTTAGAAACGTAATTACATGCCAAATGTGTACACAGCTACTTTGATTACACACAGAAATTGGGCAGTTTCATAGTCAACTAACTGATTGTAGGCAGTTGGGTGCAAAATACTCATCTGAATGAGCAGTTGTTAATAACCTTGTGTTACAGCCATGTGTGGAAAAATGTAGCAAACTTCTTTGAAACTCAGGCTCTTTAAAGGAAGCATTTCCAGTCTTAAGATTTATTCAGATGGATACATTTTCTATGCTTTTTTTTAAAAAATAAATTTTAATTGTCAATATTCATAGAGCAAAAAATAACTTTTTAAAAACTAAGCAAAAAAAAAAGGTTGAAAAGGAGGTCACTCAAATTTACTGTGATTACCTTGCAATGCAGTAATGAAAAGAATCCCAAATGTAACATCCATTAGACTACAATATAAGGATTTCAATACAAAGAACGGAGTTCTGATTTTTGAAGAAACAAAATTTAAAATATGCCAGACAATTGACATGAATCACTGAATGAACAAAATGCAGCATTTAGCTTACTGTAATTAGCATGCCTGTGTTATTCAGGAGTGCTTAAATAACTACTGTATGTTTATGAAAATGTTCCTGAATCCTAATATTTGTGTGAAATCCAGTATAATTAATTTGACAAATACTGTCAATTATTTGATGGTCTCACGTTTGAAAACTTTCAGATCTCCACTCAGGGAGCAGCAGCAGTAGCCCAGTTCCTTTGGTGACCAGCGGTGGAGTACAGTAGCAGCAATGAACAGATGAAATGAATAGTTTGCTTATTAATAATCAGGATTGACAGGTTAATAACAAAGTGGCTACCTAAAAAGAAGTCCCATTTGTAACTAAAATTTGAAAGAAATACTTTAATTGCCTCTTAGAATAAATAGTAACAACATTGCACATAAAGCTGGGAGAAACAGGCATAATATTAAATAGTTTACTCAGGATTGTACCTACAGTCTTTCTACCAATATATTCAACCTACATTCCCTCACGGATAACTTATATCTTGGGGCATTTTTTAGGTAAACCACAGAGAAATAGGAGGTGATGAACTGCATGGCAAGAGCAGACGTTTAGGACAACAAGCAGTTCTTATTCTTCCTGTGTAGAAAGAAATAATCGGAAGCAGTGCTTGCCTGCTTGCTGCATGCCCCATCACAAGTTTTGTAGGTAAAGAATTATCCCGTCAGTCTTTATTTAGTAGGACAGTAGGTCAGAGATATCCCTAAAACCAGCTTTGACAACTAAAAATGTTGATTAAATGTTTATGTTTTCTTCTTTCTTTTCTACCAGTAGCTAAACACCAAACAGCAAGTGAAATTGTTAGCTGAAAGTTGTCAGTTAAAAGATACTTCCAAACCAAGCTGTGCAAAGTGGCTGCTGAAACCACTAGCCAGCTGATTGCTGTAAGCTAAACGGGATTGAGCCACGAGTTGGAAGCCATTTATCAAAACAAAGGCCATACAGTTAGTTATGATACAATTGCGATCCAAGCAGCAGCCCTCACAGATGATGGCAGACCAGGCGAGGAAATATTTATCAGTTTCTCTCTGAAAAATGTTCCCACTATTAGATATAGTCCCAGTGACAGATTCTCAGTGGGGCTGGTGCCAGTAACATTATGTAGCTTTCAGATGAAGAGGCCCAAGCCTCCTCCAGGGCTGCTGGTATCTCACAATTGCTTTTTCCCATTGTCTGACAAGTTGTGAGTAACTTGGTCATGTTGGAGCATGACGTGGTTTCTGTAGGCTCAAGTGGTCAAACGATTTTCTTCCTTCCTTGCACTACAGCTGCTCTGTGAGGGCTCTTTCCAGCAAATCCAGCCACCCATTTTGATGTCTTTCTCCCATTGCTAACTAAACCCTTTTTTTTTTTGAGTGCACACAAGGAGTTTGAGACTTAGTAACAAAGTGAAATGGGGAACTGTAATAATAGTAATTATTATTATTATTATTATTGACCTTATCTCCTCCCTGATCCAATTCTCCACTCAGTCCCGAAACAGTTGTCCTAGCTCAGCTGAGGGCATAGCAGGGAGCCAGGAATCAATGTGTAAGAGCAGAGGGGAGGCCAGGGACAGACAAAGTCAGCACTTCCCCTGACGAAAATGCTCATCAATCTTCAGCCTGAAAAGGAGAATACAGCAACCATTGTTAATATTGAAGAGTTTAAATTTAGAGCCTTCTCCAGCTGATTTGTTATTCAACTTCTCTATCATTTTACACCTTGATTGTTGGTTTATTCCTGTTCACCACTAAAAGTGCATTACTGATGAAAAAAAAGGTATGCCATCTCCTTTGCTCATTGCAGTGCCTTTGAAAGAATTGCTGTCTCTAAACATGCCCATCTCCAACACAACAATCAATTCTCCATATTTTCTTCCCTTTTCATCTAGCACAATGAAAGGGAAAATTGTAAACAATGGTTTATTTGGAAAACAAACAAAACAAAACAAAACAACAGAAAGTAAGTGTCATTTGCAGGAATTTAACCCTTTAATCTGTTCTCTTCTCTCCTCTGCTCTGTTCATCTCTCTTTTCTGTCTTAGAATATTGGGTTCTTTCCAAATTTACCAAGGATTGTATGTTATGTCTGTTCAAACCGTGGATAAAATTAGTCTATAAAAGAGGTATGACAAACAAATCCCACCTGTAACTTCCTTTTTACCATCAGATGTACAAATTAGGTCTCCCCTTTCAAGTAAAATTACAGACTGTCTTTCTTTGAACTGGTGCTTTTTTTTTCTCTAAAGAACACAAGAAAACCTGGTTTACCCTTCATTGTAAATTGTAAAACTAACATGCATTTAGAAAGGTGTATACTTCCTACATGATTTTTTTTTATCAAAACTGTACCATTAAGAGGCAGTCTAGAGAAATGATGATTTTTTATAACTTGATCTTAAAACTGAGAAAAATCTTCTGCAAGATGTAGATTTACGGACCTGAATAATTCATTTAATCTGTGAAACATGATTGAAACCATGTTTAGAAAGAGCTGCCTTGGGCCTCCAAGGCCAAAGGGAAAGTATTACATTTGAATCAGTTTGATTTTTCACTTCCTTGAAACATAAAGTGTCAGCACGAGTGCAGAGATAATAGCAAACCCTCACAGGGGGTTTGTCAGGATAAAGCCAGTGAGATTGTGAGGGGCTTTGATAGTACAGTAATGGAGGTCAAGTAAGCGCCTAAGGTAGGTAGGTACATCCAGAGCAGAATACTCTTTTAATATTTTTTTTTTTCAACTATGTAGCATTTATGGACAAATGGTGAAATTTCAGGTGGTAGTTTGAGCAGTTGTATTCCAATCACACAAGCTGAAATTCAGTTTGGATGCCAACGCCATGCTATTCATTCAAAGGTGTCAGGATCTCCAAGCTCAATGCCTCTAACAAGCATTCTGCAGATTTGCTATCAATACTGAATTAAATAATAAACCGAAATAATCTCCTTCCTCCAAAATCCAAACAAGACTTATCGTCAGGGGCTTTTCCAAGAAAATATGTATGTATAAAATGTATAAAATATATAAAAGTAATTGTGAACTGTGTTCTTTCCCTCTAGCTTCTTTTCCCCTGCTGCAGTTTTAATTCTAGACCGGGTCATGTACAAATAGCTGAGCTTCTCTACACTGCTCCAGTCCATAAGATTTAATCATTGTCTAATTAACAAGTTGGTGGTTGGTAACAGAAAAATATTGAAGTTTATAGAAGTGCTGAGCCTATTCCTCTTACAACACATCACATTCAATTTGCTTATTCCGGAAAGTAGAAGAAATTGAATGTGCAATGTAATTTGGTCAAGCTTTGGAAAGTGAATATTTAAGTTGTGCTCAACTGCTATTTTTTTCAAGACAAGTTAAAATACCAAAAAGGAGCATAAGAACACACTGCTTGTGTTCAGCAAGGAAGTCTTATACAAAAAAGAAAGGGAGGAGAAAAGGTGTTTATTAGTAAAAAGTGAAGTGTGCTGAATGTGCAAGGCAAAGTATGTTTTCCAGGCTTGCTAATCAGTGTAAATATAACATTAATCTAAGGAAAACCAGTGTGTTATGAAGGCTTTCCCTGGTGATAGGTGGTGATTTTTTTTTTCCTTTATACTGAAGAAGGCAACCAGAGTAAATTTGATTCCAAATGATCTGCTCTTGAATGCGTTATTTTCTTTCTGAGTGGGTTTTTTTTCCTCACATGTATCAGATGCCTTAAAGAAGAAGTTGTATTCAAAATAATACCTAAATTCCTCATTACCCACAGAGTGATTCCATCGTATTGTCAAACAAGTGCTGGATGCTACTGTACCCTGAACATTCAATAACAGTTAGTAAGGTATGGGAGATATTAAAAAATGAGAAAAACAAAGCTTCAGATTATCAGTAGTGCACAATATATGGAGGCACTGAAAAATAGTTTCATGGCTATTCCATCAACGTATGAAACCCTCAGAAAGAATGTAAATTCGGCTATTTTAAACAAAAGTGATATTTATAACCATCAAATAACTGCATACTAGAAAGCTACAAAATTCATTTGAAATCTGGAATTTAGGTTCACATGATGGAATTCAACAACTCACTGTTTGCTATTTCTCTCCACTGGGCTCAGTACTATATTCTCAGGGGGGAAAATTAACACTGTTCAATGATACCCTAAAGACAGGAGGTACAGTCATTTATTTTTTATTGCTGTGTGTTTTCACTTCAAGCAGTGAAAAAGGCACCCAGTGCGTAGGATGTGTACCTAGGGAATATTTTAGCAATCTGAATCAATGATACAAGAGACATACCGTCACTGCTTCTCCACCTGATACTCAACAGTGAATATTTTCAATTAGTTTGATATAGAGTCAAATGCCTTTGCTAGTCAAATGTTTCTGTGGATGTTTTTTGTTTAGATGAAAAGAGATTTTGTTGTCATTGAAGTAATTTCAGGAAAAAAACTCCCAGCTCAGGAAGCCAGTCCACTCTAATACACACTGCAGCAATCTTCTGCAAAGAGCAGGTCCATGCACATAGTCCTTCATGTTAAGAAAGACCCCTCGCAAATGCAGCTGGGTTCTTTAGCAGCTCTTTCCAACATCTTCATTTTGAACTGCAACATCTGCTGAAGGAACCTGTGAATTTTTCTGAGACTGTTTATTCCTCTCCATATGCAAAGTCCATAGAATAATAGTTTCATTTTCAAGATTAGCATGATTTTTAATCAGTATTACTGTTCTAAAAGTGTAAGCATTCTTCGTGACATGTGTGGCTTCACAGAATGGCTCCAATTAGATTCTGGTGGCAGTAAATGTCACTATTTTAGTCACACTGATATATCTATATATCTATATAACTATATCTATATATCTTTTTTGTTGTTGTTTCCTAGAAGATGACTTCCAGGCAAACACAGATATTAAAATATAACAACATAAACAGATATTATGGATTTAATTCAGTGGTTTGAAATATATCAGCCAACGTTAATTCCCACATCCCTTTCCAGTCCATTAAATACTCTATTTTTTAATTGAAGTTATAATATTTATTTGCTCATTCTCACCTGTTTTGGTATGCTACATTTCTTCAGTAATTTCTCTAGTGATTTGTGCTTGGATTAGTTTATTCCTTCCATTATCTCTGATTTAATTGTCCCCCATCATATAGAAAAGGCTGTGTGCCAATTTCAAGCTGACGTTACATAATCTAGATTCAACTTTGTTTTGAAAGTTTCACAAGCAATAAGATGCTCGCTCGTTGTTTTATAGAAAATAATGATAACCATACTATCTTATGAAAGAAACTGCCATCAATAAACACGAGACCACAGTATTCAAAGATCAAACTTTCCTTTCAGAAGGTTAGAATTTACTTCTTCCATCAAACAGGATATTTTTCTTTTTCAGTGAAATGTATATTACCAGCATATTAGAGCAATCTTTCAATATGTTGTAAAATATGCTACTTAATGGCTGAAATATTTGTTAGTTGAAAAGTGCATCCAACCTTAACGTGATTGGGCTTTGGTTGTAAATCTCTGCTTAATAGCAGTCACTGAAGGGAGGAGGTCTGGGTTTATATATTTTCATTTCACTGATTCTATTTTTGCATGAATCATGTGAGACGACTTAAGCTCATAAGCTTTAAGATGATGCTTTAAATTCATTGTTTGTTGCAACAGTAATTCAACTAGGCAGGACATCTGTGTACTGATCGAAAGTCCAGGAAATGCTACAAATTGTCAGGTTTTTATTAAGCCAGTGGTGTACAGAAGCCACTTTATGCTCCACCACCTAAAAAGCAGTGTGTGAATTGCCCAGGACAAGGCTTACCTCTTGTGATGAAGAAAAAAGTTCAGGCTGCTGTGTTGTCTCAAGCCAGCCGTGCCATGTAAGGAATGTCAATGAGACGAGAAAAAATCTGCAATCTGACCACACCTGGCTGCAGTTTTAGTCCCTTGGTCCTGCTAGCAACTGGAAAATGCTAGAGAGCACTCTGTTTTTTAAAACCTGCCATACAACCATACAGCCATTTCATAACCAGAGTAGGGTGGAGTAAATGCTTCTGCATGAGCATTTGGAGGTTAAGGTTTTATGAAAAACGATGCTCCTAGAAAGGTCATCTTTGTTTTACGACAGTCCTAAAAATCAAGCCAAAGCTCTCTTTCTGTAGTAAAGCTACATCATTTTCAGTATGCAGAAAACAAATAGGAATATCCTCTCCCCCTCAATGCAGTTACCAACAGTCTCTAAGAATATAGCCTGTGGGCTGACTAAATCAAATACACTTGCGCTTTGCAATCTCAGTAATTCACAACAACTTGAAGCACTAATAAATTCTACCATTTGAGATCTATTGCAGAATTTAAATCTATTGGATGCTGTTTGAATCAAGGTCATTTATATAGATTTCAGTAAAGCCTGGGATGAGACTAATATTCACATTAGGGGATGATGTTACAGTGAATAGACTTACAAAGAGAAGGTGACTAATGTAAAAAAGCAAGAAGAAAGCAACATGTTATGTATATATACGCATCTACAGTGGAAAGAGAATTTCCTGTGTTTTGACACCCTTTGTAACACAGCACTGAATAAATCCCCATATTTCAATAATATGTGTAAATCCAGTGACATTGTAATTCCAAATTGACAGATCAGTAGAAGGCTAAGATAAAATAATGGCAATAGTTTAAAAAAGGGAGACATTATTGGAATTGCACCAAATCCAGATTGTAGGCATCATGTTAAGGTAAATCTCTGGACAGGAGTTTCTGGCAGTTTTGAATTTCAGTGAAAGAACAGTATCCTTATTTGTCATGTGGAGAGGCAGATAAATGCTGAATATTTCCAGCAATAATTACCACAGAGCAGACAATCTCAGTAAAAAGCATGAGGAGCTTGGAGGAGTAAACCTCAGTGAGGATCTGTTTGCAGACTCCCTTCTAATCCCTCCATCGGAAGTTAAGATTAGACCCTTGAGACCAGCCATGAAACGAAAAAATCCTGCAGATGATCCATGTATTTCTGTTGCTGCTCTTGCCAAAAGAGGCTCCCACTTGTTCCATCAGAACTCCAGTGTATCTCATCTTGATTACTGATAGAGAATTGTCCATGTGAAAAGTTATCTGGAAAAGGCAGTATAGCCTGGAATCACAATATCTGTTTTCAGAGATTTCCTTTAGATTCATGAGCTCCAAAATGATCATTTTCCTGAAACAATTCTGCTTGTGGAATACAAAGAACTCCAGTAAGGTATCCTGATAATGAACAGAAAAAAATATCAAGATTTTTCTGGACAAGTAATTTCCAAAGTTTTCTCTTACAGACAAAAACTTCATCTTGTAAACGTGAGATTGCAGCTCAGGTATTTTCCTGTAGTTACCACGGCTGTAGGTCAGCAAAAGGAAGGCAATATCTCAGATGAAAAAAATTACATAGTGCCTTAAAAATCAAATCCCAACCCATTCTGCTTTCAAATCTTCTGAAGCCCAGGATTTCTCAAGTTTTTATAGCAAATAGTTAACTACTTAGTGCATAAAATTTTATGTCAGACAAATCAAGCCAAGAAAACAAAGAAAAAAAACCAGCCATACTGTGAATAACTATGTGTTCAGAAATTTACATAGAGATATGGTGCATTCTCTTTCACTAAGTCTTAAGATCCAGACTGGATATTTCTGAAAACTTTTTTAGTTCAATCAGAAGTGTTGAGACAGAAGATCAGACTGATTCCTAGTAGTTTCTTCAGTCTTAAAAAATATGAATCTGAGAAAGTATCTGTAGAATTGGTATAAAACAGTATTGTCCTTTGGTAACACCTATAATCCTTTTGAAGTCACTTGTGCATAAGTATGTTAATGATGACTGAGCTAGAAGGCAAGGGAGAACTGGTTTCGATAAATTAGGGAGACAACAAGAAAAGGCAAGAGTGTCGAATTAACATTGAATGAATATGTCAGTGAAGGTTATGGACCAGAAGTTCAGGGAAGACCAGAATTCAGCTGCTTAGACTGCTATCACGATGCTCCCCAAAGCAGTGAATGTTTGAAGCCACAATATTGCTGCTTGTTAAGGAATAGCTTAATAAGAACAGGAAGACCTTTGAAAGAGAGAGAGGAAAGATTTTTGATGTGTCCTGTAGCGTATATATATTTTCAGTTAAAACTTAATCGGTATTAATACATGCTGCTTTCTAATAATACAACAATATCTGGCTAATGTAATACTTTTTTTTCTTAGCACAGAGGCAATTGTAGGTGTTTGGTTTTGCTCTGCAAGCCAGTGCTTTCATGAGATAGATTTTTTGTGGCACTGTAGAGTGATTTATGTGAGTAAGCAAAGTCAGGAGAAAGTCATAGATTTTAGTATTCTCTGGTACTTTCTTTAACTTGAGCAGTACTTTCTGTCCTGTTTCTTTGATGTACTGGATGCTTGATATCACTAGCAGTATAAATCCTTGCTTCAATCTTATTTACATAGACAGAAGTTATGTAGTGACAAGGTCCCTTCAAGGCTTGAATGGTTTGTTAATAACATGTACTAAATAGCATCTGGTATCAATCTTGTCCTACAGACATGCTTGTAGTGATTTAAAGCTTTCATTCGTTGAATTCAAAATCTAATTTTTAATGCACTTTCTGTCAGCTGTCTTCACAGCTTTTAAATGAGATTCTGTCATCTTGACATATTCACAGATACATTGAAATTTAACTAGAAAAAATGAAATAAAAACTTCTCATGTCTAAATAAAATGCCTATTCATGCTCATATATATTTTCAATTGTTATTTGCTTTCAGTTATTTACTAATATAGAAACCAATAACATTTTATTTACTGAATGGCAACACAAAAAATAACTGCTTGTGTGATTTGGACATGACTGCTTAATTGTTTTCCAAGATGCTATTATTAGTTAAATAATAAAACAACCATAAACTTTCATTTTTAGATTAACTTATTTATAAAGCCCTCAATTAACAATTTTACCTGCAAAGCCACACAGCAAATTGCTCTGTGAATGTTATGCTTCCTTTATTTTTTCATTCATCTGCAAAATCACATGTTTAAAAGCAGAAACAGAGTAACAATAGAATATCTATCACTGTAAGATACCTATGGAAAATTGTGCTGCAAAATAATACCTTTCTCCTCACAAAGACTTCTATCTGAGCAGCCATTTAAAAACCTATTTAATATTCAATGAAGACCACTAGCTAGCATCAGCTTGGGAAGCTCCTCAGATGGAGCGTATCAGTATTAACTCTTTGGACCCGTGCAACACAGATGGGTATTGAAAACAATGCTTTTAGGCATAAATAAACCACTATGAAGAAATCTTTGGCAATGGTAGTGATGAATATTTCTAGTTTTCCCATCACTAAGCCATGGACGTACTTCTTAGACTGAACTGCAACTTTGACTAGACTTAAGGCCAGTTTCAAGGAAAAGCAAACACAACATTTACTTAGGGCTCAGCCTTTAGGGAAGGTAAGGAAAAAAGAATTCCCAGGTAAACTAGATGAAATGTCAGTTGTGCAACCCATTGTATATGTGGAAGGAAAGTTTGCTTCTTAGCATCTTTATCCACCTCCAGATATAACCTGACAGGACATAAATTGGAAGGAGAGCCAATGAAGTGATTCTCTTCCCACATTAGTTGCCGCCTTTGATTTTGTCGAGCAAAGATTGATCTCTCCAGAAATGACAACATTTGACAATTGAGCTCTCTGTGATGCCACTGGGAGAAAGTCTGGGAGGTTCACGCTGGTGCTTCGCTTAGTAGCATAAGCAGCGTTGGCCAGATGAGTCACAACCTTGCCAGTCTGGCTGTCACAAGTGATGAAGAGGCTCTGACAAAGAGCTTGAACATAGTGGCAGGAGTAGTGCCAAGTAGACTTTTCCCTGGAGTTAACCAAGAAGTGGACACATTAAAATCCCATTTCTGAATATGACTGATGTGAATAGAGAGCTGACTAGAGTCTTGGAATCGGTGATGATATTCAACAGTCGTTTGTCACCTTAATATGTCATCCTTCATTGAAGGGTATCAAAATGCATTAAAAACTTTTATTAGGCCTCAAAATATGCTAAGGAACATTATTTTTCTGTTTTACAGGTGACTGTAAGTAGCTGCCCCACAGTCACAAGGGGATCAGTGACAGATTTGGACATTGAATGCATAAGAATTGAATCTCATCCATCTCTGATTACTGAAATATACATTTTCACAGTGTTGAAAAAAGTGAAAGAATAAAGAAGTTCCTGTTCCTACAAGTTACTATTGGTCTTAACATTACCTCCCTTCACATTGCTTGTGGCTATCAATTAAAAAAAAACAAACAAAAAGGGTGAATTGTGGATCCAGCTGCTATCAATGAAGTTAATTATCAATTAAGGTGAAGGCCTTTCCTACAAAAGGTGGGCCATTTTCCTTTGGCTGTGGGAGATGTAATGATCTGTTTTTGAGTTGCAGCCTTCTTTTGGTGAGTGGCATCTGGTGACCCCAATGTGATAATTAAGAGACCCTGAAGGGGACCTTGCTGGAGTCAGTGCCAGAAGAGCCAGAGCAAGTATTCCTTTGTTGAAGAAGGTAAAGCTACCCTGAAAGAGGGATGTGAGAATTCTAGTTAACCCTGAAGGAGGGAAGTGAGAATTCTATTTAATTGGGTCTCTGTTCATCATGAAGTTTTAAAAACTAGTAAACAAAAAGGGGGAATTGTGGCTATCAATTAAAAAGCCTAAACAAAAAGGGTGAATTGTGGGTCCAGCTGCTATCAATGAAGTTAATTATCAATTAAGGTGAAGGCTCTTCCTACGAAAGGTGGGCCATTTCTTCCTGGTTGTGGAGGATGTAACAGCTTGCTTTGGAGCTGCAGCCTGAAGCCCTCTTCTGGTGAGTGACAATTGTGTAGTGTATCTGCTTACTTTGTTTTGTAGAACATTAAAACCTAGACAAAAAAGAGTAAAACAGTTGGATATAGGGCTTGAACTGTTAAATGCATATGATTAAAACTGATAGAGAATTTAAGAGTAAGATACAAATAAGGTCATTGAGAAATTACAATGAAGAACTATATCTTTAGAACTATATCTTTGGTTTTAAATGAATTGTTACAGGAAAAGCCAGAGGGGCCATAAGCCTGTTGTAATTGATATGAGGAATAGCATATTCCAAGGGATCTTGTATGCTTCTTTCCCAGGATTACCTTCTGCATGTCCTTAGTCATCTGTATTGGCTGCCCTTTTAACTCCATATGCAGTCTTTTTTGGATGTCATATGTAATCCATTATGTTTTTTTCTGAGATGACATATATATCTCTTGAGGATAAATTAAAGTATCTATGAACACTTCCATTTAGTTTCTGCCTTACTCATCTCCATCTCTATCTTGTTCAATTTCTCTCAGCACTGCACATTATTCTGAAGTTTATTCTGCTTAAATTACCATCTTTAAATCTTTAATTCTTTAGTTCTATCTTGTGCTTGTTATGATATACCTAGAAAATGTTGGGAAATAATTGCCACTTTGACATTCATATGGACTGCTCTCATGCCCAGATCTCCTCGCTGAGGCTCAGAACTGAAGCCATCTAAGAGATTTCTGGTGACCCTGAAGACCCTATCTTTACCTGTAATCCAGAAAAGCACACGAACAAATGCCTGAGCCTGGCTGAGTTTCCCACTACTAACTTAATTCCCTGGAGTCACCAGTTTTCACTTTTGCTATCATTTTTCTAACACATACTAATTTTCTAGCAATTTTTTTCACCAACCATAATTATTCTATCACAGCTGGACTTCCTCTGAAGTCTCCTTTCTAAATGCTCTCTAAAGATCACTCTAAACTGATCTCTGTGTTTATAGTAGACAAATAAGAAAACACTGGTATAAATTTCAGTAAAGAGTAAAACTTTACAATGAGAGTGGTTAAGCACTGGAACTGGCTGAGGTGGTAAAACCTGCATTACTGCAGACTTTTAGAACAAGCTAGGCAAGTTAAGCATGGCTTCAGTCTAGCTTTACCTTGGTAGGGGTCTAAGACATCCCCTTGTACATTCTGTTACTCTAAAAAGGAGTATGGCAAACTATTCTTCGCTTATTGAAGTCTCATGCAGATTTCTCTGTAGAACTCCATTATACAGATCTTCTAGGTATCTTTGCCTTGATATCATTCCATATAGATTTAAACTGCATAAGGTTTTTCCTCTCCTACACTGTCCTGTGTTCTTTCTTTCATCTGACAATAAAGCTTCTACAGTAACAATGTCTTTTATTCTGTTGTGAATTTCAATTCCTTCTTTTCTAGTTTTGATTTCACACACAAACAGCTTCTTTTAACGAGGACTGGTCCATGAAGAAGGCAGGTATGAAAAGTCTATGTCTTCTTATTAAAACATTGAAGTGTAAGTAAAAAATGCGCTTTGTTTTTGAGAACCATAAAAAGGAAGGAGATGTTGAATATTTTTCATCTCATCAACTCAATATCAATTGTTATCTCTTCAATATCAATTGTTACCTCTTTGCCTGCACTTTCCATTTTATGTGTAATTATTATTCATCATCATTATGAAGTGTGAATTATGAATTATTCATGATTTAATGAATGGCTTAAAATTTGAAATTTAACATCCAGAATGCATTCAGTGTTTCTCATTTTGCAACTAGTCCCCTGGATTCTGTACTATTGTTTGTCTCCTGATTGTCACATTAATGTCTTGCTGCTCTTGGCTTTGTCATTTTTGTTGTTCAACATAAATAGTCCCAAGAAAGGATCCTGAAGGCTTCTTCAGGAGTGCTGCATGGCTTAGTTGAAGAGGGTCAGATTCGTTCTGGATACACTTATAAAATGAACTATGAAAAATAGTTCATGAACCTTGACTCAACAAAATATGGGAATAACTTTTCCACTTGATATTCTTTTTCATGCTTAATTCAACTCAGGATATGCTTGTGGAAGGGGAAAAACAATCAGCTTTTTACTGTATTTTGCCTGGTGGATAAATGGAGGATTCAGATTTGATGGAATGTTCAGATTTTATTCAAGTAAAGGTGAAATATTTAAGTCCTGCAGTCAATATTTATGATTCTCTCACTGTGCATATTAAAGCCATTTCCCTGGTTTACTTTGCTTAGACAGAATTTAGTGATGAAGATTAATTTATCCAAGTACTTAAATGTGTTTCAGGTAATGCTTACGACAAGCCAAGCATCATTAAGATCTCCAGAGTCTTATCATTAACTACTCTTCTCATGGTGCTGAGTTTACCATTACAAACTGGCAAAATTCAGTTAGGCTTAATAATGCAAATACATTTGTCCAATTTTGGATCAATAGCTCGTTTTGTTCTTTAGCCCAGTGGGCATTAATACTTAAATCATCTTTAGTCAGGAAATGGCGCTATGAACCTCATTTATTGTTAAGGAAAAGAACATTCATTATTGGATGTAAAGTCCATTAGATTTTTCTTCAACGGTATATTCCTATGGGAAGGCATGTAGCAAGAAACATTATTTCAGCAGGTTTACCATGGTACATCCTTAGTTTTAATTGCCACAATACACCATTTGCAGAACTTAAATTTATCATCCTTACAACTGAGGAACTGTGTTTCTAACTTCTAGACGCTTACATTTATAAACTTCACTTTCCAACTGTCTCTTGTGCAATAAGTAAATTTATTAACTTGGACCAGCTTTGGTTAATTTTCGCCTACTTTTCTGTAAGACAGCACAAACTTTTTACAGAGAATTTTAGTAGTGGCAATTATCACCATTTTTGATTACTATGAACTTGTATTAGCCTTTTTTCAGTATAAAAATGAAATGAAAGCCCTAAGGGATGCACATCTAATATTCAAGATTTTATCACTTTAAAGACTTACTGCAAATTGTGTAAAAGCAAACTCTGCACCTTCTCAAGGCACAGAGTTTTAATCATTTTTATACTTCTTTTATGAAGAGATTTTCTTTACATCTAAAATAACCTAAAAGTGTCTCCAGGATCAAAATGACTTACTTTTTGCTTCTCTTTCATAACTATTTTTTAATATTGTGTTCTTTTTTCAATACTACATTAACTGCAGTTTTACAGGAACCAAGACTCTTAAGCTCCTTAAGCAGTAAGGCACAGGTAGACCTAGTCAAACATTTCATTCTACCTCCTATTTTAAGGTCCACACAGGGGACTGTTTTGACATGGGTGCCACAAAAACCATTTCCTTTCTCTAGGGAAGAAGACCCCAGAGTACTGCCTGGCACTACCTTGTACTTTTTATTTGTTAGAAAATTTACTAAAACCAGAGATGAATTGAAGCTACACCCTTGTCATTCCTGATTGAGCCACTCAGCTTGTTGATTGTTTGATACCTGGCTCTTTCTTCATCTTTGTGTATAATTTAAAATTTTAGTCTTTATTTTGCGTATTATGAGAATCTACCTAGAAAACTGCTAGAATTATAACACAAGTTAAATCAGTGACATATTCTACAATATATTTTATTGTTACTTACACAATATTTGTCATGAGAAATTTCTATATTAGTGTATTGCAAGAAGTAATTCTAAGTATAAATGGCCTTTTTAATGATGTAGCATCATCTTCCTTTCATTGCCTGCCATGCTAATAGGAGAACAGCAGATGCTCAGGCAAGATTCAATTCACCTTAATTCGTTCAAGCTTAATTAGCAGCTGGGATGCATCTGGCAAGTAAACATGAAAATAGTGACAGCCTGAGTTAAAGGGAAATAGTAAAAGGCTCTTGTTCATTAACCACATGTCCTTGGTTGTGAGTATTATGTGCTCAAGGCAAAATCATTTTAAGACTCCTTCTTTTCTTTAAAGGATAGAAACCCTTATACCCTTACCTTCATTCCCTGTATTCTTGTGCAGGTGAGTCATGCAAAATGGAAGAAGTCCCACTATGAGATGTTCCTGTGCAGGTAAATGTTTGTACCGTCACAGCTTAAATATATGGCTCAAGCTTGTATAAACAGAAGAGAGTAGTTTCTTCAAGAATTAGGTAGGCAAAATGGACCCCTTGAGATGTAATTAGGAATTATTTACTGCATGATCATTATTCAGGGTTGTATCTTGCACAAAGCAAAATAAGCAAAGCCAATTCTGAAGAGATCCCTGCTGCCGTTAAATATGTGACTAACTAGCAAAATGAGGGGCATAACTATAAAAAATGTGCAATACCTTTGCAGCAGTTTTAGTTCCAATGCTCTTGCCTGTATAAATTCCATATTTGTGTATTAGCTATTGCTGAGTAAGTAATGAAAGCAGCAGGGGTTTTGAAAGTGGAACCATTTAAAACAGGATTCCTTGTGTTCACTGTCAAAGTAAGATTTTTGGACAATAATGAACAACAGAAGTGGCAAGATTACAGAGAGATAAAAGTAAATGTGACTCAAAGCTAAGTATTTCTAATGTGGCCCAGAACAAGGCTTTGGCAGGTGAAAAAGAGAGGAAGAGAACTGCATGCTAGCTGTGGCTTTAATTTCCTAAACTTCTCTGTATTATACAAGGAGTTAAAAAAGGAATCTTTGTTTCTTCTTATTTATGTCGATCTAGGCAAAGCATCTTCAGTCTATTGAACATCTTCAATCAAAATCTCAGACTTTCATATTCTATACTAAAGAATCCTATGAGAGATGGTGTCTTAAGGCTCACCAGGATAAAGTACATCTTATAACGAGGTCAATGTAATGCTAGGGTTTTCTTGAAATGAAATAATATGAATTTTGCAAAAAAAAGTAAAAACACTTTGAATAAGAGTGATGACAGTATGATAGGTATGGGTTGAAATACCATTGAAAGGTGACAAAACCTAATTTAAGAAAACTGTATAACTGGATAAAATGGCAATAAACTAGCTGCTGGATGCTCTCAGTTTTTTCAGGTTTTATCTTCACAGAAAACTCTTTCAAGATTGGTTTAGGCACAGAAGGCTGATAAGAGCTCATCACAAGGCTAACAGCTGAGGGCCTTGCGCCATCTCTGGTATGTACTACCATGTACACTGCTACACAAACACGTACAGCAATTTTGAAGATAAACTAATGTAAACAGTGTTTCTTCTGAACTGTCCAAAAGCAGTGCTGTTTTCTAGTGTATCAGCTAATCAAATACATGCAGGGTTTCCACTGGATTTTCCTTTTTTTTACCACAGACTGTAACAACCATCTGTGTTTTAGAAGATGTTTAACTTTACTTGGAGTGTAAAGACAAAGTCTAAATGAATGTATGAGGCTGAAAAGGCATTAAAGACAGATTTAAAAGAGGTAAGATTTGATTCAGGACATTTTATTAGTGTTTATTGGCTCGTGGTATTTTGATAGTTGTGCTTTAACTGTGCTTGCTGCATTCCATCAATGGCAAATGAGTCAGGACAAAGCAGTTGTGTGATTAGTTTTCACCCTGGGCGTGATGGCCATCAACAAAGAGTTGAGTGTGTTGACACCATCCCTGCCAAAGGATATGGATAACATTGTATTGCCCCCTTGGGTGGCAAAGATTGGGGAAGGACAGCTTGAGGTCTCAAACTGAGATTAATCTGAAATACTCGTCAACCTATTTCCCTGATATTTATGTTTATACTTCTGCAAGTAGTATACACAGCTTAAAAATACACCTTTTAAATTAACATTTTCATTTAGATGCCAGCCAGTGAAGTGATTCCATTGGCTTGGGTCAGGCTACTAACTTACGTAAAAGTACATGCAGACCCAAAGGCTGTAATGGGGATTAAAGGCATATGCTTTATCCTCTTCTGGTAGAAGCTAGAAGCAAAGTTCTCTGCCACTTCAGAGGTGCAGAATCAGGCCAACAGTCAATTTTGAGATATAACTGTTCAGTGAGCATAGCAGATGCTGATTGATTAATTATTTATAGTGGCACATTCTGGATTATGAATACAGATAAAAACTTCAGCAAAAGCTATTGAAATTGGTGTCTAGCTTTTTTACAAAGTACCTGGGGATATTGCATTTCAAAAGTATTCTAGAAGTAAATCTCAGTATTAAAGCCATTTCCATAAGTTTTTAATGTTAAGCCTCTTTAACTCAACAATGAAAACACTTAACTTCACAGTTTGACAGAGAAGTGTATTAGCAAATGTCATGGAAGGGCTATGTCATGCCAGTAATTCATTCTCCTTAGAAAAATTATCTAGCAAAGTTCTTATGATTTATGAGAGGAATTGAACCAACATTAGCAATCAAATAAGTCATTGGGCATAATCACTTTTACCCCTATTTCATTTGAAATATCTGTGAGCACCCCATAGACATGCCCTATTTTTCATCGTATTTTGTGCTTTGCTATCTATAAGTAGCTTGTTTTGACTATCTGAAACCGGATTGATAAAGGATTGATTAATTACATACTTCTAACCCAATTTTAGTCTCAAGGATCTGTATTGAAAGTAACTTAGGAAAAGTCTTTGCATTTATAATGGTACAAAGCCATCACTGAGTTACATTAGCAAGCAAGTTTTTATGGAGTTTTAGATGGCTCATGTGATTAACTCTGTGCTTGCTAAAACTAAACAGAGATGGAACTTGAGGGGTAACAGAGCTAAAACTAATCAAAGTCATTTAAAGATGGAAGAGTTGGGGGGAAAAGACCCCAAACTTTCCTAGTCTTGAACAACTGTTATGAAATGATTGGTCCAATATATCAAGCGACTGTTACTGAATGGATTAGTCTTGCTCTAATTTGGGGATTTGTCTAATATTTTAGTGGGCCATCGCAGAAAACTGTACCTGCTTCTCTGAACAAAGAAATTTTTCTGGCAAAGACAGTGTTGCCTTATGAGTTACTGCTGTTATTTACTGAGTATAATATCATATTATGCAAATGTTCCACTAAAATAAACAGGCCTGGTAGTTTAGAACAGAATTTAATGTCAGTACAGTTGGACAATGTGGGTCTGATTACATTAAGCATAGGGTTCAAGTCCTGCTTCTAGACCAGTGATTTAGCAAATCATCTAGTATTGTATCTATTATGATCAGATGTGCAGCCTAGGTTTTGCTTTGGGGGAATGTGGATATTTTAACTTAATATTGCATTTTATTTGTACTAGTATTAAGTAAAACTCATGCACTTGGGGTGTACAAGTGAGTCCAAAAAACCAATAAACACAGTTGAAACAAAAGTGACCTCTGAAAGTCAGTCTCAGCACACCTTTTTGAAGTTTTTTCTCACTTCCTGTCACAAGCATTTCAGCAAGTAAATTGTTTCCCTGATTATTAAAATACCTAAAAGAGAGCCTTGTCCACCTAAACTCCTCTTGACAATAGTGAAGCAGTCACCACCCCAATGCATGGACTCACCTTCAATGGAACTGTGCAGGTTTACATCAGCTAAAAATCTTATAGTCTGGGCTGCACAAAAAGGAAAGGATTAATCTTTACCTGGGTGACAGGGCTATGCAACCTCCTGGTATAGTGTGGAGAGCTGACTTTATCTGAAAAAGTCAGTTCTCAAGAGAAGTAAAAATAGAACAGGCCACCTCCATCAATTTCTGTTCTGAGAAAAGCATGAGGCTAAAAAGTAAAGGAGTGAATGTCTTTAACAGCTATAGATTAGAGAGTGAAAGTGGATCTAAAAAATCTTAGTTTTTCAAGGAGATGTTCAATACCTATCCAGTGAAGAGATCACAGACTCTTAAAAGGATTAAACCAATGATTGCACTAAAATGGCACTGCCACTTAGAAATAGACTTCTAAATCTTGGAGGTTGAAGGAAGGGCAACAAGGAACAAGCATGAAGAAGGCTAGTGTTAAAGGGCAACAACACTAGGGAAGCTGAGGAGGAGGCTTGAGTTTTTTACACCAGCAAGAGAGACTGCTACTCATAAGGAGTTTGGAAGGAGGTTGACAGCGGACAATAGTTATGAGAATGCTGGAGGGGGCAGGGAAGAAATGGAAGAACTATTTGGTTTTTAGTCATAAAGATAAATTGAAAGTATCTTGAGCCTCCCTGAAAACTGTAACAGGTAAATTTAAGTCCTTGCTTCCTAAGCTTAGTCATCAGAGAATACAATGTGATGTATAGACAGTGTTTGTAGTAAACAGAATAATTAGAATAATGTATAGCCTACAGTATGTATAAATATATGCATGAAAATGAAGACACCATTACTTTTTAAGCACAGCATTAGAAGTATGTTGACTTTTATGTAATTAAATTGCTGTCTCACTATCTGTGTTTTATTTAGTTTCTGCAGAATGAAATGTTACTTTTTGGATAAACATTTCTGCATTATGTCATTAAGGTTATTGAATGATAAAGAAGAAAAAAAAGATTGTTCCCAAGGAGTTTGTTTTTGTTTTTTTCATACTACGGGACTTTAAATGCCAGAGCAGAAACAGCCTATAAATGTAATTGCCTGAGTCACTATTAAAGTAAGAAAGGAATTTAGATGGGATTTGTTCAAATGCCATGTACAGTAGAAGGCAAACAGAGTATAAGCCATTATGGTGATTCTGGTAGGAATAAAGACAACATAGCTCCATAACATTTCTCTATTTTAAGAGAGAAGCAGAAAACAGGGAAATTACATCTAAATCCATCCATTTTGGAAATTATTTGCCTTGGAATGACAGCCTCCTTGAAAAAGAATGACATTCAGAGTCTGATCCAGGTCTCGCCAAAGTCTGTGGCTCCACAGGCTTTGTGGGAAGGAAGTTGTGGAAATGGCCTAAAAGATACCTTTTTTTTTAAAAAAAAAAAACCACACAACAAACAAAACCAACTTGGAATCGGAAGTTGCTCAGTGCCCTACTACGCTACATGGTTTTTCATGTTATGAAAAAACTGCTATGCTACATGGTTTTTCAACGTATGGGCACAAAACCTGGACCTACTGTCATACATTTGATTTCAAGCCTCTTTTGGGTCTAGAGTACCTTCCTTGGATCATATTTTTCATCTGCCTCAAATGCATAAAAGGTCTAATACTAGTAGGGCTAAACTCAACTGCAAGCTTGATCCTAGTGTGTAATGGCCCATTTTGGCTATTTCTGACTGATCACCAAAAAAGCTAGTTCATTATTTCCTCCTAAGCATATTATTTCTTTGGGCACTATGTACTGTGAGTGGGCACACTGAATCCACACATCCGCACAGTCGGATGTGCTCGAGCACACAGCTTAATCATGAACATTGTATAAAACTGAATACTCTGCTGTTAAAAGACTAAGCTCCTTATGTTGTTAGTCATGACATTTCCCTGTATCTCACATGAAAGATACCATTGCAATATTTGTTACTTTACAGTTGTCTGAGATTTTTCACGTGGAAAGCTTTCCAGTTGAAAGATACAGTGCTGCCAAAAAGCATTTTTAATGAAAAATGCCAGTTCCAATAGGAAAAAATCAATCATTTAAAGACATTGGAAGATTTTTTTCTTTTGGTTCAGTTTTTAAGAAAAGTGAAAATGAAAGATGAAAATGAATTCTTGCACAGTTATCCATAACCTTGGCACTGCAGAGAATGCACTGCCTCCTAGGTAGACTTGCTCCTTTCCAGTGAAAGGGAAGACATTTTTTTCTTGCGGATGCCACTGACACTGACGGTTTTCCCCCAGTCAGTGTCAGAACTGTGACTTGCATCCCTTTGAGGTGTAAGCAGAAGCATTTACTTGCCAATAATAAACAAATAAATAACATTTGGATAGGAAATGTGCCCACTCAGGTCCTCTGTAAATGTATTCAGAGGTAGGGTGTAACCTGAAGAGCTTTCACAGATGTGTTGCCCAGGGAATTAATACTCCAGAATGATTCTGTTTGGTGTTTGGAAAATATTTTTCCTCTTGAAACCCCCTACCAAACACCAGCTGCTTTACAGACAGTGTCCCAGGGCAGTAAGGTAAGACTTTCAACTCCATTATATGATTGGGAAAGCTAAGGAGCAGAAAGGTCTTCATGGCTTTTTCTGGTCCTCACTGTGAATCTGTAAAGTTTTTTCACTCTATTCTGAACTAAAATTAGGAGACAATGCTGCTTATTTATGCCCAAACTGCTCAATAAGCAGCAATGAATTGAGAATGCAGAGACTTACATTTTAAAGCTACTAGCTTAAATAGAGAAGCTTAAAAAGTAATTCTAAACTTAACTGAGGGTGATAAGTAATACGAGGGTCTGATAGCATAGAAATTCTCTCAGTTAGCTGGTCCCTTAGTTAAGCGTTTCTGTATTAGTTATGTCAATGTTTGGTTCAAAGGAATTATAAGGTCTGAATTGTGTTTTACAGCCTCAGCATTCTTGAATATGGGGGAAGGTTTGACACTGGGATTTTTAGATTTGCTGTAGTTTTCCACTGGTGTAAGAAAGCAGACACTGTGCCCAAAAGGCTTTTAAAACTGGCTGTGGATTGCCACCAACTAAATGCTTGGTTTAATCTGAATGCCACTGTCTGCCAAGTGTCCTGATTTCAAGTGGCATGAAAGAAAACTGTGAAGGTGCTGAGAGAGGTGGCTAATTAAAGATTATGAAAGAGAGATTAAAATCCTGTGGTCCTTTCTAAATGGTGAAATGACCAAATGACATAACCTGTCCTGTGAGAGGGCATGGAGTTGAGATACATGCCCTGTGCCTTTTGTACTAAGCCTAAAGGAAAGCAGTTTTAAGGTGCTCCTAGTTACTTGTCAATGGAAGATCTATACATCCCTTGATCAGTACTACAGTTTTAAAGGAATCACGATTTTGCCCTCTTCTCCTGGCCTTGGTGTCCCAAGACAAACTGTCCTTGAGATGATCATAGCAATTCACCTCATGCCTTTTTGTTTCTTTTTTTTTTTTTTTTGCTTTTCTTTGTAAGTCTGATGCCAAATACATTATCTTAAACACTTTCAATTTTAAGTAATGAAAAGAGAAGAAATAGCAACTCTGTGGGAATATTTCAAGGGGATTCTCATCCAATATAAAGACAATAGCAGAAGACGCTGATGTGTAAATTGTGGCCAAGAGGTAAAAGAGAGAGAAAGATAAACTGCAAAAAAGGTTTTAATATACCAGAAGACAAAGAACTGCTTTCTAATCTCACACTACTTTCTCTGGTGTAATGAAATGAGGGCTCGTGTGCAACAGTTAAACAATACAGGGGTAATGTTTGCTACTATGCAAAACAAACACTGGTCTTCTCAGAAGAAAGAGCAAAACTAAAGGAGGGCAAGTAATAGCGTTTCATGTTTCCAAGCTGTCAAGAATTGGCCTTTGATCAGTTTTATCAAAAGCTGCACTGATTGTCTTCAACTAGGGCTTGTTTTGAAAATATTAACCCTCCAGGATTCTATTTTGTTTTCTACTAAATCTAAAGGCAGTATAATAAAAGGGTCATTGGAACTGGATGTAGATAACATTTTACAGCCTGATCCTGTGAGATGCCAGATTTTCTCAAGGTAATGCAGTCCAAGTGTTCTTAACAGTTTTCTTAAAGCTTAGGAAACATTTTCAAAATGTTGATGAAATCCACCCCTTTCAAGGTATTTAGATGAAATGGTCAGATTGACTTCTGTTCTACCTTTAGAAGTTTTCAGGTAAGAAAAAAAACACTCTCCTGTTGATTAAGAGGAAAGGTTTCGATCTTCAATACACTTTGTAGTACTGTTTACCCACCTCAGAAATGCTAAAACAAAACTAGAGGTACTGAGATGCAGTGCAAAGCACCAAAAGCTTTGTGTCTGAGGAGGGATGAAATAGATTAATATTTTCAGCACAGAAAAAACACACTGACACAAGAATACAATAGACTGTGATAAAATCATGACTGGTATCGGGACAGGACAGGAAACTGGTATTCACTTGCTCATGACAGAAAAAAAAAAATGTACTGTTCACAAAAGCAGGTTAGTGAAACTCTGGAACTCATCGCTGCAAGACAGTGTAGAGATCAGAATTGTAAGTGGGTTAAAAAGTGTAAGTGGGATGAAAGATCTGTTAGGACTGTTAATATAAGTTATAATTTCCTTGTAGCTAGGGAAGTATATTAGAGGAATATCACTTTGTGCTTTTCTTATATGTCCATCAAAGCTGGAATCCTGACTTAAATGTACTTTTGACTCAGTACAGCCACTGTTCTGTACTTAGGAAGCAAATGAATGCCTTTGCTAAAAGGAGCAGAGACAAGGATGTTGTTAAAACCACCCCGGCCACTAAAAGGTGCGAATATCACCATACCTGCCTGCATACGAAAAAATGTATCACTGTTGTGCCGTCGGATTCTCATGTCTTTTTAATATTTTCCACTATAGTATTAGATTCAGACGTCTTGAGTATTTATGCTGAGCACTGGCAATATCCTTGTACTGTTTATCTTGAATGTCATATTCTAGGGGAAAAAAAAAATCATTGAAGAAGTAGGGGGCAATAGCTTTAAAGACTAATGAGTGATTCATATATATATATCTTGGATTTAAATTATAAGGAGGCTCCCTGTATGTCTCCTCTGGGCGTATTGGGTTTTGCAGTTAGCATGCAGATAGACTGGTTCTTTGGTTTCAAGACAGTTATGTAGTCATTACAGTTTGAGCAGAGGATAAAGATTGCCTTTGCTGTTGGACTGGCAGGTTCTGCAGCTGAATCAGTGCATGGTCTTCAGCAAATTACTTTATGAACGAGATGAAAGTTTTTTTCCTGAATGGGAGAGGAGTTTAAGCCCCTATTTGTATTTACGTAAATCCATTTTTAAACACTTCTTCCCCTTTGCCACATCAGCTCACATGCATAGAAATATCTAAAACATTGGACAAAAGTGCTCTCAGATGCAAACTTAGCAAGGATTGTGTGTGCTAACCATTCCTTCCCTGCTTGGCATGGGAAAAGTACCAAATCACTCAAGTTAACCACAAGGGTACTGTCCCTGCTCCGTACGCAGCAACTGCCTAGGAAATCCATCTTCTCTGGTAATAGGACTTGTCTCATAGTCAAAACCGTGGCAGAACAAGATCTTCCTGAGGCAAGAATATTATACTGTAAATTCAAGGCCTCTTATCCATAAAGCAGAAATTTTCAGATGATGTGTGAAATCAAAGGGGTCTCTGGCATGTGTTTCATAGCTGAAGTAGCTGAGTGAAGGTTATTTATCTTATGTGGAGAGTCTGGACAAGAACAGCACCAAAGCAAATTAAATGAGATTTGGCTGCCTCTGTCCAGACTTGAAAACAGATGTTCAACAGGATGTCAGGAGAGACAGGATTGCTAGTTTTATAGTTAGGAAGTGTTTGGGAGAAATTTGGTGTGGAGACTATGCCAACCTGCAGTCAGAAAACTCACATCCTCATTTCCATGGTTTACACAAAGTAGGCTCAGATGAAGTCTCTGAGCCACAATGGGAAAAAGCTGTCTTGTGATCAGAGCTTCAGCAAAGTTCAAGAAAGAGAAGCCAGCCACTACACTGAAAAGCTCTTTAAAGGCTTATGGGACTCTTACTTACGTTGATCAATTAATATTTTTTCACTTGTTATTGTGCCTCATCTACAAAGTAACGTGCTCACTTCTTCAAACAGAAAAACGTTTCAGTGTACAGAGTGGTTTGGAAATATGCTTGAATGAATTTTTGTGTTGGTTGACTTAAGTTACACTGAAATCATTCTAACACAGTGTGGAAACTGTAGAAGAATGCTTTTCCTGTTAGTCATTCCTTGGATAAAACTTGCATATGGTTAGGAATAGGTTTTTTACCATAAAAGCTCACACTTTTTCTCTATTACTTCACTAAGAGGGAGCACCTGGCTAGTGCTTTTCAGCAGAAGACATCAATTCTATATGAAGCCCTGTGCTGCGAGCTCCCTGCCTAGTCTGTTCTGCTCAATGAGGGCACATGTGGTGCTACTGATTGAATCAATACATGCAGAAGTTTTGTATAAGGAAGCTCATTTTGGTAAGTGCTTCATGACACCTGTTCTGAGGATTGCTGCAGTCTGAAATGCCTTTGTTTTTTCAGGGATCCTGAAGCCACTCTCAGCACAAGGTAAGAAAGATAGATGTGTATGAAGTGCTTATGTGCGAAATGTGAAAATAATATCTGCTCTGCTGTGTTTCCTGTGTTTGGTGTTACACTTTCTGAAGGGACCCTTATCAAGTCAGCTTTCAGTCTGAATTTTCCTTGGAGTTGCTCTGAGATTCCTTTCAGGTTCTAATCTAACCTACTGCACTCCCAAGGCTCCTTACTCCCTGGATTTCTGTGGGATTTCCCCACATTTGTAAATGCTCATGTCCACTCCGCATGGTTGGTTACAATTCCTTACTACTAATAATCTTTACTGCTAATAATCCTTACTGCTACTGTGAATCCTTACTACTAATCCTACTCCTTTGGTAATGAAAACTGGGTTAACAGCAACCCCAGTGCTTTCACATACTTGCCATCTGGCTAAAATGTGTTTTTCTGCCAATTTCTGTATCACTTCCATTGCAGAGTGATGTTTTTTAACACTGGAATTAATACATGCAGATTACCAGTTCTATTTGAGATGAAAACAATGGTAAACAAATGCTTTTGAGGATATAACAGGTTTGGCGGCAAATGCCCCCAGCTCTCTCTTTGAGGGACACCACAGAAAATAGCTGTTTATTCTAATAATTGGAATTCCGCCTCTAATAAGCATCTTCTTCAGTAATTTGTAGAGAGTTCTGCTAGGTTGTGGACATGCATTTCTATAAACAGGGATATTTGTTCAAGTTAAGCCTAATTAAGAAAGAAATGATGCAAGAGTTATTTGGAGGGCTGTAGGGTAACAGTCTATCCTGATTCATTTTAAAGTATTTCCACTTGGTGGAATAAGACTTGCAATCACTCCGGAGGAAAAAATCCTTAGAGAATTAGATGAGAATGATTAGGATGATGCTAATGACTTATTACCAATAGTAAATGGCTCATTGAAGTCCCATATGGAAATGGGCCAAATGGACAGTACTAGAATTTTTACAAAATGCAAGTATTGACAAAAAATATTAATATTTAGCATCTCCTAATCTACATTATTTACAGCTTCTTTACTTATTTTTAAAAGCTTAAATATTTTTCTTCACCTAAAACCTGACAAGTATTAGGAAATTTGGTCCTCATCAGAAGACTGGACCATTAGTACTAGTCGCAGGATGTAATACATAGCTTTATAAATAAGACTTAGGTTCACAAATGTCTTTGTTCTTATGTATTTTTTGTGAATTATTTTTCATATCTCAGCTTATTTAATTTTTTTTTTTTTTAGCTGCACCTCTCTATTTTTCTCAGGCCAGAGTTCACTTTCTACTTTGAAAACTATTGTCTTATTTCTTGCCTTCCCTTGGTGTGCCTCCCTAGATGAGCCTAGATACCTTTTTGTTGTGCAGCAGGAGGCAGAAAGAGTTGGGAAAAATTACTTAAAAGGCCTGAGTTTATTTTATAACTTTTTTGTTTGTGTACTTATATCTGGTGATGTCACTTCCCTCTAACTCACTGTATCAAGACTCCTGATGAAAGTGTGGTTCTTGAGATTATTATCCTTATCCATCAATTAGACTGTCAAAATTATGGGAAGCACCACAATGCAGACATATCTGAAATACCTGTAATGCTGCTAAAAGACTTATGCCAGTTAAGTATTTGCCTTCCTTGCTGCTTTCCACGCATAGAATGTTTTGGTGTTGAAAGCAACTGTAAAGAAACACTTACCTATTACTGTTGTGTCCCAAGACTCAGTATAGTAATTCGGTGAATATTTGATCATCTTTTCCTCTTCTACATAATCTAATTAGAAATTAACAATTCATCTAAAGATTTCAGGGATAAATATTCCTACGCTTACCATTAATACTTGTGGAACAAACTCTACAAGAATTTTCAGATTTCCTTTCCAGCTGATCTCCCAGTTATGATTTATTGATTAGCTATCCCCAGTGCACTGTGCCAAGCAGTTTTCTCAGAAACAAGAATTCAGCTGACAGACTGATTCTACAACTTGCTGAGAGTTTCTCCCAAGCATGATAACTGCCACCAATTTCGTTAGGATTTGACATTATTCAGTGTTTTCCAGAGATTCTCAAGAGTCATCCATTGTTTGTGTTGAAAACATATTAAAATAACTATTGTAAGAATTATAATTCAAGCTCTCATATAAATATCTGAGAAGTCAGTAGTAAATAGTCCTAATTAGTAGACAGAAATAAAATAATCTAAACTACATGAGTACAAGAAACAGATGGGCTTAAGTGCAAATAATTCTCTTTTTTATAACAAGCTTTTTTTACTTTTTAATATCTATCACTGCAATTCAATTTTTTATTTGCCAAACGTGTTTTCAGTGAATTGCAAGCTACATGAGAATGCTGCTCAAATTCTCTTAAGTAACATGTGGCTCTTGTTAATTAAATTAATCCATTTTAATTAGTGTCTCTGTACTCAGAAAGTGAAAACCTGAGTTCTCTTCCTTCTTTTATTCCTTTGGGGAGTATGAATTCTGTATATGTAAGGAGGACTTAGCTCTTTCAAACAAAACAAAATTATTTTTAAATAGATCTACTCATAACACTGTATTAATAACAGGCATTTGGTACAGCATTTCTACAACTTAATAATAAATAAAATCTATGTTTTGATTCACTTGGTCCAAAGTGTGTTGGACTACCCATGCATTTGCTATAGAGTGCTATCAGATCGATTTAGTGCATAATTGAAATACATAGTATGGCTGCAGAAACCCTGATTTTTATCTAGAAACTGTGCAATTTTGCACCCAGGCTGTAACACTTTATTCATGTGCACCTGCTAAATCTGATGCACCTCAAAAGTTTCATGTGCACACACGACCTGGCTGTGCTATGCAAAGGCAACCTTCAGTGTGATTGTGCATGTCTTAACTTATTGTGTGTATCTTCACTAATACTAACTGAGCCTGCCTAGGTAAACCCAGGAACATATATGTCAGATCTAAATTAAGCTATGACTTCTTCAGCAGGAAGTCCAGCCTCCTTGTACTCTGCATTTCATCCAGTGGTGCGTTATCACCCAATCCAGCCATTAAGCCAAAGGATTAGGTAAAAAAATGTAGTTCTGGCATTGGTTTCTTATCCCTCAAAGTAATGAGTCTTGCTCCTCTCACTCTAGCTATGAGAGCTGGACAGCATGGGGCTCTTTTGTATTCTGCATTGTCACAAATAGCACTTAGTTTTCACTAAAAAGCTATTGATCTCTCTCCCTCAAGTCCTAAACCTCCTGTAAATCACTACATCTCATTGAGTGAAGCACTGGAAAATAATAAGAAATCCTGGATCTAACAGTTTCTCTGAAAAGATACTACACTCCTTACTAGTGACCAGTGCTGTTGACCTAATGTCCCATCAGTGCTACAGTCCACAGATGAGTTACCTGGTTTGATTGAAAATGCTACCATGTGAAAGATTCAATTTCCCCTCATACTTGCATCCCAAATGTGATCATATCGTTCAGTGCTTGACTCCGTTTGAACTCCCATCTCGCTGGTAAACTTTAAAGAACACTGACAACTGTCACAAATTTGCTCCAAGAGCGGATGTCTTAGTGCTGTTGTTATGTGGGACCAGTGGAGGAAAGAGGAGTATTTACGCACTTTAGTTTTGGCTTGCAGGTGCCTAGGTTAGCAGCTGAGACTGCTTGATAGGTGTAGCTGAGCTTCTAGGACAGCTTATTCTGGAGTCTCCTGCAGCTGCAAAAGAAGCTTGAGGTCCTACCTTCGCGACTATGTGAGGTGCCTGAAGTTAGATGGTATGGAATCTCCTTTCTCCTCATCTCATTTTCATTCAGGAAGATTTTTCCTTTCAAATAGATTCAGATATGCTTTCAGAGGCTCTGACAGACCAATTATTCAGATTTGGAATACCTCAGGTGGTTAATCAAACAGTCCTATTTTCAGACTATATCCTTGTTGACAGCACTTTAGGAGTCTCCAGACTGCTTTGTTTGCTCTGGGAAGCTGATCTAAACACTGCTTAACTAACCTGGAAGTACCATGTGTTAGTTCTTACTATTTGCCCTACCTCTAGCTGATCATTCTAATGCCACCCCAGCTTGCACTGGCAAAGGGGTTGTTTGGTAAATGTATGTTTTGGTATTACCTGAAATCTGTCGGTGTGGCCAGTGTTATACAAGGAGAGAATGTGAAGTCGTCATTTATGCCTGGAGAGATTTCCCTTAAGAAAAAGAGCATGTTTAAGTCTATCTGACCCACTCTTTCTTCCCTCATCTCCTGTCTTCATGGCGTTCAGATTCTGAACCTGTTTCAGCTGGGTGGCTTACATTAATACATCACTTACTGATCAACTAGGCTGGCAGGAAAAAATCAAAGAGAATGTCAGAAAATAGTAGCATAATTCTGTTCCCAGCTGGAGAACTCTTCTTCTATCTTGTCAGAGTTACAGAGACACGATATGGGTCACAGAAAACTTGCTGTACTGACAGTTGTTACTTTTGGGATTAGATCGATGTTTGTCTGTATCCAGGAATTAGTAGAACAACTGCCTGCAGGAATATATTTTAGAGGTGATTTCCTATCAGTGCAGGATGCTTCTGAATTTAATTCCGCTATTCAAGACACCGTTTACTTTTCTAATACTTAAAGCCATATGCACTGCTCACAAGAAATCCTGCAGGTAAAGAGAAAACAGAAGAATACGCGTTAGAGGATTAGACATAGTATGGATTGTGAAGTCTTATGTAAAACAGAAAATCATCTTTTTTGAGATGTTTTGCAAAGAAATTTTGCACTTGGCAGGGCATTTAAGTAACCTGTCATTTACACCTTGAAGATCAGCAGAGAAAGAGCAATAATGCTTACACCCTTAGGAATGCTTGTCTTTGTAAAGCAGCTATCTTTGCAGCATTATACAAGGCAAAAAATGTCAGGTTTGTCATCTCCAATTGCTTCTTTATAAAGTGCAAGTGGCTTAATTTCAAAGGACCAAACTGAATAGAACATTTTCTTTCTACCTCTAAATCCTTTTCTTCTCCACTCTTAAAAAAAACAATGGCCGAATATTTTATGCTGTTCCACAGTGAATGCTAGTGTAAAAAAAAAAAAAAAAAATCTTAAAAACACTGTAAGAAAAAAGACCAGAGTAAATGGATATCGCCACTATGTCTCAGAGTATAGTGACTACTAGTATAGGGAAACTTCCAGTAGGAACCATTATGCATAGGATGCAGAACTGGAGGCAGAGCTAGGCTCAGTTATTCATTTTTCTTGGTTCAGTCTTTTCTAGTCTCTAGACCCTCCATTTTTAAAGATATTTTGTAGTCTGTCCTTGAAAATTGTTATTAAGGGCCTAGTTAATCAGGGAGAGGATTACTACTTATCTATATTATATTTATTCCAATTTCTGCTTTAAACATTGTTTTATGTAAATTTACCATGGTATTTAATTCCCTCCATTTATACACTTGACTTATTACATTTTTACAAATACTTATTACAGCTATTTTGAATATCACTCTTGCATATTCCCTAGCTATACAGTCTTATTTAATATTTCTTTTTCATTCTCATTGATTATAGAAGCTAAAGTACATCTGTGGAGGCAAGGGCAGGTAGGTTTGAGCATGGAATGAAGTGCTATGGCTTAAATTGTATTGGAAGTATTGGAGGAATAATCAATCTAGGAAGAAAAACACGCTGAAATTTTACCTTTGTCCTTTGAATGCTCTGTGTGACCGTGTATGCTACTCCTAAAGCAAGCTGCTTTGGTTGCCAGGAAGTCTACGTAGAATAACATGTTGTGGGCTAATTTGCTTACTGCTGAGCACTGCTGCCCAGCACAGCTGAATAGATACATCTTCTGTCAGTCTGTAGCTCTGAAAACAAAATGGTCAAGTCACTCCCACAGTAAATGTTTGGTTTTTCTGCACAGTTAATGCAGTTGTATAGAACAACTTGGATACCAGGAACATAAAAACAGAGCCCGTAATCTTCCAAAGTATTTTGGCAACAAAATACTATAGATGGTGGATCCCCTAATAGGATTATCTTGGCTGTGTTATATTCACATATGTTGTAATACAAAAAATACTATTTCTCACTATGCCTAGCAGAGGTCATAGCACAGTATGGCTAGATCTATATAGTAAAGGAATACCTACAGTTTCTCAACAGAATCCTTCTAATAAAAAAATGAATCTGATCAGTATATCCAAGAGACTGAGGCTTGGCTCACACAGAGATGATAATCCCAAACCAGTGAAGCTAAGTGGAAAGATGTGTAGAATTATTTGAGCACTGAAAAGATGCTGAGAAACCCATGACAATAAATAGTCTGTTCCACTTCAGTGATGGAAACTGATTTCGGGCGTATCTGGAGAGATAAATATGATTAACACAATTTCAGTTTCAAGTCTATTAGGAACCAAACTTTCAGATCGACAGTCACTGTTTGATTGTTTTCAGCTATTTTTTACCATCTGACTAATGTAGGTTTTTTTTAAGAAATTTAAATCTTCTTTGCTGAATGGAAGCTTACAGGACACAGATTGTCCATCATAGAAGCAAATACCTTGGCTGAAGATAAGATGATCTATTAGAAAAGAGCCATATCCAAAGGTAGTAGAACAGCTGTACTGAGTGTTTTCTAGCCTAATAGGGAATTGAATCTATTTCAGCCCAGGGACGAAATACTGCATCACTTGTGTTTGAAGAAATGACTGCAGAACATTTGCTACAATTGATCATTTACTGCTCCCTTTTCTGGCTTTAACACTCTAACGTCCTACTTCTTGAACAGTGGGTTGTGCGAACAAAATGCACCCGAGTGAATGGTTGTCGGTTTGGCCAGTACCTTTAGCACAGTGCCTCTTCAGAGTGCATTTAGCATTATGAATATGAGAGCAGAAAAGGAAAAAATGCTTCTTAGTATGAGTCCTACAGTGTAATCAGCGTTTAAGTGTAGAATTTTTATTTTCCAGAAGAAAACAAATGCCAAATTCTAGTGGCCAGGAATTCAAGCACTGCAGGTCAAAATTATAATCTCACTCTAATACTCCACTTAAAGACTGTGGAAAAGGAGTAGTAAATTTTCCTGCCGCTACTCAGGCACTTTATCTTTGAATAGGAAGACATTTCTTTTTCTTACAAGTGACCAAGTATTTGCATTACTTGCATGTCTGTTCCCTATTTATAGCAGGTGATCACAGAGGGCAAAGTTGAGCAAATGGATTTAAAACAATACTGCACAAGTAATGTTGCATGCACTGATATTATATGCTTCATTGCGTTTCTGGTTATTCATTCTTTACACCGGTCCTCTGGGACAAAATCGATGAGACATTTTATGTTATGCTTCAAAGTCATCATAATTGTTTGTTTTGAAGCAACATTTTTTTTCCTTTTTGTCAACCAAGCAATTTGCTGAAGTACCCAATTTTGCAACAACAGTCAGCAATAGAGCCAGAAGCTTTTTAAAAATAATTTGAGGAGGGGAAAACCTAACAACAACAAAACCCTGTGCTGAAATGCTGTATTGTTTGTAACATGGAATTCTCCCCAAAGGGGAGTCATAATGGAAAAAAAAAATAAAAATCCCATAGCACTTACTTCAAACAAACATGAGTGTTAAACATTATTTATAATATCTATGTGACAACAAGGTGTCTTTTCATAATTAAAGCACCTCAGAAGATGTGTACAGCAAGACATCCCACTGTCAATTAGCTGCTTGAGTGGTCAAGTTTCCACATATAAATTCTGCATATTTCTTCCTCAGAGAAGAGCAGCACTGTACTTGACCTTTTCTGCCTTCCCAAGGGATGTTGCTGTATAATTTTTTTGCACCATATTACCTACATCCGAACCTGTGCTTTTTGTAAATGCCTGAGTCATAAGTTAAAAAAAGACTAATTAGTATGATGTTTGTATCTGCATTAACATCCAAAAGCTCTGACAGAGATTGCAAAGGCAGTGGTTGCAGACATTGTACAAACACTTGGTAATGAGCTCCTCTATGGTTTTCATCAGATGTCAAAACGCTTTACTGTCAGTACTGGCCCATCTTGCATATATGGGAACTGAGGCACACAGCAGCGATGTGATTCCCTACAGTCAGCCAGGAGGCTGGTATCAGCCAGGCAAGAAATGAGGCTTGAAAATCAGGCAAGGCTTTGTCCATGCTGGCCCAAAAATCCTACAGCATGAAGCTCAGAAAAGACACTTCAAGTCTCTATCTCTGCAGTCTGCGAATCTGGACTCAAGGCCTCCTCACCAATTAGAAGGTTATTCAGGAATGGCTATAACTGAAGCATATTGGGGGGGGGGGGGGGGGGGGAGGGAAGAAAAAAAAAAGGCAGAATATATTGTTAACATCCCTCTGTCATAGTAAGACCCTCTGGGGATGCTACTTGGCTGCTCGTAAGTGTATTTAACATAACGCAGAGATGATTGAAAAATGGAACTTGTAACTCCCTGGGGCAGTTTGCCATTCACAAGATATAGGACAGTGAGCGGTACTGGAAGGAGATGTTGCAGGCAGCCCTATCCATGATGGCCCTGCAGGCAAGAAAAGGCTGTGTGTACTCCAAATATGATTTGATGATTAGATCCTTTAGCACTTGTGAAAGCCACTTGTTTACAAGTCTTATTAAATTATTTGGTATGCTCTGGTATAAAATACTTGTTTCTTAAGATTTGATAAGGTGCATAAACCTGCAATGCATTTTAAGCTCTGCATAGATGCAGAGACAGTGGAGCTGTAAGGCCAAATTAATTAGCGGCATTCTATTGAGTTCAGTGGGCTTATCCTGTGGATGAATTTTGCATGTATTCTGTAAAATAGGTAAGTATTTGACTAAAATTAGCCAAATCCTCCAGAGCCTAATGGAGCGCTTATGGGCTCTGGCAACTTAACCCAATGTTTAATTTGCAGTAATCTAGCCAAGACTGCAGAAGCATGAAATATACTCTACAGGGAGAGCACTGCTCTTTGAAGTTAGTGGCTTAATTCCCATTGTCTCTGATGGGAGCGGGACTGGGTTTTATGTGGCATTTACTCATGTTATTGTAGACAGAAATCTTTTCACATATGAATTAATTTAGCCTGTATTTGGGAAAATTCCAATCTTCTGAATTTACCAAAATCCTGTTAACTTCCAGGAGACCCTGCCATTTGTACTTGTGAGTTCTGTGTGTTCTCCTTGTAGATATTGTGGACTGTAAGAACCTGCAGATTTCACTTCTCAGAGTGTGCATACAGATCACTAACTAGCTAGCCAGCTAATTGCAGTGGAAAGAGAAAGGAACAAAGGAAAACAGCTCTTTGTACAGCAGCAAGAAGTCAACTGACATATAATCCAATCTTTTATTTTTGTTTTAGGAGGGTTCTGTAAGTACCAACAATTCAAAATGGATTATTTGTGTTCACCAGCTTCTTTCGGATTCTCACAGGTTGGAGGTCAGCTTGTCCTCTGCACTGGGTGAGTGTGCGGAGTGCTGCTGCTGGCTGCGGCTGTCCCAGCTGGGCGAGGGGCTGCAGCCTGCAGTGGGCAGCTGGGAAGTGGTGATGGAGCACTCTGGTGTGCAATTCGTCAGCCAGATAAGTGACTGTTTCAGTTTATCCTTTTGACAAGAGCAGAAGTTTTCTATTTTAGACAGTCACAAAAGGTGAGCACGTAGTGTTTAGGGGGAAGGCAGCTCAAGCAGTGATCTGGGCACAGAGAAATAGGGAAAAGGAAGAAAAAGTGTCTTTGAAATGATCCCACTTAACTGTCGAGTAACTATTACCATGGCACAAACCCAAATTGGTATGCTGCCTCCATAACACTTTGATTCACTCCTGTAGCCAGGTGCTGAGAGTGACTGCAATAATACAGGGTGTTACAACAGAGAAGCACATAGGGGAGCAGACAGTAGTCGGAAAGCAAGCTGTCTACTTTGCAGGCAAGGCAGACACTTCAAAGAGTGAGGAAATCTTTTCAAGGAAGTTATTGTCAGAAGCTGCATTAGATTTCCCAGTGATGTTAATGTCCACCGTTATTTCTCTTTCCCACCAAAAAGCATTTTTGTCCTGGTGATATGACTTTCCCCACAATGGGGTGACAAGCGATCCCTGATCCCTTGTTTTATTCCAGTTACTTGTAGTTTTCCTGCTCTTCTAGCCCTTGGTCACCGCTTCTTTGACTTGAAAGTTCAAAGTGCAGAGTCACTAGCCTCATTTTACAAGTGCAGAGACACATGAAGAGTTTATTGTAGTCCTAGGAAGCACCACAGATTGCCACACTTTTATTCTTTGCCTTAATCTGTCTGAAACCTCAAACATCCAGCAGGACTGTATGTAAAGAAGAGCGACTGCTGTTTCCTTTCTGCATCTCAGTTTCAACACTTTCTGCCAGTGGATGCTGATGGCAGCCTACTACTAAAGGAATCACTGCTGGCTTTAGATGTAATTTCCCAAGCCTGTTACCTCTAGGCTACATTATGACACACCAGTGTCGTCTATTACTCCAGCAGTTTCTCCCTAACAGCTCTCATGTCACATCTGCCTTTCTTTTACTTAAGGTGCAGCTTGAGGCAGGTGCAGCAAAACCAACAGAGAGAAATCCTAAAGCTCCTCTCTTTCCCTGCTCTCATTGCTAACCTGGCATGAGAAGGATTGCTGTGGAGGGAGCAAAATCTCATTCAGGAAAATACTGGAAGGAGGTGATAGGGAAGAACGTTAATATATCAACCCCATTCTCTGACTGGTACAACCGCCCTTGCACTGAGAAAATTGGTTTGTATTTCATTCTGCTGATGTAGCAAACCAAAACAGCAAGTCAATTTGTGATATAAGATGGAACAAAAGAAGTGATGTGGTTTATTAATCCCAAAAGAGACAGGACTACATTAACCAAACCTGGAATCTCCAAGAAGGAATCAATTTACTTCTTATACCCTTATCTTGATTTTTTTGACTCTCACTGTCTAGATTTGCACATACTGTAAACTTTCATGGTGTTCAGAATCCTTTATAGGATTTCCACATGAAAACAGACAGGATTCCAGTTTGTTCCATTAAATCTTCACATATGATTCATGTTTGAGACAAAATCTACGTCGTAGTCAGTGTAGCTGACTGATCATTTTGTTACGGTTGCCTATTCCGAGGCAGTTATTGTATCTCAAAACATTTTAAGAGACAGAGTCATTTATCAGAGCGCTTTTGAGATGATTAAAACTACAGGAGAACCCCTTTAACTGGAAGATTGTGTAAAATGATATGGCATCCTAATTGCAAAGGAATGAAAAGAACAGAAATAAAGGGAATAACCTGCAAAATGAAAATGTCATGAATAAAAAAGGATCATCACTAGATTACAGTCGTATTTCATCTTAACCATACTAGTATTTAATCTTCATATCACATTTTCTACACTAAAATATCAAGGCTTGGACATCTCTACATGCACATTTTAATTAGAGTTATGTAGAATTCTATCTAAAATCAGGTCAGTTTAGGGTTTCTGGTGTCAGTCTCAAAGGACTGGGATTGCCACAGCCTCAGATTAACTTCACAGAAGACATTAGGGTTAACCAGTCCTTACCCCTTCCTCTTCCATTCTTATCCAAATAAACAAGTTGGTTTTGAAAACTTGGAATAAACTTCAAGGGGTAAAAAAAACAAGTTTACCTATCATTTGAGTTGGAAAGGACCTTAAAGATCATCTAGTTCCAAGCCCATCTAGTTCCAGGGAGACCTTCCACTAGACCAGGTTGCTCAAAGCCTCATCCAGCCTGGCCTTGAACACTTCCAGGGATGGGGCATTCACAACTTCTTTGGGCAACACGTTCCAGTGCCTCACCACCCTCATATTGAAGATTTTTTTTCCATATATCTAATCTAAATCTACCATCTTTCAGTTTAAAGCCATTACCACTTTTCCTATTGTTACACACCCTTGTAAAAAGTTCCTCTCCAGCTTTCTTTCAGGCCCACTTTAGGTACTGGAAAGCTGCTAGAAGGTCTCCCAGGAGTCTTCTCTTCTCCAGGCTGACCAACCCTAACTCTCTCAGCCTGTCTTCATAGGAGAGGTGCTTCAGCCCTCGGATCATTTTCGTGGCTCTCCTCTGGACTCGCTCCAACAGCTCCGTGTCCTTCTTATCACGATGCATGTAACATGTTTAACCAGAAACCAATTTATATTATTCATAAAAACTAACATCTAATGAATATGAACAGCATGGCTGTTCTCAGTCAATGTGAACATTAGCATTCAGAAATACATGCTGCAGAAATTCTTAGATGCTGTAGCTTTTCTTAAAATGATGCCACAACACGCTAGAATGTGTAATGTTGTTCTAGAAGTTTACCTTAATCTGATTATATGAGAATGTCAGTGATTATCACCAATGCTGTCCCTGTTTTTGTGTCACTGAGAGCCAAAAAAACCAAAATTCTAGAGACACCAGCAAAGACTGAAATCACTCCTTTGTCAGTCTTGGTTGCACTGTTGTGTAGACCTGGAAAATAAGTTACATATCAATTAGGCCTTTTCAAGATTTGGAAGACACATCCACTGTTGTTGTTTTCCTTCATGCTTAGTAAGGGTGACAGTGGTTTGCTTTGAGTGAGTTTTTAGGCAGAGGGAAAAAACTCTGGTTCCATATTTCACTAGTGAAATTACAGGGTTTTGCAATCAATGTTCATCACCTGGAAAGAAAAAGGATACTTTGACTTATTGAAACTTTTGATGGAATTATATACATTATCTAGGTATATGTGTAGAAGCGGTACTTGGCTATTTGTCTTTCTGAAAAAGTGAGATACTGGACTCTTGCTTCTTCTAAGTCTAGATTTATTTAGTTCTTACTTACCCTACTGGAGCCATTACAAGAGTACGTTATAGGAGTATTTAGTATTTTTTCATTCCTCGAGTTCTACAGGAAAATAATTACATGTCATAAACATCATGCAAAACACATTGACAATTAATGTGAAATTTTCCTAAAACTTTTAATTAAATCCTCTTTTTTAACTGAAATTTTATACCAAACTGTTTCAGTTTGCTGCTTAAACGAGTAGGATAATTTGAAGATATATACTAGTAGTCTGAGATGTATTGTTTAGGATCCTGTTGGAGGGCTTTAATTCAAACAAAGCTTTTCTGAGTTTTCTGTTGCGTAGGAATCTTGGAAGGCAGCTAGTGGAGCCAAAGTGAAAGATAAATTCCATGCTCTTGAAATTGAGCAAGGATACTTGGGCTGGTCAGTATATAGAGCAAAAAAGGTAAGAAAGCTGGAGGAGCATGTGACATTTCTTAAATTATTTTGTCAAACATACATGTTTTGGAAAGATAAATACTTCTTTGTGCGAATACTTAAATGATGCCATTCAGCCCTTTGCATGCCACCTGTTTCCTTAGCTCTTTTTTTTTCTAAAAAATACTCTTAATAAAGCTTTTCCATTATTAATTATAGTCATGACTCTGCAAACCAAAATGTTCTGATTAGTGAACTTTATGATAAAACTTCTGGGAAATCTCAATGTCCTCCACTAGATATTCTTCCTAATGCCCAGTACTTTGTAGATTTAGTATTAAGTGATCTAATAGCAGCCCAGAGCCATTCAAGGTAATTGAATCCCATGATTTGGGACCAGGTGTACAAAGATGTTCAAACTAATTATTTAATAATTGAAAACAATAACCAGTGTAGTTAAATCTCTTGCTGATTTTTCTAATGTTTATTAATTTAGGCACCTGTGTCTTCTGCACCACTTTCTTTCAAAATGCTTACAAGGATATGCATAGCATATAAATTTACAATGAATGTGATTACCTCAATGCACACTCTAGGTGCGTAAGTGATTAGAAGAGCATTATTATTTTAATTGTTATATAGATTTCATTCTTATGAGTCTGCTTATTAAATAGTTGTTTAAATTCCGAGATAGACTTCAAGGTGCAGAATTTTCATTAAAAACTCACTCTGCCATTTTCCGTTACCTCTTTAAATGGCCTGATTGAGGAATAATCACAGAAAGTGCTTCCTTAAAAATTAGGCAAAAACAACATTCATAAGTAGTTGAGATATATATATGAAAAACAGCATCAACACCAGCACCCTTAGCAGAAAAATTATTGCCCTTTCACTAGTGTCATTTTACTGCATCCTATTGTTTATGCAAACTGCATTGAAGAACCATTTGAAAGAAAGGAGGATTATAATTATTATGAAAAATCAGCAACACCATCTATTCTAAATCCGTTTGTGTCTTCTTTTCCAAGGGCTTTGCATGGTAGAGCAGATGTTAAACCTTGCATGTTACTTTTGCCTATCCTTGCTTCACTTAGCTATGCATATTATTTTAATTACCTTCTATACCTTCAAGGCAATTCCCATTATTTTATTTAGCTAATGCATCTGCTTAAAGAAAGAAAACTGTAAGTGGGGCACTCAGGAAAGGGTAAAATTGCAGCAAAATTAGACTTCTTGGTGTCTTTTCTTTCTCTTTTTCCTTTTTTCCACTCCCTTCACTGTGACTAAATAATAACTACTGGAAGGAATAATTTTACAAGAGGGAGTTATCTGTTATTTTTATTTGGTCCCAATACTGCTAATTAACAGCAGATATGAAAGGTCCTGTAAAGGTGTTAAAAATCTAACAAAATCTAGTTTTACCTTCTATTCTTATTCTATAAACAAAATTCTTATACTGATATGAAATGGGCTGCTTTAGCCTTAAAGTCATAGAAAGTATGAATATAGCAGAATAACAACACGATTTATCAGCATGAACAAAATAAATGGACAGTATTAACCGTATCATTCCAGCAGTCTACACAGCAGTCCTAATGCCTTAACAGAATGTGTGAGAGTAAATGAAATGGCAGCATGATTACACTGATTACAGTGTTGCAAATACGTTAGGCTACATTCATGCTTCAGTGGGGCCGTAATTATACTTCAAAGAAATGCTGTGTGCAGGCTGCTCCGCTCTCGTGGCATCCCTGCTGTTTGTTTCCTCTTATTTTGTTCTTAGCATGACAGGCCCCAGTCCTGCAGACACTTACTCATAGGTGTCACTCTCTTTGTTTCAGCGGTGGGAAAAAATACACCTTTTGTGCATATCAGTATTATTGGCTATAAACTCTTCCAAATCTTGTATGCTGCTAAAGAGCCATCAAATAGTAGGTTTTGGTATGATTTAATACCATTCCTAATCTCTTACAGAATAAACCTATGGAGGTTTCATTAAATTGGTTGCTAAAGAGTCTAGGGACTATGGCTGCTCAATATCAAACAGTTCCCTTCTCCACCTTGCCCCTAGGTATTAGTACTGAACAGACGAAGTCCAAACCTTTGTGATTTGTCTTTGATTAGTGCTGCCTCATGCTGCAAGCAGTACTTTGGGAAGAAAGATGAATTTGTTGCTGTTGTTGCTCACTTCCCATTGGCAACGCATGGCAGCGCCTAGCCTAAAGCTGACCATTATATTTCATTTAAGAAAAGGTACAGAAACAGAAAATACATTTGGATGTTTCTGGATTTTGCCTATATTTCAAAGGCACTGACATTTTACAGCAGCTTTTTTTCTTTTTTTTTCCCCCTCAGATGATGATGTGGCACCATCAAGGCAGAATACAGAAGCAGAATGTGGTAGTGTCTGTGGGGTGACTGTCAAGTCTTCTAATGTCTTTTCAGTGCCCCTTGCTTTCCTTCAGATACCTGCTGGCAGTGATAAGGTAGTGTTCCTCTCACTGTCTGGACTTTTTTGTGTGGTTTCTCACTGTGCCAACCTGTGACTTGAAGAACTTTCTCTGGATCCTACAGCTGAGAACAGGTCTGAAAGCTCCAGATGGGGACTTCAAGTCTAGCTCAGCCACAGGCTCAAAATGTACTGTACAGCAAACAACAAAGTCTGAATCAAAACCAAAAGACCCATTCATTTCAAAAGAATAATAATTATTTATTTGTTCCTTACCAAGCAAAATCAAATCTTAATCTCTGTTCCTCTTGAGACTGAAGCGCTACTAGAAAAAAAACTTAATACCATTGTTGTCATAGAGAAAAGGAGGTTGTGAATGCTGAAACCACAAAAAGGATGAAGAATCAAATCAATTAAAACCCAGGATATTGTTGTGACTTCATATCTTTGCAGAGAAACCAGAAGCAGCAGTTGAGAAACAAGCAGTCTGTTTCTAGGGGAAGCTGGGACAACTGCTACACGGGAGACAACTTTGGCCTCTATGTTCCATACCCAGTTCCAGTAATTTCAGTGGAGCTTTACTGCCTGCTCATAGAGACTTTGGCCCATTTGTGTGCATGGATGCGTCACACATTTTTCACAGAGCTGCTGCTCAAACAGCAATAAGGATTTTCTGTGTCCTCAGGCAGCAGTCAAACCAGGTGAGCCAAAAACAAATCTCCACCTTCCTGAGAGTGGAGCTAAGCATGTCTTAACTCAAAGCGGCTCTCTGCTTGTCAGACATGGTGATATATGAAGGTAATTGCTTCCGTGTGCGTTTAATTACAGTATTGTAATTAGCAGGTTGCAAGAGCAGATGCAGAGGGTCTTTTCACAGAGCAGGCACTGATATGCCATGAAAACATCTCAAAAAGAAAAGGGCAGAGCAATGTCACATTGTAATGCAGTTCTTTGTGTGTGGAAAAGAGGGTCAATTAGCTGATTGCTCCACTCTTCATCTTCATTTCTTAAGGTGGAGGGAACATGGTAGGAAGGAGAATAATTTATCTTCATGAATTTTTAGAATCAGCAAATAGCACCAAATATTTGTTCAGCCCAGCGTCGTGGCTTGGGCTTGATGCTGGGGCAGGGACCAGTGAAAAGGGAGCAAAAACTACGTGAAGATCTTCATCCTCTCTGGGGAAAAGGAGAGAGAGAGAGAATCTTTGAGTAGAGTTCACCATGGCAACTAGAGCAGTCCTTCCTATCATTTCTCGTCACGAGAGAGCAGTGATGATTCTGGGTTAATGCTGCATGTGGGGACTTGTAACTCACCTGTACTTCCTCAGCACCTATTAACCAAGTTCATTTTTCAAAGTGTCCCATAGTGCTTTGTGGCAGCAAATGGCAGTGAGGTTACCCAGATCTGCTCGGCTTCAGCTGCAGGTAACTCTTGGAAGGTTTTGCGGGTCAGTCAAGTTCAGAGCTGTTTGACAGGGAAATTGTGTCACTGCCTAATGACAAGCAAGGTGAGGATTTTACAGTAGATGAGATGCGGTTTCAACTCTTTTAAGAAAGTGATGGTCTTGGTAGCTGTGGGAAAGGAAATACAGAAGTGCTTATGTTGCAAAGCACATCAAACTTAAATTTAGTAGTTCAGGAGTTGTTGCTTTTGCTTTAAATAAACCAAGAGATCTAAACTAACCTTTTTCCTATTAGGAAACACCACATCTTGTTGTGGTCTTTAACTTACATTATTACCCAATTTAAGTATTAGGTCCTAGTATTCACATTCGCTGAAGTTATCTACTAAAGGGATTAAAGAACATAGTTTTTTTAATTGTGCTTGCAGAAGTCAGTACAAATTGCACATTTAATTATTGTGTACTTAAAATCTGATAATCATAGAAAATCAAATACACAGCTTGGTTGATTCAGAAAGTATTTTTAATAGGGCACTATTAAATTATAGAGTTAAACATTATTAGATATATTTATTCATGAGAGATAATTTGATATGTAACAAAATAAGCCAATACATGGTGTAACCTCTTGCAGTCTAATTATCATGGATGAGCTCTTGCATATTTAATATCCTTTGAGGATATATTTTAACCTAGACTAATTACTGCTTTCCTCTTATTTCTGTTGAGTTTGACATCGACGTTTGGCTAAAATAATGTGATATTGTTATTACTGAGCAAATTAAGTAAATCTAGCTGATTTAATTTAGAGCCATTGTTTATACTGTAAACGGCCTGATGTAGGTTATGACAACAAGCATTGTACAAAAACGAAAAAGAGCTATGGGTGAAAGAAGACTAATACATTTAAATCACCTCACTAAAGAAGTCTTATTCACATTGCATGGTGAACATCACCAGGAATATTTTCTAATCTATGAGCTGGTTTATAGTATCTGTTTCTCGTATCATCCTGGTAAATGTATAAAAAGGAGTAAAGTAAAAAATTAATGGTGATTTAAGTTATTCTTACATTATTAAGACAATATAACTTAAAAGACTATCAGGATATCTGGGGACCTTGTCAGAAACTTTAAATAGACAGAATACCTGAGCACAGAGATTTTGTATTTTAAAGTAGGTTAATTAATTAACTGAGAACCTTTGTTATGGCTTTGATATATACATTAATTTTGTGTCTGAGAAAATTTTTAATTAGATGTTTTAATTTTGTTCTCAGTGACATCCTCATAAAATGTACTGGTAGGTCAGATTACATGTTTGTACATTTTGGTATAATGCCAGCAGTGTCAGGTGGCTTAAGCAGATCAGCTTCACTTTGCTTGGTTCACCAGCCAAACATCTTGCTACGTTTTGCTTTCTTTAGTGCATCAATTTTTTTAACATACTAAAGTTTTAATAGGTCTTTCTTGTATTAAAATCATTTACAAAACAATAAATATGAAAAATAGTTAAAGAGAAAACTTACTGGGGGTTTTCTAGGTGAGTAGTGCAATGAAATAGTCCATCTTTTTCTTGAATCAAGGTTGACTAGTAAAAGCTGAAATTCTCAGTGCTTTTTGTGAAGCTAAGATCCTTTTTTATGCGTCACATCAACTAAAATAAGTGATTTTGATTACATGCAGGTCTTTTATATTTTTCAAGCATTTTAATTTTCTCAAAGTTTTTCAACCATAAACGTTAAAACAGGAAAAACATTCTTCACTGAAATGTAAAAACTTAATTAAAAAAAAAGGCATGTTTGGGATACTTAAAGAAATTTAGTAATGGGGTCTTGAGGCTTCAGGAATCATCTAAACTAACTTTTTGTAGAGATGGTTTCAGATTTGAAGATCATTTCTAGATTCAAGGCATCTTTTGAAGAATTTATGACCCAGCTAGTTAGAGGGTTGACGATCATAAGTCACAGTCTGAGAAATATTCATTGTTTTAAGCAAAAAATCAGAATGTTACACAAAATGAAGAAACTAATGGTAACTAGACAATCACATATGCAAGGATTTGAGTTTGTGCCTATATATATTTCTTGACTAACTCCATTTACACTGATGGATACTAAATTAGTCAACTGTGATTAAAAATCCGCCCTCTGAGCTTTATAGAACTTTAGTGGTGAGCTCATCATGAAACCATGATTTAGGAAAAGTTAACAAAATGACCTGTATTACAGCTAGTAGTTTAAATAATTGTGCTTGACAATAAAAATCATATGAAAGCAGATAGCTTCCTACTGAAATGAAATCAGATGAATTTTGGCAGCTCTTCAAGACATACACTTTACCTTTGGAGGTTTCAGAGTAAAGCTCATGAAGAGTTGAGCCACACATTAATATGAAGAATATAAAATATATTTTAATAATGTCATAATCCTTCTATTAAGGTTTCTCAAGGTGTTTTTGTTGGTATTTTAATTTATTTTTTTTTAATTCCTATTGCATTGCTATTGCAAATATTACACGTGTTAGATCTGATAGAAAGGTTAGTACAATCGGTTGGAATCTTGGTCAGCCTTTTCTGAATGCTTGTGACAGCCAAGGTCCCATAACAAGACACAGACAATGAACATTGTACTCAACCTTTACCAGAATGAGATGTGGAAACATTTTCTGCAAAAGCATCGAAGTTCTATCCAGAAGCGTGTTTTATAGGCTCATTCAGACTGAAATACAGTAAGATTCATGCATTGAGAGAGGAAACACATTTGCCAAGACTGCCATCAGATTTTCTCCCAAAATTTTGACGTTTCTCCTCCTAGTTTCTGCTAAGGAATATGTCCTAAAGAAGTAGACTACAACTAAATTCAGTTCTTGGACCAACTCATTCTGAATTTTGCTGTCACGCTGGGCTACGGCAAATGAGAACCTTGTGGATGTCTCAATCAGACAGAGATCTTTTTGATGATGAATGTTGACAAAGCAATTCTTACACTACGAATTGTGTGTATTTTGAAATGTTGTTCTCTACTGCCAAGAAAGTGTTCAGATATTTAGAGCCAGGAATATATTGAAAACTTCCATTATTCCCCATGCCATATAGAAATGTGTTCTAATAAACAAATAAATATGATTACTTCATCATCATTCTGCTCTTATGGAGCTTGATAGGAACATCACCCATAACCTTGTTTTTTCCACCTCAAATTTGTTGGTGCTCTCAGGTTGCTCTGATTTGGCCGTAACTGTACCAAATAGAAGACACGAAATTAATGAGCTGTCCAGAGCTCAGGATTGACTATGCTGGGGGCTGAGGCCAGTGTACTGATAGAAATGTCACTGCCACAGATGGGAGTAACCAAACCAGCTTTATGCTGTTTTCACAGATCCAGTCATTAACATGAGCAATTGTGTAAATCTTCTTCTTACATGTTAAAGTAAAGAATCCTTCTCTATAATCTAGAATGTATTTAATAAAATATCCCATAATATTCTGGCTGAGAAAGAGACTTAGCTGACCTTATCTGACACCATCCATCTGTAGAGGTTGTCTGGCAGAAGAGGGGTCTCTGCTTTCAATGCCTCTCACCCAGAAACACATGCTGAGTTTACAGGAAACTTGGCTGGCCCAGAGCTATGAACTGATACTAGTACCAAATATTTTTCCCTTCTATCTGCTACTGAGAAAGTAAAATTGCTTCTAATCAAAAGGACGACCCTCCCTTTGCAACTGTTTGCTCAACTATTTTTCTGACTGGTCTGCTCGATGGACAAATGTGCAAGGAGATGGAAAACTTAATCTTTCAACATGAAAGAATGCCAATGCACTGTAAAGAACTGTTTCTAGCTCACTTCTCCTCTCATGTGGATTCATGTTGCTGCTAATTTCCTAAAATTGGCTACCAGGTTAGCTTCTAATTTGTTTGATGATGCATATCTTGTTATCTGGGAACGCCCAGCAACATGCCAGGGGCATTATAGCATTTACTAAATCAAAGACTGTTCTGCAACTAAATTAAATCACACATTAACAATACATCCAAGTTTTAGAAAATTTGTATTGCTGTTTTAGTCACCTGTGTGTCTTGTCCAAAGTGCACACACTATTTCTTCCCAAAGCAACTAAGCTAGTAATGTACATGTTATTCAGTGTGCATCTTTTGGGACCAGGTAATCAGCCATTAAAGACAGAAAACCAAAGCGTGTTATAGTTCATTTTGCTGACACCTTGCATGAAGCAGCGTCAAAATATGGGGATATTTGGTAACCTTTTCTTGTGGGTATTTGGCACCTGGTTTTATGAATTAGTATACTTAGCAAGTCATTTTTCCCCATGTCTACTAAAAATAACAACATGGACTCTAAGAGGTTGTCAACGTATTACTTCCCAAGGGAGAATTTTGCTCTTCTCTCTCATTTATCTAGGCATGTGTAGAGGCTTTTGACCCATTTAGCATAGATAAATGACCCATGATGTGAAATTTCCCAACAGTTTAATAATGCATTTAACTCAAAGTGACACTTGCTTGCAGCTGCCTTAAAGCAGTTTCCAGGCTATATATGTCTCTTTGAAATGATGTATGACAAGTAGGAAAGCTTCCTTGATAGAACCCCAAATCCCATGAGTGAGTAACAAGAAAATCCTTTTTAGATTGCCAGCAGCAAATTTATACTTCGCAAGTCTTTATTTAATTTTATCTGTTTTTCAATATCATTTACAGTTATGACCATTAATCTAAAACTCACAGTAACTTCTACACAAATTATTTTTTCCTCACAGTAATGCATTGTAAAGACTTTTATTGATCCCATTTTTTTTCACAAAATATCAGAAGTAAACTCCTTGTCTTACCACTGAAAATGTTTTTGTAATGCTTGTACTAACTTAGCTCTGTTGAAATCTATTACTTCTGAAATCAGGTAGTGAAACAGAGAACTACATTCTGCACATGTTTAAAATCAGGAAGCTTTCCTAATAAAACTCCCTTATGTATTTGAAGACACAAGTCTGAATGATAGCTCTTAATTTTTGCTTGCATAGTTATAAAGCAGTCATCACTGAGTGTGTGGAAAGATTTTTATTAAATCTACTTCTGGAGTAATGAGCAATTTCCCATGGTACATGTCACATTATTAGTAAGAATGATTTAAGAAAGCAAGAAATAAACATTAGACTTTAGGAGGCATGCACTTCTAAGTAGACAATCAAATTTATTATTTAATAACATTTCTTTCTAGTATTAAAATAGAAGTCAAATAACCAAAGTTGAGTCCTGTAGTGTCCTGATTCATTTAGCATAGATAAATGATGTAGGGTCCCCAAAGTCTACAAACAGAAAACCCAGTTTCAAATAATAATAAAAGCCCAAACCAAAACAAAACCAGAAAAATAGAGCAGAGTCCTGTCCACAAGGAAAGGTTAATGTGGGCAGAGGGAGAATTAAAAAAAAAAAAAAAAAACACAAAAAAACCCAAAACAAGACAGCCACAAGCCAGATGATAAGAACAGAAACAGAGACTTCACAGGATGTTTGTTACCTAGGACTCTGATCATTTTTCTGCTCTGTTGCTTCCTTTTCCCTCCAACTTTCATCTGTCTTATGTTTCTTGGACACAGTGACATTGCCCTTGCCTTGTTTCCCTTGCAGGATCTCCAGCCTCATCAAGGTGCAGGCTGTTAGTGATGCTTTTTGTTGGGTGTTTGTACAGCACGCGGGAGAGTTTGGCCCCGACCCACAATTTATAATGCAGGTATGAAATAATGGGATTTGGAAGTTTACTACAGCTGCCCTAACTGAGCCTGGAAAACGATAGCAGAACAATATCTCAGAGAAGAGCTAGCTCTTGTGTGCAGCACAAAGGCTATTCTGCTGCTTGCTGCTTTCCTATTCATAGCAGTTTAAGCCTGTCTCCTCTGCTCCGTTTCAGCGTAAAGCCAAAGAAGCTAGCTTAAATCACAGAGAGCAGTTTTGATCTAGATCTAAACATGGCTCGTATTTAAGCTGTGCTGGCCACCATGCTGAGAGGCACGTGAAACAGCTTACCTGAAGTATATTCAGAGAGGATGGTACGCTCAGAAGTGTGTAAGCATGGCTACGTTAGGCCTCTCACAATACTGGCAAAATAATTGGATACAAATTGCCTCAGCTAACTTTACCTATCTAACCAGACACATCCGTGCTCTTCAGTCTGGGGAAAGGAAATGGCATTCCAGAGAGGAATTCGCTCATTCTAACATTGACCACCTATGTTTGAATGAGATGAACCAGATTTTGGAGGGTCCTCTGTTTTGTTGCTAACTACAAAATAATCCTTGTGTTAGAACTGTAACTGTTAGCCAAAGTGACTAACATGACCTAGCAGAGCAGGGAATTCATCCCTAAAGGAAAGAAACTCTAAAGGGCAAAGAAACCCCATCCCACTGATGATGCAGGTTATTTTATTCAGGGAACAAGTTAATGTTTACAAGTCTTATGCCAGAAAACCTTCATTTGTTGACACAAAGTACATGTTGACTGGAAGGGCTGGCTTGTAGAGACCGATTCTTTCTAGCCTAGACAAGGTCTACACCACCATTAAGAGCACTAGTTGTCAGCTCCCCGTGCTTGACTGGCCAGTGAGAGTTGACTGCATCGTGCCTCACCTTTGATACAGAGCGATTCTTCCTAGTTGGGGATGAGAACAGCTTTCACAGTGTAAGCTTGGATAAGCCTGCTAAAAGGGTGAAGCTGCCAACTACCCTGTAAAAAGATAAGCACAAGAAACAGCAGAAGTGAGGCAGGGAGCCTATATCAAAGTTAATGAAGAAGGCACAGGCTTTAAGGAAAGGAGGAAATTCTTCTAGGAGTTTGGGTTTGTATGAACTTGGAGAGATCAATTTGCTGCTGAACCATTTGAACTGAGCACAGAGTTCATTTTGAGAAAGACATACAAACCAAAGCTTGCACAGCTAGTGCCTCAGATCAGAGTGACCTGATGAGCCGCACTCTGCGAGAGTGGAGCTCTGAGGCTGCAATACACTTCGAGCTTCACTGGCAGGAAGCAATCTCATTTTGTAACATCTCTGCTTTGGAGAACGCTTGTTTAGAAATTGCCTTCACAGACGAATTAATTAGAAGTAGCTTATTTACTAGGAAAGGAGACAGATGCCACTTCATCTTTTTTGAAACATGAAGAAAATAAGTGATATTTACACTGTGGCTTCCTCTTCATAACTCCAGATACTGGATTTATAAACATGAATGCATTTGAAAGACATTATTACAACATTTCTCACAAATAATATCTGGTTTTAAATATTCGTGCCTACACACTTCCCCAAAATAAATAAAATCAACCCTCCCAAAGAATATTTTTTGCAAGCTGCTTCTCTAAAGTGCAAGTTTATTTGATTTAAGCTTCTTCGCCAGTCATTGTTAATGAGTAATTATTCAGTATTTCAAACTGAAACAGATAGCTTCATTTAGTATGATTAATGCTGATGTACAACCTCATTTGCATAATTACAAAATATAATAAAATAAATTCCAAATACAAATCTTTGTTACTTCTGTTACCAAAGGCCTGAAAAAAAGACATTATATTTCAAAATTATCACAAGACACAGTTATAATACTCTGTGACTAAAATTGAAAGGTACAATTATTTTTCATTACCATGCACTACAAGGCTTTGGCAAAATAAAAGTTGTATCTCTGAGACAGATAGAATTAATCTACTAAAAGTATGTATCTGCTGAAACATATTTTTTCTCTACTTTTAAATATTTGGAGCTGCTTTTTGTGAAAATTAACTAAGATTCTTCATGGAAATGGCATTTGGCCTTTTAGAATGTATGGAATATTTTTTACTTCTCGAAAGCTTTAACAAGCCTCGTTTCATTTGCAAGTTTTTCAGTGCTTTTTACTGCTCTAAGGAGAAGGCTCACTTTCCATTCTGCATGCCACTTGTTTCAATGGTGTAGTGAAGGCACGGCAGACTCGAGAATGCAGTCCTTGGTACGATTTACATTTAATAGCCAGTTTCCTTTTTCCAAACTTATGGATTTGATTTCAGCTAAACTGACATGATATCAGAGTGATTACTACTGGAAGCCACTTCCTGCATCTTGCGTTGTAGGAGCTGCATTGAAAACAGGTGGTATTACTCACATCCCCAAATAAATCAGAGGTAACAGATTTCATCAAAACTGTCTTAGGAGAAAAAGGCTGAGGAAATACTGTCTGGAGAATCAGAACATTAAGGAAATTCCGTGTCCCCGAGGCTGCTTGTTTGGTTTTTTACTCAGACAGTTCCCAAGATCAATAGAGTCATTTAGCCAATAATTAGCCAATAATTTTTCTAAGCAAGTAGGAGAAAGAATCTCAAATGGGAGGGGCGACATAAATGAGCAAATGAATTAATGGCCATGCCAATAGAGAGCAAAAGCAAGCACAGTTCTGAGAAGACTTAAAAACGTGTAGATAGATAAAAAGTGTAAGCGGAACATGGCTGATTTTTTCCTACCTTGAAAAATTACTAAGCGTCCTTTTATGCTTGCTCTGGTGTAAGTCAAATAATAGGAGACCTGTTGTATCTTTCTGTAGATGAAGTGAGGTTTTTCATCTCCAGGCTGTCAATTTGCACTTTCCAGTAGCATTTAAAGATATAACACTCATTTGGTTTGCCAACATCTATAGCTCCATAGAGCCACTCTTCTGCAATAAGGAATGTTTGATTTTTCTAAGCTATTATGTCTGAATTAATTAGCTGAAATGTTTCTGTAGTTAACATATTGAAGAATTCACAGAGGCAAATTGTGTCAGTCCCTGCATGTACATATGTGACCTAGCATAGGGAGAGAGGGACTCTGCCTTTGTATTACACTATTTGGCAGGGCTTAAACACAGTCCTAATCACGGCACCTAGAGAGTAAGGGATTATTCAAGGCTAGTTTAAACTGAAGCACATGACAAAGCAGGATCATACACAGGCTAGTGGAGTTGGTTGCATGTGCTATTTAGAAGAGAAGATATACAAAGATATATAAGATATAGCTACTGAATTGCAATGGGAGGGGAGAGAGTGAGAGTAAGTTGAAATGTGTCTAAATCTGCCTTGCAGTTTGAATACTTTCTCTTATGAAAAGTGAAATAGTATCATGGGTGCCCACAAGTGCTCAGGACCGTGGATTTATATCCCAGCAGAGTAAGTGCTTCCTAATACCTGTCTTTCTTTAAGATAAATTATTAAGCAGGGACTCAATATGAATCCTGAATCCCCAGCAGTTTTCCCTCCATTGAAGTAGATAAAATCAGCACCCGATATTCTAATGACTCTTATTTGTAACATCTGATTAGCACTTTTATGGCTGGCTGATTGTGACAGGGTAGGTGCAAGCACTGTGATGAGATTTGTATCAAAGCTTTCATTAAAAAGGTGAAACTGGAACAGACTTTTTGGTGGTGAGGCAGATAAACGCATATAGAGATGGGGTCCTACCAATGCCATATTGGCTCAGAGCAGGTTAACAAGGGCCAATTAACCCTGTCTTGCTACAGGCATCAAGTCTAGCAAGAGTTTAGCTCAGCTGCCTGCTGAAAAGGAGGACAAAGAATAAAATCTCCATGGTAGCTGGGGACTGGAAGCAGCTGGATGGTTACGCGAGACTCCTGTCAGATGGCTGAGCTCTGGGGAGATAGACTAAATAACCATTAAATAGAAAATAGGCCTTGGGACTAGTTCTTTAAAAATATTTGCTGGATGACTGTATTTTGAATTCTTTTATTTGTTTGTTTGTTTTATTCTTATTTTTGAACTCTGATTGCTCAGAAGAAGTGGAACTAAAGAGCCTCTGAGGAGGAAGGCTGGGACAGCGTGATCTGTGGTAGGTGGTCACTGGACACTCTGAGGGAGGGGACTTCAGTGGGCTTGGTGAGACGAAACACAAGGCAGATTGTGTCACATAGCTCCTTTCATGTCAATCTTCCCATAAACAAAGGCAGTAGAATAATATTCACGGTACTATTGATTTTCAAATTACAATGCATTTTTTTAAAAATACACTGTTTAAAGAAACCTCCACTTCCTCAAAATGGGAGTCAGAGAAAATAATCTTCTTTGAATGTCTTAAAAGGTGACTAAGCTGAGTTTTGAAATTTCAGTTTTCAGCTCTTAAATATATCTATAACTGGGGGATGTAAGAGATCTTGAACTAATTTGAAAAGTAACAAAAAGCATCAAAGCAAACAAACAGTATCTTTATGTGGAGATATTTCATGCCAGTCTGTTGACATGAAGCTTGCAAATTGTTCACCAGTGATTATGAGATTAAAAACCATTACTAAAACCAGGCTGAAAAATAGTAGCTACCTATATACCTCATCTTTGATTGAAAAATGAGTGTGATTGTGATGAAGGTGTATAGACTTCTAAAAAAAATAACTTGTATGTCATGATAATGCTAGGATGAAGTTAAGTGATGAGCCACATGCCCTTTTTTTTCTTTACCGAATGTTGCTAATAACTTGAATTCAGTGCTGACAAAAGGAGGGATGAAAATAGATTATGATGTGAAAAATGTGAATGAGAACAAGGAAAACAATTTTAAAAGCATTTTGAATCCGTATTGGTTTATTGTCAGATCTCACCAGTCCTTCACATTACCTACAAAAGCCAGCAAGTGCTGTGAGAGCTACAGCTCAGCCCTTTCTGTGTTCTGATAATGGAGTTCTAAGGACTTCGCTGGCAGACTTGGGAATTCTGTAACTGAGCTATGGGTCACACTGCATTTCTCATTGGATTGATCCACCAGCTTCTGACCTGCGGTTACTGACAGCGGTAGGATCCTGAATCCTAGTTCAATGGCTACCTCTCTGTGGAGAGAAAGTGTGGCAATCACTTGCGTCAAGACCATGAGGCAGGAGGTAAGCACTACCTTTCATTTGGTTCTTGTTGTGTTGTGGGATTCCATTAAATTTCCACTGATTTCCACTTCCATGAAAAGTGAGTACTTCTGTTGAAGCTGAGAGCCTGTCTGTGTAAAATCCTCTTTTGTATTGTATAGTTGATAAGTATTATATTTTCTTAAAAAAAAAAAGAAAAAGAAACCAGAAGATAGAAAAAAGTCACCTATTTCTCTTGTGGTTACAAAGCTTAATCATATGAATGCCAGAGATCTGATATTTAAACTAAATTATTTTAAGGAAGTAAAGAGCGTACAGCATAAGCAATTGGAAGTAGGGAAACTCAGTTCATTATAGCTGAGGTGATATTCTAAATCCTCCAAGTTCAACGTGACCTGCAGACTTCATTGCACTATTTACTATCATCCTAAAAGTATGAATGCAAGCACAGATAGCTGTTCCAGTGAAATCTATAGCATAAATGCCAGAATATCACCTTTTAGAGGCAGAACCATCTTTAACATCACCATTAAAGCAGGCCAGTCTCCACCTTTTTATTTTTTTTTAAAGTATATTTATTTAGCACAGGTATTTTGAGCCTGAACAGGCCCAAAAGGTACGGAGAGTTCCTAATTGGGCATTTGCCTATAAAAACGATTAACTAAACTAAATGTGGATTGAGCCTTCGAGATTAAATTGCAAGTATGGAGATCAAATCTCCACAGGCAAGTTAAAATCTACCAATTATTTAAAGGGTTTAATTAAGTGCAGATCTTTCTGTAGGCTGATTTAAAAGGACATAACCTAACATTTGTAGCCAATAAAATGTAAGGAATAAAAGACTACTTTTTAAATTTATTTCTACCATAAAATATATGCTGTAAACTACAAGGAACATCTGAAGATATTTCACAAGTAGCACCATCTGTCTTCTTGGCAGACTATGCAGGCAGTGTGGGTGGCTTAGTTACTTGCTTATGAATCTATAGCATCACTTGCTTAGTCTGCTGGATGGGGCTGACCCTTCCTTGTTTGGCATGATTTCAAAATCTCTGTTTTGGTTCCACAAAACAATTCTCTTCCTTTATGTGGCTGCTCTGTGCACCTGTATGAACTAGCTGGCAATCTGCTTAGAGAATGCTTACCTATAAAGGTAAGTCTCTTGGGCCTAATAAAGACAATACTTCTTGCATGTTCATATTTTCCTCTGTAAATCTCTGCAAATTTTGAAAGTTTGTTCACTTATGCCACTTTCTTTTACATCAGGATTATAAATGGCACCAGCACAGAAAAGTGTTTCTTCTCCTTTTGTCCTGTGGAGAAATTTCTCCCTGACAACATCTGCATGTTTGATGTTAAGCTCTATTCCAGAACAGGTTTTTCACTATTAACTTAAGTTACCAAATATTTAATCGGTGAAAATATTCAAGACAGGCTCAACACCACTGACTGCAGTAATACATATATATAGCAAAAGGATTTGTGCCTGAGACGTCATTCAGTGAGCCTTTGAGGAAAAGAATTAAAACAAAGACTTAGAGCAAGAAATGAATGCTCTAAGAGTCGTAGTCACTTGGTAACAAAGTTTCAAGCTATTTATCTTGGCTTTAAAAAGCAGCCCAAAATAGAGAAGACAACATTATCTGTATATTGATCTGCATATTGAGAAGAATATAAAAGATCTGATGGAACCATTTTACAGACAAAGAACAAATAAGTGTTTTCAGGCTGGCTGCCTTTTTCTACTGAATATCAGAAAATAGTAAACAAAGTAGAGCAGAATTACAGCGTTTCATAAAAAGAGATCAATTTCAGCTGGCTTCCACGTTCTGCGGTAGCACACACTAGACTCTCCAGAGTACAGAAAACCTAGCAGTTCCTCCACTGCAAAGATTAGAGACAGTGAGTTAAAGAAAATACATAAATTTACTATTTCTTGAAAGGATGACTAATAGCAATTAGTAACAAATAAACTGGCAGGGATGTGTTGCCTTCAATATGATAAACACATGCCAGTAAGAGCTAGTAATTACCCCAAATTATCATATTATCTAACCATAGAAAACTTCCGTGTCTATTAGGAAATTTCTATTTTATTTCTTGCTCATAATATGAGGTCACTTTCTTGACTTTTTTTGAAGGAGAGGCAGCTTTTTGGTAATTTGTCCACTTTTTGGTGGACGAGAAGCTCAATATGAGCTCAATATGAGCCGGCAATGTGCTCTTGCAGCCCAGAAGGCCAACCGCATCCTGGGCTGCATCAAGAGGAGCGTGGCCAGCAGGTCGAGGGAGGTGATTCTCCCCCTCTACTCTGCCCTTGTGAGACCTCACTTGGAGTATTGCGTCCAGTTCTGGAGTCCCCAACATAAGAAGGACATGGACCAGTTGGAGAGGGTCCAGAGGAGGGCCACGAAGATGATAAGAGGGCTGGAGCACCTTTCCTATGAGGACAGGCTGAAAGAGTTGGGGCTGTTCAGCCTGGAGAAGAGGAGGCTCCGGGGTGACCTTATAGCGGTCTTCCAGTACCTCAAGGGGGCCCACAAGAAAGATGGGGAGGGGCTGTTCAGGAGGGCCAGTTGTGATAGGACAAGGGGTAATGGTTTTAAAATAGAGGGAGGTAGATTCAGGTTGGATATTAGGAAAAAATTTTTTACCATGAGAGTTGTAGAACACTGGAACAGGTTGCCCAGAGAGGTGGTGGATGCTCCATCCCTGGAGACGTTCAAGGCCAGGTTGGATGAGGCCCTGAGCAACCTGATCTAGTTGGAGATATCTCTGTTCCGTGCAGGGGGTTTGGACTAGATGACTTTTGAAGGTCCCTTCCAGCCCTAACCATTCTATGATTCTATTATAATTAGGTGATGTCTTTCATGTGACCTAGTGAACTTGTGCACCATGTGTAAGAGTCTCAGATGCTATTGTGGTAAGGCCAGTTAATGTTACTTAATTTTTATGTCCTAATGGTCGGGGCCTTTGTTTTTCTCTGCACACACATTATTAGTCTCTCACCTTGTGTTTCCTAATATGAAAGAAAATACTTCTATTGGCTGCATTGAGTTTGAAACTCTATTGAGAGAGTACCTTTGTGTGCACTTTTGCATATGGGAGTTCAATCTGTGTCACAGCTGATGAGATACTGAAGTTGAAAGTGTGTGTGTATTGCTTCTAGTTTCATGACAAAGCACTCCTGAATCTTCAGTGCTTACCTGCAGAACAGGAGAGCAAAACCAGCTATTTGTACCTATATATGTCAGTATATTCAATTGGACAGAAATAGTGCTAAAATTTACATGCTACTGTAGCAGAAACTTGCTTTATGGCACATTTATGTTAAACTAACAAAGTAGACAAAAGAGGTTTTATTCCTTGCTCACTGATTGTTGCTGAGTTTTTTTTGTATTTATTTCTTTTAAATAGAAAAGAAGTTGAGTTTTGCAACAACAGTTGGTTGCCTTTACAAATAAATTACTCCTAAGGTAAGAACAGAACTTGTTCTTTTCTCAGGAGTGCTTTTCAGTCCTAGTAAATACCCATCAAGAATCTCCTCAATGACAAGAATGTCATAATGATATCTCTCTGTCAAGTGCAACCAGATACGAGTTCCCAGCTGCACCCTAAGGGAAGGCAGATTGAATAAAATCCTCCTCAGATATCTGGATTAACCACATTGATACAAAAATGATCATCTCAATAGGCAAATTATAATATTCTCCTAGTCATCCTAGGCAGCAGCACTCTCCTGTTATTGTCACTTCACTGAGATATGCAACTCTATCGGGATATAAATGGCAATTCAGATGGCAATGACATGCCCTCTACTATCAGCTACTTTAGATATTATTCCTTTATTCAGTCAAGCAGAGTTTCTCCTCCACTGGCTAATGCCTGCCCAATCTTGGATTCAGCAGTAGTGTAACATTCAGACTCTGTTTTCCAGATACTTCCCCCTGTGAAGGAATTGGCAGAGAATGGGCATAGAATTGGCTCCACACCACTGCTTACTAATGATCAGAATAGCTGGCCAGGCATGAAGAGGAATGTCAGCTGCAATCATTTATTTCCTTCCCTGGAGTGGCAGAAGAACAGTGCAGGCCTGGGAGGAGTGTGGCTTGGAGATGCAGTGTCTCCCTCGGCTTCTTGAGGAATGGGGCAGCTTCCTGAGCACCCCTTGCTCGGGGCTGTGCCTAAAGGCGCAGTATAGCATTATCTGAATTGCAGACACTTTGAGTTGCTGCTTTATATGCAACGTTGACATTCCTTTCATTGCACATACAGTGTTCATCAGGCATTTGAATCTGGATAATGAGAAGAATGCATAATCCAATTGCAGCTCTTCATTTCATTTCCTCTCACGGCTGACACATTGCTCCAGTCATTCCCAAAGATTATCTGATTAGCACCACAGCTCTGCTTTTCAGAGGAGGAACATAGCAGGAATGGGCAGTTGAAAGAATATCTTTATTTTTTTCTTAATCCTGACTTTAACATAAATGACTAAATATTTGTCACTTCAGAACGGGAGGAAACTGTTATGCCACTTACCTTACTAACCATTTCACTTGAAATTAAAATGATAATAAATAAAAAAAAGGAGGAGATTCCCACTACTCTAAGGATTGGATTTAATTTACTGAAAATTTACCCTGACACCAGCATCTGCTGGATCTTTTAAGTTTGTCCTGACAAAGTTAAGACTCCAGCTTTTACTTCAACTTAACTTTATGCTTTCAGTGTAATTAAAAAAGGTAAATTATTCTATCTTGATGTTGCACAATCTTATTACTCCTCACTCAGGATATTTATACAGTAAGGGGCCTTTTGGCATGAAGTATCAAAAACAGGCCAAGTGCTACTTTCCAACCAAGGCAGGTATTTATTGGCTATTGTACGTGGCTTGTAAAACATTTGGAAATATCAGGAGTCATTTAGGGGAAGCTCATAACCCTCATACTTAAGACTTTGTGAAAATATAAGCAGTGCTTTCTCAATTCCTTCAGTCACACAACATATTAAGACACATCTTTGAGTTAGTATGAATTAAAAAATAAATCAAAAGAATATTTATTGCAACACATTCTAGTAGATATTAACCTTATTCTTCCGATAGCTTTTTTGCCAATTGGTTACCAATAGTACAAAACTTGACCTTATCTGAATTTTTTTCCCCCAGACTACTTTTTCTTTTCTTGACTGTCCACTGAATAGCCACTGTCTCTTCTTCTAGTGCCTCTAACTTCTCCTGCTAGTGAAAAATATACTCTATGAACTGTACTTCTTGCAAGTCCCAAATCTTTCTGAACATAGTGGAAGGCATTAGATGAGGGAATTTGTCTTGAATATTTTAAACTACAAGCCCTCTCCAAGGAATCCTTGAAATCATGCTCGTTTGGGAAAAGACTGTGGGCTGATGAGCAGAAGCTGAATCTGACTGGTTTGTTTTTAATTATCTTTTTTTTAATTAGCTTTTAGTTTATATTTGCTTTCTTGTGTGTGGAACCAAGGCCATTATAACTCATGATTATTACAAATACCCAGTATCAATATGGTGTCTTGTGCGTGTACGGTATTTTCTTTAACAGGTTTGTTTACGTTTATCATGCTTGCTCAGTGGCCTTGCTTATCACTGAGCCTCTGCTGTCATATGCTTCCTCAGCAAACCCTTATTCACAGTGAGATGACTTCTGGGCACTGAACAGTCACTCATCTTTCAACTTTTGGGAAAAGTGGTAGTTCTCAAACTTGTCAACAGACATAAAAAGAAAGATGAATGGGAAGGGAGATTTTAAGTATTTGAAAATTGGAGAACACTAAGAAATAGCAGTCCACAGCTCTTCCATCTCAAGGTGGTGAAGCTCTTTATTTAAAATTAAGTATAGAAACCCTGGACTAAAGATTGAAGTGCCTGTGGACCACCTCATTCTTTCAGTAGTTCCCTAAATCTTCCTATGAGGACTTCACCATCCAGCACGGATTCAAAAGATGCTGTTAGCTCACAGAGTATAGGAAAAACTGCCTAATCTATTACAATACAAAAGTTAATGACCTTTCACAACATATCTTTATGGCTGAAATGAAGCATTCACTGCTTAGAAGTGTTTGACACCAGTTTTACACTGCTACTAACATTTACTTGAATGCGTATATAGACAGCGAGACATTTCTTAATTTTCAAAAATTCATCAGATTCAGCAAAAACTTCAAACTCAGTTAAAATGTGGTGAGTTTAGGATGTTTTTGACAGAGTCAAATGACATCTTTAGAAGCCAAGAATTAAAAATCCTGTGGAAGTCAAATGAACTCGTACAGCATAGAAGTCAGCTCCTCTCTCAAGACCAAATGGAGTAGATTGATACTGTTTTCCAAAAGCTTAATAACTGGGTATCTAGTTAGAACAGATCAATTACCTAAGCTGAGTTTTCTTCTACTGATCTTACTGCAATCAGAGCTTAAACCAGAACTTGCAAGACCTAGATCATTGTTTCGTACAAGGATCTAAGAGCTGCTGGGATGAATTATGACTGCTCTGATTCTCTTCACCTGTTCAGCTGAGGCTTAGCCTTAACTAGGAATTTAATGGAGATTTCTGTATTTCTAAAGAAATGGTCTAAAAGCTATGATACACAGGCAAATATTCCTTTTCTGTGCCCTTAAACTGCTGCATTTTGACATATATTCTGTTCAGATACGTCTTGTTGACAGGATGTCACTACCCTGAATGACCTGAGTTGGTAGCTAGGGCACTCTCCTAAGAGGAAGAGCTATGACTGAATTCTCTAAGTAAGCAGTATGTTTATCTTGCTGCCTTTGCAATTAAAGAAGTGTGTGGGAAGGCTCCTCCTGCTATTAGCTCTCTGGGGAGGGAGAAGGAATATAGGAAAGGAAAGAGATACAGGTACGTCTATTCGGGAGCAATTTCTGGGCTCTGGATCCTAGATAGATTAAGGCAACTCCCTAAAGCCTTCAATAAACTCCCTGTGCTCAGGGTTATCCTGTAGGTTTCTCCAGGTGTCTGAAATCTGGCCGTCTTGGATAGTACACTAGGTTTCCTGTCATCCTATGTCCTATGTGAGGATATGCCTGTGAACTGAGGCATTTAAATCCGTACTCCAGTCCAGGGATTGGTAACAAAAATGTGAATGCTGCAAGGCCTGACTTTAAGGACCTTCAGTCTTCGCTCAGATTTCAGTATATATCGGTGCTAATTCTAGAGACCTGATGTAAAATGAGTTGGTGATTTCTAGCGTGGTATTTTTCAATGTAATATTCTTTTTTTTTTTGAGGCTTCATGCTTGAGAGTTAGGAAACAAGGCTGGAAGATATGTGAAGGTGACTGTTACAATCAGAAGGTATCATTGCTATGATGAAACCCTCCTCCAGTAGCTTTTATTAATCAAATATTTAAAACAAAATAAAGATGGAATAGAACATTAACCAAAAAAAATCAGACAGTGGAATTGTATACAGCTAGGAAGTAAAATAAGATAAATGAGATGGAAACAGTTCGACAAAGGGGTAAAAGCGGTGGTATTCTTAAAATCACCTAAAAATGTTGATTGAGGTATACTGGAAATGCTAACATTGTTGATTTGATTTCTGCTTTAACATAAGACTGTTAGTATATGGGTCTATATACTGCAAGGTGAGTGAGTAATACTAGATTTAGGATTAAGTAATATATCAGGTATAATTGATTACAAATGTGAAAGGAAAACTGAGAACCAGTAAATATATTCTTATTAGGTCAAATGTGAAGACAGGAATGAAAATTAAAGGTAGAATTCTGAAAACATCAATCTTGAGAGGGTCAGACCCTTCCATATATGAGTGTAGTCAAACTGAGATGAAATAGTGCAGGCAGCTAACTCAAAGGCAATGAAAGATGCTGGGGGTGAAATATCCCAAGCAGACAGGCCAAGACAAGGCCTGATCCAACACTGCATGTTTGGATTGGGGAAGTTTAGATGATAAACAGAACCTGCTTCCTCTTGGGTCCATCTTTGAGACAAACACATTACTGCTCTTCATAAGCATCTGAAGACTGTGATGCTTATTGAACCCAATTAAACCTTTCTCTGGTTCAGCAGCTGCTAGATAGTGGAATTTACATTCCCTTGTCAAAACACCAAGGTATTGGCGAAATACAGCAGCAGAACTTTTGCTGAGCAGCTTCAGGGAAGGAATGGAAAGTGAGTGACACAGATGATTAATGAGCCTATTAAAGCTGTAAGTCTGACACTGTAAAGATAAGCTGGCAGTGAAAATGACTCCTACCATATATATGTATCAAGGGCATCAGAAAGAACACCCTCCATATAATAGCTATCCACCATCATCAGTGGCAGGACGTACATATCTAGCATGTGTTGCCTCATTGCTATTTAGTCTGCTCAAGCATTTTTAGGTGAAGGGCCTCGAGCAATAGTGTGAAGTCTCAGTCAAGTTGCATGAGGCTTTGTAAGGTCTGATTAGAAAGGATACCCACACATCATTCAGGAGGGACCAGATCAAACAAAGCATGGCAGGTGACAAAGAAAAAGAAACAAACAAATATGATTTTGTAACTATGCGGTGGAAGAGCAGGAGGCATAAGAATGATGAGGGAAAGATCTGATGTAAGGGAGAAAAAGATTAAATCCATGCTGACCTTGGGAATCATACTGCAATTGTATTACAAATTGTGTGTTTGTATGGTGACTGTGGTAGACTGAGACTTGGACTTCATTTCTCTGCCTCTGACTTCCAGAAAAACTCGTTACCTCACTTACTCAGAACATATTTCTCTGCAGGATTTTCCTAACAGAAACACTCCTTGTGCTATACACGTGTATGCATATTGAGACCAGTGGTCCTGGAAAGCGTCTGATGTGCTGCTGTTGCAGCGCACAGATGGCCTGTGCATGCGCACTCACTCTGATGCACTCAGAATCCATCAGACTTAGCAGAAACATATAGACCATCTGTGCAGCTTGTATACAAAAATACGGTGCTTGCTTTCAGAAGTTTCAGACTTGCTATGTAAGTGCTGTAGAGTTGTGCTGTACAGAGTCATCGGAAATATATTTGGAATTTCTAGACTGTTAGTAGCTAGGCCAGATGCTCTGAAATCTTAGAAAATTGTGCATGATCTTCAAACTTCACCCAAACACAATTTCTGAATACAAACCTCAGATATTCTAGAAAAAAAAACAAGATTTATTTTAGCTACAATCTGTGACAGTTGTTTTGTGCCAGCTTTCCTTAAAATATTAACTTCATTTATCCATCTCTAAGGTATACATACTCATATCATGCCTTCTACCTTTGTTGGACCTATTTAGTCAATTAGTTATTTACAAAGATGGATCTTAGCATAGCACATAGTGGAGATATGTAAAATCAGTTCAATACAAGCAATAAATATTATATTTTGGTTTTATACAGGCAGGTGGAACAAAAGGATTCTTATCCTGCAAATTTGGCACTTGGATATTGTCATACGAAAGCACATTCTTCTACTGCAGTATTGCTAAAGTGTGTATTTGCCAGAGTTGCTGCTTGAATGCTTGATTTGTTCCTGCCACAGTGTTAACTTTTATTGTCACAGTTTACAAATATATCCATCCTCTTCCAGCCTGTCACTGTTGTTATTTCCTTTCACCCTCAGAAGAGAAAAATATCCTATTTTTTTAGTAGATCCCTATGGTAATCTACAGTTGGCAGTGCTGTTATGTGCTTCTGCTCCTGGGGACTAAAACATGTAACACACCAAGTCCTCAAAAAAGATTGTATAAGTCTAGCAGATGCAGCCTAAATGAAGAGGAATTATTGTATCATAAACAGGTCCATTAGACTGTTTCTAACCAGCATACAATTTGAAGAGGTATAACCTGAAGGTCGAGTTTGGGTTCTTTTCTGCAGTAATGACACAGCACTGTCAATGGGGTGATGATAAATCATAGAATGGTTTGGGTTGGAAGGGACCTCAAAGATCATCTAGTTCCAACCCCCTGCCATGGGCAGGGACACCCTCTACTACACCAGGTTGCCCAAAGCTCACCCAACCTGGCCTTGAACACTTCCAGGGATGGGGCATCTACAACTTCTCTGGGCAACCTGTTCCAGTGCCTCACCACCCTCTGAGTGAAAAATTTCTTCCTTATATCTAATCTAAATCTCCCCTCTTTCAGTTTAAAGCCATTACCCCTTGTCCTGTCACTACATGCCCTTGTAAATAGTCCCTCTCCAGCTTATTATTATCTATCAGTTTCTCTTCTCTTTATAAAGCTATGTCATTACGCAATGAAGTGAGTACAGAATTGACTAAGCCACCACTGACCTAAGTTAGTGAGGATCCATACAAACACTACTTTGGATCTAGAAACAGTATAGGTAACCAACACAAGTTCCAGCCTCTCCACTAGTTCTGAAAGTGCATGTTTTCCATCTACCCTGACTTCATTATATATAACCTAAAAATAGATATGTAGTGTATGTAGTCCACAGCTTTGGACAATTTTTTTTCTTTTGAAGTAGTTTTCAGCCAAAACCGTTTCAGTTTTCAGAAGCTCATAGATTAAAAACTGCTGCTTCCAAAAGCCAAATCAGTTTTTAACAGTTTTATTGTGCTGGTCTTTTCTGGAGAAAAGAAAAAAAACCCACAAAATTTTTTAACCAGGTCTTAGTACTGCAGTATTCTTGAATAATTGTATGATTTTATTTGTAGAATGAAAGACTAACTACACCAGATCCTCAACTAGTAGTATATTACATAGCTATACTGTATTAACAGAATTAGATCAGTTTATGCTGTTCAAAAATTAAATCCAACTAACATACCATTTAACTTGGGTATTGCTATAAACGAGGGAGTACCACTCAGGCCACTTCATAAAATTTTGGTTTCACCTATGGGCTTGGTTCTGTTCATTAGCTCATTTCGGCTAAAGGAAAGTTAGAAAGAACCAAAGGCCTCTACATAATGAGTTTGGAAGAAGTGTCCCAAACTGATATTTGTTTATTTTCCACCACGAGATATGCATTAAGAAACGCAGTATTTCTTCACCATGTCCCACTCACGAGTGTTCTCCAGGGAATGACAGTCGCCTGGTGCTGTTCAGCAGTACTAAAAGCACAGCACCAGTAAATTGGACATCCTTTCTTAGCAAGAGTAAAATTTTAACAGATTTTTTGTTTATTTCATGCCTTCAAATCAGGACACTGAAAATCTATGTTGCTGTGATAATAGTTTTCTGAAAGAAATAAAAAAGTATTTTAATTGTTTTAATTTAATAAGTGAGACTACAAAATGTTCAACCTCATACTGCTTCCATAAAAAAAGACACTGAATTTATATTAATTGGATCTAATCTAGGATTATTGACTCTATAAAGACACATAAAACAAGTCATCCAGTATACAAATGTTCTAAAACACATGATTAATAAAAATATTTTGACTTTTATAATCCTTTGGTTTCTGTGAAATGCATAGTCTCAATAATACATAAATAAAAGAAATCTTGTTACAGAAAGTAGTAGCTATTTCACAGCAGTACTACAATATAACAATTCAGACTTAATGAAACATTTAAAATATGCTATTACTGATATTGTTCATTTAAATATGCTATTACTGATATTGTTTCATTATACATTTTCTTGTACGCTGTTTTCATGCTTAAGTGACCTCTAAATTGGACTATTGCAAATCACTACTAATGGGTTTGCAATGAAATACTCAATATGGGTTTCTGTTGGGACAAAATGTGGCTGACAAGGTACCCTTGTCTCTGTTACACTTTACAAAGCCTTTGGAGATCAGTAGAATATGCAGTTTCTTCAATTAGGGACCCAGCCCCATTTCTGAGTAGCAAACTAAGAATGGTGACAAGGGAGGGAGAGGGAAATGGGTATATTTGTTTTATGAAGAGATTCAACTTGGCTTTCTGCTGATGGATAAAAGACGAAACAGGTTAGAGGGGAGAGAACTGCTTCCACAGCAAGTATTGTAGCTATTCTTATAAGTTTAATGAGGACTGTAATATGTATTACTAGCAGATTATATTTATAGTACTGAATGTATCCCATGATTTGCTATAAACATCACACTGTAATACTGGGGAGAAAAATTCCATTGTTTTCCACAAAGAAAAATATCACTTGCTAGTTACTGCAATTTAAACATTCAGTCACTGACAACTTGGAGGTACAATATAATGTTTTATTGTAATTTATTGGCCTTCCTCTTTGGAATTACAGTGAAACTCTGACTTGAATGCACTCTGGTGAGGCACAGAAATGTCTTGGCATGAGCTCTGAATTTCTGATAAATAGTATAAAACAAATAGCATATACAGCCATTAAAACTGTACAGCAGGATATCTCTTCCACTTTTCATTCCCAGAGAACAATTGGCCTTTCTGCATTTTTGTAAAGAAAATGATGCCTTAGAAGGAAGTTCTAGTTGCTTCCATGCAGCTCCCTTGGCATGGAGCTGGATTTGGAAGGCAAAAGCTAGCCTTGCCTTTCTTCACATCTGACAGAAATTATTTTTTAAGTACAATGAAAAAAAAGAAAAAAGAAAATAAAAGGCATGTTTAACAATCATACAGAGGCAGTAGCCTCCTCTCTTTTCCTCTTTTCTTCCCCACCATCACTAACAGAGCAGCAAGCCAGTGTACCCTGCCTCAGCTGAATCAGTGCCGGTGACAGACGTATATAGGTCAGGAGGAACTTTGGTGAATTAATGCAAGGAAGAGTCACACCACTTCTGATGATCACAATAGCAAATCTTAATTATCAGGATAATCTAGTGCCCTGATAAACCTGAATTCTCTAGTCCACGGGAACGTGTGCTGCCCAGAATAAGTAAGTAGTAATTCCTTGATCTGAGTGGAAATATACCATGAATTATCGTTGCTGTCACTGTAAGTTTATAAAGCATTTTACAAAGACATAGCAAGACATATTCCCTTACTCGAAGATCTTATAATCTGATATGAGACAAAAACAAGACAAGACAAGAAGCAACAGTTCAGGAGAGATCAGTGATTATAAATAAAAGGTAGAAATAATTGTCTGAAGAAATGTTTCAGCAAGGAATTCAAAAGAAGAGAGACGGTGCCTGCATAGGAGATCAGAAGGATATTTCCAGGCACACACAGCTGAAAATCAAGAGACTGTGATTACAGGATTCGAAAGAGCAGAGGGACAAGAAGCAGGAGGGAACATGATAGTGCCGAGCTACTAGAGGCAAAATTACACACAGCTCTGCAGTCACTCGTAGTGTAGCTCTACTGGATGTTCATAGAATATCCACAGCAGCAATTCCTAAGAGCAGGAATGAGGACAGTTTAATTTAGAAGAGCTTCCATGATGAAGTAAGTGATAGATGATCCAAACATAGAGAAGAGGGCATAAGTGATTTTTTTTTATATACATTTTGCAGAAATAGATGTATGAAATAGATGTAATTTCATGAACAGCTCTGGTCAGCCCACACATGCAGTTTCCTAGAAATATATAAAATCTCTGACACAAACATTTTGCCAGTTCAACTTGCCGATCTGGAAAAAAAATATACTAAAAAAAACCACCTTTCTATGTTCTGTCAGATCCGTCTATCTATCAGAACAAATATGAAGAAACCCCTCCAGTGACTAGAAGCTGAAAGTCCACCACCAAGCCAATGATAGTAATCATCATGTTGTGAGGGACCTTTATTCTCTCCTCCAAGACAGCCAAATAAATCTGAAGGTGAACAGAAACCAATTATCTACTGGTGCCAGCCTGGCTTCAGAAATTTGACCAAACAATTAACTGGGTTTTTACCATAGAAGCTACATAGGATAATATACAGTTAGTATCCTACTGGTGATCTTATATAAATGGAGCTGCTATTCACCGTGATCGACCAATACATAGAGAAAGGTCAGGACTGGTTTCTCATATTCCCAGAATGTCACAGTCTTTCTTCATGCAGGCATTTTCTGTCAGATATTTCTAGGGGTTGTGTGAGAATTTTTAAAAACTAAAAATCTGCTATGTTGTGTATGAACATAACTGTGTAAGTATAGAGTAGCATTTGTGGTAGAGTTGTCGGGATACATGCAGAAAAATCTTACTACAAGGTCATACATGAGCAGAGGTGGTTATTGTCTTTGGTTTATAGAATATTGAACAAATTCTGACTACAGTTGACATAGGCCTACTGCTTTTCTTAAAAAGGCTGGAGACAAATCCTCTTTTCTGCCAACATATAGTCATTGTTCAGTGATTATTTCAATCATCTACCTCACTCCCCACCAAAAATTAAAAGGCAAACTCTGCCTGTGACTAGTAAATTTATTCTATCAAGAGCTACTATTTACCTGAGGCAAGATTCACATTTCTGTTTTTTTTTTAGCATAAGTGTAAACATTAAGTATTTTTCTTATGTACTATCTGGCCATACATAATTTACAGCATTTGAAATCCTGTTCTCCTCCTGAAGGAGAATGCAAAGTCCTCTCTTCCTCTAGATGTTTTACAAGGTTGAAGATTTGCATTCTTTAATATACTTACTGAATTGTTGTAGAGTGATGTACAATTTCTGAATTCTCATCAGCGCAGCAAGCAAAGTTTATCTCAAAGTGTCAAAACAACATGTTCCTTTATTTTTGATCAGCAGAGTTCCCTTACTTTTGATCATTGCAAAAACTGAACATGGCATACACATGGAAAGGATTCTGGGAACTATTAGCAGCTAAGCTTTTTTGGATTAACAGATTTCAAAAAATTATCTCCTTATCTTTTGATCAGAAATGAAGAGTTGTTGAAAGGTAACAACTGTTACGCTCTCTCCTATTTGGCAAAGGAGTTGTCTTGTTTTGCGGCAAAGCAGCATGTTATAAAACAACTAGTCAAAACTGTTACATTGACTCAGGGGCTGACAGCGTTTCTGTTCATTTCTCGTCAATGACCTCGTCTGAAGGAAAAACATGGTGTACTCCTGATAATGCTTACCCAAGAGGTAAGAAACATTTTCAGCAATTGAATGTAAATTGTATAAAATCTTATACAATGCCTATGAAGGCATTAGATTCCATACTCTGGCATTAACAAAAAGCAGATCCTGAAAGGTGCACATCTTTATTAGTGCTTACAATGCATGAAGAATGATTTTGATAATTTCTTACTGCATTGACTCTATGACTGTAAAAATCTGAAATAAGAGTGGGTGTAGATGTGTATAAATGAGAAGTATGGCACAGGAAGGCTTTTACTGAAAGCACAAGTTGACACAAAGGGTTTGCAAAGGCAGCTGGAAATCATCAGTGAAAAACTACTCCCGTGAGTCACAGAGGAGTAAGAACAGGCGGACGAACCTGCAGTTATGGCACAGAAACCCTGACGTGACTTCCAGTTACACGGAAAGTTTGAGTTAGACTGAGATTAGAGCTCAAGTCTCTCAAATTTCAAACCAATTCTTTAATTTCCAGGACAGCCTTTCTCCCCTCTCAGTTGCCTTCATGAGGAAACAAACAAGACCCACATTAGGTGTGAAAAATCACACTTGTGCAGACAGCAAAATCAGACATATTTATGCATAATTATCCGTCTCAGTCTTTACATGCAATTTAACACAAGTTAAACAACACTTTGAGAGGCTTTTTAGGAGACAGCAAAACCAAACACACAAGAGAAAGCCAAGTTTAGAGGAAGAGGTTTATTTAGTCCAGACTCTTCTCCCTTTTCCACATCTAGACTGAAATGGTTACAATTAACTCTCAAAAATTAAGGAGAAGTGACAAAGAATGACTGCTGAGACAGAGGAATGGAACAGTCTCTTCAAATATTCTTGCTTCAGGGCAAGCTTATATAAATAACCCAATTTTTATCCTGACTCTCCAGAGTGAGTACAGAGAACACAAATAGTGTGATATAAATAAGATTTAAAGGATGCACAGCCATCTCCTGCTTCACTGTTAAAATTGCCTGCACTAATTATTGGCTAGTGCTTAGCTAGGCTGTCATACCAAAACTCAAACCAAATGGAATTTTTCTCATGTGGCATTTTGTTGCAAACAGAACTAGAAGCACAGATGCACTCTAGTGTGACTGGGCTTGATCTGTGTTCTCCACAACCTCTCCAAATGAAAATGTCTATGCTTTCCTCATTTCTAGTTAGAAAGAAATAGGTTTGTTTCCATCAGAGCATCTCTGAAACACCAAATACTGTTTTATAAAATCAAGCAAGTGGCTATTCATACTCCTATCCAAAAAATGATGATCCTGGCGAAAAATGAAAAATCATTATATTAATTGCTTACGGCATGTTTTTTTTCTCTTCCATTATTCAGAAAACATGCAGTAACTTTTCAAGTTATACCCACAGTTATGGAAGATGGACAGTGGAGGACAGTATGCTAGAGAGGAACCTGGCTGATTTATCAAGTGCTGTAAAATCTTTAATCATATCTCCCTATAAAACAGCAAAGAAGTGTCTGTTTTAAAACTTTAAGCTTCTTCAAGTGTTTTCCAACTCTTTCTTCATTCATTCTATTTATTTATTTCATGGTCCATATATGCCATGAAACACTGCTGACATACTTTAACGTTATTCACCTGTTCTGGAAATTACTATAGTCCATAAATCTGCCTACAATCCAGTTACATAGCCTCCGTTCAGTGCTCCTAATCACTGAATTCATTTTGACATCCCCCAGTTAGTTGGGAAAGTACAGTAGCTAAGCAACTTGTCCAAGATTATATAAAATCAAACCTACATCACCTAGACTGGAATTGTTACTAGGATAAACCAATGCAATGTCACTTAAAAAACAGGGGTAAATAGTTATTTGAGAAACTCTACCGGATAGCATCTGGAATTACTGTTGTATTTCATATTTATGATTTAACAATAATCATAGAAGCTTAAAAGTATTTCAACATTAAAATTTCCCAAAATATAATATTTGTGTCAAAATACCTGGCTGGTCACCAGGAGGCAAACTACTTCTTTGCATCTTCTGTCATACTGGCCTTATCATGTACGGACAGAAAAACATGGAAAACAAGGGGATTAGGGAGACTAGATACCAAAGAAGCACTACAGAATTTTGTCTTAGTCATCTGTGACTCAGTAATAGCACTCTTATTCATGTTTCCTATGCAGGTAGAGATCATTGCCTAGAGGTCTACTGCTCCTTATATTTCTTATTAATTATGTTCTTAACTGAATATAAATTCAACAAATAACAATGGTGATGCTATGTAGTCCCCCCTGACTTACAAATCTTTTCTGTTTTATTAGTATAAATGTAGAAAATTAGTTTCTTTTGATTGACATAATCTCCATAAAAACTTGTCTAAAACTTTGGCTTAAAAAAATTAAGCAACTTGTCTTGGAGTCCAATGGGACAAAAAACCTAAGAATGCCTAGTTTAATGTAGATTGTCTTCTATAATGGATTTTTTCTTTCCAAAGAGATTTTAGTTCACTGTCATTGTTATTCTTCAGTTTCGGTTTTGGGTTTCTCTCCCCTCTCTAGAATTATCTATATTTATTTTGCATGGATTTTTTTTCCCAAGGAATTTTTTTGTCATTTCTTCTATATAAAGTGAACTTCAAGGTCTTCTGACGAAAAATCAAACCACAGTAAAAACGTTCCTGTGCAATATATCCATAATAAATAAGCATTGATATTGTAAGCTTAAGAGAGAATTCATTAAGAATCAAATAACAAAAGAGAAACTTAGAAAATAAAATATGAAAAATTAATGGGCTTATTGTACAGGAAAGGAGAGCAAAGAGAATAAAACAAGAGAGCTTACTGTAGGCAAGCATGTTTAATGTTTATTTAAGTAAAAACAAAATGTAAAGAAAGTTAGATTAGTGGGTAGATGAAAAAGATATCCAATGAAGCTAAGAAATAGGAAAATAATAATGCCTACTGAATTTTCACAAAATTTCAGATTTGTCTCGTTACCCTTTGTCATTTGTTTTCTCATCTAGGAAAAAAAATGGATTTAGCAGTGATCAGAGGATCCATGTTAGAGTTCCCTGAAAGAAAAGAAAAAAAAAAAAAAGCATTTTGATGACTTTAAAGAATACAAATATATTTTACATGAAAAAATTAAGAGACTCTGTAGGAGTGAAAATCAGAAAAATAGTATTCTTTCTGTTACTATTTTCAGTATTTTCACAGTCACAAATACGCTTCTACTGCCAAAATATATAATTTGCTTAGCATTACATTAAGATATTTCGGGTCTCCTAAATAACTGCCTCCTGAAACTCTACCCACTCAGCTTTTTGGGCACAAAACTAAACACTGCTGTTTCATTTTGATGTGTACAAACGTACACATCAAAGCAGTGCTGTTTTCCTGGAAGCTTTCTGGACAAGAAAAGACAATGTATTTGAATATGGACTCCTAACTTTCACACCTATACACTTCATTAAACTATACAGGACACTACGAGGTTGGTAGCATATGTCATTGATTAACAAGGTACAAATTCTGAGCTAATGTGTCACATAATGGATTTTTTTAAAACGCTGATAATTATTACAACCTAAATTTCTGGATCTGTGTGTGGAATACTACTTGTAGGTTATTTATTTGTACGATTAACATCCCTGCACATGCAATCGCGCTAAATAAAGCTGATAAAAGGAGGTTCGACATGCCTGTCTCTCTTCCAAAACACATCCAAACGGTGGGAGTACGGGCTGTGGTTCGGTAACGGGAAGGGCCTCGCTGACCCGCTGCAGGCTAAGCAGTGCCTCCCAGCCCTAGTGCTTCTTTTGGCTTTACTCTTAGGATATCAAGAAAGGAGAAAAATGATCTTCAGGCTATAACAGACCTAAAGACAAGGTCCAGAAATCACATAGGTGTTTCACAGACAGCTGGAAGTTAAAAGACAATCTGGAAATTAAATGCCTAAGCCTTTGATTTTATAGCAGTCTTCACCAACAAAAACGCTTACCTCTTACTAGAGGACTTGATAGTGGTCCCCTTCTCCTGTCGGTGTAAGTGGGGAGGAAGTGGGTCTATGGCGAATCTGATTATAGATCTCCATTGATATTCACAGCTTTTATAAATGCCCAGGCTATCTTTACCAGACAATTTGCTGGGAAACCCAACAAAACCTTTAGGTATGGCATCAGATCATTATTAGCCAGCTGGACTGATTTGAATGTAATGAAACTAATTAACTAATCAACTCAAGGTACCGATCCTGCCTACAAGAGGCAGGCCATTTCCTCCTGGCTGTGGAAGATGTAACAGTGTCCCTGATGCCGCAGCCCAGGCTGGTGAGCGACATTTAGGTAATGAGTCTATATCAAAAATAAGCACTCAGAGTTTAGAGTGTCTAATGTAAAAAATGCTGCTTTAGGAAAAGATTGCAATTAATACTGCTAACTTTGGGTTGCTACAGTCTGAGGATGAGGTTAATTGGTGCTATGAAAAGAGTAAAATCCAAGAAAATTTCAGTATTTCTATTACATCCAAGTGCTTTTAGGAGTCCGTATCAGCTGGAATATCAATCAGGTATTGTATTGTCTGAGAGTGGCAGAGTCTTACCCTAGCATGCACACAGAGCACTACCTGATTTAAATATAGATCAAATAAGTAACCCTGCTAAACACACACCCAAAATGCTAACATTTCTTTGATAATCAAGGCTTGAAAAAAATGTTTTGATTTCTTTGTAAATACTAATTTATTTTTTTTTTAATCTCCTGGACGAGGATATTTATTGCTCATTTGTTTAGAGACTAAATTGTTCACATCACTGTAAATAACTTCAGAAATGTTGTTCTCTCAACTGTGCTAAGCTTTAATATAGCATAGTAATGAGTGGGATGTGCAACTTCTGCTTATCTACTCTATTTTGGACAATGCCAGTGGCTCATGTTTATTAAGAAAGTTGGCAGTGAAACCGAATCTCTGGTTTCCCCCTGGTAGATAAACTGTGTCTGAGCTAACATTCATGAGGATCTTGGAAGACTCATTTAAATACAATGCCTAAGGCTACACATTTTTTCCTGGATTCCAGAACTGCACATAAAGCTTTTACTTTTCTGATGTTCTTTTGGAACTGATGCTTATATATTACAAAGCCTGGCCAGGATTTTGTAGAAAGTACCAAGAATCTATGTCTGAACTGAATGTTCAGGTATTTTTGCATGTTGTTATCCCCATTGCAAGGAAGACACCTCTTTTTTTTTTTTTTTTTTTTCAAGACTTAAAACAAAAGAGAAGTTTCATCTTGCCAGTACATTTGTATTTGTACTTGTACTGTAAAATTCTAGGGAAACGGAGCAAGTATTTTTTCTCCTTTGTCTCTAACCATGGATCTCAGCAATTCACAAATTTATGTCTCTTTCATGCCATATTAACCTATGAAGTTTCTTCACTTAATCCAAACATTTATTTTAAATGTCAGTTCTGCATGATTGTTCAAATAAGATCCTTTTCAGTCTAACAGCATAATCTGAACCATTCCTGCAGTTAAAAGAAGTATCACGTTTGTCAGCTTTTTAGGCCTTTATTTCATATTACCTCTATGCTCCATTTCAGATGTTCTGAGAACATCTGAATATGTTTGCATACCTTAGAAAAGAAAAAAGTTGAAAAATAAATGAAGAAGTCATTTTTCTGTAATCAGTAGCTAATGGCATCAGTAGTTAACACTGCATGTGTTGCTATGCTCCTCTAACTGTCATCTAAGCATCACATAAATCAAAACAAAACAGCCCACGGAAAAGTGGTCATTTTCATCACAACAGGAAATTTTGAAACGGTTAAACTTCCTGGGACATTCATGAGGTTGGAGGTGCTTTTCAGTGAACATACTATGTCAGATTTTCTATGAATAACTGTTGGTCCTGTCTCATTGCTGCCTATACGATTTTCTACGTCTCTGGACATACTACGCTTTTTTATACAAAAGTTTTGTAGGTCTTGTATATGCTGAACTACTACAGCGGATGAACACATCTGCTACTTTGAAAACCTAAATCATATTATTTTAGGAAAGAAAAAGAAACTTACAATTATAATGCTAGGACTTTATAAAAAAAAAAAAAAAAAAAAACAAAAAACAATCAAAAAATTACAGGAAGTCCCAACTCTGAAACATACTCCTGTGAATGTAAGAAGTGACAGTCTAGAGTGCCATGTGAGATCTGAGGGCTCAATGCTGCAGTGGCTGTACTCCAAGCTTCGGGTCTGCTGAGTGGAATACAGAATCTTATCTTATGGCAGAGTGCACCTACCGCCTTCATCAGGTACTCTCTGCAGCCTAAGGGAGGGTTAACTCTTGCACACTGGGACTGAAGTAGCCAACAGGCTGAACAGGGATCTTGTTTTAGCCAATCAACAGGTACCCACAGCAAGTTAAACCGCTAAATATTAATCTACTCTGGTTCTTAGACTTCTACAAGAACTTCAGATCTTTAGCATGCACCCCTTGCTGTAAGCAAGGACCTAGTCCCTTTGAGCAGTATTCGTATGTTTCTTTTAAAACACAGCTGAAGAAGCAGATACTGGGTCTTTCTTTTCTGTACAATAGTCAAGTGGTAAGAATGCTTTTCCTGTAAAAGGCAGCATAGATTCAATTCCTTCTTGTCTGAACTTCAAATCTAATCTTTTATCTTCCAGATGAGTGCCCAAAACGCAAGGATTGCAAGACACAAGGCTACTCAGGAGGTGGGGAATGTTGTTTTTCTTTCAGAGCAGTACCTTCGTGCAGAAAAAAACCTCAAAATTCACAAGGTCAGAAAGGATGGATAACTCGGCAGTTCAGTGTTGAAGGTGCTCATTACATTTGGTCCCTGTTCCAAGGCCTGTTTCTTTCTTCTGTTTTTTAATGCAATTTCTGTAAAATGTAAAAATCAGTTATATTTTCCATAGAGGAGGAAGGTAAGTACAGCTATACTTCCAAATGAGTACTTTAACTCAGAGGTGAAAGAACTCCCCAGCCTTTCACCCAGAGCTCATACGTATCTAAATAGCATGATAATTAAACTAATGTATACTAATAAAAGAAGCTAGTGGCTTGAAAAACAGCAGTCAGGTTTCCAAGGGAAGTGGAAATAGCTATTGGTTAGAAGCAGTTTCCTGTTCGGGAATTGTAGGCAAGTTATAAAAAACATCTTCTCCTGGGGAAGGAATATACATGGAGTAGCACCTAGACTACGGATCTCAAATGAGCTGAGCTATCAGCCTTGTAAAGAGTGTTACAGTCTGGGGGCTTATTCAGGGGTGACTATAAAGCTTCAAGGTGAAACAGTAAGACCCCCCAGAAGTTTAGGTTTCAGTAATTTGACAGCCCAGTGGAGATTTCTAGACAGCTATTTTAGACTCAAATACTGTTTTGTATTTTATACTTAATGCTTTTCCTAGGAAAATCACTACTGATACACAAGCACCTTAACTGTAAACCTGGTCAAACCCCTGAGTTTAAGTGCTATCAAGATCTGAATGGAATTTCTAATACTGCCCTCATACAGAGCTTGACTAAAGCAATATAACCTTTTTCTTTTTTTTTTTTTTTTAAAGCTATGAAAAATCTCATGGACAATTTGTGACCAGTTGCGTGATTGTCTGCTGGTTTTAGGTGCTGCGGCTCTTCTGAAGTCTGTGGAATTATGCCAGCTTGTATCCACAGCCAATGTCACTCAGAATTCAGTTGCATCTTTTTTAAGTGCAAAATGTCATTAGTTGTACCAGAAGCTGACATGAAGTAGCATTTCCACCTAATTGTCCTATCCTTTTACTGACAGCTTGCTGTTGCCCTTCCGAAACCTTGTCAGTTGGAATTTTACTGAAAAAGTGCATTTGTACCATTTTGAACCAGCATTTTCCTTGAAAAGTATTGTTTGAGGAATGAAGGAGGAAGAGGAAGTAGACCAGCTATTCTGCCCTACAAATAACAAAAGTGAAAGCCTTTGCCATAAAATCATCTTGGTTTTTTGTCTCTGTCCATTGTATTTTGTTCCCAAAAAACATTAATATGCGTCCTTCCTAGAATCCTTGAAGTTTTTGAGTATGGCAAACTCTCATACCACTCATTCATCTGCCACTAATTTCTCTCACAGGGAAAGCCGGCAGTGTAAAAATACTTAACTCAAAAAATGCCCAAATTGCATAATTACCTGGCTACGATAGTACAGTTGTCTTTCCCATCGCAATTTCTACCAATAAAAGCAAGGACTTTCAACAGGAGCAGTCTCAGGAATCAACTGATTTCTTTTCTTATGGGTCAGGTAATCAAACACTTCAAATTTGCTGCTCACCTGAGCCTTGTACCTGACTGAAAGTTCTTTCCTTTTTAATTCCTTTCCAAGCTTCTGAGTTGAGCTGAACAGATGGCTTAAATTAAAGTGGGGAAAAGGCAAGAATTTATTCTTACATGCTCCAGTTTCTGAAACGCTTCTCAGCTATGCCTCACTCACTTCCCATTCAAACTGTGCGTAATGGAGATAAGCCAATTGACATTGCTGAGTTCTGACAACAGGAAACTCCCCTCAGGATTGTGAAGACCTCAGATAGGAGGCTTGTAACCAAACCTATAACTTTTACATTACCTACATGAGGAGTCTAGCTTCATTGAGACACAGCTTTAGCATTCAACATAAAGTAGCTAGCCACAACTGGTCCCAAGTACTTTTTCCTCAAAAAGGAACAGATGTCTTACATTGCTGAGAAATAGCAGTGCTATGTGAAAATCTCAAGCATTTGCAGGACACCACTTTGGAAAGTAAATAACTGCTGTATTTAAAACCATAGACTTTAAAACCATGTCCAAGTCACAGCTGATGATTTTAAATATGTTCAAATTCAGACCCATTTGACGTAGCAGAAAATATGTATGTCTGTTTTGCTCAGTAAAGATCAAAGGTAGAAGGTCTGAACTTCTGCGAATCCATTCTTAAAAGCCTGAATGTCGGGTACAATTCAATGAGATCGTACCAGCCTGTAAATGAAATTATTATTGTTAACCATCCATATCGCAAGTCCAGTGCACAGAGTATAAAGAAAAATTTTAAAGAATTATTTTTCAAAGTTTTCAAAAAGGAAGGGGGGGAACTTTAGCAGAAATAAAAACTCAGAAGATGGCCTAAAGAAAATTAGAAGGTAATTATCACTATGTTGGAAAAGGAACAAACTAATTAGAGCATCAATAACAAGGACGTGATGAACCAACAGAGAGTGTAAAAGTGATGGACAAAGAAAGCAGGGAGACATTTTTGTAGATGAAGGACATTTGTTATGGAATAGGATACTGACAGAAGCTAACAGACTGGAAAGAGATGCTGAAAATGTTAAAAGTAATAAACACAGAGAAGAAAAAATGTGAAAATATTACTATTTAATGTAAAACAGCACGTATCAATACTTCTGTTAAATTAGAGGACAGGAAAGGAGAACAAATAAAAAACTTGATAGGGAAAGGAACTCCTGTATTTAGTCCTGAAGGCACAGGGCCCTAAAAATGACACAGAAAACAAAGGCTCAGTCATGAGAGATACGGAAAGATCGCAAAGCAGGAGATTAAGACTTTACTGCATTGCAGTACAAGATACACAATTGTGAAAAAAATAAAAGGATAGCTGGAGAAAAGTTACTTGATTCAGTGTCAGAGCACTCAACAGAATTTAAACTGAAGAAAGGCAGTACTTTATAGGAATTTAATAGAGAATTCTTTAAAAAAAAAAAAAAACAAACACAAAAGAGAGAGTGAGGGAAAAGAAGGTAACAATCCTTAATAAATAAAACAACATTAGCTAATTTATGCTGGCTTTCTCCCATCATGATGTCCTGTATCCTTCTGCCTGATGCAACAGTGCACCTTTAAATGAATGCATTATTTGTGTATAACTGCTTTTACAACTTTCACAGTAGCATTTTTCACCTACTAATATGCTTTACCTTGTGACTTATTAATAGTACATCAGACTGCTGAGAGGATTTCCATCTTTACCTCCTTACATCTGCCTTGCAAATATTGCTTTTCTCAGCCCTCGAGTTTGAGCCCCTATTGCAAACATGGGTGCCTAAAATTCTGTGAATTTTAGTGAAGTCTCTTCCTAGATGGATGTTGACTGGAGAGAGAGATACACAGATGAGGTGAAACACTTCAGATTCTGCATGCTCTTATATGCAAACTGGGAGTTGTGGGTTCATATTATTATTACGACAGAGTGTTCTCCCTCATATTAGAATACTATCCACTTATTTTAAAGCCATGAAGAGTTTACATCAGTATTTTCTCTGCATATCTTTATTCTTAATTATATTTATGGTTTTAAAGCCTTGATAGCTTTATAATTGCATATTCTCCTCTGTCAGATAAAGACTGAATCTCAGCTCCTCTAGGATTCTGTTGTTACTGTTGTTTTTATAGCTTTGCTCCAGTTAAGAGAATGATTTAATATTAAACATTAAAGTATTCCCTTTTTGTCTCCCGGAGATACGCGTTTTAATCCTCTGTAAGAGGCATCGTGTGTCTCTATGGTGAAGCAGTGTCTTGCTCCTGCATTAGCAAACAGGGTGGTGACAAGTTAGAATTTGGGACCAAAGGTGGTACTAGTCAAAGATGTATGTATAAAAAATGCTGTTTCTTCCCCCAATATTTGTTTGCAACAGAAAGCAAATCCTGCAGACAACAAAGAAATCTATAGAAAAAATGTACAGTTAGCACAGATAGCATAAATCTGAAATCCAGTTTTTAAAAGCCTGGATTCAGAGGGCATAATTTGAGTCAGTTTACCCTCAACAGCAGTTCACAGCCAACATAGCACCTGCCAGCCCCTTGATACTTCTTGTCAATACAGGAAATTGTAAAGTTATGCCAAATGATGCTGGTAGTGATAGCAAAGGATGATACAGTCCATAGAACACCACTTCCTTATACTTGCACCCACGGAATAGCAAAGCTTGGAAACTACTGAGTTGGGATCTGGTTCTCCTCCACTGGGTGATGTCTCTTAAGGGTATTAAACTGCCTCTTCTGAGAGCATGGTGGCTATAAAAAAAGTGGAAAAAAGAACAGGTTTCTGAAGACGTCCTGATGCTTTAAAGTCCTTAACCATTTGATTAATGCTTCTCTTAAATGTTTGAAGATCTGAGGACTAGGGCACAATTTCTTATGATGAAATATATATATTTAAGATTATGCGTATATACACACCTTTTCTCAAAAAAAATCCCAAGGAATCTAAGAGAAAAATTAAGAATATCCTCCTTATCACAATAATGTTGACAGCTCCATTTTAGGATGTGCCCTTCTGAAGTCCTTCATAAGAATCGTCACATCTGGAAAGCGGTCAGACCCTACAGTACAGAAGCACTGGGCCTGATTGTGTCTTACTGCATGCAGGTTTGGCACTCCTATATCAGGCAAATGATTAAGTCTGTTTGTTTGATACTTGTACCAAAGGAGAATTACACATAAAGTCAGATACTAGAAATCCTATTAAGTCATTCAGTCCATATCTTTTCCACTGGTAAATGTCTCCATAATATTATTACATGATTTGTTTACACAAGTTTCTACTTCTATGATAATTTTGAACAAAAAAGATTCTTCTGTACTGTTTACAGCTATATCCTTAAGTAATTCAATTTTTATTTCTTTAAGTAACTTCGTTTGATTTGGCTATGTTTTCTCCCAGAATCATCTTAAAGAATCAGGTTTAACAGTGATGCAATTCAAACTTTGGTAAAAGTCACCTTTAAGGTAAGCCATACATATTTATTTATTTAAGTCTTTTCTCATTGATCAGCCTTTCCAAGGCCTCAGTCCTGAATGCCCTTTCAGCTTGTCAATATCTTTTTTTTTTTTTTTAACTGAGACACCATAATAGGGCTTTCCAAACACTGAATAATTCCAGTGATTCTGTAAAAGAAGTATTACCTACTTGCTCTGCTCTCTCATAGTAAGATACATGCAGTTGAAAGCACTAAAAATAAATCTTTAGAAAATTCTGTAAGATCATACCTAAAGCTTTATCATATTTTAATCTAATTTTAATCTGTAATGGAACTTATCTATTTCACCTAAGTACAATCTTACTATCTACCTTATATCTATAATATTAATATATTCCAAATATCTATAGGAGTAAAAATAAACTCTAAGGACAATAAAGATTTTTGTTTTGTGGTAGAATTTTGCTAAAGAATGGCAAGAATATATTTTTTTCCTTTTCTCCAAACAGTATCAGTTTTTCTGTCAACAGTGTGTGCTTCCCTCTCTCCTTCTGCTTTAATTCTGATTCCATCAAAAATCAGAATCCTGTGACTGATGTTCAAAATGAGCTGAGGTGATATTGAGGTTTTGAACTTTATCTGAGCATGTCACTCACTTGAAGGTATTCCAGACCTCAAATGGCTCAGTGCCATTCTTCAGAAATGACACAGGAACAAGTATTGATTTTTTTTTTTTTCTTTTAAACTGAGTACCTAATGAGCAAATGAAGATATGGTTGGACCTGGATTTATTAGGTGATCTAAAAGAGGCTTCTCAGAGTTCAAATGTATGGAGAACAGTTTATTGCAACTCTACTTTATTTTTCTTTATTTTTTTTTCTGAGGGAGATTGTTTCCATAATGTTACTGAAATTTGAAGCATAGAATAGACCAATTACACTACATTGCATTTCCATAGCAAACTGAAAGCTCATGTTTGGTAAAAATATATTCTTTGGATCTGACAAGAGACTGTTGCAGTACTACAGCATATTCTTGTTGGTACTTGAGAAAGTAAACAAAATTAAAAGCTACTGGGAAAAGAGAATACATTGCTCCCTGAAGGTACAAGTGTTTCTTCAAGCTGAAAATTACAGATTTATAAGAAAAGCCAAGTACTTACTCAAAAAAGAGTGAGGTGTCTCAAACCTGCTGAAGTGAAGTGAGATAAATATATTGAACAGACAACTGAATCCAGTGAGCAGGTATGAGGTAAATGTATCCCATCTTAACAAAAGATTATTAGTGTACAGATGAATGGAGAAAATCTTTGGATCAACTAGAACTGGGAATCATCTAAGAACTTCAACAAATAAAATGGGAAGCCTTACAAACACATGTATATTTAGGCATAAAAAGATGCAGACTTTCTACAAGGAGGGAGGTTTTAAAAGCTTTCAGCAGTTCGTGATGCTACCACAGATGAAGGAATACGGCCTGACCAGGTTTAGGTCCCACCTGCTACAGAAAGGAGAAGAGGTTACAGGAATTATGTAAAGGACAGAGCAGCAGAGGCAAAAACTCAGACCACCAGGCTTGCTGCTCCTGCTGGGACCAGCATGGACGATGATAGAGAAGTGCTTTCACTGGGAGGGATCACATCTCTGCTCTCTCTTACTAGCTACCAAATGGTGCAGCCCCAAGAAGGTTGTAACAAGCCCAGCTTTCAGGGGTGAAAATATAGATGAAGCAGGCAGAAAGACAACAGCTGCTTTGCTGTCTGGGAAGTCTGTCATCTCAGTCAACTGCCTATTCTGTCTGTCTGCCCACAGAACTGGTCAGGACCCGTTTCAATTCTGAATTAGGTGGTTTAAGTCCATAGATTTTCAAAAGGAAGATTCATCTGCAGATTTAACATAGAATTGTGTTAATTTAACATAGAATCGTGTTAATAACTCATATATTTTTCTGAGTTCAGTGAGAACTGAACCTACCTACATTTTCTGATGCCTAATTACTATTCTAAATTTACCCTGGAAAGTCATATAGGATTAAATCCTTAACAGTAATTCATAAATAAATATTTAAAAAATACAGAAAAATGCTCACCAGCTGTATGTTTCCAGAGTTAATGTAACAGAACTCAGACTGCCTCTTTCAAACTTGTGGTACTAATGATAGTTGATACTATTGATTCAGCTCATTAAATATGCCCATTCTTTAAAAGAAAGACATCCTTTACATGTGATGTTTTAATGCATTATTGCTAGAATGAGGACAGTATAGCTCTTGATTGGAGAGAGAAAGAGATGGAGAATACATTTCTGTCTCAACATGTTGCTTTCACTTGTGTTTCTCTCAGTTTCCGTGCCATGTTCCTTCTCAGACATGACTTCTTTAAGGTACAGAAGAAACCCGCCCCTCTTAGCAGGTGCCATTTACTCTGGAGTGAAGAACTGCTACAGGGATCACAGCACTATGTAAGTGAGGAGAGCTCAGGGCTAAATTTTTATTGAAGAAACCCCCACAACTGCTGTGTATGTTACTGGAAGTTTTCCCTGTGGGCTGCATGAGGACTTAGTTACAAGTGATGCAGTGGAGCCTTGAGGGAAAAGGTCTTGCTTAGTGACTCTGCTGCCAGTGGTCCTTAGTAACTCGTATGGAAGTAGCACACTCTATCTGCCATTCTTATAATCCCAGTTCCTTCAGACACCTCTCCTTATGAAGCCAAACTAATTTTTGCAGGTTAAACTTTGTTAACAAATTATTTGGAAAACCAAAGTAGTTTTACTATCAAAGTATGTAGTGACAGCTTGCAATTCATAACAGCATTTGCACATGGGAAGACATAAAACAAGAAGTAGGAAAAACCAAACCATGTATGTAACTGTGTTTTTTAGTAATTTCAGAGGAAATTCTTTATCGTACTTAGAATTTTGAAAGTAACTGCAATGCTGTAAAAGTACAATGTCACCAGGTTATTCATCTTAATTGAAAGAACCAAAGAATCATTTCCATTCATCTTCAGAATGCAAAATTATGGCAGGCTCTGATGCTATGATGTAATAAATGATGTATTGTACCGGAGCAGCGTGGAAAGAAGATACTGTATTTGTATAGTATACAGTGTAGCAACACTGAAAGACTCACCTTTAAAGAAAAATAAAATGGATATTAGTGTGAATAATCCACAATCATATTGCAGTTTCCGTGATCTGTTTATGTCTATCTCCCTGCAGCATTAATGATTAAATGTAGTAAATAAATGTATAACGATTAGATTGGGATTACAGAATCTATCTTAATGCTAAGGAATAAGTCTTTATGTTAAGATGGAAATTCTACTGCCATTCATTTATTATAAAAGTCTTTCTGAGAAGCTGATCTAATGTAATATGTTGTCCAGAGTATGTATAATAATCTAAATAGCATTGCTAAAATTAGATATGGTAGTGTTGATAAGTTAAGTGCATTTCCAGCAACATATTTTTTATGAAGATTGTTTATTGCTAACATTGGCTTATATTCAGCTCTAAGTACTAGATAAAAATTCATGGTGTAAAAAAGATGTGTAATCACTCATTCATCAGTAGTTCTTTATTCTCTCGTTTTCTCTTGGGAAAGAAAATATGTTGTATGCATCAATCAATTGATCAAATAATAATGTAAAAAACTTAATCATAGTAAATGCATTCTGAGAATATCAATTTAGGACTAGACCTATCAATTTTTACTGACATGAGCTGGCCTTTGAAAGCCGGTGTGACAATTTACATAAGTGAAGACTGTCTATCTCAGCAAGGGCTTTGATGGTCTGATCCTTCAAGTCAGCACAGGGTAATTTTTTTGATGCACCTGCCTAGTTAGCCTGATCTTGTAAGACTAGAGTTAATCCAAGTCAAATCATAATGAAAATTCAGCTTTGGTGCCCGATTTTTACTCTGTTTTTTTTTTTCAAATTTCCTCTTGGGCCTTTCTAGCAGCATAAACCAGATAGCAAGATCCACCATGCCAGCAGAAAAGAAAGCACAAGCTAAGTTAGCTGAAGCAGGGAAACAAACATAGCTCAGGAGAGCATTAACTAACTGTCCTCCTCCTAAGCCCCAGTTTCACACTGTGTTTGCTCCATAGTCTGTCAGATCATGGCTTAGCAAACCAATGCTGGGAGTTAATGCTCGTGTAAAGCACATATACCTCTAGCAGAATCTTTTCCTCACTGGCCTGATTTAAGGGTAGATGGCAGTACTAGTAAGTTTTAGAGAATGTTTGCTGCAAAGCTCCTGCAATGCCATCCTGAAAGGCACACAATGAACGTAGTCTCAGACACAGCAGGATATGACGGGATCCTTTCAAACCACGGAATACCGATATGCAGACCTTTCCAATCTTTATAGCTTTTACCTTTCCAGAGGGAGCATTACACTTGTGAAACCTTTACAACATTTTTAGGCCCTCCTTTCCCAGTAAAGTTTCCACAGTAGGGTAGAAAAAGGCTATCAGTGCTCCAAATATGTGCTTCTGGGCACACAAATCTGTTATTTCTCCTGGACCAACTATGCCTACTGAATCCTGCACAGATAATCCAAATGTAAAAATATACAAATATTGGCAGCCAATAGGGGGCTTTTCATCTCAAGCAAGAAAACAGAAGTAATTCTGATAGCTTTTCCAAGAGATGCCTGGTGGGGCTTATTTGCCAAAGTTTGAGTCTGTAATAAACAGCCTACTGCTGTTTCTATTTTGAAGTCTTCATATTTAACATTCGTTGATGGATTGCCACATACAGAATGTGTATAAACAAAGTGATGAGAAGAGGCTTACACACGAATGTCATGAAGGCAGACTGTTTATAAGTACTCATCTCATTCAGAAATCTTCCTTTAGTTCTACGGTTTGTGAAATAACTCTGCCAATGCAATGCTGTATGGGGACTGGATGCTGTATGTGGACAACACACCAGTGGGGAAGACGAAAACTGTTAAAACACCACCTGCTTTGCAGAAAAGAATAGATGTTTACGAATAGCCCAGTGTTTTCAGTGAAATTCAAGGCAGAACCTTTCATTCTAATTTTCTTCTCCGTGGAATTTTCACGTGAAGCTCTGCAAGCAGAAGTCCTTCCATTTTTTTTCTTCAGGTAGGAAGAGCTTCAACACAATACTATAATATTTAGTTCAATATCACAGGTTTAGATTTTGGCTACAGCAGACATATTCGCACTTGATTTGAGGTATCGTGGATTTTCTTATATGTACAGATGGAGACATGGTACCTATGCAATGTATAGCTATACGGTAATCTGCAACAGCATGAGAAAACAAAGATTTCATAGCATGAATCTAGCGACGGGTAAATTGACACAAACATTCACAGGTGTTTGGGAGGAAAGAACATTGGCAGTAGATTGGATTCAGATAATAATATTGATGGTAATAAGGGGAAGAATTTGAAAATATATGAAGAGAAATGTTTAACACTTTAAAAATTACTTTTAACGTTGAAAAATTTCTGCTTTGAAAAAATCTTTCGAAGTTTATAAATTAGTTAAATAGCTTTTAAATGAGTTTGACCCAGACTAAAAATATACACTTTGGTTTCTGATTTAAATTAAAAAAAAAAAAAGTTTATCCATTTTGTTTTAAGTTTCACCTCTAAGCAGAAAGTCTACTTTTTTCATATTTTTCTACTTTTTTCATATTTTTCACCTGTGATATGTTTCGGTATTTCCCAAAGAGACCAAAACCACCATACTCACAATAGGGTAGTCAGTATACACAGTGTGACATATTACATGTATTATAGATTGATTTTCCAGACAGTGCTATCCTGGAAATATTGTAGAGCAGTAGTTCTTCAGCAGAGCACTTGTTAAGTTTTAGGAACACTATGGTATCTACAACTTACTCTTAATTTTTGTTACACCTGCTAAACTACAAGAAAAGCTAAAATATATTAAATGCCTTTTTAATAGCTTTTATTGTGTGAGCAGAATGCAAAGCAGAGAATGAAAGTTTGAACACATGCCAGTGTAAGCATATGGGGTGTTAGTGGTGGGAAGTTGAAATGCTTCAGGCAGCTTCATTTCTCCAAGAATGATGCACAGAAAATCAGTTTTCTCCTTTAGGTTGAACTTTGGAGAGTAATAGATCGGCAAACATTTTCCAACGCAATACTTCTGTAACACTGTAACTCCTCAAATTAATATTTCAGTCCGAATAATGGAACTCAATAAAATTAGCTCATACAACCTCTACTTTCTTACCTCTCGGTAAAAATGATTGTTTCTTATGTCTTCTTTCTAGTCCCTACTGTTAATACACCAATTTTTCTTCAGCAATCTTGTAATAAACCAAACAGACTCTTCTAGTAACCTAGAACAGCATCTTGTAGCTCTTTCAGCTTTCTAGTGATTCTGCTTTTTGTTGACACTTTAGTCTCTAAACCGCTTTTTTTGGACTTCTTAATTATACCAGCAATTTAATGAAGGCTTGCCTCTTAAAGCATAGTATGTGCCTATGTTCTAATGTAACCTGATGTGTGTGAGGAGGTGGATGGCAGGGATATTGATTCATGGGGATTTGTGACTCAGATATCTGAAGCAGAGCAGGTCAAGAGAAGATGCTCATCTCCTCTGCCAGTTCAAGGCTGCTGATCCCCATGCCTGTTCCCAGTGAGTTCAATAGCAAAATTGTCACTGTCTTCAAATACTGCAAAGATAGTGTACACTTGCAAAAGCAATTATAGCCTTGCCGAGAAACGTCCATCTTTCTGTTCACTCTACTGTTGTACAGAAAATGGTAATGAACCAATAAACTCCAGCCTACCTGAATGCACTGACAAAATTCACTGGTGCTGGTTGATCTCGAATATTTTTTCTTTTAATCAGCTCTTCATAGTGTATAAAGCTTAGTGCACTAATATTATAGAAAATCATACCATCTGTCTCAGCCATATTAGTTACAGAATTAAGAATAACTGATCAATAGTATGTTTTTTTTTTTTCATTTTCTAAATAGCTTTTATCTAGTTATTTTCAAATACCACCAATCTATGCACTGTTTTTAGTGTTTCAGTGTCCACAAGAGTTTTGATATAGTCTTGATCTTTTACAAGTTGAATGCAACTGGTATCAGCCAGTTCTTGGAAGGAAATCAGCCATAATTTACCTTTACTAATCACTTTATATACTGTTTCAACTACAGCGGGTTAATGTGGTGGATGTACATGTTTTTAATTATAAAACTGGAGAACATCCTCCAGCCGAAATGAATTAATTATGTTCTTTTGGGTGGGAGAAGTCTAGTGTGGCAGTTGAGATGTAGGGTCATGAATCCCTGCGTCAGTTTTATAGTTGATTGTATTAGATGTGACAAGCTTTGCACTGAAGCTAGAATTTTGTTCATACAATAATGATACTGCTCTTCTCCTGGTTTTGGTGCAACTTATCAAAAATAGAGTATTTTCTTTTTCTCACTGTTTATTGGTATGTCTGGACTTTCCTTTTGTAATTTTAGTGTACCTCTGAATCCTTTTCACAGCCATCTTGCAACAAAATCCCCTATTAACATTTTTTACTTTACTTGGAAATATTAACAGTTTGAACACGAAGTCAAATGTGTACTCCCAGTTAACTGTTATTTTTTTCAGTTTCCAATGCATGCTGATCTTCGTTGCTGAATACTTGTACCCATATTGAGTTCTTTCGCATCCCAAGATCATGTGTGATTGTAAACAGCCAACAATCTAATGTATTACTCAAGGTGACGAAGGTCTGTTAAGGAGGTAAGTAATGCTTAGCAGAACAGTCAAAAGCATCAGGACTACAGGGTTGCAAACAGAAAACGAGGAAAATTAAGAATAGGAAAAACAGCTTTTCCCAAATATTTCTCTAAAATAAACCAATAAAAACATGGATTTTTTTTTGCAATTAAACAAATTGACAAGAAGTATCAGTTTGCTCACTTACTTTAAACAATTAAACACAGAATCTTAGGGCTTTTCTCCATAGGCTTGGCTTTTCTCTAATCCTGCTGATTTAGAAGCCAACACAGCTAAAATACAGTAGGAAAAGACCTATAATTAGGATTTAAGAATGTAATAGTACAAAATGAAAAATAGAGTATTCTAATAAATTTAAAGGAATGAGCTGTATTGGTATGACACCTTTACACTGGAGCTATATGAGAGGTTGTTCCAGTGTAATTATCCTAGTATAAAATTGCACTATAATCAAAAGTTAGGGCAAAAAGCAGTATGCAGACAAGGCTGGTATTTCAATGAGCTGGGCTATTTTTCTGTCAGCCAGTATACCCAAACATCAAACAAAACCTAAGCAATTACATAAACTAATCCTTCCCAATGTGAAGTTGCAGCCCAATGTGAATTCAAAAGCATCAAGTTGCAAATCCTTCAAAAAGAGCATTTACAACTTATAATGGAAACTCCAACAGAGCTGTAACTGTAATAGTGTGACTACTGCAGCGATTATTCTTTATTGCCATGGCATTTACTGCTGAAATAGTGGTGGGCAGATCCTAACATTCTCAAAATTAATGTGCAGTAACATCTTCATGTGAGGTATTGCCCAAGGTATGGTGTTTTGAAATGTAATATATCAAAATGATGATAATTCTCCATTTAAGTTGTTCTGGTCACTCACTTCGTACAATTGCCGCTTCAAAGGTACTTCTCATAATTTCAGAATAAATATATATGAAATAGAAGAATCTGAAAAGCATTTGGATTCTGACTAGTATTAATGAGGACTTGGAAAATGCCAACCTATCTCCAGTAGAGCAGCTTTATAGCTGAGAGAACATTATGGTAGTGTGTTCTCTTGTAATGATTAATTTCCCCTTGTGAGCAATACACTTATGGCCCGAATCAGCTACTCCATGTATAGAACTCATATTGTTTTCTGTCCAAATTCTGCCTGAAAAACAGAAACATCGAGTCTGTCAGTAATGGCCTGATAGAAAGTAAACACCAGAGCATGAACAAGAATGAAAAGGGGGAAACGTATCTATGAGAGAGTTCATAAACTTCACTCTGCTAAATCTCCTTTTTAATACAAGAGAAATCATACAGCTTTTAGTTCAGTTTCTCCTAGGTCTTTATGCATAGTTGGGCCAGTAGTGATCCATAGCCTGTAATTAAAAAAATTTGTTTCTATGTTTCAAAGTTCATTCAGATCATGATGCTGAAAATGCTGTAAAAATGCAGTGTTACTGCCAGAAATACAGAAACACAATATTATTTAGTTTTAATAGTATTAAGTGAAAAGTATTTCATATGGAACCTCTATGCTTGTATTGTAATACATTTTTGGGGCGATAAGAATCTGGTCATTTTGTATCTTTCATTTGTAATAGTTACGCTAGTAGCAGACTGAAAAAAAAATCTGTTAAAACAAAAAGAAATCAGAAATTCTAAGAGGTGATAGGGTTAGCTGAAAAAGGGTTGCTTACTCAGAAAGGAGGGACAAAGGGCAAACTAGCAAATGGCAACAGCAAAAGGAAGCCCACTAGCAGACAAATGAGGAAGGGAAACGGACCTGCCCTAATATATATGGAGGCAGTGTAGAACAGCAGTCACTATTTTACAACAAAGATGCAAGGTAAAAATAAATTTAAAAAAATATTTAGAGCCTTTACGCGGGTCCCAGTGAGAATTCTTTCAGTGTTGATACTTAACATGATATTTATGTTGCAATCTCATTCTAACAGGAGCTGCACTTCCTTTATCACAAGAGCAATATATAAAGTACAAATGCAACATATATAGAGGTATGTAACATAAAAATTAAGGAGACCTTTAATAGCAGGTCTTCTGGTTAGAACTGGGCACCTGATGTTCACTTATGAATAAGAAACAAAAGGAGAAAATATACACTTCCTGAAGTTAATTATAGGTTGGGCTGATAATTCTGACCTCTCTGATTTTTCATTTCAGTCTTTTAACCTCCTTTATCCAGAATGATATTTCCCTTCAGTCATAAATGTAGTTGAGGCTCACACCATCAATCTTCAAGCTCTACCAGTCTCAGAGCTGGGGTAGGAGGGCCAGATCCCTTCTGTGCTAATAGACCTTCTGAAGTTAATTGTTAGGTGTCTTGAGGAGTTCTTCAGAAGAACCCATCTTCCTCCTCCGCAGAGTCTGTACAGAGCCCCTCCTGACCTACATGCCTAAAGTCTGTTTGTGGTTTTGCCTTTTTATTTTCGTCAGAGGTGATTTTTAGCCTAAAATCTAAAATAAACAAACAAGTATATTACTACCACCACCTTCAGTACTTTCAATGACCCTTTCAGTACACATTATTATAGTCCCATACACTACAGGAATCACTAAGTAAAGATCTTGTTCAAACGGAATTCTAATGGCTTTATTGAGAAAAGCCTTTTACCCTGTGGGTTTGCTATATATATTTTTATTTTGAAAATTGCTTTTTTCAACCAGATGGTTTATTTTAATTAATTCTTATCACAGAGACATCTTTGTCATAAAGTACTTCTAGAACAGACGAGCACAATTATATAAGCGCTTTTGTTTTACAGGATTACCGAAAGAATTATTATTTCACAAGGGAAATGCTCTTGTAATTTTATCCTTAATTTTTCCAACATCCTTGACATTTAAAGATGGTTTTAATATTATTATTATTGAATTGCAAAAAAGAAGGGTGTTGAATTTGTATTGATTCTGCATGTGTGCTTACACTTAGAAAGATGGCATTTCAAAACCTTTTCTAAATGTAAGTTTTCTCTTTTATAGTAAACAATACAGAATACATTGTAGCGATGTCAGTGTTTGACTATAGAAGGAAAAATGTTACCTTGCATCACAAAGTTCTAAAAAATTTAAGAATATATTTGCCTTCCGTTTGTCTCTATGGACTACAAACCATGATGCCACGTAGTAAGTTCAGAGAATTTGACTATACAAGCACTGAGTCTCTAACAACAAGAGCAATCTTCGTACTGAAGGTTATTGTTTTCTTTTGCAGTGCAAGGCATAAAAAACATAGAAAAGATAACTTGAATTTGTAAGTATTTGTCACACAAGGTCAAAATCATGCCAAGTTTTGATAGGCTTTGTAATTCTGAAGTCTTTTACTAAACAGCAACGATAATTCAAAGTGATCACTGGGGAAAAAAACCCAAAATGACTCACAATGACAATGTACAAAGGAGTTTGGACATACACTTTGTAGGTTTCATTGCAAAATAGTTATTTTCACGTCAGATGCAGTCCTGTCCTGACCTACAGGTAGTTGAGACTTTCTTGATTTAAAGATCAAAATCGAGATCTAAAACTCATTGATGGCTCTTTATTTGGGTAGGATTTTTAATGATAAACATATTATTCTTTAGAACTAGGCTGAAGCCATCAAAGGAATCTCTATCACTATTACTTATTATGAGATGCTGAGCAAATTCAGTATCCTTTTTTTACTGCTTAATGGCTTGAATATATATTGCGAGTGCACATTTTTGTAAGCAAAATAAGCCAGTATCTTCCAGAAGGAAAAGTGCTGATGTACAGTTCTCCACTGTCTCTGTATGCCCGCACGTATCAGCTTTACAGGAACATTTCCTGAAGCATCCGAATCAATTCACCTTACCCACGACAATGCAGCAAGAACTCCTCACCGCTTCCCCCAAACAACCAGAAGGTACTCGTTTATTTTGACATGTCGAACACAAAAATAGATACAGCTGATGTGATCTCACTTGAGATATGCAGTAAATTGCCAGCAGCCTTACTTGGTGACAATAGGAAAAAAAAAAAAAACACAACAACAAAAAACCACCCCACCTTACATTAGACCGCACGATGTTCCAAAACACAACGGCAGGACAGTTTATTGTAAGGAAAAAACCCAAAATAACCACAGGGCAAGCCCCTGCCCGTCCCGCCGCCGCCCGGGGACGGCGCTGCTGCGGACGGGCCGCGCTGCGAGCCGGGCCCTGCCGGCCCCGCTCCCCCGGCGCAAAACGGCGGCGGCGGCGGCGCAGGGGCTGCTCGCGGGGCGCGCGCCGCCCGCGGCACGTGCGGGGCTGTGAGGAGCCGCGAGGGCGCCCTGCGCGGGCGCGGACGAGGAGGAGGAGGGCGAGGGCGCCGCGGGGGCGGCGGGCGCTCGGGCTCCGGTAAGGCGCACCGGCGGCGGCGGCGGCGGGAAACGCGGCCCTCCGCGGGGCCGGGGCGGGCCGCGGGGCGGGCGCGGCCTGGCGGCACCTGCGGGCGGTGCGCGCTGTGCGGCGGGGCCGAGCGCGCAGGAGGGCGGCTCCTGGGGCCCTGCTGCTCCGAGGTGGTTGTCTGGGACGTTTCTTTACTTTTTCCTAAAGCAGGAAAAGTGTGGCTAATAAAAGCTAAACCGGGCATTTTTTGAGGAGCAGAGGGGTAGATGGCTATGCAGGTTTTGTTTGCAAAGTGACTTCGTCTTTTGAAAAAGATTGGGACAATGCTGTGGAGCAAAATAACTATTCTGTAATTAGGAGAATTGATTCCGTTGTTTGGCTCAGTGTTACTGGTGTGGCACTGTTCAGATGGAGCCTGCTGGCAAGTGTTGCATCACTGGGATGTGCCGAGTTGTTTTCCCGAAAAGGGGGATCGTTTGCCCGGTGTGCAATGAGCCGATCCACACGCTGAGCCAACATACTGCTTTATTAGGGAGTGGGGCAAGTTTGGGTGCCTGTCCCAAGGCAGCAGCACCTCCTAAAATTCAGTAAACATTTATATGGTATTAGCATATTTACATATTCATTGTTGTTCTTTTAAACAATTGGTTAATTCTCTCTCACTTTACATGTAAATTACTTCCATGCTCACACCATCTCCTCTGCCCCTGTCTTTTGGGTCTGGGGTATGTTTAGGGGAGGTGGTCTGTGAGTTGGTGGTCACCATCTTCCCCTGCCAGAATTATCTTTCCCCAGTTATCGCTGATCCTCACTTACTTAATATTTGTGGTAATCTTCCAATCTCGTTAACCTTTTCTCATAACAAGATGTTTTCCTTATCAGTCTTTGAAGTCCTTGCTTTGGTGCCTTCTTTCATGATTAACAACCAGATGCTTTTGACTTACAAGGATGTGTGTCCTCCTCTTGACGTATTTTTCTAAGGCTCCTTCATTATCCCTCATTATCTATAAAGAAACAATGTCTAGTACATTTCTGCATCAAGCAAATCTTTGCTTAAACCTTTAACTCTTTCATGGCAAGACAACAATGTCAGCACCAAAACCATTCCTAGAGGACATGACATCTCTCCTGCTTTCGACAGTGTTGCTCTACTGAGCGAGGGTTGGCGTTCGGGGAAGAGAAGACTTTTTTTGTAGTCCAGTTGGATGGAGGGCTACAAGAACGTGAAATTAGCAGTCTTCATCTTGAACTGTCACTCTGGTGAATAGAAAAACAAACACTGACTTTACTGGTGTGAACTGAAAATGAAATAGGAGTTAGGAAACAGTTAGATGAAAATATTTCAGGTAGCAGTGACTCCTAAGGGCTTAGGTCTGCTGTATAAAGCCTCTGTTAATGTGGCAGTCTGTCAAAGACTTTTTTTTCTTGTTTCAGTCCAATTACTATGTATTTATATGGAATAAGAACGACAATCTGATTTTTAGTACTCATTGTTGGTAAGCATTAAAAATGCAGCCTGTATGCCTACTTTTTGTTAATGTTCCTGTGACTTTAAAAGCTCTCAAGACTCATGTAGAAGGAAGGAACTATTGGGACAGTATGTTTAGACATGAGGAGAGTATTCTGATTCAGATAGGCCTGCTTTTAAATGGAGATTTTACAAAATTTTTTAAGTCTGGAATCAAAAGCAATTGCTTGAAGGGCTGCTGACTAACAGACTTCATATGCATTGCTCTAATCAGTGAGACTGGAAGTGGTGATTAAAGCTTAGTGTTTCTGAAACTTGTACTGCCATACTTTCTCAAGCAGACCAGCATGCCTGAACTGTGACCAGAGGAGCATATTCACAGACAACATCCATAGTTGCATAACGTGTCAGATACTGTCTGATCAAAATGTGGAAAAAAAAAAAAAAAAAGAGGTGTAGTCAAGAGCAGATCTGCTGTCGTTTCCAAAGCCTTAATGAGCGATTGTAACTGTTAGAGTACATAAAATATTAGGCCCTTTCAGTGAAGCTAATGTCAAAACTGAATATTTAATAATGTATTTGCTTTTTTGCATAGCTTAATGAAAGATATTGCTGAATATACATCTACAGAGATGAAAGTGCCAATAGTTAGTGCTTTTCAGACAGTAAAGGCTAGGTATGATAGACCTGTCCTATTTATTGTTCTTACAAATGCAGCTGGTACAACTTGCACAAAATGGGCATCGGGTATCCATAGCCTGATCAGTTCCTTCTGAAGCCTTTTGCTTGCTGTCTGACTTTAACTGGCAATAGGACTTAAGAATCCCTTACCACCTAGGTAAGTCCTCTTTGGAGCATTGATTTCCCCAAGATTAATTATTATTTGTTAAAATTTTGTTAAGTACTTACGGCCTCTTAACTTTTTCTTCTTCTTTTCAATCTCCAAAGTGGGTATGTAATGAAAGTGAAAATGGGGATGAGGAAGCAGGCTTTAAAAGGAAGCAATTAGAAATGGTTTGTATGGCATACAGAAGGGTTTTCAAAGTGTAATAAGTGTTTTGAAGGAATAAGCAGTGTAGTTCACAAGTGTGGCTGCACTGCAAAACAAAACTAAGAGAAGAGTTAATCTTTAATAATTTCCATGTCAATTTAGCATTACTCCCACTATGCTGAGGAGACTTCTAAAATAGGACATCTGCCACAAATTCTTCTTGGAGAACTAGTTCATGCACTAATCAATTTCTTCCTTCAGCACACATGTCCCTCTGAAAAATTTATCCACAATATCAGTCAGATTCAGAGAGTCAAAGCAATGGGACTTTGTTTTGTGATTAGTAATGCAGATGATGATGATTCACTGAATAAATTGAAGAGTCCTGGAAATCAACATAAATGGAAAAGAAAAGCCCTATTGTTCTATCAAATAAAGCTAGAGAAATTAGTCAAAAGAAGCAGGCGCCTCACTAATGAAAAAGTTTATAAAGAAATATACAGCTCGACAGTCTCCTGTACGATATGTTTTTAATTCATTTCTTGTTCCTTGGACAAGGTGATAACAGTGTTCCAGTTTAATCCAATAACCTATCTCCAAAATGATCAGTGTTCTTATTTCAAGCCTTGGTTCCTTTCTGCTTTGATTCGGCTCATATGGTTCCTATCCTTTGATTCTGTGCTCACCTCTTCTCCATGCAACTTGACCTTTTGCAGCTTTTCTCCCCACTCCCATTTGCCACACTCCCTTTCTCCTCTCTCTTTCATCTTTCCATACGTATTAACTCAGCAGGACTTTTGCTCTAACCTTAATTTTCCCACATCCCAAAGCTTCACAGCTAAAAGGTTGCTGCTAATCCTCTTTCTATTTCTGTTTCTTTATAGTGTATTTTATTCATCCACTTTCATTTCCAGAAATACTTTGTATACATAGACATTTACTCAGACTTGTGTATTCTCCAGAAGAAACCATTTTTCTAAGCCATTTTTAATGCATTTTGAGGATCACCAGAGGTGACAAATGTAGAACCATATTTATACGAGGAAAATTCTTATTTTTAGTACATCATTAAAACTGTACAATATTGAGAAAAAATCGCATCTCAGCAATCAGGCAGAGGAAATCACTTCTGTTTACCGTAGATGAGAAAGGAAGATCCTGCTATCCTTCCAAATCAGTCACAAAATTAAGCAAACAGCATAGGAATGAAAGTGTCAGATTTTCAGGACGCAAAAGTATTAGGCTAATTCTGCAGATCAGCCTGCCTGAATCTGGAGGTTGGTCGGAGGGCAAAGGTGCTGAAAACTATTCTAATGTGGCACACTTCTAGGGCTAGGAAACACTACCCCTTTATGACAGCTTTAAGGTAAAAGGCTGCAGAAGCCTCCTTTGAACCTGCAGGCACTGTAGTTTCGTTCACAGTTACAGATGGGCTAGGCAGAATAGTCCTTGAGGAAGAACTCTAGGAAAAGGCAAAGCTAGAGCAGAAGTTAGAGCTTGTTGCACAGATGGCCACCTCCATAGTAAAGAGAGCAATCCATGGGAGAGGATTAGCTTTGACCTTTTTCAGCATGAAGGGTAATGCTTGGAGAAGGCTAGGAAGGATGTTTCCACCGTACCAAATAGTCTGAATGTTTGCCTTTTTTTTTATACTACTAATGAAGAGAATATTGCAGAAAATGTTTTCTTTTCAATGGAAACTCAGTCTACTGAAATTCAAAGAATATTTATTGGCACTAACACTTCTTTTTCAGTTAGAGGCTGTTTTTTGTGGGTTTTTTTAGCTGAATTTCTCAACCATTTTGGAAATTACAAACGCTAATGATGTGCATAAAATTCATATGCTTACTTGCATTAAAAGAAACCATTCTATTAGGATATGGCTGTGTAAGTTCTCTGAGATAAAATAAATGTAATATAATGGCTTTTTAAAAAGTGTTACAACATGTTCTAAAGAAATGAGTTGTATAGAATCCTCAACCTACTAAAGTGAAAACGCAAAACTCCCATTGTCATCAATGAGGTGATGATTCCATCCTATTCAAAACAGGGATTTCAGCATCTCCTTCAAGTGGGCTTTTTCACTAACTCTTTTGACGTGATGGAAGACAAAAAAATGACTGTCTCTTCCTTTATTGAGAACTATTTACCAGCTGGTGAAGGGTTGGGTTCTTAGCTAATGAAATTCATTCCCTCCCTGACAGAACGCTAAGATGGTCAGGGTGTGCATGGTGCACTTTCCCAGGGGAAGGGGTTAAAAAAAAAAAAAAAAAAAAAAAAAAAGAGAAATTTTGTGAAGGTCATTCTGTCAGTCACATTTTATTCTAAGTGGGACAGACAGGGCATTGCTCTGTGAAGTCTGATGCAAAACACCTGCAGAGTACTTTGTCACAGAAGTCAATTTGCCTGCCAGTTTTCAAAGAAAAGCAATTTGGATTAAAGCTATCAGGTTTTGTATCTCTTCTGATCTTTCCACTTTACTTTTGCATTTAAGCCTGTGCTTGTAAAACAAAAAGATATCACATGGCAAATTTTAATGTTATCTTAGGAAATAGTTCCCCTTTGCATTATCTGCTGTCGATTCTTTTTGCCATATCTAATACCTTTTTCAAAGGCTTTCCTTCAGAGGAAATGCGAAATGTCTAATCCCCATGCCTCTCAAAAGTAGTGGTCCTATTATTAAAAAAAAGGTTCCTTCTAATGAGATCCCATTTGCTAAATGCATGCTACTGTCAATAATTCTAGAATAAAAATAATACTGGCAGAAATTGTAACCCCAGATGACACACGCCCATGCATAGGACTACAAGGAATAACCACAAGAAAAAGTAAAAAGTTCTTTAGCTTTGTGTTGTTAGATAAAGATGGTTATAGTCTCTGCTTCAGGTTGGATAAATGCAAAGGCTGTTGAAATGTTGTGTTCAGGCTCTTTCTCAACTGTTTTCTTTCGAAAATCTGATGAAGATGGTCTCATGATGGAAATTCATCCTGAGAAAATGGAGGAAAGTCTTTTGGGAGAGGGGAGAGGAAACCTTTTAGAGTTTTTATTGAAAGTTTCCCTACATCTTTTTACAAGAAAGGAGAGAAGATTCTAGTACTTAAAATTTCAGTATCTTTTGGCTAGAAAATTTTTGATTCTCCAATAGATTTTTATCAGGAGATCTTCAAGAGAATATCTAAAGGTTTTCACATATCTAGGTGTTTTTCATATTCTGAGACTAGTGTATATAAATGTTTGTTTTTTTTTTCAGTAACCAAATGTTAAGCAAATGTTTGCCACATTTTTCCTATAGACTTTTTAAAGGGTTTAAAACATTGGGACACTGAAAGAAATGTATGTCTGTTATGGCATGGAAATAGCTTTATAAAACCAGGCAGCAGATCTGCATGAGCAGGAAAGAAAGAATGATGGATGTATAATGCATTTTGAACACTGCTCGTTATTGAAATACCTTAGTCAAAGGTAGTGTCTAGAGGTATTCTAATATAAATAGAAATTAATTTTAACTGGAATATGTTACTAGAAACATTCTGAGATATAGAAGACTAGAATTTGGATCAGTACAAAGATGGCTTGGTTTATATCTGGAGATGTGAGCCAGGGTAGATGATAAGACATGAATGTTGGAGAGCTTGGGAGCTGATGGGCAGATCTGTTCCTACTTTTTAGATCATTTCTTTTTTCCCTTCAAAGTACCTTGACTTGCTAAATGTAGTAGCTTCTTAAGTATGTCTGAGAATATACACAAAGTTAGTATTTCTTTCTCAATGACATTTCATTAAGAGATTTTTATTTTTTTTCTTTTCTTTTTCTCAGGCTCTGGAAAACCTCAATTCAATGCCCTTGTTTAATAGTGTTGTCATTAATTTTTAGCTTCTCTTTTTCTTATAAACTATTATATACTCAATCAATGTACGATAGAATAAAAGCCTCTATTTTCTTGCTTTAAGATTGGAAAGGAAAAATAAGACTACTGATATTCCAGCCAGGGTAGGAAATGTTAGTCTATGTTAGAGGTCATTACATAGTCTGGTATGCAGCAAAACACTTTAGATTAGGATAGTGTTTTCCTCCCTTTCCTAAAGGATTTCACTTCTTAAAGCTGTTGCTTTACCTTTTCAGTCTAGATCTTCTAAATGTTATTGATTCCACCAGCAAAAGCTGGGAAAAAGCTCATATTATTTTGCTAATACCATCTGAACCTGTTGAAGCAAATTAAGGATGGCACTGATGATCTGTGGTGGTGTTGAAAACCTGCAGAATTTTTTTTTCTTATTTGTCCAGGTGTCTGTTTTACATGGCTCTGTGTAAGGTCTGCACAAAACTATGCATTACCCTAAGTATGTTTAGGAATCAAGCTAACAGTGCTTGTGGGAGGGCTGTCTTATTCTGTGTGTGGCTTTGGTATTTGAAAAGCTGACCCAGTACACACGAAGCCAGATCCTGGTTTCCCATCTGCTATACAAAAGGTTGCAAGGAAGTCAGTTTTCCCCCTCACAAGAATATGTGGGTACTGTTGTAGGCTGTTGATCAAAGGTAGTAAAGGCAGCCTAAATGCTGGTCTTCAAAAAGCAGCGTAAGATCATGGTGTTTCAATGGCCTAAAAATTGTGGCTTATTCAGAGAACTCCTGGAGCATCTAAGAGCATCGAGTATCCGTGAGACTGCTGAAATGGGAACTGTCCCAGATGGCCCTGATAGCAGCGGTGGGTGAACGAAGTGTGTCAATGCCACCTCAGACACATTGATCCAATTACACAGAAGCAAGTGAAGTTCAGACCCAGCATAGGTTCTGTATCTGTGGTCACAAACATTTGAAGGGTTATTTTTGCCCTCTTCCTTTTGAGTCTATTTCTGGGGAGAAAAGTTGAATGTAAACATAAGAGCCAGATAACCAGACAGAGCAGTGGAAGAGGTCTTCTGTATTTGAGAACTCTATTATGGACTCCTTCCCTTTCAAGGGGTTTCTTTGAATCAACATACATCTGCCTGGAAAAAAAACAGGATTATGCTATTATATCAACGCTGCTGAATGCACCATAACACCTGAGGATATTTCTATCGAGTTGGACAGAGACAATGTAAGTGCCTGGATCTATCGGGCAGTCTTGCTGTGCCACCCAAGCCTCCAGGGCATTTCACAGCAGTTTTACAAAAAGAATATTTCCATACCTAGCATACTGACAATTATTTTAATTTGTTTAAATTGGCATAGCCCTGTGGACAGCTTATTTAAAAGCTACACACACTATTATGTGTTCATTCCCTGAAGGTATTTTTACTGCAGGCACATTCGGCATTGAATTAATTATCATTCTAAGACGTACTTTTGGAGTCAGCCTAGTTTAGCTGGATGAAAAAGCTTTGTGTGGAAGAAATGGTGATTAGAATTTGGGGTCCATAATGGTTTACAAATGTCACCTCAATTAGCCACTTATGGAAAGTGGGCCTGTTTTCCTGAAATCAATTGAACTGAATTTTTAAATGCTATTAATTGAGACTGCTTGTGGTTGTCCTTAGCATCAGTGGAAGCTTACAAGCTTCTCAAATACATCTACATGTTCTTTCTGTTCGTTGCAAAAATGTTTGCTTTCTTTTTTTTTTTTTTTTGGAGGGGGGGGTGTTTGTCGTTTCTTTGTTTTCTAAATTAATTATTCTTTGCTTTTTAAATTGATCTTTACTTTTTTTTTTTTAATTTAGCTGGTATCTTTTTCTTACCGAAATCTGTTTTTTCCAAGTTCCTATTAGAGTATGTGGTGTCTCACAACCTTAAACAAGGGCAATAACACCAAAATCTCTCTCATGTTGGAGAGGATTCAATGTAATCAGTGTGCTTCAAAGAGACATTTCCTAATCTTATGGCTGGGTAGAGTCTCATCGTTGCTGTGGCTGAGCTCAGATTCAGAAGGGAGTCACAGCCTGGGCAGCATGCCTCCAGAAATCAGCACGATTTGGGACACAGTGGCTGAGGGCTGGAGCAGTTCTCTGCACTGCACACGTTTTGTTCCTGTATAGAGAAGAAGTCTCTGTCCCTGCCGCTTCAGTGTATGAACCTGGAATGGTTGCACACAAATTGGAGAAAGGGACAACAAGGCATCAAGTTGTATTTGCTTTAACTGCGGTAGAATTGTACATTCATACGAAATTCATGCAAACTAGTTTTTCTGTTTTAGTTGAGAAATCCGGGTTTATGAATTTGTAATCTCCAAGTAATCGTTTTAAAAATTTCTTTCACAGGGAGCTTGAGAATGTAATGCTGCATTGGTTAATTCTCCAGGGTGCAGTTTTGTAGTTGAAATTTGACTTCGATTCTACTGATCAGCTTCAGAATTTGTAAAGTGAAACAGGATTAACATTTAACACTGAACATAAACACATCGTAAAAAAGCAGCCAAAGAAGGCTTTGTCTTTGGAAAATCTTGAGTTGGATTTCCATCATGCTCTGGTTATCTCTATCCTGTCTCACCACGGAAATGTCAGAGCTGCTGAGCTCCACAGGATATCTTTTCAAAGTTGCTTAACACAGGTGTGTCTGTAGTTAGAGTACATTTGGAATAAGTGTTTTGTTTAGTGGTCCTCAAACGTGTACTTCCATCTGTGACAATGGTAGTGATATCAGGCGGTGAGCTGTGATGAAATACCTTTGGAAATGAGGAGTGCCACAAGTAAATCTAGAATTTCTTGCTTTCGTTTGTGTCCCTTCTTGCTTTATTTGTAAGAGAAAATACAGCTGGTTTTAATTTCAAGGACAACAGGAATCAGTGGAACCTGTAAAAGGAGAGCTGAAATGGAACAAAAGAGTGAAAAATACAGAAGTTTCCCACATGGCAAGTTCTCAAATACTTGGCTGTGAAATCAGAAATAAACGAAAATCTCTTGGCAAATTGAGATTATGCTAAACACTACAATGAAAACATCAACCTAGTGTTTGGCAGCAGTCAAAAGTGAAGCAAATGCAGGGACTTCTTAAAGCTTGCTCTGAGTCACCGAACAGATCCCGACTGGATAAATGCATGGGTCATCCCCGTCTTGAGTGACTGTGCAGCTCTGGCTCCTCTCTTCAGAAAGGATTTATTAGAGCTGGAAGGGAGTGTGATTGAAGATGTGAAATGGCTTCCATACATGGTACTACTGAGCAAGCTGAGACTCTTTAACCTAAAGAAAAAAATCCGTGACTCAAGGGGCATGAAGGACTACGAAGTCATGACTGAAATTGAGAACATGAATAAAGACCCACATTTGCTTTCTCTTCTAATATGAGAACCAGGGGCTGTGAAATAAAGTTAGTGGAAGCCAGATTCAAAACAGGCAAAATAAAATAGTTACTCACACCACAGTTAGTAGATGTGTGGAAATACTTATTGAATGTTGTGGATGCAAAATGTTCATGCGGACTGGAGACTGGACAGAAATTAAGAGAGATTTGTTGTGGCTTAGTAAATGAGCAAACCGCAACAGGCCCAGAAGACTTCCTGAAGAGTCAAAGAAGGGTCAGAGGCTGGAAGGAAGAGAAATGTTACAGAAGGTGTCATATGATCCTACTTTTGCCTAGATATCCGCTTGTGGTCCCTGTTGAGGAAAGAATACTGAGCCAGAAGGATGCTCGGTCTGAATCAATACAGTCGTTCTTATTTTCACAAACTATTTATCGTTTGACGTTGTTTAGGAAGACTAATGGTGAGGATCCATAGCAGTGGCCAAATGTTTTCAGTCATGCTTGGAATACTTCACATCAACATGGTATTTATATATGTGGTTTGTTTTTTTTTGTTTTTTTTTTTTTTTTTTTTCCAGTAGTCTAAATGACAGAAGAGAAATGTAAGAGTTTGCAGAAACTAAGTAAATGAAGAATAGATTTTCTGGATGGGCTGTTAGAATAATGGAGATACTTTTTGCTGTTTGTGACACTGCATTTCAAATGTTTTCAAACATATTAGTATTTCTGAATTAGTAGTGATCAGAGCTGATTTATATTAGTTATCAAATCAGATAACCTATTATGGGAAATAATGTGTTTCATTATTTATAGTTTGAAAACGTGCATTAAATTGTAGATAAATTTCTACCACCAAGGACTTAACCAAAGAGATCTGAAATACTAACTCCTGAAAATATTTTTTTGTAAATGTTAAAAATTTCAAGTCACAAGGAACTGTCATGAAAAATGTTGCTAGCTCAGTACAGCAGCATTTGTTTGAGTCACCTGTACCTGGGTCTGCATTGTGATTTTCTAATGTTTAAAAACCCCAAAACAAACCACAAACAAAACTTCTTAAAACTAACTATATGTCTTATTTCTCCCTTAGTGTGAGACTTTACGTTTAACACAAAAAATAAAAATTCCAGGCAAGCGATTGATCACATAGTATGCAACAATGAACATTGCTCCAGAATTATTTACTGTTTTATAAATTTCATTATAGGCATTGTACTGGAGACAAAGAATTCTGGCCTTTAGCAACTAAATTGGGGAAAAGATATATTCTAGAAAAGGTTATCAAAATCACCTTTTTTCTAAATAAAAAAAAGCTCCAGCTTCTTCAAATAATGACATTCATTACAATACACTGTGCTCAGTGATTTTTTTTTAATTTTTTTTTTTTTTTTGGGTACATGAGATTATGTCTTCAAGTACAACAGATGCGTGCTGCCATGCAGCTCCACTCTTGTTGCATTAGTGGGCTGGTTCAGAATGTTACTGACCTTGCAACACCAAACACCTACTGCTTGGGGAATTTTCAAATGGCCTCTGCTTCCATTGCATAATAATACGTTGTCGAGCCCTTTATTAAATGTATATAGAGACACATATATATTTCTATATGTGTGTCGTCATCTGTCAGTTTTGCCTGAGATGGTGTGTTCAGTGAAAACTGAAAAGACCTTGGTGCACAGCAGGTAGCTGTAGTCTGAATGTTGGATTGGCAAAAGGAGGATGGAGTCTGGCCTCAATTTCCTGCTGTACAAGAATGGCTTTTGTGTGTTCTCAGTGATATCTAGGCAACTGTATATCGCTCACATGAGCAAGAGCAGGTACAGTCAAGGCAGATTAGTATTTGTTTAATGATTTCTTCTCCCTAGTTGGAAATGTTACCCTGCAAACTGTCTTTTTATAAAAATACAGAAATTATCCATGCTACTATGTTGTACATGAATCTGTAAAATGTGCAGTGCACCCACCAGCAGCTGCAGTGTGACCAGAATTTGGTATAGTAATTCTTCTGTCTGAGTTGGGCAGTATACATGTACTTTCATCATAAATTCTTCAGCAAATACTTCCCCCATCCTTTCTTGTCCCCAGTAGTTGTCAGTTGTGCATGTAAATGTACAATCATTCACTTTCTGCTTGGCAACTCCAGAGATATGTACTCGATTCTCTGAGAAGGTAGTGGGATACAATACCAAGATCTAACTTTCTAGGCTTGTGAATGAGGTATGATTCCAGAAGTGCTCTTCCAGGCCTTTGAAATCAGAATACTTTGTCATCAGGAATCAGCTTTATTCTCTGAGAGTCTGTAAGCTACCACTCTTTAATTTCTAGGTTTATTGAAGAACTTGAACCTAGCTATAAAATAGGAATCCAGAACTCTTTATAAGTATCTGTTTCCTTTCTCTGGAGTCAGCTACATCAGAACTGTGTGAGTAGTAAATACTGTGAACTCCAGTGTGTATCATAACTCGCCCATTTCTAATGTTTTCGTGCCATGATCAGGACTGAAGGTACCTGTACTACAGATTTGCAGCCTATAATACTGTTGCAAAGACAGTTGCCTCGGAACATCCTCTTAGAAAGCTGCTCGAATACAGGTGGTTGCACTGATGAGCACATGCATCCAGGCTGTGGGATCTCGAGCTCGGTGCTTTCCAGGTAAGGAAAATAAAGTTTCTACATGTCAAGACGAGAGCCAATTGCCGTGTTACAGAAGCTGCATGGTTGTGAATGAAAGAAAAATAATAGTTGCAGATATCTTGAAATAGAAGTCAGAACAATGAGGATACCATAGTTCAAAAGCCCTCTTCCACAGACTTCATTTCTAATGCCTGCTCCTCTATTATACAGTAGCAAGGGATATAATGGGTTAGATGTAAACAGTATCAAGTGATGCTTGAACGCCAAGTTGTTTATCAGAAATCTCAATATTGTTGTTGTCAACTGTATTTGTGGTCTCAGGAACCCTGCGTTTACCTTAAAATTCATCCTGTCTGTTAATTTGCTGATAGTATCAAGGTTCATAAGATCAACAGAAGGGAGAGTCTCAGCTGGAATAATATAGCCTAATATTTTGAAGTCAAAGTATTAGCTTCAGACTTGTGAGTAATTCCATCTATTTGCTTTCTATGTCAAAACACTCAAATTATTTTCTATGCCTGTTGCAGGTTGTTAAGTTTTCAGGGAGTGTTCTGTGCTTCTCGACTGGCTGTATCGTTAGTCATAAACTTCCTTCCTTACAGCTGGAGTTCTGTTTTGACCTACCAGTAGATGCAGGGTTCATGGATTTTATTTTTTTTTCACCCTTTTCAGTTTTGCATTCATTATCTTTTATTTTGTTACCAGCCTCTATTGGCTTTTCTCAGTGTCAAGCGAGGAGAGCTGAAGTTATGTGTGCATGTGCTGTTACTAAACTGCCACATTACATTCTAATTTTGTTCCAGGATCAGTATATGAAGTGATTTGAGACATTGCCAAGTCAAATCTGGAATAAACTATTTTGTGTTTTTGGCAAAATTTCAAGTGTGTCCTACAACAACATTACATAGATATATAGACAGTCTAATAATGTGTGACAGAAAAAACCCAAAACCTCAGAAACCTTCTCAACCACTTGAATTTTGAAGCTGACTATGTTGACATTTTAGCAAAGAAACCACTGGCAGATCACTTGATCTTTTTGTTTGATGGAGACTTTACTGTCAGCTGAGTTTGTTTGTCAGTGTACTAAACGTATTCAAACACTGCAGTCAGATGGTTATGCTTATGTTTGAATGAGGATGATTGCTTTTCTTTAGCTATTTGGTGTTTTTTCACTATTATGACTAGAAGTGAAAATAAAACTGTTTTCTTATCGGATGGCACAGACCTTTTCATCATACCTTAATTTGTCTCTTGAGTCAAAGCTTCATTCACAGCTAGCATGTTCAATTTAGCCATGGGCTGAACCATCTACTTTTTTTAATAACTGCTATCAATTCTACGTAAAATGCCCTCATATGTGTCATTATGCTGTGACTTAGCTTTTCCCTTTCACTTGCTCTTGAAAGTTACCTTTTAGCTGAGGCTTGGGACCTCTGCCTGTCATTGCCCTCCTGAAAAGATCATTTCTGGTTTACTAGCAGGTGATGCCTTATCATGATAATTCAGTCATTTCCACATCAGGTTTTTAAAAAAACAAACAACAAAACCCCAATATAAGTAAAAAAACAAGCAAACAAAAAACCCAGACAAAAACCAAAACCAAAAAAACCCAAAGAATTTTCTCTTCTCTAATTTTCTCATTGGAATATTACAGATAATTACAGACACTCTAGGTGATGTCAATGCAGACAGCTACTTGGCTTTGTTTTCTCCTTTTATTCAAAAATATTACACATTAAGGCAGAAAAAAAAAGGGAAGTAAACCAATTAAAATGTAATTTAAACAAAGCAATGCTTTTGAGAGTTAGGAATTGTACTTAGCAGATCCTTGTGCTCTAACTAGCCAAACTAAATTCAATGACAAGACTTTAATGTAACGTATGGTTTTAAATAGCCTTATTGTAGCACGGCACTTTCAGAACAAACTTTGGGAAATGAAGGTTTAAGTTGAAGTTTCATATAAATGTAATACTTGTGCCTCTCCTCTGCTGTATCAGCATTGGACAGCAGAAATGCAGCTGCAATTGTAAGCTGCATTTGCAGCTTTAAGTTAAGAACACTTACCTTCAAAGGAGGTGGCTTTTCAATGCAATGTGTTGGCTTTACAAGAAATGCTTTCACACAGCCAAGACTGCACTGTGCAGTCTGTGAGCTGAGGCAGTGCTATCCTGGGCTGATGTCCAGGCAACACAGTGCAGCATCCACACAGTGTACGGTGAGAACAGAGTGTGAAGTGCAAAAACAGCAAACAGATTCCCTATGTAAAGACTGAAGTTTTGCATTTTGATCTATGCCACGTCCTAGTTTCTGTTCCATGAGAGTCAAATGATAAGTCTCTGAACTGAAGCATCTCAAGAAAGACAAAGGAAAAGAAAGGCTGGGCTCTCACAGCTTGCTTCAGGAAGGGATTGACATTCAAGTTTCATCCTTTAGCTAAGGGGACCAGAGTACCTGTGACAATCTGTGAGAAGAATGTTTCAACCACCAGGGCTTACAGTATTAGAACTGAAGTTTCTATCAGTCCGTCTTTTGGAGGTGTTCCATTGTGATTGTTTTTATGTGAATTAACATTGCACGTGTGGTCCAGTTTCGATACCTGGGGCGTTGTTGCAGTGAGCATGTGAGATGAAAGTTGACCTCTGTTAAGGAAGAGTTTAAAAGCTCTTCCTGTGCCCTACTTCAAACCACTGCAAATTACAACTCTTCTGTGATACATGGTGTTACTTGTCTTCTTGGTTACCATTGCCACAAAAGGCAAAGCTGTCTGCACCTGTGTGGATCTAATTTCCCTCAAAGCTACGGGGAACAGTGGGGAAGTAACAGCTCTCCCAGATGCTGTCACAGGCTCATTTTTAACAGTGCTAACAGAATAGGGGGAGAGGTTTGCAGTGAGTGCTAATTGTGCTAAATAGAGTTTCCTCAAACAGGCTTCTGACAGCTCTGCACAAATATCTTGGTGAAGGATACTTCTTGGAAGAGGAAGGAAATGAAGCCAGGGCTCCAATATTCATTCTCAAGTGCCTTTTGAAATGAACCAAAACTATGTAGCAAACTCAAAATCCTATTAGAGTAGAGATGACTGAAAAGATGTGTTTTGGTGTGTTTATTAAATGAAAAAAAACCCCCATGAACGTTACCAGTAGACATCTGTTTTTATCTTTTAATCCTTGATTAGATGTTTCTCTAAGTCCTTGTGCTTACTGACTTAAAACTGAATTACTATGTGGAGAGTCTTGTATGCATTTATGTGAGCTGTACTCAGTCTTCCTCGTCATGCTTGTGGGAACAGAAAAACAGACAGATAAAATGGCAGCAGAAACAAATTTGTTGAGATATCCAAATGTGAACGCATGCAGAATCCCTCTCAGTTTCCCTTGCATGCTGCTCAATGTCATCTTTAAATGCTGAAAATCTCTCCTTAAGTACAGCACTTCTGAATCAGCACAGGTTGATTGTGTCTGTCAGCTTTCTCGATGAGCGCAGTGGCGGAAAACATGGTGTATGTCCTGGGAGCAGGGAGTCAGGGTACTTGTGATGCACCGAGAAAGACAATAGTTTTGTGGCATCTTGACAGAAGAAGATAACAAACCAACTTCATATTTGTCAGCTGAGAATTATAGGCTTGGCCAGGAGTAATGTAAGTATCAACTTTTAATTTGCTGTGGTTTCAGATTTTCTTTCTTTTTTTTTTTTTTTTTTGCCTCCCAGAGAAAGAGACTTCCAGGCAAACACTTGAGGACATGTAAGAGAATTACACTTTCGATATTACGGTGCTCATTATTTTAATTAATGGCTGCAAGAAGTTGCTCTGAGACTATTTTTTAAACTTCCTGAAATGATCGGTAATATTTGATGAGGTGAAGAACACAATCTCTTCAAGTAACAAGCGGGTGTGTTATGAAACCATATATCCAGCACAGTTCTAGGGCAAAAGGTGTGTATTTCTTTGACTTGTACTGCTCTCAAATGACTGTAACCTCCATTGAAAGCTACGTTTTCTACCTGCACAGTACTAAGCTGTTACCTGCTATTTTTTACCACTGCCACACCTTTCTGAAATGGAAGCTGTCTGGTTTAATTTTGAAAAGCTGTTGTTAGGCATGTAGTTAACGGGATTTGTGTGTTCTGGAATAACTTGGGGAATGAGCCTGGGAGGTTGAGCCAGACCTGAGGGACCAGCATATTGTAGCAGGCAGGTGTCTGCTGTGAATCAGCTAGAGGTAGGACAAAGATATACCCAGGTGGCTTAGTACCTTAGGCCTTGAAAATATTAGTCCTGTAGCTGTGCATGGTGAATCCTTGCAGTATGTGCCAACTATTGCGTTTGTAATCAAATAAATCTCGATAGAACTATCAAAATGTACGGGCGCATTAAGAATCTCAACTGCAAGTCACACGGGTTTGTTTCTTTTTGTGTGTTGGACTGGTTTGAGTGTGCTGTGCAAAAAAAAAAAAAAAAAGCTTGCCATGACTAGATTCTGCTTCCTTTTCTCACTGTTCAGGAGTTTTTTTCTTTAGTTTTTTGTTTTTTAAATTTTCCTGTTGTTCAGATGGTACTGCAGGGAAGTCTTCAGTCTCTCAGTCTTCCAGTATCTGCTTCAGTGTTTCGCCTTTGTCAGATATTCCATTGTCTGCCTTATTGTCTATTCCCTTCTCTGTATTCTTTAATACCTGTTGAACCAGTTTTCTTAGCACACTCTCTCTGGTTTTCTTCCCTTTTCTATAATGCATAATTCATTTTCTGTTTAAAATATATAAAAAAAAAAAAAAGACAAAAGAAATCCTTGAAATAAGCAAGCATTTTGTTGGTGGATTAGGCAGTATAGCTGTCTTGCACAAAATCTGTGAAGAGAATAGCTGATTTCAGTGGTCATATGTAGCAGGAAGTGCAGGCATGGATCCAGGTCATAAAGTCTTCCTTCAACATTGGCAACTGAATTTTGCCCTTAGGGGATGGTGAAAAAGAAAAAGCATAAAGTATAAATACTGTTAATATATTATTAGTTGACCAAGAGAAATATCCATGCCCCAAATTATCAGTCAAGAAAAGCAGTCAGGTCCTTTTCCGATACGAGGTGATATCTGGGTACTCAATGTAGAGAACCTTGAAGAGGTATCCAGTTCAGAAGATTAATCAGTTATGTTAAGTTGGGCATCCAAATTCCATGCTACCCAGAATCTGTAACTGTTTTCAAAAGAAATTTGAGTACACTTTGTGATTTTCAGTATTTCCTATTCATTCAGGTCTTTCAAAATAAACCTTCATTTTCAATTAATTCAATTAAAGTTCACAAGGCAAAAAATAAAGATAAATATTAAATATATTGTCATCCTGTTTTAATAACAAGATTTCTTTGTTTCTGTAAAACACATAAGTAATGATGACTGTGCCAGATAAAAGGCATGAATTTCAGAATACCTGAAAATTATTGTAAGAATGATCTTTAATAATTCTACAAGTTATTTTTAACTAATAAGTTATGCTTGTTTTTTTGTTACTGCATTGGTCTCAATGGACATAATTAATAGTGAAGTTGTTTTTCATTTTTAACAAGAATATTTTCTAGTGCCACTGAAAGTGAGGGCATTTTTTTCTAATTAATAATTCTCTCTGTTTAAAAAAAAAAATTCAAATGTAATAATGGCCACATTCTTTGCATGACTGGAAGGCAGCTGCTAAGCATACTGTGAAAGCGTATCTCAAGAACACAATTCTGAATGAAATTCTAAGCTGGTATAAACAGGCATAACTTCATTAGGTTCAGAGGAATTATATTTGCATGCTGTAGTCTTGAAATAGCCTTTATTATCATTCAAAATATTAAGCATAGCAGTAAGTCCCTGACTTTCTTGCTTTCAAAAAGCTTTTATAGCTTTTGAATGTACTGTAAACAAGAGAGGGGTGCATTGTCAATTTAAAATGATCTAATGGCACCATTTCAAGAGGTGGATTATTAGGCAACACAAAGAATCTTTGAGGCTATGCAACGAACTGGAGTAATCTGTTGTTGTGTGACATGATGCAACTAATATAGAGATTCATTTTGCTAATTGCATGAATAAAGAAAGTGTGATGGGGAGACAAAAGAAGGTTTCTCTTTCATTTGAATCTATTACTAACAAACAGTATTTTAGGACTGTAGTTCTCTCAGCGCTTTAGAAAGAACTGTTTGTTCCCACTGGTGATTTAAAAAGCAAGTTGAGACAAAAACAATACCTTATCCATTAAGGAAAACATCTTCCCCCACCCCATCTCCATCTAAGGATGTAAATTTACGTTATCTGTGTGAAAATCAATAACTGGTTACCAATTCATCTTTACTTGATGTGGCTTCACTTATATTTTGAAATTTGTTCTTTTTATTTTTTTTTAGGGGGGAGCAAGGTATTTGGTACATTTCAGGGAGGAGAAATAAAATCATCGTCTTGCCCTGTTCCAATACCTATTTAGAGCAAAACCCATGACTGATTTTTTTTTTTTTTTTTCCTTCTCAAAATTTCTTGGCTTTGAATGTTTTCTGTTCCGCATGCCTGAGGTGTTACAGGTGTTGTTATCTGGTCTAATGACTGTCTTAAGTTCAGGCACCACACTAAGCTAGCAGAAATCTCATGGAAGACTTGGACAGCTTCACTCTCTGGTCTCCTGAGGCTGTATATTCGCCATGCTACAATCACAGATGGAATAGTACTAAGTGTTCTGGAAAGCTTCTCTCTGTGATAGTGTCAGCTGAATCTAGAAATGACAGCTTCAGTTGCCTTGAAAGAGGCTGTAATTGAGTGGTTTCCAGCCCAATGTGACTGGCTTAAGAGGTATGAAAAGCCTGATGAACAAATCTTCCTGAGAACTATCAGACTGACTGGTTGCTTGAACCTACCTTTGTTCAAGCCCCTGGCAGTTCTCCCAGCTTCGGTACTGAACATACTGTACAGGCAGTTTTCTCTCTTCTCTTCGTTCCACTGTACTAGGACATGATAATGTAGCTGTCATGTAAATAGGTGTGAATGATCTGTAATTGTCCATGTTACCAGTTTATAACATAGCAGCCTGAGACATAGCCTATTGTTGTGAATCTCTCCGTTGACTGTAAGGGATTTTTGGTCAGACCCAACAAAACATAGACTGAAGACAGAGAGATGAGAGGAAAGAACAAAACATGAAAAGCAAGTGAGTCTGAAGGTAGCAGAACAGTCTCTGCAGAGGTCTGACTGTTGAACTATAGGAAACTCTCACTGAGTATCCTGCATGGGTTCCCAACTGAAAAATATTTACTGAGTACATTTAACCGAATGGATTTAAGTATACATAATCCATTTACAAAACATTTACAACTACTGGGTAAATTGAGCTCATTGTTTGTGTGGTTGTCTCTGCAATCAAACTGTAATCATGTGTAAACTGTGAGCAACCATGTGCAGTTCATATGCAATTATTTACAAACTGGTTTTGTGAAATCCAATTGTATTACCAGTGATAATGAACTTTAGCGTGTAATAGTTGTTGGGTTTTGTTTTTGTTTTTTAACATCTTTAAAATGCTTCAGTGCCTGCCTTTCTATTTCAAGCCCTTCTGAATTTAAAAATATATTAATACATACTACATATTTCAGGATTCCCTTTCACTTAGTGATGAAGTTCCTGCCACAGAATACAGTGCCTTGCCATAACTTGATTTTTCGCTGCATACTTGATCACTTCAACTCCAGCTCAAATCTGGAGTTTGTATTGTAATTTAGAGTAGTAATTCAGTGGACTGACAATACAACAAGAGGAGCTTTGAGCTATACTACTTTTTTTTCAAGGCTGCTAAAATGTGTTTATTGTTTGCCTCCATACCAATCCATATGCTTTTGAACCTTGAACAGTAAGTCAGCATAGCTTTGCAGGTGGTGGGAAATGAAAAATATCATTAATGCTAGTTCTTTTAAAATTCCGCTTTATAGTGTCTCTGGGGAGCAAGTTACAAAAACTTTATGAAGTTGTGAAGCCATATGAAAGTTTCATTAATATACTTTTGAGAAGACCTCATTGGTCTCCACTTTACTGCTTGCACATAAGTACTTGAACTTTTATGCTAAATCACCACAGTAATGTGTCTCCAGCCCATAAACATATTAGTGCTCTGCGATGGGGCTTCTTTACCATAGTTTCCCCATGCCCCATAAAAAATTCACAGCCTTAGACTTATGTCACAGTATCACCATTTTCACTGAGATATTGTGTACTGCAGATCAGAATGTGATAGGGAGGTGTTAGACTCATGATTTTGGAAAGAGTGCTCCTGCAGGCATAAATCCTGAGGTTTCTTGAGACTCTGTCTTCTGTAAGCTGCTGAAGCGAGGTTAATGAGCTAGCTTTTTCCTTCCCTCACAACCACCTCTGCTGTAGCAAACAGTCCAAAGAAAATCTAAGAGAATAAGCAGCTTTTTTTTTCCAAATAAGAATCAACCAGCTGCAGAGTTCTACAGACAACTATTTTCCCTGTCCTAGGAATAATCATCTCCACTAAGAGAGAACTAGCAGAAGAGATCATGGGCACCAGGAGAGGAAGGGGGAGTGGGCTGGGAGATATGCTGAAGCGTAGTCTGAGAAAATACAGGTGAATGTTATGTGAGAAAAGGGAGCCAACCTTATCCTGTTATTAAAATACTTAGAACATAAAGTTATTCATAGTCTGAACTCCCTCATTTAAATAGTAGCTGTTTCTTTCCTTTCATGAGTGTATCAGTACATTCAGATTCTGAAAAAATTTTGTATGATCCATCTTCAAAGAAAAATGTCACAGGACAATAGTCTGCTGCTAGGGAAAAAATGTCAAGGTGAAGTCTGGCCATATATCATCTCTAAACGCTGAGGCACAAGGATTTCAAGGGGGAAGGTATTTATCATGTGATATTGTTCTATTACAATGACTCTATATTTCTGTTCCGCCAAGTGATTGATGCGTGCTGTGTGTAATCATTCTTTTAGTGCACTAGTGTGTCAGTTGTTCGCTGTAGCGTTGTTAAACAGCTGCATTCAGATTGACTGCAACAAAAGGCTTGTGTTGGTTTCGGCCAATCTGAAAACAACACATCATGAAAATGCCAGCACATAGGTTCAGTATTTATTCATTAACAGACAGTATAAAAATGCTGGATTATCCATCACACTACTGAGCAGCTTTCCTAAAAGCTTGTAATAAAGATTATTTGACAACATGGATGGGCAGCTTGCGTGAAATACAGAAAACAATATACACAAAGTCACTGCAATATATGTGTAGCTTGAGCTTCATTCGAGGAAGTATGTGGAGTGTTTTAGAGTGCATTATCTATCCAGGCCACTGTCAATGGTTGTGTTCCAGCCCTGCCTTTCCTCTGAGCAGAACACAGGACAACTCTGGTCCCAAAGTCACACTAGCAGAGCAGTATAACACATACAAAGCAGCATTTATTGTCACAGTTATGTGCTAATGTGTTTCGCTGGTGGTTTGGTTATTTTTTTTTTTTAGGAGAACAGGCTTACATCCTGCTGATTAGAAGCGAAGGTGGAACTAGCACTAGACTATCAAAATCCCAACTAAAGATGCAACTAATAGCTAGAGGGTGTTAGGGTGAACTAGTCAGTCTATATAAATTCTCAGTGATGTTAATAATGATGATGATGTAAATAGCCCAAGAAGCTACTAGCATAAATGAGCTTTCCTTCCTCATGAAGTAGAAAAAAAAATCGGCAAAACAGAAGAACTTGTATAAACTTTGTTTTTTTAAAAGACAGGCTATTTTTTTCATGAACAAACATGATGAAGTGATCCTGATTTGTGTCTGTGAGTACGTTTATTCATGTCTTTGAGTGTTCATGGAAACACTTACTAGTTAAAGATTTATTTGGAAACTAGAGTTTGTACTGAACTTTTGTCATGTTTTTACTAGTACCCATAAATTTGGATATATTTACTTCAAGTACTCACTAATATTAATGATTTAACATTGTTAAATAATGCCAAAATTTCATAATACACAGGTGTTTTCATGAATATGTGAGAGACTGTGTAAATATGATTAAGATCCTTCCAGTGAGATTGGAATCAACTACATACAGTTGTAGAAATACCTACACTTCATTGTTTTTATTAACTAAGCTGTAACTGTACCTAATACTGCGGAACAGGTTTTTTACAGCTTTGGGTACATTGCTGTGGAAAATCTTGATTCATCTTTTTTATCTTCCCAAGGTATGGTTGCTTGAGATTTGGGATTTTAGTTAAAAATGCTGTCAGCACACTTTTGGGGGATGAGGGAAGAATCACTGAACAAAAATTGTATACCTAATAGAGAGTACAGCTGAAAATGAATCTGAAGGAAAGTGAAGCAATTTTATTCCCTCCTACTTGCATCAGCTTCACTGAGTTTTTACTTTGAGCCATATTGTAATTGTTAATTGTTACCCCATAGCACAGACTTCACTGCTCCACTGAGCACATGAGACATTGCTCTGAAGGCATTGCCTGAATGAGCAATCTGGCATGCAATGGGAATACATCCATTGCATCCTGCTTTAACAGGAGAAAGAATGCCTTCCTTTCTGTGAGTTAGTGACTTTTTTTAGCTGGTCCTGTGTATTAGTATAGTTTAGCTTCCACATACTTTTTTTTTTCTAGCAAACAGTCACCAAAAGAAGAGGCTACAGAGAGGCTTTTCAGGGAACTCTCCTGTGGTTCCTAAAACCCACTTAGCAGGGAGTAAAACTGAGGGTGAAGTGTTTCTTTGCCTTTATTGCCTCCACGGTTGTTCAAGTAAGGACCAGCAACATATTTGCCTTGTGTAAAAAATTATGTACTGAATTCCAGAAAACTGAAATGGGTGTATTTCATTCCATTTAGAAGCGACCTTGCTAGAGAGGGCTTGAAATCTATCAAAATATGCATTTCTATCTTCCTTAAGAGATACTGCTCTTAAATAATTTGATTGTAATGGAGATAATAATAGGAAAATGATTTGAACCTTTGCTTTTGCAAAGGTATATTTGACTATTATGCTGCCTTTCTATATCAAGAACTCATTCAAAAGTAATATGTAGAATGGGTTGTTCAGGAAACAAGGTCAGTTTGTTTTATTTCAACAACATATTCAAACAGCTAAGCTGATATGATTTCTGTAATACTGCTCATTCTGTCCCATTAGAAGGAAGGAGATAGTGAATTTAGGTTAGTTTTTTTTTCAGATAGTGACTTTTTTTAAAAATGTCATGCACTTCATTCCTTTATAAAGCTTGGAAAACGTTTGAAAACACTTAATCCACCTTTTAATTACATAAATTAATTAGATAGAATAAACATGTGGTTTGGACTTTCAGGGTAGACTGAAAATGCCACAACTCAAAAACTCAAAATGAAACCCCTGTATATACTCATTTGGACCTCAGAGTTGTTCCAAAAATTTTGATATGTTCTCTTTTTACAAGTTATTTTTTTTTACGGTAAATGATCATCTGTCTGTGAGACTCTTGCTTAATGTGGGATCAAATGCCTTCTCCCTGCTGTCACTGTAAAGCATAAACTCTAGATTACATGCAGTTTGCTTTACTGACCTAGCTGCAAGGTGCCACCGAAAGGGTGGTTGTCTGTTCTCCGGCCTTATCTTTAAATCATGCTGTTGTAAACATGTGAATTCCCAGTCTGTGGAATCAGGTAAAATTGTGTACAAGTGGAAAACTTTTGGTTTAGAACTAGTTGTCAGTTAGATGTGTTAATCATAGTTCTGGAAATCGGGACTGTCCTTTTGGCGCAGGCCACGTTTTTAGAAGATTAAGAAATAATGAAATATGATGCTCTATTCTGCCAGAACATTTCAGAGCAGCTTTGGGTGCAAATTCACATAGTTCTTGTTTAGTGGAAGGTTTAAAGTGTCGTAAAGTAAATGAGACTCTGGTCTTTGGGTCAAGCTAAATGTTTCAGTTAGATACATTATGTAGCTTCATATTTTTCATCTTGCTTTTTCATTGTCTCATGCAGAGATGTTGAGCTTCTAACTTTCTGAAAGAAGGGTATTCTTGTACTATTTTTCGCTTCCTTATATCTTTGCACAACAGATTTTCAGTCCCACTGGGCTGGCACCAATTGCAAGAATATGTTACTTACATTTATTTTTTGTTTTACCACATGCTCTCTCAGGAATTTTCAAGCTTGCAAGACTATGAAACTATAAAAATGAAAAAGATTGGGAGTTTTAGGCTGAATCAAACATACTTTTCATGGCTTATGCTTTCTGAAAGTCATGCACAATCAGGTTTCAGACAGTGCTCAAATATATCCAGAGTCGGTGTTATGCCGTTGACTCCATTATCAGCTGTTACAGTCCCAGGGCTAGGAGAAGGGGGCCACATCTTTTCGCTCGTGCAGACATATAAAAATGGTGCTATTGTGGGATTTCAGTTAAATCACACCATGGAAGAGCAGGCAACCTAGAAAAAGAGATTTGTTTTGTCCATTGGCGAATTACAAGTTTGTCGATTTCTCTGGGAACTTTTGACCCACTGTTACTGTTGCTCTTGTGAAAAGAGGATGAGTGTTCTGGTGTTGACATTTTCTAGACCATTACACCAGAAGTCAATAGAAATGTGAGGAGGAGGAGTAAATCTTCCTTTCCCATTGGAATAGAGTTGATGATTCAGACTGGGGTTTTCAAACCCAGGAGTTCTTTGTAAGGGACAGGACAGCATTCTTATTGTTGCAGTGACAGGAGTGAGAATCTGCCTACTTTTAGAGGGATGTTCACCAGAGTGAGATCTAAACCTCAGCATCTGAATTGGATCCTTGGAAAGTATATTTAGATGCTCAAAGTTGAGCACTGGAGTCCTCATTTCCACTAGACTTTGTGATATGCTTGGAAGGTAAATAAAACACATTTTGTATATGTTAAAAACTACATCAGGGATGGGCTGTTCTAGAGAGTGTGGAAGATATATGTAGCATGATGGTGCATGCTAGTGAGATGAATCAGTTGGGAGAAGCTCACCTCTGCCCTGAGGACAAACACACAGCCTGTGTCCACTGCTTAGGCTCTCTGTATTTGTACAGAGAAGCATAGAGAGAGACCATATCTGGATTGGCTGCAGTATTTGAAGGAGAGCGGTTTAGAAACAAGATCTTGCATCTCAGAGTCATCGAATGGTTGAGGTAAGAAGGGAGCTCTGGAGGTCATCTTTTCCAACCGCCCACCTGAAGCAGGGTCACCTGGAGCAGGCTGCTGAGGATGAGATAACTTTTGAGTATCTCCAGGGATGGAGACTTCCCAGCCTCTCTGGGCAACCTGCGCCAGTGCTTGGTAGCCCTCACAGTGAAAAAGTGATTCCTGATATTCAGGAAAATATTTGTATATTTTTACAAAACCTGTTCCCATTCTAGAATGGAATTCTGGACAATTTAATAAGAATTCAATATTGTAACAGATCAGTTTGAATCAATGAAAAAGTTTTAGCATTATTCTAGGCATATTGATTGAGCAGAACTATTTATCTTCAGCTTTTTGGTCGGAGTACAGTAATACCTCTTCCATCTGATAGAAACTCTTTGAACAGTTGTTCTAACTTTGAGGAAAAAATCCTCTTCAGGCTCTCCAATGTTATCTTCAACAGCCAATAATTAATTTTTTGGAGTGAAAATCATTGTAATGGAATTGACCTTTCCCCGTAGCAATAGGTTCAATCACTTCCATCTGTCAAAATCTCTTTGCAGGAATTTAATTAATGGTGAAAAATGTTTACTCCTCATGTCAATGAGTTACTGGGAATCCGAAATACCTGAGCACTTCATAACATTCTGACAGTACAGAAAAAAAACCCTCCAAGATGAGAACAGATTTCCTAGGGCAGAATCTGGAAAGCAGTAGAACCTCTATCTTATCCCAGTTGATCTTGAAGCCAGAAAATAATGAAAAATCATCAGTCTTCCTCAGCAGGCTCGGAACTGATGAATCCAGCTTTCCAAAGGGAATTTTTGCAGCAACATGACCACATTCTTTCAGAGAGCTGTGTGAATTACGTATATATGAAAATGACTTATTCTTTTTCTGCCACCCACATCCTAGAACTGCTAGTGTTAGCAGGAGTAGTAATTGGGCTGCTGCCACAGAATTGTAGTCAGATCTGTCTTCAGTAGTCAGCTGCACAGACCCTCCCTGTATCTTGTTGCCTTTTAAGCAATGTATGTTTTCTCTGGAGGGAAGGCACAAATTCAGGGATAACTCACGTCTTCCTCTTGAGCAGCGGACCGCTGAGCATTAGCTTGGATGTATCTCACAGACAATGAGCATTAAAATCATTGCTTACGCACAGCACCTGCAGAGCTCGATGGGCACCACAAAGCAGGAATAATTTGCAGGGTACTGAGGACTACATGTTTTCGCTATCACCTCGAAAACTCCAAGCAAGAAAATTTATTTCTGAGTTCTTGGACTATGGCATGTCACTTCCATGGACAGTGGAGTGTAAATTCCACAGAGCCGCCTTCAGTGTTTTGCTTTTGCGTATCGACATTAAACGGTAAATGCAATCTCTCCCTTTCTTACATTTCTGTTCCTGCAGAGCAGATCATATGACTTACGGCTGTTTTAATATCAGATGGTGCTACCCAGCTTTCTGGTATTTCATTATCCTTGTATTTAAGCTAAGACGACTTAGACTTTCACAGCTGCTGACCAACATTAGTCAAATAAGACTTCTTAAGACGCGGTCTACACAAGCAGAAATATATTTCCAAGATCTAGTACTGGAATGAGTCTGGACCCCCACAGTGGCTCAGCAATGCTCAGAGGCAGCTATTGCCATACGCACTGAACGTTCTCCCTGTGTGAAAGCACGGCAGTTAGAATGCCCTCTGCTTTCAGGTGTGGTTGGTGGTTTCACATCCTTCTCATTATCCCCACTCATACCCTCTGTTCTCAACTGCGGGCACATTGCAGCAGGCTCAGCCATTGCTGCTAAAAGGTGGCTGTGCACTGCGTTTGTATCTCGGTTCACAAAAGTCAAGCTGATAGTGTAACAAGACAGTGAGGAGGGTTTAGTTCAGACCCAATTTTAGTTATTGAGCAAATAGCAGCCACGCTGCCAGCCTTCATTACATCGCAGAGACAGATGGTCTGGACTGAGAGACCAGCAATTAATGTACAATGTGTTCTTTGCTGGCACTTACCACAAAGGGATTTTTTTGTGTGTATAAACTGCCTCATTCTTAAAGCTTATTTTGTTTTGTGACTCTAGAGTCTATATGGAGCTGGAGGGAAATAATTCCATGTAGGCATTAAGTGGAGGAGTCGTCCTCTTTCTCTCAGCTTTCATTCAACATTGTAATGACTGAACGACTGAACATAATTTAAGAATTTTGAAATACTCTTTGTTATCATAGTCAAATCTCCCTAACATATCTTCTGTATTAAAATGAGTTCTTTGCCCTCTAGTATTCCTGTTAAATTGGGAATTTTGTAATTCCCACCAGGAAGAAGTAGTTCTCCTTCCTGCATGATAAGTAGAAATTTAAGACATCAGAGTGAATGTATGCATTTGGTCCACATGCTTGCCTGGGTGAGTATCACTAGTTCTGTACTCCACTGACCGACTGAGAACTTGGCTCATTATTTTTATTCTCCAGTTCTATTACTGGAACCCTGATTAATTCACTAAATAGAATCCAACATGATATGAGTTAAATTCATGACTCGAAGCCATACCTGGTTCCTTGACTATGCCTCAACTATTTTGTATCCTGAATGCAAGTTCTTTTAGTTAGAGCTGTATAATTCTAGATATCATTGCCAAGCCTGCAAATCAAAAGACATCAACTTTTCAGGAGTCCTGTTAAAGCCAGAATGCCTGTGGACATGAGTCAATACATGTCTTTCTGTTGCTTTTTGCCAGACTCAGGCTATAATTTGAAGCAAAAGTGATGATCTGCGAAACCCATTTCATATTAATACTCCTGCCTCATTTACTTGATAGTATCAATTCTTTCAATGAAGTAGGATGATTTTTTTTAGCTCTGCCTTTGAGGTATTTGGGAACTTATTTGATCAGGATGGCAAGCCTCAGATACTGAGGAGGTAAATACGTGATCATGTAATCAGCGTCTGCATCATGAGCAAGAGATGAGATAATGTTCTAGGATAAATTTTCTGAGATCTCTCCCTTTCCCTCCAACCTTTTTTTTTTTTTCCTTTAAAAATTGAATGTTACATATGCAGTAAAGAAAGACAGGCAGATAAAAGATTGGACCATAATTATAAGCTATTATAGATAAAAGTACAGTTTTCCATTCAATAAGGCCAATTTCCTTGGGCAAATTTTTCAACAACACAGGTAGATGCCTCTTCTTTTATACCACGCTTATTTGCACTGGCTTTTGTATGAGAACCACTGCTAATAGAAGTAGGAACGGCTCTTTTGTAAACAGCTGTTGTGCAGTACTCACATGACAAAATATGGTATTGCACTGGGAACGTTCTTCCTACTATCAAGTGTTCCTTACTATCAGTCTATTACTATCTTTCTAAACTGCAATTGTTGTGTAATAAACAGAGAAATATATTTAAGTACTTATTGTTGGCAGATGCTGCTTATAGAGTGGCTTTTTCTGATATTGCTTCTAAGATTTTGGGGGGGGGATTGGTTTAGTCGTTTTTGTTTGTTTGTTTTTAAATTAGCAGCTCAAGAAATTCTCAAGTTTTCTTTTGTATTCTATGGAAAATGAAATGTGCCTGAGTGCCAGGAATATGTTACTATAGTGGTGTTCTTTAGCTCATGTCACATTGTCTCATGGAAGAGATGCATTTTCTGTCTAGGAACTGATTCTTGTATTATTTCTTTTCTTTCCTTTTCCCCCTCTAGCCCTTTCTCCAAAATTGCTTTGTACAGAACTCCAGCTTTTAAGCTTCTAAAAAAGCATTTGAATTTCTTTGAGTAATACAATTTTCTACTTACTTCATTTGCTGTCCTGTTTTGTAATAACCTGAAATAAGAGCAACACCATGAGAATTACCTGAGTTGAGATGCTCTGTTTCACCCAGCAGCATATTCCCTTCATCTCTCCCCCGTGCACACAATGAACAATAACTACAGAGCAATAGCTAGTTCTTGGGATACTTCCAATGGTCAGAATACAGTTCTCTGCGAACACTGATGAGTTAATCGGTCCTGCAACAATCTTATATCAGACAAAATACATTTTCCACATTTTGCACATAAAGAAAAAGGAGGCAAAAGAGGCATAGACTCATAAATCAATCTAGCTAAGCTATCCCCACAGATACCTCATTGTAAGTAAATATTTGTCTTTACTTCTCTTTTACATTATGGAAGTATTTGTGGTTTTGTGCAGCCCCTGGCTTAAAGTGTAACTTCAGGACTGCGATAATTTATGGCTGTCTGCAGTGAAGGCCTCTAGGGCTGAGATTATCTACAAGGTCTCAAAGACATCTATCGTGTTTCCTGCATATGGAATAGAAGATACCTGGCCTGGCATTGAACTACTTGGGGAAACGTCCACATTTATGTGCAGTAGCCGTATTTTGGAGTATTTCCCTTCATTTCAGAATTCAAAGTCCATGAGAATATTAATTAATTAATTGCACTGTACAATTCTCTTAAAATATTTGCCAAATGAAAAGTTTTCTATGCAGAATGAGCTCTTAACTGCCTTTATTTGGGCTAAATCCCTTGCACTTGAGTATTCAACATAATACAAGGCAGTAAGAAATGGAATAGTGAGTGCTTTTTCCTCTCTATGACATTGCAGGCATTACTCTGTCTTTAACCTTTTGATCTTCAGGCCACACTACTCAGTGGTTTTGATATTGAATCTCAGATCGATTTCAGTGTTTAAAACATTTGGATTTACTTTGTATAAAGGAGTTAGAAATTGTCATTGGAGTGGCTTATTCACAAAAAGCAAAGCAAGATGCCTAACATAAAGAGTTTCCACTTCGTTTTCTTGCTAGAATAGGGCTGTTCCCCACTCATGGATCTGTCTTAGATCAGCAGGAACACGCTAAGCTTGGTTTGAGCGGATATGATGGAAGAAGCCAAACTGAGAATGTTAGTAAGCACCTAGTGATCTGTATATAATGTCAAATCACTTGTTTAGTATGGAATGAGGACAATATGGACTTGCAAGTTAAATTGCCCTTTTCCCCAGGTTTAGTGAGCTTTCTGTCTACTTTCAGTGAACACTGAAATAAAATGTGTGGATTCTACTCTTGTAGAGTCCTTTTCCTGTCCTTTGTAGGTTATTTGCAGTTACTGTTTTTTGTTGCTCATGTTAATTACTGATCATCCCTAGTTACCTGTTGTGTTCTCCCAACGCTGTCTGACAAAAATCAAAAGCCCAAACTGGCTTGTTGATTTCATATTAGGGTTCGAATTCTCTTTTTATGCCTAGGGCAGTCAGCAAAGAACAAGATCTCTCTGGATTATCTGGATGACTGAGAATCACTTTCTCATTACAGACTAATTTACTATGCTGGAATTTCAATATACTCTGTTTTACTACCACAGCTTTATGTAGTAGTTGGCAAGAGCATTAACTCAGCTGTTGCCACTTGGAGTGTTTGCCTCATTGATAAAGGCAGTAATTCAGTGCTAGGAGCAGAGCTCAGCTTTGTGCCTGAGATACTGCAGCCCAAGCATGAGGAGTAGATTGTAAGGAATTTTCTATGTATTTGTATGTAACAGAGATGTCTGCTGATGATCCTGCATGGAAGAGAGGGAGGGTGAACAGCTGGATACAGAACCTACAATTTCTTGTAGCACTCATGAACTGTTCCTGAAAAAAACTTACTTTAAAATTCCCAATATTTAGCATTAAATTTCTGTTTTCAGGGATAACTGGGATTTTTTACAATGTTAGGAATTTCAACTGACTTTTAACATACAGTCTACTGTTGAAATAGCATTCTACCTTTTTTCTTCTAAAAAAGTGGTTGTGTAGCATGTTTAGTTTTATTCGGGTAAAGAATTCAAGGCTGCTGTTTTCTACTCTATACTTTTGCTTTCCGAAGTCTCAATGTGAGATCCAAACCTGCATGTCTGTAAGTTTGGAAAGAAAATTATGAATGAAAAGAATATCGAATCTTACTTCAAACAAGGAAGGACAAATTTAACATTGATTTAGAGCCCACTTCATAAAAGAAATAAAATTGACTTTTAAAAACGTTTTAGATCATCATGGTAACATCAGGCAAGGGTTTGCAATTGATATAGGAACCGACTTTTTCTTCAGCTTGGAAGCTATTGCCAACAGAGATGCAGTGGCCTTTAGGTTGTTGTATCTCTGCTTTTTGGAAAAAAAAAACCACGACTGTATGTCTAACAAATGTAGTGTAAAGCCAAGCTAATTCTTCCAAACCACAACTTAGCTCCATTTTATTTTGCACCAAAAACGTAGTGAGGCTGCCTTAGCCTACATGGAAGTGAGTTAAGTGCAAACATGTTTTCAAGCTCCTACTTGACTGTAGCTTTGCATTCCCACTGTGGGCAATGAGGAGAGCTTCTCCCATCTCCTAGCCATGGTGCTAACATACCTAGTAAGAAGTGAAATTCCCATAATTCAGTGACAAAGTAGTTGCTTTGGTCTACGCTGGTTTAGGTGTTTGGGGAGTATAGACAGATTACCGTATCCTTCCCTCATTTGTTTGGATAAAGTATAGAAATTCTGTAATGTGCATTATTTTGTTTTAAGATAATTCCAACCTGAATCTGTCTGAGAAAGGTAAGCTTTCAAAGGTTTTTTTTTCTATGTCTCTGTTGCAGTTTAGCTTTGCTAGGTTCCCTTTCCCAAAAGCAAAGCTGTGCCAGGTGCAAAAGAAAAGAGGAAGATGAAGGGGCCTTGCATGGGATGGGACAAGGTAGCCACAAGGATGAGGGCAAGCCTGAGAGTCCTCATGTGAGGGAGAGGATTTGTTTGGCCAGCTATGATACCTGCTTCTCTTGAAAAAGTGGATGCTGAGCAGGAAATTTGGAATGTGACTCCTGATTGTCTAATGTCTAGCAGTGTGACACAGTGACTGTACTGTATTTTCAGATACCTTTTTGAGTTCTCACTATCCGCAGTACTTGTCTAGCTGTTTTGGAAAGCTGCTAGTCATTATGGCAACAGCAAAAGCCAGCTCATACAATTGTTAGTGGTAATTTCTACTGATTTGATCACCAATTATGTCAAATGACAACTTAGATGTGGAGTTTTTTGTTGTTCTATTTTTATATATTCTAAGAGAGGAGGAAAAAAAAAAGTAACATAATGACTATGAGCAAAAATGTCTTTTTTTTGAGATAGAGGTAATTCACACTTTTAGTAACAGTATATTGATGAATTCTGTATGTAATTCTAATGTTAGTGAATATCCTCAAACCTGAAAGATTTTTACAAGCTTGGCCACTTAAAAGCAGTTGAAATTTTTAACGATGTCTTAAAAAGCATGGTCATTAACAAGATGGAGGGCGTATCAGATATGATTTAGTGCTTTTGAAACGTCAGATAATGCTGATGCCTTACAACAATGCGAGTGTTTTAATTTCTGTGGCATTTTAAAGAAGTTAACTTTGCAATTTTATTGCAGGTTGTAATGTGCAATTGTTAAAACATCATCAAACTGATTGCTTTATTTGATTTAAAATGTCATATTCAGTACGGTGATTTTCACTCATTAACATTAAACTCAGGCAACCATATGTTAAAACAATCTTGTCTATTGAATGAGTACACTCAGTTAAATAATATGAGCAGAAAAAATGAGAGACTTTCTACTAAGCATTTTTATCACCATTTTTAAAATCCTCTAAAATTCATTAGGACAAACTTAATCCTGCAAATGGTAAATCTTTCTATTTATAGATTGCATGGCATTTTGATATTAAAATGCATAAAATCTGCCAATAGTTTAGAAATGAGGCATCAGCAAAGAGGATTATTGGTCTACCTAAATAATAATACAACCATTAAGAGGATAACATTTTCCAATTGCAATTACATGCCTTAATTTTAAAGAAGCTATCATTTACAATAATTTGGCAGATTCAGTCCATATTTCTTTCATAAATTTATTTCTTCATTATGCCTCAAAACAAATTTATGGTGCATTTATGTTTGTGAAGATAATTTGCGTAGTTTATTGTGAATGGAAATCAGTAATTACATACAATCTAATTTTCTACAGACATAAAGTTAATTCATGGTAGTAATTTTACACAGAATATTAGCCTGTGTTAGTTACGATGAAAATGTAACTGTGGCAAATGCTCTGTTACAGTAGGATTTCCTTGGACTTGGTGAAAAGGAAATACTGACTTAGTAAATAACACTTAAGTCATTTTTTGTTTTTTTTTTTATTAATTTGGGGTGATTCTAAAGATTTAGTAATGATTATGGGAAAAATCCTTATCTGGCCCTAAAATCAGAACTTCCTATGTATGTGGAGAATGGAAGCTTATTAAAGGAAAAATAAACACTTCAAGTCTAGCAGCATATATGCCCAACTAGGTGCTGGAAGTAAGTCTTTGATGCTGATGATAAAAGCAATAGATCCAGTTGTCCAAGGAATTTGAATGGAATCCCTTGCTTTAGAGATCTGAAAATGGACAAAGCTAAATAAGATTTCTGGAGGCAGTGATTCTTTATTAACATTCAAGACCATATTTTTGTTATAACCAGTCTTTTCAATCACATGATATCTGAGACTAAACCTTTTGTGGCAGGTATTAAAGGAACATATATTAAAAATAAGGGGAAAAAAAAAAAAGGAAAAGTGATGTCTTGTGTTATTCATGTCTTGCTGATGGATATTTTCCCAGAAGCATGTGTAGTAGTATAGTAGTTCAACGTACACCTACATGTTTTGCTCTGGACGTTGGGGTTTGCAGTACATTTCTATAGTTCTTTGATAGAGGTTCCACTTGAGCAGTGTGAGAGAAAAACAAATGACTCATTTTCATTTTCATTTTTGTCATTTTATTTGATAGCATCATAGAGCTATATGCACTAATGGTCTGGCCTTTGAACATCGTGGTATCCAATGGCAAAACTTTGTCCTGTGGAGCGATACAGCTAAAGTGTCATCTCTCCACTTTGTCCTGCAGCACATTGAAGCAAATATTTCATTAAACTGCTATGGAATTATAATTTCCTTGGTTTTGTGAAAGAGTTAAATGAAGGTATTTGCTGATTTGGAACTCACTTCCTTGAGGATTAGGTAACACTAAATAATCGCATTCTTCTAAATATGGTGCTACATGAAAGCTTGTGTACTCCCAGCTGAACAGAAGGAACACAAATCTGTCATTGGCCTTTATATCACAAAATGTATAAAAATGTTATACACTGTAAAATATCTACCATCTCATTAAAAGTAAATGAGATTTGGCAAACTCTGCATGTTTAGAATAAGACTATTACCAAAATGTTTATGCCATTAAGAATGAATTAGTAGTGGAATTATTAAAGGAATCTTTGATCTCAAGGACTGTTGTAAGTATTGCTTTATGTAATCCATAAACTGTTATCACATAGGATTTGTGGAAGTATTTAAACATTTAGACTGAACTTGCGTTTAAAATGAAAGTACATGGAGCTCTAGTGGCTTTTGGACAAGTTGATTTTCAGGTATGCATACAGTTGATGTCAAAAAGTATTTCTGACTTAAGTAATGCTATCAAAAATGACAAATTCCAAGGTCAGTAGTTTCCCAAGTGAGGAGTTGTTATTTTAATCTGCACTAGTTTTTAAATGTTCCGTTTAAGACTTGCACCTGATTTCAGTATGCCATGCTCCCTTCGCAAAAGTTAGGTGGAAACCTAATGAAGGAAGCAGTCAGAATTGGAGATGCATGGCTGAAGGGACTGAATTTCATAAATTTAAAATGAGAAGGTGGTTAGCTGCCCTACTCTGCATTGTCTCAGTTAATCATTAATATTTGTTTTTTTCCCTTATCCTTTCCTTTACCAAAAATGGAGAGGGCAGAGGAGTATTTAGATGAAGTATGTGTTTATAACTGTTGAATGGCAGTTGAATTTCAGAGCAAATTCCAGACATACACAACTGAGAGTTCACTTCTGACATAAATTACTACCAGACTGTAGCTGTACAGATCACTGAGTGGGGACTCCATACATATATGTCAAACGTATGTAAAAAACATTCATATTCTGGAAGAGGATAAGTATAAAATAGTTCTTGCAGCTTAATGTTTGGACAAATGTTAAAAGGAAAAAAGCTTCTATTAAGGCTTGACAAAACCCATGAAACATCAAAAAATACTACTTCCTTTAAAGGAAGTTTAAAAAATTGTATGCTATTTTTTTTATTGATATGCAATGAATTCACGTTTGGAAGACCTAAGTTCTATTTTTAGCTTAAAACCTGATTCTTTTCACTTTGAAGTGAGATAGTAGGTTTTCTTTTTTTTTTTTCTCCCTCTCCTTTTCTGGTCTTGCATTTTTTTGTGTATTGCGTATAAGACAGTTTTATGGCAGAGGCAGTCCTGTAATAGGCTCATGTTGTTGCCATCTGACTGACTCATTGATTTTGTTTGGAAATTCAAAGTGCTCCTGAAATACAAATTATTAAGAACAATCATTATACTCTGGGCATTCTCTTCCAGTAAGTTCTTAAAACCTTTAAATCACATACAAATATGCATATCACCTAGCACAAAGAGGTTAAATTCTGCTTTAGCAGCAGAAGTAAATAGTACCAGTAATCAGCTGCTTTATAACCTTGTATTTGGGCACAGCATAAAACTGAGTAAGAAATTATACCTTTGGATCAGTCGTTGAGTTGTAAAATAATCATCAGCAGCAAGTTTTCAGTGTGTTGTGTTGTCTGTCATCCTCTGAGACTTCCCTTTGTGCTTAGAGCTTGAGACTATATGGGCGGCTTGAATGCTTAAGGGAAATATCTTCAAATGAATTGTGCCCTGGACCAATTGCTGTGGAAGTGTTAAATCTGGCAATTAAAATAATGAATATCTAACTTGGTGAAATCAAACTGAAGTATTAAAAAAAAACAAACAGGAAAAAAAAAAAACAACATCCCACCAAACAAACAAAAAACACCTAGAAAACAAACAAACCAACCAAAACCCAACTACCCTTTGTTATAAAATTTGTCTTATAAAACTTAGTGTGTGTACATGTAAAACAGTATACGGAGATATCTTTCAGTTTCAGTTTCCTGATGAGTTCTGTATTTTGCCAGTAGGAATGAATTCCACAGTGAACAATATTCTGCTTCATTTCTATGGGAAATATTGAGGTGGTGGATATCAGTCTGTTCCTTAAATCTTCACAGTCAGTGGCCTTTTTTCATCAGGACTCCTGTATTGCTGTATATTCAGAGCTCTTAAGATGTAAGGTTGTCTTTTGAAAGGAATTTTATGTATATAAATATATATACATTTAGTAAAAAGAGAGTTAAAACATTATGTAAATCAGAATATCTTAAGGAGAAGACGAAAGCAACTGGAGACTGCAACATGTCATTCCAGAATGACTTTTTGTTCGAAGAAGTACTTTTATTATTAGTTCAAAATTAACTCAAAAGTCAGTATTACTTTGAAGAAAGGCATCGTGGACTTTGAAATGATACAGTAGTGCATCAAAACAATTACAGTAATGTGTTGTGGTTGTATGGAGTTTAACAGAGCTAGCTCCTGCTGATAAAGTAGATCTTTCAAATACAGTGATAATTTTTAGAACAATTACAGAGTAGGCTTCTTATAACTGAAAAGTAGTTCAAGAGAAACAAAATGAGACTTATTCCACCTATGCAGTGATCAAAAGATTTAACATTCTGAAGTATGCATTTCACCTTCTGAAAGAAGTGAGGAAAAACTGTAGAATGATCAAAATTAATTTTTCAGGCTATTAACAACTTTAAAAATGGAATCATGACATAAAACTCATTTCCTCTTGCTTCTCATTTTCAAATAAAGTACTGTAATTTCTCTTAAGGTAGGAGTTTTTTTTAGGAAATGGTTTGCTATGAGCAAACTACCTGTTCGGCTGGGAATGTAAATGAATGCAACTTCTTATATCTCTCTTTCTACTGTTGCTGTAAAAACAGCTGCTACCTTCTGATGCCACCCTAACTTCTCCAAACTAGAAGGAACTGGAAATACTCCACTGAGCCATTACTGAGTTGATTCCAAAGTTATTGAACTTGCTGGAGTTTTCTCATCTATTTCATTTCCGCGTTGTCTGTTGAAGTTAGTCTCATTTGTTAGCAAGCTGTGCTGTATTGCTATAGTACCTAGTAACCTTAGTCATGGATCAATGTGCTGAACAATGAGCAATCAGGAACAAATGGATGGGCTGTGCCTAGAGAGTTTCAAATCCGAGTGCTTAAAATGCATAACTTAGCTGGTGTTAAATGTGTCCTACAGAAAATACTGCGTGGCAAAGCTGGGCAGATTGATGGCAGAGAAATTCCTGTTGCACATTACTAAGTACGTAGAAGCAACATCTGTCTCCAGGAGTCCCATGAACCTCACAAATGGCTGCAGCTTGAGAGAAAGGCTGGGAAAAGCACCACGTATGCTTGCCCTCTTCTTACCCTCTTTTGAGAGGCTCCAGCCTAACTGGATCTTTCATTTGACCCAGTACAGTTGTTGTGTTCTTATGTTGCTCTCTTGAAAGATATTCTGTAATGAAGTCATTCACAAAGGCGATGTTTTTAGATGTAGTGAATCAGAGAACTGCAGAAAAAGACAAAATCATTCCTGTTAGTTCAAAGAGTAGTTATGTGCCAAAAGAACAGCTTCAGCTCCAGGTACACAGACGTCTTGCTGCCTCACAGCCGCTTCAACTTTCATTAGTTTATTGATTGCTTCCAACTGTTGCAGAAACAGTTTTGGACTGGAGGCTCAGGCACTGTGAAATGGTTGTTTGATTACTAACTATTTAGGAATTCTGATGGCTAGCAAAATGAGCAAGCCTAACATTGAGACTTTTTGCCGTATTATTCATGGAGGAAGGGGATCTAAGATGAATATATACAGACTTTGGCCACAAAGACATTTAGCAGGGAGCCAGTGTACCAAAGCAGTGCAGCTCTGTTGTTACTAGAGCCACTTACCTGCTCTGATATATAATTATTTAAAGCAAAGTAGAAAACTGGCACCAGAGGAGAACCTGACCTCACATACTTCATTAAGACTTAGAATATTTCTATGGGCGGTTGTGAGCCAACAGTTCCCCTGTTCAGAAGGTGGATGTATACTTGAGTCTTCTGCAGCTAACAGTTTAGCTACTGTACCACTGCTTTTATTAGGCTTTATTAGCCTTTTTCAGTGAGGGGTTAGGTATACACTCAGTTTACCAACTGATTGAAACCCATGGATGACAAGGCTGAGAACGTGTAGTGTTGGAAGGTCCTAGCAGCTGTGCAATGCCAGAATTTAGCTTGTATGCCTTTGCCCATCAATAAAAACATTTTACTGTTCACCAGCCAAAGCTTAAAATTTGTTTGAATGGCACAATGCACTGTTGCGTGGATTCCCACACTAGCTGTAAAGGAGCTGAAGCATGAGAGCCAGTATATCTGTACTGGTGAAGTGCTTTGGCCAAGCAAAAATGGAGCAAGCTAAAGAACAAGCTCAGGTGTCTCTTCAAAGCAAGGCATTATACTGTGTCAGCAAACCCACAGCAAACCCACAGCAAACTGTGTCAATAAACCTGCTTTATTGCTGTTGGGATTAGAATAGGAATTTGCAAGTGATAAGGAGACATAAATGTTGAAGTTTAGAATTTAGGCATCCAATTCCTGTCTTCTCAAACTGGTCTGTTACTGACAATGCGAACCTATCTGAGTGGCAGCTTCAGAACTACTGTTAGAAACCTTTGTTTGTTTGGTTTTCCTTTGCTTACAGTGTATGCAGACATTCCCTGAACACAGACAGGTTTCCTGAGGGTCCTAGGCAGATTTTAAAATTAGTAAAATGGAAAATACTTTTTCTGCTGCTTGCTTAGAAGGTTTTTTTCCTTCTCTTTAAGGTTATTCTGTAAGCCAAAATTTTGTTAAAGGTGATGAACTCCTCAACTTGCAAATTTCAGGCTAGTCATTAGTCAAGAGTAAACTCTTACAGCCCATATTACAAGTGGGTAAAAGACATTGTCCAACTCTGTGCCAGCAGTCACCGTAGGAGTTTGTGAAATACCTGTAACAATAATCCTAGTCTGATTTGGGAGTGTTTCTAAATACTGTTATAATGAAAATACCCATCAACTGATTAGGGATACTACTTTCTAAAATTAGTAGGCAATTATCCATACTTCACTGTTTTCCTACTTCCTGTTGTTACAGTTTACTTAGATTAGTTAGGTGTTGTTCACGGATCTCTTCCAATCCCCACACTTCCCTTTCCCTTATGTGTACATATGCAGGAGCTCATTTTGTAGGGTAGGGTTATTCCCTTCCCACATTGTGCAAATGATGAGTAAGATCTTTCTGCCAGGCTAAGAAATACAGGCAGCCTTGTCATAAATACTTTAAACTTCACTACAGCAGTTAGGTGTTTCAAGGGAGGCTAAAGTGAGTCTCTAGTGCCTGATACAACCCTTATTATGTGATTCTGATTTCTCCACAGAATATGAACATGTTTCCTAATTAGAACTAAGACTGTGAATAGGCCATTATCTTTCAAGTTTCCAAGAGTCTATTCTGCTGGAGAATAATAAAGGGACACTGAAAAACAGGTATCAACAAATGAATATAAAACAGTATATTAAATAGCCCACAGCAAAATGCTAAGTAAATATAAGCAGATAAATCCTAGTTTATACTGAAAACTGTAGCATTTGATGTCGATGGCAATGCACCAACAAGACAATTTTGGGAGCTGCTGGCAAGTGGTGGAAGGACCAAGCTTGAGTCAGCCTGTCATGCAGTCAGTATTCTTGCAGACCGATGATGTGATCCCAAGAAATCCTCTCTGGTCTTCCCTATTTGGGTTGTAAATTCTTGAAAGTAGAGATTGTTTCCCACAATGTACTTAGACATTGTACAAGTTTAGTTTCTACTGGATAACTCCTGTCTGCAATGCATGCGGTAATTTAATGGTGGTCTTGGCTACGTGTGTCCTCTGCTCTAGAGAAGCTGTCTGTCCACCATTCCCCCAGGACAGATTAACATGTACATTTACATTTTATAATGTTTTTTTGTTTCAAGTCCATATGACATTTACATGGCAGAAATGTGTTCTTGTTAAAGCGGACCATTGTGCTATTACTGATGTGTGGGATTGTCCTTGTTTGTTGTTCTCAGCTGAGATGGAGGATGAGTCCTTCAGAGCAACAATCTGTGCACAAGGCTGGGGCTCTTGATTTAGTGTGGTGCATCAAAGGAGTCCAGAAGACGTAAAAAGATGCATTCTGACAGCATCGGTATATGAGTTATGAAGCTCTATCTATGTTTTTTTTTCTTTTTAGGTTTCTAAATACTTAAATATTGTGGAGGGACAGGGGGGAGAAAATCAAGGCAACAGCATTTAGCTCGTTACAACTTGCTCTTTACTCTGTCTGGATATAAAGAAACAGCAGAAGGATACTAAGTATTGCAATTTGCGTAGTGCGAACTGTGAATCCTCATCGGATCTTTATTTGCGCTACTGGAAACTTTTTGAAGACTATTCCTCACTGCTTCACATGTATGAAGACAGATCTTCTTTGTCTGAGATCCTCAGTCTTGGCACAGAGTTTATAAACCTTCTGCCTGAGGATTGGGAGCCTTCACTCTCCAGCATGATGCACTAATGTTGCTATTTAATACACAGGGAGCCAAAAGGCTCCTGTCTCATAATAGTAAAATGTGCTGTCTCTGTAACACAGACTGTTGACACAAAATACAATAAGTATCTTCATCCTCTCTCCTCTGTTTTGAAGAAATCTTTGGCAAAGAGTAAGGCCAGGTTTTCAATATTTTCCTCTCTCATTTTTGCATCACATCACTGGTGCCAAGATCTTTTTGCATTATCATAGGTTTGTGTTTAGTGGAGATGGAATAAGTACAGATATTCAGAGAAATTCACACTCATGTTTCACCACTGAAGCACCTCTCAGGTCTTTTAGTAGAGTTTGGCCCACTCACATACTGGCAACAAAAATCTTGATTAAGCTCAGAATTAAATTTATTCATTTTAACTATTTTTATTCTTTCTTTTAGCAGAACTATGTTTTTATAAGGGAATATCCTCCTTGACAATCCTTCAGAAGCTGTAACTATTGTCTTAGAAAAAGCAGAATAACACTGTTGAGATTTTGGCTTGTTAATCTGATGCCACCTACTTAAAGGCAAATCAAGATAAATGAAGATGAATGACTCAGGCGAAAGCTACCCTTTCTGTCTCTGGCATTAGCAGAAAAACACAGGCTTAGCTCATGCTCTGGGACCAGACAAACTTGTCTTGTCGTTGTTGTTAATATTGGTGACGGTTTGTTAGTCCCTGGTCTGCAGTAAAAGCTCAGCAAGATTGCATCTAAGCTGGCATTACTAAATGGAAGGAAAACTAAGCTAGACTGAAAGAAGAAGAATCAAGGAAAAGGATGTACAGGAGAGGGTGACAGGATTTAATATTCTCACATTTCAAATTTGAGGCATAACCGAATCTGGCAACATCATGTTGCAAAATACATCGAGGATTGGAAACCAGACTATGATGTCAGGGCTTTATGCTATAATGGTTGCCAAAGTTCACTTTTTATATTTCTTTCTGTTCAGATAAACTATGCCTCCTAAAAGCTGGGAATTTTCCCACAGTTGGCCAATCAGAATTTATTTTGGTGCTTTTATTATGAGCCTCTCTCCCAATTTAGAAAATCTTTCAGCCCCTTTGCATTGCAGCCTCTGATTCTACAAAGTGTCTTTCATTTATCCTTCTTTTCCAAACATACAACTGAATTTGGCTCTTGTCTGAATATGTTTAATTTGTGTTAACGCTCATAACAATTTGTATGATATTGCAAATTAGATAATAGGACTATTTTGAAGTGTACCCATCTACTTAACAGCTTTAAATGCTGGGCTGCATCCTACCCACCTGAGTTCAGTGAGGTTGTGTATGACTTAAAATATTTCCTGGCGATTTCTGAAACAGAGACCATGATGCAACTTGGAGGTATCAAATTGCATTGTATATGAAGCTCCCTACATCAGCAGGATAATTCCTTGAATGAAGAGGTATTGCAGTACAGAGAATAGTAACAGACCCAAAAATCATAGTGAAATTACTGAGATAAAACTGTTTATGAACTTTTAGAAGTTCCGATTTGTTTGGTCTGAGGCTTATTTGCAAAGTGAAATCTTGAATGCCTGTGCACGCAAAACCATTACAACTGGGAAAGCAATGGATTATTGTGTGTGGAAAGCAGCTTCCTCTAACAACAACAACAAAAAAGTTTCTTTAACTTTTTTCACATGGAAAGAATGTAAATTCCCAAACCATCTTCCTTTCTTCCAAGCAATTTGGGAAATTGTAATAAAAGCTTAAATTTTGAACTGACGTTACAAGTGGAAGTGAGAAATTGTGAGAGAGGTTGACATCATAATGCATGAATTCAGAATTCAGGGTTTTCATTTTGCTTAGTTTCTTCACCAGCATAAGAAGTAGATGTACCTGAAATATTTTTTCCCCAACTGCAAGCAGATACCTAGCTTATATCACTATACTTTATGTACTGACAATCTTTACAGATACGTGAATGAAAAGCCATGGTCTCTTCTTCCAAGGGAGAAATTTCAGTGCCATCTTATCCCCTAATTGAAGTGAATTTTGCTGGTCTCAGCTCACTTCCTAGTAACTGTATTCCATATTACTATATTAAAAAAAAAAAAAGGGACCAAGTGACAGCATCTGATAGTGAGAGTACTTGGAACTGAATTAGCTCCTCAGTCAGGATTGAGGTCGTTGTTGGGACAATGTAGCAAAATCATTTTATTCAATGGCCTTTCACTGTAGCTGTATCTGAAAGCCAAAAAGTGTCTGCCTCTTACTCAGCAATGTCAGAGAACGTTGAAGCAGAGATGCACAATACATTGCAGTGAAGAAAAGTTATCCGTAATGCGTATTAACTATGCTAAGGTTTGTTTTCAGAAAGGTGGAGGTTTGACCTAATCTGGAGAAAGATGTTTTTTGTGTTTTGCAATTTTGTAGCGGGAAATGAGACACTGATGGCATCAGAATTCCTTGGATTGATTCTTCATTCACATAAATTATCTTAGGGCTTTAGTTCTGTCACTCTACCTTCTGTTTTCCATTGGGTTTAGAATCAGGATTAAATAACATGTTCTTACGGTCCTGTACCCTCCAAGACAAGGCAGATACCTTCTCTGCTTTTTAAGAATTAGAAGATGCAATGGTGAAATGGACAAGCACTCTTAAATATGTTAACCAGCCAGCTCTGATTCTCACAGAAGATCCACCTTCACCTTTCATCTTGGTGGAGTTCTTTGTTCTCTATTTTGGGGGGCTTTAAACCTAGTCATATGCGTTAACAGCAGGATGGACTGTTATTTTGCACAGGACTTTACAAGTTGTTTTACTTAAATAGCTGCCAGTGATTTGTAGCTGAAGAGGACTTTTTGTCTTTCAGCAGCAGTCTGGATTTAAGCCTTCTTTCCCTCTTTTACTCATTCACCATCTGAAGAATACAATTAAGGATTTTAAAACACTAGATGTTGTATTTCTTATTTTTCTTTCTTCTTGATCTAACTTGCAAAACAAGCAAACAATAAAAAAGAAACAAACCTCAAAAATCTCCACAAACTTGCAAATATGGGACTAACCTACTGTGCTCAGGTATTGTAGACATGTTATATACAGTTATTAAACTATTCTTCCCCTAGCTAATGATTTGCTGCTCATATGTATAACTATTTTATCATCTATCGATATACTTGGAATAAAATTTTTATGTAATATTATCCATGTAACAGAAATATTGGCATGTTTTTGCATACTATCTAAAAGTGAAACACAGCTGGTTAAAAGTTTATGAAAGAAAGAAATTGGCAAGTAACCTCTTGAAATTTTAAGATTAGGTTTTTCTTTGAGCCTGATAAGAAACAGAGATTGACCAGTGTGAAGTTCATAACATAAAATTGAATATTTTTCTGATCTATGGTGTATTATCGACATGGAAGTGTCAAAATGAGAGCTCTTGTGAAATATTTGCCTTGCAAAGGAAATAGTCTTCTGGGAGATAACTTAATTTAGAAAAATCTTGCTGGTGGTGAAACACAGACCAGGCAATACTGATGTAGCATTTCGGTCACTCAGGTGCTATAGTGAAACTGCTCTTGTGTAGTTACCTGCTCAGTTTATTTCAGACAAGTATTTGATACAGACCTGAAAATTCTTATTGCTCTCAAAACATGCAAAATCCCGGTCTCCACTGATACTCAAATCCCCTTCTGTCCACTTATACCTTGTATCAAGGCAATAACGCAGCCTTGGATTTAGTTCCAAGACTTTTTCTTTCAATCTGCTTTCCAAGTGTATTGAGAGAAAAAAAGCAATAGCCAGTGTTTAATTATCTTCTGCACCAGTAGTTCTGCCCTTGGCAAGCAGAGGATTATTTGCCTCATGTCAGCAATCCAGTGGATTCTCTGTGCGCTCTCTGACTCATTTGCTGAGAATCTGCAATGACAATACAAGCAGAGGACCAGGAACGTACCCTGTTAAAGAAAGGTGACAGCATTGCAAGCACTAGCATGGAAAGAGGGAGTGCTACTTTCTCACTCTTTTGTTTGTTGCTTTGGAGGCCTGCACAATTACAAGAACTAGGGGAGAAACATCCTAATATCCACTCAGTTTAACTGAAACTCTGTGACCTGGAGGGCTTTTCTGCTGTGTCTGACCTTTGTTAAACTGGTTTCAGCTAAACTCTTTGGGATACTGTCAAGTGAAGTATACATCCTGCACTTTGTATTTTTAATATTTAAAAGTACTTTTGCGCTGAGAAACACTAATCCCCCGGCTGTTACTGTGCTAGTAGTGATAGTAATTTAGTTGAAGACAAAATGTGAGCTGTTAATTTGTTCAGTGTTAGCCTTCTTGCAGTTTAGTTACTGGTGGAAGTCGGCTTTCTCTCAACTCTTGTATGTTACAAAAAGGCAAAAAAGCTAGCTATTTGCAGGAGTGGGAAAAATTCAGACAATTTAAATCATCTTAATGAAAGAGGAAAGGGAGCTGAGATTCTCATTTTGGCTTTAAAGTTAAAGCTGTAAGGCAGAGGTTGAAGTGCTAAGAACAAGTTTCAGATGAGAAGAATAGTTATGAACTTGATGGATTAATTAGGGTCAAAAATTAAAATATGACTGTGATGCTGTACCTCTGAGTCATTTGAATATACTTGGAGTGGCAGTGAATAAAAATGCTCAGCCTTACTCAAGTTACAAATGCATCGTTTTTGGCTGACATAGGGAGTATAGCTTAAAACGCGTATGTCATTTAAATGCCAGAAATGTCTGATTATTCACAGGAAAATTAAGGCATTTATAATGACAGAGCTGTTTTATCAGGGTGATGATGAGAATTGAACCCAAGCCCAGGCATCGGAGCAGTTCAGCAGGCTCACAGCTTCATTTGTACTTGTTGTTCCAGTTTTCCTAATCATCGTCGCTCGGGGACTCCGGTATGGGACACATCATTGTCACTTTTGCAGTAAATCCAGACATTCTTTAGCAGCTTCTCTGTAGGTAAGAGTTGCACTGTGCTGTTTTGTTTTTTTCCTCCCTTGTCAGATACATGTGACAGGTTAGCACCGATTTTTTGACTACATGCTCCATTTTCACTGCATGCCGAGGCAATTTGCTATCAGTGCACTTTGTTATTTCCTCTGCTTTGTCTTTCTGACCTGCAAGGTGCTTCTCGGCAGTAGCTGTTCTTTGAATACAAACAGTCTGAAAGCTCTCCAGGCTGCATGCTGTCGCTGTGAGTTTGTAGAAGAGTTTTAATCTGTAAGAACTAGATTTCTGTTTAAGTACCCATTTTTGGCTGCAGGCCAAGTTATTGTTTAACAGTCAAGTTCCACTGAGTAGGTAATATCACTGTTTAGCCTCCAAATGATTAGGGCTGGATAAGCTCGAGAGACACTGGGTGTTTCTGTGCCTGATTATTCCTCCTGCAGCCTTATGGACTCTGAAATGTGTGCATACCCCAGAACACCCCAGTGTTTAGCTCATCTGTTGGCCTCTCAACCTTTAAAAATAGACAGGAGAGCCTCATTTGAAAACACACAGTATTTTCAGTTGCTAAAGGATTTTTCCTTGCTTTTTTGGTTTTTACAGAAGTAACTTATTTATCATAGAATCACAGAATGGTTTGAGTTGGAAGGGACCTTAAAGATCATCTGGTTCCAACTGCTCTGCCATGAGCAGGGACACTGTCCACTACACCAGGTTGCTGAAAGCCTCATCCAACCTGGCTTTGAACACTTCCAGGGACGGGGCATCCACAACTTCTCTGGGCAACCTGTTCCAGTACATTATCACCCTCAGAGTGAAGAATTTAGGAGCATTAATGTACTCTTAAGATAACAAGAGAGAAAGCAACCATAATGATTACGCTATTTCCTACAGGAACTCAGAGGAAACAACCAAAATTAAGATAATGCTCTCCTAATGTTACTAATAATACACTTGAAAATGTTTTCCTTCAGTCTATCTTCTTTTCTTCTATTGAGTATAAAGCCAAGTTAATAGGTTTGTTCACTCAAGACCTATACATAGGCTTTTTACACCTTCTGGTTGTTTCTTCCATCATTTTGTCCATGATATAGAAATCTGTTCTCAGGGCTCTGCTTGCATTTTTTATTCGCTGGTGGTAGTTTCTCTTTTTTCAAGCTGCTCTTTCAAAATATCCGAGTGGTCAGGATTCGCTCCTGATATGCTCTCTGTGGGACTCAGTGATGTGGCGGGGATAGATTTATGTGGGGAGATTCTAAGCAGCCTGTTGGCTTTATAGATGGAGACTCATATAAAAGTGAAAAATAGTTCACCAAGATTCTGTACATCTGGATATTGAAGTCAGCTGACATTAATCCTCTATGTGATATGCAAATTTTTGTAACGTATTTAAATGAATTAATAGCTAGCTGGTATCTTAGGATGGTGGTATTCCTAGTAAGACCTGGCTCATCTGTTGAACTCCAGAGCCTTTATTCTGTAGTTCTAGTCTCATTTATTGGATATTGTAATATATTGAGTAACAAACTTTGTATACTTAGTCAGTAGCAGAGCTGGAATCTAAACCTACACATCCTGATTTCATAACCCCTATTGTAGCCAGTAGATCTCACTGCTTTCTTCTGGCTTTAGTAGTCAATAATTCTTTGCTCTAAAACATCTATGTATTTCAATAAATGCATGAATATTACAAAAGGAATGCATAAGCATCTACAGACACACACGGTGAAATACAGACTAAGCAGTGCAAATCTGCAGTCTAATAAAGTGAAGCCATTTAACACTATTCTGATTTGCTAAGCAGTGCCTAGGCTGAACAATATTATCAGATTCAGCAGCTGCTCTTTTGTTCAGCCACAGGCTGAAATACAGGAGGTAAACAAAAATGGAGCCAAAAAAACCACAGCAGCAAAGGCTTGAAAAGCTTGATGAGGACTTGACTTTGCCTCTAAACCTACATCTACTCCACCTGTCAAGCCTTTATTGCTTCAGTGTCTATTAAGGCAATAGCCACATGCTTTTGTTGGGGAGTCAGTATGTATCTACTTTTTAACCAGAGCATGAGTCATTTGCTCAGTGAATATTTTCAGAAGCTTTTGCTTCTTACTGTATTTCTGTTCATCACATTCACAGACTTTAACAGTGGAAAGGATCAAACCAGTCCCTTAGTCCTGGGCTGCATTAGACTAGCTTCTTCGGGTTTGTCCATGTGGCACAACTCAGGGTGCAGTAAGGCACGCCAAGATAGCTCAGGGCGAAATGGCTTTCAGGACCTGGGCTGTGAAGCTGCGTAAGTGCCCAGAGATCACCCTGCCTGTCCAGCACAGGGAGAAGGAGGTAGAACAAATGTCTCAGTACTGCTTGTACCACTCAAGCTAGCCTGAGCAGAGTATTGCTTTGCATTGCGGTGTCTTCTTTAGAACGGATGTAGCCTTACTTCTTTTGGCATATTTATTCAACCGTTTCCCTCTTGATTTTAGCTTTTGTTGTACAGTAATGGTGATTATCAATATTTTTTATACTTTGTGATAGCTGGCAGTTACCTGTCCTGTGGCAAGACAAGACATGGTATTTTCAGCTTTGTGTGCAGTAAAAGTACCTATTAACCCACTCCCTAATGAAGAAAGCTCTCTTTCAGGAAAAAAGGGGATGAGAGTGAGACTGTGTGTGTTTTAAGTCATATCTATAATACACGTTTTCTTTCTTTGCGTATAAGAAGTATATTCTGTCCAAGACTTAAATATTATGTATAGATGTACATTCAGTTACCAACAACTGATTTTTTTCACAATAAATGATGTTATTGAAATAAAATCTCAGTAATAGTGATGGAGTTTCCCAGCTAAAACATTTTTTGGGATCCATTAACTCAACCAATTCAATAATTTGCTGGAGGGCTCATGTTTGTAATGTAATGCTTATGGCCAGACAGATTTATTATTGACTTAGTTTTTATTAAAAACAACAACGAGGGTATCAATAGTTTGCTTGCTGTTAGCCAGTTATTTGAGGAAGGCATCCAACTCTTGTATCAAGTAAGGCATGAATTCTGAACCTGAAAACTGATTGATTCTTAAATGAAATACTTTTAATATTTTATGGGATTTTTGTGGCAAACTAGTGCATACTACAATACCACAGTAACTCTCTCCTGAGTAGAAAGCAAACTTTTTTGCTATTTTTTTTTTTTTCTTGAATGAGGACTATTTCCACTCTGGCTCTGATTTGTAGCAAATATTTATTTCATCTGCAGCCAACATCACCATAGCAGGAAGCGGTAGTGCACTAGAGAAACATCATTCGTATCAGATTTTGCTACTGGTTTCCAAGAATAGCCACCTGTACAGCTAAAGGTCTCTTGTAAAGGTCTGAAAGTAACACGTGTGTTAATTTAGAATAGTAAAACTGAAAACTGAAAAAAGCAACAAGCAAGTTATCTCATTACAATAACCTGAAGGCTGGGTAGGAAATGCTAAATTGGATGGTGTGTATTACAGGAATTAAGTTGCTGTTGCAAGTGAAATTCTTTTAGTTCACACTAGCTATTAGCTCCTCTTTAACTTTTGACTTGTTTCCAGTACTGACGGTAAACTCGTATTACAAGTATATTTCCAGTCTTCCTTATACTGCTGTAGTTTCAGTGTTGGGAAGGGTGATGCGTAGGAATTTCATAGGCTTACCAGGAATGTAATCATATAAAAAAGGCCTTGAATAGGAGAAGATCTTTTTGCACAGAGTAGATAATACAGTGTCAGCGAATATGATTGCAATAGACTTTTTTACAGTCCGTTACAGACACTTGAAAGTCTCATGGCTGTTTTCATTCTGATTTAATAACCTAAATTTCCTCAAACACCCCCTGTCCCTCCCAGTTTATGAAACTTCTCCAGAGAGTGGGAGTATATCCTGATAGAAACTAATTGCTATGGATTAAAGGAACAAGCCTGCAGCCTCCACATATTATATCAGCACGCAGAACAGGCACCAAAGTTTTTTTATGAAAAGGAAATTACATTTGAAGTACTCTCAATATTCATAATCTCTTAGGTTCTCTGAAAACCTGGGTGCGGTGTTTTTTTAATGGTGCACAGTGATTGGTGGTGTGGAGGAGGTAAATCGGTTTGTCACAGATCCAGAAGTGATAAAGGTGATTTTGAAATGGAGATTAAGGCCTTGTGGGGAGGGGAATGTCAGTTTTCTCTGATAGAAGAAATATTTAATGCTGCAATGCTCATTCATTTTTATCTGCTTGTTCTGTCCGGCCAGATATGTCAGAGGTTAAATGCTCTGAAACATAGTTTCTGAAGGTTTTTTTTTTCCATGCTTAAGCTATCTCAGAACAGAAAGTCCCTCTATAAGTATGAACAAAATTAATGGATCTTTGTAGTCAGCTTCAATAATGTATTTTCTTGAACTTCTTGCAAAGTGTGAATGATAGCCTCAAACCTAGGGAAGGAATAGGAACAGATGTGAACTTCACAAATGATTTCTGTAAATAATGGCCTAAAACACAGAGTTGCACTTGTGCACTTAAATATATTACTCTTTTTTGGTTTGATTTTTATCTCACTCCTAAAGAAAACATATCTGTGCAACAGACATTTGGATGTTTCTGACCATTTACAATCTGTATGAAAATGCTCAGTGCAGTTAAATGGAGTTGTGCTGATCTTATCCACTAATATCATACTATTTTAATTTAAGAGTAAGCATTAAAATTCACTAGGTTTAGGGAAAAAAAAAAAAAAGGCAAATATTTTCCCAATGGAGTGAGGCCACAAAAATTCATCTGATCAGGTATTAGAACTCTTTTTTTTTATTTTTTTTGCCTTTCCATCAGGCAAAGTGATATGAGGCAATTAAGAAAAAAAAATCTAGAATAAACAAAGACAATCCCACAGTGTGAAAAGGAAACTTTCTCTAAAGGCATACACATGCAAAGACAGAGGAAAACCTAACTTCAGCTTTATCAGCCATATCAATATTTTACTGCAGTTACAAATTCACACAGATGCCAAGATATTTAATGTTGCCAAATGGTGCTTTTATTTTGCAGCACATGTTGTGCATTCTTTTTTAGAAGTGAACACATCTGCTACGACTTCTTCCAATATCCATTTTTCCTTCCCTGCAGTTTGGGCTATGAAGATTACAAAGCCATAAATCATAACCGTAGCAAATGCAAGGGATATGATTTACAAATGCGGTTAATCTTCGCCTTTGCAAATGCTACAAGCAGTGCAAGGAAGCTGGGGAACCCTTGGCTTTGTAGGTGGCATTTCCTAACCTTTGCAGGAGGGGCTTTCGTGGAGAGACATGGGAAAAATCTAAGCCTATTTCCCAGATGTTTTTGGTGGTTAGATGAGGATAAAGTCTAAGAGCAACTGCTGAATTCTAAATTCTGCTTATGAGAGGGATGAGCAGGTGATGTGATGGGTATGAGTTTTGTTGATATCTAGCTGGTTTCCATCTTTGTTTCTCATGGAGACTAATTCCTAACTTGTCACTAGTAGAATGTGAACAGAGTGACTTTATATAGAACCCTCTGTATTGCAAAGCACCCAAGCATTGCTTGATTCAAAATACCTTCTGTTATTTCTTTCCTGTACCTTCAGCCAAAGTATATTTTGTATTGTCGAAGATTTGCTCCAGTGGAACTTCTGAGGGACACAGAGAGAAGATCATTCTTGAAGGGGGGCGAGCATGCTGGTGAAAAGGTACAAGAAATAGACTGTCTTTTAGGGGTTTGCAGAGAACCTGGAAAAATTGACAATATTTCTTTTTCACTAGGTTAATGTGCAAGGCTAATTAGGGTACTTGGTAACCTCAGAATGTTTTTGGAGGATCTAGATTTAATTATAAGACAATTAATTTAGAATTAAATGCTGCAGTGACATGCAAAAGACTGTTTAATTTGATTTATATCATTTATATAATGATATCTCCATCTTAATGGTAGGTCCACCTCTTTCGTGAGTTTAAGTTGAAATTCTCATCTTTACATATTTCCTGGTCCATAAAATAAAGATATCCCACATCACTCTCTGGTACGTGGTAGAGACTGGCTTGAGTTGTAACGTTTAGATTTGAGTTTCTAAATGCCCATTCTGCTTCCTTCTAGCACCTGGGTAGCCTGTCTGTCCGTTCTCCTGGCTTCCAGGAGAGAGGGATTTGTGGCTATCAGAATTTTGAGTAAATAGGAAGGGCAAATATTTTTAAGCTTTTTCTTGTCATTGTCAGCACTCCTCCACCCCCCTATTTGTATTATTACAAAAAATGTTTTCTTTTCCTGTGGTGTAGACAGCTATTTAAGCTGCATTGCTTCCTTCTGCTCTATCTACTGTCTCGTGAAGTTTCAAAAAAGGGGCATGGTATTGGCTTAGCTAGTCCAAATGTGGAGGTAAAGCATCTAATAAAAGTAAAATATCAACATAAAGTCATTTTTCAGAAAAGAATAACATCTATATAAAGGGCTAGAGCAGCTACTCACTGCTAAATACTAATGACTAGTAGCCACTGGCTGTTTTTATTTTAGCTGGTTGTTTACATTTGACTCTTTATTGGTGAAATGCATTAGGAGCTGGAGGTTTTTTCCCCATAATGCCTCAAGTTAGAATTAAAGTTGCAGCAGTATGAGCAGGAGTTAATTCATTCTACTATTAAGCCTTCAGTTGCACTGAGGCTTTATCATTCACTGCTAATAAATGGTATTTATAGTTGGCATATACCTCCTGTAGCAACAATAACAAATGTGTTGCCTGAGATAACCTACTTTATATAGCTGTTAAAAGGCACTTTTCATTCAAGTTTCACAATTTAAAAAGTTCATTATAAACCTCTTGAATCCTCCCAGGATTGAAACAATGCATGAAACTGGGTGTTTAAAGTGCATACCAGTTTTTGAAAAGAGCTCAGAAGAGCTCACAATAGAGATCTGATGCTTAAGCATGCTAAGCACACAGCAGCTCCTAATGCGATACTTAGATCTAGATTCTCAAAAGAGTTCAGAAGAACCTGTGTGCCGAGTGCTTTTGAAACCCTGGCCATGTCACAACAAGCACTGCTGGGGACTTCACAGTCCTTAGAACCTGCTAACTCTGGCTTTGATTTCTCTGGGTCTTAAGCACTTTTGAATGTCTGGACATAAACAAAGATCTATGCTTTATGTGGGATTATTTCCTTTTATCTAAGAATATCATTATTCCATCCTTTCCTATAATTAAATAAAAGAAATACATGGCATGATGTAAGATACCTACAAGCTTATGAGAACTGGGTAATATTCTTCTGACTGCTGTGTATCCTTAGTTGTCTCGGAAGCTAGCCAGAACAGAGTTGTCAATTTTGCCATGTAAGCACAGCTGACAATCCTGTTTGAACAAAATAAAAGTTGCTAACTCCTGCCTTCCTTCTGGAAGTTTCAGTCTCTGAGGCACTCAGTGCAGCTGATGGTTAAAATAAGTGTGTGCTGTGGCTTGGCAATGAGCTGGGGGAAATTTCAGTTCCAAAGGTTCCAGTAGTTCTCACACCCTTCCACGTTGCCAGGTCTGAAGTCAGCTGTTTGTGTAGGTGTTATCCGACTGAGAAGACACAGACCTTTTGGGCCAATCAGAGAACTGAGCAAATGGGATGGAAAACTCTGAAAACATACAAAAAATGCATAAAACCCACCAAAAAGTTAGGTCTCCGACTATTCTCTGTGGAACAAAACCGTGATTAGTTAGCTACCATGTTTTTTAGCTCTAGGCCAGAAGAGCAGCACGTGTGGGTAGCTGGGCCTTGCACATCATGTGTCATCATTAGAATCATACTGATAGTGAGGATTTTATTTGGGTGATTCGACTCACCGCTTCTCACGTTTGCTGTGAATCTGTATTGAAGTGTCGTGTTGTAGGAGCTGCCTATTGATGGAAACTTAAATTAGCATTAAGGAGTAGCTGCAGACTTTGCAAGATAATCTGGCTTTATTTGTGCCTTCCTTTCCTGAGTTCTGTGTGTATATATCTTATTACTAGGGAAAATTACTTTTCTTTGTGCTGCCCTTTAGAATTGTGAACAAATTACACCAGTCCATTGAATGAACAGTAGCACAGAGATTAAACATGGAGGGTGTCAAACTGCTAAAAGCTCGTGTGCTAAACAATCAGAAGTTTGCAAAGGGATAGCAGGGAAGAAGATACTGAATTAATCTTAGTTATTGTATGTGACAGTGCAAAGACTTTAATTTGGGGGAGATGTGTTCTGTCAGACCTCGGAAAGGAAAGTTTTGCTCCCTTTGTAAGAGGTGCTGGAGAGTCGCTTACTGGTGTGCAGGAGATACCTCTTAATGGTGGTGCTGATTCCATACTCAAAGAAGCAGAACAAGTGTCCTGGAAGGGGTGTTGAAATGTGTATGTGGGAGTGTGGATAACTAAGCTCTAGAAATCCTCTTTGATTGAATGTAACATATAGAGGTGAGAAGGATTTAGTCCATATTTGCAGCTGTAGGATTGTGGTTTACTTGTTATCTTTTTGTTTGTCAAATCTCTTAAATATCTAGGGTCAGGTTAGCCTTTGGTGTAAACTGGTAATTTCATTTAAGGTGAGAACTACCTTGAGGTAGAGTCATTTTCAGATGGAACAATAAGACGACTAATGGGTTTTTGTTGTGGGTTTTTTTTGTTTGTTTTGTTTTGTTTGTTTGTGGTTTTTTTTTCCCTGGCATGCACTGGAACTTTAGGAAAATGAAATGTATTGTTCCTACATGCTTCTAGACCCTTTGGGGTTTGGGAGTGAAGCCCTAATAGTATGCAGTTCCCTTTATACAACAGCTTTTTTTTTTACAGGGGCTGAGGCTGATGCTTTCTGACTGCTGTGCTTGTAATTAGCAAAGCACCACAGACATTTTATACCAGTGTCCTGTAAACAGATGTGTTGTCATAAGTGGTATGCGTTTGCAGCTAGCTCAACATAGTGACCGGTATTTGGCTTCAAACTCTGCATTTCAAGCCTTGATGTATGAGACAAAGCGTTAGGGAAGTTTGATTGACTTGCTAGTAATTACTGAGATCAAAGGGTTGGTTGGTTGGTTTGTTTGTTTGTTTGATTTTTGCATCAGACTTCTTTATTCTACCACCTGGGCTGGGTTATTTATTGAAAGAACTGCACGCAGAGATGTTAAATTCCAGGGAAAACTCAGTGATCCAACATCGTTCTCTGTTAGGTAACAGTTGAATGCACTGCCATTATAAGAACTTAAGCACAAGTTTATCTATTTTTCCTGGGGAAAAGATTTAGCTTTCTGGGTCATCCTTGTATGCAGGCAAATTGTGTTTCTCTCCTTTTGCAGTGGAACACCAGAGCTTTGTGAAGTGTGGGTGGGAAGTCCTACCAGTTTTAATAACATTGTTCCAATCCTAAATCGGAGTGTATAGGCAGTACCTTAATACTATAATAGTTGTCAGTAGTTAGGGTGCTGATGAATCCTTCAGAGTCCTCATGAATATGTATGTATTTTTAAAGCAAAAAAAAAAAAGTCTCATATTTTCAGAGGCTTACATCTCAGCCATTCCATTGCGATGGAATAGATTTTTTTGTTTTGAAAAATATTTTTAATTTATAGAGCAAAAGACAAACTGTTGACTTATATTGGCTGAACATGTTCTGTGTCTGATAGTCGGTGCCTCTCCAAAATACATGACTGCTTATGGAGCTTCTAATAATATGTTGTGGTAATGGTAATAATAACTCATATTTAACTAGGCCGTAGATGGCTTCTTTTCTGAAACTGCGAGAATACTTGAGCTTTGCAGCATACTGCAAAAAGGTCTGGGATCCAGTGTGACTAGCAGGTCTCAGAGTCTAAGAACTCCAACACTTGCGTTTGGTTATGCTAATAATAATCGTTCCCTAGTATTGTGTTTCCTTATCATAAAACCCCAGTAATTCTTACTCTATATATAGATAATCTATATATAGATAATTCTGACATTACCTGAAATAAGTAATAGATTAGTAGTGTGGGGTGTTTGTGTTAATATTGGAGGTAGGAAACCATTTATAATTTTTTTAAATGGAACACGGTCCTTTGGAAAAGCAGAAGCCCTATTTACTGATGTAGCACATTGTTTCAATTGGTCTGTAATGTCTTTTAAAAAAATACGTATTTCTGAACTAAATTTAGCTAAACCTATATTGGAAGTGTGCAGCCTAATCTGAATTAGTGAAATTTCAAACAACTGAAATTTATTTCAGGTAAAATAAAATACTGTGTCGAAAATATATTTGTGCTTTTTTTTTTTTTTAATTAAGAAAAATTACAAGATTTTATATGAAATGGCTTCTAGCCAAGCACTTTGCATATTCTCAGCTCTCCAAAATAAACTATAGTGAGATAGCTGAGAGATATCTCCTCAATGTATCACTATATCTTCAAATAGAAACTGACAGAAGATGCTCATTCAGAACATTTGCATGGATTCAGGAACCTCCAGATGAGGTTTCAATATGAAGTATGTTACATATCCTGGAACTGAGCTCTTGTTAAGTGACTTTCAAACTGTTGTTTGAAATACAGACTTTCACAATAAGATGTCCCAAGTCTTCTATCTGGTGAGTAAGCAGTAGTGAACTCCAGTATTTGTTTTCTCTGTGCTGTTGCTCCACAGTGCACCAGTAATACACTTTTTTTGGCTGACAGATTGCGTCTTCGTTCTGAGAGAGGTAGAAGGCAACTCGAACCGCAGTTTTGGGTTTCTAAATTGCTGAAATGAAGGGTCGCTTTGAAGAAGGGTCTATCAGAATGCTTGGAAGCTGTATTTAATCTACCTTTGTATTGCGTGCTTACATCTTTGCCTGGTTGCTTTATGCTTCTGGTCCCTACTATGTGGAGTTTGTCCTTATGTACTTCAGGCCACATGTGATTTTCAGATAATCATTCCATTGAAAAACATGAACCTGTGCCATTATAAGAGGATAAAAATAATAACTCTTATGGCAATTTGTTAGCAGGGTGTAATCTACCTTTTAATCCCACTACAGGTTTCTTTCCTTCATAGGAGTTGCTCTTGCTTTCCTCTGATTTTATGGTGTGTTCCCAAGATCTTTAATATCACCATGATTAATTTTTATCTAGAATCCAAATCTATTACTTTTGCAATTATGAGGATTTCTGTGTCTTAATTAGACCAAAAATAAAGCAGTTTTATTCTTCAGATCACAAAATAGAGACTATCAGAGGTAAGAAGACAAAACCCGAGAAAAGCTATTAAGGACAAAATTATGCCTAACACTACATGATCATAGGTAGACAGATGTTAGCAGCAAGGTAGCAGATGTCCTACTAGACAATAGTAAACATACTGGAGGCAAGTACACGTTTCATAACATGGGATTAGAAAATAAGTTGAAGATGCAAAAGATATTCCTCCTCTTTGGTTTAGCAAAAAAAATGACCTTTATCCCTTGTGTGAGGATCACATATGGTACAGATTTTCTAAGCTATTCAGAAAATTAATGAGATTGAAGCATTTTCTTCAGACATGAATTTTGTTATTTTTATGATTTTATTTTATGCTTTATGATTACGATTAAGTTTTAATGGTGCCCCCGTTGCAGATCAAATTCTGCCTTGCTGTGGGGCTGACAAATAACTAAAGCAAATAGGGCTACAAGACCAGCAATGCCAGTAAGGTTTTCATGGTAGATGATGATTACACTAAGCCTCCTTTCATGACCCTGGAGATATATTGCCTTCATGGGTGCTGTTCCTTCCCCTGGGAGTAGAGAGAGAGGAGTTACCAATTTCAGTAGGTTTTGGATTTGGCTTGGTGAAATTAAGAAAATTGAAATGTTAAGGAGAAGGAAAAACAGGAGAAATATTTTGAAGGAATGTGAAGTGATTATTTTATATCTACAATAGAATCAATATTCAAGAAGAGGAAATGTGTTTTTTTGTAACATACTGCTAACCAATGATTTTGAACAAAGAATTAAAAATATTCTGTAAGTTTCCAGTGATTAATTATGGGGATTTTTTAGGCCTACATAGTAGATGTGAATAAAAAACTGATCAGCTTGGATCCTAAGCAAAATTGTAACAAAATTCTGGTACTGCAGATCAGCACAGCTGAAATCCAGTTCTTTTACAGCCCAGAGTAGGCAAACAGACTGTCCAAAATCTGCCTGAGTAACATATATGTCTCACAGGCACTGTTACATCAAACAAACATCAGTTGTCACTTGTTAGGACCATTAACTAGACAAGTCCAAAATAAAACACAGACCAGAAAAGATACATCTTACATTCTGTAAATTGTGTGGTCCGAGAATCTATTAAAGCTGACAGAGAAGAAGGCTCTGAATTGGTGAGCAGGCTGATTACACCTCGTTCTTTATTCCCTATTGACTTTGGGTATGCCATACCTTTCCATTTCCTAGAGAAATAAATTAAAAGTCAGAAGTAATTTGCCTGATGGAGGGTGCAGGTGGAATTTTGTTCAGACGAGCATTTGCACATTGTGAAATCCAATTTAACCCCTTGATGGGGTATAGCTTATTTTCTTTTGTTGACAGCTTTGTGGCAGCTAAAATAGGAACCTGATTAAATAGAGACAGTGAGAGATTGAGGTCTTGTTCTAACAGCAGGAGGATCAAGGCCTCTAATCTTATCTCCCCGAACACTGAGATGAGCTGAGGATGCTGGCAGCAAGATAAGCTTGGCTATTTTGAGCTATAAAAAGACCCCAAGAAAAGAGAAGAGGTGTGAGGTGTGGGGAGAGATTTTTCACATACAAAAATCATACTGCGTCATTTAAATACATTTGGGTCAAGTGCTTGGAACATATAGGGACTTATAAAAGCAGTGATTTCGTTTTACTGTATGGGCATACATCAAAGTAAAAATAATAATAGCTCGTCCCTCTTTGCAAAGAAAATACACATCTGCAAATTTCTAAATACAATTCATAATTTATGATCTACCACGAGCACAGTAATAACAGTAGAGGCCAAGTGGGAGGAGATAACTTTTGGCAGAAGTGGAATTGCTGCTTCTTGCAGTCAAACTTTAGAAATATTTTGAGTGGAGCAATAACATCAAATCACTGAGGAAGGCTTTTTATCAGGTTTAATGCAGAGCTGTCTGTACAGGACTGTTTCGTTATTTTTTGCTCACTTGTTTGGAAGTAACCAAAGAAAGAGTACAAACTCTGTTCCCCTTCTTGTTCTACATATGGAGTGGGTTTTTTGCATTTTCTTGTAATACTTTGTCCCATATCAAACTTCAAGGTATTAGATAAAAATGGGAAAAGATGAAGAAAGGAAAGGAATGAGGCAGCACTGAGCTTATAATTAGTTCTCCTTTGTTTACTGGAAGAATAAAATGGAAAGGAAAGTCTAGACACAAACACGAAATACAGAAGTAAGGTGTTACACCAAAGTTACTTTTTCTAAAAGTAAGTCAAAAGCTTCCACTTTTGCAATTGTGTTTAATTAGCAAAAGTTTAAAATGACAGTTAAGTCAATTTAATTCAGCCGTGGTCCTATTTGCTTGTATGTGGAGCGATGCAGATTCATGCGAGCTGAAGACCTGCCGAGTACATAACATCTAGAGTTTGGTCGTATACTTTCCTGAGGATGTTTTTGAAACTCCAGTGCCCTGAGTGGTTCAGGATTAGTGTCCAGCATTAGCTGGCTAAATGGGCTTCTGTAGTCACAAAAAAGTACAGCCAACACATTATGTTCTACCTGGTAGAACCGTTCTTCTCTGATCAAAATACCACTGATTCAGTTACACTCTCTGCCAGAACAGATTTTGAACTTCATTTTTTTTTTGTCCTTTGTGTGTGTGTATAATACTTTTTCTACCATGATACGTTGTCAAAGCTCTCTGCCACACTATGCATTTTTATTCTTAGCCTGCACTGCATAGGAGCTTGGTGTATTCAAAGAGATCTGTAATAAATACTTTTTTAAGGGATTTAAACCCTTGGTTATTGCCATGCTGTGTCCTCAGATCCTTGTGATGATTATTAGCATTGATTTACATTTTTCGTATGCCTTGATTCTGGTCATCAAAACTCAGGAAGTACTTTACTGCATGGTTGAACTGGACCGGTTGCAACAGTGCACTGATATCAAAAACTTAAAGTTTTCTTATGGGGATTGATGCAACAACAGAACAGAAGATCCTACACAAGAACCACTATGTGCATGTGAGGTCAGAATTTTTCCTGGGTTCCTATCTTTCTTCTTAAGTGTCTTGAAACAGCATAAATAGCATTGTAAAAAAACCCCAAACAAACAAACAAAACCCCAAACATTTGCAAACTATCAGTTTTCCTACAAGGCTTTCTGAAAAAAGGAGAAAAATTTTTTAGTATTAACAACAGCGTTGTATTTTGTAAGAGACTTAAGCGTTTGTTGCTATTTCTGATAACTACAGATTAGTGCAGTAAAGAATTACTAGTAGTGGCTTGACTAGATAGGTACTAGTACCTAAGTATGTACCATTTTAAAATTCAGCTTGTCACTTGTCTGTATTACTGCAATCATATTAGAATTTGATACTTAAAGTTAGATTACTTTTAATGAGACAGCTTGAGATTGAGAAGACAGAGATTTAGAAACATCTGTTGATTTGTTTAAAAAAGAAAGTAAAAACATTTTTCAGAATAAAGGGAAGATTTGAAAGCAGAAATTGTAACACTCCCATAATGGCATATAGTAAGGAGGAGCTCATTAAAAACTGCTTTAAATATCTATAAGCTCCAGCAGAATCACCCTTCGGACATTGTCATTTTTCCCATTCCATTCCAAATGCCTCACTTCAGAGGAATTTCAATCAAAAGAGCAACATATTTTAAAAAGGGAGGCAGGCTGAAATGCATATACTCTCCTTTGCGTATGGATTACCATGGGTGATTCAGAGGCTAGATCTGTGCTATGCACTAGAACTGGGATCCAGTGGGTATGCTGATGCCCAGGCTGAGCTGAAGCGTAGAATGGAAGGCAGGAGTGACTATGCCTGAGCCATGTTTTCCAGAGTCGGTATATCAAGATGCCACACTATAGAAAAGTTTGCCCATGCTTGTGGGTTAGAAATTTGGCTATAAGAGCAGACGCTGAAAAAGAAGAGTATCAGGAACTTACATTTTCACTAAATCAATTTTCTTGAGGCTAGAGGTTATTCTGGTTCTCACCCTAGTGATACTTTGTGCTAAAGAGAATTGAAGGACTTTGGCTGACTTTTAATATGGATAAATAAACACAAAACACCTTTTCTCTCCCTTTTAAGTTGTTTTGTTTTTTTTTTTTACGTACACTGACATTAATTTGACCCTTAATTTGAAAGGCCAGGTATTAGGAAAGGTAGAAGGTAATACTTTATTTGATAAGTGCCATTTCGTTTTAATTACTAGTGGAATTGTTATATAGTAATCATACGACAGCTAAATATTATTAGGAGTTTGCCTATTGTGGAAAAACTCCACTAATAATCTTTAACGGAGAAAGGATTAAATCTATTATTTTTATAAGAAAATGTGTGCATCAGGCCCTTATTATTAATTCTGTGCTAGGTCTGAAAAGGGATTGCACCATTGAGCGATAATTATGGGGTATGTGGATTAGTAAATTATCTTTGGTGACTGAAGTTACAATATTGTAATATCTTTGAAAAATAATCCATTTTAGTATGTGCTGAGAGTGTACTTGAAGCAAAGACTGGGCTTTATTTTGTATCTATTGAAACAAAAGTCAGAAGCAAAATACTTGATAATTTTTGTTCAGGAAGGTTTTAATCTACTCTTTAAAAGATGTTACCGGTTATGTGTCAGAAATTATGGACATTAGTGCCATATTTTTTAGAGGAGTTTATTTTGGATGGTATAAATGACAGTCATTCTTACAAAGCCTTCAGACAGGATGCTCAAGGACTAAGCAAAGTAGCAAGATTGGCTGTAATGCCCTGTGAACAATCATTCTTGAGCCTGAACTGCAGCAAGTGAGTAACATTTTCTTTACACAGCTGCCACTGACTACAGTAAGATTGTTTTTTGGTTTTGGTTATGAAATTGTCCTTGATACACAAGCTGCTTTTTAACAAAGCACGGGAGTTCCACTATTATCACAATCAGTAGTGCATTATTACTTAGGAGGGTCAACACTTTGCTGACAGACTTTACTCTTCATTCACATGGAAATGGCATTATGGAAATGGCAGCCGTAATCGAAGCTGATAACATCTATGCAATATCCATTCAAATCATAATTTCTTATACAATGCAAACCTGCTTACAGGTGCTGTGAGAAACTGCGCTGCTCTATTTCATGCTTTATTCTGAACGGTCTGCCTCGTTCTGTGAAGTTAATAATTTCCTCTAAAAGAGAAGAGAGTGTTTAAAGCAGCTGTGATTATGCCAGCTGATTAGCATTCGTTTCTCATTGTCATATCCTGAGAGAGAGGAATTTTTTTACATTCCCGTTTTTCCCAACTTCTGATTGCTTGATGTAGCAATACTAGCAACACCCTTTCAGCATCATCTCTCTGTCTCTCATTTTTTGAATGAATGTATGTCCCTAATATATATCTAAACATAGTCCATCAGATTTTTTTGTCGCGTTATATTTATTTAGCTGTGTATATGCCTACAGCCAAATAGGTGCATGCATGTATACGCTCATGTGCAAGTATGGAGATGAGCAAGAAGTGTGATTGCCCTCAGAAGTATTGTAAGGAGACTCTGAAGTGGCACCTAACCCGGTTGAAATGCCAAGTGATTGTTGACAGTTCTGGGTAAAGGCTAATGCAGAACATTCAAAGAAGTTACAAGAAAAAGGAGAAACAAACTAGTTAGAGGAGGGATCTCTAACTGTGTGATAGATGCAGGAGATCCGTGGAAGAGGATCCTTACTGGTCTTACTGCATCTCATTGCACTTTTGTGTCATCTTCCATGAGTGTGAAGGATAGACTGGTGGTTGCCAGCATTTTCATATTCATTCATCAATAAGCATTTAAATAATTCTCCTTTAATTATGAAGCCACAGATCACTGTATTCCTAATGATACTTTGCAAAGAGTGCCATTTTTATTCTGATTAAATTTTAATCTATGCAGTACATACAGAAGGACCTTTTCCTGTTACAAGTAAACAAATATGTTACTTTAGAGGGATCCTAAACCCTCAGTGCATGAGTTAGATTTGGGAGCAGATTTATAGCATAATAACAGATTGCCATTGTTTGTTTGCATTATAGCATCTTTTACCCATAGTGTCCTACAAAATAAAGTGTTCACTTGATAACAATAAGACTTCCAACAAATTAATTGCTAGAAGCCTTTGAAAGATAAAGAACATACAAATTATGGCAGATGACTCTTTATCCCTCTCTTTAATTTGTTTTGGGCATTGATTATAGTGTTTGTAATCAGTGGAAGCACTGTTAAGAGTTGAATAGGCTGCAGGCAGGCACTGTGGAAGAGCGATTTAACGGAATTCTGTTGTGCAGGAGCCCAGATAGCCTGGTGTGGAGCTTTTACGAATTGAAAGTGTGCAACAGATCACTTCATAATGTGGTTTTGAAGTTAATTCACCTCAATGTTGAGTTGACTCTGAGCTCCACTCCCTCTTTTCCGGATGTAGTTCATGCTATGTTTAAACTGGGATCTCTGCGAAGTAAAATTGCTGTGCTGCAGTAAACGTCACTATAAACTATGCAATTTTCCATATTGAACCATTGGTGGAGTGTATATAATAGCTTGACAACTGAATAGGAATTCTCAAGTTTGTGACTATTTAACAAGATCAAAGAAAATGAACAGGGCTCTAAAGCTTGAAAGTATTTGCACGCCACAGACATTTATTTTGAAATTGTTTGGATTTGCTTTCAGTGCTCATTGTTCATGAATGGAGGATGCCCTTCACATACTCCTCATCAAAATGATGAAACTACTGGAGTCAAGGAAGACAAATGCAATTGGAGATGTATGAGTGAAGCTTTAGCCCGTGTATGATATGAACCTTCCTTTTGCATGATTCAGCGCACCACTCTGCACCTGAGCTGGTCTGTTGCTTCTCGTATTGAGTTCATGATAGGGCATGAACTTGTACACCGAATGAAGCTTCCAAGATTATTTGCAAACAATTAGCTTGTGAGGTTATAGAAAAAAAATTATCCCTTTTTTGAACAGCCTGGACCCTGTAGCTCTTTGTAAATGTGATAATTATGATCAGAGGGAGCACACAGAAATATTAGACCTGTACAAGGATTTAATTACCTGCAGTTTCAAATCAAAAGACAGTGAAAGTGTGTTTTAGCTAGGCAGGAAAAAATAATTCTACATTCACTCATTTAGTTTTAGTGATGGAGGTTAAAGCTGTAATATATACAAGGTTTGTGCGTAGCTTGTTGCATGCCACAGCACGCTAACTAACTATTGGGGTGGCTTCAGGCCGCTTCCCTGGCCTTCTAACCCAGCCATTGCACCCGCTGGCTTACCTTTATGTACGTGCACCAGTGTCTGCTCTATCCTGTTCCTGTCATATGTCCCTGAAATGCCTGTCTCAATACACAGGCTCCCCAGGTAAGAGTCACAGACTTGATTTAAAATATATGTGAACACTACAGTTCAAACAGGAGCTATTTCTGGAGACAAGACTCTTGAAGCTACAGAGTTAACGTGGAACTTTCCAATTGAATTTAAACCGTCTAGTAAGGCAATTATAACTGGGGAATTGGTACTAAGTCAAATCTTCCTGAAGCCTTGAAAGTACAGATTCTGGCTTCTACTTAACTTTTTTTTTTTTTTTTTTTTTTTTTTAACTTACAGATTTGGAAGTACATAAAATCTGTAGTGAAAAAGTTTGGACATGTTGAAAAAGATGTCTGAATAAGATGAGCATGTTTCCAAAACAACCCAGGTCACTTGGCAAAGTAGGTGAAAACAGTTTGTCTTTCGCTTCTGACCAGAAGCATTTCCATATGCTTTCAGTATGAGACTTCCAACTTAGACAAAGTGGCTCTGAAAGTCTTGAAGCTTGTGCTACAAAATCAGTGAAACATGTGCTCCCACTATGATGCTGTGCACAACAGGGAGATAGAATGAACCTACCTGAATCAAGAATGATTCTTGATCGGGATAAACAATGCTGTAATTATGTTAGGTCTGTCAGACAACACGGAAATACAAAACAACTTTTTAGCACCTCATTTTCTAGTAGAATCTTTTGTTGTAAGCTTGGTACTTATATCCCCCAGCATGCAGGGAGGTTGCTCTTCAGAAAGAGAGCCACAGCACCCAAGCACTAAGTGAAGAGCTGTCTAATCTAGCCACAAGGAAATCGTGAGGATGAAGTAGGATTTATGTCTTTTTCCTTGCTGCTAAGATTTAAGTTTAATCTTGGTGTGTATATTTCGTAGAAGGTGGAAATGAGATTTTGAAATCACTTAGGCAGACAAAAGAAACCTACATCTGCTGCTTGTCGGGTCTGTGTTCAGACAGCTGAAGGGGAAAGAGGAGCACCGCTCTCTCCTCCTTTCTCTGCTCCACCTGTTATTTTAAAAGAATGGCAACTGTCTCTGCATTCTCTGTGGGATTTTTTCTCGTTTTTTTGGTAAGGAGTGATTTACGAACTCTTCCAAAGCCAGGCCCACTGGCAGTCTAGGTGAAGGAGTACCTCACTTTTGTGTCCAGATCAGGCTTATGAGTTAGCTAGGAATCAAATTGGGTAGTTCTAGAAATACACAAAGGTACATTCCTGGGCATCAGTGAAAGTAAATAGTTAAGGTTTCTGTGGATTAAGGAATTTCTGTATTACCAGTAAGATGTTTCCAGTATTTAGGTGTCTAAATTGTATTTCATTCTCACTTTAGCAGCTAAATCCTTTCAAATTTTGGCCCTTTATTATTTCTGTCACTGACTGTACATTACTGGAATCCCTTGTTCTTCTCTGAGGTCCGAATTCTTTTCATTTAAATTAAATCAAGATGTTAAGAGACTTGATCAGAGTCCGTAAGTATATAGAAGGGATAGCTGGCTCCTTAGTCTAGGAGGCAAAGATACGACGAGATACAAGGGCTGTATGTTGAAGCTCAATAAGTTTAATTGAAAAACAAAGTGATTGTTGTTTGTTTTTTTTTTCCCAGTAGGGGTAACTAACAGTTGGAGTAATTTGCTAATGGTTTATTTCATTCTCTGTCAGTTGTGGGTTTTTTGTTTTGGTTTGGTTTTTTGTTTTTTTTTTTTTGTTTTGTTTTTAGCTAAGATTGAACTTGTTTTAAGGATTTTGAAATTCCAAAATTTAAACAGGGATTAATTGAAGGAATCCTGTGGTCTGTCAATCAGATGTTACCTCATCATGTCTGGGCTTTGTAATTCCTGAATTTCTATGTGCCATTCCTTTTAATGGCTGAAGAAATGAATTATAGAGTCCCACCCTTTTAAAGTATGTAGGTACATGAATTGAGAGGGACCTCAAAGCCTGGAATTAAGTTGTTTAACTGTATATGTTTGTAACAATTAGTACTGTTGAGATGAATCTTGGTGTGTGTTAAGAAAGTGTCAGTATCAAGTTGGTGTAAATTAATTTGTAACTGTTTATTAAAATGTTCTCCCTGAAGCATTATATTAGTTGCTGTTGGAGGTGAAAGCCTGGACCAGATGGACTTTGGTCTGAGTATGACAGTACAGCGTTCAGTTCAGCTCTGCAGTATTCCGTCCAACAAATCTGTCAGAGAACAGTGTCAAAAGAGGGCTTGCATTACATGATTTATTTTTTATTTTTGTATCTACTCATTTTGCATTGGAAGTAACCCTTTTCCTTGTGGAAAAAGATCTTACTTGTGTAAGAAATTGTCAGGTTAAAATAGTATTTACAAAACAGCAATACAGTAGCTTGTTTCAATGTCTTGGGAATGACTGGAATAATGGAAATCTTAATTTTGGTTTAAGGCATAACTGGGCAAATGCTTTCCTGTAAGTTATGTCACAGGTGTAAATGACTAGATAGTAGTGCATTTTGGAAATAACTTCAACTCTCAAATGTGAACTGACAAGCCTTCCTTTCTGGAGAAGTGATATTGAACATTCTGCACTGCTGCTGTCTTCTAATATGGAAATCCATTTTTTCTTAATTTCACTTCTAGTAAACCCATTTTATGAGACTCAAAAATTAACATTCAAACCAAACAATTTGCAGTGAATGCAGATCTCTTTTTGAATGTTATCTCTCCCAATAGCCAGAAATGTTTGCAATAATAATTCTGGGTCTCTTCTACAATCACTTACCTGTAGTTAAGTTTGACAGTATGTGAAAAGTATAGGGTCAGTTTTGGTTTTTAAGGATAAATTGAACAATTTTGTCTCTGCAACAATTTAGATTTTGTAGAACAGTTTACAAGTTAGCTCCTACCTAGCTGAATTGCATTATTGGGCATCCTCCTTTACTCTACCCTGTCATCTCTTCTTCCAGGAGAGCAGCCACCACAGGAAAACAGCACCACAAGCTTCATATTAACACTGCCACCACAGATTCCCAAGTGACCATTCAGCTGAATGGAGGTTGATATAACTAAGCTGGCAACGAGCTCAGTGGTTGGAATAAAAACAGCATCAGCTTTTCAGATCATACCCTTCTCTAATGTAATTAAATTCTGAGTCAAAGACCTGGAGTGAGGCATGCTTCCAACTGATGCTGCATTTCCTGAAGGTCAGCTGGAGAGCAGTATATTTCATCAAATGCAATCTATAGAGTTGCAAGTTTCCTGATTAGGTTTGCATTTGAAGAGCTTCCCAAGGCTTAACTTAGTTGGGAAATTGCCCATTTAAGCAATAAAACATAATAACATATGACACCGCTGCTCAATATTATCACATACGGGAGAATGTATGTGAAATAGGAAGACAAACTGATTCAGGTTCTCCTTTTGGCAAGTTTTTTTACATAGTAACATCAGTTCTCTGGATTGTCCTCTTCTAAGATAATGTGTTTGATGAATAGCATTCAAAATATGTTTGAATAATTTCCTCATATTTACAGTTGTGGATTTACTATTAGATCTCACCATCTTTTTGTTTTCAAACTTCCTGAATATCATATTCCTGCTTTTCATTTATTCTTGTCTGATGCAGATGGGGTGATTCCTCTCTCCCCCATTGGGTGAGATAACTCAACTGTTCATCAAAAGATGAAGAAAGCGAAAGTCTGCTAGTCATTCAAAGGAAATGCTGTCTCACATCCTCCCTTGCTGTCCCATGATTATAAATTGTATGACATGGTAGCTTGGAAAAAGGCTGACAGAAAAGGAAATTATAATTATATAAATTTGCAGTTAACTTATCTGATCCTCCTTACTAACCAGTTCAAATTGCTTCCCTTCACTGAATATTTCAGGCATTTCCCTTCTAAAAGGTACTTTTATGATGAAATGCAGGAATGCCAACCTTGTCATCCTTATTTATGCTTGAGTACCAAAGAAAAGACCATACTGAAATTTAACCTGATATCTCAATAATAATCATAGAAAGAGTCTGCTGTCTCTAATAGGAGGGAGCAAAGAGTAATGCTGTCTGCAGATGGAGAATTGAGATGTTCTGAATGTTGAAATACCCCCCCCACCTCTTCTCTTTGTGGTCTGTGAAAAAAGCCCTCACCTCGATAGAAGCTGCTTCTTCTCAGTAACACTTAAAATTGACTACTGACATCATCTTTCTTTTTTTTTTTTTTTCACTTGGTGAAAGTCACTGACGCAGTTTTTAATTTCTCTTCCTGAAATGTAGTCAACTTTTCTTTCTTCTTTTTAGAGACAAAACTCCCTAAAATTCTCCATCCAGCTGGATGGAAAAATATGTTATTAGCATTATGAAGACAGAAGCCCTGAAGCATAGTGGAATGTCAGTGGGAAAACTCTTTTATCAGTCATGATCCATGGTATCTTCATACAATATCTTATTCTTTTCCATAAGTATCAGTTCCTTCATAATAAGCTTATCCCTGCAAGCTATTTCCCATCTTTGACATGTGCTCAAAATAATGAGAATACAACCTGCATCAAAATATGTCTCTATTCATTCAGCGTCACTAGGAAAAATGATATGGGGTCTTCTGGAGGTATTTAACCACGTGCAGAAAATATTTAAGACTCACAGTTCTCTGTGGCAAAAAAAAACCCAGTTGTTTAACAATAGGAATTTCTCTCCGCCTCTAACATAGGTGAGGAGTAAGAAGCTTCTTAGTTGCAACAACTGTTTCATTCTGGATGGTGAGTAGTTAAAAAAAAAAAAAAAGATATAGCTAAATATATAATGAACAAAGGAATCAGTTCGTTGTTTGGATATAAATATTCCATGCAGTTAGCTGTTTTTGTTTTCCTGTAATCCAGGATGGAAGCACTTCTGCTAATACTATTGCCAACACAACTCAGAACTGCCATTTTGGACCCCTTAATACAGGTTCCCTAAAACCTAATAGTCAAGAATTTGATCTTAATGCAATTCGGAAGTTATCAACATTTAATTTTGCCCTGAAATAGAAAGAGAAATTGATATTTTCTGAGGTAGAAATATTCTGAAAAATACAGTAATGAATGTTATTTTGACACTTGTATTAAAAATCAAACATTTCGGAATCACTGAATTAGAAATAACTTCTTTTTACTGAAATAGCATGGATTTTTAAAAATTGGTTCAATATTATTCCGATGTCCTGAAGTGAAATAATGGAGTTCATCTAAGCAGCTGATTTCAATGAGTCTTTAATCTCTTCTGGAGTTTCCTGGGAGTGGAAAAACCCTTTACACAGTGTGTTCCCAGAAAAAGAAAAATATTTCTTAGAATTCTGGAACGCTGTGGAAGTGTTGAGAGGACAATCACATCAGAGAAGGGTAAGCAGAGATAGAAGGAAAAGATTGAAAAAAGTTGGGTACAGAGAGACATAAACCTTGTACTTAGAGAGAAAATACTTAGCAAAAAATGAGCAAGATGGTTTGAGTCTTCAGTGCTAGATTCAGCAGTGGCATATCCTGAAAATTAGTAGATATTTTGGAAACCTGACCTTAAATCTACTTAAAACTAAGCTGACAGATTTTTTTTTTGAAGACAGTAAATTCTCTGAAACACCTTGAGGAGTGTCAAGTGGTTACTCATCAGTACCCATGGGCACATGGGTTTGGTCTGCCTGGGAAGTTCAAATGGAGGTAAACCTCAGATTAAGATAAGTGTTTATAAAGATTTCATTTTTTATAATTTAAGTACATTATCACTTTGAAGCAGGAAAAAATTTTGGAAGCAGTTCTCTAACTTGGGAGAACAGCATGCATTGGTCAGAAAAAAAACCCTAAATTTTCTAAGTCCTACTCGTGTGCTCCTCACACCTCCACTTCATCCCTTTGAAAAGAATGAAAACAACTAGGAAGTTGTGTTGGCAATTCGCAGTAGGGTTGAAGGAGACATTTCAAAGGACACGCTTGTCGATATTTATCTAATATATCCCAAGAATAATCACATGCAAAATCCACATAGGGCTAAAACTAAGCAGATTATTTTCCATCGGAGGAGTAATTTTCCTGTGCCCCAACTACAGAAGTATTTACTGCCTTACTATATTTTAAAAACCAACATGATTATCTTAAAAGCCAATATGAAGAACTTTAGAAGTTTCATTCAACTTCACAGACTCCCTTATTTTAGTCAAAGGAAGAATCACTAGGCTGGGGAAGGAGAGTATTTTCTGCTAAAAGGCAGTGAGTCTGCTGCTTATTTTATTTTGGGAAATATGATGGATGGAACATACTTCTTACTGATTTTAAGTACTTTCAAGACTCAATGTAAAAGACAATGTAGTAAACACTATATTTTGCAAAATACTTAGCTTTATACCTACAAAATGTTTAAATAGTGAAGAGATATAGACTTAGACACTTGCTTAAAGTACAAGACAGATGTATCTGGTTTGGAGTTAATATAAAAAGCCAATTAGAAAAAATAAGATGTTAAATTTACACTCTGTAACACTTGTGAGGAAGACCTGCTGTGGCAAGAAAGCTGGGAAGGCTGTGAACTCTCCTGATCTCCACAGGTGTTCAGTGCTCACCATGAGGAGCAGCTCTCCTCTCTTGAAGGTTTCCAATAACAGTGCAAATGGATTAAAAAAATATCTAAGGCAAAGCATGTCAAAGGCACATAGATAAGTGGAGATATGTTCAACAGCATTATTGAATGTATTTTAGGTGTCCAGGCCCTATTGAACTTTAATGATATTTAGAAGTCATTCGACATTTAGTAAAGCTATATTTGATTTCTAAATAAATGTGCTGATTTTTTCATAAGTGTTGAGTACTGATAGCTCTTCAGGTAACAATGTATACACATAACTCAGCTGTCGTAGAAGTAGTAACTTCAGTACACGGATCGTGGGATTTTCTGTAAAGTTAGGTGGTCTGAGGGAACATTCATGAACAACCTTAACGAAAGTGTCTTGGATGTGACTGTCTCCGAGTAACAGATAAGACTGATACTTATGTCACTTGCAGGATGTGATTTATAGGTTAAAGAGAAAAAAATCGTAATGTCGTCTGAGGAAGTTGCAGTCAGTCATCAGAGCTATTTAGAAACCTGATGGTGAAGACTTGCTGTAATTTTTCAGAACGGCCTAACGGATATAAATAATCTAGTTACCTCTGAAAATTGCCTGTTGTGTCCTCAGATAGACATTTTAAGTGAAATTAGACCTAGAACCTCATACAGTTACCTGTTTTGCAAAGTTAATCTCAGCTTCCATGGATGTTGGGCCTTTATAGATGTTGTGGGCCATGAAAATACAGTTTTTCATGTGTGGCTCCAGAGTGAACCTCTGAAAATCTCTGCTGGAAGTTCCAATGTGCTAACCTTTGTTCATGATAAGGTGGTGGGTTTTTTCACAATTAACATCTCTAAGGAAGAGTTCACAAAATAACTTGTTCAGCATAGAGTAACCAGCATGCTAAAAGTCTGCTGAGTACTTTAATTGATGTCCATTAAAAGTGCAAAGCTGTTCTGCTATGATCAGGCACCCTGAGATGCACCTACAAAGGATCTTGATTCTATTAATTCAGTGGATGCTGCTTCATAGGTAATGAAAAATTAAGCAAGCTTTGACCAAACCTTGGGAACATAACTCAGCAGTTAGCAATGGAAACCCAATTAAAATACTTTCCATGTACTTGTTTTTAAATATTCGTGCTATTGAACCATTCCCACTTAATGCATAAATGACAACATAATATCCAACTGTAACAGTTGGTGGAAGTCATTTTAAGTAGCAGTTTAACAAACAGAGATGGATTTTAATTTGCAATGCCAGTTGAGCTGTAATAAAAACTAGTATTCCAGCTGTGAAAAAAAAATAAAACACAGCTTGGTTTAGAGTTATTTACAGATGTGTAAGGATTTTTTTTTCTTTTTCCCCTAAGCTGTACAAGGGAACCATTTGATCATTATTCCTTCCCAGAAACATTTGTATCAGATGCCCTTCCTACCTCTAATTTCTGGAATCAAACTCCTAAGAAAATACACATTAAAATATTATGGCAATTCTTAAGTGTTCATTGATTATAGAATTCAATTTCCTGTTGGAAACGCTACTGTTCAGTGTTAATATAGCTGTTTACTTGTTTTTATGGACTGTGATGAGCTTCTGTTGACTTTGAGATAAATCCTCTTCTGCTGTCTTTGAACCATTTCCACGTGTTGGCATTGTTGCTGTCTCCTGGAGTGTTATTAGGATTCTTGCAACTTTGATTTCTGTTTGTTTATCCTTCTCAAAATATCAGCTGCTGGAATCATGGTATTTTGTGAAAGTTTTAGCACTTTTTCTTTAATAATGAAATTCTCAGGAGTAGTCTGCAAATAAGGGCCAAGAACACCCTTGAAATCTCATCAGAAAACCCAAGCAAAAAAAAAATCTAAGCATTTCTTTTCTTAACATTAGGTTAGGGCAAGGAGAAGATAGGATCACATATTCTAAAGCAAGCCTGGAGGAATGGTTCTTGGTACATTCCACTGAGCAGAAGACGTCACTACCTAGCACAGTGACCTTTCTGCCCTACTTTAGGGCTTTATTTAATACATATGACATTATGATCCCTGAAGATTCATCTGAAGCTCAACATGAAGAAAATATTCATTGCCCTGGGAAGGGATAGAGAAAATATTTTTATTATTTGGATTAAGGAATTTGGCCAGTGAAAGTTTTTGTGCTTTTTCAGTTTGGGGTTTGTTTGTTTTTTCCCTTTGTTAGTATCAGTATAGTCCTACTAGAGACCAAACAATGGTAAAATGGACGATATTGTAAGCTAAGCACTCGGGGACCTGAAAGTCTGCAAGCAATAAGCATAGCAGCAAAGTTCCCAGAGAGAACGATTTGTAGGACTGGTAAGCCTGAAGTGCTTTAGCTGAAGCAGTAAAGTTCAGAAAAGAAACGGGGACAACTTCAAAGACACTAAGAAGTTGTGATTAGAAGTTTGCAATGCACAGGAAAACAAGAGGAAGGAAAAAACACGTATGGTGCACTCACACAGCAGGGCTGGAAAAACGGCTTTATTAGAGGATAGGAGAACGATGCACGTTAAGGAGAGGGAATAGCTCTTCGTAACGGAAGTCACGTTAATTCTGTCTACCTGAGATTCAAGCTTTCTTATTTTAACTACAATTTTTGGTCACAGGTTTCACTCTAAATAGCTCAAGTAACATGCCGGACTGGAAAATATTTCAGTGACAAATGGAGAAGCTGCAAGCACATGTCTGAATTATAGCCTCCTTAATCAGTAATGACATCAGGAGAGTTTAACATGAGCTCCTGTCATCTGAACTGCGTGTGCGTTAAACAGATGAAGAGCACAACAGTAACTTGGTGTTCTCATGAATTGTTGCAAGGAATGAGGAATATGGGAAAGGTTGAATTGCAGTACAGTGTATGTAAGAACCAGAAATATTCTTCAACATTTCAGCCTACTGAAGTCAGCCTACTGCAGTAAAATTGATAGTGTTTCTTGTGGTGGAGAAAAAGGTTAAAAAAAAATCCCCTGAGAAAACAGTTTTGAAGAATGCAACTTTTGTAAAGCGTGAAGGATTTCAGTTCCGCCCCACAAGCAACTGTAAAAAGTTTGTTTTCTCAAGGCTTTTTTCTTTTATTTTAATCTAATTGCCTTTCAAAAAAATGGGTAGCGAAGCATTTTGCATTAGTGCACACCAGGAAAGCAGACTCCTCAAATGCACCGCGATGTGTCAGAGTGTCCTGGTGTGCTGTGCAGACCTGAAGCCGTCGTGTGACTTTATCTGATGAGTGGGAAGCAGAGCCAACTGGTCCTTCAGTCACCTGGCCCCGAACTGGTGGGAGCGATGTAGGCTGGCACTGGTTTGTGGACTGATCGGAAGGTGGGTCCCCATTCCTTAAGCGTAATCTGAAAGGTCTGCTCTCCTGACACTCTCTATTTTAAGTGCACCTAAAGAATGATTCAGCGGAAAGGCTGAAGAGCAATGGCTACTGTCTGCAACCAGGATGAGAACTCTTTTGCCTCAGTTTCCTTTTCTTTTGAACCAGGAGATGTCAGTGATGAGTGACTCTTTTGGGAAGAGACACTTGAACAGTAGGAAGAACAAGTGTGAGAGCATAACATGAAGTCTTGACTTGCATGCCAAGAGAGAGATAGGAACGATGAAGAAAACACGAGGCCTAATTCTCCCTTCCATCTTTCTGCAAGACTGCAGTAGTAAATAACCATCTTCTGGGAAAGCACTTGGTCGTGTGTGTTCACTGAAAATACTAACTTATAATCCATCACTATCACCTCTCTTGTTTCTGGCTTACACCTTTTGAGATTTCAGGAGAAACTTTTTAGAATTCAAGCTGTTCGCTTTGCTGCCTTCAGGGCTGGATTTCTGTCATTCTTAGTTAAAAGCTGGTGGCATGGCATTTTTGCAGAGGGCAACAGTATTACTGCTATGCGGATCACTTAATTATTCCAAGTGTTATGAGTGCAAGTCTCTGAAGATGACAATGTAATGTAGGGAAAGCTGAAATGAGAGGTAATGAAAGGTAATGAAAAAGTCAGACGTAGACAAGATGATCCTGTGATGCGAGGTCAAACAAAACAAAACACTTAATAAAGGACTGTGGAGCTGGAATTAGCCATTATTGCTGAATGGGCCACCAGTGTCACAAAAGCAATATACTCACTGGGAGTGAGGGAATGTAGAATGTCAATGCAGTATAGAGCTAACTCGTCACATTCCCTGGAGACTGCTTAAAAGCTAACATTGCACCTACTGAGAAGATTTATCCTGTATTCAGCTGCTATGTGTAAAAGAAAAGATGAAGTTTCTTGAGGGAAGTGACAAGGCAAGCAAACACAAAATAACTGCCACCCCCCCCCCCAAAAAAAAGCTGTCTCAAAATTAAAAACTTTCCTAAATGAAGGATGCAACCAAAGGCATGGACATCTCCAGGACATCTCTTGCCCCAAATGAAAATGTTATTAGAATTTAGGGAAAAAAAATCTTTTGCAGAAAATAAATAAAACTTAACTCATCATTCAGAGCCAGGACCAAACTATTCATTATCAAAATTTCACTTAATGTTTGGGGCTAGAATATTGAGTTTATACGGAAGAGACTGTAGGAAACCCTACCACACTGCTTTCATTCTGCACCTCGGTGCCAGGGAGCCTCTTGGTGTAGATTATTGTGTTTAACATTTGAATTGAGAAGAAACTGCAGGATCTTTCTGGCTTGGACCATGACCCTCCTGTGCTAGGTATTTTACAAACAAAATTTAACAAGACACTCCATGTCTTAAATCGCTTTTAATCTTAAAACAGATGACAGATGGATACAGGCAGATGGCAGAGAGAAAAATTGTGACTAGGTCTGATCAAGAATGTTTTCTCATCAAAACCATGGTGATTGATAAGCTCTCCTTTAAAAAAAAATTGCATTTGACAGTCTTGAAAAACTTCAGATGAAAAGTAAAGGACAGAATTTCCAGTCAAGGTAAGGGGACCCACAGATAGTAATAATGAGCAGATCAAAGTTCAAATGTTTTGTCTGAATTAGGTATGATTTAAATCAGGCTTTGATACTTTCTGTGTGAATACTACCCTTTAACTTCATCTGGAAGAGGGCCTTGCTTATTTTAAACATACACACATATATATGCATATGTATATATGCACAGACACACATACACATGCTAATGAGAAAGTCTCAGATTTGTCTCAGTGTAGAACAAGACTTAAGTTTTCTTGAGGAAACCACTTCCATTTTATGTGTAACCAAAGCTAGTACATGGAGAAGAAAGATGCAGACAGGGAAAGTATAGAAATAAATTACCTGAAAGGCAAATATTTAAGTTTCAGTCAGTGATATGGCTTCAGCACTAATCTTAAATTGGTGGAAACTGTTGTAGCTTTCAAGCTACAAGGGAGATGTTCCAATTTAAATCCTCAGGCATATGGACTTGGGGTCCACACTTGAATTTATTTTAGAACATTGAACGAGAATGTAGACTTGTAGCGAACCCGTACGTGTAAGGGACTTTCTTATGGATCACTTCTATGAGAAGGGCAGAACACTTCCTTCTGCATTCTCTTCCTTCAGTTCTTCATCTCAAAAGAACATTACATTTCCTCTTCTGAAAAGGGGTCTTCAGCAGTTTTCAACAGCACCTCTTGAGTGTCCTCCATTCACAGTGTTACAGTGGAAATATACCAAGGAGTTTAAACTGAGATGGTGAAAGGATGGCTTAGAAATGGGAAAAATGTTTTGTGCTCTAGAATAAATTATCTTGCAATTTAAAATTGTGTAAGAAAGCTGTTTCTGTAAGCTTTGGAGGGTGAAATCTCTGATGAAACAGTATCAGACACCCAGTACAAATATTTGGCTCAATACGAAATAACCCCTCAAACAATAAAAAGCCTTTGGTTTTATGATGTGTGCCATACACTGTTAAGCATGGAGAAAACAAACAGGAATGTCACTGTCTCTTTGTCTCATCCCCTACAATTACCCAAAAGTAAAGTTATTTTAAGGCAAATTTTAAGAAGGAAATTTCATTTATGTATAAACATGCATCTTATATTGCCAGTTTAGTGCTGAATAAAAGCTAATTGAGGGTAAGTACTAATTGGAAGTCTGATTTGCATAGTTTAACAGTGGAATAGTGCAAATATGTGTTGAGATGCGAAGTGTAATGTGAATCTTAATTCAGTACTAGTATCCGTTTCATTGGTATATGGTTACAATCAATGAATATATCAGTGTCCTGTCTCTTTTGACATATTGCAGTGTTTTGTGTAAAATTAATTTTAATACATTCCAACTCCTATAAAATAGTTTGATTCCTACTCATTATGATTTTTTTTTTTTGAATGAAATCAAACGTTTCATGGCTTAGATCAGTTATATTTCTTACATATTTACTATGGTCAACATTTTATAGACTTTAAAATGTTGCTTGAGTTTACTTTGTGACCTAATGAGTCATTTCACCATGAAGAGTCATGCACAAGCTTGTGGAAATTTAATCCAAGCTTTGAATGACATTGTTTCGAACAAGCGTCTTTTCTTGCAAACCAGATCTCCTTCTGTAAGATAGACTAGAAATATAAATAGAAAATGATTGAATCTTTTTATTTATTTTGGTTTATTGTATTTTAATCTTAACCATAATGGAACAATCAGTAGACAGTGACGCCTTCTTCCCTAGTAGAGTACAAATTATTAATTAAGATGCCATAATTTAGCTTTTTTGAGAAATCCATTTTTTATGTTTTTCAGGCTAAAAATAGGTTAGAAAATGGGATTTGCCTCGTCATACCTCTGGTTTTATTCAGTGTTTAAAGGGTTGTGGTTTAATAAGAAACTTTTTAGTTCTTAAAGATTTATGATTCTCTTTTAAAGATATAAAAAAAATATTCTTGTTGCAATTAAAAAAACGCCTTTCAGTCTTTATCTGAATTTAATTATCCCAGCAAGAAAAGCTTTAATTTTAACATTTCCTTTTAAGGATGGAAGTCTGTTTCTGTAATTTAGAAGTATGTCTTGTGAAGTAAATCAGAAACACCGTCAGTGTTCAGAAAGAGGCACATAATGGGGAACGTAGACATTTTTCCTGTAAATTTATTCTCTGAATTTTGAATTGCTACTAATTTCCTCTCTATAAGATTGGAAATGGGAATAATATAATATTGTCTTTTCTCCAGGGCAGACATTTAAATGCTGTTAGCAGGCTAAGTCATGTCTAAATACTTAACAGAAGCTAAAAGGAAAACATTGTGCTCACTAGAAGTAAAGATATTTAGTGATAGAATGAGAAAACACTTACAAGTTTAAATCCTGAAAAAAAAAGACTTTGACTTTTTGGAAGGAGAGCTAATCACTCTTAAGTAAACTTAAGTGAAAAGTGACCTGAGTTTATAAAGGGAGTCTTGATTGACCTGCTCCCTCTCCGCATCGTGGAGTCTGGCTTGTTTTCCCTCTTTGTCTGTTCGGTTTCCTTCTGGCCCTAAAGCGTGCCTTTCTTTTTGTGTATCCTGCCTATGGTTTTTTTGAGACTTAAAATCCCTGTAAGTTATCCCTTAACTTTTAACTTACAGATAATGGTCAAAATGAGACAATATTAATAAAATTAATTTTTACTAAATAATATTTATTCTGCTTCTGGAGAAACAGCTTCACAAGCAGACAAATTGGGCTGGACTGGTTTCCTTAGCATTCAGCCAACTTTTTTCACTAATACCATCATCACTGCGTGAGAGCCTGAAGCTTAATGGCCCTCTGTTGTCTTTGGTATGGGACTTACATATTCCCAGTCCTACACACGGTGACACATTTTGTGATACAGCAATTTGTGACTTTTACATAAGAAAATTCCTTGAACTGTCACAGAAGCAATCTCTTTTCTATCACAGTTAAAAAGAAAAATAATAAAAATGCATTTCTATTAAAGCTAAAGGCTTAGCTAGTATATTTGGAATAATAAAAAAAAAATTCTATGATAGTTTTCCTTTGACTTCATGGCATTATAAGAAGGATTAGTACACTGTATGAGCATACTGGATGATAATAAAATAGAAGAATTAAAATCACTTCAACACATTGTAGATAAACCTTTGAAAATAAGTAAAAATTCAGTCCTAAGTATCAGAGTAATTGGAATGTGTGAGTAACTTTTCCTAAGAAAAGCTACTTTTTAAAATGCTCGTTATCAGGGTGTAACAGGAGCAAGCATTGCATTGCTAGAGATAACATGTACAGAGGGAGAAGAAATTGAAAAGGTGGAGAAAGTCTACAGAAGGTTAAAGGAAAGGGGGGGAAGATGATCCATCTATCATTTCTGCCACAATAAATCTTTCTTTTTTGAAAAAAATAGTGTGACCCCAGAGCAATGAGAACAAAATTGCTCTGCTACGCTATTTCCATTGTCTTAGTGTCACTATGGAAGTCTTACTGATCATGAACAGATCATGTTTTCTAAGTCTTTACTGTTACATGGAAACATGATTCCTGTGTTTTAGTACAGGGTGCCGAACATTTCTATTTCTAATGAATAGCAAATCTCTTAAAAAAGGATTGTATTTAATACATAATATATTAAAAGTCATAAATACTATCACTGCTGTTCATAATAATATTAAAAGACACAAACAGATCTAAGAATTTGCCTTCATCTCCTTTTCTAAGTTCTGGAAGTTGCTCTGTGCCTAATTAAGGGGTAGGTTAATCTTGTCTTTATGGCTAGGCTGGAACTGAGTAGATATTTGAGTCTTGATTCTGCCACATGCTTCCTATATGATGTTAATCAGAATGCATTTATCTCTATTTTTTATTTGAAAATTGGACATAATAGTTCCTTTCCTCACAAGAGCAAATATTGTATCTTACATTAATTTCATAGTGAACATTTATGAATTAAAGCAATTTTATTTCCAATGTATGCGGAACTGGGGAGACAATGATTTTTGAATATTGGCAATCTTAAAAAAAAAAAAGGCTGGAAAGATAAAATAAAGTTTAAAAGCTCAGCAGACTGTTGAAAGAGAAACTTGTTCAGAAAACTGATAAAAAAGATCATAGCAGGGAAGGCAAGAAAAGGCCAAATTGTTTAACTTTTGAATAAAGGAGACTTAAGTTTTACTTTGTCATGATGTCCAAGATGTTTCTGAATTGTCCTTTAATTTGTAAAAAAGTGAATGAAAGCCAAAAATGGACCGATTCAGGGTGGAAATAAAGGGAACGTTTTTAAAAGGCCAGAAAGGTAATCATTACAGACAGATTAGATTTTTTATCAACTGTAATCTTTTAATGAAGGCTAAACAATCTTCTGAAAGTTATTTTATAGCTCAGCAGAAGTGACAGACTTGATGCAAAAATTGTTGGTCTGCATTATGAAGAAGGTCAGCCTAGACTGTTCCAAGAGTTCATTCTGGCCTTACAATCCATAATTCTATGAATTAATGTTTGTGAGTCATGCTGATAACATAATGATGGAGGCCATAGAAGCATGTAAGTTATGCTAATTTACTACAAGTCTTGGGAACAGAAGAGGGACCACTCCCAGAAAGCTATCTATGAACATTGCAGTATTTTTCACAAGTTAATTCTGTGAAGGGCATCTTATGTTCTGTAATGACAAGTTCTTGTGCATGACTGTGAATCCATCTGCTTTCTTCTCTGGGTTAGCTGATGAGAGAAAATTGGATTTGTTGGTACAGCGGGTTATGTCTTAGATGAGTGGTACAAAAATAGGTCACAAAACTGAGAACTAGGCTTGCTTTTCTTTTCTCTTTTTTTTTTTTTTATTTTTTGTTCCCCCTTAATCCCCTCAGATTACTTATTTGCAAAGAATAAACTGTGTAGGTTGCCTCCTCACAGATTTGATCATGTTTACTAAATAATCTCAAAAGAAAGGAAAAATTGTTTTCAGTGCTAGATGTCCTGGATGAAGACGTGGGAGAATGGCCTTTTTCCTAGTGTCCAAGAGCTCAGCTGTTAAAGAATTCACCTGGAATATGGCAAGGTCAATTCTTTCTCCTGCCTGAAAGAATTTCAGTTCAAGTTTCGACGTAATCAGCAGGTACCAAGATATTCTGGTAGTGCAGAGACGGAATCAGCTCCAGGTGAGCTTTCTGATTATCTGGTTCTCACTGTCTTGTTTTTGATATTAATGGATACTTGGTAAGAAGAACTGAAAGTCTTTGCTTAAGTGTAGCTTTTGTGTTGGGGGCATTAGGAGGTAGGAGAAATGAATACTATTTTCTTGTAGCAGTAGACGTAGCTATGGGTTTCCTGTGCTCCTGTGTGCTTTAGCCATGCACCACTATACATAATGAGATAAGTAGCTTCCCTGGAAATATTTAACCTCTGTTTTCCTTTTTGTAAGCTTTTCTTAAGCTATTACTCCAACACATTTTTTTAGATATGGAATGTTGCATGTAGGATGAAAATTATTTGTTGATTTTACTATCTCAATGAGAAAAAAGCAAATTATTTAAAATCTGTTTGATCCAAAAGAATATATTGTTTCTTTTTTTTCAGGTCAGCAAATGAAACAAAAAATGAAAATATTTTTGTAGTTCTGTGGGTTTCCAGGTGTGGTGAAGATGAAAATAGTCAAATAGTTGCTGTTAAAATTCAAGAATGCCAGTAGTCCTCATGTCCACATGGACACTGACTTCACTGGGATTATTTGCATGCATAAGTATCTAAATAAGAACAGAATAGACTGGAGTTGATTTTGGTATTGTATTATGCTGAGATAACCACCGATTTGGGTGAAAATAGTGTATCAGTGTAATGAATCATATCCATAATATTTTAAAATCAATTTTTCTTTTAAAAAAATAAAGTCCATGGCAGAATTAGACATTTATTCAGGAAAATTACTCTTCATCTTGCCTCTGCGAGAAGCAACAGTTTAACATACAAATGGGGGGGGGGGGGGGGGAAGGGAATCAGTACCTTTTTCTGAGTTTCTCCCTGTTTCAAACCCTTGCACAGTGAAGGTCACATGCACCTTCATTCATCCCTTATCTTGTGACATTTTTCAAGGCATACCTTGCATTTGCTGTTAATGCCTGGAGCATTATATGTCCTTAGCACATCCTTCAGGACAATATACAACTCTCTTATCTTCCTGGATTCAAAGACATGCGCTTCAGCTTGAGAGGTCGAAGGCTCAGTAATACAAATGGCCATATAAGGTTAGATACCTTTTGCATTGATCGTCTTTCCCTTGTCCTGGGCTGGGCATTATCTTTTCTTCCTTCCCACCTGTGTTTTACACACTTGGAATTATTTTAAATCTTACTTTCTAGAAGTGAAAAGCACAAAACTTAACACAAATATGTAAGCTAGAATATGCTTTGCAAGAAGGTTGGATGACTAATATTCATCTGTAGAGTAGTACAAGTAACTGGCTGTTGTTTGCAATCTAAAAAGGAAAAAAAATGAAGTCAAACACAATGTTTGCTTCACTCAGTACTTAGTAACATTAACACTAATAATTGAAGCACAGTTTTAAAGAAAATCTGATTTAAAACAATGTATTGGAATAAGTTAAATTGTTGAAAATATGTAAAATGTTTTTGGAGAAAGATATATTTTCTTGAACATATTTTACATAAGTTCAAGAAAAGTTTTAGTCAATTTGAACCTGTATTTGCTTGAGTGGGCTGTCTTTGGTGTGGGTGGAAGGAAGATTGCATGAATGTGTTGCAGCAGGTCAGCAAGAACTGAAGGTGTCAAACAAATTGATACCAAAAGTTACTTTGATTACTTTAAACGGTATATCTCAAACTATGAAAATTGGAGACTCTACTGGTTTTAGGAAACAAATTTTCCCTTCAACTCTTCTGTAGTCTCTTTATATTTTCTAACATATCCTCACTAACATGCACACAGATTGTTAATGTCCTTCTGTACTTCAGGATATGTTACTTTAAGCAGCCTATAACAGATGTAAAATCTAGGCAAGCTACTGTATAATTCATCCCAGTCAGTTTGAGTTATTGATTATGGCATTTTGAGGTATTCCTGCACTTACTTTTTCTTATTCTCCCTCCTAGACTGATAATCTAGAAAATGAAAATGAACAGAGAACAGTAAGAGCATAGTCTTGATTCCATTTTCATTTCTTTGTTAAATTCAATAGCACATTAGTGAGGCCTTTGTTTTTCTTCATAGCATCACCATTTCCGCATCTTCCACATGGTCATCCCTCAGAGAAGCCTGGCTGCATGCATCATGTCAACCCTTGGCTTGATACAAAAGTGCAGAATTTTCATTTATAGAGGCAAAGCATTTTTTTCCTTTATAAATGCCAAACAGAATGAAAAATACTCCTTAGAGAATTAGAAAATAATGAATGATTGGCATTTGGTGTACAATTTCTTATTCTAGTGAGATTTTGGCATGTCATTCACTAGGAAATTCAGAGTATTGAATGACATCCACATTTACCAGATGGGTTGTCAAGGCATACTATGTGTCAACACCTTTGCAGAATATCACTTGAAGCCTAATTTCTCTTATTTATGGGCATCTGATTTGGTATTTCTGAATATACTTTTTTCCCACTCTAAAGCTGTTCATATTACTAAAGCTATGGCTTGGCCTCTTCACGCACAAAGGGTATCTGTGTGTGAGGACAGAGGTTAGGGGAAATACACGTGAGCACACATGCACTGAGTAAGTGATACAGTGTGCTTAATTCTATGAGGTTCTCTTCTGCTCTCTCACATGTTGGTACCTTCAGGCAATATGGATCCTATGGCATCCAGTAACTAACAGGAACTGGTTCGATGTCCAGCTAGTGGCCAGTTGTGTTCCTCAGGAGTCGATACCAATAAAGAGCTACTGTTGTTTAAGTATTCAGTAATGACCTGTTTGTTGGGATGAAATCCTCAACAAGTTGGTGGAAAACACCAAGTCAGCTGGAATAGTTGTTTTGCTTCATAGCAGAAAAGGGCTGCTGCTCAAAAAGGTATCAACAGGGTGAAGAAATGCGCTGAGAAAAGCTTCCATGAGGTTCAGTAAAGACAAAAGCACCGTTCTGTGTCTGAGATGTAGCAGCCCTAAGAGGTGGTACAGGAAGGGTGTTGTCTAGCTAGGGAACAGCTCTGCAAAGGTGCTGTGGTAACATAGTCCCAGGTGTGTGTGTGAGAGAGAAATGGGTACTGAGTTTCTAGTGTTTCTTCCTTTGTGAATATTAGTGGCCACTGAGAGGTGATATTAAGTACAGGTTGGTGTTTGAAATACATAAATGGTGATTAAGGTTTCATCATACCAGTAATTTCCAGCACATTATAGTTCTGGAAAAAAACACACAAAATCAAGTGCAACTGTGTTATTCCACATATGCAATGTCTTCTGTGTTCATTACAACAGGATAGGTGACAAATGAATCAGTTTCAACCCTCTACTTACACTTTCTGTAAGTTTTCTTTGCTGTCTAAGCAACACCTTATTTATTGCAGTGTAATGCCTCTGCTTGTTGCCCTGTTCACCATAGCCAGGAGAGCAGATTGAATTCTCTATTTGATTTTTTTTTTTTCTTGTTTGTTCTTTTCAGCTGTGTTTCTCAGTCTCTGGTCTTTTTTTTTTTTTTTTTCCTCACTTCTGGATTCTCTCAAATTGGTTCTTGTCTCTCCAAGCGTGTTGCCCAAAAGTGGACTTAAATTAACCGAGCTCTTGTGAGCGCTGAGCTGAGCTGAGAGATTTCTTTCTGTATCCTGCAGGTCATCGTTTTGCTTATAATCCCAGTATGGTGTTTCCCTTTGTGCAACACCTAAGTGTTGATTCATGTTCAGCTTGCAATCTGCTATAACTCCCAAATCCCTTCATACAAAACTGCTTCCAACTGCTTCGTTATGTGGTGATTTATCTAGATTTCTGGATAACAGAATAGTAGAGTGGGGAACACAGCTGCCTGGAACAGGTTTCATTCTTGGCCACTGACCATCTAAAGAAGTATCTTTAGAAGATTGTACCAGCTGCTTTTTAGAGGAAATAGCCAAGAGCCAGGAAAATTCTGAGATTAAATCCTAATTAAACTGCTGACTTGCTGCATGACCTTGGGTGGCTGTGCTCTTTGTGTAGCATGAGCCCCAAATCAAAACCTCTCAGCTGAACTTCTCTCTGAAGACAAATTAAAAAAAAAAAAAAATGTACAAACCAGAAGCTATGTACATCCCTGACAGTAACATTCTGTTTGTATTGAACTTCTAACCTGACCCCGACACTTAATGCAAAATATATCTGTGCCTTCCTATCTTCTTGTTCTTATTTGTTTGTATGAGTGTGTAGCTGTATTATGATTAGCACAGAAACATCCACACAGGATTATCGAAAGCAGGTTTTTGCAGATCTGATTACCTATTTTATCATACAGAAATGTGGAAAAAAATTTTGTGGAGCTTGTATAAGAAGATGCATTTTTGTGAGAGAGTGTACATGGTCTGTGTACAAGCTTCAACACAGAAGTTTACTGCTAGGCACTACACTAATAAACTCTAAGTTGTTAAGTCATACTGGATTTAGGCTGTTTGCAGAAGGCTAATGAGTTCAGGGACAGCAGGGAAGAAAATAGGGATGAATGACCAACATACTAACTGCCTGTGAAACTCGGGCTGTAGTAGAAAAACAAGGGGGAGAATATGTGGTTACAAATGTGAAAAATCAAAGGACACATCTTTGCATATAGTTTGCCAGGGACCTTGTCTGGAACGTGTTTTAAATGCTAACCATTCATGCAAACAAAACTGTAATATGCCAGTTTGCACAAGCACCAGTTGATATATTTGGCAGCTGAACAGATAGGAAATCTCTGTGAAGTTTGCAGGATTCCCAGTCACAAGGGAGTACCAAATGGAGGCACATCTGCCTTACTGTAACTTCGTCCAACTGAAGCCATGCAGTGTGACTCAGCTGATGAGTGTATCTGGCTTGGTAGCACTGAACTTCCCAAGCATGAAGGAGGTGTATGCTGTCATATGGCTGGAGAGCTCACAGAGATGCCCCAAATAGTGACCAGCCAATGTGCTCACAGCATTGTTACATGAGTGGCACCCTCTGATTGAGTGTAATGCAGATAATGATGGAAATAGGTGTACACCACTGAAAGAGCACAAATTCAGCTTATTATTTACCACACTAAGGATTAAGAAGTAAATGAATAAATAAGATGTGCTATCTTAACAAGATTTCTCAAATGTTATTGAAACACAGAGAAGGGAAACCGACAGAGGAAGGTCAGAGGAGGAAGATGAGTGAGAAGGCATGCACTGTTCTGTTCTTAGGTTTGCAGTAGCCTGACGTGGTTGGTTGACTGTTTAGTTTTTGGCAGGGGAAGCATTTTTGTTTTCATGTGTTGAATGGTACCTAGTGGTTATTGTCATAATGCTGATAAAAGCTATGGGGAATTCAAGTAATGCTTGGTATGTCTTTACTACATACTGCAAGGAAGACTGGAAATACTCTAGTAAGCTGTAAACAATCTGTTTTTTTAGTGATGACCAAGGGTCCACTGGGCTAATGTATTCTCCACTGTCAAGATATTTAGAGCTACTTGAGGAAATCTGTAAACTGGGTGATTCTGTGCTATATGAATATTTCTCAGACTAGGTGGTTCAACAGCAGGGTCATACAGGGGTTTTTTGAGTGTTAAATGTAAAAAGGAATCTCTGCTGATCTTTGAAACTCCACCATGGATAAAATGTTGTACAAATTTTTCTTCTAAGGTAGGAAGGAAGAATTGAATTATGAACTACACTTGCATATCCTGCTGATCATGAGCTAGGAAAGCATAAGCATAAGCAAAGTTTGTGCAAGAGAAGGACTTCTGCTCAGGTGGTGATAGCAACACTGTTATTCAGGAACTTCACAATTAAAATATTATTCAGGTACAAAAATGAACACAAGTTACATACTACCTAGAGTGTTGTATGTGATAGTTAAGTATTTGGAGATGAGATTTTCAAATATAGAAGAAATAAAAACGTAAGTGCTTGTATTCTTTAATATTAGGTGTGGCAGTGTTTGATCTGATTTCTCAGCTTGTAGATCCTTAGGAACTGCAGATGAGTTTCCCATCGCCTCTACAGGACCTTCACTACCTTATTTGTCCTCTAGTACCTGAAACTTGGCTACTTCCATCAATCACAATCATAATCTAATCATGATCTCTCTTCCTGTTTCTGTACAGTTGAAAGAAGTTCTCTTGTGTGCTGGAGAAAGATGCCCCGGTCTGAGGATGCTCCCCCAATCTTCTGTGTAGGAGGTACTACTGAGAGGTGGAGGAGGCTCTTTGAACAGCAAGGTTCGTATAATGCTGTGTTGCTTTGTACGCTGGTTGTGTAGCAGTTCAGCGATAGCACTAGAAAATTACTGATTGCCCCTTACTCAAACAGTGGCTGCTTTTGCTAGTGTTTCTGTGGTTCTCTAAAGTGATAGCTCCTAAGGTGTGGGCTAAAGAGGGCAGATTCATATCTGGTTTTCTGATCAACTAGAAATGTGGAATATAGCTTAGCTTTAATGTGGAAGAGTAGCTCTTACTCACAGAGCTTATTTTTTTACTTGCACTCACTCTGTCTTTCAATGTTTTATCTCTCTCTTCCAATGTTCTGTTACACATACGTACCCACGTGTGTGTGTGGAAGTGCTGGTGAGGGGTTATGTATCTATATCTCCAGGTATAGACATTCTTGCTTTTGAACAAAAGCTTTTTTTGACTGATTCAGTGATGGTTTTCATTTGTAAGCAAAAGTCACAGTAACCCTAGCTACTTTAATTTACAACAATGAAAAATAACTGAGCACAAGCACCTAACAAAGGAGTTACTGAATGGGTAAAGGTCAGTAAACTGTTTGCTAAACTGACTAATTCCAAAATAATCTAATTTATCCATTGAGTAAGGAGGCCTTACAGAAGTCTACAGAAGCATGTGCTATAGCTGATTTCAGTATCATTTTTATGACAGCAGTTAAAGCTTGAAGATAAAACATATTTTTAATGCTTATAACACAAACTTGTACAACTATGCTAACAAAAAGTGATGTTTTTCCTTTACATTGTATGAAATGTGTGAAAAATGAAAATTTCCCAAGTTTCTGTAGTAGTAACTGTTTTTCTTATCCAGTTCAAGAATCTAATGCTGAATTTTCCATGCTATTTAGCTGAAAATACTTACCTAAATGTTACTGTCATTGAATTTAATATTCAATTTAATTTATGGCAGTAAAATCTGAGACAGTTGCTAACGCTTATACCATTATTGGAGAATATTATCCTGTCTTTTAAAAAAAACTCAACAAATCTCAACAATAGCTAGTGAGATTATTTGTAGCTATCATCCTTTTCAGTATGCACCATTGTGTAGTTTTCACTAATAGAGTCAGTTCCTTTACCAAGCCAGGATTAAGGCCTCAGGAAACCTGTTGGCAAAACCACAACTTCTAAGGATAAATGTAATATGTATCTGTAAGAGCAAGTATCATCCAAAATACTTTAATGATAGCTGAAGAGCATAGAGATAACACGCAAATAATGCTGACATTCTAGATGGATAACAGCACAGGTATGAAATTATCCATGCTAAACCCTCAAAGACAGCCTATCTGCAAATAATAGAGTAATTCTGGACAAAACATGAACAAGATAGAACGTTCTCTCTCAGTACTTCACTCAGTATAAACAAGAATGGACAAATACTGAGGAATAAGCTTGTTTCATCAGGAAAGCTGACTCTCCAAAAAAAGTTGCTAATGCACACCCTTGTAGAGCCCACTCTTTTCACGTAGTTTGCTTGTTCCTCTGTCCAGCTACTTACATCATTAGTTACTTCAAATCAATCAGAATAAAAGCCTAGACTGCAGAGCCAGCTTATGTGGAATCAAACATCTAAACTGATTGAAGGATATGAAACGTCAAGGAAGTTGGAGTTTAGCATTTTATGCTTTCTGAATCCCAAGTTTCATGAATACCTTGTAGGCAATTCTTGAGATTCATAGTTATTCCAGACCCAGGGAGAAATGCGGGTCCTGGCCTTTGGCTCTATCTTCTATTTAATTTAATAATTTTTAGAACAGAAGTCCTAGGTTTTCATCCCTATCCAAAAAAGAACCAACCTCCTGGAGTCTGTTTTCTGTGCTAGATTTACGAGACTTAGCAGGTAAAAATATATTAACTGACTGTAGACAAATTCTTTTGCAGTATAAAGGAAGCAGAATGCTTTCCAACTTGCGTACGCAGTAGGAAATAATATGTTATTCAAGGCAATTGCTTTCCCCTTGTTTCAAAAAGCTGGCAATGAGGTTGATGTAAACAATATGTAAAGATGACTGAATCTTAAACAGAGGCAGGTTTTCTGGAACGCCTATTTAAGCCAGTATGCATAGCAATCACTCATCATCTCTCAGGATTTGACCCCTTATATGAACTGTAAAACTACAAAATGCAAAATACACACACAAAAAAAGAGAAAACAGCAGGCCTCATACAATGTGGAAAAAGAACTACACTTTGCTAATAGGGATGAAAAGAAGAATGTGCTTTCACTCCAGTTTATCTGTCTGAAATAGCAGTACACCCAATGTTTTCACTGATTCATCTGAATAATATAATTCTGAACTCCAGTGAATGCTCATTGCTCATTATTTTCCCAAATAGCCACATATCGTTCTGTTTTATCCAGCCCAAATGATCACAGATGTATTTTAGTTGAGATTTTCAAAACTGTTTATGTTAGCAGCAGCTGATAACTCTGAATAAAATGTGTCAAATTGCTTTCAGGGCCAACCACTTCACTCAAACACAAAGGCAAACATTTGAGTCTATTTACAGCTTGAAAATTTCCCCATAGAGCACAGCTGTCTGAAGTGTGATGCTTTGTATGTAGATTTAGTGGCACTGAGGAGTACCCCTCTTTCCCTACCCTCCAAAGGCTTGAAAGCTGATAACCTAATTTTCTAATCTTTACCCAGGTGTTTTATGTGCGTCAGACCAAAGTCTGGCCCATTAAAGTAAACAGGGCATTGCCCTCTAATAGAATCAAGATTACTTGAAAATCCTGTTGAAAACCATTGAGAGTAGCAGTTTCTAACCATCTCTCGGCTTTTGACTGAATAAGAGTTGGAAGAATATCAAATGGGTCTATTTAGAGAATAAGTAGAGACTAAAGCCGCACTTAAATGCTATTATATCTCTAATCCAGGATACATAAATAGAACTTGTGTCCCTTTAATTCAGAATTCCTTCTTCAAGGCATCTTTTGAAGTAGGGTTCATGCTATCTTGACAGTTTAGTCCAGTGAGATTAAGTTGGGAATGGAGCTAAAACGGAAACTTCTCTTTATACAAGGTCAAAAGCGTAGATGGATACTTTATTTCATTCTCTTGAAGTGCATAGCTCAGCTCCAAAGACTTGGAGACGCTTAGAGGTAGGCAGATGTGGCAGATGTTTGGGTTTGTTTGTTGTGGTATTTTTTATTTTTATATTACTAAAAGAAGCTCAATTCAAGTCAGATTTTTATTTTTATTTTATAATTAAAGTTGTAATAAGTTTTGTATTGACACAAGTATGAAAGCCCCATTTTTTCCTTAGAAAATGGTAAAGAATGTACTTTCTTGGATCTTTTGAACACATCCTATTGATTTGCACATGTTCAGAGTATGTCAACTGCTATTCTGTCTCTGAGTCTCAGCCTAAACAGCAAGAGCAGCGGCTCAGGAGAGATGTATGTACAGTAAGTTTTGCTTACATTCAGCCATGATGACACTCTGGAACTACATAGAACAGGCACAAATCATGGCTGCTGAATTCAGAATTATTCTCATCTGAAGGACAGCCAATAAAAAGTGAACATACACCTCAAAGACTGGCTTTGGATCTTAAAATAGTATTTCGTGAGGTTTATGAGTGGGACAACTTAAGTTGTTCTGGGTGGAAAAGTAGTTTGCCAGATCCTAGTCCAGAGTGCTGTACGTATTTTCCATTTTAAAAACAGGAGGAATTAGTGTATATCATGCATGTGCAATTGTGTAAATATGAAGGATCAGACCTTCTACTGCTTACTAAAAGCACAGGTATATCTTAGAATGTACCATTTGCCCTCACGATTTCATGTGTGTAATGGCAAAGCCAACAGGAAATGGGCATTAGGTTGCTTCTGGGGGGACTGTGTACATTTAATAGCCCCCAACCTGACTGCACCTTTTTATTGCAGCCCAAAAAACCATGTATAGCCTTTTCAGCTACTAATAGAGCTGCATGTACCTTCAGGTTCCCATCCTTAAGAGTATTTTATACAACCTATCTTTTTGACTCGTTATAGTCTTTTTCTACACTGCCGTTCTGATGAGTGCTGAGTATTTCCTACAAGATGTTGAGTGTTTTCAAGTCAAAGTGAATGGAAAGTAGTAATTTTGGGCAAAGACTCTGGTACATTTCAGACCTAGTCCAGGACATGTTTCTTGTCTTTTCCCAAAGAGTGTTTTTTTTGTGTGTATATGCCTGTTTAATATAAATGGTATACATTCTTAAACATCTTAAATATATATTTGCACAAGAGCCTGGAACAATTCCAGGAAGAACCATTACACTTCGGTGGTCTATAATGTGGATTTTAAAGCATTTATAAATAGGTATTCAGCTATCAGACTAGAACAGTTCCTTCTGAGACAGTCTACACATGATACACATTTATAGAACTCCTATTTAAATACATTATTTACCAGAGGGAGACAGGAAATTGTTTCTTCATACAAATTCCAGTGTCTCAGGCAGATATTACACACTCTGAGAAATGTACAAACATATCCTTTACCTTAAAAGGACCACTAAAATATTATTCAATTCTACCTGAGTCATTTTACTCTTGCAATTAAACCCCAGTCAGGTTCCCATCTGGGTTAGCTCCTCTGTTGAAATGTAAGTGTGGCATCAACATTATCAGTGTATTTTCTCTGAAGGGGAATGAGCACATAGGAAAGATACAATAAAAAAAAAAAATTAACTGAGTAATCACACATGACCACTTTTAAGTTATCCATGACGTTGTTTTTCTTAGATCTAAATGTCCAGCCAAATATGAAAGCAAATTCTTCCGCAACGTTAATGTACTTCAAAATTTTACAATCAACACTTTAAAAAGTTTTGCACATTTTGATGTGACTGCTGGTATAGCCACATTGTCTCTTTATGAATTGCTGAGCCCAGCCCTTTTATAACAAGCAGGAAATTTGATAATCTTTTTTCATACCATTAAGACTCTCTCTTCTAAAACTACTGAAGACTACTGGTTTAGGAGATAGGAAGTGTTAACCATTACTGTAATACTATATATTGTCTGTGAATGACTGTTTTTCTGAATATATCATGTATGCAGGGATATTATATATCAGAATTTTTTGAGAAATGGGTTTTCATCAGAAAATATCAGCTTGTCAAAAACAGAGCTTTGCTGCAACACACAAGATTTGAAAGAAGCTTTTTTGGATTGGAAAAGAAGTTTCTGGATTTGAATTGCTGTGTGAAAATCAGAGCAGGCTTTCATAATGCAGAGCAATCCTGTGATAAGGAGACTACAGGTGCACAGTTTTCATGAGGTTTACGGTTTTGTTCCTTTCTAATGGTTTCCTGCTCTTGGTTTCCTAAGATTACTGTTTCAGTGCAGAAGGGCAGGATTTTTGAAATCTCAGTGCTCTGTGAGACACTAAAATAATGTTTTCTCTTGAAATCTGTTTCTAGTAACGTTTCTTCACTTGAATCACCCTCTGAGATGCTTTGGATGTAAAACATTACAGTTCAGTTGAACTGTGGATATGGTTCAAATCTGTGGGATTTTTAAAATGCCCACCATGGCTGGTGAGAGGTAAATGCCCTGGGATATAGAAAAAAAAAAAAGCAAGTAAGCTTTTTGACTTGTAGAATTATCCCTATCTCCTAGTGAAAACCTAACAAATTACTTTCAGTACAAATTTGTACTAATTAGTGCTTGTGCAGCATCTCTTACTTCAGTTTGCATCTATGTAGTTTTCAGTTCACTACTGTTTTGCATTCACAGTAAAATTTAGAAGTGTCCCACCTGAGTATCATGTTATCTTGCAAACTACTGAATTTTCCTTCTCCTTTGCCTAGTGGCACTACTGCAACCAAGTTGCTGAATTGGGCAGTTTGTTCACTAAAAATAACCAGCTTTTTTAGTTATCACATGAGGTACCCAAAATGATTTCCTTTAGGTAGCTCACTTTTGTCCCGACATGGGAATTTTGGGACGGTGGCTGCAACCCTAGGGCTGAAGTGCTTGTCTTCAAAGGCAAGAGCTGATGGTTTCACTGTAAAACACTGCCTCCCAGTAAAATCACTGCTAAATGTACATATACTTCATAAAAGTTTTATATGACATCTAGTTCCTGCATATTCTTTGTCCCACTTCCACTGTGTTCACTGCCCTTAAACTACTTTCCAGTTCTGACATATTTCAAACCCCTCACCTTGCCCTTTTCTAGAACTGTTTTTTTTTTTTAAAAATGTGGTTCATTTTTTTAATGAACCGCAGCCTACTCTACTCAGCTTAATGGGCCTCTTAACCTGGTTTCAGCTTTTTCCAGCCTCCCCCTCATTCTCCTCTGCCTGGTCTTTGTTCTTTTCTTACCTGCTCTATTTATCTGTTGTTCCCATCCATGTCTTTGTCTTTTTTTCACTGCGGCTATTGCTATACTCTGTCTATTTATTCATGAAACAGTCCTTCTCCTCTTCATTTGGATACTGTACAGCAATTCCTAGAAAGATAACTGTCTTACCGTAGCTGCTGTCTAGGAAAAGAAATGCATCTAATTCTAAATGCAGATGGACAGTTTGTTTTGACAGCAGTAATTATCTGTAGTATTAATGTATAATAATTTGCTGTTACTGAAATTAGGAATAAAACCAGTTTGTAGTAGTTCAGACATGACTGTCATGTAAAAGTGCTGCAGTTAAATAGATTTTTTTCTTATTCCAGGAAAAAGGGGAGTTTGGGATTTTATTTTATACTAATGGTTCCCCTTTTTTAATGACTGTTAGATTATCTGCAGATTCTGTTTTATTCCTGGCTTATTTGGGATTAAAAGACCTTAGAAAAATACCAAGAACCTTTATTCTCTCACATAACTGAATTGAGTGTATTTCTGCAGAGGGTTATAGTATGTGGACAATAATTGTATATAAGCCATTTGCTGCTGAAGAAAATACCCCATCATGAGATAGAAGTGTCACTAACGCATTGGGATGTTTGAAAGCATATGAAGCAAGATAATTATCTTTAGATAAGATTCGTCCAGCTGAGACAGCTTTCAGTATATTCATTAGCTTTAATCTTTCCCCAAATCTCCTTTCTTTGCAATTTAAATTTGGTATCTTTTACTCAGAAAGATTCACGTTTCATGAGCATCTGAAGTAGCATTACCAATATGAAAAAGTGTTTCGTACATAACAAAGGATTGTTTTACAACTCATTTCTATAGGATGGGTATTGCATGTAGTGAGAGTGCACCGTCAAGAAACTTTTAAATGTGTTCCTATTTATATGACTCTTTTCCACGTAACAATCTATCAAAAAGAGAAAATCCTATCAGCATCATTAAATCCTCCTTTAAGGTTTCATGGATCTTAGCCTTAGAACAAAATCATAAAAACAGTCCTACACAGAGATAATGTCTAGAGGATTTTGGCTAATCTCAGCACTCATTTTAGATTAGATCTACTCATATTCAGACACATTGCTATGCTTGTAGATAACATGCCTACCAGTGTTTACCCTTAATTAAGATGCAATAATTGCTTTTATTTCCTTTGGTCGTAACAAGAGTAATGCCAAATATATTCATAGACCTCTGATGATAAATGTCTTGTACTCAATGTATAGCATTCCAGGCTCAAGATCGATTTTCCCTGATGAAGAATTCTTTCTAACGGTGAAAACTTGTGCAGTGAGTAACATAATCTTCATGCATCCTAATGTTTCAGACTGTACTTAGGTATTCAGCTCACTTCTTTATTCTTTAGTTTCCATTCTACAGAAACTTGTATATATAAAGATTATTCAAATAGCTTTTTGTCAGTGAGTGAATTATTTTGGGAAGGACAGCACATAAGAAAAATGTGGAGATTACCATAAAAGTTGAAGAAAAGGTTTCATTTTCACTGTATCAGTTTTCAGATGTGTCAGCCTGTAAATACAGTCTTACAAAGACTAAGTTAGCAATATAAAGAAACCAGAATTTAGACTCCAGTGTTAAAATAATAATATGGATAATATTCTGTACCTCAAGTCTGTCATTCAGTTGCATAACTCTTCATGGATTTTCAAGTTCAGCAAATCATCAGTTGTAAGGGTGCCTTTTTTCATCACGTATGTACGCACATTTATCAGTACACCTAAATCTTCTCTTCCTTCTAAATGAAGTCGTATGCAGTGGTATTTTGGGGTATCTTTCATTATAAATATGTAACATTATCCAATGCATTGTGTTTCATTAGGGAAAACATAACCCTTTGTGGGTGTAACGTTTGTTTACAGCTGGCTCTTTTTCTTTGCGAGAATATTTTGCTTTGCATTATTAGTTAATAGCAAGGGAAAATGGAGAGCAAAATTACTGCTGCATAAACAAACCTGTTACACAAATGCCTTTTATATTCCAAATGATGATGCTAGAGATGGTAGGAGTTTTTTTTTGCAGGGTTGTTTTTGAATAACACAACAGTTGAGCTTGCACAGTTTACCAGCCATAGTAATGGCAGAATTATTTAGGGCTCACTTCTTAAATACATTAAAGTTGATGATTAAAATCCCCTTGGCTTAAGCATTTGCACAGTAAGTCCTAGACTGTCAGAGAGATTTGTGTTGTTTAGCTAAAAAGCTACTTTTCTCAGCAACAAAAGAAGTGGTGTCTTCCAGTAACAATTTCTGGTAGGAGGCTGACAAAATATCTTCCTGAAAATGCTCACAAGTGTATGTTCCTAGTATGTCCTAACTTACAGTAGGGCTCAAGGATGTTATACACATCCTTCTTACACAGATAACATGACATAATTAACATGTTATAAATGAAAGCTGCAGTAGCAACTGAAGCAGTTTCTCTCTTTGCATGTAAATATTACGATTAAGTATTGTTCTGATAAACCAGCTAAAGTCATGTCTTTATATATTTCTGCTTAAATTACACAAACTTCACTATAGTGGTTATTCATTATTTTGTATAATTACTTTATGTCTCAAAAGTCATTAATGCCCTATTTTAAAGCACCTGTTCTAAGTAACAGTGTGTAATGTTAGAAAACAGAAGACAAAGACAGGACGGGTTTTCTTCTGCTCATGTTACACAATGATATACTGAAAATAACACTGAGCCCAATAAATATTTGTACTATGTTATACTTAACTTTTCTCGCTATTGCCTGATACCTTAGCTACTCTCTTCTCTTTTATTCTTATTCAGTGAAGCACATCAATGTATTTAACTTTTTGCATCTGCTTCAGACTCAGTGCCCAAGGATATCATTATAATTAAGCCTGTACTATATTCCTGTTTTGCATAAGCATGGATATGCATCAGTGGTTTTTCTATTTTTTTGTTTTTCTTTTTTAAATTTGATATTACATTGGGTTTTGTATCCAAGAAAGTTATCTCTTCAGTTCTTACAAAAGGTTGCTTATCTTCAGACTAAGTTGAGATAGTGGGCCTTACTCCATTCCTGTAATAATTAATGGGAAAACACCTAGTGACTTCAGACAGGTTCCTACCTCCATATCCATTTTTTTTCAATTTCACATCCCTATCCATTTATTTAAGATATTTGAATAACTTAATCACATTATCCTTTGGTGGGAATGGCTATACGTCATTCATTTTAACATGGTTCATCTGAGGAATATAAAGATACTAATATTAAATAATCTGCTGTATTTAGGAGATCATAAATTTTATAGTCAACGTATTGCTTACTTAGCCATGAAATAGCCAATGTGTATTCTCCTAATCAGGCTTGTTACACTCACTGAATTGTAGGGCAAGTTTGCAGTGTAGTTAGGACATAGTGGTTATTGGTTATAAAAAGCTCAGTCCCTGAGCCAAGGGACCTTTCTGGTTTCTATACCTGTCTCTGCCATGTATGCTGTGTAAGTTTGCACAAGTCATGTGACCAGCACTAAAACTTAGTAACTGATGTCAAAAACCTGAGTAAATGGTCTTGGTATTGTGAAGGGTCTGAGAACCTAGCAGTCAGAGCTAGCTGAACTATCAATTATTTCGTCTCTATCTCTCCATCAGTTAATTCCATTTAACAGTCGATGGTTAAGCCTGAATGTGTCGGCACGAACTACAGTTTCCCCTTTGCCATCACGGGAATGGGGACAATATCTGCACCTAACACTTGGCTGTAAAATGAAAAAAAAACCCCAAAAGTCATGACGTGATTAATATCTGGGTTTTGGCTTGGTTAGTGTTTTGAGTTTTCTAAAAATATTCTTGTAATATATTTTTTTAAAAACTGCAGCATGTCTACGAGCCACTGATGATGTTTTCCCACTCTGAAAGATGTGTTGTACGTTACCCATGCAGTAAGACCAAAGCTTTTGAAAAGTACTGTACAGTTGCTTTCTATCTGCACTGGCTGATGCTTTTGGCACACAATGGATTCATTATACACTGCATAAGGTATAGCTCCTATGACTGTTTCAGCTTCTTGGAATTACTGGCATAACTCTTCGTATAGAAGCCAACCAGAACTGGACTTACTTCACAGGCATACATCTGATATGTAAGATATACACAATTTCCTCCTGAAAGTGAAAGGGATCAGAGACTCAAATACTTTATATTGAGAAATTCACTGTTTTTCACTTTGTTTCTGGCATCTCTGGACATAGCACAGCAGGTCAAAGACATTAATCTTTTAGGTCTATAATAAATTCAGAAATAGTATTAAGGTTTTCAAAATGTAACCAGTTCATATTTCCAAGCAAATATATGAATGCATAGGAGCCCTCTTCAGAGTGCAGATGTAGTATGTAAAATATAACATAAAATTGGACACAGGAGTGGTTAGAAGATAACATTGCAGTTGTGAAGGAAACTAAAAAATCTAGGCTTTTCTATACTCCTAAATTGCAAAGTCAAGTTTAGATGCAGAAATCTTTCAATTAAATAATTAAGAAGTACCAAATGCTGGACTGATTAACATATTTCATTTTTTCATCCTGAGATTTCTATGCATACCCATTTGTGTGTGCATTTGGATGCGCAGACTCCTAAATACACAATATTGGCACACAACTCCTCCTCCCCAGTGGCTTTTCATTTGACAATCTATTCTCTATATAGCTGTGAGATGGTATACTCAAGCCAGGCATCACACAAATGGGATGAAAATCGTGACACAAGTGTTAGCCTTGTTTCCAGCAGTACAGCCCAGCTACTGAAATAACCATCTGGAGTGGCTCTTCAGGAAAAGGTATCCAGGGCCTATCAGTGCTTATTGTGTTTGGAAAAGTTCAGAGGCTTGAGTAGCATAATGCTTCGTGATGTGTGCTACACTCTAAACATTTTACGTTTTTAGCACAAACTTAATTTATTGTTGACAGTGACAGTCTCTCTGTTTATTTCACTGTGTAATCTTTGTCTGATTTCAAGTATGTCTGTAAATACTCGTGCCATTTTGGTAAACAAGTTATTAGCTCTTTCAGAGGTAAAGACGTGAGAGCTTTTTGAAAGGTTAAGTCTTCTGGAGAGCAAACTGCCTCTTGAAGGCGGAGGCCACTTTTCCTTTCCTTTGAAGATAAAATATGGAGAGTACCTGGTCATGAACAAAATGATCAGGGTGGCATAACTAAAGCTTATTGAATTTATGCTGAGCATCCCAAAAAAGGCAGTTCCATTTGTTCCACACAGTTTTATCCTCTAATTCCTAATCACAATGCTGTCTTATTGTGCACAATGAAAAGACTAATTTGACTAAATCCATTCATAAATGGCAAAATCAATAGTTCTCCTTTTGAAAGTCACTCAGCATATAGAATATGAGAATTTATGGTTAGTTTACTGCTGTCATGGATGGGTCTCTCTCTCTCTCTGGTAGTAACTGATAAAGCAGCTTTTGAAGTCAGACTGTCTCAATAAAGTACTTAAATCCATCTTAATGTACCCCAGGGAAGCACGTCTGAATTAACCTAGTACCTTAGTTTTGCAACAATAATAAGGTGAAAGGGAGTATGCACCAGAAACTGATTATAATAAGTGATACAAAAGGAGGCAGCAACAATGAGGCAGAAGTAGAATAGGAACTGGGATTAAGGGATCTCTCACTCAGCCATGTGCAAAAATGTTGAAAATTAATGTTGTATTGTTTAGCTAACAGCTGTCAAGTCATTCAAGTCATTGTAATGTGTGGTATGCTTGCTTTCCTCTTCGTCTCACCAAGAGCATATTAGAAATCATATTCTCTTTCTTCTGAAGAATGACAAAGTTAATCCTTCCTTGCATTGCTTTTAAGACAAATTCATAGTAAAGGCTGTCTCTTAAATTTGTCAGTTAGGATATTAACATGGTGTGAAACTTTGATGTTAAACTGGCATTTGATGAATGAGGTTAAAAATCACTTAGGACCATATTCTTCCTAGCTGTTTTATTTGTGCGTAGTAGAAGATGCGAGGGTTGCAAATATGCCCTCATACATTTGTGGTGCTGCTGTAATCAGAGAGAACCCCGTTTTCCTGACATCAGCTGAATACTAAGATACATTCTTCTGAGAACACACGACACCCAAAGGAAAGCAAGCAGGAACCCTGGGTTCTTTCTATTTCGTTAAAATAATGTTTTCCCTATAATCATAATACAATAAAATTGAAAAAATAGTAAGAAAAATGTCTGTATTAAACAGACTTGAAAACCAGTATCACCCGACGTTCTTAAAATCTAGTATCAAGCAATGCCCGTATCACTCTATTCGGACATATTCTGATACTATTTCTCCAATTCCAGTTATCTTCTTTCATTGCTCTCTTTTTATACACAAGTCATAGCGTTAATAAGTTATACTTTGAATTGAACAGATTTAGTAAATTTACTAAAAGCAACACTTCAATATTAAATATTTAAATCAATCTTTTTTTGGTGATACCTCAGTATTTCTGAAATTTTGCTTAGGATGGAAGAGAATCAGAAATCAAAATAGATTGGTTGGGACACTTATCTCTTGTAGATTCAAACTTTGTGCTCAATAAGCAGAAGTTACACGTGATGTCTTTTAGCCCTTGGTGTTCCATGAAAGGTGGCAATAATGATAGATGTTTGGAGTGTTTGCTTAACTCTAGGGAGCAATTGTTTCTTATACGTTTGTGGGATGGGATAGCTGACCCAAATACCGACTGAACAGTAGGCACTTTTTAAGGGCATAAACCAGAACAAAGCTTTGCATACATTTCTTTGATGTTTGTCATCTCTTAGTGCTAAGGCTTTTTACTTATTTAGATGTCAGTTGATTCTTATGAAAAAGCAAATTGAATATATTCTTTCAACCGTTGTGTTGTTCTGGTGCTGGTGCAACACAGGTAAACCACTGTGTTGGAACCATTCTGGAGAAGGGCTTTCATTCTGTACCAACAACATCTTTTAAAAAAAAAAATCAAACTACATCCGCTGTTAGGTTGTGGTGGTTTTAATGTATATGGAAAAAGGAGAATAATTTAATTCAAATCAGACTAATCTTAATTTTTAGCGTGTAACTGACTTATGCTAGAAGTAAGAAGCACATGGAGTTTGTAACGAGTGAGGATACACTCATGAGTAACAGTCTTGAGAATTGTTAGCAAATATACTTCTAAGTCACTGCAAATAGATGCACTGTTGTCCTAGGGAAACTTGTATTCTCTGAGAACACTGTGCAGCAATACATGCGTAAGGAAATACTACCTTGCATTGGCACTTGATTTTAGAAGCATGCTTCATCCATTTTGAGTGACTCCACTGGAAAAAAATGCTGCAAATGCATTAACTGTTTGAAGTCTTCACTATTCCAGACTTCCAGCAATTACGGAAAACTCAAAACTGTGTAGCGACCATTTTTTTAAATAATGATCAAAAATTTCAGAAAGAATTTTCTTAGAAATTTATTGTTACTCTGGTTAAAAGTATGATGTGAGATGGTACGTACTTAGGTAAGCAAACTGAGTATTTTGTTTCTGAAGTGAATCAAACAGCTTCGCTTTACGACTTCGAGCAGCCTTTGAATCACATGGTAGCTCAGCCCCAGCATTTGCTTCTTGGTGACCTGAAGATGTTTCCATGGTGATTTGCATTTGCAGTTTACCCCACTGCTCCGCTTGGTATGACTAGCAACACTTGGGCTCTGAAATTAACCTCTTCAAAATTGAGATACTTACACCTTTTAATCTCTTAATATTCTCGCCACTACCACTTTTCTCTGCACTATCATTTCAAATCCTCTGTGCTCTGTGCAATATTCTTCTAAAAAATTTATTTTTATTATTCACCCTACAAATGAGCACTACTTTGTTACACATCACTTAGTTACGCTCTCGTACTCATTATGTCACCCCTTGTGGATAGTGTTGCAAAACATCCAAGATACTTGAAAAAAGACACTTGGGAACATAAAAATTCAGTGAAAAAAGTAAAATGAAGTGAAAGAAAATGTTTTCATACCCAAGTATGATTGGCTTTTTTTTTTTCTTTTTTTCTCCCATCAAGGAAAATTAGTTTTAAAGCCCCCTGATTATCATCATTTATCAGTTCGGTTAAAAAACTACCAAGCTGAGTTCTACCACATAAAGAGTTACTGCTGTGGTTACATTGCCTCTGAGCAGCAGGAACCATTTCATCACTTCATGCTGTGAGCTCTGTCTACTGAGCCTCTGCAGTACTGCTCCTGGAGGCTCGCTATGAGCAGTAGGCTTCCTTTTCTTGGAGTCTTGTTACTACACGATGTACTTACAGTGAATCGCTTCTCAATCCGACTGGAAAGAACACAGGATTGTTCAATTATTCCTTTTGCTTTCATACTTTTCTAAATTTAGAAAGTTCCTAGACCTTTATGCTCCACAAAACAAAACACCCAGTACATGATGAGACTGAACAAACAATCCTCACTAAGCCATAAATATTCACCTGCACCAATTCTGGTCACAGTCTTCATATCAGCTGCCAACTGGTGAGATGCTAATCCACTGCAGTCCAGCTTTGATCCATTAAAATATTCTTCTTCAGCCAAACTGACCTAACACTAGAACAGCTTATGTCAGGCTGTTTCCATTAGTTTATAAACTGAAACCAACCTCAACCCAAGCCTTCCACACATTCCACAGCCCTTCTTCATGCCTTTGGTCTGCTAAAAAGTGTTTTTCTAGTGATTACAAGAGAAAGATCAACTACAAGCACACTGAAAGGTCCCTTCCAACTCCAACCATTCTATGATTCTATAAGGTGCAGATTCCGTAAACAAATAGTGTTTTTCTCTTAACAAATGATTTTCTCATCAATCTGTATTTTCTTCTTTCTTTTGGCTGAACCAGGGTCACTCCCTTCTTTTGTATTGCCAGCTGTGATTTTTTGAAGATTGTCATCATTACATAGTAATAATCTGTGCAACAGTGTTTTCTAAGGGCACTTTCACCTTTATCAGAAACAATTTTCTTGCCTTAACACTGTCTCCCAAATAATACACTCACAACTGTATTTTAGTGAAACTGTAGCCATTTGGTGCCAAGCTGGTAGTTGCCAAGTCTGCACACTCTTTGTGGTTTTACAGGAGCAAAAGCACAAGTCTTCATTTTGTGGATAGAGATTCTGACCCTTTTTTTTATGGTTACAAATTATGAACATTTTTGGTTTTGGGTTTTTTTTTTTGTGGTTTTTTTTTTTTTCTTCCTTGGCCGAACACTTCAGTTGGCAGTTTAGGTTGACAGATTTGTTAGCAGACGGCAGAACAGGAGAAAGCCAGGCTGATGATGGGCCTGGGAGGTGAGCACATAAAGCCCAAAAAGCTGGTACAGCCAGTGAATGAGAAATTAATGCCAGTGATAGTAAGATAAGTATCATTGCCAAAAAGGCATTTTTTTAGCAACTGTTCATTAGAAAGACTGGAATGATCAGTATCAGCTACTGGAGGCATTTTAAAGAAATTAGGATATACCGAAAGTCCACATTGATTGTTTTAACATTCAAGACAAAGGTGCAGAAAGGAGCTATTTAGACAATGATCTGGATATAGAAAGTAAATTTGAAAAAGACAGTAGATAGCATAGAGACTGCAAATGCAAGCACTGAAGGTATGCAGGGTTTTCCAATCATGGTAAAAGGCAAAAAGTTTTTAATAGTGTAGCTGCAACAGCTCAGTTTTCATTATACAAGATTTGTAAAACTAAATAAACTTTTCCTCATGCCTCAGATTTAAAATCCACAGGATGCAAGATGGATAGATGCTGGAGGGTGCATATACATTGATTTCTCAACTGGCTTTTTTGTTTGAAAGCCTGTTAAAAAAATGCATATCAAAATGTGGATACTCTTTCAAAACTTTCAGCAAATGCTGGTTTTATACCACCATCTCTGTGAGATGTAAATTATTACAGTATTGGCTGCTCAGAACTGGGACCTGTCGAACAGATTTACAAATACAGAAACAACAAAACCACTTATTTTTTAAGAGCATGGAAAAACTACAGGAGATATGAATATGAAGGCTAATGGGGCCAGCTTAGATAAAATAGCTAGAAGGAGGTTTATGTTCTCAGAATAGAAAATAATACATATTTATATATAATCTTTGGGGTTTTGCAGTCTGAAATAGAGGTCTATGCCAAGTCTGATCTCCTTCACTTTCTAGAGCTTCAGTCAACAGGGCGTCAGCCTCCACCCACAACTCATTAGACAAAAGTGTTCTGTTTCTAAGGCCAAATTCATTCAACTTACAGATTTCCACTTCTGTTAAAAATTCTATTTTACATACATATGATTTTGTGAAAAATAGCATCAGTATAAAAACTAGCTCAACGAAAAAGTAAATAATATATATTTTCCTTACTGTTTTCACCATTAATCAATGTTTAAACAGTGGAGAAAGTAATTTTAAAAGCTTCCTGGGATTATTTTTTGAAAGGTGCACTGTTTTAATTTATCATTTTAAATGTGCTGACAAGAAGCACATTTTAAAACCTTGTGGCACAATGCATCAGGTTACCTAATATTAATTTACTTTTTATAGTTTATTTAATATAGTATTGATTGCATTAGCATTTGGATTAATGACATTTTAAATGCTCAAAGACTAAAGCAGCTGTCTAGTAAGATGAGGAGACAGTCATGAGGCTGAAATAGTTGGCCAATCAGCTTTTTTAAAATAAATTAAAGATTATGTAAACCAAAGCAATGTTGAGAATTAGGGCTTTCTAATGAGATCATCAGTTCTAAATCAATACCAACAGGGTACATACTTCTGTTTGATGTTCACTCTGTACTTGAGAGAATTTCAGTAATCGATCACTAGCATTCTGACTTGCAGATGCAAAGAAGTCCACCTCAGTGAAGTGTTTAAGACTGCAAAGTAGAACTATGTGCAAGTACGAGGAATGTAAATTGGACTGTTTCCAAAATGGGATACTTGAACTTTCATAATCATGTGTTAAACTTACTGAAAATCATACAGTGAATCGAGTTTGAGGCTGATCCTTTGTGAAAATAAGGGGATGCATAATTTGCCTAAGCTAAACCTACTCATGAGAAGATCCTCAGCTGCCATTTTCTCTTCTGAGCTCTATAATTTAAGGAGTTGAAAAACGCAGTCGTGATGATGGCAGGGAATTCGGGAGAGAGCGAACGGTAAAACTTTTCCCACTCTACATATGGAATCTGACTCTACTGCTTTTGCCATATCTGCATATCCATTTATTTTTGTGGTTATTTCTGTGGGTTTATTTTTTTCTTTCTCTTCCTCTCTCTATCACAATGAAGACACTCATATACTGACTTACAAAAACCTGTGAACAATTAAGGATATAAAGTCAACAATGGTGAAATCACTGCCCTTTACTATTTCACTTTTTGTTTTCCAGTATGTTGAATAACTGTTAGCACTGGTGCTCCTTAGAAATACCTTACTTTTTTTTTTTTTTTTTAAACATACATCAGTTAAAGTACATACTGAATCCCTTGAATAATTTCTAACTTTATCGGTGAAGAAGTTCAGTTGAGACTACTGGATTCTCTGATTGTACAAGACTAGTGGATTTGCAGTCCATCCATAAAAGAGAAACAGTGAGGAATCAGGCTATCGTGGCTCTGTGCCTCATATAAATCCAGTTAGTAGAATCTGTGGGGTTTTCCTTTAGTTTTCATGAAACAAGACTCATTATTCTTCTGTTCTCTGCTGGATATCCTGAATAGCTTTTTTAGTGGGGTTACTGTTGTTATCCACAGACAAAACTGGAACCGTTATTTGTCCAAAGCACAAGAATTTGTGGAAAGTTATTTCATATTCTCTTCAGCACTGTGAGAGGAAGAGAATTATGTGCTGTACCTCCAGCTGCCAGCACACTGCACAGAGGACAAGGTAGCTTTAAGCCCCCATTGCACTGTCTGGTCTGTGTATGCAATCCGATATAGCATAAGCAACCATAGGGATTTTTACCAAATGCACCAAATGTAGAAAGGGTGTAGATAAATGCTCTCTTCAGCTGATTAACCATTCCCTTAAGAAGTTTCTGCTGTGTTTGTGAAATTATGAGAAACAGTCTTTTGCTAAAACACCATTAATTTTTAAGTATGGTTTCCAATATGAAATATTTTTATTTTGGCTATTCATTTTTAATGACTGCATAATGCAACTCAGCAAAAATATACAAAGCAAAGCAAGAAGAAAATGAAGCTATTAACATCAAATATTTGCATAAAAGCCATGAAATACTGAAGGAAAGACTTTGTAGGTAACTGGCAGTTCATGCAATGAAGACAAAATGTACAAAAACTGCCATTAAAACATCAATTTATCAGAACAAACTTACGGTGCTGCATTTACAGCATATCCCCTTCTGGCAGAAAAGTTATTCTTACTTTTAGTTTGGGGATATAATAATGGAGGGTATTACTAATTCATTGTGTCTTGGAGCCATGTTCATCAATGTCCGCATTGTGAATTCAGTGGATGATCATCTCTTATATCATGTTTTTGCCAGTAGATATTGATGATAGCGTTCAGTATGTTTACTGTCCTACCAAGCCCATCAACTTTAACTTACTGAAAGCAAATCTCTTGCATGCTTTATCTTAGCCAGGAAATCTCTGCCTTCAAAACACAGATTTGTCCTTTTGCCTATCCATAAAACATACAAATGACCAATTTCACTTTTTAACTTCAAAGTTGTCAGTTAGTAAACACCATGGAAACTTAAAATAAGATGGTTTACTTGTACTGTAGGTACATCAAGGCAAATGCATAATTTTATGGAATATCTTTTCAGATGGTCAAAATATATGGCCAAAAATCAGCCACACTTGCATCTGTGGGAGCTGGATTATTTGAAGGGTAGAAGTGTTATATGCATAGATTCCAAAAACTAGTGAAAGAGCAGAACATCTGTAGCCAAAGTATGAAAGGAAGTTAGCAATCAATATAAACATGTTTTACTGCCTTGGTTTAGGATACAGTTCAACATTTGGAGAGACCAAATATTTTAAATTATTTTTTAAAGATCTTTGTGATTTTGACAATTTCCTTTTTACCTTCACACAGGGCAACAGGACTCAGTAGGGAGAAGAGAACATAACACAGAATTGCACTAGAAAGGACTTAAAATTGCTAACCCAACTAGTCAAAGAAGTCAGAAGACTTATTTATGTATGTGCATTATATACATATACACATAATAGTAAAGTAGAATTTGAAGATGTTTTCGTAGAAGAACACATTTAACCATGTAAATGTAAAATATGAAAATTGTTATTTTCCTTTACTAAAGTACTCCAGTTGGCAGTTGTTCAGGTCAGGTAAAGACCCTTAAAAATCTAAGTGACAGCAATGGTACAACGTAAAGTCAACTCCTAAGCTGCAAAACGAGGGATGTATTCATAAATTAGTTTTATATGTCTCAGACCTCTGAGTGAACTCTACAAGTGTCGTATTATTTAATGATACTGCTGGAAATCGGCTTGATATTTTGCATGATACTGTGCATTTCTTGTTCCCCATGAGGACGTATTTATTCCAGGACCACAGTTGTTTATGTTCGTATTCCTTTGATCTTTGCATTTAACTGATGTAGAAAGTTTAACATGAGAATTCTGTTTTCCAGTTGTTCTATAAAAAGAGAAAGAGTTGGAGGCAGAAGGTGTATGTACACTCAGAGACATAGTAATAAGCATGTGTACGTGTGTGTGTGGGTATGTGTGCATAAATAGATGTATATAGAGACCGTGGATGTTATCAGCTATTTCACGGTCCATGGATAACGGTCAAACTTAAGTACTAATCTCTGATCCGTTTTTTCCCTCATTGACACCAAGTGCACAGCCCTCATCGCCTTCAGGGGGACCTGTGATAGGCTAATCCTAAAGGCTTGTGAAATACAGACTTCCTAATGGTTCAGATGGGACTCTGTGCACTAATTAACATTTTATTTTATGGCAGCCCTTTCTTCTGTCCTATGCCTGTGTGCTCCCTTAGTGGAGTGAACAGATGTAGTCACACATCTCTTATGCTTGGCAGAAGACGGATGTCACTCTTCAGAATAAATGTACTTAGTCAACATCAACATCTGTCTGCATGGCTGCCTTCCACGAGTGGGGTACGATAGTGTCGTCTGGAGAGATTTCTGAATTAGTCATTGCAGGACTTTGCTTATTTCTATCTTGTCCGGGCAACAACTTTTTCCTACCTTTTCTTTGATCTTCGTATTTTTTATTTAAGTTTGAAATGCGTGAAATATTTTAGCTTCTAGCTGCTGAAGCATTTTTTCAGAAAGTATAATGCAGGATCATTCTGTGAGGGAACAGTACCAGAGCTAAAATTTGTCCTATTATAGTAACAGAATTTTCTGATCTATAAAAATTACTTACTTGAAAAAAGACTCTACTTTGCCTTCAACATCTCAACATTTGACTGTGTTATCTTCCTTAATTATAGTACATCAGAGTCAGCACATTCAGTTTTAAGTGACCTGAGGAGGTGCTATACACTTCTCACGATAACCAGTTGGTGAGTTTTGTCGCTATAGATGCATATTCTTCAAATGCTTCAGATATATTTACTGAAGCTTTTTCATAATTATTTCAAAATATTAATGTATGCATTAATAATGAGTCTATATCATGACCAGGCTTTCTTTTTTTCCTAACGTTTAAAAAAGGAATAGACATTGGAGGAAACACTTCTCATGGCCCTGTGCCCTGGCACACACGTTTTTTTCTCTTGTACATTTAACTTTTCGGCCCACTCAAACATCTAATCTGTGCTGCATTCTGTCAAAGTTCTCCTTTATTTTGTTACGTGTACACACACGTGCATGCCAGCACATCTCTCTTCTCAGACAACCACCCCCCCCCCCCCCACTTCTAATTCTCATCTTTTTCCAGTGAACCAAAGGGTCTTTTTCACTGAAAACTTTGCAGAATTCAGGTATAATAAATAGGGAGAAAATAACAAAGGAGACTAAGATCATCTGGTTCCTCTACAGAACGAATCTACTAGGTGTTACTGCAAATTAAAAAATTCTCACGTAATGTTTCCCGTGTGTGCCTCAGGGAGCAGTCCCCATAGGTTCAAGAGTTGCATTCAGTTTCCGTGCCCATTAAATCTTTGTTATCTGATAAACCTGTCAACATACATGTCAAAGAGTGACAGCTCTGACAGTATCCTTGTGATGTTGGCACCTGAACACTGGGAAGTACAGTGAGACCATCAACTTATTTCATGTAGGCCACAAAGTAACTTTCAGAATAGTAGAATTTTAACTAACAGTCATGCAAAAGAAAGACAGTAATGAGATTTCATATGAGATCAGGACCTATACCTGCCTATGTTAGATCATTAAATTGCCTTTTCCACCTGCTTTTTGGAAAGAAACTAATTAATGCTCTTTTCTTACATGGCTTCAGTCTGATATTAAGAAGCTCAACATTCCCATTGATGACTAAAATTAAATAATCAGTCTCTCATAAAAAAAGGATATGATTAATTAATAAATGTTGAAGAAAATAATTAATTTTCACTTTTAGAAAGCGTTTTACTGGTAGATATTATAAAGGCAAAAGACATGATGATATGTGCAATAAAATGCTGTTAAATTCCACTTCCTCATTTATCTTTTTCCCTCTCTTTTGTTCTCTTTGTAGTAAATTCCTCAAAGATCATTTAGTTTAATTAAAATCGAGAAAAGTACCTAATTCAAATAGGTAGGCTAGAGGTGCCTTCTCCTCCACTGTGAAATACCAGTGTGAAACCAGTGTCAGTTGCCACCTTTCACTCTCAGAAAAAGTAGGAATGGCTTCTACTTGGAAGTTGTGAGCCCTGCAGTTATATTTCCATGTAACCAGGGTTAATGTGTTACACACGCATTTGTGTAAAGTAAATGTACACACATGTGTGTAGATTATATAGCTCATTTGTACCATATATAGTCCTTAGCTTACATTAAAAATAGTCCCATGGTGTCTGACCCGTAGTGTTATGCTTGTTGGCAAACCTAGCAAAAGAAATTGGCTTGTCTGTCTTAGGGAAAAAATATCTTGTTTCCTCCCACACTAGAAATGGTCCCCTTGACTTCAAAATTGATGCAGTAGGTAGTGCTGCAGTATATTTCGTACCAATTCTGTCACTCAGTAACATTTAGGTCTGTCGGCTGAGTACCATGTACAAATGCTAAATATGATGGATTTGTTTTCAAAACGCTTTTAAAAATAAGGAAAAGGTGGAGTGTGCTCTTCATGGAGGCTTCCTTGTGAATTTTAACACACTATGATGTAATTGTAATAAACTTCTATGTCAAGAGGCTAAATAGAAACCAATGTCCTCAGTATAGGTTATTTGCACTAAATGGTCAAATTTTAAAATTCACTAAAACTATGGCGATAGAAGAATGTGAATTGCATGTGTGTTTAATACATTTAATATTCAACTTGTGGCTTAGGAAACACTACAGGACTTTTTTTCAGTTGATCTGTTTCCACATGACATCAGTAGGTCCAATACTCCATGCCGTTTTTATCAGATATATTTCTTAGAGCATCTCCAACATTGGAAATAATTAAGTTTTTTTGATCTAGGCTGTTACCTAAATCATGTGACGACTTCAATCACAATTTTAAGGATAGAAAATCACTGTATAAGTTGCAGAAAGATATTAGCAGAGGCAAAGGATTGCAATATATTTGAATTGCTGCTTATAATATGTTTACAACTTCTGGAACTGCTCTGATGTTCAGTGTATATGCAATTACTTCTGACACTGCAGGGAGAAACTGCCCTTCATGAATTTTAATCCAATAGCCTTTTGGATTCTCCTCAGCAGCTTTTTCCTGTCTTTTGTTGTTAAAGCCATGCAGACGTATTTGAGAAGTGGTTTTCACAATACTTTTTAAAAGAATATACTGTTTGAAAAGTTTACTGGAACATTTAATTTACATTTTGAAAGCGAAACAAAGAACAGTTAAAAAATTACTGTTGTTAATTGTACGTTACATGAAAGTGTCTAACTTTTGGTGGTAAGACTCATTGATCCACCATTGACTAATTTAAGTGAAACTATTGTACTTATGCTAGTAGAAATTAACAATAAACCAGATTTCCACCATGTTTAATGCCTGTGACTGAAGTCCTGGCTAGTAGAAAGGGGCTGAATGCTGTGGGTAAGATCCTGTGGCTTATATGACTACTCATGTAGTCAAGCAAACAATATGTCACATACTCTACCACTAATTCCACCAAGTGAAAGCAGCAATGTTGTAAAATTTGAGTTTTATCTCACTGTTCAGATCAAAAAGGGTTACTGAGAAATCCTCTAATCACCTGTGAAGGTAAATAGCTGCTATGAGAAAAGTGCTATGATCATTGTGTTGTGCAGAAAATACGTGTTCAGATAACCAAGACAATCAAAAATACTTTTATTTCAGGAAACAGGAAAGAAAACTTTCAGATATGTACTTTGAAGTGTTCAGCAGTCCAGAGGACATCTTTTATTTATTTTTTTATATATATATATATATATTCTGCTGCATCACAATGAAGCTCACAATGTAAAATAAAAACCTTTGATATATTTGTTAATGTGGGCAGTTCAGTGAGCTTACTGATCTGTTTGTTACCAACTCATCAGAAAATATTTTCCTGGGAGTCAGCACTGTGTGTTTCATTTTTTGTGAAGTTTCCTGTCTCTGCAGGCAAGAAGAGTACACAGGTCGTGGCCGCTCTCACAACTTCTGCCCTACCTCATCCTCCCAAAGAGGTATGTGTCTCATTGCTGGAAACTCATAGCGGTGTCTCTTAGGCCTTGCTCACTGTAGTCCCTCTTTCTCTCCTTGGTTAGCACTGGTGGAGAATGCCATGAAGTTGTTCACAACACACGTGCAACAGGCCTGTCTTCCACTGTTTCAGCATATGATTTAAATGACATATTTTGGAAGAGTGTCTGTTACATCTTTGTAGCCTACATCTGTATTTCATCGTGTTTCTTCAGTGAGAACACAGACACTGTGAGGCTGACCTATCATATGTGAGAGTATTTACAATGCTGTAAAACTCCTGGCCACCACCATCTTGACATTCTTGACAGATACGTCTGTTTTTCCATGCAAATGTTGGAGCCTTTAGTGTAAAACTCACACTAAAGAAAGATCACGTTCAGTAAAGATGTTATGGTCAGTTTCCTAAAAGCATAAGCTTCATCAAGTAGATTCCTATTCCTTTTCTTCCTGGATTTCCCCCCCCTCTTCGGTAGTAGGGTCAGCTGAGTAGATTAGTATAATTTCAAATTCTGAATAGACTGTTACAGTCTCCTACTGTCTGCTGCATCGTTTGAAGATACGGCCTAAATGTCATTGCACATTTGGGCCCTAGTCTCATTCTTTATGTAACAAGGATGAAGGTTAAATACCATAAAGTTTATTAAACCAGTCTATAATAAGTTTAGCAGACATAATCCTCTTTTTTTTTTTGCAAGTTTTAACAAGCATATTTTTCCTGCGCAAATTCAGGAACAAGCATTTAACTCCCCCTGGTTTCAAAGCCATGGGAATAAGGCAGGTGCTTAAAGTTAATGAGGTACTTAATTGCTTTGTAGAACCAAGATGGACTGTTGCATTGCAGGTACAATGATAAATTGTCACTGATTTCCTTTCTGAGTGAGATTTTTAAGGATCAAGATCTCAGTTGCAGTCCATCTTTTTACCATTTATGCATAATTTGATGGTTGAAGATTGTAATGTTCTGTTGTAATCTGGGTGGATTCAGTTACAGCATCATTAAAACCATCCAAGCTTGATCAAAAGATTCTATAAATTTTCTAAGTAGTATGACTGAAACCGTGGAGGGCTGAGCAATGCCTAAGCATTTTATACAGCCACTGTTTTAGCAAAATACAGTCCATGCCAAATCATACAGGCCAGAAAGGTCTACAGCAGTGAGGTGAGTGGATCGTAAGAACAGATTTTCATCTTGACAGATGGGGCATGTTGTCTCAGGGGAGTGGACCAGGAAGAAGGAAGAACAGTGATGGCTAGAAACATGAGTATCTTTTTATTGGAAAGAGGCATTTATATCACAGAAGATAACTACATCTGGAAATGTTACACCAGATTTTAGCTCTCAGCTACGTTGGTCAAAATCCATTGTTGGTACCCTGTGGCATACCAGGTCGTACGCTGGCTAGCCATTGTCATTCCGGGTGAGAGAGGATTCACACAACCACACCAGCTATTTTGTTAGAACCAGGATGATCAGATACAAAGCAAGGGGATTGTGTGTTTCTGTCAGAAAATGACGTGACTGTAGTTGTGGTTGGTCACAGTGTAAACAGCGTAGCACTGAGAAGTAGTAAAAAATTCACCTTGAATCATTAATATTGCATTTAGGCACTAAATCTTACTCTAATGGAAATCATTTACTATACACATATGCTCTTTAATTAGCATGGCCAACATCTGTTACGTTTTCCCCATCTTTAAAGCACAGAGTAATATTTTACTCTTGCATGCTAATGTTTGTTATAGCAGCAAAGAATCCACTTCAAGAGGAAAGGCAATTTTTACATTTGTGTCTCAGAGTAACTTTAAACCGTTTATGGTATTTCTATTTAGAATAATTCCAGAGGTGTGTCTTCTTATCTGTGCATTAAAATTCAAGAAAAAGGTTTAGCTTTTGGCTTGCCTTCAGGGCTAAGCTGTGCAGCAGACATGCTTCTCTGAGATAATTTGTTTTCTAATTGCCATTCGTTTGCTGAAATACAATTAAAGTTATTGCTCTAATATTAACATCAACATCTTGATTGCCTTATCAGAATATGAATATGTATTTTTCTTACTCTGCTTAGAGACATCTTTCACTAACTTTCTCTGAACATGCAGCTCTTAATTAAAGAGAATTTTTAATTCGTCTGTAACAGCACTTTTCCAGCAACTGTTGCCAGTTGGTGAGAGGGTCACACCTTACATCCGTGTCCAGGCTGACATCGCATACTGTCATTACACCAGGGCACACGATAGTCTTGAATACCTGTGCCTTTGAATCAGCGCATGCACGTCATTTTATCTTTGTGTAATTGCCAAAATTAAGTTTGAAAGCAGGCAAATCTAAGTCAAACACAGATTTCATTAAGAACTGGAGTATGGCAAGCCACTGCGTGAAAGCACTGACCAGCCAGTTTATGTAATGTGCACCAAACGAAAAGGGGCACTCAGGCCACAGGATGAGAAGGATTTACTCAGTTTAGTTAAAAAAAAAAATGAGGCAGCATTACTCAGCATTACAGCTGCGTGCTCCCTTTTTTTTTTAGTGAACCATTTATATACTATAGTCAAAACAGAATTACCAAAAGAAAATGAGCACAGTTTTATTTTTAATATGGTCTTTATAAACTTCTTTACTTTGGCTTTCTTTTTAACACTACTTTACAAAGATGTTTAATGAACAGGATTCTTTCAATCACTGAAAGCAGGAGAATGTTCCAAAATAGTTACATAAATGAACAGGCCACTTGAGATGGCAAAAACAGAGATATAGTGAAGCAGCAGTCCCATCTGGTGATGAAATTGTTCTTTTTACTCTAAGAGATCCTTTTAAAATCTTTTTTTTCTCATTTAGTAATTTTCCTTTTATGATAGCATATCTATTTCCCATACCTCATTAGTTTCTGAGCACATATGAATATCCCACTGAGTTACATAGAAAATTATTTTTTTTAATATGATAGAAATGCAAAATTGAATCCTAGTTTAAAAAAAAAATAATGAAATTGACATTTATGCTCTAGCGAGTTGTTCTCTGAAATGAATTCAGTGTATAATAATCAGCAAAAATTAATTTGTAATTTATATGATGTAGGGGGTAATTGTTCCATGTTATAGAACTTTGCATTTTAAAACTGAAATAGCAGCCTTTATTGACCTTTCAACAGACCTCAGGTAGCAGAGAACAAGTGTGTGTTCGTTTTCTCTGAGGGAAAACATTTTTACATATTATTACAGGTTTTTGAAAAATACTGAGATCTTTGGTTTCCAGTCCTTTTGTTAGCATAAGTAAAATTCATGGGTGTTCTGCATTGCCTCTTTTATGTCACGATGGAGGGGCATCTGGCTTTTTAGCCCTGATCATTCAAATTTTCTTCTGTCTTTCAGCATATTGCTATGAACTATCCAGTAGCTATTATTTGGACAGTCATTCATGTCAGAACTGAGGATAATTACATGGTTGTGGTTGCATAACACATAATAAATGAGAATATGAGAAGCCTCCCATGGACTGGGGGGCAGGGGGAGGAGATCTGTAAATGTCTGAGCAAAGGAGAAAAAAAAAAGAGGCTGCTGTAGTTCATTACGCTAAATAGGTGTCTGCAAAGGAGGACGAACAGTTGATTAGGACCAGTTATTTGTTTTTCCCCAGACAGGAATTTACATGTTGATTTCAAACCTACATGTGAGTTTGAATTTAGTTTCACACTTTTATACCTTTGTGAAACATTCATTCAGACCAGACCAGACCAGATTGACTCTGCAGATTAGAGCATCCAGAAATTCTTAGTCTGTCTGTTAAATATACTAACACCATTTCATATGGTGTTTTATTCCATAATCATCAGAATTAATACAAGCTCAATAACTCTATCAGTGTTTTTGCTTTTTGGTGAAGTATGGCTTCAAGCGACAGAGAAGAATCAACCTACAGATAAAAACGTGATGTTTAAAAGATTTGGATTTCTAAGCTCTAAATGTTGAGATTTAAGGTTAATAATATTAGCCTATGATAGTAGACTTCAGCTGTACTTTTATAAAAACAAGTCCATTTAGCAGTAGTTGTTGCCTTCAAAGAAACCTATGCTTGTAGTCCTTGGAGAGATTTTTCAATTAAAAAAATATCTAAACTGCTAGAAATACTCTGCTGTGATGAAACTCTTGGGATCACTACATCTCCTTATTAGTGCAGCAATCGTGGAAGTTTTTTATATGAGTCCCACTATGATGAAATGTATAGTAATTATTTAGACGTTTACACAGAACTACAAGCCTTGTAGACCATATAAGCTCTTTCATGTTTCAAGAAACCATTGTTTCCTGTTGTTATGCTATCTCATGTTTGGAATTGCCTGAAGTGCCTTTTTAGTGCATAGATGCTGCATAAAAATCAACTTGCCTCATTGATTTCAATGAGCAGTTCCAAGGTCAAATGTTATTCAGCTGTAAAATTATCTATTAAATTTTTTTACTAAGGGAAACTATCTGGGTATTGAAGGACAAGATAATAGTCCATTTATAAAATACAAAAGAATGCATTTTGTTTGTTCAGCACATCATAACAATAGGGATGTGCTTTGCTTCTCAGCTTTTATTTGTAGCATTACAAACTGTAGGGTGATCATCAGTTGTGAACAACATATAGTTAGGAACAGAAGACTGTAGAAATGTCGTTCTAGATATATCACAAGTGTATGCAGAATAATTAGACCTGGGGAAAGGGAGGAAAGCTTAAGATTTCTTGAAAATTGCCTAAAACAAGAAATAAAATCAACCAACCAACAACAAAAAAAAGCCATTAAAAATAATGTGTGACCAGAAAATAATCTTGGAAGTTGTTTTTTAAGAGCGTTGGATTAGGTATGTGGGGGAGAGAGAGCAAACTAAACTCCTTTGATTCTACCTAGAGATAACTGACATTTTCCATCAGAGCCTCTTATTCAGGGGGATGTCTGAGCTGTTGCATTTTTATTTTTGAAATTATTTTTCAAAACAGCTTTTGCATTTTGTTTAGGGAGAAGAAGAACATAGAATTATTTTTTTCAAAATGTTTTAGCAAAAAGCCTTTTTTTTTAATTGTTTAGTTTTAGTTTTATATTAGAATTTTTGTGCTAGGAAAATTCAGTCAGTCCTACAAATAAAGCTGTGATCCTCCATGTGTATGAGTTCAGGCAGTAAAACCTGAGGCAGAGCATGCTACCTCATGAAGCCAAGCTCTAATAGCCTGTAAGCATGTTATGTTAACACTTAAAAAAAGAGTAACTTAAGTCCTTCTCCTACCTCATAGCTGGGAGCCATAAGAAGACTGTTCTGTTCAGAGAGTGAGACTGAGAGAGCAAAACCCTCCCAGGCAGATCAGCAGGGGGTAGAGGAAGCTCCTCAAAGTCTAAAAAGTATTTGCCTGTATCGTGCTATCCACTTTTTCCAAAATCGTGAATGATATCCTGCTTTTGACAGGAAAAACTTCTCCCCAGGTTCCTGTACGCTCGCCTTACCTCATTAAAGGACACTTGGCTTCCCTCAATCTCTCTCATTAAATTCCAGTCTTCATCAGAAGATTATAGTAATTTAGATTACAACCTTGAGAAATCTTGTTAAACTTGAGGAGTCCTGATTCTGCAGTTAGTGCAGTCAGGCTCTAGCAGAGTCCAGCTGACACAAGGTTAAACATAAATGGCTCCTGCCTCCCCTAAACTAAATATCTCAGTGTCAGTGGCTCACAATGTCATTTCCTAGTGAAAACTTAACCAGTTTACCTCAAATATGAACACTCCCATTTCCGTTACTTATTTCATTTAGCTAGTTATTTAGCTAGATTTGCCAAAGAAATTCGGGAGCAGTTACTGATATTCTGTGCACACACAGTAATCTCCATCTTTGAGATAATGCGTTGAGATAAGCATTTTCATGTGAGCAATTACTTGCTCACCTGGTGACAGTAAAGATGTTTCCAAACAAATTGTAACATATTCCCTTCTATTGCACAAGTATTTCCTGTGGGACTGTGCCAATAACACAGATGTGTCAGGATAACTGGCATTCTTTTATAATGTAGTAAAATAAATTGTGTTTTTATAGGATGGCCTTAATGTACAGTAACACAAAACTCTTTAGAGAGGCATCAACAGTAAACTGAAGTTAAAAGGAAAATTTTACAGACAAGTTGCAAAGAGGTTGTTGAGTTTTCAGGGAATTATGAGGTGTGTGACTGAACTATCAATATAAGTTAGTCCAAATAAAAGAGTAACTGATAATTATGAAGCATCTTAGCTAAACTGAATGATTTTGCTGCCTTTATTTTGTGATTAAGATTTTATCCATTAGCATACAATTTGTCAGCCTAGGCAGACCTAATAGAATAACAGTTACAGCTTTGTATGTTCAGTAACATGTAGAGAATGGATCATATCATTTATCTAGTTCTTTCTTGACAACAGCTTAACATTTATTACAGTGGTGTGCACTGCAATATTTCTACCTGACATTAAAATTATGACTTCTGTAATTTTATCAGAATTGTTCTTAACTCTTTCTCTGAGAAGCAATCAGCAGTACCCAATCAGAGCAGAAGTGAGGTAGGGAGAAAGAACTTTTATTAGCTTATCTGATTACTAGCAATAATAAACTCTTACTTTTTCCCTGTGACTTTATCGTGCTTATATCCTTTGAGCAGCATGGCTACAACAGCTAACTGCAATTAGTAGTACAGCAGTCCCTAGGACAGATAGACAGATAAGTAGGCAGTCCGTGCACTCCTGTTCTCAGTATTTCCCTATTAGGTGGTTTTAATTAGTTGTGTACTTCTGTTTGTGTGCTGGCTGCATGTCATTATAACACTGTCTGAAAATTGGAATTTTAAACTAACATGATCTGTGTTCCCTGTTGCTGTTGCAGAGCATTGTCGCTCTGTCTCTATATGATTTGAGGCTTTTGCGCGTAGATCTTCAGTAATTGAACACCAAAGTTATTTACAGAATTCTGGTGTAACAAAGAGCTTAAGTAGGTTTTAATACAGCTGTGTTATCTACTATAATACATGCACTGTGTCACCTTAACCAGAGGAAGACATTCTCAAAGTCTGTGTACTGAAAAGCTGATCAGTAGTTTCACTCAGACTGCTAACCCAAAAGAATATCGAATTATAATTTTATAAAGGGAGTATTTCATAGGCTTCAGTGGAAACTTGGAAATTCTGATTAGTTACATATTTTTCTTGCCGGCTTCCAATAGTGCCTGTTCGGTGACATTAGAGCTCTGGAATTCCCTATTTGTCTACAAGATAATGATACTCATTATCAGTGCCGTTATCAAGGGCTGTACTTAATCATTCATATCATTTTCCCAACTCAGGGAGGAGTTGCCTACAACAATAGGGAACCAGAAAGAAATGCCCGAGAAGGTAATGCACAGTTTGAAAGAGACTTCTGGGAGAGAGAATGTGATTTACATAGTTGCTTACACGTGCCGATAGGAAAACCAGTCTCAAAACTCAGTGGAGTCTTTTTAAGGCTAGGGTATGCATAGAGGGGGAACACAGTGTCCACATAAGCTTGTGGGCAGTGGCCTCAGTAAGGTGGTGAAAAGACCAACTTCAGGGCCTCAGAGGGAGACAAATGCTGTGGCTACTTCTGACTGTGTGCCTCTTGCTCCAGACTCAGAAGACAGCTGTCCACAAAGGCATTTAATCTGATGAATTTGTGGGGGGGCCAGTCTAGACCTTGGAGCCGTAGATGGTGAATTCCTCCTCTCTGTCTTTTCTTGCTACTGGCAAGTTTTGCACAGCCAGGTATCCTGTGCGGATTCCAGCCAGCAAACAGAATTAGCTCAACTAAAATATTCCTGTAATTTCTTTGCAGCCTACCAGTTTCAGTCTTACTGGGCAATAGTAACCGCATTTCAGCAACAAGTGTAGAATTCATGCTTCGATTACTCTTCTTTCTTCAGAGGCCTCGTTTTTGGTTGGTTATTTTTTTTTCCTTTTTTGAAATCTTTGCAAGTAGTTTAGGCCTTTAGATGAAGAGCTGTCCTTCATAACTTTCAGTTAATATCTTTACTATTATTAATTGAAGAAAGGAATGTTTTTACAGTTAAATCAATATGCCAGTAAGATCAGAACATCGTGAGGACTCTAATGGCTGCAAAGAATTGGAAGTGGTTTTAATGAACACTCAGCAGGCAAGAAAATACACTTTTATGTTCACTCCAAACAAAAATACACAAGCTGAGGAGAAAAAAGACAGGCTCTAGCCAACCTTATTAAATGAGAAGTGGCTGTGAAATTATTTATTTCATCTAAACTAAATAAGGCCAATTATTGGCTCTCCATATGAAACACAAGAGAAATTTTCAGTGTGCTTATGAAACAAGGACCTAGCTTGATAAAGAATTACATAGACCAGCTTACAATTAAGTCATGCTTTCAAAAAAAAAGCTGTTGTTTTCCTCATGGGTAGATTAATTGCAAGCCATTCCCATAACCTTAGGGGCTGAGATTCTGTCCCATTTATATTTTAGTACATGCATTTCTATAATGCTATGTAGTATATACTACTTACAATTTAATACTATATTAATTGTATTGCATTATGTTTATTGATATTTACCCAAGTGTAGAACATTAGTAAATGTCTTTACATGGAAAAAAATTTCTCCTGTTTGCATAGTGAATCAGGTCTTCTGGTTCCAGGAGACGTGGCTGAAAATGTCCACCATATTCCCAGAATATGTTGTTTAGCTCTGTGAAGAGTCCAGAAAGAGTGGAAAAACATCTCTGTGACACTTCTTCTGAAATGCATTTCTGGAATTTCAGTTTTTTCTTTCTAGTCTGTTTTCCATGGACCCTCTAAGAGACTGAGTGTCTCGCAGGCTGGTATGTCAGGAATAGATGTCTACATAATGTGCCTTCTTACATTTAACTTTCTGTGAAGTCCCAGGTGATTTAAATGATTTAGCTGGCTTCACACCTAGAAGGAAACGGGATTGAGAACATGATGGAGCAGTCTGTTGTGGTGAACAAGTGGCTGTGGAAAGGGGGCACAGGGATGGCCAAGAAAGGTCTGTGCACTACCTCAGGCAGAGGTTCAAGCCCTGTAATTTGGAAGGTGATTTCAAGTCTCTGTTCTGCTGTACGCTGTGTGTGAACTTCGACAAATCACTTAGTCCCTATGTGCTTCAGCTCTCTGTCTGTAAAACAGCATTTATTTACCCATGGGGTTACGGTGAGGACAGCTTCATTAACAGGTGCAAGCAACTCACAACCTGCGACAATAGATGCACGTAAGAGCAGCAGCGCAAAGCTGGGGTCACCTCTGGACTCAGAAAAAAACAAATCACAGGCATTTTACGCGTGGTTTTGGTTTTGTTTTTTTCCTAGGAAAAATGTGTGAAACTTTTGAACAAAAATAAACACATGAACATGCAAAAGAAGTCCTTCAGCTGTAGTCAGGAAAATAATTTCCAGACCAGTTTGGAAAGCCTAAACAAACACTGTAACATCTGTTTCCTGAGTTATTCATGGAGTCTGTCATCAGGCTCATGTCTTCCAAAACTTTGTATCTTTCTGGGCAGTTTCAGAAGTTAGAAAATAACTGGCTAGTTGTCATTCTGGAAAACAGTATACCTTTCAACATGAAGCTTCTATGTGGCCTAGCTATAAAGCAAATAATAAGGAACTTATATTTTTCAAGTGCTGCTAACCAAGTCGTAAAATTACTTATTTATTAGCACTAGCAATAAGGCTACTGGACCTCCATTTGCTCTAGCAGAAGAAAGATTTCAAACTACTATTATTTAAATGGCAGAGACTGAAACTAAGCATTTAACAATGGAGAAATGCTCATTGCTGTCAGTATTATTGCCTGTAAGTAAGTGGGCACCAAGACTTACTGCTTGTGGTCTGGTATAAACACATTAACTAATCTGTGCTTCTCACTAAGAGTTATTTTATTTACTGTGATCTTTATAACATCAGCCTATCACTTCCTAAAGCATGACTATCTCTGAGGTTTTCTGCAGCAGCCTGACTGCTGTTGTCTTACCCATAATATTAATTATCTGGAAATATTACTGCGCCATTGCTGAAGGCAGACACAGAGATCCTTGAAGAGCAAAAAGGAAAAGTGTAACCCTCATCTTTCTTTCTCTCCTTAATCTGAGGAATGCGGGGTACGGGAAAGGGATGAAGTGCTACTTTCTCCTCTAAAAACAGGACCTGGTATTTTTAGAGTTGCTTTAACTGGCCAGTTCTGATAAAAATTAAATTGAACTGGATGGTAAAATCAAAATGATAGTTGGAAAAAGAAGCTGGAGCTTGGAGAGATGTGGGTTCAAAGTCTCTGTTCTGTTCCAGCCTTTCTGTATGAACTGGACAAATGAGTCATGGCAAAATTCACCAAAGTCCAAACTTTAGGAACTCAAAATTCTCAGCTAAAGCCTAAGTCTGGAAGCACCTAACATGCAATGTGTCAAAGTTTCTAGCAGTGATGTTCTCTAGGGACTTTTAGATTTTTAAAATGCTTAGTAGGAAGATCGTTGATACAGTCTCTTGGTATTCACAAACAAGCCAATCTTTGTGAAACGAAAGCCAAAGCTCAGATCTTTCCTACTGTCTCAAGCAAAATACATCAGAAAGAGGAATAGAAGTTGTTTGTTTTTTTTTTAAATAGGGCTAAATATTTTTTAAATATTAATAGGGCTAAATTTTTTTTAAATAGGGTTAAAGCATTCAGCTGACATAGGAAAAAATCTCTCCTCTGCTTCTGTAGATTTGACTCTCTCTCATCTTCCATCTGTTATGCTCACCTTAGGAGAAGTTCTTCTGGTTTCTCTTTATTGAAGCTTGTGCTGGATTTCTGTGGTGGGGTTTTGGTAGGTAGAGAGAGGCTACAGGGATGGCCCCTGTAATGAGCTGTGAGAAGTTTCAGTGCTTCTGTGGATGCCATATTTATGAAGGGGACAAAGAAACTTGCGCCATGCATAACCTGCAGTGAAGAGAGGGGTAGGGGGCCTGGCCCCCAGCCTCCTGCGCAGGCGGCTGCCCATGCTGGGCCACCACCACTGGACTGGTGATGGCCGCGGCAACGCGGCTTGGAGCGCTTCAAAGCTCCCTGCTCCCGTTTGTTCTGCTGGGACCGCCAAGGTTCGTCAGGCCAGCAGGGCCCAGCACGACTGCAGCAGAGAGAGGAGTGAAATGTGGAAACAACTGCGCAGACACCAAGGTCAGTGAAGATGGAGCAGGAGGAGGTGTGCTGGAGTGGAGATTGCCCTGCAGCCTGTGGTGAGACGGCAGGCTGTCCCTCTGCAGCCCATGGAGATTAACGGTGGAGCAGAGATCCACTCACAGCCGTGGAGAACTCCACGCCAGAGGGGATGGCTGTGCCTTAAGAAGCCATGACTCCATGGGAAAAGCCCATGCTGGGACAGTCTGATGGGTAAGGACTGGATTCTGCAGGAAGGAGTCACGTCAAAGTTCATGGAGAACTGTCTCCTGTGGGAAGGGAGTCCACATTGCAGCAGGAGGAGAGTGTGAGGAGTCGTCTCCCTGAAGAGGAAGGAACAGCAGAAAACATGTCCCTGTTCCCCGTCTCCTGGAGCTGCTGGAGGGGAGGAGGTAGAGCAGGGAAGAAGGGAGGGGTGGGGGGAAGTGTTTCAAGATCTGACTTTGTGTCTCGTTATCCTCTCTGAAGTAACTGTTAATGGATTAAATTCATTTGTCCCCCAAGCTGAGTCAGTTTTGCTCGGGGCCATGGTTGGTGGGTGATCCCTCCTTGTTCTTATATGGACCCTCAAGCCTTTTGTTACATTTTTCTCCTCTCCACCCCACCGAAGGGGTGGCAGGGAGGGGGAGTGAAGTGAGTGATCCAGCAGCTATGTGGGGTTTAGGTGCTGCCTGGGTCTAAACCCTGACAAAGCTGCTCTAGTTCCTATTCCTAATGAAATACTCATGCATGGGTAAGGAATAGGTGCATTCCCAGATTCACTACTCATACAAAGGCAAGAACTGGACCTGTTGAAACCTGTTTGGTGGTTTTTGTTTGTTTTGTTTTGTTTTAACGAACACAGTTAACATTCTGGAAACACTTCCAAAAGGCTAATTTTGATACAGGCCAAAGTCCTGAGAATGCTGTGAAACACTGTTTTTTACCCCACAACAAAAGAATTAATTTCAAAATATGTTCCAGTGTTTCCCTTTGCCTCTTAGTGGCTCCTTGTGTCAGACACACAACCCAATCTGATTATACTGAATACTACTAATGTTAGCTGTCAGCTGCTTTATACCTTCTGAGTGTGCTGAGCTTGGTGACAGGATGCAAAGATTTTCTTATAATGGCAAAAGAGAGAATCGCAATCATTTGGAAGCTGCAGACTGTTCCTTCAGCAAAAGACTGGATGCTCAATTTAATTGGTTGTTCTTCACTAGAAAAAACAGTGCACTCATTAAAACATCAAAACTCTTAAGTTCCAAGATATCTACTTCTTTTATGAATTACGGCATGTGTAGAATATGAGATTTGATAATATTTCACCCTGATTATACTTTTGTAACCACCATTTATAATTTGCAGATGATCTGGGGAGGACAGGGAAGCTCTGGGTATTATTGATTTACACTGTTGAGATCAATGTTATAAGCATATTTGCATTTGTAAAATAGATGAAATAGCTTTATTTTTCTCCCTGAAGTCCTAAATCAATGTGAAGCTTGTTTTCTTCTTTGCTTCTTTTTTGCTCTTTATTACAAAAATTGAAAAATAAAATACTGGGATATGCAGATAGCCTAGTCTGCCACTGCTCAAGCTGTACTGTGAGGAAGGAACGCCATACAGGTATTTCATTTCAGCAATATATTTATAATCACATCCTCTGTAGGACAATATCCCAGAGTGTTATCTGACAAATCATAAAATACTACAAAGACGATGACTGCAGTGGGGGAGGGAGGATTATTTAGAGAAGCAAAGACTTCATTTTGTTTTCCAAAGCGTTCTGTTGTGCAGTAAATTAAATATTAGCTGCAAGAGTTTCACACGGCAGTCGCAATACCCTCCAGTGTCCTCACACACCACAGAAGGTGAAAACAAGTGCTTATATAGCATGGACACAAGCCAAGGAGCCATCACTGTAGTAAGCATATACAGCTTTTTCACCATTAATTCTTCCTTTTCAAAATACAACCATTTTAATATTAGGAGTATCTTCAGTTGGCTCTCCCTTCTTAGATTTTATTAGCAACAACAGGCATTGTTTGTGCGCAGCACTGAGCTCAACAAAGAGCTTTGTTTTGTCTTCAAGGGCCCCACTCAGGCAACTGTGAGGGTACAGATGTTTATACCCAAGCTGTGATTGGAGAATCATGTCTTCAGTATGCTCTGCTGATGAACATTGCTCCCATGTCAGAGTTGTTGGCTTCCAAGTACCTTGCCTTCTAATAGGTTTTTGAGCTTTAATTGGAAGATCTGTTGTGTAATTACAGATCTGGTTTCATGGTGTGGCTTTCTAGCAGTTGTCTTGACTTACTGTGTCCTCACTGCACTTTATGCTTCTTATGATTTAGTTCCTCACATTTGAGAAACACTAAACACTATTTGTAATGTTTAGAGAATGAAGAATAAGAAACCAGTGAGATGGCGTATCTGCCTAGATTTTGGTGGGGTTTTTTTTTTTCCCTCCATCACCTTCTCCTCTTCCCTTTTTCCCTGCTTTCTAGCATGCAACTGGATACAAAATTTACCTGACTGTCATATTGATCTAATTATAAAATAGTTTTGTAAGAAAGACTGGCAATAATCACAAATACACGCACAGCCCCCTGACTACGTATCTTTACAGCTCTTTAGTCTCAGTGTGCAACAATTTGGAGAGATTGTAAAATCATTCTCTCTCGTTTCTACTAAGGTTCCATTGAAGAGTCCAGAAATTCATGAGATTCTTTTTCCTCTTTGTTGTAAGAAGTTCATTCAGAACTTAGCAATGAATAACAGATGCTTAAATAATTCTTTCCAACACAGTCATTGAACTTTGTCTTGTGTGATGTGCATTCATTCAGCTTTGCATGATCACCCTCCCCGAAATTGTCTTCTCACCTTGTACATATCAAGAAATTGTGTCGTCTCAGTAAATTTTATCTTCTCACTGTTCATCTTATTTACCAGTTGTTCATAGCTCTATTATGACAGTTTGGGAACTCTAATTGTTAAACTTGCAAGCTTAAATACTGCAAGGAACTTGCAAAGATCCTCCATACAGGAGGGAATTTCACCAGTGAATTTCTATTTCTCTTAGAAAATAGATGTTGGGTTCCTTATAATTTCCTAAAGCAGTTTCATCTGTGCATCTCTCTGAGAGGCTTACCTGACCGACTGTCATTTTATTTGGAATTCAGGGACAGCTCTCAGCTCACTCTAAAGCTATGTCAATCTTCAGGTACTGTTATTTCTTGATCCTCTTTTATATGAAACTGATTCCCTTTGATACCTATCTGGCATTTTTTTATATAGTTTTATTTTCTTTTGGTGTCATTCCCTGGCAAAAGATATTTTATGTTCTATATCTCTTTTCCCCACTACAGTACTCCTTTCAGCCCTTACAAACCTTTTTTCTTTTCTTATGCATATTATAAAAAGAATCTCATGTACAATTTCAGCCTATCCTTTTTTCACTTACCATTGTTACAGTCTTTTAACTTCATTTACTCTTATGTACCACTGTGTTTGTGAGTGTTTTTGCTCCTTAACCTCTGATTACTTCTTGCAGTTAGACATTTTACTATGGTATTTCCTGCTGGATGTCATGCTATGTACTGCTCTCTAAGACATAACATTAATGCCCAAAAAACAACTTTTCATCTCAATCTTTTTCTTTCATTTCTTTATCCCATTTCCTTTCACCCAACACTTACATGACTTTTCTAACGCTCCAGTTCCATGTCCTCACTTAGAAGTCTTCCACTTTTAAGATAAAACATGAAAATAACAGCCGATTTTTGAACTAGTAACTTTATCACATCTGGCTTTCTGCCAATTTTTGTTGATTCTCTTTTAGTTGGTTGTGGTTTTTTTTTTTTAATTACATTGTGTGCAAATTCTACTTATAATACTATGCCATAACTTAGTGATTCCTTTCTCTTCAGAATTTATATCAAATAGACTAAAAATTTTGATCACTAACTGTACTTTTACATCTATGTTGTTTGATTTTGATTAACATTTGGTAAAATGTCTCTTTCAAATCATTGGTTCTTCCCACCAAATTTTTCCTTCTTTACCTTTAATTCTGTATTACAGTTGTATCTCCACAACGCACATAATGCTGGACACTACCTGGTGTGCATTTCAAGTGTACACCTTTTCCCTTGCATCTTACAGTATTCTCATTTAACATCTTGAGACTTGTACATGTCTTCAGAACATAGCACCAGTGTCTTTATTCCAAATAAACTACAACAGGTACATTTTTGGATGAATCACAGTAAGTAATATGATTTTTTTAAGGTCAGAAAAAGAGAAAATGCTGAGGAAAATTAGCCCAGTATCTCGAAAACTTATTGATACAAGTCTCTGAGTGTCATTCAACATGCATTCAGTCCATGGTTAAATGTCCAGCTATGCAGGATTGAAATCATGAATATTAACTCTGTGGTTTTGTTTTGGTAACTCAAAACTTTCAAATGGTTTTGTGCAGATTAATCTGGATTTCTTATGTGTTACATAAGAAATGTTTTATCAGCTCTGACTGCTGAATCTTGCCTTAAGGCCTTTGATCAAGATGGATTAAAAAGTCTAGGAAGGATTCTCTTGAAAATAATTTTTAACAAATGGTAAATTTGTATGTGCTAACAGAGAGTCTTTGATGGCAGTTCAGCAATCTGGAAGTTAGGATCTTCTAATGAGTGCTTCTAAGTAAGCACCATATTTTGCATTTGGTAAGGGACTGGCTGACATCTCTTCTTGTATACTGCTGTTCTTCTAGTGTGTTTTTGTCACAACTTCAAAAAACAAGCAGGCCAAGAGGATAAGCAACATTTGCAGAGTTTTAAGAGATCATGTAGTATAGGTGAGCATCCACATGTTCTGCACATTGACCCCTAGGGAACTGGTGATTTACTTAACCTCTTGCTTTATATGAAGCTTTCCAAATATAGCTAAGAAAAACAGCAGGTTACTGTGTGAAAGAGACTTAAATTTCAATATTATAAAGTCTATTCAGAAGATTACAAATTCTGAAACAAAACCTCTTCATTTAAAAAATTCTCTGTTGGAAACTAGTAGGGAATAAAGAACATTTTGTGAGAAAGGAAAATAAAGGCAAATTTAAATTTGTCTGTCATCTTAATTACAAGCATGTTGTGAAACAATCTAAAAAAGAATTATCATTAAAAATAAAATATACTTGAAAATAAAATGATGTTAATAGGCTGCTAATAAAATAAAAAGAAAATACTATACATCCACCTGCATTTTGTGTTTAGGTGAAATGATGTACCACTAAGACCATGAGCAAAGCATGCGTTCATTTCAAATTCTCAAGGTTAAGAAATGTTTTAGCAGTATAATATTCCTACTGATGTAGAACATAAAAAAAACCCACCTTTTATACATCAACTACTCTCAAATTCACTGCCAAATTGATGTAGCTTTTCATAGCATTCTTAGTTGCAGGAATTATGATTCAAAAAGTCAACATTGGCAAGGCGTAACAGTCAGTTACTAGTTAAATCCTGTATTTAAATACAGGAAAAAAGTTCCTGCTTTGTGTCTTAGACTTAGATGCTTTGGAGTAATTGCAGTTGGAACATGAGCATTTTAGGGGATGATAATAACTACTGCATACAGAAGACATCTTCCTGTATCCTGCATCTTGCAGTAGACTGCAAGAAAGCGTAATTGGCATTTTACTGACGCTTGCAAAGGAAGTAAGATGAGCTGTTGTCTAGGGGAATCATCTTTTTCAGATTATCGCTCAGGTAAACATGAATTGCAGCAGGATGCACAGTTCTGCGTCCTGGACTGAGCCCATGTTCATATCTTTGTGAAAGGTCTTCCTAAGCTAGCAATGGAATGATTCCTGTAACTTTTAATGGGGTCAACCCAAAGGGCTTTTTGATTTTTCTTTCTGTTTGGTTTTTTTTTTCCTTAGAATCCCTTGGATGGTGAGATGGAGGCCCAAGAAAGTCAGAGACTAGAACTCTCACTGAAGAATGACCAAATAGTCAGTCTTGTGACACTTTACCCAAAAAGGTTTGATTTTTATAGGTACGCATTTTTTTTCCTCTTAATTCCAAGCTTGTTCACAGCATGCCTGGCAGGCAAACTTTACTTTCATGTTAGCATATGGGAATTTTATCCTGTCATAAGCGCACACAATTAGCAACAGGTATCGGTTTCAGATGATAATCTGGGTCTAGCAGTTGAGAGGCAGCTTCTTAAACTGCCAGTGTGTTCATCCTCAGGACAGGCTCTGCTTGGACAAATCCGCAGAGCCTCATGAGGCTCATGCACAGTCAAAGCCGTCGTCTTGTTCTGCTCCCTCCAATTTGCGGCTTTATGCGAGCTGTATTTCAAATGAGATGTGCATTGCAGTGATTTCCATGCAGATGTCATGCTTATCAGAATGAGAGCAAGCCATCTACGCATGCTGTCTTCACTCTAATTGTACTCAGAAGCAACAGGTGCTTTGGCTTTTTTGTGAGACTGAGTGCTGATGGCAGAGTGCCAGCAAATGGAGAAGAGGCAAACAGCTATCCACTTCATTATCTCATGGCAGTGGACTCTACCCCCTCCCTATCCGTTTTGCTCATTATCAAATATACCAGGAAGAGAGGATGTGGTTAATCAAAAGAGAAGTAGCTGCTCAGGCTACAGCCAATCCAGAGTAATCACTTCTCTTTGTTATTTACAGCATGGGGAGTCCCTGCTTGTCCTGCCCACATTCTCATTTCTTTTGAAACAAGTTTCAAGCAGCCACTGCAAGTATGAGGGTATAAAAAGAGGGGGAGAGAGGAAAAAAAGAATGGAGATCTTAACAGTAACAGAGAAGGCTGAGGAACAGAAAGACAATAGGTTCTAGGGAGCCAAGCATTCATGATGGAGGTGGGGAAGTTGAAGGAGAAGAGGTCCATTGGCCTTGCAGAGAAAGTGGCACAATGCTGGAGCCTTCTTTTGGCTTGCTGTTGAAAACAGAAAGAAACAGCAGCCCCAGCAATGTCAAATCTCAGTGATTCAAGTGTTGTTGCTATAGTAATGTGCTGAAGGAAGCAACTTGATATGCATATTTGAGATTTGCTGTAGGTTACAATCTAGCAGTTTTGACCCATGAAAACAAACTGGCTGAAAATCATCTTGCCTAAATCTGTGAATCCACAGAGAACTATTGTTTCTTGTACGACGGTGTATAGCTTACCCTTCATCCACGTTATGAGAGGAGAGGTAAGAAAGTAGGAGGGGAACAGACACCAGCCTTGGGGAAACACTCCTCTTGCGTTTGTAGCCCCAGTAACACACACTGTTTTCACCTCGTTCCTCTCCTCATCCTCTCCATTGTGTGTTCTCAGGGCTAGCAGCCCCAGCCTACCTTCTAACCCTCTGATTCATTGAGTGTTTCTTACCTTTTGATAGCAGTGATGTCCCTCTTTGCTATGGAGTCACTTTTATCGCACCCTTTATCCTAATCAACTCCTCAATTTTTCACAGTCTTTCTCACATTTTCTAAATTTCATTTTTCATACTGATTGACTCAGTCTTCCCCCTCCAACTAATCTTGTTTCATTTTTTCCCTTCACTGTGAAGAAGACATTGCCAAAATGTCACCTCTAATCTTGTTTCCCATTTCTAGCATGTAATTTATTAATCCTCTCTCTCCCTTTTTTCCCTTTTATTGAGCAGCCTACATGCTAATACAGCTCAAGTTTTATTTTCAGATTGTCAAATAAATAATTTCACAAGTCTTAAGAGCAGAGGAAAAATAAAAAAGAGCTTTGAAATAATGATCACCCCTGTCTTTCTGCCGAGGCATTTCCTTTTAGATCTATACAAATCACTTTATTCAGGGACGATATAGCTGTCCCATATCAGTTAAATTAATTATTGGATAGGGTATTTAAGGAGGTAAAGTGAAAAGACAGCCTTTGATTGATAAAGAACCACTACGTAAAACCTTCATATTACTATAACTCTGGTCTCTTAAAAATAATATTTCCCCCCCTTAAATCTATATTATTGTTGGGTGAAGTTTTGGGGGAGCTTCCTCCCCCCCCCCCCCATCACTTTGATTTTCATAACGGTTTTGACTGGTATCTGCAGAGGTAAGGTGATAGCCTTTTCCTGGCACTTTTCAACACTTTCACTGGATCTCTAAGTCAATAGGAAGAACCATTCTGAGAAGAAGGTTCATTCTGAGCAGAGATGAATAACCATAAAATACCAGCACAGTTTAGTCGTGGTGCCAGGCTGGCTTTAAAGTGTAATATTATTTTTACTGATAGATCATTTACTATTGCTGTGTTCAGCGGGAAATGTTTGTCCGTGATCCTCTGCATGCAGATTCGAACTTACTCTGCCTTCATTCAGGACAGCCCGTGCAGCTTCAGTTAGCACAGTGCCAAGGTGAGCTACGCGGCTGGAGCAAGGGCTTCCTGGCTCAGTTCAGTGGGGCACTAGTGTCACTGCACCACCTCTGGTAGCATTCACATACGGACGGAGCAGGCTCGTCAGCGCAAGGAAGTAACCGTATAGATACAGAATCTCTCTCCACCCACTACGCTCTACAGATACATCTATTTCTGCTTCTGGTCACACCCAAAGACACTTCATTTTTGGCAGTGCTAACTTTCTGGGTATTTTGCTCTTGTTTAATCCTGTTAACAGTTTGCACTGCCTGATTTACCTCACTTGTGTGGGCCTCACTGGACCGAGTCTCAGAAGGAACCTTCAACATCACTGTACTGGCCTGACACAAAACAGGCAGGCTGGCTGATCGGTGGGAGAAGCAGCTTTTGCCATCCAGCCTAGAACATTTGTTGTTTTGGAGACTGAGTTTCTAGGATTGGAATTAGAGGGGGAGTAGGTTGGCTTTGTATCACCGACAAGAGTGCCTGAAACATCTGATGTAGCGCATTGTGGGGCAGAACTTCCTCAGCCCAAGCTGTTTAAACTGTATTACATTTACCTTTATTTACCTTATTACATTTACACAGGCTATAAAGCATCCAAAAAGTGGGGCAGCAAATGTGAGATAACATTTCCCTTACTCAGGTTATGCTCTGCTCATTAGAGTCAGTCATCACTTGCCTTCTTTCCACTGTTTCAGTGATCAGGTCAGTACTTCCTACAAAATGAAACAGCTTCAACAGGAGCCAGAGACATGCTCTAGTCAGTGCACAGGAGAAGAGGAAGGGAAGCTGAGGAAGCTTCTTGGTTTTAGTACAACCTGATATAGCAGACGGGGTCTTAGAGTGATGCCTCCCTTGGTCCTGCATGTGAGCGACAAAATACCATCTTGTACATCCCAGCACACTAGATGGGAGCTATGTGCCTAATTACTTGATATTTGCAATATTCAGGCAAACATTGTCAAAAAAAGTCAGTTTGTTAAGGACTTGGCGAAAAACTAAAGGATTTAGATTCTTCTTGGTGAATGCAGGTTTTAGTTTACAAGTTTGTGGCTAAAATGCCAAGGTCTTTTTATAGCTCTGCTGCAGGTGTTTAACAAAGGGTACAATTCAGGCCACATTTCACTCCTCGGGATTTCCAAGTGACAGTGCTAGTTCACGCCCAAGTCTGGTGGCTTAGATATGTCATGCCTTTTTCATTCCAGTGGGCTGGAAGCCTGAGTGCCCTCCTCAGAACTGTGGTTTGCACTAGACAGCAGGTCACTTGGGAATTAAGTACTAATTATTAAAGTTTTTATGCCTTCCTAAACTAATTTGTTTTTTTCATCCCACATGTGGGTGGAGATGCAGTGTGAAATGTTTCAGACTGAACAGATTCTGAAGTAATCCCTCTTGGAGTAAGACAGATCACATGGAGCTGGGAAATGACTGCAGATCATAGACATACAACATATTTAAATATGAGCAATCAGAAATTCATGGACACTGCTATAGATGTCCTGCTTTTGGGAACAACAGTAAGAAAGACTGCTACTTAAAGGAAACGCAAATATTCTCCAGTGCCAGAAAAGTAAAAATCAACAAACATCACAACCTGGTATATCTATCTGCTGCATTACTGGTAGCTGCAAATAACAAACTCAAATTCTCACTACCAATGTCTGTTGCCTCCTTGCATATGTGGCAGTTTTCTTTGCCAGTGTTTGTCAAGCTACCATGACTTGCATTCATATTCCATATGGATACGTATTTTCTCTTTGTTTTCCTTTGACATTAATGCTCTGGCAGAGCTTTCTAAGTAGTAAAGAAAGGAAATTAACTTACATTTGCTGGCTTGCTAAAGTAAATTAGCTACACTTTTGACTTTCTGTGGTTTTACTCTGAATGGGAGAAGCAATAAAAATGAAATAAGGCTAATCACTGTTGTTCTATGGTTTTCTCTGTGGTGTGTTAAGAGGAGAAGAACCCATAATGAAATCCCATGAGTTCATATCTCCTTAAAACAGATCTCTAATTAGCTTTTATAATCGATCTCCCTGCTCTAGCAGGTGAACCAGGTAATTATCTTGTTTATACTGTAGGTGAGTCACAAAATGCTAGATAGCTTTCTCTGTATCTTTAAAAGATAATGCATTGTAACAAGTGTTCTCAATATGAATGAACCACTGTCATAAACCATACCATCTGTTTCGCATGCAGCGATGTGAGATCTCATTTTATTCTTCGTTACAAAGAGCTCCAGACATCAAAGAAGTGTCCCTTTGACCACTGTCTCAATCAAAGGATTTTACCTAGACAAATCTTTACTTCCCGTTATGTGCTGTAGAATATCAAGTGTTCCCTGGTATGAAGAGGAAGAATCCAGTCACTGGTGCTTTTTTAGGGCCAAATCTTGTCACTGTTCACTTCCCATGGGCCTTTTGAGTAGCACAGAAACTCCAAGATCAGCAGTTAATTAGGGGTTAGTTACTTAGGGCCTGAGGCTTTGCAGACAGACTGTGGTGCACTATACAATGTATGGCTTTATTCAATGTGATGTGTCTATCTGTCACCTTCCAGAAGGTGAAGTAGAGATACGTTGGCTAAATGCATGGTTAGGATTAAGCTGATGTATACAGAGCACTATCTCAGTATGTTTAATTGCTCATAGAAAAATCCCTCAATCTGACATATTTTTGAGTCTTCTCTGTTCTCATGTTATTCAATCTGTGCTTTATTTACATAAGACAGATACTTCTCTTTCTCGCAGGTCGGCTCACAGTAAGCTCTACAAAGGAATAATCCCTTTTGACAGCCTTTAAAGGGTCACAGCTGTATTTGAGACCTATGACCAGTAGCACTAATAATGGTGTATTTGCAAAGAGAGGACATACAGTGCAATTCTTCCTAGTATAATGTGGAAGTGTTTCATCTCTTTTGTACTAGCGAAGAGGCTTCTTGCTTGCAGTGAATGGCTGAAATATGAGACTACATGTTTTCCGTAATCATTAAAACAATAGTGCACCAGCTTTACTCCAAGCTAAAAACAACCCTGTTGTGGGCATGCCCCTTCTCCTCTTCTCCTTCATAACTGAATTCAAAATTCCCATAAATAAGGTGAGTTTTTTTTCATTTTTCATAGACTTGTCCCTAGCAAATTTAGTTTCAAGGTCTTTTATTTCTGTTTCTAAAGTAATTATCCTCTGGGCCTCTTCCTTTCTTCCTGGTATGATGCTAGACTAATTATTCTTCTCCTAATGAATGCCTGAAATGGATCCCATATGGTGGCATATGTGCCTTCAGATGGAAGCTTCGTTTGAATAAAATAAGAAAATTCTTCTCTTGGGGCTTTCTTAAATTTTTCATTCTGTAACAATGATGAGTGAAATCTCTGTCTTGGGGATAGACGGAGCCAACTTGCTTTCTATTACACTTCGAGCTTTCTCTGGACTGGAGATTTTCATGTCTCTCTCTCTTGCTATGGCCATCTACAGCTCTTAGTCCACATATTGTCACAAAGACTGCTTGAATGAGTCAAAGCATCATTACATTAGATCTGAAAGCCTTTTTTTGTTTCCCTAAAAAATACTATGTATACCGTCATTTCTCTTACAGTTCTTTGTTGTCTTTCTCTAGACCTATTGACTTTAGGGCTTAATCCACACAGTCATTTTTTTTTATACAATTACTTAAGGAAAACCAGGCTAATCTCAGCGTGCGATGACTTGAACCCACAGCTCCCAGCAGAACGCTTTATCTGCCAGATTACTGGGTACTCTATGGTGCCTGTCAGTCTTTGTACCTATATAAGAACATTAAACACATAAATGTAAAATGTCTTTGGGTCTCAGCATTGTAAGCACTGCATGGGCAGTGACAGCCCCAGAAGGAATGGCTCCTCTCTATTTTTTGAAAAGCAGCATAAATTTACACAGCATTTTGTTCCCCATCACCTTTAAGCAGTACTGGTAAAACATCCAATGAAACCTAGTGCTGGCTCTGTACCTTGCTTTAACAAGGTAGATAGAAAAGTTATAATTACAAATTATTATTTATATTGTGGTAGGCTATAGAAGTTCTGGTCATGAACAACCTTGTGCCGAGAGCTGTGCAATGGAGAGTATTTTCACTGACTTTAAAATCAGGTAAAAATAGGCTCATCAATACTACTTTTTGCAAGCATATATAAGTAAAACAAGTCACATCAATATGCTAAGCTTACATCAAACAAATTAAAATATGTGAGACATTCCAACTTTGCCATCCAAACTGTCAACAAATTCAGGCTTTTTATTGTTTGAGATCCATAATTTTTCTATAGATTCAACGTAAATTCTGTTGTGTTTTCTCTGTGACTTGCTGTTTTATTTCTGGAAATCTCTGGTATGTCAATTTTGTTCTTAAACACAAAACGTTTTTCTACATACTAATCCCTGAAGTAAGCATGGAGAAGTTTGTGTTCTGAACTTTCAGCTACCACAACACAACGTGCTTGAGTCTCTTAACCAATGCTGTAGTGAGTGAGTAAGATTGCATCTTCTAATTATGGAGGTGATGCTAATGGCCTGGATCCATCTGAAGCTGGGCTGTGATTTGATGCTACTGCATAAAAGATATGTCAAAATGGAAATGTTTGTAGACAACTGAAAGAGAAAGTGAAATGCTGTTTTAAAAAACACTGATTCGGCATCAAGTTATTTTAGTAGTGTATCATTTGAATCATGCTAATCACTTGTGAAAACATAATCATTTTATCTGATGTATGTATTTGTTCTTGCTTTCAGAGACACAATGAGGAAATACTGTATTGATTTGCATTAGAATATTTGATCCCAAGTTGATAAAGGACAGTAAGTAACTGTGCCACTATTAATATCGAGCTCTACTTGGATTTAAAAAGACTTTCAGCAATGCGTGAATCTGCAATCAGGAAGAATGTTAGAATAGGAAAAAAATGCCTGATTTTAAGAAGTGCTATGAGGCCTTAGTTTCTTAAGGTCTTTAAATGGGAAGAGTGTTTGCCTTTGGGTGGTCTCAGCCTGAGAACATCAAGCCAACAGCTGTGCAAAATACATACTCCACTGTTGTGAATAAGCTTATTTTTCACTTGCTGGTGGTTTCTTGTCTTGTTTTCTCTTCTATGAATAATTGTTAGCATTACAACAACCCAGCTCAGGCTTTAAAATAAACCACCAAACAGATTTTAGCTCCTTTAACAATCTTCAAGCTTGCACATTATTGTAAGGCATAATCCTTGATTTTGATTTGTTCTGTTTTGCTCTGTTTTGTCCTATTCTGTACAGAATTTTCTGATCTACTTGTGAAGACTTTTAACAGACCAAACCTGGAAGAGTCCCCAGTGATCTGTTCAATAGCTTCTGTCCTCTACCTGACTTTCAATCACTCACTACAAATAACCAAGGGAACATAAACCATTTTAGGGGATAATAATTTATCTTTTGCAGAACAGTTGGTTTCTTTTCTTTCACTGACTCAATGCAGTGACTATACAGAATGCGTAATTCATAGTTCAGGCAGCAGTTTCTTGTTCAGCTTTCTTATTAAAGTCACAGTGTCATTTTCTGACAGGGCAGTATTTGCATATAGAAGCTTGATGAAAGGCCAGTAACCAACAGGGCTAGGGGAAGGGGTCAGTTCTTACCTGTATCTCAGTACTGGTTCTTTTTCCTGCTGGAAGTTGGTTCTGAACACTCTCTTTAACAAGATATGCCACTGAAGGTAATAAGTAACTGAGAATCTAGGCAGCAGTAGCTTTTCTTAGAAAAACAAAGCTTTCAGTGTTGGCTACTTACAGTTAGGCCCCTAAATTCATCGTTAAGTACCCAAAACAAATTGCTATGATGATGAAAAATTCCACTTAGCCACAAATCTAATTTTGACAATATGTGAGCTGTGAGTACTCTGAGCTTTGTAGAAGCAGACCACTTTGATCTACGTAATCAGATTTGGCATTTTGTCTCTACTTAGATCTATCTAGGAGCAATGTTTCAGAAATATTGTTCAGGCAATATCAAGTGCAGGACACTGTCATTTTCTTGATGAGGTTAGAAACTTTCTGTTCTTTTCTCAAGTCAGAGTTTTTTTCACTCACTGAGCCCTAGTGCCAAGAATTTCAGTAGTTTGCTGTATAAAGAGGACAGGTGCAAACTCAGCAATACTCACATACCAGGTCTGACCCAACATTTTGGAGCCAGAATTACGAACTATGATGGCATTCAAAGGGGACGTAGACGTTTGGTGTGAGCTACAGAATTACTTGAGCTGAATGTAAACTGAGGAGTGATATTCCATTGCCTTTCAGCAAAAGTGAATTGCCTAGTCTGCTCTATCCATTTTGAAAATGCTATGGGGGCAAGAATCAGAAGAGAATCTGATAATCATGCCTTTGATATATCTGATATTGCAGGAGTAATTTTCAAAAACCAATCAAGTTCTCTTGAAAACTAGGTACCAGTGTTACCCGCTGTCAGGAACCCACATTAGTTAGTTAAATAAATGTCTTCCTAGGGAATTGGCATAACCTTGCTGCTGGACAGAAACTTTGGACCAGTCACCCTAAATTTGTTTCTTAGCACTTGAGCAGGGTCTACCTGCGTCGTTATATACCTAAATCCCTGTAGGAATCTTCACTTCTGTGCTTTCTATCATTAAAAAACAACAGACTACACACTGGAGTTGCTTGGCCTACTACAGGTATGGCAGGTCACTGAGGAACGATGTAATCACTTGCATCAAATAAAACTCCAACATGATATGATAGAGGAAAAAAGAAAAGCTGTTCATGTGCTGAGTGTTACAAGCCCAGGGAGAGAACAAAACGCAGAGGGTCCTACTGTTTACCAATCCCACTTCATTTAATAGCAATCTAATGTAGTGAGATAATTATAGCATACCAATAAGTCTGCAAAGTCATGAGCTCTTTCACAGCTCTGTAGCTACAATATAGTCTTCCAAATTTTACTGTTTCTTTCCTATAACTGGTCATCTGCTATGTGTTGCCACCTGGTAAGAAGCATAACGAGACAATAAATACAAAGAAGCAAAGAAATTGGAAAGCTCTAAGCAATATTCTCAAGGACCCTTGCAGATTTTCTTTGTCTGACATTTTATATTTAAAAATTAATCCAGAGCACCCCCACAAAAAATCTATTTTACTTGTTTAACAAAATGGAGTATTGATTTGCCAAAGCCTAAACAAAGCAGCCTACATGATTCATTGATCAAGAATTTGGGCTCGGTCCATGTGATCATTAAGTTTTTTGTCAGATGCATTCATTTATTCATAAGCTTTGTTTATGGCAGGCCCTTTTCACTGGCTCATTTCAAAATAACAAAAACCAAATGTCTTCTCTACCTTCCATTTCACTGAATACAGAAGACAAACAGAAGGTGCTATCAACTTCAAAGATTTTATGAGCCTTTTGAAGAATCCAGGAACTCTGGAGGCTTTCATATAAGTCCAGGCTTCAGTATTACTTCGGAACTCTACATCATGAGTATAAAATTCTCCAAAGAAAGGAACACCATGTGCTGCCATGTGGGGAACTTAATCAAATTTGAGAAAGTCAGTAGTTAAACTATTAGGAGCTCCATGTACCTTTGCACCATTGTTCAGGAAATGCTGCTTGTGTGACAAAAAGCCGTTCTTTTGATAGACTGTTGTTGCAATAAAATAAGTTTGTTGGAGACTTCTGATAAACAGGTTAAAGTATTATAAAACAGGATCTGATTAAAACTCATGGCTTAATCACAAATCAAAACCCTTTAGCTTTTTCTCAGTACTTTCTCTGTGCTTTAAAGTAAGCAAAGCAACAAGAAGCAAAAGTGTTCTGAATTGTTTGGGTTTTTTTTTTAAACATAGTACTGTTCTAAATTCCAAATTTTACTGTGCTGTATAGCTTAATAGTCAGGAGATACTAACAGTGAAAAATGAGTCCTTATAATCAATAGCTGAGTATTTGCTGCACTCCATTAATCCGGTATCAAGAAGTAACATCACAGTCGTGAAGAAGTTATTACAGGGTAAAGCAGGGTACGATCTTACATTGAGTTTAACAGCCTGTGATAACAGACAGGGTTCAGCATCTTCCCTGAAACACAGGCACGTTAGGTAATCCCTCAGCGGAAGCTGGATAAGCTCTACTGCCTTTCCCTCGAGGTGCTGGGGGTTAAAGGCATACGCAGAGACACCTCAAAAGAGCTGGCGTGCTCACTCACTTACCTTGTCGGAATTCCACTGCAAGCCCATCTCCTTAGCGTGCAGCTGTCAACCTTTTAACATCAGAAATGAAAATAGTGGGAAAAGAAGATGAAACAGTTTGTGGTTTTTTTGGTCTTGTTTAAAGAAAGAATAAAGTAGTCTCTCTCTCTCTCAGTAAGTTATACAACTGAAGTCTAATTTGCATGCTGGATGGGCTACAATGCAACCTACGGAATACAGTCTGACTCTGGGAGCTAGGTATCTCTGAGGATGTGGAATTATGTCTTTCTGTGTATCTGCTAATTCTTGCAAAGACGGTAATGGAAATCCCTCTATATGAATCAGGACAGTACTGAATAAATAGCATAAAGTACTACTGCAGTAGGAAATGCAGGCGTCGTCCAGAACTGTGAGGAAGGTGGAAGTTTTTCCACAAATTGTATGCAGTGGATTTTGGATTTGACACCGAGTCTGTAGCTGGTACATAGTTGTGGTGATATGGACAGAGAATTTAGTAGTTCAATTTTTATATATTTGGGTGGGAGAAATGAACTTTATCCTGCCCAAGCTTAGTGTGGATAACTTGGTCAAAACTCCTGAATAAGAAGTGAGTTGAGTGTACCTCCATGCTGGGCAGCCATTTGAAACCTCAGTGACACATTCTCTCTCAGAAAATTTTGGGGCCCACTCTTAGAATTGGTGAACTTGTAAACATGAAGCATTATTTATCGGAGGCAGGGTGATTTTTGACTTAAATCGGGTGTAACTGCTGATTTTGTGCCAACAATGGAATAGAAAACAGAATCACACTTTGCCTGGGGCAGAGTTCTTGCACAGTCTGTTCTGTTATCAATACAAGTCATAAACCTTTTCTGCAGTGAAAGCTCATTACAAATATTTTTTATGCTCTGCAACATTCATTTAATTTAACTTCTCGTCTTAAATTTAGACTATTTACATTTGGACACAGTCATGTATTAAAAGCAATACAAAATATGACATCATCAATATTTACGATGTATTCTCTGCATATACAAAATGCTCACACACAGAAATATATTAACTGCTCAAGCAGGCTCAGATAAAAAAAAATATTTGCTTAATACTAATGCTATACATGCATATATACATTTTTCTGTTAGCAACATATTTGCACTATGCTTTCTTTCAGTTAAAGATTGAATGTGTGCCTCAAGAAATAGGCTTTAAATGGATGCACAATAGCTGGCTACAGTGGGTAATTTCATTTACGCACAGAAACACAAAGTAGCCATTTTTAACTTCAACTAGATTACACATTTACTAAACCTTCCATAAATTCATCATTTGGCTGAGTCACATTGAGAATTGTTTTAAATAAATCTATGTGAAAATTAAATTTAAGTTGAAAAGCAGCACGAAAAAGATGTATAGTAAGTACTTCATTTGTTGTAATAGGACTATTTGGAAGGAATACAAATGCACTTCAAACTGTAAAGAGCATAATTATTTTTCTCCAGAAACTGAATGAAACAGAGCAGCTTCTGCCTATATAATATTTGATATGAATTATCCTCATAAAATTCAAGTTGTATTTTTAAAATTGTTTTCTTAGTGTATAGGAAATTTCCAAATTAGTTCACCATTTCTTTGTTTTATTAAAATGGCCAAAAAGAACATAGAAATTGTTTTAGCTGTAGTTCAGCTTCGGCGTTATACTGCCTTTGGCAATGGACACTAACAGATGCTTCAGAGACGTTTCAAAAACCTGTTTATTATGGAAACCAGAGTGGGGATAGCAGGAACAGGACGGGACGGGACAGGAAGGGCATGGGCAAAACCCTAGATCTAAAAGGACCTTACAGAGGTCACCTAGTCCATCACCCTGGCCCAGTAATTTCATTCTAAACTCTGAGAGTTAATCTTGGCTTCAGAGTCTCTTTCCCTTTCTCTCCTGTCTAACGAAAGTGCAGATGAGCGTATTATCCGTACAGTGTCTAATCCTTTTCAGATCCTGAAAAGGGTTAGTGTGTCGTAGATGACTGCAAAACATCGGGAGTGCTGTGTAATAATTTATTGTTAATAGCTGATTGCTGGCATTCTGAGACATTTTGTATTGCTTGGTTTGGGTTGGAAATATCACACTTAGGAGCTGTTAAGAAACAACATCAGAACTGTTAGATTTAATGACTCTACCTCTGTTTCCAGACAGCCAACGAAACTTGTTCTGACAAAATAGGATTAAGGATTCCCTCTAAAAAACAAAAAACAAAAACAAAAACCAAAAACACGAAACATAAAAAAAGTGGCAAGATTTAAAGCAGGAGTTAAAAAAGGAGTTATTAAAAAATAAGAGTGAGGGCCAGTCTTTGCTGCACAGTGGAGCAGTAAACAACTATGCAGGAGCTGCTTCTAGAACTTAAAGCAGTATGTTTACATCAACATGGGGCTGGGCTGCCGAATGTGTGCCGCTGAGAGGCAGATGGTCTCAGCTCCGAGCTAGCTCTGTGCTACCACAGCAACAAACCATTTGGAGTCTGAACTAGTACCCTTCCACGGTGCAGCACAGTGCTCTAAGAAAGCACCAGCTCAGGTTAATGTTTCTTCATCTGCCTGTTGGCTCTCCATGTGGTTTCTGCCACGGACAATGAACTCACAGTATCTGAAAAAGCTACCCCTACTTAGTCTACCTACTCCCTACCAGTGCTTAAGCCAGCGTTTAAAAATCTCCCCTCCGATTTTCTGTCTTTTTTTTTTCCTTTCTGTCTTCAAAGATTTATGCCCACAGCCAAATGCCAAATAAAGAATACTTTTCTTCTAAAAATGTTGTTCTGGCACTGACCCTCCTCCATGCACAGACTTCTTTGTGGAGTTTAACCGCCAGGGTGAGAATGATTGATAGATATCCTGTGTATCGTAGCCCAGGGCCTGGTCTAAAATTGGAAAAATTGTAAATTCGCCTCGAAGGAGCCCTGCGAGCCAGGAGTGTGCACTGGACAAGGAAGACTGATGTAGCTAACTGTTTAACCAAGACACTATATCATGAATGACAATGGACAGTTACACTGTACATTGATAAACCGTTAGCGTTCGTGGGTTTGAAGTGCACTGCCTTTGTCACTATTAGAAACTTTAAACAAGAATTTTTGTTTTACCATGTCTGTGTCACCCGTGATTTTGTATACTTTTGTCATCTTCACTTTATCACAATTATGTTATTTACCCTTTTTGAGACAGTTCTAATCTCTATGTGTGGAGGATGATATTTCTCTGGTTTGATACAGAATTAATCAAATACTATTTGGATTCTTTTCTTAAGAGAGACAACAAACTCTGTAGAGACTTGGCTTAAAAATAAAATTGTGCCAAACAAACTGCATGCACTAAATGGCTACTTTATAAAGTAAGTAACTGTCTTTGGAAAAGGAACAAATGCAAATTCTAGTTACTGTGCTTGAAAGAGGTGACAAGAAGTGGTGCCAGCATCTTGGCTCCTGTTGCTGCTTTATTGTCACAAATTGTTAGTTACATTTGAAAATTATGGATCTCTCTCATTGTGAAAGTTGTGTCTGCCAGTTGGTGCCTGTACACTAGAGTGGGTTTACCCAATTAGCAGAATTTCCCAAGCAGGACCCAGAATAGCTGTGCATGCATCCTAAACGTTACCACAGCTGAGGCTCATCCTTGGGGCTCTGATGGTCTGAAAAGAATGGATTTACCAGGTGAGCTCAATGCAGAAGAAGCTGTACAAAGCATGTCTCGGTGGAGTCAGGCTTGGCACATCTAATCTAGCTATATTTGTCTATAGTTCTCTCTCTCTGACAGATATAGTCTGCCCCAATCACAAACACGCTGTGCACCAGACAGAACAGTATTTTTAACCACAGTGCACTCACAAAATGAAACAGGTCATGGAAACAATGACATTTAAGTGCTACTTGTAATCTTCATCATGAGCTATCTCAAGCTATTTGCATCCCTCTGCTGGCACTCAGCCAAGGGAAACTCGCCCTGAGTGGAGCTGTGTACTGTGCAAGCCACATCTAAGGCTCACGCTAAGATGATGGGAGTGCCATCAGGTAACTAATTTATGGGAAACACATCTAAGAGACTTAAGAGACTGATTTCATGTAAGAGTTCAAAGTAAAAGAGGAGGTATGAGTGGAGAAATAGCAGTCCTGAGAAAACATGAGCTTAACTGCAGTTTGTTTTCTGCCAGTGGACTGAACTGCGTGTTGCATATTTGGGGTTTCAATAAACAGTGGAAGCCTAGAATTGTGAAGTGTCTCATCAATAATGCAGGGCCATGGACCTTTCCCTATCTTTTTGCCTTTTATGCAGCTTTCTGCACTTTTCTAGTGTAGGTAAGTAGACATGTCGCACTTCAATTGAGTCACAACCGAGCAATTACATTAGACTACAACTAAAAGCTATTAGGATAGAACACATTACAGACCAATATGTAATGATGGAACATAACAAAACTATGCCACCTTTCTAAGTAAATGGACAGAATGTAAAAAATCATTAAATAAAAAAAAGAAGAAAAAAAAACCCCAAGAACTTCCCCCTAACTATAGTTAGCAATTCACATCTTTTCCCTTCCTTTAAATAGTAGGTAGGGTTTGTAGGTAAATTTTTGTTTCTTTAGTAGCACCGGAAATGATGATGTCTTTATACAGAGAAACAAATTCGCTGTAGCCCTCCTCGTCAGTGTTTTGATGATCCACAGATGATGGCAGGCACTGCTTTATTAATTGGTCCCAAGTTAATAAAACCAACTTTGTTCACAGAGCCATTGCAATAATAAGTAAGTGCTGGGAAAATGCTAAACTTACCAATAGCCATCACTCTTATTTTAATGGCTTGAGGAGCATCCAGATATATCTAATTACTTTGAAAAAATGTGATTAATTTTATTTTAGTTGATCTTAACCACTATAAGGCAGTTATGTTCTAAATATGTAGTTACTCTGCTTTTTTAATATTTTGTCTTTTATTAAAATTAATTTCTAATTTATCAATATATATAATAGGATGTAAGTTCTATCCTGTAATGATCATCGTAGTGCTAAGCAGTATAAAATGCTAACATAGTCGACTTACTTAGAAAGAATGTATTTTGTATTGTGTATGTCTCTTCAAAACTCCTTTTTCTTTTTCTTCTTTAAAAATATATCTAGTTCATTCTGATATTTGGGTTCCGAAAAACTGCTAAGTATCATTTTTCCTTTAAACATAGACACAATAGAAAAACTGTTTTAATGGCGATAAACATAAAATAGAATATAAACTTTTTGATTGAGCAATGTGACATATAATGTAATTATTATGCAATTTATTAAGGTATTCTGGGACAAGGGGAAAGGTTTCTCTGCTCAAAACATTTCCCTTTTGTACTTCTCTAAACCGTATTTTGATTTTTCTCTTGAATATTTTTGTGATTAAGATACCAAACCAAGCCATTCATTATTCATCCACATCTAGACATAGATGCTCTGGATGCAAGCTGGGACACCCCCAGTTTAAGCAGACCTTAATTGTTCTATTTTTTTCATTATTGATCAGTTGCATTTGTTACGTTTTGAAGAGTCACTGTTAACTTTTACATGCCCCACGTCTCATTTTATGTAGTTAAATGTAGGCTCTAAATGAGCACTTCCATTTGTGACATCCCTTGTGTTTCCCTCTCCAGCTACCCTGTATGTGCCTCCTGCTGGGAGAACCTGAGCTGACACAGTTGCTCCTGGCAGTGTCACTGTCTGCTTTTCATCCAGAAAAATCAGTTCTGTGTCTTAAACACCCTAAAGGAGGCTGAATTGGATGCTTTCTGTCATTCTGCATTTTGCTCAAGCAGCAAAGGTTACTCCTTCTCTATTCCCTTCATACTAGCGATCATGTTACTCAATAGCAGCATTTCAGAAAGGCTCTCATGGGAAACGGGGTGAATGAGATCAATGCAATATTGCAAAACCCTGGGATCCAGCATTCTAGAAGCATTGATTTTACCAGGAAAACTGCAAGCTGAGTTACGTGTGATTTTCAGCATCAAGGATCCTCTTTCCTGTTGTAAATGTCTTCATTTTCAAGGATGTAATATAAAAAAGGGCTTCTGGATGCGCTTCATTTGGGTATCTAAGAAAACCAGGCATACATAAGCATAAATCCCAGCAAAATGATGTTTACCTGCATTTCTTGGAGACAAGCAAACCTTTCTTGTGGTCAGACACTACTGACAAAAACGGGAATATCAGACATTTTATGTTGTGCTCCTTCATGCACGGTGTGAATCTGAGGATCCATGGATCCATTTGAATTTTAAAAGCATCTTTGCTTTATGTAAGAAATCAGTGAGTTATCTGACCATGATTTGTTCAACAGTACGTGCTCTGGCTGAGTACCCTTCCCACCTCCTTGGAGGCTGTGAAGGGATAGCAGTGATTGGTATTTTAACCACTTGGTAACAGAAGCTTAATAAATTGCTTCCCATCAGCTGAGCTGCGGCAGTAGGACAGTTTGTGTGTGTGCTCTAGCCTGCCCCCCTGCCCAAGTAAAACGCAACAGTCTGTTACTCCGAACTTTCCCCTAAGTTGCATCAGCTCACAACCAGGGAAGGCTGTTAGTGAGCACACAAGCTGTTCCTGGCAGCGAGGAGAGTCAGTTGGTGCACAGTGACCTCTCAGATCAGTGTAGTTCAGTTAAACGTCTGAGCCTCATGTCTTGTTTTGGAAATCTGTCTGTCTTATTTTGGAAACCTACTCTCCCCTCAACAACAAAAAAAACGAAAACAGATTAAAGAAACTTTCTCAAACCTATTAAATGCTGTTGTTCTCAGTTTACTCAAATTAATGTGAGGCAGCTTGGCACATTTAAAGGGAATAAAATGAGGTTGGAAGTTTGAGCTCTGATACACTTGACATATTTTGCTATGATAGGGAGGTTTTGCTTCACAGAAGTTTAATTGCCCCTCATGCAACAGGGAGGATAGACTTTCTAGGTCAAGGTCAAGATTCAAGAGTGGCAAATAAAAGAGCCTTCCTCTGAATTAGTTCTTGCCCTAAAGACAATAAAATATATTTCTGGAGCCCATATGGGAATGCTACTTGCAAAGACCAAATTCAATTTTCTCCATTACTACTAAAGAACAAAACTGTTCCAGCACAAAATGCTCATTTATAATTTCATGAGAACTTTAAAATTTCATGAGAACTTTAAAATGTGGTATTAGAAGAATGCAAGAGTGATGATCGGTGGTAACTCTTTATATCCAGTTCTCAGAACACAGCGGAGTGCAGGAGGTCTGTTTTGAATTACTTCCCATTTTTTAGGAAATTTGAACCTCCATTTTTTCCTCCCTCCCCACAAAGTGTCCTAACCATTAGATTAGACTGTAAAGGAGTGCATCTGCTCCCTAATTAGTATGTCATGTAACATAAACTGCTTCCCTAAAAGAACTGAGAAAAATACTCTCTCGTGTATTTACAGATATACACATGGTGCAACATACAGTGGCGATGAAGCACTCTCCAGAAAGACAGATAAGGATTTAAATTTGAATTTCAGTTCCCTGGATAGGAGAAGCTGTGAACTGAAGTAGCCTACCTCTTCAGTGAGTAGTTTAGCTACTGAGGTAAATGAGGGTAGAAGAGGAAGCATCTACTTTTTCGCCATCTGTCTAAAAGAAGAAAATCTTCTGTATTTTTTCAAAAGAAATGTTGAATGAAGGCTAGCATTTCCCCCTACCTTAAGTCCACAGAAGGAGGTGTTATTTAAGACATACCTGATCTTTCAGGTTTCCAAATGGGTACTTTAAATGTCCGTCTGTCCGTGCTTGCTTTTGGATGCCAGTTCTTTGTTCCCACCATAAAAGCTAGACTCAGAAGCAAAAAGCAAAAGAAAAAGAATCTAAGATTTCTTTGTTCAAAATTCTTCATGAAAAAAGTCTGGGTTTGACCGATACTAATATGGAATATGGTTATGTGTCCAGAAAGAAGGAAGCATAAAGTCCTTTGAATATTTTGTACTAGCTGCCACCAATGAAATTACAGACACGCTGGCTGATTCAGAAGGAAAGTTCATCTTCTGTATTAGAGTCTAAATTCTAAAATTGCATAAATGTTGATGTTGCCCTGCACAGAGCCTCAGTTCCAGGGTCACTATGTATACAGGATCACCCACATAAGACTATGTAGTATATTTATTCATCGTATTTCCTCTTACACAGCGAATTTGTATGACACTTAAGACCAAATAATTTTTTTTTTAATTCTCTCAATGCAATTCCTTGAAATACCAGCATTCACAACATTCATTGTGTTTGTGTAAAATTTTGTATCATTATTGTCACAGAACAAAAACATCAACTAAAGCAATTGCATAACCTTTGAGTAAACACAAGACTTGCTGTTTTCTTATATCACTTCATGTTACTAACTGTTCATTCTCCTTAGCTAGAAGCAGAGGTAAATGCTTACAAAGCCCTAATGCAATCTTACTGAAAAAAAGGATTTCCTCTCAAATTGATACAGTGTTAATCTTCCCTAAAAAATTCATGGAAGTATATAAAAAGAACTTGTATTTTGGCTGGATTTGCCAAAAGTGTTTTCCTGAGAAATCTAAGAGAATGCATCCTTTCTAAGTACCCTTAGTGCTTGTGAAAAGGTAGTGGGGTGTACGGAGCTGGAAGTCATCTGTCATGTCTGGAAGTCACTGTATTCCTACTGACCTCAGCACTTGCGACTCTCAGTTCCAAATTAAAACCTAAGGACAGGAGACAAATACATTCTCTCACTATCTGTTGAAATCTTTGCTGGAAGAAAACACCCCCAGCCCCAAACAAATCACGCTACTTTGGGGTTTTTTCAAAGCCCCATATAAATACCATTTAGAAATATTACTAACATTAGCCTTATTCCTTCGTTACAGATGGAGAATCTTGGGCATTTAATGGAAATGACACAGCTGTGACTTGCCATCAGTTCAGCCAGCAGTCAAGCTAGGAACGGAGCTCAGTTCTTCAAAGTTTCTCCAGTAATGTACCTACTAGATTGCTTTACCTCTGAATGAGAAGCCTGTCTTGATTTTCTTGGTTCGAGACCACCTAGCAACGGCGAGTTTCCAGCAGGTACTTTTTTGACCAGATTAGAGTCAATGACTTAGGAATGAGGACTGTTTATTCCACATTACAGCAAAAGGCATTGCTTCCTGCGAGCGGCAATCTGCCCATTTATCTATTTAGTGTGTTTATTTGGATTTTGTATTTAGATAGAAGAGGTATTTCGATTTTATGGCATATCTCCGGTGTGTTATGTTGAACTCTTGAAAATTATTTAATCATTTACTAGTCATGCTTTGTGTCTGGTTAAAAATGACAAGTTTTAATCGTTTATAATTAAAGGATGAAAATTAAGTTAACATTGACAGCTTCTTGGCACCATAAGGTCTCTACTTCTTGAAGAAACATTTTGAATATTCAGCAGAATCTCAGTAACTTGCCCTAATGGTTGGAAAATTCACAGAAAATTTGAGTTATAAATATTACTGAGAAAAAGCTGTTTACATGGGAAGAAATTTTGAAGAATACAAATCGGGAGACTGGTATCTGTTTTCTTCTTCTCTTTCCCATTATCTTCATGGACAGATAATCTCAAATGGATTTTATATGATGGTGTTTGAACTATAGTGGTTATTACTTGGCATATGCCATGAAAGTAACTAAGTTTGTACCAGGCTTTTTTACTTTCCTGAGAAGTGGGTAAGCACAGACTTTCTGTGTGCATGTTCACAGGGATTATGCAAAGATTGTACTAGCAAGCTTCCTTTCAGTGTTTTAGTAAATGCTGTACAGCAGCTACTGGAATACCCAAATTAGACCAGATGTCATAATGCCAAATTCTCATCCCAACAGAGTACAACATTTAAAAAAATGTTACTTTTGTTTTTAATTTACTACTCTATGAATGAGAGAAGTCCCATCTGCTTACTTTGTTTTTAAATGAAAACATAAATGTTGTCCTGTGGTGACGTTAGGCTAGATATTAGATAAAGACAGAGACCCCAAGCAGCTAAAATTTACATCTAACAAATATGTTTTCTTACATAGAACCATCTGCATGATAAAAGCAATGGATAAGTTTGTGAAGCTGGTGTAAACAGGATTCAAAGTGCGACCCGTTTTTGTGCCACTGTGGGAATAAGAATTAGAGAATTTTCAGAAAGCCAGAACCGTAATTTCTCCAATGGGAGAAGTCTGGTCACACAAGGTAAAGGGAAAATCAACTGCTGGAAAGATTAGATCTGAAGACAGTAGCAATTCAGCGCAGCTAAAAGCATACAGCTTTTGAAGCATTTCTCAGGACTTCAGAACCACCTCTAAAATCTTAAGTCTGTCTCTGATCCCATGTCAGTGGGAGTTCGTGTTTCACAACCCACTGTTGTAAAAGAGTAGCTGAACACAACAGAGAAATGAAGAGATGTACTCTTTTCAGTTTGAAAGGAAAGGGGAAAACATGATGGGGATATTAGAATGTTCTTTCCCTCACAAGCACAGTTCTTTGATTGCCAATGGAAGAAAATAAAAAGGAGCATGTCACAATGGTTTTCTGAGTTTGCTATTATTGAAAACATCTGTTATTTTTTTCTGTGGGGAGGTAGTCCAGCATGGACAGTTTTGATAACTTGCTAATCACTTGTTTAACTTTTCAGAAGAATGCGTTCATACCTCAAAGAGTAAAATTTCAGACAACAATTTGATTTTCATTTCCTTTTTCCCACGGGAGCTACCTTTCTAACCCTACCTATTTTCATCACACCTGATCTGAATGGAAGCCTTTTCGTCTTTAGTGAGCTTTTAGCAGATGCCCAGAGATTAGGAATCAGGAATTTCCAACATATAATCTAGCTGTGACGAGTTCCAGCTGTGGCTTTAGTAGGTCTCCTCAACTTTTTGATTCAGTAAAATTAATAGGGATTCTGCTATTTACCTTCTGGGCATATTGTAAAAATTAATTCTTTGATGTTCCTTGGAGATGGACAGAACTGTAACTGCTGATTCTTAATATCCTTAGATTCAGCAAATATGCAAAGACTCCCTTTCCTGGAGCTATAGATTTCAAGGCCAGGAGGGCCTTGATCTTGTCTCTGATTAGCTCAATTAGTCTGCTTCCTTTTATTTCATTTTCAGACCTTTTAATTGCAGTTATAAATTGTGAAACAGAACAGTTAGAGATGCTTACTGAAACACTTTAAAATAATGTACATTAGTGTACATACTTATGTTTTCATCTATATGGATGTATGTACTGGTAAACGAGTGAAATCACTAGTTGAGTGATTAACAGTAAATTGATGAAATCACTAGTATTTTTTGTGATTGGTAGTCTTCATTGCAAAACAAAGATTAAAGGACTTGGCATAAGTCTTGCTCTCTCATACCCTTTCACTTTCCATTTCCTTTGTCCTTGGAGATTGTCATAATGCAGCTCTGTGCATTTTCAGCTAGACTGCCAGATGTCTACTTCTTGCATATATTTGGAAGAAGTTAAGCTTAATTTAATTGTGCCCCAATTCAAGAGAGTATCCCTATGCTGGCAAGTTGATTAAGCATGGTGGTAATTTTAATTATCTTCTTATCTCTCACTGGAGTGCGGTTAGTGGAGCTGATGAAGTTAACCCCATAGATAAATACCCGTTTTAAACTGGGACCTTAGACAAGAAGGATGAAGCTTTCTTTTCAACATCAAAAATTAGCCTTCACCTGTCTGAAGCCATTTCTTCTACACTTCTGTATCCATCTGCAGATCACTTCCTTGAGAAAGCCTGACATTACAGTTGAATCACCTTTATTACTGGCTTTTTTTTCCTTGATAGTTTTGCACTTGCCTGTGATTCATTGCTGTCTTTCACCTGTGACAATGCTAAGTTGGCGAGTCATGCCTTTTTTTTTTTTTCCCCAACAGTTCCCCTCTCCACGTGACTAGTTTTATTGTATGGGTTCAACAGAAATGGCACAAGGACAGTGTTTAAAGGATGGAAGTTACTGGACTGAAGATTTGAGGAGATGTAGTGTCAGTTTTACATGTCACATTCATGGCAAAATCATAGAGATACACAGGGCTGGCACTTCATTTAAAAATCAAACACAATAAGATACCATTTTCAGGCGTTGCATTTAAGTGCCTTGTAACTCCCTTAATTTTCTTTCTGGAAATACTCCTTCAGAAGCTTGTAGGAGAAACAGCAGCATAATTTAAATGTCACTTTGCTTCCCAATAATGAATTTCATTTTCAGTCATTCTACTCGAGTGACAAAGCTCGTGTCTCTGCTAGCACGTTTCTGGTCATTTGGCCCTGTTTTCAGCTGGTGTGCACAGAAGCTTGAGTGCACTTTTGTATACTTAAACGTCTGGGTTTTAATTAACACAGAAGAACAATAGCTTGGAGAGAAGAACAAAGAGGGACTGCATAAATGAGAAGGTCATTCACAAAACAAAGGCAAAAGGTCCTTACTGTAATGGAATTGTAACATCCCAGTATGCAGCATCTGAACTTTTCTCATGTTTTATGAATATCAAGCCATTTGCAGACTTTCTGTGCATCACAGATTATTAACGAATACAACAGGATTCCTGTTTGCCCTATAAATACACTCAGCATTCGGCTGCAGAGGCATTCAGCTTGCCCTGGATCAACAACCCGACAAAACATCTGAGAACAGTTCAGTTTAAGGGAGTACAAAGAATAGTCCCTGATATCTCTCTCTTTCTCCATATACTTCCATTGTCCCTCATGCCGTGAGAGACAGAAAGCTGGCTGTGGTGGTCTAGCAGCATAATCTTACTCCTTTTCTTATGAAGCTATCGAATGGACACAAGAAAGCTCAGCTTGTTCTCATCCAAGAACAGTGTGGGAGAGAGCAAAATACTCTGCATACAGTTGTAGGACTTGAAACGGCTTGTTTCACCCGAAAACGTTGTATAAAACCGACTCACTCTAATCCCAGCTATAACTCAGGCATACCTAGGGTGAGACACAGCCCCTGCTTAAACAGCAGAAGGAAACATGTACCAGCTCAGAGGGGTGAGTAAAGGAGAGTGTTTCCTCCAAAGGCAATCTAGGCAGGAACACTGTCATTACTGACAGGATAATCTCACCTCTAGGATCAAACTTACAGTCCTGCCCAGCACTGAAACTACCACATGAATTTCCTAAATTCCTCCATTTTGCATTTCATTTGCAGAAAGCCACCTCCACTTATACAAAGGCACGAACATACTCTGAGAGGCTGCAGCAGGCCTGAGAGAGATTTGTTCTAGTTATTGATTCCTCATTACCATTTCTGCAGCCCCTGAGATATCCTTCGAGGTCTAACATTAGAGTACTGGCCAGGCCAAATCTCGCTTCACTCATAACAGCTGATGCGTTTACATCTTAAGGGAATATTGATCTACTGAAAAAAATCTTTTTTTGTTTCAAGCAAGCTGAAACTCCAGAGGAGAGAGACAGGACAGCAAAACCCTTCATCAGTGCTTATGAAAAACATCAGAATAGAATGATGTTGCTTTGAAAACTTGCAAAGTGAATCCAAAACTTGATGGGAAATGTAATACGGAGGGGAAGCTCACACATGAGGAATGCAATTTATATATGGCACCTCTTCTTAAGTGAGCTTGAGCAGTGTCTGGCAGAACTAACCCTTTAAAATATCACTGCTGTTTATTTCTTTACAAAGGACTTCGGAGGCTGGAAAAGAAAGGGGAGATGCTAAAGGATAAACCCACTGAAAAGTGTCTTCCCCTCTTGCTGGTAAAGATTTCAAAACAGGTGTTGTCAGCCTGTTACGGTTGCTATCAGCCAGTATCAGAAGCAGTTGGCAATGCTCTCATCATGCAAAAATTCTAGTCAGATTTCTCAGTATACTCTAATTACTGTAGTGACACTTCTTGTGGGCCCAAATGATCACCTTATCACAGCAGACAGGTCTGCCTTCCATTTAGGGTTTATTGGCTCTTAAATTTCTGCTTCCTCTAATTGCACATCTGTCTTACCAAAAAACTTTACAAGTCAACGTTTATTCTTCGCCACCTCATGCTTTAATCCTCTGCACATTAAAAGTTTTGCTGTCATCTCTCACCTACATTGTGATTACGTCCACCCCAGCTTCACCCTAAGAAAACAAACTTGCTTTTCCTTTCTGCAGACGTTATTACCTTGCAAAGGGATTCATCCAAATAATGGCTTCTGCCAGCTATGCTGATAGTACCTACAAACAGATACTTATCAGGAGCTCTAGCACAGAAACGTCACTTCTAAAAATCTGTTTCTTTGCTATTGTGCCCCATATGAAAAAGAAGGTTTTTTGGTTTTGGTTTTTATTTTTTTCATGTAAAACAGCTAAGGATTGTACATGCTTTTCTACCCTGAAGGTCTTAATTTTATTCCTACCTATCAGAAGCAACTGGCAATCACTTTGCAAAGATGCCGCCAAGAACTAACTGTGGCACAGTTAATTGACCCATGTAACTTCACTCAGAAACACTGAACATATCACTTATTTTCCTGATCTGGACCAGTTTCAAATAAGCTGGAGAGCAATACAGACTTCGTTTTTGATTTCAGCAGATATTGGATCATATCCCTAAAATGTGTATTATTACTACTGAGAAACAAGCATTTATATACAGCAAGATATGCATAAAACCAAACTACATTTTGCTTTCACAAGCACAGTGGTCAAGATAAGTAAATGAATAAATTTAGGAAACTATAAAAAGCGGGAGTGCATTGCTGTAATTTCCAGTCCTCATTTTGCTGTGGCCTGGTTGTTTACTCCAAGTATTTTAATCTTTTGCTGATCAGGCCATGGATTACCTTTCCAAATTAATCCCTGTGTACGTCTTTGCTCACATGGTCCAATCGATGCAGAACTGCTCTCTGCAGCAGTAACTGACTTAACACAAACATCGTTTTCACACTATGAACCTGAAATCTGGAAGCTTTTCCAATTGCATGGTCATGATAGAAATCTGATGCTCTGGTGGACGTTGTATCTCAAGCTTTAGCTAATCTCAGTTTCATCAAGTTAACCATGTATACTGATTTTGCTAAGTACAAATTCAGTTAAATTCTCTTAGTGTGAAACTGAGTTTCAGGATGCCATGAAAGTTACCATAAAGACACTACGAAATTATGGGAGTTCCAGAACGGCAGTTGTGCATCAAGAAAAAACACATGTACACACAGAAAAAGACTCTTTTGAAAAAATCTGAAAGCAACGGGATCATTGATTTTTGTCCTCCATAAATAGAATGCTCTTCCAGAGTATGAAACCTCTAGTTGCAAATTCCAGTAACTTAAACATGAGTTTGACTATAAGCAAGCATAAAGGTTGAATCGTCATCCTCCAAGCTGACAAAACTGCAGAACCTGAGAAAATGAACAGTATGAGGGGTGTATAGATTTATCTCACAAAAGCAATCTACATTATTCCTATGCTTACAGGGGAATTTTTTTTTTCCCACTCTATTTTCCTTACTCCTTCAGACAAATTTCTGTTCTATAATTAAACATTTATAATTTTTTAAAAAAGAAACTGGTAAGTTGCATATCCTTCCTTGTTCCTAGAGATAAAAGTAAACCTACAATCATAATGCATGATCACTTCAGAAGAACACTTATGTTTTGGGCCAGAGATGGAGAAAACATTCATTGCTTAACGATAATTTACACTGCTAGAAGATTGTATCCCTTTTCTCTCTCTTTATTCTCAAAACGCCTCAGGTATACGTGGAGGAGCTCCAGCAGATCCCTTGGTTTGGATGACTGGCAACCAGAACCATAATGTGATTGGGAGCACACTTTCCTGCAATTTAGGCACAAAGACTGAGTGCCAAAAAGAATATTGCATCAATCCTCTGCCAATTAAGAATAAGATTAAATCCAAAAATGAATGCGATCAAACATATTACAGTTTGGAAGAAAGACAGATTTCCACAGCAGAAGTAAGACTACACTTCTGTCTATTATCAACTTTATTTTTAGATGTCCAGACTGAACTTAATTGAAGCTATCTAAGCTCTCAAAGTAAAGAATTCAGAGGAGGTTTTTTTATAGATTCATACACAACAGTACAATTACTCCCCTGGAGCAGGCTTTTTATTTTTTATTTTTAAATATCTTTCGGCTTACTCAGCTCTTTAAATCCTTCCAGGCTGGTTTCTTTTCAATTGTTACTCGTTTTGACGTTGCCTCTGAATTGAACACTGGATTCTGGTGACGATCAGCATGGAGTGCTATTGTTATGCACTGGGACAGTCTGGAGTTCCTGCTGAAAGGATGGCCATGGCAGTTACACATGCTGCTCCGGAACATTTCCACATGCACACACAACACACAATAGCCTAAGAGAAAAAAAAGACCTCTTTAGGCACATAAAGAAATGATGTCTATAAAACTTCCATGTTACAAAGGAGGCCAGCTGTTTAAATGATTGTGTTATGCAAGGAACAAATAGCAGTGTCTCGTCGGCATAGGAGCACTTTTCATTTGCAGCTTTAGCTTTTTTTTTTAATGCTGCTTTGCCAGTTAAACAGCTACTTTTTCCCTTTTTTTTTAAGTTGACTATGTTTTATACACATCACAGCTTTTATATGATTGTATAATGCTTTTTCTTTCTAATGTATTTTGTTACCTATGTGGGTAAAATTAATAGTGAATGCTGACTTATTTCATAAACTTTATTAAGCCTTTGTGGAAACTTCAATGTGCTCATGTGGAGAGGCAACATAGAATGTATCCACTGTATCATGACACAGAAATTACAGTTGCAAGCTAGCAATAAATGACATTCCAGAAAAAGCAGAAGGAACAACACTTAAGGAGTTAATAATGAACCACTTGTCTTCATTTTCAGATCCTTTAATCCTGCTATTGTGCAGTTTTCACACAGTGCTAAATTGAATTACTGCATCATTTTTTACAATTTCTTCATACAGTTGACCCAGTTTATTGCAGGTTTGAAAGCATTATCATTGCTTAAGGTTCAAAGATGCTGCAGTGTATTGCATTACAAGTCAATCAGTGCAGAAGTATTTTGATGTAATTTTGCTTTTGGAAACAGAAGAACAGATATCCAAATGAAGGGTAGTATTTCATTTTGTCATAACAATGTCACATTATACAGCATGCCTTTTTTATACAATAGGTATAGTCTTATTTTTATTATATTTCTTTTTCTATGTTTCTGGTCCTAATAAACTGAATCCTTAGATTATGCCTTCCAATCTTTTTATTAACTTGTGCAAGATGAAAATTGAAAAAAGTTCTAACATATAGCTTTTTACTATTGTGTAGCAGATATATTTAGTTGGCTACAACTAAAAAAAAAACCAACAAAAAACACAACTAAAAATGAATACAATGTTTCTAAACATTATGCCACTTGTAAAACACCCTAAGTGAGAAATTCTTCGTCGGAAATTTTCCTATTCTGAAGGGCAGTGCTTTCTACAGCTTTTTTAGCACATAAACATGGTGCTCAATTTAAATACATTTTAAGCAGTGTGTTTTAGGTAAAGCATTTCATTTTCTCAAGGTCATTCTTTATGCTTCAGGTGTTAATTTGTGTTGTTCTTGAAATATTCTTATTATTGATAGTAGAGTCCTTGGTATATGTTATATTGAAATATTGCTAATGTATGAACTGTAACATTAGATTTTTAATCTAATCAATCAAATGGCATGCATAAGCAGTAGAAGCTTGGCTTTTACTAAGATTAATTACCATGTGCTCTGAAAACGAACTCTGTAAGGTGAAATATTGCATGCACACTGACAGACACAATGAGAAGAAAAGAAAAGAAAGCAAATTGTGCAAAGGGATGAGCACTGTAATAAGTTAATGACTACTTCTGTCATTCAAAACATATGCATAGCCTTTAAGACAACACAAAACAAAGATTAAACGCATGTTAAATCAACTATCTATTAAAGCATTTAGAGCTTTTCTCCAGATTCTACATGAAAATTATGCAATCTGTTGCAAACTAAACACTTGTCTCCCAGATGGTGCTCAGAGTCTGTCTGAGCAAACGCCCCTTCCATGCTCTGTGTAACAAATTGTGCAGATTTGTTGTTCACTGTGCTTCATTTTATGCATTTGAGGACATTTGCACTGAACACGCTACATACAGATGACTAAATCTGCATTGTAAAACCCAGCGATGTTGTATTTATACACCTGATTGCAGTTATGAAGTAGAAGATACTTCATCATGGAAAATGGCAGTACCTCCCTTTCCACTGGCTGGAAGTTACAAACTTCTTATGCTGATACTGATCTGGGTTGTAGCTCTCACCAGTCTCTCACCAGTCATTGATAGTTGTTCATTAAATAACAAGTAGCTAATTGCTTTTTTTGAACTGTACTGCAAAGTTAAGCTTCTATGACAGTGTTTTGAGAGACTGGTTTACCATGCCAAAAAATACTTACGATTGAAATGGGAATAAGATTAAAGCTGCATTAATACTTTTATAATGTTATTAAAAGATACATTATTCATGCACTAGAAACATAGGGTTTACTCTTCTGGCTGAAACTATGGTCCAGCTAAAAACTTACAAAAAGATACTAAAGCATGAGAAATTCATATGCAATTGCTGAGACTGCTATTCAGTTTTTTTGTTCTTGCCACATGTTTTTTAGTATTTCCTGTGCCTTGGTTTCTATTTGGAAAATGGAGATAATAGTAGTTCCCTATGTTACAAGAGTGAAGTGAAGATTAATATGCTGCTGTTAGTGAATTACTCAAATATGTGGAAAGGGACTAAGTATGTATCTGAGATTAGCAGACATTCCTTTTGTGGAGAAGCCCAGGCTGATTATAATTTCTAAACAGTTTCTCCAACCTTACCCTGCACACACAGCCAAATAATTTTCCCTCTGAGATTTAGTCAGCTATCTGGTCTACAAAAATATAGGAGCATTTGTTTAGTCTTAGTGTCATTAGATGTCACGTGTAAGTCTCCATGGTTGAAAAGGCAAAGGTACTCACATGCATAAACTGAAAGTAGAGCTTAAGCAATGAAGGAACTTGAAATGTCTTTTCCTGATGAAGTACTCTGCAATATGTCTTTCTTTTGCCTTGTTCATTGTTTGAGCTCCTGTCACAGAAACAGCACATGTATTAAGTGAAAGAAGAACTGAAAAATTAAAGTAAAATAATGTCTTTTTAGTTCATTTCTGTAACTCTTTAATAGAGAAGTAATTGTCTCCATTAATCAGCATAACTTTTGTTAAATCCATGGGGCTTTAGAGAGACACTTTAATATAATTTCCATATTTTGGAAGGATAATAAAGTTCAAAAGTTGGATGTATGAAAATTAGAGATATATAATGCAGCAAAACTGCAGAGGAATAATTTAGCTGGCAAGTCCTCCGAAGCATAATTTTTCATGTCTTCAAAATGTCAAGAGAGACAACCAGCATGTCAGATAGTAAAACTCCATATGATGCATCAGAGTAGGGTCAATGGGAACGTTAGATCAGGGCTTTGTCCAGTCAGTTCCGAGTATCATCAAGGATAGTTATTCCACAATCTCTCCGGACAATTTGGCCTACTACTTTAACCACCTGCACTGGGGGGCAACTTTCCTTGTATCTGTGGAATTTCTCTTGCTACATCTGGTATCTGTTTCTTCTTGCCTTTTTGCTGTACATTTTGAGAAAAATACAGATCCATCTTCTCTATGGTTCTCCTTTAGGTAGCTGAAGACAGCAGTTGGATCCACCCTTAGCCATCTCTTCTCCACAATGAACAAACTATTTCCCTTCATCCTGTCCTTAAATGTCAGGCGCCACGGTTCCAACCCACGTTGTACCTTTCTCCTAGCCTTGCTGCAGAGTGCTCTCTCTCGTCCATGGGGTGCAAGAGTGGACACAGTTCTCACAATGGGGCTTCATCAGTGCTGAGTAGAGAAGCGTGACCACTTCCCTGGCTATGCTCTTAGCAGCAGTGCTGTGCTCCTAATTGCAGCCCCACACACAGTCAGTTGTTGGTGCCATGATGACACAATGCTGACTTACAGTCACCCTTTTGCCCCCCAGGACTGCAATTCCTTTTCTGCAACGCTGCTTTCTAGCTAGCCAGCCTCTTGCCTCCATCATTGATTGTTCTGTTCCAAGCTCAGAATTATGCTTTTGCTCACTTGTTTTTTTGTCAATTCTCCAGCCTGGAAACACCTCTCTGAATGACAGCTCTGCCCTCCAGGGTAGCATATAAACTGCTCCATCGAATTTGGTGTTACCCGTGAACTTGCTGAGGATGTATTCCATGCCGTTGCCCAGGTTGCTCATACAAACAGTAAACAGTATCAGCCCCAGTATCGACCTCCAGCGTACATCACTTAGAACTGGTTGGCAGCTGGACTTCAAATCACTAACACATCCACTTAGAACCACTGTCTCTTTGAATCCTGCAGTGCAGTCAGCTTTCACCCTTGTAGCTGTCCTGTCCTGTCTTCAGTTTGGCTACAAAGATACTAAAAGACACTTCTGAAAACCTGGTGGAAGTCTAGGTAAGAGACATCCACTGCTCTACCCTGAGCCACAAAGACAGTCATTTCATTATAGGAAGCAATCCAGTTGGTCATGCACAGTTTGGCCCTGGTGAATCCCTACTGGCTGACACCAATCACCTTCTTGTCCTTCACGTGCCTGGAAATGTTTTCCAGGAGGCCTTGCTTAGGACTGAATTGAGGCTTTATGGCCAGCAGTTGCTCAGACCCTCCTCATCTTTTTTGAAGATGGGCAAAGCATTTGCTTTTTCTAGTCCTTGACTGTCACGATTTTTCAAAGATGACAAGAACCTTCCAATGACATCAGCATCTTTGGATGTATCTTGTCTGGCACCACGGACTTGGAGGCTTTCAAAACAAACCTGGACAAGGCCCTGAGCAACCTGCTCTTGTTGACCCTGCTTTGAGGCAAGGGGAGGCCAGACTAAATGATCTCCAGAGGCTCCTTTCAACCTCAACTATTCTATGATTCTGTGTACATGTCCAGCTTATTTAAGTAGTCCCTAACTTTCTATTAAATCCACACTGCGCTTGTATAAGTACATTTTGCATTGCAAAGCAGATTGTCCAGTTTCTTGAATAGAGCAGTCTAACACTTCATAATCTGTGCAATATGATAAGCCTGTTTTAAATTTATGAAGCTGTAAACCAATTTCCTGCAGTAATAAACACCTCTTTTTTCATTCCTATTTATTCTCCTTTTAAAATTACTGCACTATCTTGCTCCTTTTCTCTTGTCCTTGTCTTGTAGGAAGAAAAAAGAGATAGGGATAGGAAAAAGGAGAGAAAAAAACCTCAACAAAAAAACAGCAGCTCATAGAAAAAATGATACTTGGGGAGAATCCAAGATCAACAGACCAGCAAGCCCACTCATTATTCTTTATCGTTTTGGCTCTCTTCCAGCCCCTCTAGGTTTCTCTCTCTTTCCAAACTGCTTTCTGAATTCTCACATATGCTATAGAAAGTACTATGATTTCGGAGAAGTGCTTTAATTTTATAACAGCTTGATCTGCAAAAGAAGTCATCCAGTTTTTAAAGGAGGAGATGAAGGGAGCTTGTTGCTCTGTCTCTCCTTAATATATGTGTGCAAACTTGATTATTCTTAGCAGAAGATCCATATGTGTATAGTATCACTGAAGGAGAAATGGATGCCTTTTGCATATAATTAGTGGGCATAATTATCTGTAAAACTGTTTGGTTTTGGATTGCTCTGGCAGTACAATAAATATTTCAAAACCAGCACACATCATCAGACCTGCCAACATCTTTGTAGTTAGAAGCACAATAGTTCAGCTTTGCAATTTGTCACAAAAATGATCCATTTTTCTAATGCAGCAGAAAGACTGTAGGGTGCTGGTATAAAAAGGCATCGATGAGAATGATTTTATCTGTATTTTTAGTAGATTATTTCCACATGTAACAAACTTTGAAAACTACTGATAGGATCTGCATAGTTGCTAGAATACTTCAACCCTTCTGATCTGTGGGGCTACAGGTTGGGAACGAGTTCATACCTCAAGAGCTTAAGCCATAAAAGCTTAGTTAATGTAATCATTATTGGAATATTTCTGCTAGTTTAAAACAAAAACGCCAAACTCTTATCTTTGACACTACAGCTATCCAAGCATCTACCTAATATACCCTTTGCACAGCGCTCCTTGCTGTGTATCCGGTAGAAACAAGAAGCTCCATAGTTTAGCACAGACTGTGCTCTGCCAGGGCTTCCGTTCATGCCACTGGATGTGGCACAAATGTACAAGGACATTTTCTAGGGGAAGCTGCAGTCAGTCTAAACTACTGAGGTCCACTAGTCAAGCTGGAGTGATAGGGACATCACAGGAAGCATTAGCACAGTTGTGAGAACAGCGTGACAGCATCCTCATCCCATTTAGAGGGAGCCTGAAAAGGACCGGCTTTTGCTGCTGCTGCTTTATCTGCTAACTGATTCCTACAGAATTCCCAAAATTTCAGTAAGGTTTTACAGAACTCACATTTCAGAGCTGGAACAGGATTTGGGTACCACAGACTTACACCTGGGTGGCTCTCATTATCAGAACTGTAAGCAACTGGTGAATGCAGGTCAGGACCTCTGGGTGAACTGGGTACTGTTTCATACAGGGTTTTTTTTCTCACGAAATGTGAGAATGACAGCAAACTCATTGGTGAATGGTGGGGGGCACCGGGGGGCAGCCTTACTGTAATATTGCCAGGGAGAGCCTGTTATGTTTGGATTATTCAGAGATATGCATTGAACTTTCAGTCTGGGATCAGGCTTTGAGAGAATGCAGACATGGATTTTTCAAGACTGTTCTTCTTTCTGCTTGCATAGTTAAGCCGAAGGAAACTGGTCATTCAAATGGAAACTGCATAGTCCAAGAGATTAATGAAGTGTTTAAAGATAGATGGAAATGTGTATGCTCAAAAATATTTGAAAAATCTAAATCTTAAAAATTTTTCTGCATATTGTACTTCAAATTATTAAACTTTTTTTTCTTACTGATAACACTGTTCAAACATGTAAATATGAGAGATAAGCCCTGGTTATTCTTAAATGCGTTGCAAGACGTGCATCTTCAAGTGAAGAGGGAAGGTTGTTAGCAAGCCCTGATTGTTGTCTGAAAATCCAGCACTATATTCCAGGGACTAAGAATGGAGAAAAAAATATTCACACTGAGACGGAGACAGACTGATTTAGACCAGTTCCAAGCAGAGACAAACCAATTCAGCTGAGCCTATCACTACGACAGCTAAATAAATAAGTAATGTTTAAAGCTCCTGTGTATCCCAGCTACCCTCGTGCTTACTCTTTTAGGAGTTTTCCAGCTGCAGATGCAAGAATCTTTCACAGAGACATACATTTAAATTCTTACTTTGACTCCTACCTTTCACTGCTTTTACTGCATCCCTAATAACAACAACAATCAGATTAAGTTGCTCATTTGACTTTCAGCGGCAGTACTCAGTCGGCCTGGAAATGTGCAGGCTTGGATGCAGTCTGCCTTTCAATGCTGGAAAGTGCCTGTCACCATTATTAATAAAGAATGACATTTACTCTCCTCATTGGTTCTAACCATTCCTACCATGAGCTCCGTGGCATGTAAATATTCTGATTTACAGACGGGTGAAGAACGGATTTAAGATTTATGTCGTTTGTAGTAGCTCAGCAAAAATTCTGGGGTTTGGGAGGTTTATTTTGGGGTTGCTTATTTGTTCTGCAAAAATCTGCCTGCTGACCAGTTCTGATACACAGTTACAAAGCTGTGTGAGTAAGTCTAGGAAAAATGAGAGTTGGTTGAGCTGGCACATTCTACAAGCTCTGGACAGGTGTTTTCTGTGGCAGGTGACTAAAGAAAGTTTCCTCTTTTATGAGTCTTTGTTTCTTACTAATGCTGTAGCAATTTGGTTACACAAGTAACCTTATATATATATATAAACTTATATACATACATATATAAAATACGGTGGAAGGAAGAGGCATTGGTAACAGTAAACCAGCACTATGTTGTCCTGCTGGTGAGCCAGGGGGATCATAGTTTGCCGTGCCTTTGAATGGTGTGCAGCGCAACGAGGCCGCAGAGTGCTTGGGATTCTGCTGGCAGGTCGGTAGCTGGAGTCAAACAGAAAATAAAACGTGAAGCCAGTAGCAGGGGGACCTTCAAAAGGGAGGAGTTTGTAAAGCCTGATTGCTAGTACAGATAGCTACATGTGATAAGCCTAGTTTTATGTTTCTATTTACATATTAATTGTAATTCATCTATGGCGTAATTAAAGAGGCTCAATACAGGGTTTTATCCAAACATCAGTTGCATCAACAATAAGCTGAAGACTTTTGAGGCACTGAGTCCACTTAAAATGCTGTGCTGCCACTGACGGCTTGGGTTTTGTGACAGGTAACTTTCCTGTTCAAGGACTCTCACTATAGCTTTTCAGAGATTAATTTACGGAGATTTATTAACTAGAAATGCAATTTAAATGAGCATAAAATGAACAACCTGGAATACCACATTACTATTACTATTCTTACTACTTCTGCAATTACTACCAAACATATGTAATGCCACAGTATGTCTCCTGAAGAGCTGGCTGTATAAAAGAAGACAAGCATATAATGAAAGGAAAGGGTGGCAAAGAGAGACAGACCGTCACTCATAAAAGCTGTTAGGTATATGTTCTATTTCAGGCATGTAAGTCATTTCATTGGCTCGTCAGATTTTTGGAGTAGATCCACAGAGCAAAACCATATAAATACTGTTTCTTACCCAGTCATTAGTAGTCACAGAGGAAAGGACTAAGATTTCATATACCTGGACTTTTCCAAAGCATTTGACACTGTTGCGCACAACATCCTGCAATCCATTGGAGAGACACGGATTTGACAGATGGACCACTCAGTGGATAAGGAGTTGGCTGGATGGTCTCACTCAAAGAGTTGCGGTCGACAGCTTGATGTCCAAGTGGAGACCAGGGACAAGTGGTGTTCCTCAGGGGTAGGTATTGGGGCTGATGCTGTTTAACATCTTTGTTGGTGACATGGACAGTGGGATCAAGTGCACCCTCAGCAGGTTTGCAGATGACACCAAGCTGTGTGGTGTTGTGGACACGCTGGAGGGAGAGGATGCCATCCAGAGGGATCTTGACAGGCTTGAGAGGTGGGCCTGTGTGAACCTAATGAAATTCAACAAGGCCAAGTGCAAGGTCCTGCATGTGGGTCAGGGCAATCGCAAGCATAAGTACAGGCTGGGTGAAGAACAGATCAAGAATAGCCATGAAGAAAAAGACTTGGGGGTGTTGGTTGATGAGAAGTTCAACATGAGCCGGCAATGCGCGCCTGCAGCCCAGAAAGCCAACCGTATCCTGGGCTGCATCAAAAGAAACGTGGCCAACAGGTCAAGGGAAGTGATTCTGCCCTTCTATTCTGTTCTCATGAGACCCTACCTGGAGTACTGTGTTCAGCTCTGGGGCCTCCAACATAAGAAGGACATGGACCTGTAGGAGCAAGTCCAGAGGAGGGCCACAAAGATGATCTGAGGGCTGGAGCACCTCTCCTATGAAGACAGGCTGAGAGAATTAGGGTTGGAGAAGACAAGGCTCCAGAGAGACCTTACAGCAGCCTTCCAGTACCTAAAGGGGCCTACAAGAAAGCTGGAGAGGGACTTTTTGCAAGGGCATGTAGTGATAGGACAAGGGGTAATGGCCCTAAACTAAAAGAGGGGAGATTTCGATTAGATGTAAGAACGAAATTCTTCACTCTGAGGGTGGTGAGGCACTGGAACAGGTTGCCCAGAGAAGCTGTGGATGCCCCATCCCTGGAAGTGTTCAAGGCCAGGTTGGATGAGGCTTTGAGCAACCTGATCTGGTGGAAGACGTCCCTGCCCATGGCAGGGGGGTTAGAACTATATGATTGTTAAGGTCCCTTCCAACTCAAACCACTTTATGATTCTATGATTTGAAGGAGATCAAAAGGAAACTGTAAATAAGGCACCAGAGAAGGCAAAAAAGGCATTTAAGGGAGAGGTGAACGGCATGGTCAGTAGAGCAGACGGTGTGATATGAATCAGGCAGAAAGGGCATGCTAAGACACCAAAGAGGACAAAAAATTACTGACCTCTACTGTAGCAACATCATGTAAATCACAAATGATAGCAATCCTGTCCATGATACAAGTAACCTGTCACACCTGAAGGTGCTGATTCCACACACATTTGCACATGCCCATGCCCTTTTACATTTGGTGCAGAATTAATTCCGGCTATTTCTCATTTGACCCTTAAAAAAATGATGGGTCTGTTCTTTGCCAAATGTCTAACCTCTTTCTGTAGTCCATCTGCTTCAGACATTTATCTTAGAAGAGAGGAGAATGATCATTCTATGATCTGTGATTTTTATCTTAGCAATAGACAAAAGTAGCTTTTCTTTCTATCGATTTAAGAGGCTACCATGGTTTGTGATAGTTAGTATGAATTCTCTTAATTAGTATTCCAAAACCAGATTTAGAATCATTTCCACAGGCAAAATCAAACCTGAATGCTGTGGGGAGGGGTAAGTTTAGCAGAACTAGAGTATCCATGCCCTTTGCCCACTCTCAACTCACTCCATGTTTCAAAGTATAATCTCGTCTACTACTCTTCAGACATTTTTTTCCTCCTGCTGTCATGTCATTACCTTTCTCTAGATGTACATGTTTTGATTTCTTTATTGGTCCTTTAGTCAATGAGACATTAAGTGTTTTTAAACACTAGTCTCTTTCTCACACTCACACGCTGTCACACACCAATCATCCAAATTTTGTTGTCAGTTCCTAGTTCAGCAGTAATAAATACAAATTAGAAATTTTGTTATTATTTACAAAATCAGCAATATGTATAGAAGACTTGGTGTGTATGAAGAGATGGGTGCATGTTATACCCAGAGGTGGTATAAATTCAAAGCTTCCTTATTTGTGGGTTGGATTTTTGTGGGGGTTTTTTTAGCAAAAAAAGACTGAAGTACATAGGATAAAATACTGGTACAGTAACAAAAGTTCAATAATTAATACAAAAAATCTTTTCAGAAGCATACAATGATTTACATTCAAACCCTGAATATTTAAAAATTAATAGAAAATATTAGCATGTTAATAATTGAAATCGCAGGAATGTGTAATGAGATTGCATTTACTACAGTATATTAACCATTATCTGCAGCTTGATAGAAAAATGTTTAACCTCAGAGTAAATAGGATGTGCACTCTGTGAGCCCCTAAGATTTTGTTACTATTAAGCCAATGTGATCCTTGGAAACACATACATGTGTACATCTTGTGGAAGCAGAAGTACAACATGTACTCTCACAGCATTTTCCTTTGTCTGAGAATAGTCCTTTTATCCGCAAATCTGGGAGGGAAAAATGAAAGCACTGAAGAGTGACTTCACTACAAAAGAATGCAATAAAATTAGCACTACATGAATGTAATTTTTCTGAATTTTTCACTTTCACAAACTGTTTCCTTTATCTCAAGAAATTTTGATGTATCAGCTCAGCAACCTGGCAGCAGATTCAACATAATGATTTTTTTTGGTCAAATGGTTTATGACTTCACACCTATACTGAGAGTTTTAACCTCCACCTGTATTTATATTTGTCCTCTATTTCTTCAAATCAAATGTCCTTTCAGAGAAGATTGGTTTCATGCAGAGAGAAGATAAAAATCAAAACCCTTACGTCACATGCAATAAATTCATCATATTTATTTAGCCCAAATACTGGTGAGTTAGGAAAAAAAACCTCAGGTTCTAGTACCTAAGATTTAATTCATATTCTTCCTAGAGCTACAACTAAAAAAGGAGCTGAGGGGGAAGAAGGGGATGCATTTTTCTTTCCTTCCAGTCTGTATGTTATTCAGAGCTACAAACATTGAAATATTCATATTAGAAAGGTTACTAAACTGCTGTTGCCCAGAATGATGAGAAAATGTCTGACAGGATGATTATAAAGGGTCTGTTGCGACGGTGCAGCAAATTGGTGCTACTATTGTGGAAACAGGCAATCTAGCAAAAAAATAAAGTAACCCACGTTCTTGGGTATAAGGCAGTGTCCAGTCATGGACACAGTGGGTTTGGAGCTTCCGTTTCTTGCTGCAAAGTGAAATGAGGCAAGGTGGACTGCAGCAAAGCCTTTTGAACAATTGGTAAAGACGCATAAATTACTGTGAAATGCAAGTCAAAAGAAATTGGCATTCAGCAGGGCCAGACAGCACAGACAGTCCATTATCCCTTTAACCACATAACTGACTCAGACACAACTGCTTGATCAATCTGGAGGCAGATGCTATAGCTGGGAAACTATTTTAACAGCTTGGCATCTGGGTGCTGTAATAGCTCAAAGACAGAAGACTGGTGTAGTCCAGTGAGGTAAACTGCAGCCTGCTGCGGCCTTCAGATTACAACTAAACGTGCTTTCTTCATAGGAAAAAGCAGGTAAAGGAACAAACGTGATTAGGAAATGCAACTTGTGTTTTCCAATTAAAAATAAGCTGTGTGGCACAGAAAGGTAATAGTGTAGTGAGTTTTGCCCATTAACCCCTAGTAGAAGTTTTAACAGAAAGGCTGCACTAATCATAGTTTACAAAGGCATTGAGCACTAAGCCCTGATTCAGGCAAGAATTCCTCCAGCATGTGATCTCAAAGAAGTCCTACAGCCAAAGGCAGCACTCCTCTGCCTTGTTGAATCAGAGACTGTACCGCACATCAAGAATATGGATGTAATAATATCATGTTACCTGGTTAATTCTAATAATTTGTTCTCATCTTTCCCATGCACAGCAATGTCTGCACATGTTTTTCAAGTTCTGAGCAAACTACATATGGGAAAACAGAGTGCAAAATTGGTCTATTGGAAGTATAACATGGCAGTCAGGAAACAGTCTAGGTGGTTCCTGCAGAGTGTGGAGGACAACTTCCTCTCACAACTGGTCAGTGAACCGACTAGAGAAGGAGCTCCCCTAGACCTGCTGTTTGTGAACAGAGAAGGTCTTGTGGGAGATGTGAAGGTTGGAGGACGCCTGGGGCTTAGTGACCACGAGATAATAGAATTCTCAATTCTAGGGGAAGTTAGGAGAGGGAACACTAAAACGGCCAAGCTGGACTTTGGGCGAGCTGACTTTGGGCTATTTAGAAGTCTGGTTAACAAAGTCCAATGGGAGACAGCTCTCAAGGGTAAGGGGGCGCAGGAGGGATGGTTACTATTCAAAAAGGAAATTCTGGAGGCACAGGAGCGAGCTGTCCCTGTGTGCCGGAAGTCGAGCCGCCGGGGTAGAAAACCAGCTTGGATGACCAAGGAGATTTGGGAACATCTCAAAAGAAAAAGGGATGTCTACAAGTCTTGGAAGAATGGGCAGGCATCCAGGAATCAATACAGGGAGGAAGTTAGGGCATGTAGGGAGATAATCAGGGAGGCAAAAGCCCAATTGGAACTTAGACTAGCCTGCTCCGTAAGGGACAACAAAAAGTCTTTCTATAAATATATTAATAACAAAAGGAGGGCTAAAGATCACCTCCAGCCCCTACTGGACTCAGGGGGTACGTTAGTCACTAGGGATGAAGACAAGGCTGAGGTCCTTAATGCCTTCTTTGCCTCAGTCTTTAATAATAAGGTCAGCAGTTCCCAGGTGAGCTGGCCTTCGGTGTCTGAGTGCAGGGAGGGAGAGCAGATCGAAGCTCCTGTGATCCAAGAGGAACGGGTCAAGGATCTGCTCCTTCGGCTGGATGCCCACAAGTCTATGGGGCCTGATGGTATCCACCTGAGAGTCCTGAGAGAGCTGGCGGATGTCATTGCCAAACCCCTGTCCATTATCTTTGGGCAGTCTTGGCTCACTGGGGAAGTTCCGCTGGACTGGAGGCTGGCGGATGTTACCCCCATTTACAAAAAAGGGCGGAAGGAGGATCCGGGGAACTACAGGCCTGTCAGTCTGACCTCGGTGACGGGCAAAGTCATGGAACAGGTTATCTTGAGTGCTATTAATGAGCACATACAGGTTAACCGGGTGATCAGGCCCAGTCAACACGGGTTTATGAAAGGCAGGTCTTGCCAATCAAACCTGATCACCTTCTATGACAGGGTGACCCGCCTGGTTGACGAGGGAAGGGCTGTGGATGTAGTTTTCCTGGACCTCAGTAAAGCCTTTGATACAGTTTCTCATAGTGTTCTGGTGGAGAAACTGGTAACTGCTGGCCTGGATAGGCACACCCTCCTTTGGGTTAAAAACTGGCTGGATGGCCGGGCCCAAAGAGTGGTGGTAAATGGGGCTAAATCCGGCTGGAGGCCGGTCACCAGTGGGGTTCCCCAGGGCTCAGTGCTGGGTCCAGTTCTGTTTAACATCTTTATCAATGACCTGGATGAGGGGATTGAATGTACCCTCAGTAAATTTGCGGACGACACCAAGCTGGGAGGCTGTGTCGATCTGCTCGAGGGTAGGGAGGCCCTTCAGAGGGATTTGAACAGACTGGATCGTTGGGCTGAGGCCAATGGCATGAGCTTTAATAAGGCCAAGTGCAGAGTCCTTCACTTGGGGTATAAAAACCCCAAGCATCGCTATAGGCTCGGGGAGGAGTGGCTGGAGAGCTGCCTGGCGGATAAGGACCTGGGGGTGTTGGTTGACTACCGGCTTGATATGAGCCAGCAGTGTGCCCAGGTGGCCAAAAAGGCCAATGGGATACTGGCATGTATCAAGAATAGTGTGACCAGCAGGAGCAGGGAAGTGATCCTGCCCCTGTACTCGGCACTGGTGAGGCCGCACCTGGAATATTGTGTCCAGTTTTGGGCCCCTCGCTTTAAGAGAGATATTGAGCTCCTGGAGCGAGTCCAAAGAAGGGCAACTAAACTGGTCAAGGGGCTGGAAAATAAAACTTATGAGGAGCGGCTGAGGGAGTTGGGGCTGTTTAGCCTGGAGAAGAGGAGGCTGAGGGGAGACCTGATTACGGCCTATAAATACTTGAGAAAAGATGGTGGGGAGGTAGGGGAAGGGCTCTTTACATTAGTGATGGGAGATAGAACAAGAGGAAATGGGCATAAGCTTAGTCAGGGGAGATTCAGGTTGGATGTTAGGAAGTATTTCTTCTCTGAAAGGGTTGTCAGCCACTGGAATAAGCTGCCCAGGGAAGTGGTTGAGTCCCCATCCCTGGATGTGTTTAAGAATAGGGTGGATGAGCTACTTGAGGATATGGTTTAATGGGGATTAGGGATGGTTGGACTCGATGATCTCTAAGGTCTTTTCCAACCTAGAAATCTATGAAATCTATGAAATCTATAGACCACAAGTGGTATAAATCCATTATAGGTTCAGTACAGATATATTTTAGTTGAAGGTCTGACCTTGTTATGAAAGATTTACATGGAGAAGTCAGTCAAATATAATCATTTTCAATGTTTCGGAATTACCCAGCCTACACAAAATACTTGTTTATTGCTTTGTGGATGTTTATGTGAGAAAATAATAGATTTTTCTTGAAATATTAATATTAATATAGAACAATAGAAAGGGGCAAAATACACCTGTTTCATGCTGTTATGTGTTAAAAATTAAATGCTGCATAAAATGCCGGTGTCTTTTGTCAAAATAACTCTGCCCCTTATTCCCCCCACCCCCATCTCAACAGCACTGTGGGTTTTGGTTTTGTAACAAGGTCCTTGCTGCATGCAGCTCAGTATCTTGGCTTCTGAAATGACCAAGGAATTCTTGGTGCTGCAGAGAATCCAAATCCTCCTCCCTCTGAATAAGAATCCCTCTTAATTTCTAATAAATACTGCTAATATTAACATATTCTTCTAAATAATGTTGACTACTGTATTTCTCTGCTGTGCAAAACTCATTGTTCTTTAAGATGAAAGCAGACTAGATTTTGCTGTCATTGGACATCAATGGCATTACTTAAGACTTAGAGACTTTTCTTTCATCCTGTTACACCTAATGTGCTTCAGCGTGTATGTGACCAGAGGAAAATCACAAGCTGAAGCTGTCTAAAGAACCTGCCAGTGTAAAAAACCAGTAACTGATGTTCTTCAGTCCCTGCACTTCACTAAAAGTGTAATGTTGTTAAATCATAAAATGGCTGAGCTAAGCCATTTAGTTTACTAAAGGTGCATATTCTCTTTTCTATTTCCTCTGTCCATTGGCTAAAGCTACCTACTAGTTGTAAGTACTTTTTCTGTCACTAACCTCTAGACTTCCTCTTTTCCATGTTTTTCATTTGTTGAGGTGGTTTTCCTGAAAGTCAGAGAGCATACGGAGTCGTGCTCTCCTCTCATTTGCATCCTCACTATCTGAGGAGATACACTTCCCAGAACCCCTATTCCATCAAAAAAAGGAATCATTAGCTTAAAGGGGTTTAAAATAAATTCTTAAAATAGAAGAGTAAAATTAAACCAGTTAGAGGTCAAGATGTAAGGAAAAAAAAATTAATATAGAGAAAAGCACAATATCCCCTGCACCAACATGAAAGACCAAACAGTCATATGAGATGGCTGGAAACCTCCCAGAAGGGTGGAGGGGAACAGGGAGATGTGAATGTTTAGAGTAGTGGAATGTAGAAACAGCATGCTGCATGGGTAACTGAAGGCAGGTGCTAAAGGTTCTCTAGACCAGAGTGGGGACTGAAGATAACTGGATGTGTATGACCGTAGTTAATCTGATAAAATCAGATCAGAGATATATCTGAATATATATGATATATTTTCAAATGGCACAGCACAAGCACAATGACATTAGATTCTTAAAAAGCCAGACATTCAAGAAGTTAGAACTTAAAGACAATTGACTGGAATCAGTTATTATGCAGGAAAACTATTGTGGAGAAGCAAATTATATTTAAAGGGCAGGTGGTAAAGAAATAGCACTGAAGTGAAATCTGAATTCCAGTAATAACCCTGAAAGTACTGTGATTATTAATAATCAGAAAAATAATAAAGGACGGGTATATGAACAACTGGAAAGATAGACTGGTGGCAGTGATTTTTTTGTAAGTTAAATCATGTAGAAAAAATTATTAGTGAGAATAGCATCAGATAGCCAAGCTGCATCATACATCCATAGCAAGAGTTTGAGTTGTACAAACATTTGCACACAGTAGGACAATACAATGGGAAAAAAGGTCAAGGAAAATTAGTCATGATTCTTTAATACAAAGGGCTAAGTTTTATTTTGAGAGCTAGTCTTGAAATTGAAACTTAGATTACATCACTACCTGAACCAGATTTTTTTTTTTTCCCCCCAAAAAAATGGTTGTTCAGGCTTTTAGGACAGGGACTGTCATTACAAACACACAAGGGTATGATAATGATACTTTTTTCTTTTACTGAATATGGAAAGCTAAATAAATTAAATGCCAACTCAGATCTCATTCTGAATTTTGGAAGAAAACAAAAATGGGGGACATAATGATCCAAGTAGTGGATACCTACTTACTGGTAGGTTAATCACAGAAAAGGGGTTGGTGTACATCAGTCAATTTATATGTACCTGTATTTTCAAAACGAGAGAACCAGCCTACCCATTTAATTGCACTGTTTTAATTTAAAACAGCATATAAACATGTACTTCTGTGCAAATCTCTATAAAAGTACCCTCAGATTTAATTGTTTATTTTATATCAGATTATTGCCAGGTTTTGCTAAGTTGGTATAAATGGATCTAGGAGCATTTACAGAGACATTATAGTGATTCAGTGAATGCAGCCAAGCCAACGTATGTGTAAATACTTATATGTGCATTTATTAATGTATACATTTATTTATCAGTGTGTGGTGACCTTACTGTATGACACATTTCATAGTGTTAGTTATAATTTTACTATGAAATACTCCCTGTCATAATTTTTCACTGTTTAGATTTTATAATAACAGCCAAAAAAGAGACAAAGATTTTTTTCAAAAATTCTTTGTGGTCTTCTATCATCTATCAAATCATTTTGATCTTCAACCATTTCATCACATTTCTAAATTAGAAAAAAAAAACCCAAACTATTCCTTAGTGTTTTCCTCATTTTGTTTCTTTCAAGCAGAGCTTAACTCCAGGTTTTCAAAGCAAAGATAGCTCACATTTGAGAGAATTACTATTCCAAATGTTTCAGATAGATCCTCCACCCTTTCTCATCTGGAAAATGACTAGTAATTATGAGAAGCCATGGGCTTAGTTTTAGTTCCTTACCTAGATCTATGAAGACCTGAATTCTGAAAAATTCCAAACCTCAATGCTCCAAAAATTAACTTTTCTTCAAGTGTCTACATCAAAATTACAGAACCTAAAGCATCCACGAGAACTACTTACTTTTGAAATGGCAGCCTTCCTCTTGTGTCTGAAAAGCTGTGAGTATTTCTAGTGATAATCACAGACATTAGCCAACCAGCACATATGCCAGCAATAACAGTTCAGTATTAATGAAGTGTCTTTTTTTCTGCTGGTAATGAAATTCATTCTTGGCATTAGAACTCTGCCTTACATTGTGAAAGTAAATAGAAGATGAACAGAAATGGCATTTATTCATTAAAATTGCAAAATAGCAATTAAATCTCCTCCTCCTCTCTTTCTGAATAATCTGTTCCAAAGTATCTAAATAATAGGTAGTGGAAAACAGTTGTGGGTAAGGCTGATCAGATGATAACAAGTCCATTTTGTGTCAGCCTCTGAATTTCTGAAACTTGTTTATATTTGAGCATGTTCATTTAAAAAAAAAAAAAAAAACCCACACCCCAAAACCCTTCAAACAAATCCATACTGAAGAATAATCTGGAGAAGACAGGAAGTCACACCACGGACAGGTGAAGTCTCTACATCTTAGCAGCCAAATTGAGACCCCACAGCATTCAACACAAGTTTAAATGGTTATTCTGGAAAGGAAGGGGCTTTTCATCTCAGCCATTACAAATCAAGACAGATACCAAACTAGTGATCTACCTACCTAGACAATGGATCTCTGTTCCAAACCCAAACTATTCCTCAACAGAAATTTTAAGGCAACCAGGACATCTCAAGGAAACATTTCAACCACTCAGAAGGCAGCATGTGCTCTAAACAACCGTAAGCTGATAAAGTAGAGTAGTTTGCTAGCAGTCCTCATCCTCCTAATATTTAATGTTACTGTAACACTTCAGCTAAGAGTGCTTGTCAATGGGAGTTAAGTATCATCATCCTCATAACACAATACACAACACAAGTGCGAAAAAGTAAAGGCATTTTTGAGATCACTCAGCTCCTATAAAGCTTTGCCAGGACACAGACTCATCGAAGTGAATGTTTCATTAGCAACATCTGTTCTTTTTAACATGCTATTTTCTACACTTCCTTCCACTTTTCTCCTGGTGACATGGCTCTGGCACAGCCACTTTGGTCTGCACTTTAAACCTTGCCTGTACTAAGGAATGTCTTTTTTATTCCCTAATAGACGCTCAGATGGTAAAAGGGGCATACAGGACAACAACAAATTGGTTCCCGTAAGTAACTGCTGGTATCCTGCAGTGATTCTGTCTGAGCTGGATGAATTAAAAAGCCCAAGGTGATATTCCTCTCTCTCTTCCCCCACCATCATTTGCTATCATTCCATATGTTCCATCCTCTTCAGAAAAGGTAAATGTCAGCCTAAAATAATTAAGAATTTATCTCCTTTCTGCGAAAGACAAACACGCCTGAAGAAGATGAGGAGCTCATAATGTGGCAAGGATTATTTACCTCATTAGTCATGTATCAGTCATACAACAGGTTAAAGCAAAGGCATGAATGACAGATCACAGGTGAGGAGTTAAGCAGGATGCTGATAGAATTACCTGTTAATACACAGCAGCTTCCAGTGAACTTGCATGGGCAACATTAAAAAAGCCCAAACAGTAGAAGTGAATGATATTATTGTTACTGAGTAAATCATTATAAGCTACACTAGTTGTAACATCCTGAAGCCTTTCTGCCATGTGATATTTTACCTGAATAATCACTCTGAGATTGGTTTAATAGTTTATTTCTGAAACATTAATTTAATTAAAATATTCTAGGAGCTCTACTACAGTAATGCAGTGTGAATTTATATCTACATTCTGCCTGGGGTCTCAGTGAAATTGCATCAGACTTACCATGTGTGTGGCAATCTAAATCTACAAATTTAAATGCTGGATAAGAAATGCTGAAGCTACTTGCCTCACCAATTTTTCATCACATCAATCAAAATATTGCATGACAGCATTAGCCGTTTGAAATGGGAGATCCGAAAACCTCAGTTTTGTTTTTTAAACGAGAAATTTGTTAAGAGCCACTGCTCCTCAGATAACACTTTGATTTTGATTGATTTTGGTTTCCTCCCTTTGTCACTTTTTCTAGTTAAATAAATTTTACTGAGAAATTCTCAGTCAGGGATAGACCAAGGTCTGCTGCCTCTAATGTCCATTTTCTCAGTGTTGAAGCACGCAGAAAAGCACTGCAGATATGTACTGAAGGTATATGAAGTCAGGCAGTTAGGAGTTTCAAAGAAGAACAACAACATCAGGGAATGCCATTATAAAGCTTAAATGGGAGCTGGGGCACTGTTTTTCTAAAGGCATAGATGCATGCTGAACAGAGAATTCAGAAGACATGCCTATCAGCAGCTACGTGAAAACCCTGACTGTCTCACATGTATTAGTGGGTGTTAAATGATGGTAAGGCAGAGAAGAGCTACCTTTGCCTTTCTTGGCACCCATAAAGGCTCAGCAGCAGCACTCATCAGGTATTAGTGGCCAATGCAAAACCTACTGAATTACCCAGAGGCTTTGAATCAGGCCCTGGTATTAAAAGTGCTTTATATTTTTGAAATCGCTAGTTAATAAATAAGGGGCCAGCAGATGCTACAAGAAAACAAAGCAGTATAGTTCCTGGGATTTATTGACCAATAAAACTTGTTGTTATTGTGAACTGCAAATGGTTTCCTCTGTGCAGCTCTTTACATCAGTTTTTAACAGCTCCCGTAGAGAAGAAATCCTTTTTCATTACATTATTAGTGTACCTGGGCCCAGATAAATGGACGGAGAAATGTGGTACCATCAGGGCACGTTTAAAACAATAAGCCCCAGAGAGTAACCGAAAGAGTGCACGGGGAAACGCAAACAAACAAGAGACAGTCAACAGTCTGATCAGAATGGAAAATTTGGCACTTGTTACAGAAACAAACCTCAAAAAGCTTCTCAGCCTTAAATTTAGCTGCTAGTGAATAAGATAAACAGGCTGGTGGGAGGTGAGCTGAGGGAACACAATGTGAATCCAAGCGGCGTTATTGCTTTGCGAGGCAGTGGTGAGACGTCACGTCGAGCACTGTATCTCGCGTTTGTCGTTCGTTCTTAGATAAGATATAATTTCTCTTGAAGGAACGCAGAACTGAGTAACTTAAATGATGCCAGACTTCAAAGATTTAAAATGTGAAGTAGGACTGAGAAAAGTTATGCATATCCAGCCTGATAAAAATAAAAATGATAAATTTCTCTTCGGATAGCAAAAGATGTAGGAATTAGAATTATGGTGCTTAGTCATTTTTCCTACTTTGCTTTTCTCTTTCCTCTTATTATCACATTAAATAATGCCACTCTGGCCAAATGGCACCGTGGCAAAAGTTCTGGAGGGGTGATCTTGTGTAGTAATATCGTATACAAACCAGTCATTACACATTCATGGGCACTTTTGATGTGTAAAATATTCTTATGCAAAATTGGGATTAAAAGGCAAAATTACATTCCAAAAAATCTCAAATAAGATGAGGAAAACTGAAACACTGTTTCAAATATTTCAAGAACACATGAGGTTTTGTCTTTTAAATATTTCACCCATTTTTTATTTATATTTCAAAACAAAGTGCATTTTGTTTTCATTAGAAAAAGTTGACACATCAGCAGCTTGAAATAATTTTTTTAGTATTTTTCCTGAAGCAAGAAGTTCATAAATGCTGTTTTCTCCTAAGCGTTAACATTTTCCAAAGGAGAAAAAATTCTCAAAAGGTCTATTTCAGAGCCATCCTATGCAGCCTTACACAGCTTGATCCAAAGGCCACTGAAGTTAATGAAATGACTTTTGTTGTTTTCAGTAGGCTTTGGGTCAAGCCATTTAATGACCAGAAAGGGACTGCAAGTCCTAATGTAGTGCCCCACACTAAAAACTCACTACTAGCAAAAAAGGAGTAGATGCTCCATAACTCAGAACATCACTGATCTGTTAGCAGAGTGAAAAAGCAGGTTTGCAAAATTAAAGCATGGATGATAGGAGTTCAGCAATTGCTTCTGAGCTGCATGTTCCAGTCTAACAAAACCCATATAAGAAGGGAATCATTGCGATTCTGCTGATGTGCAGGGGCAGAAGTTCACAGCCTCCAGGCAGAATATTACTGTGCTGCTGAATGGTACCCAAGCATAAGGGGGGGGGGGGGTGTCGAAAGGGAGGGAGAGGGGAGGGAGCGCCTAAAGGATGAGGGATATGATAGAATGAGAAGACCTAGAAATCTTGACTTAGCATCTCTCGAGTGCCGCTTTTAAACTATGGGATGGAAATGTTTTGAGCTAGTAACTTATTAACCCATTCTTGCTGTGTGACCACCTCTTCTACAAAAAATTCCTTTTGTAGAGACTGTCACTACCTGCCGTCTAGACAGCAATAACAGTATTCGCCCTCAGCAGAAAGCACAAAGTAATTTACAAAGTAGGGAAAGAAAACTATTCTCCCTCCCTTTCTGAAATGGCAGTCAAAGCTGCCCCTCTGAAGCCTGCGGAACATCACAAAACCACAGGCTTTCTGTCCCTCATGGGTCTGCCTTTGTGCAAAGTTCATTCTACCAAGGACACAATTTGTCTCCTCATACCTTAAAACACGAGGAACAGTCAAAGTAAGCAGCAGCTAAACATCTGGTTTCAAGTCCCTGCATGTCCTGGGACAAAAAATCACACTGAATAAGTTCAGCAAATGCACAACTCCTTGTCAATTAGCCTAGAACTACAGCTGTGTGAAAATTCACTAGTAAAAATCCAGTAGCTGGTGAAAACTACCTGGTTTCTAATTTTGTCACAAGTCTGACACTTAGGCCAGTCCTGACAGTGAAGCTTAGATCAATTTTCAGCTTTGCATGGAAACCAAATGAAATCATGAAAAATTATAGTGGTGATTTTCGAGGCTTTGTGTTTTGTAATTCCATGTATTAGATTGTCAGCTTACAGAAAACTGTATGGCTTCACCGAGCTTGGTGAAATGATGCTAATTTACACCAGGTGAAAACCAGGCCCGGAACGTATAAGCCTACATGAGCAAAAACAAAAGGGTTTTATAATCTGGAGTTTGCAAAACAAATAGAAGACTCCCACCCCGCACAAAGAACTTTAGATTTGAATTATCACATGCAAAGTAAATATAGTTGGCTGCACAGCAACTGAAGCCTGTAGTTTTGACTTGCCAAACTCAGGCAGTTGAAAGACCTGTGAAAGGAATCGCTCCTAATAATTCTTACAATAGGTCCGACTTATATTTAGAATAAAACTAGCGCTGGGAGAAAGGCAAGCAAAAATCGGCTGTGGCTCATTCGTTACTCATATTCATAGAATTATTAAAGCATAAAAAAGGGAAGAAACCACTCAGCCATCAGCAGACCAATGGGGAATTGTTATCATCCTACTAGAGGCCAATATCTCAAGAATAGCAGGATTTAGGGAATAATGAGGAGTTTTTAAAATTGAAAATTGCATGTCTGGTAAGCAGACGGTTTTCAAGACAATGAATAAAGGCAGCTGGAAGATGTTACAGACTGTACGATCTATGCTACAGTGCACAGATTGAACAAAGCAAAAAATAATAACACGAAAGACAATGGCTAAATCAGCATACGTGAGGGCCAGTTACATCTAGCTGGTGCCTATACATAGGGTCAGAAAAAGGCACAAAGATGTTTCATCCTTTTTGTTGCCTGCATCTTCCAAATCCAATTGATTTCAGAATGCCTTACTGCCAATTTTGTTTGACATGCCATTTTCCAAAGAGAAAAGGATCTTTCCAGTCACAGAAAACAGGAGCCTGGCTATGTCAATCTGAGTGGGAAATTGTAATGCCCACTTTCTCCCCACATGTTCAGTAGCAGGAGACCTCCTGCCTCTCTCAGAGTATCCCTCTGGCTGCTACTGCTCCATGTTGTCCCTGGCACAAACTTCACTTCTGATGGCACAGTACGACTTAAACTGAGAATTTCACAATGTATGATGGAAATTGACTCTGCTGACTTTCAAGTTTCCATGTTAGCAAAACTCATGCACAGAACTGTTTTATGTTAGACTCACAGTCACAGACTGGACGAGATGATTTTCATGCATGCGCCTGCATGGGAAAATGCTTGTATTATGAAAATCAAAGCCCCAGGTGGCAGATTCTCAAAGGCCTGTGCAACGAGTGAAATGCATAAAAAATACATGTAATAGAGACTATGTATATTGGAGAGATATGCCAAATATGTAGGCCTTTTGAAAACCTGGTTTCATATGTCAAAATTCAATCTCTTCTAATCTACCGTTAAAAAATAGTTGGATTCCTAAAATTAGACTTCGAAGCCTGTGATTTCTGGCTGGAGAGGCAGCAGCATTCTCCCAGCAATTGAGTCAATTCTCGTTAAGAGTCATGACTGTTTGCATAAACAGAAATGACAGTTTATAGGTAAATCCTACCCAGTGTGGAGTCCATTCATTTTAAATGTTATGCTTAAAAGGCCACAGCAGTATAATAATGTGAAGGCAGGCATGAAGCCTCCAATAAAACTGCACCCACTGGGTCAGTGCCACTGCATAGCATGCTCTGGATATTTACAGAATGATTATACACTGGGTGGTCCATCAAAGCTCAGTCTGTCTGTCATAAATATTAGACCTAAAGGCCACAGGTGTGGATTTTACAGAACCGTTCCTTGTCTCCACTCTTACATGATAGGCACTTTTATGAAGAATTTGCTCTCATTCATTCAAGCCTTTCCTAACGTGACTCCTCTGCACACTGCATCTAGTATGTTAGTTTATTGAGGAGACTCCCCTGATGCTCATACCTCCTGGCAGGACGGTACTGTCATTTTTTTTCATCTCTCTTGTGGCCATGCAGACAATGAACTAGGAAGTCTGTTGCTTACATTTTTCCATTTACACCGTCTTATCAGTTGATAGCAGATGGTTTGGGGGAATCTTAGGGAGAAAAGAGCCACTGCTAATGTCACCTCCGTATCTTGAACTTTAGTCTTTCCCGCTGCATGTTATTTGTTAGCAAAACATGGACACCAGAGCAACAGAGCAGCGTGTCTGAACAGCGAAAGCAGCTTTTCTCACCAAGAGAGACAAACCACAAATAACTGTTTTGTATATCAGATGGAAAAAAACCCAAACGACAACCACCCAACAACCCAGGAACACTCCATTAAAGTAGTTCTGCAAATGTCAGGTGTTAAATGCTTTGTGGTATGCAAAACACAGTAACAGAATTTCAATATATAATAATGGTTTTACAGAAAGGGGTCAAAAAAAATAAAAAGAAAGAAGAGCAGAAAAGTTGGGGGATAAGGAAACAAGGGGAGCAGGGCATGCAGAGGATCTCCACAGAACAGGCAGCATTCCTAGGGGTAAAACATCACTAAGAGGCCTAACTATAACACAGCATGGCTGCAAAGATGGCCAGTACGGAGAATCATAAGCAAGCACCAACCTGTGCTGGTCCATCTACTGTTTTGCCTCCACAGTAGACCAGTGCACTGACTCTACCTTGAGTCTTGGGAACCACTCAGCTGTTAGTGCAGAGGTCTCCCACATTGGTTAAGAATTCAGCATCAGACATATTGAACAACACAGGTGTGGTATCAGATGGATCATGCTGTAATGTTCCAGGGCATGAGCGGTACCACTTATATATGATGAAGCTCACTGCCATACAGGCGTACCAGTTCAGCTCTAGGTAGACTATTATGGTAATGCAGTTTTGCAGTTTATAGACAAGTCTAGGGTGTTTTTTTGTGGGTAGCTTTTTTTTTTTTTTTTTTGGTTGGTTGGGTTTTTGACATACAGCAACATCTTAAGCAAAACACATTAATGACAAGGAACTGCCTCAAACAATATATCTCATCTATGCTACAAAAACTTCTGAACGTAATTACAATATTTTTATATTCCCCTGTGGTTTAAATTCCATCTTAATGGTTTAAGAGTGACGCTGAAGGCTTCACAAACCTAGAGTTTTTGCATAATTCTTGAGCATATTTAGACCACATCTCTAAAGCAAGCAAAATAACACTTAAATATGTAGGAATACAACTGAATTGCACGGGTCTATCAGCAGAGAACTTGAAGGAGACACAAGTTACATCACCATTCAGCTATAGAACTCTGCTATGTATTCAGTCCAACTTTATAAACTCAGACTCCTCTCAGAGTTATTTTAGCCCAGACAAAATCAACACTATTCACAATAACAACTCATCGTTTCCTATGTGCAGACACGCTACTTTTGGCATTACTCTACATTACGTATGGCTTTGATTTCTTTCCTGTGGATCTTGGGGGAATGCATCCTGACTGGGGTTAAATGAACTGCATTAGCCTCTGTCCTAAGCAGAAAGCGGTTGTGCAGGAAAATAATGAATTTTAGTTTGTAAATTCTCTTGGCCCAGCCACTGCCAAAACCCTGTAGTTTGTGTTTTCGGCAGGAGTGGATTTAGCAAGGTTTGGACTCACTGAACAGTCTGCCCAAAAAATATGTCGAGGCAATCCAAACCATTTTCTAAGTATCACTGGAGGGCTGCAGGGATTCTTGGCAGTGTTGTGGCAGGACATCAGCACCAATCCTACATGCTCATTTTCCTATTCAAGGACTGCAGTTGAGTTTTCCCTGCGATATTCAGGAAGCAAATCATAGCCTGTGTGGTTTTGTACTGGAACAAAAGACTATTTTCATATAGAATCAGCCAATTGTCAAATTTTAGCTAGAGGCTCAGAGGAGATTTTTTGCGTGACCAGGAGGAGATTATTATTGCAGTCAACTTTTTCGTGAAATTGTGAAACATGCATCAATATTTAATGTGAATAAAAATATAACTGTTTTATACTATGTCGTGGGTTAGGCCGCTCCAGCAACCAAACCCACACAGCCAGTCACTCACCCTCCCCTACCCCCAGAGATGAGGGAGAGAATTAAAGGAGAAACGGGAAACCCGTGGGTTGAGATAAGAACAACTTAATATAGATAAGTAATACACAGTGTAGATGCTCACCACCCCCTCTTATCCGCAGCCTGTCTCGTCCCGAAGCTGCAATCCCGGACGAACATGAGGCCCCGAAATAGAGAGGGGCAGAGAGAGAGAGTACTCCGAGAGTGGGAGTACTGGGAGAGAGAGAGAGAAAAGGGCAATAGAGCAAAAGAGCAGCCAGTGCAAAAGAGCAAAAGCGGCGAAAGAGCCAAAGCGCAAAAGCCCTTCTGTCCGGCTGACCCTCACTTTTATACTGGGCATGACGCTGCATGAGATGGAATACTAATTGGCCAGTTTGGCCCTCAGTCTTAAGTTCCACCACAAATCACAAGGGGAATCGTGTCCCCCTTGTCCCGGCTATGCTCCCCCCTTATCCTGCCGTGCTTCTGCACTCCGGCACACTGAAAAGTCCTTGGAGTTTCACATCCAACCACAAACATCAACTTGCTATCAGCATTCTTCTCAGAGCGAGCCTCTGAGTAAAACCAAAACACGGAGCTCTTCTAGCTGCTAAAAAGAAGAGCTAACTCTGTCCCAGCTAAAACCAGGACATACTAAAACTCATATATACAAATGAGAACTAAAGGAGACTCTTCTGCCTCCTGAAGGACTTTGAAAATGCAGTATCAGAGTACTAGTCACTTCTGCTAAGTGTTTTAAAATTGCAAGTAAAAATTTATTGCAGAATACTAAGAATCTGTTTACACATAGTAAATGTTTCCAGGAACCACCAGATCCTTCTGTTCAGAAAAAAAGGCATTTTCTGACCACAAATAAAGATGCAAAAGATATTGCCAAAAACTAGGTGTGCATTGCTATGACTTAACATTAGGCATCTTACTGTTAAAAATGGGCCAAATCTTGCATTCCTTACCAAAGGAAAAAATCTCACAGAAGTGAATGCATGTCTGTTTACCAGACCTTAAGTATTATACAGGGTACAAGAGGCACTGGAAACAGCACTGGAGACAGCATAAGCTTACAGTTCTCACTGACAATCAGCTGGGCAGGACACTCTTGACACCTGCATGACATCTGACTGCTAAAGCCAGAGATGACACGAGATTAATTCAGAGTGTTTGGGATATTCTAGATCCAGAAAATTCACTGTCAATCAAAACCACAAGAGGTCAACTATTTCATTCCACAGCAGGAAAGAAGAATGGCATTCTGAAGTTGTTGCTTTTGTGACAGTATCAATGTATGCTCTTCTCTTCCTTCTCCTGCTCTTCCATTAGTTCAGGAGATAGTGAGGAAGATAAAACAAGGCTGGAGCAAAACTGATTTTAATTTTTCTGGCACAGCCAAGACAACAGAGTACAAAGCCCTACTTCAACTGTCAAAGACAATGTGTAGGATGCTACCAGTGTTATTAGATCTTTTACCTCAGCAGCAAGGAAAAGTTCTCTACTCAGCTACTACCTGACTTTACCTGACAGCATGGATTACAGATTTTTGATAGAAATGGGAAGATCCTATCATGGCCATTCTCTAGGGAATCTGCCCTAAGAAGTTCCCAAATCTCTAGTTTTTACTATAAACTTGTGTGCATTGTTGTTTATACCACAGTGAAATAAAGCACATATGCAAAAACTGCTTTCTCCTTTTTCGTGTTACATATTGTGGCCTCTTTCAGTTATCCCCCAAATTAAAAGAACAATCGCAGAATTAAAATAGTCCACCTTGTCCTATTGATATTCAGTAGCTGTTGATACATTTGCGAAGGAAAATTTTACCAGAAAATGCTACTTTCTTACCTGGCTGACACTGATGGTGCAACTTAGAGCTCAGAAGAGGTTTCTGTTGATGTATTTATGAACACGTAGCTAGGCAGAGGATCTCTCTAATGCTTTACGATGCATTCACTTCATGGCAATTTTCGCTTTTATTAGTTAATCTTTAATAGAGTCATTCTCACAACCTATACACAGGACCAAGGCAGGAATCAGATTCTAAACATCAAACAAATACATTTAAAAATAGGACTCAGTCTTGGCTGGAGACAAAGCTCATAACTCAAATTTCGCCAGTTAGCTTTTACTCAAGTTTGATGATGATGAATTACTGGTTGAGGGAGTTCATTATTCCCCTCTATTTGGCAGTAGTGAGACCACACCTGGAGTGCCATGTCCAGTGCTGGGGTCCCTAATAAAAGAAAGATACAGACATAACTGGAGCGTTTCCAGTGAAGGTCTGCAAAGACGATTAAGGGCTTGGAGCATTTGATGCACAAGGAGAAGCTGGGAGGGCTGGGATTGCTTAGCCTGGAGAAGAGATGGTTCAGGGGGATCTTATCAATGTGTATCAATTTCTGACAGGAGACAGGAAGGCAGATGGAATGAGTCTCTTCCCAGCAGTGCCATGTGACAGGACAAGAGGCAGTGGGCACAAGCTGAAACACAAGAAACGCCATTTCAACATATGAAAAATCTTTCACATAAGGATGGTCAAAAACTGGAACAGGTTGCCCAGGGAGTTTGTAGCATTTTGGAGCTGTTCAGAATCTGATTGGATATGGCCTGAGAAACCTGCTTTGAGCAGAGCTGGGCAAATGATCTCCAGAGCTCCCTTCCAACTTTAACTATTCTGTGATTTTTGTGATTATGAGGAAACCAGACTCTTTTCTACACTATCAGGAAAACCAAGATATTAATTCTACTCTACATGCTCAAGTTTAGAGTTTTTTCATCATCTCAAATCAGAATAAAAACAAAGTTATGGCATATTTCATTCTGATCATCAAAATGTTTCAAACTAACAAAACATGCTGCGTTGGACTCTTACAGAACATGATATATTGATCTTACTAAATATTTTAATACATTCTCACTGAAAACTCCAATGAAAGTAGCATGTCCCATGCAACATTTTTATTTAATATCTTCCTACACAAACCTTTCAGTAGGAAATTGTTCAGCCTGGTCTTAAAGCCTGGTTCAGGCCACTCATTTTCAAACCCTAGACTCACGGCGTGTCACTGATATTACTGAACATTTTTGCCTTTAAATGCCTTATAACTAATGACACTTATCACTAATATACAAAATACATACAATGTACACAAAAGGCTTGATCTGAAGCATAGGAAGATTGCCATATACAGCAATGCATTAAAGCTTTAAAACATCTCCACAGTTTGCAAGTAGGGTTTTTTTTGTTTTCTGTTTTACTGTTGCTTTGTTTTTTTTCTGGGTTTTTTGTTTTGTTTTATTTTGTTTTTATCTTGGAGATACTTACTTTCTCTTTCAAAAAAGAAACTATAAAAGAGAGGAGAAATTGCTAGCAGAAGCAAAATAAAATGGGTAGCAGAACACGTAGCATAGGTCTCCTAGGTAAGTATGCTTTCTTAACTAAATCTTTTTTCTCTGCAGCTTCCTGTACCAAGGGAAAGAACCCTGGGCCAGTTTTCCAACAGCATTTCTGAGTATTGTCTGACTGCAGCATTATGACAGAAAGGTTTGTTGCAAGCTGCCAAATTAAAGACCATGATAATTACCTGAACCAAAGACTCTGAAGAATAGCTTCTGGGTAATGGAATTTGATAATACATGCTGTTTCTTTCATGCTGTGTGATACAGTATTATCCTAGAACTGTTGGAACAGTGGTAACAACTCCATGAAGCCTTCCTTCCATGTGCAGATCAGCCATGTCGACATGCAGAGCAATGCCCATTCAGTGCATACTTTCCTTTCCTTTTCTGTTATAGAATCTCTTGCTTCAAACAGCCTGCAGTAAAGCTTGGTTTTATTTGTCTTTCTCAATTGTCATAGACCACTGCATGCAATAATCCTTTTATACATTCCTTTAATTAGGTTGTAAAATGTGACTGGTTCCTTTCTGAAAGGTGTATTTATCCAACTAAGAAGTATATAACTACTAGTATTTATCATTAATTATTATTTCACAGATACAAGGTAGGCATTTGCATTTTATTACATGCCATCTATAAGTCAAGAAAATGCAGAGTCAAGTTCATCTCCCTGCAATTACTAAAGTTGTGCCTACTCTAAAATTTGACTGCCTTACACCCACAATTAAATAAATGTATGTTAAATGATACTAAGTGAGTGCGTGACAAATTCTTCGGCACATGTTTAGATTGCTGGACTGCTACAGGAAAAGATCATCACATGCATCGTACATTATGTTATTGTGACACTGGTGACCATGTACAGCAGTGTTCATTTCCCACTCCAGTCTGTATCTGAAGATCATAGTTAGACTAAAACTAGATGTACACGTTTTCCATTGAATAATGTTGGCTAGGAGTATGTTTGTAGCAGCAAAAGCCCTGGGGTAGACACAGTCACACTGAGAAAAACACAGCTTATTTCATTCAGGGAAGTGGCATAAGCAATTCTGACAAAAGCATTTTTTTACCGTTACAAGTTCCACCCAGACCAGGAGGATTTTCAAGTAGAGTATCCTGCCCTTTTGGTGAATGTCTGAACAACTCAGATTCAGTAAATTCCATCTGCTGGTTTAATCATCAATTTTCCCAGTAAAGACCAGGTACTGACAAGGGACTTGGTAGGAACACTGATTTATTGCTCTCCTCTACAGCTCTACCAATACATATAGCAGCAAACTTTTGCTACAAGGACTAGCTAAATGGACTGAATAAACACAGTTACTAAGTTAAGGCCTTGTCTACATACAACAGTTCAATTTCTTTAATTACATCTTAAAATGGATTGACAAAAATGTTCCTTTGCTCCTATAATATACTCTCAAATATTTAATATGCTCAGCTGGTCTGAGGCACTTTCACAGTGGTATAACTAAAAACATACTAAATGACAAATTATATGATTATATTATATAAGTGGACCTCTCTAAATTAAGGTGTTAAAGTGAAAGTTTTACCAGTTAAAACAAACAGGGGAAATAAATTCTCCTGCAGAAGATAGTGCAACTAGACAAAAATTTAGTTTTGATATCCAAGAGGAGAGCCAGGTAGGAGACCAGGTACTACAACCCATCGAAACTAACCTGGTTTTTACTTCCTAAACAATGGACCACCACGCACAAAGCATTCTCTTGTCTGGAAGACAGACAAACCCACAAAAGCACTGGAAGATACACATCTTGCTCCTTGGAAAGCAAAGAAACCATCCAGCAGTATGCTTTTTAGGCTCAGATCCTAGGCAGTGATAGCCAGGGTTCTTAACAGAGATAGACAAGAAAGGAAAAAGAGGGTTGGCAGGGTAAACTATGGCTGTTGTAGGTTGCAAGATAATATAATAAAAGATGGAATATGTAACATAACTCTGTTCTCTCACTGTAATTTAGCAAAACAGGCTATGCAGCTTGCTTGAGAACTCAGTCAAGTGCCAGATGATAATAATAAATTTGTAACACATTCATTCAAAATCTTTTTTTTCTTTTCAAATTGTTAATTAAAAGTACTTCATTTTAAGAACATGGTTCATCAACCTCTTTCAGAAAAAAGGCAGTCAAAACCACAGGGCAAGCAGACTGCCAAGAAACATGAGGTTGTACGTGCCAGTCTGGATGCAGTCCTGTTGTTAAGTCAAAGAATCACATGATTTCCTGGGATGCACGGATTCAGGGGAACCAGAAATGGGACCAAACACTGACCCTTCCTCCTTAATTATGCCATTTGCTGTATCATAAACAAAAATGAAATGAACAGAAACAATGTTTGAAATCATGGCTATTTACCGCAAACATTAATCACAGGCTACAGGGGCTCTAAAGAGAAGGAATGCAGTTGATGTAAGTGTCCTGATTTATACTCGGTAAGAGTCTACACTTAGCAGATATTTGCTCTTACCGTGGCATTAACAGTGCTCTTGCAAAATAAAGTGATACACGAGTAAGACTGTATTTGATAATGTCCTCCTAGAGAATACACAATAAAATTCTTGGATAGCTCCTCAGCTGGCAGAACCCCACTGGAGTCCTGCCATTTACACCAACTGAGGATATGGCTTATTACCAAATTTTTACCCTAGGCAATGAAAAGTGTGTTTTGCAATGTATCAGCTACACTTCACATGCAAGCAGAGATCCATAATCATTAATGAATGGCAGTTAGTTCTTGGCAGAATTAATAGTGGCTAAACTAATGAATGGAGCTTTACACCAGTACTCAGACAAGTGTGGTGGGATCTCATCTTTTAGTCATCTCCAGTGAACTTCTGACTTCAATGGCAGTTTAGTAACGCCTGTATTAGTAACAACTCCCTGAGTTTTGCACTAGTGAACAATATTCATAGACTTTGATATCATGATACTTTCAAATAAATTATTGTACATTTTGTTTTTATTACTTACTAAACTAACAGAAGTGAATGGCAAGATTTGGTTAGCAATGGGAAATAGTGCAAATATTTGAAAAATGCCCCAACTGAAAAAAAAAAAAATATTGTCTTAAAACTTTGGAAAATGTAGTTTAGCAGCTAATGATGCTAAATGCAGAATAGAAGGGTAAAAAAGAGAGATTTCTTGTGCTGGTTTATAAGAGCAATAACATCAATACTTGCAATTTACATCTAAAAGGTGTTTTCCAGCCACTTTCCACTTAAGCCACTCCTTGCTTGCAACTTAGACCAAGTTTTAGCCTCTTTGCAAAAATTCTAATTCTCTACTTTAGGTTAATTTCCTATTAAAAGAAACAAATAACCACACAACTCTTTCTGAAAGCATAGTTGGGGAAAATAAATACTGTCATGACTACACCTCCATACATCTTCCTCCTTCAATGAAAACAAAATACATGTCTCAGGAAAGCAAAGGGGATTGATCCCTTCCTCTTTCCTCCCTGAACAGTAAGGAAGTTGCTCTCTCCTAAGAGACAGCATCAGGCTTTAGGTGCTGTGTTTGAGGTTCAGCCTCCTACCCCTGCAACAGGAGATAAGCAGAATTGAGTCACCTATGTTAAAAAAGGATCATCAGGATTTGCAACAGGCACCTGAATCTAGAGGGTATCTAAAATGCAGTAGATCGCTCTCTGGCCCAAAACCTTTGAGCTGGAACAAGTATAGACCAAAATGTCCTAATCTGGGAAAGACAGTGCCTACTCAGCCTAAGCAACTTCGCAAATTAGACATTCGTTCTGCCTGTCTTTTTGGAAACCCTAATTAATTAAGCATAGCATATATACACTTAACATGCAGAGACTGTGCTTCCTGAAGACGGGAGCCACTAAGCAGCCAGAACTGAAAAACACAAGGACTTATTAACAGCATTGTTGTACTGTGTATTGGCCAAGGTACTGAAAAATGTTGGTATTCTGCTTTTCAGACTGTTTTATTCATTGTAATAGATTCAAATACTCCATACTACTGACTAGCTTAATATCCTTTGACTTTCTGACTGCACAGGGGTCCAGTTTCAAAAAGAATTTTTTACATTCTGGTAGCTAGTGTCTCCCAGGTATCTGTTACTTCCTTTATTCTTTCACTCCCTCCTTCCCCCATCTCTCTATCCCAACTTTTCCCCAGTGCTCCAATGTGCACAACTGAGTCTCAGGAGCCGTAGCTTAGAGCTAGATACTCAAAGTGTAGGAGTGCACAAAGAGTGCACAAAAGATGCAGGATGAGAGTAATACCCCTCTGTTCAGCTGTTTCAGTTAATTTTCAGAGCTTTCCTTTCTCTCATTGTGCAGCATGTCTGAAACGTATTCCCAGGCATCAAATCTTTATCTCCTGATACAGAATTTAATCACCTGAATTTATCTATGAATTCTACTCCTGAATTACAGGTGATCTAGCCTGTGCATCACAGTGAAGTCTCTTTTTTTGGTCAGATCACTGGTGCCTAAAACATAAGCCTTACAGTGCTTAAGTTGTGAGGTCTATCTTTCACCAGATTTACGCAATCCTCAGATGGTTTGGCATATGGATGATAACGTTCCTAACATGAACAAAATAAAAAATAAGTAGTGATAAAGGCCTCTAAATATTTGGACCTTGAACTAGTCAATGGTGAATGGAGGCTATGAAAACCCATTAACTTAAGTAATGTGAGTCTCAGTGCTATATTCCACCACATGTAACACTGCCTACCTCATCAGCTATCAGACATGTGCAAAAAGAAATCGTGAAAGACTGTAAAGTGCTTGAGTACATCTCAAAGCAAACTCTAAGATAAATTCGTTGTTGAGATATTTGTTTTCTCTTTCTCCTCTATTTTAAGAAGAATACAGCTGTTAAAATTTGGCTCTCTTCTCTATCTGAGGTAAGAAGTTACCAACGGCTTTTTATCTTTCATTAAACTTCCAATATTATTTTTTAACTATTATAGCTGTAGCTAGTGACAAAGTATCCATGAAGAAATGATGGTGCAGACTGAGATGCTGGCTCATCTCTGATGATATTAGTGATGCCAAACATCTGCAGGGTTTTCCATTCTCAAGTTTCTCCCATAACCGCTGCTGTGTATTTCACCACCCACACTGAATTTAATTCTATTCCACTTTGAGCTAAGACTTTTCTTTAAGTTTTAATGCCCCATCAGTACTTATTATCAATAAAGTAAAAAACTTCAAGAAGAGCAGGCATAACAATAAGAATTAGAAGAGTAAAGCATGCTAAAACCTATCAATCAAGAGTATTCCTGCATACAGTCATTCAAGGACTGAGGACCATAACCCTACTTGTCAAACAAGAAACAGCTTAGACCTGTTCTTACTTAGTTGAGAAATCTGATATCTCTGATAACACACACAAAAAAAAAGCAGAGTGCTGCTGGTACAAGAAACACTGCTCTTCCTTTTCATTCATATCTGAATCAGTGTTACATGGGTCTTAACATAGGTATCAGAAGCAAAGTGATCCTTTGGCTGAGAGCCAAAAACTTTTACGTGCTGTTCTTAGAAATGCATCCTATCAATGGGCACTTGTAGGCAAATCGCTAATCCAAACCACATCATTCTCCTTATTTGCAGAACTGGGAAATAAAGACACTTTCATATTTTTGCAGAGTTCTTTGAAATCCATGCCTTTAGAGGTTCATAAAAGCATTTGATATTAATGATTACTGTTGTTAAACTTAAGTCGTAGGAAAACTGAGAACAGCCACTAGTTAATATTTAAAAGGCACTATGAATTGTGTTTATCTCCAGGGTGTTAGTTAAAGGGTATCTCTGACCTCCTCTGATCACTAGTTATGGAGGAGAATATTTCAAATAAAATGTGGCAGATAATAGTTGTGTCTTGGCCATTTTCCAGTACAAACACTTGCATTTTACTTACTTAAAATTCAGTGAATTGTGAATGTTATTCCTTAGTACATGCTTTATATTATTGTGGGATGATACTGAGAAATGCCAACAGTTGCTATTCTTAATATCTTGTTACAAGATCTAAGTGGTGCGTGGTCAAATTCTGCTCTTGGTGTCCATGCAAACCCAAGAATGTCATGCAAGCCCAGGAAAATCAGTGGAGTTTCCTGGCTGTAAACAAAATCACAATTTGTTAAATTGAAATTGAATTATATGATTTTCCCTGATGAAAAAAAAAAAAGTATAAAAAGGGGAAGGGAGCACAGTCTTGAAGACTGACCAATAACACATTTTACTGAACGCTAAGCTGTTACCATGAGACCTCTTTGACATGCCTCTGGTGCAACGCTGCAAAACTGAAACACTTCCGAAAACTTCAGCTGGGCCTCTATAACAGCTGACACCGGACATAGCTATGGACAGACAGAGCTTAAAGCAGAAATTCATCAAGTGACCGTAAAGTAGCCTTAGGTTTATGACTACAGTCGTACATCTAGCATACAACTTCCTATGAGTTCACCACACTAGTCACGGAGCTGACACAAAGGTCTGCTTTTTGTTCTGGCTCATTGTGACTGGCTTACGGACGTGTGGAGTTAAGCACTGGACCAGACTGACCACAGCCTGAGAACCAGCCTTACTACAGCCAGAGAACCAGTTTTATTAAACCAGTGTGCAACATGCTGGCAGTTTAGCTTACATTGGCATAGACAATAGGCAAGACTTGTGTGGATATTATTACATAATGACTCTTCTTAAAAAAAAGGTATTGTCTGATCATCTCTGAAAATTATGATTTTAGTAATATCGTATACTGCCTTTAAAAGGGAATGTTCAGAGACAAGCAGGATTTACCTACTTATTTTGCCTTTGCAGTGCAGAGGATGCAATGCAAGCAAGATAAGCTGCAGAGAGATGTGTTTTATCACACGGGAAGCCATCAAGAAACTCTTCTAGGAGAAGAGACCATATGCGGACTACGACAGCATAATGCATGAGTCACATTGCTTAAATCAACTCTTGGATTCAACAGTGCCATTTGAAGGGACAAACCCATTATTTTCTTTAGCCATTCAAGCAAGGGAAACACACTAACTCAATTGCCAGCACAGCTACCAGAAGGAAATTTTGTATTCCTTTTAGTATTCAAGACATTGCTCTATAGCCTTATTCATATGAAATTCAGCATCTTTTTTGAAAACAGCAAAACAATGACTTTGTCTCCATTTTAATTTGGAAGGAGTCCAAATTAAGCTATTATGAGAGATAAATGATACAATGAGAGCTGCATGCAATTTACTGTAAAAAATTAACACGCAAAATGACCTCTCAAATGTTTGCATTTTTCTTTTTTGAACTTACTGAAATTTTAATGTTCTAGGTAGTGAAGTCAAGTTTCATATGCAGCTTTCCTGTTAATGTCAACATGCACATGACAGGTTCCAACTAAGCAGAAAAATAGGACATTAGGATGCCAACCTAGCGTTCCGTTATTATCAAGAATAAATGAACTCAACTTACAAAGAGGTTCTGTATTAACTGTTTCCAGAATACACTCCTATGTACAGTACTGCCTCATAGGAATTTGTCTAACTGGCAAATATTAGATATTCTGGCACTGAAAAGAAACTGTAAGAGCCTTTATTATTCTGAGGCTATAACTATGAACAAACGTATACTGGGAAGAACTGGTGAAAACACGGGCTCCTGGACCCTATGATCACAAACGTTTTGAGTAATAAGTCTGTCAGCTCATAGCAAAGGTCATCTTCAGTTTTGCAGCTTCAGGCTTTTAATCCTAAGCAAGCCAATCAGATCCATATTAAGTGATGAACATATTATGCCAATGAGCATAATTATGCTAATGAACATTCCTTCAAGGAATCTTCATTCTTAATTCATTAGTTAGATATTATCATCTGAAACCAATGGAAAATGTTTTGAAAAACTCAATTAACCCCTTTGGGGTAATCACAGACCTCAACAGATGGGCTTTCAATACTACCCCTCCTATTTACTCCCAGACTTGTACCTGTCTATGGTCATCATTTCACTGGGAGCTCTCTGCCTTTTCAAATTCTTAATTCTCTTTCTGACATGGACTTCGACCCTGCCTGGAAAAAAAAAAAAAAACCACCACAAACAAAAAAACAACCACCCACAGAAAAACCTTATAATCATGTTTTATTTCTGAAGCATTCTGTATTTCTTTGCAAGACCTAATATCTTGATTCAGTAGCTGGTGGTGTTGGTTCTGCAGACTATCCCAGTGGTATCATCTCCTGAACAAGAATGGGAAAACACTAAAATAGCAGAAAAGTGTCAGAGTCTGCCTGCACAGGACTGAAGTAGTGTGCCTAGCCAGGGACTAGCCTAGGACTGGCAATATCCTCACCAGTATGCACGATGTGTTCTGTAGTAAAAGGAGTACTTGCTACAGATGGTACTCACTGTTTTCTATCATTCAGCTCCTGTTTCACATTCCTGATCTGATGTGATTACGTACATTTCTAAGGTTACACTTACACTCCATTGTATTAAGTCACACTCAGTATCATGCACAAAACACAACTTTTTAAAGGCCAGCAAGCTATTTGCCCAAATGCATTTGAGGCATTTAAATACTATTCCATCCATGTGCTGGTATTAATAGCATCTACATGTGTAAAATTTATATCAGTGGACATAAAACATCATCACTCCAGTAAATTCAAGGCCGCATCACTTCAGCTCAGCAGCTGGCACTACAGCATTTCGAAAGATACACTGAAGATACCCTTCTCTAATGATGAAAAACAGGAATATGTCTGTTGATGGTTATATGTTCTCCACAACAAGCCTCTCTGTGCTGTAAGGTTAGGCTAGTTTGCATTCTACAATCAGCAGTGCCCCACCAGTGGGTTTTTAATATGCTTTATTAGCTTAATATGCCAGAACATTGCACTTGTGTTTAGAAAGGCCAGGGGATTGTCAACCCTGGATTCAGCTGCAGTGAGAACAGAGCTTTGCAGCCCTGACTGTACGAGGGAGTGCACACATGGCATCTGACTGGGCTAACGGGCCTGAGAAGTTACAGCTCTTGTAACTCTCCTCTTGCCATTGTGTCATTACTTCACTCCATCAAAACTGAAAAATAAAACATGTGGAGCACTCTGCAGTGACCTGCATAATCCCACAGAGGTCACAGCAGAGACTGATTTATGATGATTGACAACTGCCTGTGATTATGAAAATTGGTAGCCAGTATAGCATATATTACTCTTGCCTGCAGAACAGGGCACAGAGAAATCATTTTCCCTTTTAGTATTCCTAAAGGTTTACTGTTCTTAGCCTTATTCAAAGAAACTTAGGGCTTGGGAAAATGACGCAGCATATATAAACAGGGCAAACATTATGTCAAGCTGTTTTAAAAACGTCAGTCTGTTAGTTGATGTAAGGTTCTGATTTAATATATAAGAGAAAACGAATGAGTCTGAAAGTCTCTGTTTAGTAGTTTAGAAAATGGGATCTGAGATTGCTTTAAACAAGGTCATAAAGACCTCTCAACCTTTCCTTTTATTTATTTCTTTGCAAATACATTGAGTGGCTTGATGGTGCACCCCAGACAAATATCTACATGCTTCACATAATGAAACAGTGTCATTACTTTATCTGGACAAACTCCCAGTGTAATTGCAACCGAAGTAAAACATCTCTGAAACTGCGAAGAAGTGTCAAAACGAGAAATAGACTAGCATAGACCTGAGATGTTTTCCATTTGCAGACCTTCATATAGGTGTCTTTTTTCATACTTTTAGCTGTATATTGGAAAGCATAATTTGATGATAGACGTGAAACTGTGTATTAGTTTTTATTTTGACAAATTCATTAAACATCACATAGCTTGAAAAATGAACCAGGAGGTACTAAGCCAGCCTGGGAAGATTGCACTTCATAAACTGAATTGCTCACATGGGCAACATTTTGGTGGAAGTTATAGATTTTCTAGCATATCCCTGATAGATAGCACTAATATAACTTCAATAAAAACTCCGGATATGTCAATATAAAATTTTTTCTAGCATCGAAAGATGTAAGATACTTCAGCTAATAAATTGGAAGACTCCCTATTCCTCACGGTACGCTAACTTACACATCGGATTATAACAAGTATCGAAACCATCTAAGGTACAGGAGGCAGCTGTAGGTTTGCTGCTTATAAAAGTTGCGCTAAATTAAGTTATCAATGTACTATAAGCAATAATTGGAATTTAAGATCTAGGACAAGCATTTCTGTAAAATGTCAACATTCTTCTATTTTTAACTGTTAGATAACATAGGATTTTTCAAAATTGACAGATGAGTGAAAAAATAAACAGTATTTGCTGCATACAATTGATCTTCTTTCTCTTTGTTCCCAACACAGGACCTTTCCCTTACCTGCCTAAGATTTACTAACTTTTTAAAAATTGCTATGGCTTCCAAATTGATTTGATACCAGGAGTCCAAACACGTATTTTGTTCTGAAAGAAAAACAGATAAAGGACTCAGAAGGCTACAAGTGCGTAAGGACAGGATAGCGTGTATATAGACACACACACCCCTATGTGTGCATATGTGTGTGCACACAAACAGAAACATACAGATTTTGTCCAAATTTAAATTATACATCTATTTCTGCATCCTACAAACAATGACCTACCACAATAGGATGCACACTCAAAAAAAGTGACTGGAGACAGCTGTTTTTACACATTCAATTAGCAGTGACCGTAAACAGAAAGACAGGAAAATACCCAAATATTTGAATAATGACAGTTTTTAAAAATAAAAAAAGATACCATGGAAGAAGGTTACCAAGTTTGAAGTGGGATGCTGGCAGGAATTTAAGTCAACACTTGACTTGGCTAAGAAAATTCTTCAACTTTTGACCCAAAAAGTTATTGTGGACGGGATGAAATCGGTAGCATGAACCACACTTAGATGGCTTCCTCCGCCATGCTAACCGTTCCATACTCTTGTAAATTTCAAGAGAGACTTCCTAGCGTTACAAATAGATCATACAGACTTTGTGAATATACAGTACTTTCAAAATAATTACTGCATTATAAATCAAAAACTATGTTTAAATATGCCTAAGTTATGTTAATGCACTTTTAATACTAGAGAAGTAAGTATTCAAAAGTCAGTGCATCTGAACAAGGCACAAACACTATGATGCAGTTCCTTAATTGTATGGTTTCAGATTAATAAAAAGCACTTTAAAACATTGCAATGCATCTGACTGAGAAAACAGCATTCATTGCTGGCTTTCATATTCTTGACTTGCAGACTCCCACATTTTAAATACAACCACCAACACAACATAGGGTATTTTTTTCCTATCAGAGGTACTTTTTTGTACTTTTACCTGGTATTTGCATCTACTTCAGCACAGTAACTGGATAATATATCATGAAAGATTTTTTCATTTGAGTTAAAAACAGAGGAAAATATATTAAATCTCTTCAACTGGTGAAATCACCAAGTTTGCAGGGATCTGCAGACAGCTGTTCTCTGTTCAGTGAAGGCTGATGCTCCATATTCATGTGAGAAATATTTCTCAGAATATTGTTTATCCTTACTCAGGAGCCCTAATATTCAGATTTCTGAATACTAATGGGTAACATTAAACTGGTCAATAGGATCTGAAGACATATCAACATCTAGTACGAATATACAGCTCTGCCATATTTGTATGTGACTTCTGGCATAAAATGCTATTCCCTAAGAAAGAGGTACTATTGGCAGCATTCAGCTTCAGCTAAGTATGTCCAAGCACACAGTACTAGGAAGAAAGAGATGGAGCTTCTGAATGGTCTGATTGCTGGGGAAAGTCAGATACGTCTTCGGTACCATTTCTTTAGAAGAATGCCCTGTGACTTCCTGTACACTCACACTGCAGCACAAAGCGTTGAAGCTTTCTTTACACATCTTTGGGCCCCTGGCAAAGAAATTGTTTTCCTTCTTTGTCAATTTATGCAGGTCCTGCTGTTTCCAGTGTGTTTCTAAAGTGATCCATTACATAATCCACAATAGTCTTCCTTAATATCTAATTCCCATCTAACTAGTAAAAAAAAAAAATCAAGACAATAATTTTGGATGCTTGTTAAACTATAATTATTGTCATATACCTTCATTGCTTCCAAATAACCAAATATTGACATAATTCAAAATTCACTTTCTTGACTCTCAGAACCTACATTGGGTAATTTGGAAAAACTATTCTTTCAGTTAAGATAATGGATGATTATATTCTTCCTAAAAAAATACCCACTAACTGCCTCTCGTTTTGCTTTCTGAGCCAAAGACATAAACAGATGTAGAAAGCCTTTTGGTTTTGTTGTTGGTCAAGTACAACAGAAGGGGAAGAGGGTGTTAGATTCACAAGATGGTTGAATACAGTACTGGTAAATACTTGAGTAAGATTTTGCCCTCTGTGAACAAATGCAATAATTTCCATAATTTATTCATTAACTGTAGAAATGTATAGGGTATAAATTCCTTTATGTTTTTTTCTCTTAAAAACTAGGTAAGTGATTAATCCAATATCCATACTGCATATTCTTCCAGAACTATTATTTCACTTCTGAAAAGTGATGAACTCAGAAGACAAAAATCAGCAGATGATATTATCACTACACTGGTTTCCAGACAAATATCTGTGGTTAGAGCAGAATTCCCACACTGTGGATCAAAAGCAGAATTAAATCTGAATTACTGAAGTACCTACAGAAATTTTCTCTAAGAGGGTTAGAGGAAATGCCATGCTCTACAGAAATATTAACTGGCACACTAAGTTAGTGCTAGACTTCCCACCAGAAGTTGAAAAATCAAAACCACTTTAGGCCTAAAATCTTTACTCCATAAAACACGTAAAACACGTTTTTACATGCTCTGTATGTTTCACGTTTATTTTCAAGAAAAGATCATTCTGAAGCTAAAGGTACTTTTGAAGGTGAAGTATTTGTCAAAATCAGGGGGCTGCAGTCAGGAATGTTTAAAAGGAGATTCTGGTAGCAAAGTTGCTAAGTACACACAGCAGTTTCTTTTGGTTTGTTCTCCTGACTGGAGAAGAAAGACAGATCCCTCTTTTCTTACATCTGTCTTGTTTCTAATAGCAAAGCCATGTATCGATGGTCCACCCACATTGCTTGCAAGCTATAATGCACTGGAACACTAAATCAGGTAATAGTAGAGGTTAATAAAATGGGAAATGCTTAGAGATTTGACTAGACAGAGAAAAGCTTTTCAGGTTCATGAATCTCCTTACATTACTGTTACAATCCCTCAGAGCATTCCCCACCTGTTAAGAGGAAGCAATTACAGTAGCTGACCAGGCTGCATAGATGTCCTGAACCTTGTTCAAAACAGATGAGAAAAATATGACATATTGCTGAAATGTCTGAAAAATCTTTAGAGCTGGTGGAGAAGAAATATCAGTGAAAGTGGGGAGATAGAAGGCTGAGCTGGGGATAGGTCTATGAGACCATAAAAGCACTAAAAGTAGGACTTACCGTGTAAACATACTTGAAATGGCATTCCATAAGAGCAGCAACTTAAAATGAGATATATCTTTTATAGTAAACATAAGTGTGTGTATATATATAATATACACATAGATATATCACCAGTGATGACAGAAAATGTAAGTAGGTACTCATGTATGTGAGCATATGCACGCTGGCAAAGCTGTATCTGATTGAACAGGCACAGGTTTTCTGGGGTATCTTTTAGCAGGCTAAAACTTAGCCTCTTGTAATACCAAGGAAGTTGGCATCAATTTTAAATCTAATTTCAAATTGATTCAAAAAATGTCCAATTCAAACTTTAGGGGCAGTATTCAGAAACTAAATTTCTTGGACTGGCTGGCAAAGCCATATTATCGCTGAACATATTTCCTAGCTTTAAAAGTTCTACAAATTATTTTTGACACCACAACTGTTAAAAATTCATGCAGACATAGAAAAGGAATAATGTTGCTGAATGTTTAATGCTATTCATTTCCCAGCACTGCCTAGGAGTAAACAGGAATGACACGTTCCTTTCTGATTATGGGCTGTGAGATCAGCCTGCTTCTTAGTGCTGATTTTTCTGTTCTGTGTGCTGCTCTCCTAAACCTTCACATCTGCCTTAGTCTTGCTGCCCGCTAGCATATGGTGCACTTGTGTGTGAAGGTACTTGCGCACAACAAGAATAAAGTGATTTTTCATTTCATACATTTATTTTACCAGAAGTGGAAGCTATTTCTTTCATATTGTACTAGGCATATAATGATCTCTAAACACACTAATTGCTTTAAAGTTTTTTCTTCTTGATTTTAGCTACGCTGTGATTTCTTTGTTATCATATCTCATTCTCATCACAATAAAAATAGCTAAGAACAATGCATAAAAAAAGGGAGATTTCAGTTTTCATCTACACAGAAATGTATTTTTGTGGGCTGTGTGAATCAGTCTTGTGAATACCAAACTAGGATTGCTTTACCAGTGCATCTTTACTTACACAGTCAGGTAATTGCTATTCAATTGTCAAATCCAATGCAAAACACATATATATCTTAAACTTTATCATATTATTATCTATTTTAGATTTATAGAAAACCAAGGCTGTATATATGAATGGGGCCTTACTGATGTATTTTAATGCCCAATCAGGCATTCCTCAAAAAAAGATGATGCTGACTAAATGAAGCTGAAAATCAGATTTTCTCAATATATCACATCAGCATACACATCTCCTGATCTGTGGTAATTAGTCCTATATTTTACAATTTGTCATCTGTGTATGTTTTATGGGGATGTAAGTAGTAAACATTAGCATATATAACCTCTCTTTGGAAAGCTTCTGCTGAGCAAGTGACCAATAAATTGCTGTTAATGTAAACATTAATCAAATTGAATGCCAGTATGGAAAAGTCTCAAGTTTAGATGGAAAATCACCTTTCTACCATCTACGTTACTGTTGAACTGTAATTAAGTAAGACCATGATCTTTTCTGAATATTCAATGACAAATAAATATATTTGGTTTAGCGTCTTTTACGCCACCTTGAAGAGCTAATCACTTCACCATTAGCATGAACACACGCCAGTCAATCCTCAATGGTGAATTAAACTTCCATCCATTGAATGAAGGAATAAAAAAAAAGACAGAGAGGGGAAAACCTGCATAAATTAGTATGAAATGATTTAATCTGAGAAAGAGGTCAGCGTATAATGCCACAAAGTGATGAATACTTCACAGAAATGTAATGACCTATATTTAGCCTAAACAAGCTACTGTATGACCATAAACGTACCATTATTGCCAACAAATGAGGATTCGGATATAGTACGTAAACAGTAATAAATATATAAAATAGAATCTGTTGTCATGAGCAAAGAAAGCATTTAAATTACAGTGCTGCTGTGCACTGTAATAACATTCTTTATGTTATTCACCCTTCAAAATTTCTCTCTTACAGGACTTATCTTTCCTCAAAAAATCCCAACCACTGAAAGAAGTGAAGCTAAACCAGTCTTTTTATGAATTACCTAAGGTGTGACTAAACACATATACAAACTGGACTGAACATTTCTACAGAAGGAAAGTTTATCTTTAAGTTTGGCCAAGAAAAAGAAGAATTTGTGAATAGTTCACAGAGAGGCCAACTGAAACACTGGAACTTCTCAGATTCAGTGCAAATAGAAATAAAATAGGTTATCTAAAATAAGAAAAAACATCAAGTCAAAGAAGGCTGAAGAAGTAAGATGATTTAAAACTTAGTTACCTATGAACCTTACATATATTCCTTTCTTTAACTACGGTGAGGTATATACAGAAATCTACTCATTCAAAAACATTCTCCTCCTAAAGCTAACTGAAATAGAAATACCTTCAGTCGCATGCTTCTACGTGATAATTAGAGGGGGACAGACCACAAACCAGAAGTGATCATCCTGAGGAAACTTAGAGGACTGTGATGATGTGCCAAAGGAAATTGGAAGCTAATTGATGAAATGAAGACAGGCAGGAGAGATCTCTAGACCAGCCATGGTAGGGAGCGCGTTAGTTGTTGACGGGACAAACCCTGGCATTCTGCTGCGAAGTGCTGACAACCATCAAGACTCACTCATGTCAACAGAAACTGAAAAGGCACAATGTTTCATAGCAACATGACTTTGGAGAACAAGACTGAGAAGGTAAAAAAGGACAGAAATAGCGTGTGAATTTATGCAAACTTTAAGTTGAAAGCAAAACAGCAGCACTGAGGTCTTAAAAAAAAACCCAACAAAACAAAAAACGAGTAGATTGTTTGTCAGAGCTTGGAAATCTCAGACTACCAGGCCTAAATAGTTAACAAGAGGAATGTAAAATGGGAGGTCTGGGGTTTGGTTTTCTTCCTTTTCTTTTCTTGTTTGCTTTCTAGATATGGAAAACTGGGGAGACTGGTTAATGAGAATTGGTTTTCGTTGTTACATTTCTTTATTAAAAAGTATCATTGCTCAAGCACACCCTACACTACAAAAAATGTGCCAAGATTTTGCAATAACACCAAAGGTGTGTGGCAGTTTTTCTCATTGCTAAGGAGTGAGGGAGATGAATACTACTAAAGAATGGCTGCCTTTGGTAAGAAAAGAGGTGGTTCATTTCTTGATTGGGTTTCTAAGTAGGTTGATTTCTTATCAGAACAGCCATTTGGTTTTTATGCTATTTTTTAGTATTTCCTTTTAACCTTTTTTGTGAAATTTATTTTAACCGATGTTCTTTTAATTGCAGTAATAACCACCAAAAAAAACCCTAAAATACAATGATCTTTTAAATTAGCATTATTTACAGTAAAGAAAGAGGAAACACTATTTCTCTCTGCGGTAACAACAGTAAAAGCTCGGGAGGATTGGTACTGTTTTCAGTGCAATTGCAAAGATTTCATGGGAAGGTAACTATAATTACCATCAAGCACAGTTTTGACCTTAACACATATCTCAAAGGACAATTAGGTTCAGCTCTGAAGGGTTTTATCTTCAAGTCTCTTGCTGAATAAACCCACTTTCTTTCTATAGTCCAGACTTCATTACGTGCCAAACATCGTGTTTGTGGCTGTGATAGAGCACCAGATATTTAATGTTTTGGCTGTTATAGCATATGCATAAAATCTACAGATAATGCAGCCTTCTTAAGTGTTCTTATGCTGACTCCCTTCTAAAAGATTGTTAAAGATATCTGTTGCCTCGTTCTTTATTTCTTTTACAAAGTGTTTGCACCATTTGTGGATAAACATGAATAAAACTTTTGGAGGTCACCAGAACAATTATCTGTATGGAGATTTGGTTAGCTTTCAATAATACACACAATACACATGCTGCCAAACATGCAAGTCATGGAGCTCTGATGAGGTAAAATTAGACCTGAGCAGCAAATGTCTTGTCTTTGTTGGGTTGTTTGTTTGGGGTTTTTTTAAGCAACTATTTGATCAAGCTGTGAATTTACATGCAAAAAAAAATTATAAAAAGAAAAAATTTGCGATTTGCAAAGACCATGCTCTCAAAAGAAGAAAAAAATAAAATGTAAATTGCCCTGTATTCCCTGTTACCACATTGCTCTCCAGCATATCTTAAGTAAACTAGCCTGAGGTATGTCCTGTGGACACAGCATCGAATACATGCACTCTGCATGTGTCTATGAATAGTAATGAGATATGAAATTGTGTGATTAATAAAGAAGAATTGAATTGCCTCACACAAATAGGCCTGAAAAATTTAAGAGATCATTGCAACGTACCCAAGGACCTGTGAGCCCAAGCCAGATAGCAAAGACAAGGTGCTGATGAGGCAGATGAAGTGTATTTGTGCAAGGTTTAACAGTGCTTTATTTTTTTGGTTTTTACAGCTAAAATTTCCGTGACCATTCCTGTCTACAAAAGACAGTTTGAAGATGGTTATTTTCTAAAAAAAAAAAAAAAAAAAGTTTTGTTCATTGCACGGTGAATCAAGTACTTGACCCACATAACTTTCTTCATGACTAGGAAAAGCTCCAACTCTCCTTGAACACCAAATGCACTCGTTTCCTTGTGATGTCTTTTGAAACTGCCACAACGTAAGTCGTCATTATTACTTGTGTTCTCATCCTTGATCCATATGGAAGTTTTAATAACTACAGAAATTTGGGAGAAGCAAGAACTTGAAATCTTGATAGAAAGATTTTTCTCAAATAGATTTTGCAAAAAAATTGTTGTTTTAGGAAGGTAGAGCAGTATTTTATTAACCAGAAGTCAGGGCATATAGGTACCTAATTCTCTTCTGAAGCAATGAGATTTAGGTGTCTAAATATTTCTGCAAACCAAGGCCTTGGACAAAGATGAATGATCAGGTAATGTGAACTGAGGTGCATTTTTTTCCTCATCATTTAATTTTTCCCTTATTATTGCTTGTTCTCTCCTTCCCGCATTCCCTTCACTATTTTTACAATTCCTTTGCTAGCAAACAAATAGTTCGCTCTTCTCATTCCTTGAATTCAGCGTGCTACAAATCAGCCTAACAACTACATAATTTTACAGACGTGAGAGAGAACGAATAGCAGAATAGATGGCATAAAGAAGACAAATTGAGTATCTCCTGACTAGTTGCTGGGTTCAGGAAGCTGGCACTGTCTGCATGAGGCAACTCGAGACACGAGCACAATGCAGAGTAGTGTGACACACCATTGCTATGTCTGCATTAGGAGACAGCAGAGGACAGGGCAACGGAACCAGCTGTTACTGAGGACTCGATGCCCATGTGAACAAGTTTAGTGGGATTTATTCTGCACCAACTTCTGGCAGGTCCATTCCGGTTAGGAAAAGATCTGCTGGTTTAAGTTAAACTGCATGGAAACCAGTTCCTGTGCTGTGGGATTACGTATGATGTGAAACAAAGTGCAGCAGCTAAAAAACAATCAGATGAACTTTGAAGTGTCCTCCTGCTCTAAAGCTGAACACCTGTGTAAGTCCTAGGTCAACTAAAACTCTCTTGATTTCACAAGGATCATATGTAATTTTCCCAATCGTTTTTGAGGAAATGGACCTAAATGGAAATTGATTTTTAAATAGGAAGTGATATTGTCCTGATCAGAGAAAATAGTAATTTGCATTGTAACTGGAAGTTTATGTGTCTTGTTCCAGACTGCCTGGATGGACAGGAAGAATATGTATAGAAGAAATGCTACAGTCTGGGATACCTATAAATGTAAAGGTTAAAAAAAGTCTACAAAAATACCTCTTGAAATTTAAAATACTATTTATGAAAAGAAAGTTTTTAAACTTTTTAGAGCAACCACTAGTGACATTTTATCCTTTAAGGATGAGAAAAATAGTCTGAAACACAAAAATGAGAATTTTTTTTTCCCTCCAAATGTGGAGCACGCTCAGGTGAAGCTGAAACTGAATTCCCAGCTAGAACTCTGCTGCAGCTTGCAAAGCTGCCTAAATCAAAGTGACAGTCCAACCAGGAACTAAGAAATATGTCACAACAAATTCCTTTAAAATATAAAATAATTTCACATGCTCTTCAGAACATTACCATTTTGTAATTGTAAAGAGAGATGAAGATTGCACATGGACATTTCAGGTGTTCTTTACTCTTATCCATATCCACATTTTTAGTGATTGTAACTCTCTTATTCTATTGCTATGTTTATTAAAAAGGTGCTTTATGTAGAACATCTTCTAGGCCTAAAATCTTAAGGAAATCTTTCTTTACATTGTGCCATTTGCGTTTTTTTTCATTATTTTTTACTGCAAGTAACCTGTGTAATACATTGCACAAAATATTTTTTTTCTTTAAAGAAATTAGACCTACTTTTTGTATCATTAACTAGTGCATATTCTTCAAATGGGACATTAAAAACCATAATCAGTGACATCACCATGACAACCGATTAAGAAATGTCTAGAAAAGCTTCTGAAAATGTAATTTTTTAATATAATACATTTAAACGAGTTCGTCAGAACAAAGCACCCTAAGTAGATTTATTGCGAACTGAATATCTAGAAGTAATTTGGCTATATAACTAACACTAAAAATCTTCTCAATGTGACTTCAGTAGGTTGGGGGGCACATCAGAACTCTCCCTGTGACATTGATAGATTTAGCAGGGGAGACATATGAAAAGAAAAACTTGGTTTTCTTGTTCTAATAGACAAACCTTCACTTCTGTACATGAGTTACAGAAGTATGAGTACTGATCTTGCCCCCACTTTGCACAACAGCACTGCTTTTATTCAGATGGCAGCTCCAGCAGAGAAAGGTGCTATCTCTGAGCACAGAAGGCAGATCTGCTCCTTATGACAAACGTCACCGAAGACATTATCTGATTCCAGTTTTAAGTATGCAAAGATCCAAAAGCTAATTCTTCAGAAGCCCTGCACAGAAGCTACCTCACTTTAAAAAGCTCCAAAGTTCCTGAGCACCTAGGTTTGTATACTTAAGGATGAATGCACTTCAGTTGGAAGCATTAAACAAATTAGCTCTTTAAACAGCAACAGGATTTACAGAGCAAGCCTCAGCCCATCTTTTCTAAGTCTTTTGGTCTTGCTACATCACACATTGCATTTCATTAATTGGATTTTGATGCATACTTCTTCCTAGATCATTTACAAAGCCTACTAACTTGTAGCTATGTATTACACTAGCTGAGGACCTCCAAGAATTAGGCATTGCTGAAATCCCTATCATGCTTTAGCCTCTAGTTATTACAAGATGCTTTGCCCATCGTCCTGCCTGCTCTAATGAGTGAAACTGGAAGCAGCAGAAGCATCCTTACGGCACACAACAACAGTAAAATATAAACAAAAACATGCCATAAAATGCCTACCTGCAATATCTTGTGTTACATGGTTAAATAAATTATATGCTCAGCAGTTGAGGAAAAGGCACTCATGAGAGTAAAAAACAATCAAAATAATATCTTTAAATGTATCAACAAAAGCTTAAAAAGAAAAAAAAAAAGTACTTTTACAGATAATCTATTTGAAGAGATTAGCTATACTTCACATGAGTAAACTACCCAGCATACTTGCTGTAAAACTCCTGGCTCATCTTCAAAATAGCTAAAATAATAGGATTTCTTCCTCACGTCTTCCATTTTCCAATCTGTTCATTGAAGTTATGGCTTGTTCTTATCTTTTATGGTTATGTCTCCTGCTTCTGCCAGCTGTGTTCATTATGCCCTTTTCTAGATTAGAGCTTGTGTTAGTTACGTCTGTTGCAACCAGAACACGTTTTGAACACAGCATTTCCAAAATACCGTATTGTGGTAAGAGTTGTGGTTGCATGACTGGAGGGGGTTTGCGTGTGGGCAGGTTTGCTTTCCACACACATAACATACAGCTTTCCCTCAGAATGATACATCCTTTTCCTACTGCAAGGAGTTTGTAGTCAGGGCCGTATCTCAACGACTGTAAAGTGGCACTGCTCTGTCTACATTGTCTGGGTCTGCGAGGTATCAGCTGCAAATCTGCCTCCAAACCATGCTATTGCCTCCTGAAATATAGTGAATCTAGGCGGGTTTTAGTCAAGAATTTTGCCTAAGACTGATAAAACAGTCTACTGACTTTGCGATGCTCACCCTATAAACACTTTAAAGCAGTTGCAGAAAAAGGTTTTAAATGCCTTCTGAAAATTGGGTGGTTTGAATTGGTATCAAAACTTCAGGCATTCCCAAATCACCAATCCCTTTTGAAAACCCAGGCCATTATACTTACAAAACACTGACTCTCTATTAAACTCCTTGTTATTCTTTTACTAATGAGACACTTTACCAGCCTGTCATCACCCGCTGTGATTAATTCTCTACTTGTAAAATTTTAGCTCTCTCTCTGCTGCTGCTGTTAATGTGCTTTGTACCAATAAAATTGAAGTTGATGTTTACAAATCCTGTCTGGAGGTTGCTTTAAAAAAGCTCTTCTTTGGCTTACATTAATGAGGCCAAGTGTACTGGTTTTTGTTCAAAATTGTTCTGGATAATTAAACATTGTAACAGACTACCACAGAAGGTGTGAAACTCACCATTGCTTAAAGAGCTTTATAAGAGTACCTTTTAAAATACATGCTTTGTTATTACCTGTCTACGGTTCACATTCACAGGAATTCAGATTTGAAGATTGCATGAATTCTTTTACTCTTAGTAACATTTGTGAATCTAGGAATAAACATGAGAAAACATTTCTGAAAATCAGTATCTATGTAGTCATATAATCATCTTGAATAAAAACTGATATGAAAAAACTAGAGCACAGAATCTTGCACTGTGGAGTGCACATCGCATTACTAAGAACAGTGTGAAATTTATCTCAAGCAGATCAGGAAACAAGAGCCATGAGGAACAGAAATCTGCAATTCTGTGCTGTGCCACCCCTTCTCTTTGGGCTCCACAGCTCTCCAGGAAAGGACTTTCCCTTGGGTGCTATCTAAAGATGTAAGTCAACGTGCAGTTCTTGACTGGTGCAGTGATGAGTGTACCCCCTCTGCTAATTCTGCATATTCTGAAATCAATCCAACTCACAGTCCAAGACTGTGGAATACTTTCCATAATTCATGTGAAATGAAGGAGGTGTTGCTACCATTAAGTAGATCTTTATTGAAGTATTTTTTTTTTACTTGCTAAATAGATCTTCAAGATGGTCTATGACCTTAATAGACAATATGAGTGAAAAATAGTTCTGAATTACACTTTCACTGTTACATAGTAATGTACTTGCAATTCAAGACTGGATGCCTGAGCATTCTCCTGCATTAAACGAACTTCAGAAGCTATCCTGCCTCACAATTTATAAAGAACGAAGGAAGACAATGCCTAATTCATCTAAAAAGCACAGTGGCAACATTCAGATTGCAGGCCTCTCAGGAACTAATGTATTTAAAGAGCTTTTATGCTGGAGACAGTTAGCTTTCTCCCTTTTCCATACTAAATAAATTTCATTAAATTAAATAGGATGAAACCATCTGCTTTCTTTAAGTCTTCTAATCTTAAAATCTTCTAATGCCTTGTAAATCTCGAATGTGCAAGCTTTATAGAGTGGATGAGTCTTGCAAGAAGGCAGATTTCTAATCGTATTCATTCTTCAGTTTACTCAGATATACATATTTACCAAAAAAAAATTCACATTTATTTTTTTTTTTTAGTGCTGTGAATTTCTATGTTTGTGTCTACTGCTTTCGCAGAGTCAGAGGAGGGACTCCTACTGCCACCCTGGGAAAATGCTTCACTTCAAAAAACTTAAAATATAGTGAAAAGGATTATATAGATGAAACTACCTATTTATTATAAAACTAGAGAAAATGTGTCAGAAAAAAACCTCTAGCATACAATAAACCGATGTGTATAAATTAAGTTGCTTCAATGAAAGAGAGATTATGGAAAATAGATTATAATGAAATCTGACCACACAAAATTTGGAAGCCATGGTAAGAGAAAAATTGACTGTTGAATCTGAAGGCCTGCATTCTTCTTACCTAAAATATGGAATGAAAGCCAGCAAAATTTCAAACCACTTCCTTCCACCTGAGATCTGAAGCAATCCTCTGAAACATACCACTGTAAACCAGCATTTTAAGCTATGTTGTTCAAACATTTATTTATCAGAACTATAATGAGAATTAATGGAAAGATATGCAAGGGATGGGTTTATGTCTTTAACAAAGGAGAATGATCTCTTCTGAAAACATTATGACAACTACAATTCTAAATTTTTTTCAGGATAGGTTTTTTTTTTTTTTTATTTAGTCTGAAATGCCGGATGAGATTTATATATGACAGTGAGATATATACTTTAAAAAAAGGATATGCATCATCTTAGCTTCATTTTACTGTTGTGTTGTTACATCAGAAAGATGTAACAGTTCTGGCACTGGTGGACACCTATCAATGGGAAATTAAACTGAGATCAGCATAGTATTTCACAGGAACACGTGAACAGTAGAATCCCTACTTTATTTCTTTCCTAAGATCTAAGGTGAAAATCTAGGGTATGTCTACATGGATGGATACAGATAAACACGAATTCTCTCTGCCAGCTCCCAGCTGTATGAATTCAAATCATTTCCACTCAAAACGTCAGGCAGGTTTGTTAAAGCTTAGTCAAGCTAATAACACCCTATGATGTGGCACAGGACAGATAAATCTTTATAAGTGCAAACTCCTGAGTCCCACTATACCACCTTGCCACTCTTACTTAGTTTAAAAGTACCGTTTTAGGATTACATCATTTAGAGACATATATGGAAAGCATTTAAAAGTGTATCTTTATCTATTATACCTGTTTCAAACTACAGCCCAGATCTGAAATGAGTACAGAGAAGCATCATTATGCATCATCACTGAATCCAGTACTGCAAGCCTAGAATACTACTCAGTTATCAGTCATGGTGCCACCTAAGTTATTTGCAATTGTACTGAGTACATCAGCAGAAAGCAGTTATTGGACTGATCATTTTCCACATGAAGTCAGTTTAAAAGTGCCCATTAACTTCCATGAGAAAAGCCAGCCATTAAAATACCAATTGTTCAATTCTGTTTGCATTTTTCTCTGTCACTGCATTTTCATTACATTATTTAGCTTTCCTTACTAGGAACCTGCCACATTGATACCAATGAATAATCAATGTGAATACTCTACCAGTGTTTTTTTAACATGCATATAAAAAAAAAAAAAAGCTGAATGCTTTTATATTATTTTGATACATTTGATATATTTGATAACAAAACCAGAATTATTACTTACAGCAAGGGCATAGGTTAAATAATTTGCTGTACTCAAACTGTTACAAACCTACAACAAATAAGCAAATACTATGAGAAAGCTTTGAACTCTGCGATTTTACTCCTTCTAATGCATTTAGAGCCGTGCATTTTGTGACCAAAAAAAGAGGAAAGAGCATGGCAATGAGGTTCATAAGACAGAATTATCTGTTCAGTTGCGTTCACTGTAAAATGCTGGAAGTTAAGCTTTGTATTTGAGTCCCTATGGGATCAGTTACACCGAATCTTTTCAGTTCTCTACAGGCCAACCTCGGGCAGCACAATCAGCCAAGTGTTTTTCACATCTGTGCGCTCCTGTTGAACTTGGTGGGAGTCCGTTTGGGTGCAGGGAGTCCTTCCTACCGACTGCACTGCAGGATTAGGGCAGAGCCGCTTAGAATTTTTTAAGTCTCTTTCTTTATTACACTGGTCCAGACTGTGATGCAGTAAACAGTATTAATGTTTTAAAAAGGTAAATAGCAAATATCATTATCACTATAAACTAAGATGACAATTTCGGACAAATGGATAACAAGTCTAGACATTGCTTTCTTAACTTAAATTATTGCAAGTTGCTCCACTGTACAACATATGAGTGAGACATGTATAAATAATATTAAAATAAGTTACTACAGGATGTTATCCATTATTTCGTAGCACTTACACATTATAACGTGCATTAGTTCTTACTATCCTACTCAACACTGCCCTAAATAACTAAGAGGGGAAAATGTGTATTAATCATTTACTGATTACTAATATATTATTTAAAAGTGGCCATAAATTAAATGTGTAATTTTTACAATAAAAATGGGTTCCTTAAGGCACAGACATGATGAATTTAATGTAGAGTCTATATATTTATGTTTAACAAAATTTATCTATAGTTTAAGGTTAAAAATGTGGCAGAACCTTGTAAGAGTGAAAATGATAAATACTAACAAAGTGCTCATGCCCTAAAAAGAACTATACAACATATTGTGGTATACAATACTAGAGGTCTAGTTTTCTTCACCTGTCATAGCTTACTCATATTCAAACTACAGATCCTATTAAAGTAAATGGAAAAAAGTTTCAAATTACTGAAGCCAGAGTTGATTGGGCCATTTGATACATCTGAAACTATATTTAGTGTTGAAATGTTTCCTCCCTTCTCGCTGAAGATATATGCTGGAATAAAATATGTTAGCAAAGATATAAATGTCAGGAATGTCAATAGGATTTAAAGATAGATTATATATGGTGCAATTTTCCAGATATCCAGAATGGTTTTGGACCATCTTTAATGACAGGCAAAATGCAGAGCTTATCTGAGGAATGACAGGGACATCAGCTCACCTGTGATTTACCTGCATGCTATAAGACGAAAGTTGTATTTCTGCTACTGCGCAATCAAATCAGAAACCTGATTAAGAGTTACTCCATAGTGTCCCTGTACTCCTGGTATGGAAGAAATAATCCAAGCACTTACAGTGCTCTGCCAATTCTAACTTTTCCTACTAACTCACCTGCACTGAAGGGCACAGGGTGTCACGGACTTATCAACTGTGTGGCAACCTGGACAGGAAAGGCAGCACTCAGGCCTATCACCCACCCCAGTAATTCCAACAGTCAGCACACAGGAAATTGAAATCTTGCCTTCTATCTCGGAAACAGATTGTCCATGTGTAATAGGATGCTGACATAAAATATGTTTGTGTTCTGTAGACTTGTAATTTTTGAAAAAACTTTTGCTTTAGCAAAAGCAATTGGGAGGAAGATGATACAACCAATACCAAAATACCATCAATAGTATTTTTATCAACCACAGAACCAGATATTAATCCTCCCCACGCCCCCTCCAAGCCACCTGTTACTATGGATAGCCTGTCTGACACGCGTGTGGAGCTACCTTCTAAAGTAAATGAAGCTCCAAAGTATTTCTTCTACAGACATTTTAGTCATGCGAGCTCGGGGTGTTGATTGAGAATTTTCTCATTCTGTCGGTTACACAAAGTCTTTCCAGTGAAAAGACTGTGCATACCATTAGCACTCATCTTAGACATGGAACTCCTTGGATGCTAGGAAACTTTTCTACAATTTTTTCTTCATTTTCTTTTTCTTTATGCTCAAAATGATTTTTAGACAAAAGCACCCCTTGGTGAGCAGCATCTGTTCAGCACACTAGTTCAGTTAAATATTGCCTAATAACTAATGAAGCTCATATGTTTTCTACAGGTTTTTCTTGAAGCAAACTTTGCTGTTACTTGTATTTGAATTTTTAAGAATATTTCTCTTCCAGGGAAGAATTCTGAAACACAAAATTAGACAGCAAATTATCTATGCCAGATTTCAGTGGCCTGAAAGTCTTATTACAACCAAAAATCTAAAAGATACCACTTTTATTTTTAATTCACTAATGGATAGCTTAACTAGATGGCAATAATACTTGGCATTTTACATGCCAGATAAAATATTCAAATAGAACCTAATCGTTTTTTAAAATCATATCTCACTGACTACTGCTATCTCCAGTTTCTACTTAGGGAAACTGAGGCAAGAAGCAAGATGACTTTGCTGAGGACTACCCAATTACACTTTATACTCCTTAGTCTTTAATGCTTTTGCAGCCCCTGTTGGTGACGTAAGCGGGGTCAGAACTCAGATTAAAGACAGGTACCTGCAGCTCGTTTAACAGCATAAAACTACATGCACCAGCACCAGGCGGTATATGGTTTTTTACATTCAAATGAATCTTCAAGTATTCTTACTCGCATGCCCCACAGATCCTAGAAACTATTTGCTACTGCTAGAAAGCTACTGAAAACAATAAAGACCTCATGCCTGAAAAAGAACCTAGTAAAAAACATGAACAAGTTTCTCAGGTAAGTGAAGGGTCTGTGTGGCTCAGGGGAATGGCTATTGAATTTTAGAAAGCTTTACATCTAAGACACCTTTTGAATCCATCCCAGATTCACCATGAACGAAAACCATTACCATCCTCTATGTGCTGAGGTTTGTGAGATGAATTTGGTGTCTCAATCTACAGTCTTTTGAGCAGTCATTCGGATCAGAAAGTCACTATGACATCTTTCAGTAACTGGCATCCTTATTGATGGAATCAACAGGATTTAATGGCCATGGAGACTGAACTACCTTCGCTCACACTTCAGGCATATTGATGAGGCAGAGGGGATGTTTGTGCTATCATTGACTATACTATTGCAACCTGAAGATAACAGGGATTTCAGTTTTCAAGGCTGTCAATCTGGCATTTTTCACAAGAAGAAAATGCACTAAAAGCAAAAAGAGGCAGCAGTCCAGCTCCAAATGACACTAATAATGATGAATAGCTTGGAAGACCTTACTTAATATCACTCCTGTTTGTTTAAAATAAAAGGCACATGCCAAGTTTTCAGTGTCTTAATTCTCAGTGCTTTTTAAAAGAAGCAGCTGTATGTGGAGAGAGAAGGAAAAGGCAGCACAAGTGTATGCTGTAGCACTGTACTGAAATGATACCCGACTGAAATGATAGAAACTCTTTGCATATAGCAGTTGGAAACCCAAATGTAACAAATCTCTGTATTTCAAACAGCTCAGGCACAACAAGCACTAAACAGAATGCATAAGGAGTAAAAGTACTTCCATAGTGTGATAGCTTCAGGAAAATTAGTCATTATGGATGGGAAACACATTAATTTTTTATTTTTTCCTGACAACGAGATTTCTAACTGTCGACAAGTTTATCAGGAAACTTGGTGAGATTTACTATGATGTTTCATAGTAACTCCACTTTATAGGAAAAATTCAAATGGCTGCCAAGATTTTGTGACGGGGAAAAAAATTAAAAATGAGATAAGTACTTTGATAGTAATAACTGCTAGGTGAATCTCAAAATTTGGAGACTTGTATTCTAATGAGTAAGCATCTGAAAGCGAGGGCTTTACTTTGAAAGGCTAAGAAATCAGGCAGACTGCTTTAATAATTGAAACGGAAATAGAAGATCATTCTTTGAGTCCGTGCTTTTCAGCAAGATAATACTTCAGATTTTTCTCTTGAAACAAAGAGAAAATTAACCACTGAAAAAAGTTTTTTTTAAAAAAAAAACTTGCAAAAAATTTCCACAGCCCCAGTTATTGAGTTGAGATACATGCCAGGAATTTCATAGAAAGCAATGAGACGGAAGGGGAAAGAACTACCAACCACTTCATTTTCTTCACAACTCACTGGGAGAAGCAGTGCCAAAATATTTTTCTTTGTGATGCTGGTACAACCATTGAAAAGAACCATGCAGAACATTTCTAAGGAAATCTTTTCTTCCTATTACTGACTTACTTAGAAAACAAGAAATATCAAACGAGGACATTTTTCAAGATTAATACAACCCTATTTTTCAAGCTCAGGAAGTTTCTCTGATTTATATGAGTTTCAAGTAGGCTATTCAATTCACAGAATCACAGAATGTTAGGGATTGGAAGGGACCTCAAAGGATCATCTAGTCCAATCCCCCTGCCTGAGCAGGACAACCTAGATCGGATCACACAAGAACACGTCCAGGCGTGTTTTGAACATCTCCAGAGAAGGAGACTCAGTATGCTTAACTGAATGAGTTGGTGAACCTCTGGGTATGTTCCTAAGTCATTTCATCTCCAGGCTTGCAACACTATAGATAACTATATATGTCACCTGTACCCGACGAATCCATAGCCTGAAGTAAGCAGGAAGACATACGGTTTCTGTCACAACAAATATGTATTCCAGCAGTCAATCAATGTGTTACATATCTGTAAAGACACATAGGATAGCTTGTCAGTAAGATGACCTTTCTCTCACCCACTCATCGAGCTGCTGAATTTATCAGCCTAGAGGCTACAAACTGGAGATTGCAACAGTTCTTTCATTGCATGAGGGTAGCCTAAGAGAAGTTGCCTTTCACAAACTAAGTGATAAAACACCATTGTAACAGAAGCATATACAAACACATTTGCTTGCCAGTCTCTCCAGTGCTCAGCCTTTGGTTCTTTTTTTGCTTTTCCTTGAGTTTATTTCTTGCATTATTTTAACATGCAACACTAATTTCAGACACTAGTTGTATCTCATCTGTGGGAAACACTAACAAATTATAAACAGAATCTTCTAAAATTCTTCACATTTTTATCAGAGTCCACACAATCAACAAAATCTATTCTCCCTCTATATTTTTGCCGGTTCCACAATAACCAGCACAGTTTTTGAGTAAGGAAAGACTTAAGTCACGTCCTTTTTAAGCAGGAATTACTAGCACACCTGTGTGAGCTACAGGATTAACTTCCACAGTTTCACAGTGCTCTAAAGGATAAAAAGATATTAGCAGAAATCAATGGATACTACAGCACAAAATGATGCACTTTTAAATAAAAGGTCATTTTATGGTAGGGAGTAAAACTTGTATTCCATCACTTAGTTATCCTCTGATATATGTCCTCCTTCTGGAGAAGCTAAAATACACAGGCCTCTTATCACAGGAAAATGAAGAGGAACGAGCTCATAGTTGTCACTGACACTAAGAAACAGCACAGGTCCAAAGTTCAGATTTTGGTTCCGTTTCACTCCCGAAAGTCAAGCAAAGTCAAATGGTCCACTTTAACCATGGCCTTGTTTTTTGATCCACACTAATGAGGAAACTTTCCCTGTTGCTGTAAGTTACTTTATAAGGTATTTTGTTTATCTGCAGTAAATGTATATGTTAGCAATACATACACGTATATATTCTCACTGCTCCCTTACTGCTTACTGGTCATTGCTAGGGGACAGCCTTCATCAGAAATCTATATTTTTAAATATTGCACGATACCAATTTATCTTCTATCTAATAAACATCATCTCTCAAATGTTCCTTGAATCCAGTATACAGTTCAAAATTGCACTGACCAGTGCATGTTTGATAATGCACAATTAAAATACTGACAAAGAGGCTTACAAGTAATCCTTTTTTAGTTTTCAATTACAAATTAGTCATATCTGAAGCAACAACACAAAACCTGTATTTCAGTTGGCTGCCTTCAGAAACTGCTACAGTAATTGCACATAAGTAAATTCGGGCTGCTAATGTAAACATTAATAAAGTCTATACCATATTTGTGCTGACAAAGTGCAGTAACAGAGCATAATATCTACCTTCCCAGATTGCCAGTATTAAAAAACTGATAACAATATGTTTCCCTGGTTGGTTGCTCTCTAGAGATAAAGTTAAGAAATTATTCTTGTAACACTGCAGAGGGTAGAAAATATTTCTGTTTAATGATAAATATCTATACTTTCTTGTCTAAATACAAGTAAAATAACCCAAGCCAGTGTACATACATGTACAACATCCATGAAAATGAAGGACAGTCATGTCCTTAAATAGAAGGACCACTGTCTAGATCATTAGGAGTCGCTGAGGATGTCAATAAAATTCCAGAGGCACTGCTAGGCTTTAAATGGATGTGTAATTAGGAATCATATTATTTAATGGAGGGCTAGCAACACGGACATGTGTAGCAAGATACAAAGTCTTTGGCCTGTACTCCAAGATGGCAAATCACAACACAAAGCAGCCTTGTGTCAAATTAATAAGCCTGAATATACAATAGGTAGCTGAAAAGCAAGGCACGGTCCTGGGGCAGGACCATAAAACCAGGTACAAAGTTTCATTCTTACAGCCATCTTACACAGACTACATTGGAAAAAGGGCAAGGCACTAGAATGTTTCACACCCATTTTTATGATTACCAGGACTGTAAACTACCATTAACACACTAACTTAGCACAACATTGAACTCACATAGAAAACTCTTTAAAATGATTGTATTGAGAAAAAGAATGGGGCAAAAGAAAAAGAAAAGCAGGCAGATTTACCAGTTCAATGAAATTTAGCAGGGTTAAAAGCCCCACACCCATACCCTTTAATTTACTATATCCTGTTTGCTTACTCTAGTTCTTACTTCAACTCTGTATGAATACACAAGATTGGGCCAAATCAAGAAAACTGTCCATATAACAATCCAGAAACATTTGCTGTGCCTTGGTAATCTCTGTTCCATGTTTACTATTAAAGGGTCAATGGATTAAGGGTCAAAGTCCAGCACTTTGCCTCATCGGATTATACTTGTATAACATTTCTACTAAGGCACTATGACGCCATTGGATATGTGATGCCAGGAAACGGAAGTCATTCACCAACACTAAGAAATGACACATCATTTGGATTTCTTTTTTGCCTAATTTTAGAACACATTATGTGTTATCTATGCTTAACATACCTTAACATACAGAACGCATTCCTTCAGTATTTATCTGATCCTTCACTGTGTAAACCAGTTTTCATCCCCAGAACAATAAATGGCTCTTAATCCTGTCTTTCGTCTCTGCCTTAGGGAAGCCACACCTTTGCCCGAGATTTCAAGCTGGTTCAACAATATTGGAGCACAGTGGGGGAAAAAAAAAATAAAAAAATAAAACCCCCCAATCTCTAGCGTTTAGTCTCACTGACATTCTTTACTTCGGTATTTATATTTGCCTGTAAGGACACTTGTTCATGTACATTCTCTGTCTGCAGCTCTACATGCTCACTTGTAAACTGCACAGCTAAAACGAGTGCTGCGCGAGGTCTGGGACTGTCTTCTACCTGCAAGGTCTGGGAGTGTCCTCTACTTTAGTGCACATCATTAGTACATTCTGCAGTAGCTAGGAACCGTTAGCCAATGAACTATACCCATGATGGAGTCAATGCTGGATTCTGAGCTTAAATGACCAAACCACTATAGGGTATAGTTTCACACCTATGCTTCCTAAGTGGGAATCACAAAGAATATTCTATTTAAAGACATCCAACAGAGATTTTTATTGAAATGAATGTGATCCTTACTGGTACAAGCATTCCAGCCTTGTACTTGTACTTCCTTGCCTTCATGCTTCAGCTCATGGATGTGATCAATTAAGCACACAACATGGCAGAATACCATCCTAATACAGCTATTCTTTTTAATATAGAGTCCACTAAATACACACACCCAGTGATATCAGAGCTAACTGATATTAAATGAGTTTCTCAGGGACTCTGGAGTTACAAATCAAGAACCAGGACCTTCACTTAACTACCCAATTTGTCATGGACAGTATTGGATCTGTGAGAAAAATCCCTTGCAAAGCATTCCATGCAAGCAAACATAACCCAAGGAGTGAAAGGATGACACTGCAGTCAGTTCTTTACTATCGTGACCATTGCTTCAGATGTCTTCGTTCACAGGCTGACCTTCACCTTACAAACAAATCCATTTCCTGAGTACACAAAGGAATGTCATTAGTCCGCTGTCTGCAGTATTATCCAATAATAATCTTTACAACTTCCCCAGGAAAAATGTAGATATTACTTACTTCTATAACCTGGTTTAAGCTTCCACTTACCCCATACGCTTTTAACCTGAGCACTCCCATCTGTGCACAGGACAGTTACACAGCTTGAGGAGTAACTGCTTCACTCTCACTATATAGAATTTTACATATACTTGTACATGTATACACATGCACACAATACATACATACACAGCATATAGGAGAAAGCTCAGTGGTACGCTGCAAGTTTGAGGTTCATCATCTATGTAACAATGAAGGATAACAGGTAGGGAATAAAAAAACCCACAGTTTTGGAAGGAAAAATAATCACACAATGACCCTATAGTGTACAAGACTAGATACTTTTTCTTTTTTTTTTCCTCCTTTAAATCTCATATTTCTGTTGTACCAACTGAGAATGTGAGTGATATCAACCAGCAAAATAAAGGAGAAACTTTGATGATACTAACATATTTCACTCACTACAGAAGAGGCGTGACAAATACAAGTAATGAGATACATGGTGAAATCATTATTTGGCTTGTTGAACACAGTGGCACCATCACTCTGCTGGACTCTATAGCTCTCACTTAGCCACTACTCCTCAATGTTCTCAAACCAGAAATCAGCCTGGCAGAAGGTCTAAATCAACACAACAAAACTGTCCTAAATGGATGTGAAATAATATATAACACCTGAGATCCAACACTGAGTCTGGACTGAATTTAAACACTTGAGAGGACGAACTGATGGCAGTGTCGTGCAAAGCCAAGCCCACTGATATTTTGCAAGATTATACCTGCTGCCCTGAGTTTGGTGGTAAACACACATCTCAGTAAAGTGCATCCATTTTTGTTTGCCTGTTTTGATGCAATAAAGTGCTGAAAATCTGAATCTTGGGCAAAAGAAAAAAAATTGAAAATATTTCATTTACATAAATTAGAAAATGATCTGAATTAAACAGACATGGTTTTTCTTTATAGTTGCTAACATTCTACGTCTGAAAACTTTATGCTTGAAGTGGTTTATCATAAACAGACATTTCTGAAGGTCCCTCAAGGCAGACAAGTGTACTTCTAGAGAATTAGACACAGCTTTGTTTGAAAGCATCTTAAATTTCTTTAATTTCAAAGAGAGAAAAATTATCAAGTAATATGTAACATCAGTTCTGCACTGATCATCTGTGATGGAGTCTGTCAGTAATACCCATTTTTAATTCAAAGTAAACTAATTTTATTTTCCTTTTTCTGAAACAGAATATCCATCTCCATTTTACTGCTTACAGAGATTATAAAATAACTAGCAAAGAAAACAGAGAGACTCTGTTTATCCATAGGCAATTACATAGCCTTGGAAAATCATTCTGGTAAGTGTCTCTGTAGACAGCTGTCTCCAGTATGAACACAAATTACAATCTCTAAAGTTAAACTAGAGAAGATTTCTTCACCTACATGTCCATCTCCTCTGACCTGGTCCTTTGCTTTTTTTTGGCAGAGTGCAAGTGCTACATTTAAAGCCTTTGTTTAATTAATTACCATTGCAAAGAAACAGATTTGAAGCTTTTAAACTGTTTATGTAGATATTTGAAGACAGTTCCCAGTGAAATCTCTTCTCTAACACCAGTATATAACAAAGTAGCTACACTGACATCAGTGAAGATACTCTAGAAATACATCATTGTAACATAGGTCAGATGGTGGTCCCTGGGCTCTGCAAGATGTTGACCTATTCAGAGAAAGGTCAGTTTGCTGTAGAAGACAGTTCACAAGCAGAACAGAACCGAACACACACTGATGCTAAACGCTTTTGATCTGACCAGGAATATTTTGCACACACATGAACTAACAGAAACACAGGTATCTTGAAGTATGTGAAAATTGCTCGTGTGACATTTTGCAACCTTTTGCAATTTAATCTCCTCTTCATCACACTTAAGCAAAATCTTTATCAGTCCTTTCAAGCAGAAATTTCCACTCCCTAACATGTGTATGTTTTTACATACTTACCTCAGTCAGTGGCTTACAGAGTTTCAGTGAATTTTGAAAGCATGTACATGGGCATACAGACCTTGATTCTAAAAAAAACCCACCACAACACTCAAACAGAAAAGAACTGCGATGAGAAGCTAGGAAAACTATAATGCTTAAACTTCGCTACACAAAACCCACCCACGAATAATTGTCCAAGGTCCTGAGCTCTGTGGTTCACCTCAGCCGCTCATCAATTTCACATGCAAAATTAGTCGCCGAGATTCCTTCTGCTTCAGATAAACCATTGTGAAATTTGGATATTTATTTCACTGGTTTATGAAGCTGAAATGAACAAGCTGCCAGCATTACTCACACTATATTGATTCAATGCCAGTGCTAGTTAATGGAGAAGCTGATTCTCACTGAATGTATGACCTACTGATATCCCAAGGCAGTTTTTGTTTCAAATACCTCCAAACACACTGAATTATTCAGAGCGCAAAAACATTACAAATGCTTGGTACATCTGCAATTATCTATACCTATGTATATAGGCAAAAATATCTATCAACACCTTTGTAAACATGCATACACACTGAATTTCGGCTGAATGCACCACCACCACATTGCTTTAATAAATTTATAAACTGAAGCTAGACATAACTATGAAAGAATGGAGGAATATTGAGATAATTTAGGTATTTAGCAATGCACAATCTTTAAGGAAGATACAGATATATAAGCACATCATAAATTTCTGCTGTGCAAGGTCCAGTTGATTTCCCAAAATATAGATTAGAACTCAGAAACTTGTCACAGAACATTTCTGTTAAAATACGCAGTAGCCATATGTCCTTCAGTCTCTCAGAAGACATTACTTGCAGATTCATTGGGCCAAATCATTTCAGCTCTAATTTGATTAATTGTAATGGACTTACACTAGTCACAAATTTGGTCATTGTTAGTCTTTTGCCCTAAGGTTACAATTTACTCACCCTTTTTATGTCATTAACCGCTGTTTTCAAAGGAGTATACTATGTTGCAGAGTATTTGTCTGTGGAGAAGCAGTCTAATTTTTTGTGTAAAATATGAAATCTAAGTCTTCCTTAGATATTCAAATAAAGCTTTAAAAGCATCGCCCATGACATTTTTTACAAATATTTTCCAACTGTCCCATGGATATTGGCACGTATGTGTTCCAACATTAAGAAATGATAAGAGGCTTAAGAACAGATACACTGTGAGAAGATATCTTCTTAAATTCCTTATTCAATCAGGTGTGAAACAGTATAATATCTTAAAAGGACACATTTGGTAGCATGAAAGACAAGTGCAGTGAGGCTTGAGCTTGCTAAATTCATTGCATTCTTCAACCTTAGAGCTGCAAATAGATTATTTCTTTTAACCTATCAAGAGGATGGCAGGTATGCTGCAAGCAACTGGCATTGTGAAGCAATTTAAATCGTCTCTATTTGTTAGCTGGTTTAGCGACTGCTAAACTGTATGGGTTAAGTTTCTTATAGGCTTTTTGCTTTTTTTTTTATTTCAGTCAGTAACTTCTAGGCTAATAGCTTGCATTTCCAAGCCTGACACAGACAATGCACCCACTGCTCAAAATGGATTTGAAGGCACAGATTCAGGAAAGCTGGAAGCTTGACTTTTGAAGCAGAGTTTGCAGGGTAGGTTAAGATGTGTCTACGGTAAAATACAGACATAGCTTTTGCTTTGTGAACTGCAGACCTGCCAAACTACTCTGAAATTATTTGCTTAGTTTCCAGGAAATCACTGCAGTTATCTAACCAAGTCCATCCTAGGCTATTATGACAACAACATACCTTTTGCCTCTCTCTTGTGTTTTCCTGATCTCTTGGAAGAAGGAGGGCTAGAAGTGTTATTCAGCCTCACAGGTTTTTATTAATTACATTTACTAAATGGATTTCATTTATTTTGAAAACTCTATAAACTTGTTTATCATTTCAATCTGGCAACATCTCACTATTAAAAAGTTATTGAAATTTGCTGGAGTCCTAACTTTGCCTGCATTTTTAATTGATGTATATCACTTATCTTCCTTTGAAACTTACACTTAGTACACAGACAGATGGATGCACTGAAGCATGTTATTAATCAAGAAGAAATCCAAAAATATGCCGTAGCATACGGGCATCTTAGGCCATCCGCATACTTGAGTGCGCCTTTCCAATCTGGGCAGAGAGTTAGGAATCCCCTTGGTTTTGCACAGAAAACTACACACATTTTCATGCAGATAGAACACTTTACATGATATTCATCAACAAGGAAGCATCCTTCATCTAGTCTACTAATGTGGCTTGTTCTGATGCTGCAGCTTTTGATGCCCAAAAGGCTGTTGCCTCCATATGCTCACTTGTAACTGCTGTGACAAAATCTCCGCTATGAGGAGACAGAAAGGGAGCACAATCTCAAGCTTCACACATGAAGAGGAACAACGTTGTCACTGTGTAAATGATGGAAAGACTGGTTCAGAAGGTCAACATTTGACACTGGCAACCAATTTTTGGCTCTGGTAAATACAATTGGAATTCTAAAAAGGCAAATAATACATATAGTGGGACACATTCAGTGGCATGCTGTTCTATACATAATATTTTCCAAAAATATTAGGAAGTCCTTTGCAGTGCTTAGAATGTAATTTGCCTTGTGGTTTCTTTCTTCATTATATCAGAAAGAAAATACAAAGCATGTACTGAATATATATGTATGTGCTTTAGGATTCACACATCTTTTGTAAAAATTTAATTGCACAGATTTCTACACGTACACATTTTCTATACTTAGCTAATACCAACGCACTCTACCTGGGCCAAACAATATGGTATAAAATTACAATTACTAACATAACCTAGTTGGGAGCACAGTGCATTTTAAATGCTGCTGCTTCCTGCATGGTTCTATGACCTGACTCATGCCTGACTACACCCTCCTTTTAATGCTCCTTAGTCTGACAGCAGATCCAGCCAACAACTTCTTGGTTGTTAGTACTAAAGGGACTTGTTATTGTGTGTGCTTTTCACCTCACAGACTAGCAGAAGCAAGAGACATGCAGATTAATGGAAGAAAAAGACTGTTTCTTGCCTTGTACAATGTCTTTTAGAGCTCAACCCATCAGAAACAGATGAAAAAGAAATTATATTCCCTGTGAAATCAAGTGTTCCTGATCAGTCAGATTTTTCTACATAGGCAAAAAGTTCATTTCTTTGTTTTACTGAAACCCATCTTACACAACTGTTTACTACGTCTGTTTTTGGTTTGAATGCATCTTTTCAAAGTGTTTCTAAAGCAGTCTTTCTTTTCCTACAAATGTTTCAGGAAGCCCTTTTTCTGATGATCAAGAGGGTATGCAGATGCAAACAACTGAGTTTGTATATACCTATTTAAAAACATCTCTCTCTACCCTGGAGTTGATTAGCCCACTCCCCTGTGCATAGGGAAAGAAGCAGGTTCTGTGTTTTGAATGTGCAAGGATCAGGTAACGAAACTCAACTTTCTCCAAAGCCTGTTGAAAACCACAGGATCGTTTCCATTCACCCTTCTGGGTTCTGGAATCAGCTCAGGGAGCAAAATTTCTGCGGTACGGGCAGGGACTGATAGGAGGACAGAACAGGGTCAAACATACTCCTAAATCAAAACTGTTATGCGTCACCTTTACCCCACGGCAGGGGCCACATCTACATTTTTGTAAGCAGATGCTTACCCAGAAGTTTATCACAGAAAATGAAATCCTTTTGTATTGCTGTTCATCACACAGAGACAGAGTAAAGACAATGTGCCTGGTAGTGCCACACTGAAAACATCAGTATGAGTTCCTTCATACATTGTACTTTTAGGACTGTTTTCAAGTTCTTCTCAGACAAAAGTGTTCTTAAAATTTTATGTTTGAGCATGCTATTTGTGTTTCAGTCTATTATTATACATGACCAAGGATTTTTAAATGTGTATTTCTCTGACAGTATGAATTGCAATAGATTTTAGCATTCACATCTTACAGTCTAGCTTCAAGCTTTTCTCACACTTGATTTGTATCTCATGTCTTAGCGGATAACAAAAAAGAGCTTGTATATGAGCTATGAATTTTATGCAGATTCTTTTTACACTGAATCTCATATCCAAAATCAAAATTACATATAAACAGTATTTGCCAAGCAGTGGAATCAATGTCCAAATAATAACAAAAAAAATATATTTTTCAAGAATATGAGACAAATTAATATAAAAAGCATTACGAATCCTTTGAAGCATAAGAAAAGGAGCCATGGTTAAAATTTTAACAAGTTAGAATCATTAGCTAAACAAATTCTGACAGCCTAGCTTTGCACTTCCAGTCACACATGCTCAGAACAAAGGCTTGATATGTGAGGCAACTTTAATAGGTCCCTCTGCATATGACTAATTTTTCCTCAAACAGTCATTCTTTATTTCATATTTTACTCCAGATTCTGAAATGCCACTTTTTATTAATCTGTGTCACTCATATGGATTGTTAAAAGAACAGACAAGCATTGAAGGAAGTGCATCTCATCATTACTATACATATGTGGGATGACAAAGGAATGTGTTAAAGTTCAGCAGAGTAACAATTACTAAAAGCAGAATAAGCTAGAATAGAATAGAACCTGTTTTTCTCTAAACTACATTCCAAACCGCACAGACAGACAAACGGCAATGGCAAGAACTTGTCTAGAAAACTCCTATTTTGCATCGCAGCCTCAGTAAACCAGCTACTGTACAGCTAAGTCTGCCTAAGGAGAAAACATGGCATCAGATGGATATAGACAGAGATGGAGATCAACAAAAAAATAAGCAGACAATGTTTGTCCCAGTATCACTACACCATGATTAAACAACTAAGCTTAAAAGTTGAAAACATAATTTCAATAGCATGTGTATTTTGCTGGCCATCACATCAGACACAAAAGAGTAAGTGCTATATGGATGTCAGTGTAATATATTAGGATTCAAAAGCCTGTTCTCACCTTTCTCTGAAGAACACAGAGAGGGAAAAAAAGGAGACTTTTAAGTCAACCTAACACTTGATTTTATTTTTTTTTTCTAAAAAAAAATCTAATTGCAGACGTTGAAACGCATTCAAAACAAAGTAATTGCATCCACCTAGGTTTAGTGGGATGGAGGAAGAGAAGAGTGTCTAAAGTTAAATTGAAGGCTATATAAAACGGGCAAAATCACAATTCCTAGCTTTGGCTGAATATGTGTGGAGCAATTTAGCAATTTTTCAGCTACAATCACATTCGTGTCACATCCTGAAATACCTCAGTGTTTACCCGCAAAAGGTTCTGATTTGTGACACGGTGTTTCAAACTCCTTGTAAGCAGACTTCTGAGGAAAGTTGCGGTTTTCCCCCAGAAGCAGAAGGTTAGATAGACAGGAATTTAAAAAATGTTTTTCTTACCTTTCTCTTGCCATTCTCCACATGGCAAGCAAGACTTCCTAGAGAGGAGGAGTAAAGAAAATCATTAGACACTTCTAAATGAATATAGTGATTTCTGTCTCCACAGACTGGATGATAAAAGCAAAGAAGAAAAGTTGTCTCTAAATAATGAAACTCTTTTACTGACAAAATTTGCACAAATCAAACAGTGCAATTATACTTAAGTGACCCTTACAAATGCTCCATTACCCCATGAATATGATCTTGAAGAATGATTTCTCGGACTCAAATCTGGCAAACAATATAATCCTGAGATTGCGAGTAGAAATGAGATATTATGACAAGAATAAAGGCTACTAAGTCAATCAACAGCAAATCCTTTGAAGCCTGCAACTTCTGACCTAGAATTAGAAATGAACAATTATTTTAAGTTCAATCTGTATTTGGACCTGGCAGACATTTAGCTCTGGCCCACTTCATGTTTAGTCCTTTGGTAGGTCTCAAGATGGGAGAATTACTTTTGAACGAGACTGTCGCTTGCATAGCAATCTTCCATTTATTAAGAAATACAGATTTTTTTTAAAAAAAATTACATTTTACACAAAAGGTTAGATTTTAATTTGAAGTTCAGTCTTCCTGCCCGCACCTTGGAGGCTCTACATAACTCTGCTCTTCCCTTCAGTCTCTTCTCTCACCACCCTTCACCTATATCACTCCAAAAGCAATTTAACATAATCGAGTGTCCACGTCTCCCAAAGCCACTACCACATTCTTACCATCCCCTTCTTCAAAAGAATACATTTCATGAGCTCGTTTACTTGCACTGTTGTCCCCTCCACATTCAACCTGAAGCCTTAGTATTTTGCATTCACTCTTCAGTTACCATACAATTTGTTTAGAATCCTCCATTTCGCCTATTTATCTGTTTTCTTTTAAATTTCATTAAGCTAAGCATTGTTTTCAGTCACGCACAGTCAGGCTGCTTTGATAGCAGTAAAATTTCCTCAGGGAAGTAATTCCTATTTTCACTTAATATTGTATCTCACCTTTAAAAACAACAAGACGACAGATTGGGGCTTAAGATAAATAATCAAATTGCTCATATTTTATAAAAGTTAGTTTACTTAATACTAATAGTGAAGAGGTGTTGACAATTTAGGCAGCAATTTATAAACTAAGAGTGGAATGAAATCATTATGATTTATTCTAGTGTTGTTCTGTGTCTATATTTCTGGCAGTTACAGGAAAGATGTCTGTACCAGAGAAAAGAAAAATACAACCTGAATGTGTTAGCATTTCCAGGACTAAAGAATTGTTTTCAGATCTACTGTTATCTGGAGATACTTATGTGATTGAGAGTCCCACAGATACTGCTAAACATACGTTGGCATTACTTCCCTACCCAGGGCTCAGTGAGCAACCCCAATGTAACTTCAGCATCACAGAGGTACCTGAAAGATCTCTAGTTGGAGTTTCTTTAAGTACAGATTCTAGATTTTTTATTCAAAATCTAATCACAATTTTAGTCTGAATGAACCACTGCTCCTCCACTGATGAAAAATCTTTTCAAGTTGTTGCCCCAAATAGCTGACATTTACACCACTCTCTTTATCCCGTTTTCTCACTGTAGGCGTCTGTGTGCCATGCAGCTTGAAGAGGTAAACAGAAAAAGCTCTGCAGCCTCTTTGACAAAGAATATTTTTGGCAAACATACTGCACTAACATGAAGTGTCACGATATCAAAGACTCCCTGAGGAGTTCAGCAAACATATCTAAAGAAATCCAAAGGAGTGATTAGGAGTCCTTTTCAAGACTGCTAGGCCCTTCTTCAAAAAAATGCAGTCTGAATAAAGAATCAGTTGCTTATCCTGAATGACCTTCCTGATAAGGTAAAAAAGAGAAATGAGGAATAAAAGATGTGGAAGCTAAAAATAATTCTGTCCAATCTGTTACAACATTTCCATGTGTAATTAGTATTTAAATATATAGCAGTTTCTTAAAATAGTTAACTATTTAATATATATATAGTTAAGAAATATAAATGCTCCTTCATCACCCAGGCATATGTGTAGTAGTGAAATGCAAATTAAATGAGTACCTTGATATAAAGATTTCTCTACTAAGATAAATCTGAATGCTTTTAAATTCATATAATTATATGGGATTCCTAAACCGCCACTAATCTGAATATCTGCAAGACAGACAGATGCCCTATGCAAAAACTGTCTGATTCTACCTTATGCTAAGAAGCACCTGAATTGGTTTTGCTTAACTAGTATTAATTAGCACAACATGGAGATACACCAAAAACATTTTTATATTCATACTGAGTGCCATCACCGATACTTTTCTACTCTAAACCAGACATTGAGTTACCACTACACATCTACAGGCTATGTGCTGCGAATCTTGGCCACGTCTGAATGACAACTACTCTGTTCCACTGGGCAGTTATTACACAAGAGACTGAAAAAAAGTCTGCTGATCCTGGCCAATATCCTGACCTCTTCCTCCACATCCAGCACATCCTCCTTTCTGCAAACGTTTTCTTCTTAGAAATCCCTTCTCATTGCCAAAATCTAATAGTTTGCAACTTTTGGCAGCCCCATTTTTACCTTTCATTCTCTATGATGGTTACTTCTTAGCTCATACAAGACTTTTCCCAAGAAGTGTAACATCTTTTAAGATCTTAAACTAAATTTGATTGCTTCAAATTTATCTGAAGAGTGCCAATTTTCAGAAACGCTAATTCTAGGAAAGGGAGTTAATCCAAATTCACTCCCTAGAGAACTGAGAGTGTATATCTACAATGAATATAACTTCAGAAAGCAAAACTATATCATTGTCTCCACTCTGATGATGTTGTTAAAACCTTTCCTGGAACTTCACTAGCATTCCTGAACCTTCAGCCCCTTTGCATGACTGGACAGGACAAGCCAGTCCCAGATATGTTTTAACATTATGAGGACTGACATATTTTTTCATATAAGCTGAGAAAGCCATTGTCTTCTACTTTTCAATAACTAAAACTGTATTCAAACAACTACAATAGATGAAGTAAACCTACCCACTTATCAGGGACTGGAACAGTGCAGAAGATTCATAAAAAGAAAATTATTACACTACGGAAAAAAAACACCTTTAAATTTGACCAATTACCAGTCAGCGGTAGGGAAAAACCTCACAGTACCTTAACTATTAAAGAATGGGGCAACTAAATATACACAAAGAAGAGTTCATCAGTATATTCAGAGAGGAAAAGAACTGCTACCATTTCATTTAGCAAGCACAAGGGCACATTCCCAGCTTTTTATAATTACACGTCACTCAGTGAGGTTATGCGCATCCCAGCTTGTTTTTCTGTGACAGCAGTAAACACGGTTTGATGAAAACTGCTAATTTAGAAATTAGGCACCAAAAATAGAATCTTAATCTACCACTCCAGCGAGTATGACAACATAAGGGATAGATTAATCTGAACTTTCCTACAGCAGACAATCTGGTCTCAACAAGGGGTGTGCGACAGGCAGGTTATGGATGATGATCTTAATGAACCACTGCTTCACCATCTAGTTCTAGTAACATCCTTCACTTTATTCTGTTTCGACTAACTTAAGAGGAACAAAAATTTCAATTTGATCTGATGCATTTAAGATGAATATTTTTTCTCTTTTAGTGTAAATCTGTTTGCTTCCTGCCCTGTAAGTCAATGATCGATACCGCCACCACTAGCAACAGAAATGCAGTTTTGTACAGTCCTACCTCAGCAACAGAAAGAAAAAAAATAAACAGTGTCTCTTCCTTACCAAATATTTAATACTGAAAGAGATCCGTAATTCTGGATTTCTGCATTGTAATAATTTTAACAGAAGTGGGCTCCAACTTATTAACAGGGCTGCACAAAGAATCCTCTTTATGTCGTAGCAGAGTTATTGCAGTAACTCCAGACAATGAATTCAGAGAATACTAGGAATGAGCGACCCTAAAGCATACGCATTCTTTTACTTAAACATATCCTTGTTTGGTGAGGTGATGCTGTATTTTAGTGTCAGTGAATGCTTACTTCAAGAAAAAATAAGCACATACCCTCTTTTGGTAAAACTGAGAACACTCTCCTATAGTAAGCAATCCCTACCATATAAACGATATTAATTTTATTATTAAATTAATATCGAACTAATTAACATTGAAGGCACCAGTCAATAAAAGTAAGCAGTTCCTTTGCTGTTATTAACGTAACAGTGTGTATGATCTATATATAAAAAATATGTGTGTGTGTGTATAAATACGTTCCATATAAAAACATTTCTATAGAGATATATATTAAAGAATGTGGCACTGTGAAGGGTATTTGAAAGTGATGACTCTATTATATTGCTTCCTGGGTCTCTGAGGAAGCATGAAGAAGCAGTCTTCCTCCTCACCTGGGGATAAATAATTCTCCTCTTATTCACCTGCAGTTTCATATTGTTTCTCCTCTACAGCATGAAAAAATTGCACAGAAATCATTCTTTGTGATATTCGAGAGATTCCTGAGACACATAGAAAATTGATTCACAAGAAGATACATTCATACAACACGAGTGACAGTATCTTGTTTCTGTACACCCTGAGCCACAAACCATAACTATGCAGACAGCTAGAAAGAGGGGTGGAACCCCATCCACTTCTAACCCTCCAGCATAGCCACACGGGCTTATAAATGTTAGAACTGAGTTAATTGCAACCCAACACTATACATAGTGTTTTTCTTCCAATCTCTCTGCAAGTTTAGCCTAAATTCAATATGTTTCTACTGTAGGCTATGTTTACTGAAATAAAGCTACATTCAACTATGGGCAACCTGTCTTTGAACATATGCTGTAGGCAGCAATCTAGCAGAGAAATGGGCAACAAGCTGTGAGACTAAACTTTTATCATCGTCTCTATAAATCAAGATGAAAGCTATAGACTTCCTCCTGTGGACCTCATACAGCCTCGAGAAAAAATTTAAAATATTTAGATTGAATAATATAAAGAGAAAATGTACTCAAAATTAAAATTAGTTGAAGCATTTGTCCAGTACTAAGTGCACGTCCAGTTCCCAAGAATGCATATTTTTATTTACATTTTAAAGATATGCTTGATATCTACGACTAATTAGTAAGATTAATGATGGCTGTCCCATCCAGAAGTGTTCTTTCTTCAGTTCCATTCATGTTGCTAGCACAGACTACAACTAAGAACGAATTCCCACTAAACCAACTGTACAGCAAGTTGTAACAGCACCACTTTAGTGCAGCAAGTGAGACAGACCACTTGGTAATTCTCATCTGTCAACTAATTAAGCAATTTATAGTATGTCATACAGGCAGGAAATACGACCTGAAGTCCCTGAAATACGAAATCCATCTAGATTCCATTAAGTTTCCAACATATATAAAATTATTGTAGAGAATGGGTTTTGCACCGATGTTTTTGTAGTAATAATGCATTACAAAACCACTGTCCTGATCCTTGGAGGATCTCAAAATTCTTCAATATATCGTTAAAAGAGACTGCAATTCTGTTGTGCTCATGCTTGTATTTTGTAATGGAAATATAAAGGTACAAGGATGTTTAGCAACTCACCAAAAGCCAGAATTAATTTGAACCAGAAGCCACACGTTGTGAACTATATCTGTATGAAACACTGCACCCCTTGCTTTCCATAGAGAAGGAAAAACTGAATTAACAGCTAGTACTCTTCAGCTCTCACCTGCCTTTGTGCCATAGGTTGTCACCCCTGCAACACAGTCAACAGAAAACAACATTGCCTGTGACTTAACTCAGTTTACAATCAGACAGATTAGCTGAATGCCCTAATAAGGAGGAACTGGGGTAATGGGGGTCTGCCCCGTTCTGCTGACCCTCATACAGGCAGGAACCTCTTGCAGAAATATAATGAGAGATAGCCAGAGGCTGTTAACAACTTAAACACCTGTATTCTTAGTGAAAGCAAGTCAAACTGTACTGTAGGCTGCAGAATGTCAAGAATACACTCCCTTCCTTTATATTTACACTATTGTGATACAAAAATACAGAAGAGTCATCTTTGTCCCATAAGAATTTAGTGTATTTTTCTGCACTCATGCTTTTCCACTTTTTCTCCCTCATTCTAGAAACTATTCACTTTAACGTCTGTATTAAAAGATAGTCACCTCTTTTCCGGGTTATTATATTTATCAGGAATACTGTGCTCTGTAGCTAAATGCCATGATTGGTCTGATCCAGGACAAAGACCGTGACACAACTAAGGCTTGCAATTAGCTTTTAGGAACTGCTTTCTGAGATCACTCCTGCATGGCTCCTCTCCAGTCTGTTTGGCTGGATTTGAGCTCTGCACATAAGCACTGGCAGCTCACTTCTGCCTTACTACCTTGGATCCCTACTTAGCCACTTGCCTGCTTTGGAGGAGTAACGGGAATTTTCCTATAAAAGTTAGGTTGGCTGAAACTAAGTAGACTTTTCTGCCTTCCCACAGCATCAAATATAGGACGGAAAAACATGGATTTATTTGTCATGTGCTTGTGTGCTTGTCCCAACTGCAGCACGGTTGGTATAGTGCAGTACCACTACTTCAATAGCAAAATTTCTGTGCCAGTCAGACGCACAAATAGGAAGCAGAGAATCAAAGATTTTGACAGACTTGGGTCTCTTTCTTTATTCCCCTTAGTGTTTTCTAGACACATCAATGCCCATGTGTCTACACAATGGACTAACTGTGTCTAGATACATTTACCAGTTTGTATAAATTTTTGGCCTACTGTTTAAACTATACCTTCCTGTGTTGGCCTCACTTTTTTGTTATCAGAGGGATAAAAGAAATAACCTCACACTGAGCACCAGCATCCAGTGTAGAAACTATACGTAAAGATATGATCTGCACTTTAAAAAAAAAAAAAAAATCATGCTTAGGACAGAGATGTCCTCTGAAATCTACAGAGCAAAGTTCACCTCTAATACACTGTTCTTATCCTGCATGCAAAAGTCCCATTGATCTCACTGGGTGATCCACTCAAAGCAAGAACTGCTTATTAGAGTTGAGCTTCGATGTGCAGATCTAAGAGGGAAATTTTGTCCTTCAGAAAAAAACTATGAACAAGAAATAAATTCAGGCAAAAAGGAAACAGGAACATGCGGACAACTACTGGACTTGCACAAGCAAAGTGGGTAGCAAGATGGACAATCGGAGTGCCTTGAAATGACCTTTACATGGCTGCACAGGCCCAACTGTGTAGAAAGGTATGCAAGGGGAAAAGGTATTCCTTCTGGACAAAAGGCATACACCGAATCATGAACTTCATTACAACAGCAGTAGAAAGTGAAATTACTATAATAGTTCCGTCTTTTTTATCTGTTTGTTGTCATGTCCTCTTCTACTAGCTCTCCAATATTCTACACATTCCAGCCTTTTGTTTAATCCTCTGTCTTGGAAATAATGATCCACAAAAAAATCAACAGTAACCTTCATACTTACTGCATTGCCTTATAATGGCGCCAAATAAAAAAAAAAGAGCTGCAAAATCTTTCCAACTCACACTTCTGTGAACATGGCTTTGATAGAACATACATTTCATATACCTCCTATATAATTCTTTGTTGTCTGAGTCTGAGCTTTTCTAGCCAAAGCTATTTATCAAAACCACTTCAGACTAACAGTAATACACTGAAGAGCTAAGGACGAAGTATTTTAATACCAACCTTTCTGCATTTTAGGAGCATTGTGCAAGACTTTTTATCTCCTGATTTGACATGGGAAATGACCAGTACATGCCAAAATTATTCCTATTACTTAAAAAGGCAAATTTTCCTTATTCCATTTCAATATATTTTTCAAATTAAAATGAATATGCACACATATTATATCTTCTCTTACATAAATCTATGAGAGATGCTATTTAGAGTGTGTCTTTTTTCCTAACCAAAAATTCTTCTAACATCAGATAAAAGAGATTCATTGTCATATTCCCATTTTATCTTTTAACTTTTGCCTAGTGGGAAAGCATAAAGGAGACAGGCGACCTTCTGTTTGGGGGTTTGGATCAGTGCTTACTAATTCCCGGACACAAAGCCAACTGAAGAAGCAACATTCTTGTTTCTTTTTTTGTTAGACTTAAATATTTGACACCATATTTAGAACTACAGAATATCAACTCACCTATCAAAACTTTTAGAAAAAAGCAAGCTTTTACAAAATGCACTCTGCATATTTGTTTTTTAATTTTAAAATCTCCGTATTGAAATAAAATATTAATTCTAATGTGTCACTGTACAGTAGGTTGCTGAGGCCAAGAATGCAGAGATTTCAGGTGACAGGCATTTGTGAGAACAGGGACATCTAGAATCAGAATATGTAACACTGAAGAAAGCATTAGCAGGCACAGAACTTCAAACTTACATCTTCAGTTAGTCAGACAGTAAATACTGGAAATTCAGTGTCAGGATGCTCTATTGGATGGTCCCTGCCTTACCTCACATGGTGATGTTTCTGTTTCTGTTACATAGTGACTGTGACCATTGGAACAATTTAACAAGTTTTGAGATCAAGTGCCAGTGCCTGGGAGCATTCTACACCACTCTTGGATTTATTACTACAGATGCAGCCCCTAGCATACCTCAGAAAAGGACTTTTGAGAAAACTTCATGCGAAATTGAAGGACACCAAGAATAAGTACAGGAGTGAGGTCACAAAGCGCTGGAGGACATTCTGCTGTTCTCCTTTTCATCACCATAAAACTAATATCCTTGGCAAGTACAGCTCTATCCTATCTTTCCCAGCTGATATTTTTTAATAAATAAATAAATAAATAAATAAATAAATAAATAAATAAATAAATAAATAGACCTTAGCTCCTACTGTTGTTTGCCAGCCTTCATGCAGATGGAAAAATTCTGCCTTCTCAAAATAAATTCAGTAAAGCACTGTTTTTAGTGGCCTTGATAAAATGCCTGTGCTGGCTCTGCTGCTGTTCAGGTCATTCCCACAGGGAGATGGAAATGCAGGACTCTCTTGACAGCCCTGTGCTTACAGAATGGCTCCAGATCTATTACTGCAGTGGAGAAAAGAACCTGAGGAGAGGGTCAAGTTGTGGCCATGGAGCAAATGGGTGACACTGTTTGGGGGGGGGGGGGGTGGTTACTGCAGGAAGTGTGAGAATGATGAAGATGCACAGTGAAGTCCGAAGTTGTTTATTTGCCTCCAATCATCCAGGCCGGAGCAGTCCAAATCCTACCATAGATTTGAGAATCTCTAATTTTCAAAGCAAATCTCAGTAAATCTCTGATCTACCACTGCACATACAAACAGCAAATCTCTGTTACAGCTACACAGTAAAATGTAAATAGTAAATGATGTAGTAAAATGTCATCACGAATCATTTTTGTGAAGAGAAGTATTTTTAGCCAGTAGTTTTGGAAATTATAAACTTCGGCCCTTTGTGTTCTAAGGAACAGAAACAAAACCAGATTTAACTGCAGATGAAGCAAAGATAACATCTGCTGCTAGATCCCCAATTTCCTGAGAGAAAGATGATGCCTACATTAGAGACAAAGAAGCATTGACTATGCAGGTCTTGTAACTGCTACAAATGCACAAGAATTACAGAGCACAGTTACAGCAGCAGGAGGAAAATAACCCTGTTGTTTTATTTAATAATTAATGTACTATTTATTAAAAGAAGTATTTTTATTATTTTAATAAAGAACACATTATTTATTATTTTCTTTCTTTCAAATTATTTTCTTCCTAGACTTACAGTTTTACATTTCTGTAACACTTTTGAAATTGATCATTTATGAAACAAGGAGTCCCAGATGGAGGAAAATAAAGAACAGAAAACAGTTCAAGACAGAATAAGAGATACAAAATCTGAACCAAGTTCTTGTACCCACCACTCTGGTTTATGAATCTGGATACTAGATTGAACTCCTGGACTCCACGTTCATCTGCTTTGGCCCTTATCAGGACATGTTAATATTTTGATTGTGATCAAATTAAAAGTAGAAGTTTGAATATTTTCCAGCTTGGAAAGAAACGTTCTTAAACTTACACAGTGCATTTAACAAATCATATTACGTTGTTGAAATTACGTTAGTCTGGTGGATATTGATGAAAACATGCACCATACTGAGGCAGTTTCATCAACACCATAAACCATCTTTTCTGCTTTACCCTTTATCTCCATCGTGTGCAGTCACGCACACCTGCACCATCCACTGGTAAGTTATTCTCCCTACCCTGGTCTTGATTCTCTCACCCCACCTGAAATGCACATCATCACAGATGCATTCTTTCATAATAATTTCTACTGTGAAAGACAGGGTTTTGCTTGCCACTGTAATTCTGAGTAATTACAGTAATTATTGTATATTATGATATAGCAAGCTACTAGAAACCATGTTGTTCTTGGTCTGACATTTTAGTCTGGCTTCTACCTGAGCTTTTTTGCATTGAGATCCATGTGGCAGATGAAGGGTAAGGCTTATCCACGCCATGACAACTTCACCAGTGACCTGCATCACCTGGGCCTGTGAGGAAGACACCGTTATGGAAGTGGGTATTAAAACCTGCTTCCACCAACTCTTTCTACTCACCACTGCCACTGCGCTCTCTTTTCTCATGGGTTCAGTCCCTGGCAACCTGTACCTTAGCATTGTCCTGCTGGGGACAATCTTGCCTTCCAGTACCTCTGGTGTGATCTGCCCTCTCCTGAGAAAACCCAGAAATTGACTTAAATTCTCTTGCTGTTTTGACAACGTTTGAAACTTTATTTTGGCAGTCATTGTATACAGTAAGCAGCAGTTAGTATATTTATAAAATATATTCCTGGTATACACAAAAACACCAAGACAAAGGCAGTCTCTCCTACTGAACAACTGACAAATCTCTTTAAAAATTAACCTCTTCTCTCCACGTAAACCACACAGAAAACCTAGATCAACAAGAAATACTTTAAAATCAAATGTAGAGGCAACATAAATAATCCACTGTGCACAGCAAAAATGAACGCAGGATAGCAAATAACAATAGTCCTTGCAACTACCACAAAGAGAAAAAGCTTTTTTTTTTAATAATATAAAAATACGTACATTAACCACACTCCCTAGGGATGGTAAAAAACCACCAGTAATGCACAAAGGCTCCTTCTATTTGTAATATGATTAAAGTAGCATAGGTATAAAACCTCTCGAGGAGTAGATATATGACACAGAGGCTACTAGAAAACAGGATGATAAATAACATCTGCAGTATACGTGACAGTTTAAAGACAGTGGGGACTGTTGCTCTTCACAGCCAACTTCTTGCAGGACAGAGTTCAGCACAGAATGTATTACGCTGCTGAAAAACAGACAAGTGCCTGCACTGTGGGTATACCCTGGGTTAACTCTTCTTTAAGAGCGATGGTGAAGAATAAGGATCAAAGTAACGGACATGACTATCATCCACCCTACTGGGTATCACACCAGCTTGCAATTCCCCTTTTCCTCTTCTGCCCTGTACTCCAGGGGAATAAAGCAATACGCTTAAACATGCAAGCAATTTCATTCACTCTGAGTAGGCAGCTAAAATGTGTAAAAGAGCTTTCCAACGCAAACACATTCTTCCTCACAAACTACCAAATCACGGGCTGAGGACAACAGTTTTTTGACTGTATTAAATATTGCTCTTCTCTTCATGCACAAATAGCTTCCTATGAAAACACACCACAGCTATATCTTATCTCAGAAAACAAGCCAGCTTATCTGCAGGCGAACCTATGTGGGTTATTTTATTATGTTTATATTTATGCATTGTAAAGCTACATGCAGTGCATAGGTCAGGCTCAGTAACGTCTTGGCTGCACAGTAACAAGAGCAGGACCCTCACTGGGACCCTAATTGCTAGCAGAACTCCTCAGCTCTCTTTCACATGTGCAATGCATGAGTATTTTCTTGGTTAAATGCTGTCTTGCCTTTTGATCCTGTTCCTGCTGATGTTGCTGAGTGATAATGATCTACCCGTCTGGCCTACTGATACACATATAAAAATTAATAGTGCAGCTAAAGCCGCTTGGGAACTCTTATTTATTCTGACCTAAACTAATAGAACAAGGGAAATTTCAATGTGACTAAAAGGCAAGAAATTTAAAGCCAGTTTTTAAAATTACCTACAATTAATTTTTCAAGCCTCAAAATCTATTGAAACAAACAGACTGGTAAGATTTAAAACAACACTAGGCATACGGCTCACCTCCAGTAAGGGCTTTTCCAATTATAGCCATTATGATACTACTACAAACTTCTAATGTTGTAGCACGACCGTCTCTCCCCTTGTATAAGGCAAATACTTTTATTTTGCTGAATTTGTCTTAGACCACTAATAAAACCAACAAAGATAAACTACTGCATGGGCCATTATTTTTCTGCAATTAATTCTCACAATTGTCTCCTACTAAGACCTTTATTAAATGCTGAATAGCTAACTGGAAGTTAAATAAAACACTGGATGTGAGCCACTGTAGAAAATATAAAAAGAGACAATCCATGAGACACACAAGTTAGACATAAGGATAAAAAAGGATGAATCAGGAAAAAGTGGTAGAAAGGTCACTTTCACATTTGCTTACATATTTTATTATATTCTATATGCAACCAGAAAGTTTTATCATCAAGATTCAGTTCTGCCACTCCCACTCCTGCCCTTGCATCAGACCTCCAAGATAAATACAGGCTTAGGAAGGACTGACGTAATATTAGAGGGCATATCAGATTGTCACGTGACTTTTTATCTGCAGATCAGTTACAATAAATTCAATAAATATAATTACAGGAAATCCTACAAATATCTAACTTATCACAGCACAGTATTATTTTCAATCAAAAAAGTTCTGATAAAATCAGGTTTGTATAAGTATAAGCTATACTGACAAAATTGTACAAATTGTACAAGTATAAAATCCGTGGAAGAAATTAATGCTAACCTGGAGAATTTCACACTGGCAAAAGGAAGGAGGTCCTCACACAAGAAGAATTTTATGAACCCCAAGTAAGCAAGTAACAGGTAACAATCTGGTTACTTCAGTTTCACACTTAGAAAGTACTGGAAACTAGAAAGACTATGATTTTATTCCAAGACATTTTGATTCAAGCACAAATCAATGAAAACAGAGAAATTATTTAAAATGCACATAATCACATCATTTTATTAAGTGAAATATGCCATTGGTTTAAAGTTTGATGGTATTATCTACCAAGATTGATACTATTTCAACAGAGTATCCTTTCCAGATATAAAAGTGATGCTGTAGAAGTATAATATCACATTTAATCAAAGTTCTTAGAAATGATAGCTCCATTATATTAGCATTTGAACAGCTTTTCAATGAACCAACGGGCAGTGTGTCTTCATCTTTTATTTCTAATCAGCTAATAAATCTACAAGTTGCCAAAACCATGCCGAAATGTTGGCATGCATTCTCATTCATCATAATTTGACTTCAGTAATGTGTAGTCCATTTTATGACTTCTGCACACAATGTCTAGAGGAAATAAAAGCACATTTTCACAATTACCTTTCTGTAATTGGTCCATCAAGCTGCCACCCTAGTATTTTCTTTGTTGACTGAACATTGTAGTTTAAAGCCTCATACAGAATAAATCACAGTGGGTGAATAAGAAATGAAAGTACAGTGGTATGTTGGGATTTCCTGGGGCAGAAATGGGGGGAAAAAAGGCATAGCTCCTAAAGTCTAAAACAAAAAAATATAGGAAAAGAGTGCAAGCAGTAAGCAGTTTAAATCTAAAAAAAAAAAAAAAGAAAAGTGTTACTGGGCAAAGTAAAGGTCAGGTTAATTGTTTGCAAGTACTTTAGAGACAAATAGAGAAGTGAAGTTAAAACCATGCCAGAAATGGAGAATGGGATTCCTCAAACCTGATTCCTTCAACTGTTTTTGACAGCAAGCACTATCTAGAAGAATACGGCAGAAAGACAAGCATTTAACAATACCTGCTCAGAATGCTCTCCGTTCCCCTAACGATCTACAGCTCTAGTAGTCCACAAGCCTGAGAGATCCCTCTGCGTTTCAAACCCCTTCATCACAAGTGGTGTTCCCCAGGGCTCAGTACTGGGGCCCGTCCTGTTTAATCTCTTTATGAATGACAAGGGGATCAGGTGCATCCTCAGTGAATTTGCAGATGACACCAAGTTGGGTGGGAGTGCTGATCTGCCTGAGGGAAGGAAGGCTCTACAGAGGGACCTGGACAGGCTGGATCAAGGGGCTGAGGCCAATTATATGAGGTTCAAATACTCTGAATTCTCACAACAATCTGTTGCACATTTATTCTGGCAAGAGTTATGCAGGGGCTAAACTACATGGCTTTGACACTGGGGTTTTGTTTGGTTGTGTTCTTATTTGATTTGGGGTTCTTTTTATTGATTATGTGTGTGTGTGTTTGGGTTTTTTCTTTGCTTGTTTGTTTTTTCCCTCACTACTGGTTTAATTTAGCTCTGTACTAGAAAAGACAGAAAATAAACATTCCAAATTCACCTTCTACATGCCACTCACAATTGAACAGATCTCTACTATATCCCCCTAAAGCCATCTCTTTTCCAAGCTGATTCTGCAGCAGATTCCTGTCCCATATTTGATTATTCCTGGTGCACTTGTTGGGAAAACTGAAATGCTTTTAACACACAGACACGTTACTGCAAAAATCCTTGGGATAGTACTACATCTGTCAACTGAATATATCTTAAAATTAGACCTGAGCTATTTTAAGCCAAATCACTTGGAAGTGGATAACCGTGTAGTCATGACAGCCTAGACAGAACAAATGGAAATGCAGTCAGAGTAGCCTGGCCTGACTTCCTTCTAGTTTGTCAGAACACAATGCAGGCTCTCCAGTCCACCCTGAATGCCAAGCCACTGCTATTACAAACTGTGCAGTAGATAAAGCCTACCAGCTAAGCACAGAAAAAGCGACATAACAGAACTGTTAAGCTCCACAGCTGTGGGAACAGTGCTTTAAAAATGAAGTATATAAACTATACTAGAAAGGTGCTTTATAATGATCCCGCAGGTACAACCCAAAAGGCTGCCTGCTCAGTAGAACCTTTCAGGAACTTGCATAATGCTTTCTCTAGCTTTAGGGTCCCAGTTAGGCACTGGATTACAGCTGCTTAGGCCAAGACAAGTCTGGCTATGTTAAGAAGGCAGAATGGCAGGCACTTAAAAAAAATTTGAGTTAAGAATGAAGGTGGTGTAGTTTAACCCAGCCAGCAACCACATGCCACACAGCTGCTCGCTCACCGTCCCCCATCCCCAGGGAATGGGGAAGAGAATTAAAGGGGAAAAAGGAAAGAAACTTGTGGGATGAGATAAGAACAATTTAATAATATTATAAAATTAAAAGTAATAATGATAAAATGATAATAATAATAATATATGGTTGGATGAAGTTTCGAGCAATCTGATCTAGCAGAAAGTGTCCCAGCCCGTGGCAGGGGGGTTGAAACGAGATGATTTTTAAGGGCCCTTCCAACTCAAACCATTCTATGATTCTATGATATAACATAATATGTACAAACAAGTGATGCACAGTGTAATTGCTCACCACCCAGTGACCAACATCTGTCCTGTCCCAGCAAGCGATTTCAAAATGGGTACGTCCCAACACTGCAATCCCAGACAAGCGAGAGGCCCGGAAACAGAGAGCTAGCACATACTCCAGGAGACTGAGAGCCCTCAGAAAAGAATCCCCAAACTTCCCAGTCTGCCCTCATCTATATACCAGGTAGGACGTTGCATGATATTGAATACTCCATTGGCCAGTTTGGCCCTCAATCCTAAATCTAAGTTCAAATCATAAAGGATGTTGTGGGCCCTTTGTCCCGGCCATGCTCTCCCCCAGCCTGTTGTGCTCCTGCACACTGCAAAATCATGGGAAGCTGAAAGATCCTCACTGTCTCTGTACCAGCTATAAACATCAGTGCACTATCAACATTCTTCTCATAACAAATCCTAAACTAAAACCAGAACATAGAGCTCTTTTAGCTGCTAAAAAGAAAAACTATCTCTGTCCCAGTCGAAACCAGGACAGAAGGCAATAGACACCTTTTAAACTGAAAACTAACCTTTAAATTGCAATTTCAGATTTAAGCATCTGAACTGTGCTTGTTTCTTGTTAAAAGCCATATGCACTGGTTTGTAGTCATTGTTCAACACTGCTTTATCGGTGAAATCATGTGAAGAAGATGAATTTATTTGGAAGAATGATTGATATCAGTCTTTTAAATAGACCCATCATCCACACAGAAATTGAAATAAAAAGAAATAAAACCTCGAAGGTGAGCTGCCTATTCAGCTACCCAGACTTATTTTTCCTGAAAGGTCTGATAATTGAAAAGTGCAATTTACTTCGCTTGGAAAAAACAGAAGAAAGCAGAAGCTGTGACACAGACTTCCTAATAGCATAGTCAAGACACGTAATTACACTTTGCTTACCTCATCTGCATTGTTTTCATTTACTTAATTTCAATTAGATTGCAAATTATACAGGGATTAAGGTGTTGCTACTGTGTGACCTATTCAATTTTGCAGTCAATTGATTTCTACTTATTTAGTAAGTGTTTGGACATTAGCTGCCTTAGCAGTTAGATTTACACTTGAAGTCAACTCTCTGACATGGCAAAATGCTCACAACTTGAGTTCCTCATGAACACGAGGGAGGAAATAGTAAGTCGCAGGAAAGGAGCTGGATAAAGATCACCTATAACAGGACTTAAGTCACCAAAGGCATAATTAGACAAAAGCAATCATTATAGTAGGACGTGCTAACAAAAGCAGTTTGTAGAACACTTGCAGTCATCCTTCCATGCCACCAAGGTCTTCAGCTGAAGATGTGTCTTCAGTTTCAGCACTTTTCTTCATGAAATACTGTTGGGAAAACACTAATGAGGCAGAGCTTCAAGGAGCAAGGAGAACAATGCAAATTGTTAGCTACTCAAACAAAGAAGGGGAGGAGCAAGGAAGAAGCTGAATCAGTGTTGTTCAAGCTAAAGAAGGAAATTCTAGGAGAAGGGGAGATGGGATGGACATAACAACAGTCTTCAAAATATAGTATGCTGCTGCATACAAGAACAGTGATTATTTATGTCTCTGGCCAAGAAAACGACAATAGGACCAAGTTGCAGCGAGGAAGATTTGGGTTAGACATATAGAAAAACGCTCAAACTACTGAAGTACTGAAGAAATTAACTAGTTTAGTCTCTGTCGGCAGAGATCTTTAGGGCTCAGACACTCAACTGTCAGAAATGACAAAGAGTTCACCTTGATCTTCACAAGGGACACAAATGGTGGCCTTCTGAGGTCCTTTCTACTCATATGAGAATCTACACAATATTAATCCCTCTGCCATATTAATAAATTCTTGAAAACACATATGGGAATTCCTTTCTTAGACAAAGGGATTTTAAGAAAGGGATCTAGAAAGATTCTAACATTTTCAAAACTAAATTTAATGAAAACAGACTCCCTGCTGGCAAGCCAGCCACCTTAATGTATTATCAGCACAGATGCCATAAGTTAATAGGGTGATACTGAGACAGATGCAATCATTAAGCACTCACCTTCTCTTTGCATGTTATCATGTTGGCAGGCCAAGTTTCTTCTGACATCCAAGATTAGAAGCTGATAATGGCATTAGGATAACTAATAAGGCAGTTAAGAGGGATTCTGGATATTCTGATTAAATTTTTAGAACTTTCAGTAGAACACTGGTGTCTAGTAAGTAACACGTATTTACAGATGTGTAAAAGGAGAAGGTGTTTTTCCATCTGTTCTTAGGCTTAGTGCTGTGCTGAAGGAGTACTAAAGGAAGTACAGCTACAACATTACTCAGGAGCAATTAGACTTGAGTCTCACACAGCAAGATCAGCTTTTACTTCAACTGCTTGCATGTTGTTTGTAAGAATAACTGTGCTTGACCTCTAACCTTCAAAAGGAAAGAAAATCTGACAGCACATCCTCTCTTGTGCCTCTGCAGTTGTAGTTTTCAGTGTATTTCCTCCAGGAATTTTGATAACAGCAACTCCATTACTTGTGTCCTCTCCTCAGAGCAGAGTGACCACACAGAATGAACATTTCGTATGGGACATACTATCAACAGCAAGTCCAGTGCATGGAAGCACAGGTGAATACTACTGACACTAAATCAACCATTTAAAATGCAATATAGGTAGAACTTGCCAGATCTGCCCCAAAAGCGTATTACAAATTTAGTTTTTTTTTGTCCAAGTAGAAATTTTTCTATTTTTTTGGAGTTCAAACCTTCTTTTACCCAGTCCAACTGTCCAACTCAGAACCTTTGCTGAAAGCCTATCAGGAAGACACTTGCTGGCAACTGTGAGAGCCATTTTTAAAGTTAACATTTCTGCTTGCTGATCATGTTTTATGTTAACTCAATTTGCATTGCTCTTGTTTAGCCTTGCTGTTCAGGGGCTTGTTCTAACCCGCTTTGTGGATTGAGTGGATGTGTTTGCCACAAAGTATTCCAAGAAAAATTGCTCCAGATTAGTATTCTGGGCCATGGCCTTAGTTGTATTTATTTTTTTCTTTACTGGGTTTGCAAAGCATAGAAATAGCAATCCTTCACCATTTCCATCATGTTTACTTTCTCGTCATTTGTTTGTTCTGTTTTAGTTTTTTTTTTCTTTAGAAGCTTGTTTTATTTTTAAGAGCCAGAGTAGTTACTTAAGAGAAAAACAATCAAACAGGCACCGATATTGCTCTGCAGATTATCAGAGAATGAATAGTATTTTATATGAAAGTCAAATTCATGTGTCTCATCGTAAAAAACACTGATGTCAATAAAAATACATTAAGCTTGTAGATGGGAATCAGTACTTAACAGGCAAGGAACTGAAAGAGAACAGGTGATTCCACTGTATTTGTAAAGTGCCCTTAAAGTGATCTAAAGGAAGTATGAGAAATTTACTCATGAAATACCAGAATGCAGTAATACTACTGTTAAGTGAGAATTTATGAAGAAAAAAAAAAGCAGAATGATTTAACAGGAAGGTCTTTGAGAAGAGCATTGAAAGAAAAAGTGTAATTAAATGAAGTAGCTACCATGTAACAAGCAGCAGAGGAGAAAGACAGGAAGGTAGCGAAGAACCTAAAGTAAAAACATTCAAGAAATGGTTGACGCCTTCTTCTCCCTCAAGCCTTGCTCTCTGTTGTATAACTCCACCATCCTTCCAACTAGAAAATCACTCTTTGGATGCACACCAGGAAGTGCCATGAGTTAAAGAGAAACAGTCAGGAAGGAGGAAAAACACTGAAAAATACAGTGGTTTTGCATAATGCATATACACAGTCAGCAGTATGGTCTACTATTACCACATGGATTTCTAAACCAAAATGTAAACATAAATACATTAAAATCTAACTAATTTCTCTTACTCAAAGATAAGTTATATATAAAAAGAATCAATATACTATTAGCACTATTCTGACTTTGAGTAACCAGAAATAACACTGAAAGTTCAATGATCTTTTTTTTTTCACCATTACAAATAGAACATGAAACATAGCAATGGATCCACACAACAATATATTTACTGGGCCTCTGCCCAGTAATGCCAGCACTACTTATTACTGCACACTGGTCTAGTCTCTTTGAGTGGTAAGTGAGGCACATTATCCAGGCTGGATTTCCAAGCACTTCCCACATCCATCTTGTCTCTCCACACAACACATTCCTTCTCAGCTATACAGGAGAAGAGGCACAGGGGTCACACTTCAAGACAAAACACAGTTGTAGAGCTTATCCTTTAGAAGGCTACGCTCTCTAGTTCTAAAGCCCTAAAATGGAAGTAACTGCTTCAACCTACCAAAGCCAAAGTAAAGATTCTCACAGTCACTGAAAGGCAAGCACCTTGCTGAAATACTTCGCTCACCCACAATCAGAAAACTCCATGCGAGACTGGGCTCTTATAAACTCACTGCAGTTTTGCACCTTTTAATGCACACTGGCTTTGTGCATTGAATAGACACTGTTCTTGTAGGAAAACTGATTGCCCCCCCAATGCAACTGGAGGCTTAGTTGCAGCACGAGAACATGTGCTCAAGCCACCTCCAATCCTGTAAACTTAGATACGAGTAACTAAGAACAGAACAGTGACAGACTTCAGCAGAAGTATACAAGTTGCTGGCAGTGATTCATGCAACTTGTGTCAATATGCAGGTGTGGAACGGCACCTCTGCACAGGTCATCTGATGGGAAATCAGAGGTATGTTTGGAACATGGACAGGTATAGCAAATGTAGCTTTCATCTAGGGAATGCACATAGCAGCAACAGCGTGACTGGAGACGACACAGGCTTCAGCTAGAGCAGCTGTCTTGAAACGGATGTGGCTTCGGACTCCACTTGTGTTAGTGGCTCTGCCCATCTACATCAAAGCCGACACACATATGCCTGTGCCTGCTGTGATCACACGAGCAGAGCAATGGAGACATTATTATCTCACGTGCTGTTTCCAGACTGTTTTCCAGAGTGTGCAGAACAGACAGACTGTTTCTAGCAGGCTCTTATTTCTTTATTATCTAACATTTCAATAAAAATAAGTTTAGTTGTTAAACACAAGTTTTCTACACCTTAATAAAAACAGTGCAGCTTACAAGGCAGGCAGGGTCATTCCTTAACATGGCCCCACAACTGGAAGAAACACACCTCGATGAAAGTGAACAGTTAAATGGTCCATAGAGAATTCTAAGCACTTCAAAAGACACCAACATTGGCATCTGCATCAGAAATTCTCTGTATGCCATTCAGTCCTGAGCTTATCCTAGCAAGATATTCCCAGAACGTCTTTCGCTTCAGACGAGTAAGTATGACTTCAAGTTAAAAAACAAGTAAATAGTTTTAATAATGATTATATATTCCTATGCTCTTGGAAAGAAAAGAACTTTTCTTTCAATGTAGCAGCTCCATCACTTTCACCTGGAAAATCTCATGTTAAAAGGATAATTTTCTATCTGTGGATTCTGCCTCTCTTTTTTTTTTTTTTAAAAAAACAAAACAAAACAAAACAAAACAAAACAAAAACTCCAAACAGCTGAAAGGAACTCAGAATAATAGGGTTTGAGTGAAGCCACAGCAATTTCACTTGCTTCACTGGATCATTTTTTTCACATGACTCTAGTTCTCACACACTGCTGTTGAAAGAATCAGCAAAAAGCTGCTAATACTATTTTTCAAAGTAAAGATCTGTGTAAATGCCAATTGTTGACCCTGATGACCTCCAACCCACCAACACATTTCTCACAGCCATTATTTGATCTGTAGATGTCGACATGAGCCGGTCTGACAAGCCCACAAGTCGGCTTGCAGTTTTAAGCCATGTAAAGCTACCGTGCTCTTCAGGATAGACTGCAGAATACACAAATGGGCTTAAACTCTACAGCCAGGTAAATGATCTAGCACTTAACAGTTTTATTTTTCTTGTTAAAAATGATCCCTGACTAGTGTAGCATGAATAGTCTTCCTCAGGATACTTTAAAAACATACTGTAAGAAAGCATGCATCCTACTGCAATGATTACAATGTCATCTATTCAATTTCTGCATGAACAGCCTAAATTGTAAGTTATTACAGTATTGCTGGCCATTTACTATTTTTTTAAACTATGAAAACTCACACGCTCATGGAGTAGGCACTGTAAAAGACTGCAGTGTAGAGGTCAGTTAGGACAAAACTATGCTGCAACTGCATTTTTAGCATTTCAGTATGGCCATCTTTGTGTACAGCCTAGTTCTCCAGAAGGCTTAAAGACACTTTTCCATCAATCAACTTTTTTTTAAAAAAATATTCTAACTCATTTACATTTTAAACTTTAAATGTACATTTAATGTGTAATATTATACGATCACTATAAAAAGCAATTTCAGATGGAAAATCCAGTCCTTCATTCAAGATATTTTAAAATGTGGTGCTATAAAGTACTGGAGTACTTTTCTTCTTTTTTTTTCTGGAAGACATTCTTTCAAAAATTACCCATTGTAATGCTTTCATTGTCATCTCCAGAAGGGAACTGAGAAAACAAAGAGTTTGTAGAACTACAAACAAAACTCTACGAGAGAGCAGTGAATTGAGCCAAGTGCTCTCAGCACAGTCTAATATATATTCATACAGATTTGTCCTCCCCTTGCTTCATTCTGCCTGCATTCTCTAACATGTCAGTCCTATTCACTAAATGTCCAAGAATTACATGGTTCCCCACTGTGCAACCTTTTAGAGGTTCAATGCCTAATAGCAGTGGATTTTTTCACTGTTTATGTTCACAGTATTCTGTGACGTGCAAACATTCATGGAAGTGGGAAGAAACACTTGATGAATGCAAACTCGTACAGAATGTACAGACTGATGAAAATCAATCTCCAAATCATAATTTAACAATAGCTAAAAATGGTCAAAATGAGAGAACATCAAACTACAGACAATAACGTTCACTATTGTTTGAGGTAAGTGTCTCCCTACTCCAGGTCTCTATTCAATGCCCAATTTTAGAACAGACCTGCACAACTCCCTTTGCATGCAGGACTTTATCACCACGTACACGTAACTGAAAGTTTAGGCTCATACACATTTGAACATCTATGCCTGGACAGATGGACAGCAGTATTAGGCAATTCTATTGTTCTGGCACACATATTACATGTCTGTGTGCTTATTATGAAATGCACTATTATATGTATCCCAAAGTATGTTTACATTATTTAACACTTGGTAACATCTCATTCTCCAATTAAACTGCCAGGTGAAGGGACCACAATGGCAAAATGACCTTGATCTGTAGTGCTTTAAACAATGCAGCTGGGCAATTTCTATGTTGCTGCATTTTTCAGCAATGATAAGAAACATTAATACAAAATCAATAAATTCTAGATAAGTGTTTATTTCTTGGAGAAAGTGACTAATTTAAAGATATTACAACACTTAAAATACAGCATTTGCTCTATTTAAATTTGGTTTTGAGGCTCAGCCACATTATTATGAAAGAGTTGAAACAGTCTTGAATTGACCAATGGTCATTTGTAAATGGCTTCTCACCGATGATACGGTGAGATGATCACTAGCTGTGGCACAGCTATATCTCTATTAAATGTGGGAGTGTTATCCACATGTAAGTTAGTCCCTAAGCTTTTCGGCAGCTCCATGGAAATTGCCTGCTGAGAAACCATGTTATTAACATTCAGGCAATAAATGATCACTAATTCTTGAGAAAAAACCCAGAGTGTGCCAAGGTTACAATACAGAAACTGTGAGACAGAACTCCGATTAGAAAGAAGTCGTTACAAGGAAGTAAGTATTCTAGCTATTTTCTCAAGCTAAATCATGAAGTTTGTCTACATAAGTACCATATATTAAGAAGGAAAGGTTAAATTCAGAAGTCAAATATGAATAAAATTGCCTAAATAGGAACATCAAGACTAGCTAGTCCAGAGTTCGTGGGAGAAGTGATTATTAGTTTCCCTTTACTACGAAAAGTGAAAAATTAGCTGAGAAGAAATAGTGTGAAACAAAACAAAGCAGTAGGCCAGTGCCATGTGATTTAATTTTAGACAGCCTCAAGTATGACCCTGAAAATCTCTTAACCAAAATGTTTATTCCTCATGGGGATATAGTGGGAATCTTTCTAAACTATTTCAGAAAGCATGCCCTGCCCCCAGCCAGTATATACTCATGAAGAGGAGAAACCAAGCAAAACCATTTTTGAAAAGTGTGCACTGACTGAAAAGTGTGTGGTGGTGGAATGATGGATTTCAAGACTGCCTTAACCTTACTACAGTGGCTGTTACTGTCAAGACTTCTGTAGTGGGGACCACACCACAGACATCAGCAAGTACTTAGTATAGAGTGGCTAAAGAAGGTATTCTAGAGAAAAAGAGAAAACACCATTTCAGGATCCTGACTCATGGTCCTTAGCAGAACTAATTTGAATACTATTTTTGTGACCTTAGAGGTAACGGTCATTTCTTTATGTATAGTTTCTAAAAAACAGTAAATGAACTACACACTTACCTGAGAGCTAGTATCTGTCCACTATCTCAAATGAGAGGCCTTATCTAGACAAACTCTTTCTTAAACATTCACTAATCTTAAGACTAAAGAATTCAGAACTGAAAAAAAAAACCCAAGAAAAAAATCATTCTACAATGAAAGCAGCACAGGAGCTAGTTCATTATGTCAACAAAGGAGAGGAGAAAGCAGAGATTTTTGAGCTGTTAAGTGTAGAAAATACCATGTTGTCGAAACTGCTGGTAACTCTCACACAGGGTGTGCTTATGACGCACTTGCCCAAACATACACCCTCCAGTCTAAACCTTCACAAACACTGATGTAGTAAGCCAGGTAGTAAGCACCACTCAAGAGACAGGGAATCCAGACTCTACAGAAAGGTTTCACTCAGCAGTGAGATTTGACTGTACATTACATCCAAGTCACTAGGAAGCATACAGACAAAGCAAAGATTGAAAAGCTTAAGATGATGAAGTATCACTGTGGTTCAAAAAGGAAAAAGTTGTTCTGTAAGAAGGAGACTAGATCCTTATTATGTTAAACTCAATTTCCTGAGTCTAGGCAGGCAGATGAATGGGAGAGGAGAATGAAGAGCTGTAGAGACATTGATGACAAAAGAAAACAGGATATGGTTATGCAAAGGGCGTAAGGAGGATCCGGGGAACTACAGGCCTGTCAGTCTGACCTCGGTGACGGGCAAAGTCATGGAACAGGTTATCTTGAGTGCTATTAATGAGCACATACAGGTTAACCGGGTGATCAGGCCCAGTCAACATGGGTTGATGAAAGGCAGGTCTTGCCAATCAAACCTGATCACCTTCTATGACAGGGTGACCCGCCTGGTTGACGAGGGAAGGGCTGTGGATGTAGTTTTCCTGGACCTCAGTAAAGCCTTTGATACAGTTTCTCATAGTGTTCTGGTGGAGAAACTGGTAACTGCTGGCCTGGATAGGCACACCCTCCTTTGGGTTAAAAACTGGCTGGATGGCCGGGCCCAAAGAGTGGTGGTAAATGGGGCTAAATCCGGCTGGAGGCCGGTCACCAGTGGGGTTCCCCAGGGCTCAGTGCTGGGTCCAGTTCTGTTTAACATCTTTATCAATGACCTGGATGAGGGGATTGAATGTACCCTCAGTAAATTTGCGGACGACACCAAGCTGGGAGGCTGTGTTGATCTGCTCGAGGGTAGGGAGGCCCTTCAGAGGGATTTGAACAGACTGGATCGTTGGGCTGAGGCCAATGGCATGAGCTTTAATAAGGCCAAGTGCAGAGTCCTTCACTTGGGGTATAAAAACCCCAAGCATCGCTATAGGCTTGGGGAAGAGTGGCTGGAGAGCTGCCTGGCGGAGAAGGACCTGGGGGTGTTGGTTGACTACCGGCTTGATATGAGCCAGCAGTGTGCCCAGGTGGCCAAAAAGGCCAATGGGATACTGGCATGTATCAAGAATAGTGTGACCAGCAGGAGCAGGGAAGTGATCCTGCCCCTGTACTCGGCACTGGTGAGGCCGCACCTGGAATATTGTGTCCAGTTTTGGGCCCCTCGCTTTAAGAGAGATATTGAGCTCCTGGAGCGAGTCCAAAGAAGGGCAACTAAACTGGTCAAGGGGCTGGAAAATAAAACTTATGAGGAGCGGCTGAGGGAGTTGGGGCTGTTTAGCCTGGAGAAGAGGAGGCTGAGGGGAGACCTGATTACGGCCTATAAATACTTGAGAAAAGATGGTGGGGAGTTAGGGGAAGGGCTCTTTACATTAGTGATGGGAGATAGAACAAGAGGAAATGGGCATAAGCTTAGTCAGGGGAGATTCAGGTTGGATGTTAGGAAGTATTTCTTCTCTGAAAGGGTTGTCAGCCACTGGAATAGGCTGCCCAGGGAAGTGGTTGAGTCCCCATCCCTGGATGTGTTTAAGAATAGGGTGGATGAGCTACTTGAGGATATGGTTTAATGGGGATTAGGGATGGTTGGACTCGATGATCTCTAAGGTCTTTTCCAACCTAGAAATCTATGAAATCTATGAAAGGAGAGTTGGTGAAGATGTTCTTTAGAGAATTAAAAATTAAAATGAAATTTACAATGGCAATAAAAAAGGCATAATGCTGAGGATGTATATAAAGGAATACTGCAAGTAAATTTCAGTGTGATACTACATACAACTAACAAAGAATATGGAAGCCAACAAGGAATACAAACATTGTACAGATTCACTTTCCACCCAAAAAGTAAAAAGGAGAGGATTATAATTATCAGCCAGCCCAACTTCAATTGTTTGACAGTCTGGAAAAAAATGATTAAACAATCAATTAATAATCACCTACAGGATAATAAAGCGATGAAAATAGCCAACACAGATTTGCCAAGAGCAACCTGTGCCAAACCAATTAAATTTCCTTCCTTTACAGGTAACTGGTTTAATTGATAAGGTAGAAGCAGTAGATGTAATACAGACTCACTTTAATAAAGCTTTAAACGCTGCTAGACATGGAATCTCCATAGGCGAGCTAGGGAAATATTACCTGGATAAAAAAAAACCCTTGAGGTAAAGCCTTAATTAACTTAAAAGATATATTCAAGGAGCAATTATCAATATTCTGATTTTGAACTGAAAAAAGGCATTAAGATGGAAATTCACAGAGGTCTACCCAGGCAATGTCTAAGTTATTCTCCAGTGAAGAGGGTCAGGTAAAAAAGTGCATGTGCAAGAAACCAGAAGGACATGCAGACACTCTGGATCTTTGTGATCCAAAGTGATCTTTACAAATTGGAAACAAAGTCAATAAACACCTCGAGGATTAAATCTGGTAAAGGCAGATTCAAAACATTGCATGTGGGAATAAGTCATGAAATGCATCAAGACAAAATAAGGAGTAAGGGGCCAAAGAGCAAAACTGAAGAGAATACAGGGCCTAGAACATAAACAATATTTAAAAAGAAAAAAAAAAAAAGACAAACTCACTCTTGGGTGAGTGAGCACTCCTTGTGAGCAGGATCACAAAATACAGAAAGACATTGACAGTACGAGCCATTTTCTGAGACCCCAAAACAGATGCTGTCAAATTGCAGACTCTACATGAGAAAAACAATAAAGACAATAGATTTTAGAACACAACATATGAAGTAGAGCTGAAGGATCTTGATGTATTTGATTTACAAGAGAAAACATTACAGCAAGATTCATGAGAGACTTACAATGCAAAAATCTGCAAAATGACAGTCATCCTGTGCAGGGCAGGAAAACACAAAGGACAGGCATTATAGTTTGGTTCAAAGATTTACTTTAGATCCTAGGAAAAGTTTTCTGACTAAAAGAGATGCTAAGCCTTCAGAGATTTTTAGAAAGGCTGTAGAAACCCTTTTGATTTGCTGGAGTTATAAACACATTAGACAGCTATTTTGGTGCAAAGGAATGAATAAGTTGGTTTCTTTCAGACCTCCTAGCCTTAAATTCCAATGGTTAATGGATTATCTTGTTACAGTCGAAGCAACTCTTGACCAGCAAAAGTCTAAGCAAACTTAAGAAATTCTTTCTAATTGCTTAGGGAAAATTAATCTCAGCAATTTTTAGTGAAAGTCACTAAAATCCATACAATAAAACAGATATTCAATTCTAAATGTGATTGAAACTCATCGGAGGTGGCAAACACTAGTATGTTGTCTATTTTCATTGATTTTACTTTATTTAAAGAAAACTTTTTTTTCCAATAATAATTTGTTAATATAGGTTACTTAATGGCAAGGACAGCTGAGCTTACATTGTTCATTGGGGTCCAAACCTTGCATTAAAAGACTAATTGCAACTAAGAAAAATGTGAGAACTTCGTACTTTTGGCAAAACACTTCTAAAAGCAGCTCCTCCAGATAGAAAAGATGAGCCCCTTTGACATTTAGGACAAGAACTTAATGAACTGTAAAGCATCACATATGGTGACAGCATCCCTGCTGTAGGAAGAGGGGGACAGTAAAATGAATGGAAGGAAACCACCTATTGTCAGTCACTTTATCAAATGACTCTAATTAAAAATCTGATTACAATCAAAGTACCAGCCTCAGAAATAAAAATTTTCACCTTAAGTTGACTGTTTACACCTGTTTTGATCAACAAAGACAGATATCTAGTGATTGTTTTGTACAAATGACTTACCATCTGATCCAAATTGTGTCTTTTTCTAAACACTAATGAGTCAGATTAGGCATGGCCTCAGGAGTGAGATTTTCAGCCCTATGGAGAGGATGCTCAGAACGTATCTCATATAGTAAACCCATCTGTTTCCCTAATACAGCTCCACTGGCTGATTTATTAGTGGTTGCCAAGAAATCACACTGCTCATTTATTTTCAATGTTTGGGCTTTTTACCTGTTGGGTTTTAATATGAGTGTTTAATTAATACCTTTTTTTTTTATTAAGACAGTGCTTTGGTAAATATGAACAAACCACCAAGCAGTCAATGTGAAGTTCAAGCAGTACGAAAGGTGGAGAATTGGCATGAGAATAGAAATAACCCAAAGATCTGTGTAACAGAGAATTGACTGTCTATTTAAAACTGGCACTTTTTTCTCTTTTTTCTCTCTATCAACAGAAATTTCTAGGCCTTAGGCAATGTTTTCAAACACACAAGCAGTTAAACTTGGTTTTGCAGTCAAAAATTGTTCCAGTGTTGTTATTACCTGACAATATGCTGACCAATTTTTGTGCTGCTGTGATATCTTGTTGATAAAGCTGAATGTTTTCATACAAAACCAGAAACAAAACAAATTCTGTTGCTTTTGTGGCTAATAGACTCACAGGCACATAACAAATAAGGAATGTAATGAACATACTGTGTGGTAGTCCTATTTATTGATAATTATCTTTTACATATCTGAGTAAGCTTATGTTCCTGAAGGTGTAGGGATGCCCTAGAGGAATAAAAGCAAGAATTAACACTCTAGTGCACATGCTAATTAGGATTTAATTAGGGAATTTAAAAAATGCAGACTGCATGTTTTCAGCGAGTGCATAATTACCAACTTACTGCTTGTAGGGTTTTTTTCCCCCGTATTTTTTCATTGTAAATATTATAATTGTCATTTTAGGTAAAATTAAAGAAATTCAAATTCTCTTTCAGTTTTCAGGAAGAAATTATTTTTCCTCTGGCACATTTTTATCCATTGTAATTCTTAACATTCCATCCTGATTTATAACATTTTTCTACATTACTAATTCAGTATGAAATATACTCAATTGCTTTTATTTATGCTTTTACAATGTACACAGGATGTTCCCTACAAATTAGACCATAACATTTTCCTTCAGCTTCTGCTGTTAATCTGAACAGTGATGACCTATGGGTCAATATAACTAGTTCCTCCAAACAAGGTGCAGGCCTTTCTAGAATTACTTTTTTTTTTCCCCAAGAAAGAGAACATCATGAACACACCACGCTCTATTTCGAGATAACAGTATTCCCCCACACCTTCTTTCTGCTCCCACCTTTCTCTACCAACTAGATGTCCCATTTCAATTGGACGCTGATGGGATCCTGAAATCAATAGTCCATGAATTTTGAACTTGATCTAAAACTGCACAACGCTAACGGGAATTCTTCCAATCATTTCTGTCCATTTGGAAATTCTCTAAGTCTGCTCACTGGAAAATCCACACAGGAGAGAAATAAACATGCAATAAAGGCAAATTTTAAAGATTTCTAGCTGAGCTTTGAAAGGAACTTTTGACTAGAGACTTTCTAATGAAAGTGAATTAACAAAATGATTAAAGCTTTAAGAAAATTTGATTTGCATCAATATTTTAATTCTTTCAAAACAGACTCTTTACACATAAGGTAATCTTGTCAAATACCTTTCCTCCTTAAGTGTTAATGCTAACTACCATTCTTCATTGCTTTCTTTTCAAAATCAAAACTTTTTCAATGAGCTTCCTTTGCTATTTCTGGATTTCTGTATTTACAGTCACAGCGCTCAATAAACCCGTAGACTATGCACAGAACATAATTTCCTTCACTGGAAGACCATCACAGTAATAGCTCCCTGAGACTTCTCACTTTTCCATTTTAATCCTTGGACATCTTTAGAAGCTACTGTCAGACTCTAGCATGGTTAACATCCTTGAGAGTGACAACACCCTTTCATTCACTCAGAATATAACTGTGCAGAGAGAAAGGAAGTAAAATAGTGGCCTTTGTAAGAAATTCTTGGATTGAATGCCAGTGAAAGCACTGATAGCATAGCCTGTCAGATCCTTCAGAAAGTCATGGCAGGATTTTACATGGAACAGAAAACACATATGGACTGACAGTACAATACTCATTTGGGTCAGCAGTCACTGCTGCTAACGCTGTGGAGCAGTGGTAAATCGACTTGTGAGTTTAGGGATCTGAATGTCTGCATTTACTTACGTTGTTTTCATATGCTGCATTTTTGTTAATGTGCTGAACCAAGATGTGAAAGAATGAAAATGAAATTAAAATCAAGGAAAAGAAAAAAACCCACCAAACCAACAAGTGAAAGATCCTCTAATAAGACAAAGTCCTGATACTATGTTCAGTAGCATGAGCGATTTTTCCTGCTGTTATTTAAGCAGATAAGTTGGGTTCTGCTTAACTGATGCCTTCATGGTATTACTGGGGGTGGGGGGGCTCAGGTGGGGTGGGGAAAGCAACCCTTTGAACACACAAACACTTAACACAGTTGGATTAGCCAGAATGAAAACAATACCCAGGATGTTAAGTGAGAAATGTTAGTTAGATGCATTTATGTTAAAAATTAATTTATCTAACTTCAGACACAAATACTTTATCTTAAAAAGAAAATTAAAATCTGAATTCCTCTCTTGTTGCAAAAATTGTTGAATCACTTTTAAATGGTCTAGAGCTGTACTTAATTTCCTTTAATGCCAGTACTGAAGTTTATTAGGAGCAATCAAAATATTCTAGAAAATAAATTAGGAGGAAAGTTTTCTGACATTTAGTAGTCACCAGTTCCAAGTTAGGAACAAAATTGATTGCTTCCAAAGATCATGCTCCATCTAATAAACAAGTGAAATATATTCTTAAACAAATGTGCATTTGATTGTCTCAGTGAAGTTTTATTAAGAAAAAAAAAAACGCCACCGACTTAAGCCGCTTTACTGCAGTATGTCCATATTGTTAGAATATAGACTAGCAAAAAGCCGAGTCTTCCAGGCTTTATTTAGCCTTCCCTCTGCTTTCTTTCAGCACACAGGTTCACCCATTCTCAAACAGACTAGATTATAACATAATACTAGGCAATAGCTAATAAATCTGCGCTTTCAGTACATCACTCAACTGCCTTTGATATCACAATATTTAAATGATCAATCACAGCATGAAACATTTCAGCTAAGTCTTTGTAACGATTACAAATTAAATCCTTCAAAAAACATTTTATAACCTATTTTTTTAAACAGTTTTTCTTTCCAGTAGCTGTACTGAATTTCAAGACATCTTATCGGATTATATTAAAAATAGCACAAAGCTATAAAATGGCAAAGATTTTATTAAAATATAGTTGCATGAAAGATTTCAGACCGGATGAAATTTAGCAGATGTTTTGCAGATAATTACTAGGGCACTTAAAGAAATATTTACTTTTTGACTACTTACCACGTGTACAATAAAACAGGTGTTTTCCTACTAGCACTGTTTAAAGAAAGACCCTGGATAGATTTTATTTTGTAGAAATGAAGTTTGTCCTACTGAAATAACAAATATTGTAAACTGAAATACTTCATAAATTTTACCAAGATGCAAGTTTTTACAGAAATATTGAAGACATTTGAAAACATCAGATCAAGAAATTAAACAGCTGATAACCCATTCTGCTCTTTTTTCTCCACACCTACAAGACTTCAGTGACATCAACATCTAGCACGCCGCTGTAGGGCTGAATGTGTCTGTGTTACACAGTTTCCGTCACCTCTGAACATCTGAAACAAAACAAATCGAGACCAGCAATTTCTGAAAATAACTATGCTCTCAATTGCTTTGTGGAGAAACTCATCTCTCCCTAGTAGCTACTACAGGAAGCCTGACAAGATTAGGTCTGTGTTTAAATCATAGGCTGTGGGAGAAAGATGGCATTTCTGGTCAGGACCAAAGGCACCTTCTCTCCACTTCCAAGGTCCTTGACACGCACAAAATCTGCATTCACAGTCTAGTACATCCAAATATGGGGCATCGACCTAAAAACAGACACTAATTAATTATTACTTTAGAAAAATTAACATAAATAACAACATCACAACTTAAGTATTTTTGTGCAAAGTTATACCTTGGACCGTTTCTGTTGAATTTCAGGTGCTTAAGGCAAGTCTGCAGACCAGGATGTGACAGATCTATCCAAGTTTTTTTACATCCAATGGAAATTTAGGTACTGGTTTTTTTCTAACTGCAGCTACAACACCACATTTGCTGTTGTGGAGGTTAACAAAGTAAGACATATTTGGCTTAACAAGGCTGCTTCTACCATCCAAGTCATCGCCCCTCAGTGTCCCTGTGTCACGTTATAATCTGGAATCTGCCTCAAACAGCACCATGTAGTAGGAATAACAGCTAGGGACACCATGAGCTCTGGCACTTTGTGTTTGCATTTTTCTTTGTCATGAAACTTCATCCCACAGCACATTTAACACAAATTAATGCCTAACCTAATCACTTCAGTCTACGGTATTATCTGAAGTTCTACAAATAGTTACAATGACTGACTTCACAGCATTTAAACAAGAGCCTCAATTGAATTACAGGTTTTTAAATCTTAAATTACAATTTCTATCTGCAAAACTAACTTTATGATTTTTTAAAAAACATAAAGCTGCGGGGAATTTTCCACAAGGGATATTTTGGTGGTATGAACAACGTGAAAACATAGAATCTAAATCCAGAAGATATAAAGGTCCTGGTTCTGATTCCATTAAAAATAGTAAGCACTGTTCCACTGACTTCAGGTGGAGCAGGAAGCCTGTTACAAGACGGTACAAGAGTGGTAGAAATAAGCACTGGAAAATACGAGATATGAGCTTCTGGGCTGGCAGGAAGAGGAGGGATCACAGTGAAACAAAGTTTAACTTCTGCAGAGGAAGTAGGAACAGCTAAGATCAGAATTTAAGAGTGTTTTCTTTCTCTGTACTACAGGAGACTACAGATAATGCTATATATAATGCTATAAGTAATATATAATGCTACATATAATATATAGGTAATTCACTGTTAGCAATAATACTTCTCTCCCTCTTACCTTTACTTTTCCTATCCTATTTTCTTGAAATAAGCTAAATAAACATCAGGTTGTATTCCAGCCACATTTTTAAACAAGAAATTTCACTTTAACCAGATGATTAACATTCAGATGTTTTCTTACACCGTGTACGTGAACTTCCTAACTAAAAAAAATCTGAATAATTCTAGCTCCTTCCAGACAACAGATCCATTCTATTTAATGTTATTAAAAGAACAAAATACAAGACACATCATTTTAAAATTGGAGTTTGTAAAGCCACACAGTATTTATGCCATTTCTCATACCTAATTGACTATGTTATCATTCTAACAGTACACATAATGAAGAAAGAACAATGAAGAAAACACTGTGCTGTTTTTTTTCTTTTTATTCTATCTCTCAGCTGTCTCTATAGCTGTTTTACTGTTTTCTAACACTACTTGTTACTTTACCTTCTCAAGGCCAACTATTTACTGTGTTGGATCTGTAGATTCACATTTAGTTGGAAAAAATCTCACATAGATACTGTCTCATACGCATCCACACCTCTGCCCTTCCAAACTTTGCTTGCATCACACAATGCTCCGTGGAACCCAAATCTACACTGTGTTTCTAGCTCAAGACTGCTGGACCAAGAAGGCAAAAGGAATTTGCATACTGACAAGGGCCCAGCTGGACGACTTTGAAGAAAATGAAAGACTGCTCACATCTTACTGTAGAAGTTCCCAGAACCTTTTGGGGAGGCATGTTTCTGTGGCAGCTTTCTGCAAGCAAAAATCTGTTGTGTTCTGTTCCACTAGCATAGGAGCTTATTAGGACAAGATAAGGAACCATCTCTGAGAGTTCAGTGTTCACCTGAATAGCTTTTGCATCCAGCTCTGCCCCAGTTAAAGGGAAGAGAACAGATGATCTTTCATGACTAAGAAATATTTCTGCTTAGGTAATGAAAGATCTGAGATGCTATTCACAAACAGGAACTAGTGAATGGCTTCTGCTCCAGTTCACCTACTCCAGTTTCAGTACAGAGGGGGAAATGAGAACTGTTACTATTTTAGTCACGTGCCTCATACTTGAATAGAAAAGTTGTGATCCCAGTGAAGATAAGGCAAACTCCTTATTCACAGTGCATCTTAATGAGAACTCACATCAATTTCCAATAATTTATTCAGTAGGCCTTTTAAATCAATCCTTTTCCTCATCACTGCCTCCTCCATCTCTTCCTTCTTCCTTCCTGACTCTGCAATTAAGCCATAATGCTGAACTTGGGATATCAGCATCCTGGCTTTCCAAAACATAAAGCTCTCTGAATGAATCAGTTCCCCACTTAAGACGCTTTAATGTATAATGTGGCTTTGTCCAAAGGTGGAGAGACCACCACGTGCTTCCCTTCGTGGGTTTTGATGCATCATTATAACACAGTCAATGACCATGCTGATGGACAGCTAACAACTAACCTCATACACAGGATTTCAGTTTGCCAGCAGATTCAAAGAGAGAAGCCTGTCAATGTTATTGGGATCTCACAGACGAACAAAACAGAGCTTTACCACTAGACATGTACCAGAGTTTATGAAAAATATTCTGGTCCTTATTTGATGGAAATTCTTATGCATTTGCTTATGATGTGTCTACAATGCTGCACGCAACACAACCAACCTGCCTTACAGCTACAACGTGGCTTTTTTTAGTACGCATTAAGCATATGCATAATACAGCTCTCCTGGTATAGATCAATCATACAAATATGCATTGTGACAACCAATTTGCCATAAAATATCATACCTTGGTACTTCAGGTAACAACACCTTTTGGCTTTAACTTTCTTTTAGTTACATCTATTTAACTTCCAGTTACATCTATTCTATTCTATTCTATCATTAACATCATAAGCTCAAGGCTTACTCTCATTAGAATAATTAAACTATTATTATTTTTTAAAATAGCAACAATAGCAAAAAATTCAAACCTAAATTGCTCATATCTCTGTAAGTGACATGTAGCAACTTTGCACTCATTATTCTATGCTTGTAACTTTTCAGATAAAACTAGGAAAAAACAGTGTTCCTGTGACTACTTTTTATTTTTTTTGTAAGTTAACTTAGATAAAAGGAGACAATTTCATCTGATTACTCATCACATGATCATGCAGTATGAGTGGCCGACTGCACAACACCAATACTGGTGGTATCTGCAAGTTAAACGTGTAACATTTGTAATATTTAATATTACATTGTTAATATTATTTTACATTAGTACTATTATTAAGGAACAATAGAAACAATAAAAAAATATCAGATGTTTGTGCTAAAAAAAACCAAGTTTGTTCCTAAATAAGACATAATAATTTTAAAGAGCTATATATGTGAGGAATATTATACCTGTAACAAGTTAGGAATGATGCTTTTACAGCCACAGAGGATCTAGGTCTTTAATTCTTTATCCTTTAATTCTACATCTTTTAGGTTATTTTCCTAGTTTCTTACAACATACCAGTTCTTTCTAAGAGGCTGAAACCTTTTAAAGGCCTTAAGAGCAACACATTTGCAATATACTATGCAACCACTAGGATGGGACAGCACACGGGTTTTTAACCCTTAACTGTGAAAAGCAGCTCAACTCACTCTTGCCTCCTCACTTCTGAGCAGCCACCAGTCAACTCACGTGATAAAAGCTTCATATTGTGCCTAACCCCCGGTACACTGTCTGTGTCATTAGAATCAAAACAATAATGCTTTTAACTGCTTCAACAGGCTCTCCAGAGACCTAAAATAACCTAAAACTGAAAACGTGAAATCTGCCAAGAGGCTGCAGGTTTTTGTCTGTGCAGACATTTCTCAAAGGGCTCTGGCTGCTCACAGCTGTACCAGAGGTACAGTGGCATGCAGGGAGATTGAGGGAAGGGCAACATTTCTGAAAACGATACTAGACCTCACGATTTGAGGAAATATTTGAGCCTTCTCTGCAAGAACAGAAGATTAGGAAGGACGCTGGAATCTTTTCATACACACACTTGCATGCAATGAGACAATTACCTTTGGAGCTCTCTCTGAACAGAGATTTCATGCATTTGCCAGAACAAATGATCATGTGCATAACAGATTCTGGTGAGGATTAGCCACTGCACAGCTGATTTGTACTGAAGATAATCTGTTTAAGACAACAGATTATTATCTTTGATTCAAGCATGACTGCAGTTTACCTGAAGACAAGATACTGTATGAGCTTTTTCCAGTATGGAACACCTCAAGGTCCTCACAACACATACCAAGCTGGGATGGTGTTGTCTTGCCTTTGACAGAAAGATGAATTCTCTTGCTCCCAAGAGATTTTACTTTAAGTTTTTATTCACTGTAAATGTGGCACTCGGGACTTTAGATCTTTCCTGCAGTTCATGTTAATTCAAATTCATATTCCTTTTACCTAGTTTAAATACCATAACATGCATCTTTCAAATATATTCATGATTTATACACTATGGAAATATCATTTTGTCTATAGTTTAGATGTGATTTTGAGAGCTCTTGCTCACGATCGCACATTACAAACATTCTTTACTCCATCACTGTTTTCAGCTTTTTGAGGTTTCCTACCTACATAGACCTACAGGGTGTCACAGGGTCTACACAGCCTTCCCCCACACAGACGTGCTGCCTTTCCTCTGAGCTGGCTGGAAGCAAGACAGAAACTTCAGCATGCAGCTGAACCTGCCTTAGAAGCAGCTGACAGCCCTCCTAAAGAGCTATTGCTAAAATGTGTCTTATATACAGACTTGGTGAAGAGTACTGAATGAAGACAGACATTTTCTGGGAATAATATATATCTCAACTGTTCTGCAATGACAAGAAATAAGTAATACATTCTTTAAGGTCTTTTACTGCTGCCTATCTCTGTTTCACAAGCATCTGCTAGCACTTGTGAAACATTCCCGCACATTTCTTGAGCCTATTTATAATGAGCCTGAATGTGGAAGAATCCTTTCCTCGGGTTCATTGCATGTAGAATAATATAGAAACATATACGAAATTCTCCCTTCTATTGTAATGTATCTCTGTGCAAAAGTAATTTGTTTCCCTTACTGCCCATCATTTCATCCCTTTGGAAGACATTTAGTGAGCAACCAAGCTGAACATGTTTTCACACTGGCATACTCACATGGCTTGCTTTAAGTGGAGGTAGATTTCTTGCAGTTCAAACAGGTTTATATCCCCATGAACTTAGACATTCTTTCAGAATGAATGATACTAAAGATTCTATAAAAGAAAAAGGTGAGGTGCAGCTGACAAGCTATCAGGTCAAGAGAAAGGTGAAAGATTTGAAAGACTCATAAAAAAATAAAAAGTCTTTGCATGCTTCTAATAGCATTTCTTCTAGTACACTGGGGAGGAAAACATGCATCTGCAAGGTGATGTAAAGGGTGAGACGGGGAGAATTTCTGTTGTTGGAGGAAGGAAAAAAGGCAGTCACATCCTGCAAGGACATTTCAGAAACACAGTGCTGCTGTGCAAGAACAAGAAGAATTTTTTGTCAATATTGGAGAAGTTTAAGAACAGATTTGGCCATATAGAATTCTGCTAATAAAGAAGATTGCAGGAATCAAACTAAAAGGCAGCTTCTTACTCTATTCAAAATTGAAATCTACAGACTCAGTGATTCTTGATCTAAAAAGTTATGGTCCAGAGGCTGGATCGGGCCATCCAGCATCCTTTATCTTAGCTTCTGCCCTTTCCTGGAGAAGCTGAGAAACACAGAAGTCTGGGCAGTGAATACCTATCCCAGTGCCATAATTTTGGGATTATTGTGCTGGCCATGAAAAACTGCCATTGCTCTGCTACCTAAGAAGAGCAGACAAGCCTGTAGGCATGTATTTCACTGCACAGTGTGCTTTAACATAGAATCAGCAGTAGCTATCACTGCAACTGCAATTCAAAGGTTGGGTTCAAATCTCCACAGCTTTTGAAATTGTACTGCTGCCCAAAAGAAATTATATTATTTCCTCCAGACATCTTGACCACAGTTCCATGACCAGCTACTGCTGTGTTGATCTGGCAAGTAGCAGAATGCGTACCAGCATAATACAGGAAGCACAGGCTAATTAAAATGGCTTGAGGTTGTTTGAAGTATTTGTTGAATCTGGTGTGCAGGGAGGACAGGAATAAATGGCTGATTATCAGAGAAAAAAGCTCAGGTTATGTAAGAACAAAGTGACATTACATCATCCCTTTAGCTTGCTATTTTCTACTGTAGCAAGAGTCTGTCCTCTGCCAGGGAATTCTATTAATTGTCAGACTAACAACCTCGATAAAGCTTCTCAGTCAGAGCTCTCCAGAGTCAATGGTAGTGATCAAATTTGGCTCTGGAAAATTCACGCAAGCTCCAGTAAAAATTTTTTTTTTTCTATTAAGATTTTTTTGGGGGCTTAAGTTATATTCAATGCTACCAGCCAAAAGTGTCATACCCAAACCTGTTCACTTATTTCTTCCAGATTATTTATCAGTTTTCAGAATTCTGTCCGATTACACAGAAATTTAACAGGGATAAGTCATTTCAGTTAGAAGTATCTTACATTTGTTTCTGCTTTTAGTTGCAGGAATATTTAACTGACTTGTAAGGTTTAGCTCTACTTCTTCCAAAATAATGTGTAAGTTTCAACACGGATCTGCTGCAGACTAAGGCCTACTCAATTTGCAAACTAAGAATTAACACAGTTTTCTTTAACCCTGTAAAATTTTGAAAACAAACAGATCATGGGAAGTACCAACCCATTTCATTCTAACTCACACATTCAGACCTTTGCTGATAGCATCTTTTGGCTAGAGAGAGCTTTCTGCAAGGTTGGGTTAACAAGCGCCAGAGTTTATATTTACATAGCCATAGCTGTATCCTGGAAACTGGAAAAGACAGTATCTTGAGCAATTCAATATTATAATGAAGCATTGTATATTCTAGCTGCTTTTTCAGGTTGTTTTTTTTTTTTTCCTATTTTTTGCTGTATTGTTGGTTTGGGTTTTTTTAATGCCTAATGCTGCTTCTGATACTAAACTCACGATCATCAGAAAAGTTTCTGGAAATTCCATTGAATTAACTGTGGCATAAGCCAAGTAGAAGTGGTCCAACAAAAGTTCTACCTATAGCCAGGCAGTGAAAAAAGTCACAGAAATTCTACTGGTTTCCTTAGTAAACAAGACCAGGCTTATTCTGCAACAGTCTAAATTTTATTCAAATCCATTTCAAGTTCAGAGACAATCTTTCTATCAGACATTTGAGCATTCCCCAGTAAAAAACACACTTAGAGTTTCTAAAAATGACCACTATAATCATAAATACATATATGCTAGAACAAAAGTGAAGAAAACAGTTATTATATACTGGGTTTTTCATTGAGCTTTACTATAATGCATGAGTATCCTTAAAAACAAATTGAAAAATTAATGATGTATTTGTCTTCAAATTTGCCAAGAAACACTTTAGCACAACTACTCATATACACAGTTCTATATTTTCAAGTATAAAAATTATTCCTCCTCTCCTCACCCCCGATTTTAGTTTAAGGCTACCTATAAGCCATAGCAACAAGTGTTTCCTACTTAACCTCTTAAAAGTTCAGTTATTTTCAGCAAGGCTGGAGAGCTTTGGTTCATACCCTCACAACCCAAAGGATAGCCTTTTTCTCCCAGTGAATATTACACAAAAAAATCTTAAATCATAAGCATCTTGTTGATTCCTAAATGGTGGAGTTGTACAAACTCGTATTAGAAAGAGCAAAATCACTGTGTCCCCTTCTTGGGTCATACAAATAGCTTCACAAAAGCATCTACTTGCAGAAAAGAAACATGCATAAATGTTTTGGCTTGTTTCAGTTCATTTGTTGGTTTTGTTTTTTTTTTTTTTTTTTGACCTTCAAGTGCCATCACAGAGAACAAGTGCAAAACACAGAACACTAATTAGAACACTCCAACCACTCTTAATAACTCTTAATAAGCAGTCTTCCTGTACTGTGTGATTCAGCACCACTGTACGAAAAAAATCTTTAGTTTTCAGGCAATATTCCATCACATTATGCACATTTCTCACAATGTCCTTGCCAAGAAAAAACTTACCGTCACCTCTGCTGAAACTCAACACACTGTTAGGGTTACTTTTAGCTACTTAAAATAAGATTAATGAGGTACTCACTTTAGTTTATTTTTTACTCATTAACAGTTTATTCAACTTTAATGTAGCCTAAATCAACAATTATGGGATCCCTGTTGTTGTTTGCTTTTAATGCTTTAGGCACTATCAGGATTTACTGTTCACGTTTGAAAAAAATGCAAAGGTGCTCTGGATAATTTTTCCTCTGGAAATGTACATTTACAATTAAAATTAATTGCAATGATTAAACACCAACACTTTGCCTCAATTATCTGAGCACTCACATTAGAAAAGAGAAACAGTAAAATATTTATTTGCAAGAATTAGGGAACATTACTTTCGGCCTTAGTGAAGTCTAAAACGCTCATTAAAGGTCTGAGTCAGCTTTGGAATACTCAGTTTCCCATTAAAGCTAAAATATTGACCACAGCACACACATTTCTTCTTCTGAGCTCACCTACAAGTCTAAATCAATTCGTCAATTGTCTGATACTTTGAAGCAAGTGGCTTTTTGAAAATATCAGGATATAAAGAAACTATGAGCATCAATCCCTTGAATGAAAGGATTTCCCTATTTCGCCCTTTCTTGATTCACAACACTTCTTTAAAGAGGAAAAGAACAGAAAAAAATCCCCAAAACATTCTTACCAGTTAAAAGTTCTATGCAGCACACATAGGTTTAACGCCTCACTGATTTGCAAAAGTTATTTTTTATATGAGGGTCCAATATTGTGAAATTCAGTGACATCTCACAAGTACTTGCACAAATATTCTGCACGGCATACATGGAGCACATTAAAAGGCAACTTCCACGCATTTATACATGCTGTTCATTAGCAAACTCACAAATCGCTTCTAACTCTGTATTTTGACACGTCCTGTCTAAAAGTTCTTAAAACATTGATGACAGCTTCCAAAAACTGGTCATCCCCTATTTTCAACAGGATCAGTGGCAGCTACTTGAACTGTACAAAGCAAATCTGTTAGGACTAAACAAAAAACTCAGAAGTATGTAATAACATGGGTTTGGATTCATGTGTGTCATGGGACCTCTCTAGATGGTCCATTCTTGCTTTTCAGAGACACAGTAAGATTCCAAGATCGTCTAGGACATAAATCATGAGTTCAAAATTGTATCACAAGTTTAGATCTTTTGCAGTTTAGCATTTGCAGAACCAGACAAGGCACCGAAATTTCCCTGGCTCTCCTACCTCCAAAGTAGAATCCAGTCTGCCTGATACAAACCTTTTTTCCTTTGGGTTGTATTAATAGCCCAATGTTCATATTAACTCTACTTCCACTTATATCAGTGATAAAAATACACTACTCCAAAGAAGTAAACATAAGTAAATAATTAAGTAGCTTTCCAGCCTAAGACAATTTCTTAATTTTGTCTGTGCCCATTTCTGCTGTCTCAAATGGGATATAGAATACAGTCAATCCATGGAAGTTTCAAGAAGCAAATTAAAGCAACAAGTATCTCTACTTTGCAATCCTGGCAATGTTTTATTTAATTATAATGAACTTGAATTAATTCAGACTTGTCACAGCAAAATATTATGTTGTATTGACAAAACACAAGGAACCAACCTAAATACGTAGATCTATTGATATCATATCTCCTGACAAATGCAACTTATTTTCTCTACTGCATTAATGTCAAATAAGCGAACATCTTTTTGCACTGTAATAATTAGATCTATACATCACTGCTATACAAAAAACAGTTCCACCACTATTATTCTGAGGTTTCAAAACAGTCAAACTGGGTCCTGAAAAGGGTTGATGTAGAATTAATTGAAAAAAATGCTACAACTCACTTCAAAACTACTTGGTCATGAGGAGAGAAAAGTCTAAATAGCATGTAAAATAATATACTTAAATAAGCATGAATCAACCTAGCAGTCAGGCTGTTAACAGTTTCATCTTCTTGGCTGACAGACTTGGGAAACATTGTATATTATTAATATGGGTGGCTAATTTCTAATTAGAAACCCATTAGCAGTTCTAACAACCGTAGATTTTGATGGATTTGCAGTCAACCTGGCCAAAAAAAAAAAATTACTAGGTGACCTCTTGCATGGGATTCCTCCATCTGTCCATTATCATTTAATGCCACTCAAATCTGGATTAAAAATGCAAAAAGTATGCTTTTGCTCTGACCTAACTTCCTAGGTGCATAATGACCTTTTATCTTCTGTGGACTTCTCGTCAGAGGATCATATTAGTTTCTCTTCATTCACACTGTTTTTTCTTAATTAAGAAGAAAAAAGCAAAGTATTTCCTGGCTTACTACAGTTCACTCGAACAACTAAGTTTGAATGTGCGCCCTAAAAGAAAAGCATATATTAAATCATATGCATATGGTCTGTTTGGAAAATGGAATAATAATAATTTACATTAGTGGGATCTGAGTTCAGATGAGATGACAGGACAGTTTCATTGAGTGTGCAATGAAGCTCACGGAAAACAAACTCATTTCACATAAGGTGATGTGAGGCTACAGGAGGCAGACAAACTGACATGAAATATGAAGAAGCTGCTCAAGGCCTTGTTCACTGAGATATACAATAACAGCATCACTCTTCCAGAGAGAAGGATTATTGAGTTAAACAGTATTTAGGTTCTTCTTTTTGTTACTTAGGTTCATAAAAGCCAAACAAGTCTGGCAGAGCCTTGAATAAGTCTTAATGGACTTGTTCGTATCACCAAGTCAGCGTACAAATTCAACACAGTTGGTAGTTTATTTTCTGAAAAAGGTATAACATAAGAGTAACAGTACAGCATTTGCAAAAGAAAGGTTGCAAATATTTATAAATTTCAGTTTGCCCTGCACTGAAGAGACAGCAGAGCTTTAAGTAAATGAAGACGTAGCAACTTAAAAAACACCCAAATGCATTTTATGTAATAAACAGAAAGTCTAAATGGAACACCTCCAGAATCAATAAGACTGAAGAGATGCTTTGGCATATCCATGTACTGCTACAGAAGACAGTCTCAAGTATCTAGATGTATATTTCCAAAGAAGATTTGAAGGTTTTTAAAAACTTCACTGCTCATCAATGAACTGCTGCTTCTTTATAAGTCGTATTTCAGATACTCTAGCTCCTAAGTGCACCGAGGTGCAATTTCCGTCATTTTACTGTTGTCACTTACGTGGGTTGCTATGAAATTCTGTAGTAGAAATAAGTAGAGGAAGAAGTTCCAAACTTTCATAGAACAGATGCAACAGACTGATCATTATCTTGTGCCCCAAAATGAATAAAGCATATACCAAACGCACAAACAAGATATACTAGGAAGAATAATGCCAACCTGGCAAAGAATAACTACCTACACAAATTGATCTAGCGCTTTTTGTCTCAAGACTGTGGATGTTCACTGGAATAAAATGGACTGAGTGGCAGCACAGCTTTCAGCTAGGTCAAAGATGGCTTTTTGTAGATAATAATTGGATGCCAAGTGACTGAAAAAAAAGGCATGTTTTAATCAAAGAAGAAAATTTCTCATGAGATTTCACTTCTGAAATTAAGCAAGAAGCTCAAGTATTCTCCAGTGTTCGCGAGCTGTACTCTGTGAACCTGTAATACCACTTAAAGTAGCAAAGGCAAGGTCTCTCACTGCCTTTCTTTCCCCCCCTCCCTCACCCTGTCTGGTATACATAAATCCCCTTCTCCTCCCTTCCTCTTCCAAAATACTCAAACGAGGGGATTTTGTTTGGTTGGTTGTTTTTTGTCTTTTTTGTTAAGAGTGAAGAAACCTGAACTAGATTTAAAAAACAAAAATCCCTCCCCACAAACCCAAAACAATAATGAAATTGAACCCAAAAAACCCCAAGACCTAGCATTAATTTAAGTAGTATTTACTGGAAAAGCTCATTGCACTAATATTAACTAATCAGAGAATCTGACTTTATTCTGTATGTCATTAAAAAGATTTAGTTCGTATTTTATCCACTACCCTGTAACAAAGCTTTCAAGTAAAGCACACAAGATAAGCACTGAAGATGGCTGCGGCGTGTTAGCCAGGAAGTGAGCAGTTCTCAAGATTCTCATCCACAAAAACAGAAGTTTCTAGAAGCCAGCCCTGCTTCTAGAACATACTATAACATGCTGCATTTTAGCACTGACTTCTTTAAAGCTCTCAGACTCGCAAAGAAAAGCACAAAAGCAGTCAGTTATGATTCAGCTCAAAAATCCTATAAAAGTATACATTATAAGCAACTTTATAACTCATGTATACATTTGGATCTTCTTTGGAAAAGGTGAGAAAATGTTGTTTGTAAAAAAAGAGGCACAATTAAAAATTAAGAGCCAAAGCAAGATTATTAATCAAATTTCTCAGTGTTTCACTGTCTGGCTGTCTTGAGAAATTTCCATGTCATTTGACAACTTGACTTCTGTGTTACTCCTGCAGTTTAATTTTTACAGCAGGACTGTCTAGATTTCAGGAGCAATCACAGGGTTTGGTATCCACTATCACTCCCATTTAGTCACTGGCATTTGAAAATTCCATCAGTAGCTTGTTCAAACACAAGAGAATAGCAATTGAATTACTATGTGCCCTTCTACCAGTTTTACTATCTTTTATATGAAATGAACACACTAAGTAAACTAATAAATTATTAATATATAATCTATAGACATCAATTGTCATGGATAGCAGATTCACATACAGGTCTAGCGTGTATATGCACATGAAAGATTCTCCTTCCCTTTCTCATGAAATAAAACTTTGTTCTGCTGCAACTTTATTCAGAAGTTTATTTTAAATATACCCTCTCATATTTACTTAGTTTGATATGTTTAATTCCAAGTACTGCCTCACATAGACGATTAATTATTGCTCAGTGCAACTGTAATATAATATTTTATGTATTTTTTTTTAAACATATGAATGTCGGTTTCCAATCTGACTCTGAGGCCACACTTTTCTATAATGACTTGGGCACTGGATTTCTCTTCTCAGATCTCCCTTTTATCTCTTCCATGAATATAGGCAACATCTCCATACCTTTATTTTCCTACTTCAGGGGAGAAGCTGATACACTTCAGTCTCTAAGAATGGTCCTGCATTGGGGAAATAGTAATAAATTGCACCTTTCTTCCTTTAAGGAGATGGAGTGCTATAGCAATCACTACTTTAAGAGGTATTTTACCTTCAGTCAAGGTATATAAACACAGGAGCGGTATGAGATCATATGTGAAAACTTTCTTTTCGACAATGTTTGCTGAATCATTGTCAGAAAGAACAACACGCTCTTAAACTCTACTGAAGAATATACACTTCAGAAAAAGAAACAACAAAAAGCCAGCCACTGTTAATGTTCTGTCTTAAGAAACTATTGTGGAGGAGCCTAGGTAAAAACAGTAATAGAAGGAAAAATGACCTTAAAGTTGACAAGCTGAGTAGTGAGAAGTTTGTTCCTGTAGAAAAATTAATTGCTGGAAAGCCAAGAAAGCTGAAAGGATAGCAGACTGATGAGAGAAAAGAAAATTAGGATCTCATTGCTAGGCAATAGTGTTCTCACTGACACCTCTTTTCTAAAGATGATAAACATGGGGTAGATAATATGTATTTTGAACATACATTTTCCTTTTTTACCTCAGATTGCCTAGATTCACATAATTCAATCTGATTTACACATCTATATTGTACTTCAAGCTTAAGGATGTAGAAGGTACCATCTAGAAATCCACTACTGCCAATTACAAACTGACTCCTCTCTCTCTGAAACTGCAGTTACAATATTGTGTTGCAAGTCCCATGAGCGTTCAAGAGACATTTTAGATCTATTCAGTATGGAAAGCAGTGGCTTTACACGCCTCTATAAAGCAAAGTGCATAAGGAAGATACATACAGATATTCATACGTATGTATGCACAGCTTTTCAAGACATACAGAATTAGTAATACATCATAATTTGAAGTTTGACAGAGCTTCAAGATTAAAAGAAAAAGCAGTGTTGTTATTGTACTGGTCACCAAACAAGTAAGACAACAGCACCCTAAACATTTGTCTAATTTTATTTCACCTTAAAAGAACTAACAACAGGACACACCACAAAGGAATACCAGATATTGTTGCGACTCCCACTTACAGATATTACCCTTTGCCTCAGATTTATGAGAGAACCTGACTTTCAAATCATCATTACAGCTTCAAGGATGGATTCCAAATATTGCTGGCCTCAACACTAAACAATCTTCTGCTTTCTCTGATGGGTGTTAGCAACAAAATGCATTTATTGTCCCAAGGTCACATGCACATGAAGGAGGAAAGCAACTGAAGAAAACTATCTCTACTTTCATTTTGCCCAAATTACAGTTTATTTACCAGAGAGGTTTGTGGAAAGTCAGGCTTAAGTTTTATTTCACTGAAGATATGCTGTAGTATTTACCATGTATAAGGAGAAATCAAGTTCAAACCTTCCTTACACTATGGGGAGCAAACACCTAGGGATAGACATAAATAATATGATCTTAACATTCTGTTCACCACTTAGCCTTCTCTCTGGTTCTCACTTGCCCCTTTGCATTTTTATACATACGTATATATATGTCTAAACTAAATAAATATACACATACATTGTTTTTATATGTATAGAAACTATCTTATATGAACACGATAGCTTAATATGAATGAGACTGAAAGATTGCTGCTAACGTCATTGCTAACCACTACTATGATAAAGTTAAAAAGCTAGAAGCAATGAAGGTGAATTGGTTGATTACTGTGCTGGTTTTGGCTGGGATAGAGTTAATTTTCTTCACAGTAGCACGTATGGGAGGCTATGTTTTGGATTTGTGCTGGAAACCCTGTTGACAATGCAGGGTTGTTTTCGCTGTTGCTGAGCAGTGCTTACACACAGTCAAGGCCTTTTCTGCTTCTCACACCACCCCACCAGCGAGTGGGCTGGGGGTGCAGAAGGAGTTGGGAGGGGACACAGCTGGGACAGCTGACCCCAACTGACCAAAGGGATATATATCCCATGCCAAATGATGTCATGGTCAGCATATGAAGCTGGGGGAAGAAGGAGGAAGGGAAGGACGTTCGGAGCTATGGTGTTTGTCTTCGCACTTTTATCTTGCTGATTCTTCCCCTCATCCCCCTGGAGAGGAGTGAGCAACCGGCTGGGTGGTGCTCAGCCGCTGGCCAGGTTTAACCATGACAATTACCCTGCCCCTGTTTATAGAAAGGCTATTTAGAGTTACGGCTGAAAACCAAGATGAAAAAGCAGCTCTTCCCTTTCTAGGGTTTGGTTTCTCTTCCCTGCTGCCCCTCCTTGTAGTAGAGCTTTCATTCTCAGCATGTCAGTCATGGTTCACAAGGGTCATGACACAAATCATCATCTGGAATAGGAAATATTTTAGAGACCTTGCCACAAGATCCTCTCTGGGCCACATACAGCATCTTCATGGCCTTAAAACAGCAGTCCTCTGCGTGCCTTATTCAGTGCAAAGAACCTAAAATAATGTGATGGACGTATTACAACCCACAAGAACGGTGTTGTTACCGAGGTAAACTGAGTGAGGTGCTGCATGAATCCATCTACGGGTGTCTGGGAGTGCCCAGACTGACGGGATGGTGTTAATGGACTGCTTACTGAGGAACAGGCCAAACCTGAGAGAACACTGTTTATACTGCCTTTCTGGAGCATCCCAGGAGTAAACTGTTTGTAAGCTGAAGCATTCAACTGAAAAGACAGACATAGCAGTCCAAAACAGGCCTAACAATCCAACAGTGCCAGGCTCACTTCCTTGCTGTCTTTCTTTTGATGGTTATAGATGGGGACTGTGCCTCTCTGTGAGGTAGAATGCACATCAAGCGTCCAAGTGCAACTGGTCTAAAAACAGATACTTCAAGGGCTACTGTATTTCATCACAAACCCCTAAAGCGCTAATCACTCTGACAATCTCTAAGAGAAGGAAATGAGAAATCAGTTTCAAAGTTATTTACTTTTCTTTCTTATGTTTGCCTTTTTCTCCTACCGCGCTTTGCAGATTTGCAAAAATACTGGCAAGGATCACTAGGGGCAGGGGCCAGAAACTTGATTCTTTTCATTCACAGGGTTCTTCTCAGTCTTTCATCTCCAGGCAAACAACGATATGACAGAAGTCTAGAATGCTGGAGTATCTATGAAACTTGGGAAAAATCTTTTCTACAACTGAAGACTGTGTTTATTCCTTTAATGATACACTTAGTCACAAGGGCTTTTCAAACACGTGTGAAACCTAAAACAACAATAAGTACCTAAAAAGATGCCCTAGTTTTAAAGGCTTAGCATACAGAGCTCCCGAGCTCAACATCCAATCACTTGTTTGCAGTATAAGGACTTTGAAATAACTTGTATTTTCCCTGGGTTTTGCTCTCGTTAACATTGATGAATATCAGGTCCATGGCATAAGAGGGAACTAGTGAAAAAAGATTAAGATAGCTTCAGAGAGTGGAAGTAAGACTGTGATGCAGGGTCTGGTATTGCACATACAAATAAGACATATGCACATCCAAATGCCATCAATCTTGTGGTGAGGTTCTTCAATAGAATAATAGAATTATGCCCGTTAACAGCGGTTTGATTTTTTTTTTTTTGTCTAATTTAGAGTTTTCCCCTTTCTCCTGTGCTTGATTTTTCTGCACTAACTGTAACGGTTTAACAGATCCTCCACCAAAAGCACATATAGCTAACTGAATATAAAACACCTTCCCATGCATCAGCATTTCACCATCACTTCATAGCTAAGCAGAACTAGAAAATCTTGACTTATTCGGGAGAAGAACAGGATGACTCAAACAGATGAAGCAGACCAATGCAGGGGTCCAGCTAAAACAAACAAATCCAGGTCCTCCGGAATTTTGTTTGCAAACAAGATCAGCAGAGAATATGAAAAGTATAGTCCCTGATGATTTCTCTTCTGTCCCATACATCTATGAAATGTCTTTTTTTAATTATTATTATTACTATTTCATTATTTTCTTATTTTTACGCAGTGCATCAGACGCTCAGATCATGTGGTTCAAGTTTACAATAATTGCACATCTGATTCACAGTGCTGACATCATCAATAAAGCCTCTCTTTCAGGTTGCTATAATTTGCATCTTTGTCGGGAGATTAGATTCTAAAATAATTTATGTAAAAGTTTGAAAAAAGATGCAAGAAAACTATTTCCATGCTCAACATCTCACATAGCCTAGAACTAGGTCTGTCTGAATTACTGTTTGCACTCATGAGCAAAACTGAGTTTCTATTAAAAATACTTTTAAAAGTATGGTTTCAAAGCTAAGCCCACACAGTACATTTTTGTGCCTTTTGGAAAATGACTGTCTTTTGTTGCAGAATTTTCAACACACTATAGTCCTAGTGGCTGCTCTAATGATAACACCTTCACAGAGGTCAGTATTTTATCAACCTGGCAGAATTATCTAATCAACTACCTAGGAGTTATTACTTAAAAAAAAAAAAAAAAAATAAAAATCATAAAATCTCTTATTCATCCCTCTCCGATGTAAAAAGCATCCCTCCCGACAGTAAAAAACAGTAAAAGGTTTTTTACTGTCTAAACCAGAAAGAACAGAGTTTTCTGTTTTAAAAAACTTGTGTCTTTGACAAAGAAAATGTTTATAAAAATATTTCTCACTTATTTTAAAAAATCATTGTAACTGAGGAACGGATGTGAGACAGACTGGTAGGGGAAGAAGCAGGCAGAATGAGCCTTTATAGATTTGTCACTAAGTTATAGCCTTATGACACAAGCTCTCAAGCTGTAAGTCACAGTGGTCATATTTTGAAGGAAAAGAATATAACCTATTTTTGTGTGTGCGCACGCGCATGCTCTGCACACAAAGGAAGGTCCTTTTTAGCAGGAATATTCCCACAGAACTACTTCCCTCTGATGAAGACAGATTATTGAAGAGAGTAGTGCATTCTTCCCCAATACAAAGAAAAGGAAATTTTAATATTAGTCCATGTACACGACTATGTACGCAAACACACTCAACACACAAATCTAGTAGATGAACTAAACAACTTTGGGGTTAAAATGCCTTTGTTGACTTCGTGCCGTTACCGCGGAAGCTGGAAGTGTGACCAAATGTAACCAGGGTCAGACTAAAGCCTGTACTCTTAACGGCTTATCTTAAGGAAAACATGACACAACCTTTTAATCTTTCATCTGTCTTTATCACAAAGTCTATGTCTTTTAGGTTCACAGAAGAGTTTCTGGTGCTTCTGCAGACATAAATTCATCCTGTAAACACACTTCTATTAAAAACTGCACAACAGTCACAACGTACAAGATAGAGAATAGCTGAATCCCTCTAACCAGATGAGTAAGATGCATTTCTTAAGACCTTGCCTATGATTTCTAGTTTGCAAATCAAATATCTGTAATATTTAGAGAAAGCTGGGTCGAGGACCCTTTTTGTAGGATAAGATTCACAATATATAACGTAATATTAGGGGATTAAAAATTAATTAAGATACATAAAATGACAGTTTACACGAACAAAGTGTTAATACCCAACATGCCTCAAGCTTCTAGTACAAAATGAGATTAAACTGTTACATTACTGCAATGTGAAGCATTAATGGTGAGCCTGGTCTATGAGAAGCCAAAATTCTAGTGAAGCTCATGGGCAGGTAAACTACCATTTTGTCTACTACATATAATAAGCTTCTTTAAGACTGAAGGCAATTGAAATAATTAGTCACTGCCAAAACACTAGGATGGCCAACACAATTGCAAAGTATTCCCAACAAGTGGAAAGGAAGAACCAGGTTTGGAATGAACATACAATCCCAAGGCAATTAGATAATTTTGGCCTTGGCAGCCTATTATGCCCAACTAAACCATAAGCCACGAATTCAGACTGTCTGCAGTCTTTGTGCCAGTGCAGCACAATGGCTCAGGGACAACACACTGATCATTTACACACTACTACCAGACAACATCTGGGCTAAACAAGCCAGTACTAAATGGGAATTTTTCTATCCCTAGCAAGTCTGAGGGGTAGGCTAATGAAAGAACATGCAGAGATATAATTTGCAGAAGTAGCAAGAAGCAAGCTTTCCAGAGGAAAGGCAGGATACCTGGTTGTCTCAAAGTCTCATTAAGGAAAAGATGTTTTTTATAGTTGTTTATGATCCATACAAACGATCGCCTTCCTGGAAGTTACAGAAGCTGTTACTACATTTTACATCCTAGCCCCATGTACGAGCTCCCTCAGGCGGAGTGTGCCTTCCAACTCTGGAAACTGCAGCAACGGCCTTGAGATTTCGATGTTTATTATCCATCTTCTCCTGCACATCATGGATCAGTTGAGACCTAAAGCAACCACAGTACTAGCAGTCCCCGTTTTTCCGGATGGCCCCCAAACCTGCATTCATTAACACAGTTTGAGTACTGTAAAGCCTTTTAATTTTCTGGGAAGCTGGGAAACATGATTCTCATAGTCTTTCCAAACTGCTTCCCTCCTTTTCTCTGCATAAAGCCAGAAAAAAAGTCCTTCATCACTGTACCGAAGGAAAGAAGAGGAGCAACCCAACAACAGGGAATGTCAGTCCCCCTTCCCTCCATCTTCTTACTGTTCTGTTGCTATTTCTCAAATCTGGGATCAGTATAATTACTGTAGTTTCACACTTTTGTCTAATAACAATGAAGATGGCAATAATGCTATAAAACCTCTGCTCAAATGCTCGGCTGACCTCTGTACCTCTCTGGAGGAAGGAACTTTAATACACTTCTTCTCAAGCCACAGCTCATCGTTGAACTTCTTACACTGCATTAGATTACAGGACATTGTGCACATTCCAACCAATAACATTCAATGCCGCTTCTTGATGAGGATTAGTATTTACACATGACTTAGCAATTACATTCGGTTGCAAGCAGAACTGAGATAAAGAAGTACTCTGCTCGGACAGTAAATACATAAAATTCACTCACCCTATATCAACATATGCTAGCACATCGGATGCAACCAGAGCCAACAAATCACCTCAAATCCCATATACTGTTTAAAGATTTATGATAAAGAAATCCACACTGCCTGCTTCATACTGAATGTCACTAAGTAGAATGCAGTCGCCAGTACATAGTATAATTCAGTAATCTTTGTAAATTGTATGCTATGTCCAACATAAAGAGCCATCGACTAAGACAAAACACAAGTCTTTAATAGACACTAAGTCTACGTTCAATTTTTGTTTCTTAAAAAACTACAACTGTCCTATTACCAAAACAAAAGTCCTACCAGATTCTGAAAAACTGAACAGAATTTTAAGAAAAATAAAACCTCTTTGTTGCACATTAGTGTTCAGGTGCTGAATATCAAACATGCGTCACTTTCTCAACAGTTCAAACATGAACATTTATAGTTTTCTATACCTTCAGGCTATGAGGATCTTCCTTGTTTAATTGGCTCACAACACAAATCAAACGTGATGGAAGGAGAAAGATAAGCTTTTCCTTTTTGAGGAAAGATTTTTTCTGAAATCCACTGAATAGGAAACTAAACCAATACGAAACGTTTCCCTTCACATCCCAATCAAGGTATAAACAACACTAAGCAAACAGGTTGTGTTTTATCACCTGTTTTACTGTCTCTTTATGTACAAGCACCATTGTCACAGACTGAGCACATTCCTCAAGTCTCTGCAACGTCACAGCCGCACAACCATTTGATTGCGGGTATAATTATGATAAAATATGAGAAGGTGGATATATTTGTCAGGCAGAGAGGGAATGTGGAAAAAAAAAACAACTGGAAAATGATAAAATATCATTGACCGTCTTCTATATTTATTATTATGCTTTAATCCTTCCAAGTAAATAACTTCATTATATTCCATTTCCTGAAAGTAGAATTTCATTTTGTACATACATATAGCAAACTTTAACAATAAATAGGATTTTATTACCACTTGACATTGAGCTAGAGGTATTTGCGATTTAACTCTAAACAAGTCTCACTAGATACATTTCATGTATCTGAGCTGAACAATACTAATTGCCACAAATACTAAAAATTATTTTTTCCACTCTGAAAAATTGCAGGTAAATGATTTGCTAAGCAGATCAAGAGGTTAAGCAAGCTTGTCTTACACTTGTATGACAAAAGAAGAGACATTCCTTCATGCATTTTCCCAAAATAATACATGCTCAAACCCAGTAATTTAGAAGAGGAAAATTTAAAAAAGAGTTTCTTTTAAGAGGCTACATCTATAATCCACTAAACAGAATGAGTTTCTCCACCAAAATCAGAGGGCTCTAAATCTAGCACAATATATTAAAAAACCCTAACGTATTTAACTGCACTTCTCTGCAAGAAGTGTACTAAAAAACCACTTTTAATTATTAGACGCGAATATGCCAACCTCTAGATATTATCACACCAATAATATCTTTTATTTTGGACAGACCAGACTTCAATAAGATTGAGCCAGAAAGAAGTCTAGTCACTTCTCTGAATTACTACATAAGTGTAGAGAATATAAGCTACAGCAAATATTTCATAACTATCACATGTACTTGTATTAATGACAAAGTTGAAAATGCATCAAACAAAATCTGAGCTCAGTCAGAGAGTCAATCAAAAAAGCTTATGCTAGCATGTAAAAAAAGGCAAAAGGAATCTGCAATGAAATAAAGCATTTTTATTTGTTTCTCTGTTTCCACAGAGTATTGTTCTGTCTTCTTAGTAATAATAATAATTAATCCCAATACAGAGGGTTTTTGACAAGTACATGTGTCCCTTCTATCTTCCACTGCTGTGAGTTTTGTTGCATATGGCCATGATGCCTTTAATTCTTAAGATAAATTCTTCCCGAATAAAACAAATGAGAATGGGATCCTCTGCATAGAAACGACCTAACATAAAAGTGCAAGATTACACTTCTACTGACAGTTGTTTCATTACATCAGGTTCGTGTTTATTGCTTGTCTTAAAGAACGGGGCTATATACTTTTTACAGTTTTCTTTTAAACTTTGTATTGATGTACAAATAATATTAAATATAGTTGATTCCACTTATCAAAAGTGCAATTCTCTTAACAGCTGGTTTGGCATTTTTTATACCGTAATGTTTAGAAAAGAGAAGCTTTAGGGTCCAAATTAATCTTAGTGGAATTAATCCATCAGCAACAGCAAATGTAAAGGCATGACAAACACTTCTGCTGTTCACTCTTTAAAGATAAAATATTTGCCCAGGCAGAATCTTGTAACAAACAATTCTGAGCACATGCAAAGAACGAAAAATAAATAAACATAAAAGCAGGCAGAAGAAGGTAGGTCGCTTCAAACATCTGATGTTCTATCTTTAAAGTTCTATGGCACTGAGTTTAGCTGTTATGAAGAGGAGGATAAAGTAAGTCAAGAAAGAGTTACAATAGTGCAACCAGTTAGGGGAGGAAATAGGAAAGCCTAGTGAGTAATTACATTTATCTCATGGAACCTCCACCTTCTAAAGACACCTATGGCTATCACCTAATTAGACCAATCAAGACATTCGTAATCATTACTACGTGTTACACATGTGCTCACACTCACATACGGGGGGGGTGTGTATAGACAGTATATTCACATGCAAAACAAACTTAATACTCTTAGATTGTGCACTACTTTTTTTTTTTTTCTGTATTTATTATTAAGATAAAAAATGTTTGTGCTTGTTGAAACTATATTCTATTTTTTATGTATTTTTCACACTTCGGAAATGATTTTATTTACATAATTGTTTCCTGATTTTCTCTCTGTTCCCCTCCCCAATCCCAAATGATGCATATTACACGTGAAAGGCACATATTATGGGACTGCATCTAGCTTTCCAATAAGTTGAGTTTTTATTCCCTACAAAAATTTTTCCTTAGCGTAGAACAGCAAGAATAAGGATAAGGCACTTCCAATTTTCCAGCTTAGTTCAGTGTACAAGGAATACTGAATACAAAAGGAGTTCACTTTCCCCAAAGGTACAAAGAACTACAGTTATAATTGTTATATAATTTCACCATTCTCTGACCTCTTCCTAAACTAATAAATGGAGATGAGGAATAGCCCATAGAGCACAAGTTGTGTAGTTTCCATTTTGTTTTAGAAGGACAAAGATGTTCCTAGAGTTTCAGCTGTCTACCACAGTCGGGGTAATCACTCAAGTGTAGAGAGTTACCTCCTTGTGACCAGACAACAATCAGAGCCCAAATATGAATCACAAGCATGCTCTTGACTCCTTGAACCTGAAATTTTGTAGTGTACTGTTTGTCTTGAGAATAAGAATCATAAAATGACTTTGTGGTTAATTATGGCTTGAGAAGAAATGTGTTAAAAGCACAAGCTGTTTAAAGACAAAAACCCTACTTGAATTTACAAATAACTTATTTACTGTAAATGTTTCTGCTCTAATCAGCAAGTATATTAGAAATCAACGTTGATACATTAAAATACTTTACCCAAGAGATGGAAATTTCCTGGGATAGCTCAAGACTGCAGAATAAATCACCCACGTAGCCAAGGACCATCATAAATCTTTGCACATTTCACTTAGTTGTTGAAGAAACAACTGTTGATTCTGCCACAAGCAGCAAGTATGGGACTGTGCAAACATACGTGCTTCTTGCAAACCCTCTCGCAAAGCACAACTGTGCCTATGGAGTTATGTTGATTATTGTTTTACCAATAAGTTTGTGTACATTTGCTTTTCCACACACACATCCCATATGAAACAACAATTCAAAATGAAGTAATTTGCCTTAGCACGCATCTCACCTAACAACAAACTCTCTGGCAGTTGCTAATTGTGTTGCTTAAGGCATCTGTAAAGCAAAAGTCAGGGAGATACTGCACCAAGAACCTGCAAACTGACAGGGACCTGATCACAGTCCTTTCCAAACAAAACAGGAGCTTAACCATGCTGAGGCAGTCTGAAGTAAGTGCTACACTACTGGTACCCGTAATACAACAAATCTTGTCTAAATCGAAGACATTAGGCAACAGAGCAGCATTTTTCTTAAGCACCAGTTTTACTGTGCCATTTGGAATATATGGCTTAGCAAAGACACAGATATTACAACAAACCATGCAAGAAAGAATATTGTATAGGTAGGAAGTTAATAGCTTTACACACTGTTTTTAACATGTTAAGTAATGAATAATGCACTTATTCATATTCATTTTAGGATCTTCAAATGCAAAATGCTAAAACTTGTCAGTCAGAGAATACATGACCTTTCCTAAATTACATGGAGTCTTTCATGAGAAACTCCCACTGCATTTTTAGGGACATTCTTCAAGACCAAACTATTTCTTCCCCTAAAATTCAGATATTTTTCTTCTGGATTTGTAAAACTCAAAGTCTTTCTTCAGTATGAGACCTTAAAAAACAAAATCCAATAAAAAGTTTGATAAAAATTAAGTGTATCTATAGAAAAACATTGCATTTCTAAAACATACAGCCAACACTCCCCCTGCACCTCCCCTCTACATAAAATTTGTGCGGGAATAAAAGAGTTCAGCTTTTGCTTTCATGAATAGAAACCAAAATGTTAAGTAAAGTCATTGCAGTATCTCCGTTATAAAACAGATGCCTGAGCTGATGAAAACCATTCAGTACTTTTAGTCAAAAATGCGAATGCTGTTGCATTTCTGTGCTACATTTTTGTGTTACACTCTCCAGTTCAGAATCCATGAACTAGTAACATCAATAATCATACGGTGCCTAATTTAGAGGAGTCGTAACTGCGAATGTAGCTTTCGGTACAGCTACACAAGGTTTCCCTTTCTAAACAAACGCATCGCTTCACCCTCCCTGTCACAGACACAAAATGAACTGAACCGTAAATACGCTTTACCAACACACTGCTAAGTTTAGCACCTTAACGGAAATTTTCATTAAACTTCTATTCATTTAGTAAATTTAGTGGGAGTATTCAAAACACATGCTTCTGAAAACATGACAGTGACAGATCATAAAAAAGAACAAAAATCTGATTTTATTCATTGGGTTCAATATTACTTGTATGTTTACATCCTCTGCCACACCAGGCATTATGAAATCTTTCGGAAAAATAACCATATATTTTGTAGTTACAATAAATTTACTTCATATGGCAATAAAATATGGTCCTGCAGAGGTACCTAGCAGGACTTCATCTTTCAAAGCTGTCCTGAAATTAAACTTTTAGCCTTTATATCAGTCATGGTACTGAATATTGAACTAGATTCCCATGCAATAATTAGTTTTAAAAAAGGACTAATGTTTCGAAACATCTGCTAGCTTGGATAATGTGAAATCCTAGGAGATATTATTTAGAATATGTACATCCCACATACATAGCTTGCTTTTTTTTCCCTCCTCCAGTGACTGAAGTCCATGAAATCGCTATTGTCGAAATGATTGTTAGTAACTCCCTCCTCAATTAGTAAAATGGGTTTTCAGTTATGTTTGGAGTAGCCAGGATTCTGGCAGTAAATGATGACTAGTACAGATGTTTTATGCATCTGTCTTAATGAACAGTCAAGACAGGGAGATTATAACTTTTAAGAAGGAGGCCAAATAGCAATTTGTTTATACACTTCCTACATGCTGCTAACACTTTTACTTCTGATGTGGCAGCTTTTCCATTTTTTGTGCACTTTATTGCAGAAACAAACATTGCAGGTGGATTGAAAGATGTAGAGCAATACCAAAGAGATAAAGTGAAATAAGACAACAGCTTTAACACTTCCAGAGAACAAAGAGCTGAAGCATTGACTAGATAGGTTACAGAGAGATGTCACCGTCCAAGTTAATTACATTTTGCACACCAGCTTTGCAGCTGGATAATGAAGTCCTGGTTATGTTTATGTATCATGACACCAAGATTTGAAACAAGTAAAAGGATGAAGGAAATCACCAGCACTGTCATTTTTTTTCCTCTGCCACTAATGCAAGAGAAAAAGAGATGTTTATACAGTGTGACTGACATAAGACTTAAGCTTTAAGGTAGCATAACCATTTATCCTTGTTTACAGCAAAAGAGAAAGATAAGGAACTGTTTCGTGATAGCGGCAGCAGAGCTTTCATTATAAAACACAGTTTTTCCAGAAACTGAAGCATGTGTATTTTAGAAACAAAAAACAAACCAAAAACAACCACAAAAGATTGGGTAGGATACTTCAAGAAACTAAGACATAGATACAGAATTACTCAGATCCAAAAGAGCTGAAATGTATCAGCAACACTATTTATGCCACACACATACGGAGGACACAAAGTTTTTTAAGAAGCAGTATTTGAATCAGTGGTTGCACCCTTTGTATTCCAAATAGATCCTGAGGAAAATAAAAGGTAATCTACTTCTTGATGCTTCTTTGAAAGTCAAGAAACTGACTTTTTATGATAAATAAAGGTCCCATCACAATTCACCAATCCAAATTCAATTTCAGGCAGTCATGACAATTTATCTTCCCAGAAAGACCTCATTTTGTATTTCCAGTTTTGTCCTAAGCCTTTATTGAAGCAGGTTGCTTTCTAACAGCTGCTGAATTTCATCGCAGAAGTGCCTCTATTGATTAGGGCATGAGCACAAACGAATTAAGAGTAGAGGAGCTGGTTTAAAGTGGGAGGCTGTAACTTTATTAACTTTTATCACAAGCGGAGGTACTACACTGAAATGTTTTCACTTGGTTCAATATGTTGCTAACAGTGCTCCAAGCCAAACAAACATTATACAGCCCAGGACTCTGATGGTCACGCCTTTCACAAAAAAGGACGAAGGCAAGTACAGAAGAGCAATCCTAATCAGAGAGGATTTAAAATACATTGTTTATTATTTTAATAAACCAATATTGCTTATTATCTCTCCTTAATCTTCTGTATTACACTGGACATAATCTACCTGTGCTAGCAGAAAACTGCGACAAAAATACAAATCCAAACTAAACAGGAAATTTAGCTCTTCCTGCTCCCAAGTAGGCTGGCTCTAAATGTCTTCTGCTAGGAAGAAGATACTTCGGCAATTTCAGTTCCCTAGAAAAATGTATTCCTGCTTCTGTATCTTAGCAGTCGGACAGATGCACAATATCTTGGGAATATGTCATCTCTATGGCAAAGACCAGCTGGAGTGCATGGAGCTGCACCTGGGGACGGATGAGGTCCCAACTAAGAGCTTATGGGTTAGGATTAAAGGGAGAGCAGGGACAGGGGACATAGTAGTAGGGGTCTGCTACAGACCACCTGACCAGGAGGATAAGGCCCTCTACAGACAGATAGGAGCTGCCTCACGTTCACAAGCCCTGGTCCTCATGGAGGACTAAACCACTCTGATATCTGTTGGAGGTACAACACAGCAGGGCATAAGCAATCCAGGAAGTTCCTGGAATGCATTGATGATAACTTCCTTCTCCAAGTGGTAGAGGAACCAACGAGGAGAGACGCTTTGCTGGACTTTGTTCTCACCAATAAGGAGGGGCTGGTGGGGAACATGACGTTTAAGGGCAGCCTTGGCCGCAGTGATCGTGAAATGGTGGAGTTCAAGATTTTTAGGGAAGCAAGGAGGGTGCTCAGCAAGCTCACTACCCTGGATTTCAGGAGGGCAGACTTCAGCCTCTTCAGGGATCTCCTCGGTAGAGTACAATGGGATGAAGCCCTGGAGGGAAGAGGGGCCCAAGAAAGCTGGATAATATTCACCTTCTCCAAGCTCAGGAGCGGTGCATCCCAACAAAGAGGAAGTCAGGCAGGAACACCAGGAAGCCTGCAGGGATGAACAAGGAGCTCCTGGACCAACTCGGGCACAAAAAGAAGGCCTACAGAGGGTGGAAACAAGGACAGGTATCCTGGGAAGAATACAGAGCAACTGTTCGAGCAACCAGGGATCAGGTTAGGAAAGCTAAAGCCCTGATAGAGTTAAATCTGGCCAGGGACATCAAGGGCAACAAGAAAAACTTCTATAGATATGTCAGTGATAAAAAGAGATCTAGGGAAAATGTAGACCCTCTCTGGAAGGAAATGGGGGAGGTCCCTTCCAATCCTAACCATTCTATGATTCTATGATAATATGATACCTGCACTTTAATGCAGGAAGGACAAGTGAGGTGGTCTCAGCCAGGATGGCTCCACTGCCCTGTTTCCACACATATACAAAGAGGAGACTATGGACACGGGCAGCTTTGCTCTACTGTACCGGCATCTGGCCAGCAGTGGACAGGTGCATACGGTCAAGGTGAAATGAAGTGGGAAAGGACCTTAACCATGACTCTACGGTTCACTTCCAAGGGTCCGCCTTTTCCTTGCCTGTGTGATCACAAGCACTCTGTCTGGACTGGCAGGAAAATTAAAACTGCAGCAAAACCTACACACTTACACTGAGAAGGGTCCAAACTCTGCCACACACTGTTTAAATACACAAAGTAAGGCAGCTTCAAAGATTACAAGAATATATAGTATGAGTTTTTAAATATTACAGAATTTATAACACTATTACTGATTTTTCTCTGATGCTTCAATATGTAATTTAAAAATACACATATTACTTCATTCCCTATGCTTCAAATACAACCAGTGAACTGTGTTTCTGCCAGAAAGCAGACTTTTCTGCAGTAAGACATCACTGCTGTGGTATCAGTTATTTATATTTGCATGACAAACAGTTACTGGCTCTTTGCCTAACGTGTTGGTGTTGGAACATTTGGTCCAAACAGCGCGTCTGCCAGCTAAGAACTGTGCTGAATCTGTCAGAAGGCGTTAGATAAATGTGTCACCCTTGACAGCCTGCATGTGTATAATTTGAACTACAATAAGTGCAAGTTATTGACCACAATGCAGTCTGTACTAGGATTGAACACACTTCCCACGCAGACATAAATAGTGATTGCAGCTATAGACCCATTTCTATTTTCTGACTGAGGGTGTTGTGCTGTTGCTCACCACTTCAAATACTATTTCAATTTCATGCAAGCAACAGAAGCGGGCCAAATCAGCCTCTATAGTCAAAAAAAAATCGCAAACAAAATAAACAGGGAAAAAAAAAAAACCATACTTTTATCCCTGGCACTCAAAATCTGTTGTCTACATTAGGATATTAAACACCATAAGCAAGTTCTCAAGCCACCATGCTCTTAGATTCTACGATGTCCACAATGTGTCACTACAGAATACCTATTCCCCATGTCAAGATATGCAAAGTGAGCAGCTCAGGCAATCAAATCCTACAATCAACAAAACGAGCCACCAGAACTGTCACCAGTCACTCTTTTACGTGTCTTCTGCTATATAATGCCAGATGTACTCAAATCCACTTGTTTAGCCTGTGCTGGGATCGCAGTAATAATCCAGAGGCAGAACTCGGCATAAAAGTACGGGCTGTTCTGTGAAGGCTATTCTCTGTCTCGCTGAGGCTCTGACCTGCTCGCTTTGAACTCAGCAGGGGCTGGCTTTCAAAGAAAAGAGGGGCAAGACCACAGGTACCCACAGCACAGGCAGTATCAGATACATACTGATATTAACAATATTAACAAGAATTTATTTTTAGTGTCTCATTCAAATGCAGAAAAGTATTCTTTACAAATAGAATGAATTGTAATAATTGAAAATGGCGTGAGCCCTCGCTGTTAATCTGAGGAAAGGGATCTTAAAAACTGAACAGTTATCATCTGAAGCAATGATGAGGAATTTACCAGCAATTTATATAAATACCAACCAAATGTAATAGGCATTTAACTGAATAGCAGATGGAAAGGAAAGAAGTTGTCTATGCTTTTGCAGAACTGCTTACCGTAAATGAAGCCAGCAGGGTATCTAGCGAGTGACATCATACTTGGATAATAAATAGCTCTTCCTTGGCAAAATTATGACCCAAAAATGTAACATGCTTTTTGAAAGCTTAAAAAAAAGTATATAAAAACCCTACAATTTTTATTTGCCTATTTTCTGGAACACCAAGAAGTCACTGACAAAATCCTATCTTTGTACCTTTATACTATATTATGGACATTCATTCTGTCTATTTTTAACACTTTGTTCCTCAACTCTAAATAAACATTAAATACATTGTGCTCTTCTGTTGTTATTTTGTTTCCTTTTGGGATGCTGAGCATTAAAGTCAATAAAAACAAGTGTCTGTCCTTATCAAAACAGAAGACTTACCCTTGCTTGGAGGTTTCTGAAGCATGATTTCTACTTTCAATATGCTCATGATTACTGCAGTCATCAATATACCTCACCTCACTGCAGTCAATTACGGCACACCTATGTGTCGGCATATACTTCACCCTAGTCTTCAACATAAATGTGCTTAATGACGGGAATCAACCTGCTGAATCATTCTTAATTATATCCATTGGAAGAAAAGGACAGTTCAGAGACTGTCCTGAGGATCAGATTCACATCTCACGCAGCAGCAGTCCTGCGTGAGTGGTGTGGCCTGAGCAAATTCGGGGCAGGGTAGCACAACCACACAGCCAAGTGACCGCTTCTGCCAGAGATAGGCAGGCAGAGCTCCCCAGGTCAGCAGCCACACAGAGACCATTCTGTCAAACAGATGAGGACACGAGTTTTTTCCAGACCCAGATGTGCCAGACAAAAAGCTGTTGCCAAGTGTCTTGTGACTGTTCCTACTTTCTTCTCCCAAAGCTGCTTTTGTGAAGGCCATTCTCACTTCCAGTCAGAATGAGCAGAATGGCTTTAGCCAATTTCTAGAGCAAGTCTCCCTGACTGCAGCTTTCTGAGTGAAATAGGTCAGGGAGCTTGCAAAAGAGCAATGGTGCTAGTAGGGGAGAAGACCCTACAGGGGTGAACAGCAGGGAGGAAGGCATCACTTACAAATGATAATTGTTTCCATAGGCAAAACTAGATGCAGAAAAGGACATCTGTCGCCAGCCTGTGACTGCTCATGAGCTCCTCGTCAGGCTCCTGCCCAGCTGACTGGAGACAGCAATTACCACAGTCCCTCAATGCACCTAACGCAGCTACGCAGGAGCGTGGCACGTGGCCTTTCCTCTCCCACAACAACCTAAACCCCAATTTATTTTTCACTGAGTCTGTCCGTGTGAAAAACAGACTGCAATAAACCCAAGTTGAAGAATTGTTAAATGTTTTACTGATCTTTTCACCCATATTTAAATGATTTTACTTTTCATACAATTTTAAAGTACTTTTCTGGGAATCCTTTGAATTATTTATCTATCGCACAGTAAGGCCAACCAAGAACAGCAATAAATATTATGTAGATACTGAATGTGAAAGTGTTTTGTCTATTTGCCATTGTGTTATTTGCGCAGAATTCTTGAATAACCAGAAAATATGACTATCAGCAATAAAACTCTTTTTTGATATTTGAGGGCTCACAGACTGTTTGAAAATGCACCATGCCCAATGTTATGCTAGTAAAATTACCTGTAGCCTCTCAAACTAACAAGCATTTCCATTAAACATAGCATTCTTGGCAAGATGTTTTCTCAGTAGTGAATTTTTTGATTGACAAAGGATTAAATTACTGCTGAGCCATTCATTATTTATGGCTCTTAACACCTGTTAGGTGTTAAATTTACCTTTTCACATCTCTACTGTGCAAGATATCTGCTCCCACTTCCTTAACATCCTGTGTTTTACACCAGTGATGACATTTCAACATGGAACGTAATAAAATTGATGCCTTTTCGAATATAATACTAAGGAGTTTTTTTTTCAAATTTATATTTAATGATTTCACAAAACTATTTTTTACCTCCAGGAATGGATTCAAAGAAAGAATTTTAGAAGAAAAGCAATGCTGAATTTGACGGTTTTCTTGTTGCCCCCTGCAATTTGACATGATAAAATAAAAGATTTTTTTTTTTTTGTACTGTCTAACAAAGTGCCTACAGACACTGCTGTTTCTTTGAATGGCAATGGCAAACAGTAACGGACATAACACAAAATTGCCTTGAGACTGATGAAAAAGGATTTCCTTAAGCACTGTGAATAAAAAACTAAAAGAGGCTCAGTATATCTGTGCAATCAAATACAGCATATAATTAAACTGAAAATGTATAATTATCACCTGAATTTTCTCTTATACTAAAAAAAAATAATCATTATACTGTTGAAGTTTCTAACTAAAACCCATTGAGACTATCAGAGCATCACTGTGTATTTGCACAGGCAAGAAGTGTTCAAATGTTTTAATAAGGTGCTGTGCAGTAATAACTTCAGTGTGTTCCCAAATCACAGAATTAATTTACAGACCTTTTATAAAACTAAATGGATTGAATAAAATCTGATCATAAATTAACACTAACAATTGATGTAAATTGCACTGTCAGTGATATTTATTTCAGTTATGTTACCGTTTTTGGTATTATAAACCAGACTTTTACCATATTAAAGGCTGAAGGGCAATCTGTTTAATATGGGAAACAGATTCAAAGGCAGAGAGGTGACTGTTTGCAGAATTCTCCTAAATCCCAGGACAATTATTAGAGAAGTACTTATATATAATCTTAACAAAAGCAGTAGAATGTGGCAGGTAGCAATGTGCTTTCTTGATAGATCTTTTGATTAACACACGCAAAGGAAAAGGTTAAGTGAAAAATAAACAGCTCCTAAACAGGCATGATCATCAGAGCTTAACCCGCATGTAAGTGGCAGAAGATGGCTGAAGTATTAAACAAGATCTCAGGAGCTAGGCTGGCCAGAAGAAGTCTCAGAGACTTTTATGAAGTGCACATCTGTATGACTCAATCTATTCATGTTCACACTGAGCATATTCAGAGACTCAATAAAATATGTATGCAAGTATTCAACCTCATATTACACCAAAGCAGCTTCCTTTGCTATTTCCTCCCTCTGAAAAATGCTTCCATCAGAACATTTTAAAGCCAATTCCAATCCACTGCTTCAAGATTCAGAATAGCCACTCTCGTAACTGGAAGGACTGCATAAAACCTAGAGGAAGCCCAAACAAAACTCAAGATCGTTTCATTTTTGTGTGTGAATTTTCTGTTCTCTTTTGATTATATTTCATTCAACGAGTTAGTTGAAGTGGGACCTATTTTTCAGATGTGAAACAAAGAGATGGGCAACAGATCAAAACAATATGATCAACTTGCCCAAACAGCACATCGTTCTGTTTGCTTTTGAGGAGACGGGGCTCTCCACCAGCTACGAATGAAGCTGGTGTGCACAATTCCTCAGTGTGAAAACTGGTACTTCACTAAGACATTTGGAAAATTAGTCAAAAGATAATAGGATAATATGTATTTATAAGATAACACACAATATTAAAATGTAGTGAAGAACAAGAATCCTTGGGAAGACAATTTCTCAGAACATTGAGTGCCTCATGTTCACGTTTGAGTCACGTAACTTAGAGGAGTCCAGAGAGGACATGCAGCTGCAGTCAGGATTTCCTGCTATTTCAACCCATTCTAAGCGGCTTGTCTGTCATTACATACAATTTAGTGCCTCATCTTCCTAAGATCCATACCACTGCTTCTTCAAATCCTACCAGGAACACGCTCTGAATTTTCAACGTTCAAAATCTTAATTGGAAACATCTAATGCGCCTTTCTAAATCTCATCCCAGTAAACAAGAGACCATGCCGATTCAACATTAGATATATGCTCCAGAAGTAAGATTTAACTGGAATTTACATGCTTTGATCCACAAGAGCAACACTCAAAATCCTGATCTACTCCCTACAAACACATACAGTTTCACCAGTTATATTTCAGCTGTTACAGACATGCTTTTCTGCACATGCCCAGAAGGATCATAGTCTCATCAGAGCTGAGCAGGTTGGTATCATCTCACACAGACTCCCTGCCGAATCTTCAGTGTAGATCTGTCCTGCTATGTTCCCCAAAGGGAACGTTTGGGAAGGTACGACAGCATAAAGCACAGTACCAGATGCCACTTTCATTCAAAACCACAGCTTTGAATGGAAAGAGGCAGTGTTCCACGTTTATGCATGAACTGGTGAGACCAGACCTCAGCTAGAATAAACATACCCTTCTGTTTGGTCTCTACCTCAGCAGCATTTGTCTTCACTACTAAACTAGAGAAAGGGCATTCTCTCCTTCTGGCCCACTCAACTTGTCACATATTCTTCTTCAGGTACAATTATATGGGATCTAAATACATTTACAGTTTAGATACTGCTGTGGAGCTCCTCTTCTGCTCCCTCTTCTATCTACCAAACCTTTACTCTAATTCAACCTTGCTTCTGGTCACAATCTTCACATAGACAGGCTGCAGCTTGTCTGATCCCTTGATGAGGTAATTCAACATGCTAACCAAGGACAACCGTTTTTTTGGGACCTATCGCAGACAGGGTTTCTGGGATGTGAATCTCAGTATGAAGACAGGTGCTCTCTGCCCCAAAGGCAAGCAGTAAACACCTCAGAGCTACGGCATAATCTGAAAAGGCGTATTTTGATATTTCTGTTAATGATTATATCAAATATGAAATATTAAGTTCTTTTCTGTTCTTTCCTTAAGCTTTTGATACCAGCTTTCCAGGCTGCTTCCTTATCTGAGTACCCTGTGGATATTCTAGTTCCAAACTCAACTAATCAATTCAGCATTTATGAATAATGCTGACTATATTTATAATGTATGGACTTTTCAATACAAAAATGAAATAAAAGATATAAAAATGAACAAGTAGTCTCGTTACCTGTTTTTCTGTGAGAAAAACATTTACCAAGCTAAGATAAAAACAGTCCCGTTTTTTAAAAGATCTAAATATTACTCTCGAAAAAATATTAGTTTGGCATATTCTCAAATAGTATGAGAATAGGAAATAATATTGTTAATGAAAACATCTAAACAGCCTAAGGAATTTGACCTTTCACAAAGCTCACCATAAATAGCTACCGATACTGTGACTTGCGCTCTGCAACTGCAACGGATTGATAAGGAACAATGCAATGCTGAGGGAGCAAAACAGATTATGAAACACTATCCACTATTTCAGACACTACAATGTAACACATTCCTGTTAATACACTCTGAATGCCAAGGTTATGTAGTTGAATTCAGTCATGTGATGAACTACTGAAAAGGATATCAGAAATGCACCAGGATAAACAAGGAGGAAAAATGACTCTTATTTCTGTAAGAGCAAGTTGCGTTTGTTTTGAAATAAACTGTTTCTTTTAATAATTCCCTACATAACCTGTGACTCTACACTATGTGATTTTAGGCAACATCTTCAGTAACACAACTCCCAGCCTAACCGGAGGCAAGGCGGTTTGGCAAAGAGAAATACAACAAAAAAAGAAGATAGGGTGGAATAGTGCTTTAAGACGACTTGCACTCTCTCAAAACACACTATTCCATATTGCTATGAAGCAGTCTTTTCCATAGTAAATCCATCTTCAGAATGAATTTATTTCCACTGCTTGGAAAAATCTCACACAATTCATAATTCCGCATCAAGTCTAGTATAGGGAGGAGTTTTATTTGTTAAAGGCAAATATTTTCTCTGTTGAGTGTAAAAATAATGCAAAAAGCATGCTATAAACACAGGTAAACTGTTAGCTAGGTTAAGCCCTTTCATGGCACTTCAGTATTCATAATATTGCCAAAAAAATAATACCTGAAAATTAAAAAAGTAGGACCTTTTTTAATATTTACCTAGTCATCAATGTTTTTCTTTTCCAGAACTTGTTAGACACCGAAAAGATTCATTTAGTAACCAAAACACCAGATCAATTTACTATCCTGTAAACAATCACTGTAAGACTTAGGGTACACAACTTTTAGCCCCATAATTCCATTACGAAATGTTTCCTGTGCAGTTGCAATTTCTTTGCACATGAAGATCAACATCTTAAACGCACAACAGTATCTGAACACTAATTTCCAGTACGCGTCGCCACTACTATAAGAATCATCAGTCCTGCTAAAGTATGAAGTGTGTTAAAGCCATAATTATTCCTTGATACATTTATAAATGCCAATAAACTACCTTAGTCCCCACAAGTCTGTCATAATTCATGCATGAGATTATCCTGTTTTACTACTCTGGAGTACATTCTGAATACAATTCTTGTTACATTTCTTTTGGGAAAAAGGAGAGGTTACTGCTTGAAAGTGCTTCATCTGAAATATTTCATAATTAACTCAATGCTAATTCTGTGCTACAACACAAACATCATAGAATCATAGAATGGTTAGGGTTGGAAGGGACCTCAAAGATCTAATCATCATATTATTAAATTAATATTTAATTATAAAACTATCACTGTGCAATATAATGGGTAGAAATTAATTACAGAATTATTATAGGACAATTAAATATTTACCATTGAAACATACGAGTGACACTTTGTGACCACAATGTGCTGAGAAGAATTTTGTCCATAGCAAACTGCTGTGAAGCACAATAAATCTGTTTCCTTATCTTTTACACTCTAATTAATATGTTCGGCTTTATCATCTTTTTGTAAGAGTAACCATGGGTTTTTACTCAGATAGATTGTGCTATGTCAGTAAATACACAATTTTTAACAAAAAATCATATTATTCACTCAATAGGAGAACTGAGTTACTTTTTATAACCATTCATTAAGAATACTGTAATTTACAAATATTTTCTTTTCCTCATGTAGATTTATAAAAATAGAGGAAAAGCAGAGGCCTGAAAATTTGAAGCATTTAAAGGAGTGAGACAAGAACTCCTGCCTGGTCAGGTAATCCCTAACTTAAAAACCCTTGAGTTCAGCCTAACCCACTTTTTATATTCTAAATTTGCAGTGAAAAACACGCCACAGAAATAGTTGTAGCTGCACTGACAGACTAATTCTCTCTTCCTTAGCCACAGATCCCAGCCCCAGGTACAAACATTTCCATATGCAGAGTACTTCTTTCAACCTAAAAATCTGGGCTCAAAGATCAGCGGTGTTAGAACACTCCACACCACATGATGGGAAAGAACATTAAAGTTTCCACACGGAAGTTTTCTCCCAGAAGCGACTTCTTTTGGAAATGGAGACAAAAGCAGACAGCAAGAAAGCAAGTATGTTGCTTCACTGATAAAAACAGCTTCCCTTGAAAACTTTCACTGTATGATCACCTAAAGGAATGTGATGATCTTTAGAGTATGACATCCAAATGTTAACCATTAGCAGTATCCTCACTCTACGTACGGTAGGTAAATAAAAATGCTCCAGACTAAATTTACCATAGGTCTAATACATGATCCAAGGCATAAAGCTGGAAGCATTTACTGCCATTGCGACACACTTAGCAGCTTATTCTATCTGTGAAGATGATTGTTGTTTTTTTGGCAAGGACAGATAGCCCCAGTGGTGGCACAGATGAGAAAAAAACGTCACCAGTCTGCTTTATTCTCTGTGTACACTGAAACCTAGAAGCAAAGGTAGATATTCCCAGTGAATTTCTGCTGTGAAGCTCACCATGAGATGCAGAAGATCCATGCAAACCTTTGCTTTGCCATTCTCTCCTTCCTTTTATCAGCACCAAATCTAATTTACTTGGGAAATTATGGAAAATTATCAATATTTTGTCCCCACAGAACGGCAAAAAGCTAATAATCTTAGAGCACTTCAGATTCCAAATTGAAAATTTTTGCATTCTTAGAAGATATTGTGAGGAGTGTAAATGAGCACAAGAAAGCTCAGGAGAAAGAAAAATCACACTTGGGAAAGGTAAATGTCTTCAAAGAATTATCCACAGCAGGTTATTATCAATGGGATCTAATGCAACTTCCTAGGAGGATCAGTTGCTAAGTGAGCTGCTGAAGGAACTAATTACTGAACAGCAGAAATACAGCACATAGTGCTGAAGAGGTCTGAAGTTCTCGATACAGTTGGCCTACTTGTTACTCCAATGAACGAACTAGATAGGAAACTTCAAACCAGTAAGGAGGTCAAAGAGGTGAAAAAGTATCTTCTTGAAATTAAATGGAGAGCACAACGTAAATCAGGAAACAAAAACCAAGTCTGAGCTTACTGCAAATCATAAGACACTGTCAAAGGGATCAATTGATTTGACTGTGCTAGAAGGGTTCCTCCACACATGGATATTGAAAAATTGCATATGATTGAAATTCCGAACTAAAATAATTAAACTACACAAAACTTTACTGTGGAGATTCTTAGAAAGAAGTAAAACATCCCTAGTTTAGTTCAGCTTAAACATTACTAGACAGCAATAAGCTTAAGATAGCTAACTCCACTACAAATTCATACCTCATCATTAACACCATTAGTAAGACTGACAAAACAAATTAATTAAGTAATAGGTTGCAGATATACATTTGAAATAACTTCAATATCAGAAGTAACTAAAACTTTCCTGGCACAATCTCTGCTTAGTCATGTAAAAAATTAGTTGAGCTAAGGAAGAAATACCTGATGCAGAGTAAGGAAGCTTTAAAAACTTTGCAATCAGAAAAATAACAGATGGGCAAAGATAAAAACCAGGTCCCCTTTTGGTAAGCTAACCATGTAGAACATTTTACTAGAAGTGTGTACTTCTCAGCCAGAAATCTTTTTTTTTTTTTTTTCCTTAGAATTTTAATGTTATTGTGGTATCTGTAGGGAAATATTAGGAAACAGTGTTGCTGTTGCTGTCCCTAGTGGCACAAAATTGATCACAAAGTCCAATATCTATAGTCTTTTTACTGTTCATTACATAGACCCACCTGTATGAGGGCCTCAAATTATCAGTAAATTCATTTTTTGGGTTTATTCTGGGGGGGGTTTGGGGTGATTTGGTTTTGTGTATGTGTTTTTTTGTTTGTTTGTTTGCTTTTTTAAAGTGTTAACCCCAATCTCATTCTCTCAAATGTACTACAATCCCAGAGAGAAGGTAAGCATAGGGTCCAATGATGAAGTGCAAAGTTCCTTGCTATTTCCATTATTAACACGATCACTTCCACTGACGCTGCAAAGAAAATAGTGATTAATGTGTTTGAAGGCTTGTAGGTTGCATATTTTATTTAACAGACAGAAAAAGTGGACAAGTTATCAACTGCAAAAAGTTCTTCTTCGGGTCTGAAACAGAACTTTACTCCACCTACCATTTGTAACAACTTTTAAACCTTCTTTATAAAATACGTATTTTTTGGAGAAGTCATTCCACAAAGAATTTGAAAAGACTCCATTTAAAAGATCTTGCTATTGAGAAGGAAAAAAGGACAGTGCCACACCAACAGAAGTTGAATGATAAGTGATCTCATTCCTAATGGATTTATTGAGTGATTTTGGGGGGCGGGGAGGAAGAAAGTAACAGCTGTTACATGGAAGCTGTTTGTAGGTGTTATAAAGACAGTGAAACAGGCATATGAAAACAAGCAGCACCACTGTGGTCACTGAAACAGCTAAAACTAGAAGACGTGTTTAACAAGCATTTAACTTCACAGACTTTTCCTGTTATGGTGATTGTGTTTAACTAGGGAAAAGTAGAAGGATGTATCTTTGTATGATGCGGGATTTCAGAAGACAGTACAATCATGTTTAGAATCTCAGCCTCACTGTCATGGCCTCTCTCTGCCCACGTGGAAGCCCTTACAGACTTGTATTTAACTACGCGGTTAAGTACGAACTCACATGCTACCTGGTTGACTTGAACAGGATTAGTCATTTATTCAGGTGCACTTGTGTGCTGAAACACCAACAGGGCACTAAATATCTTTTACTTATGCCATCACAAACTCTTACAGAAATCTTGCCTCGCATCAGCACGAGACAGGAATGCAGAATTTAACACCTATTACAAACTGGCTCTTCCTTTAGCAGTTGCCAAATAACAAGGTATTATTTGTTGCTTCCTAGGTATCTTGGTGATTAATGAAGTTTAAGAAGGGCACCTTCACTAATAATATGTGCCTCACATTGATCATGTTTCCAGCAATCATTAGTATTCATTAGCAGCAGTCAACTTCTTAATTCCTTTTGCTTAAGTCCAAATTATTGTAAGTTATTTACAATGCCCTGTAGGAAAGAACAAGGCTCTCACAAATCTTAATGGCTTACTCCCAGATCTTCATATACCAGCACTTCTGGGAAATACATGCACACTGCAAAAACATCCCAGCTGCTAGCCCACAGAATTAACTGCACACAAAACCCTCTGCACAGTGAGTGGAAGATAAGCTTGCAGCAGGCACACGCCAGAAATAGGCGATACAGGAAGGCAAAACATCTTCCTCTTCCGCATCTCACCCTGGCCTGTATTCAGTTTTGTAGCCTCCTCCTCCCCCAGGCTGCCTGGAGCCGCCTCGTTGGACTGCACGTTGTCTCACAGGATCATTTTGTCATACAATTTGTCGATAGAATTCCATCGGGAAGTTCTCAGCCACTCTTGCACCAGGAGCTCACCCGACATGCCCATCAATTTAAAAGACACAAAACCACCTTTTCTTTGTTTCCTGCTCCCCTAATCACTCCCACCTACACCGGCTTTCCTCCTGCCCCTGTGTTGGATCGACCCGAGAAGGTGTTGGCCCGGGGAGCTGCAGGGTGGCCCCTGGGAGGAGAGACTGCAGCTGCCCCGTGCCCGGCACAGTTCCAGCCAGCTCCGCCACGGCCACACCACGAGGCACAGCTGTGCCCACCACAGACACCGGTGGAGCCCCTGTGAGAGCGGATCTAAGACAGGGCAGAGGAGGAAGGAGAAAAAAAGAGTGAGAACCATCATTATTTCAAAATCTACTTGGGGATATTGCTAACTCTTTCCAATCAGGTTCTCCACTTTACACTCTGTGTATAAAAAGTATTCCAAATAATATCCATACATCCTCCTTATCATTTTTCCCTTTGATTGAAATATTCAAATGCTAAAATACAAAGCATCAGAGTTACGAGATCTATGAATACATATCCCATCTGGCACTGGTTGCCACAGTCTGCAGTTCCTAACTGCAAGTAGATGAGCAAATCTGAAATTATAATTCCTTCAATTATCAGGATGAGATAAAGTTGCTAAAATCTGTAATACTATACGAAATACACCAGAAACATTGCATGCCTCAAGATGCCATGTATACATAATCCATAACAGGAGTTCAAATATAGGAAAACAAGTTAAATCTATGATAATTTTTGCACTGAGGGATATAAATAAAATATAATACCATGACACAGAGTCTGTCTTTTGGAGAGCTAGGTTCTAATCCCACTATTGAATTTAAATGAAACTGAAATATAGTGATTCACAACTGTAGAACACAAATGTACAGGAAAAACATAGACCTCAGGTCAGGAGAAGTCTGTTGAAGAAGAAATAATTCACTGCATTTGCAATTATCAAGATTCCTGCAGGCACTGCATTCAGGAGAGACTTTCTTTCTTCCTAAGGTGAACTTACCATGAATTAGGAGAACTAAAACAAAACCACTGTCAAAGTTTTACTAACTCAGTATGCCAACACTCATATGCTCTCGCTACTTGTAGTCTTGCACTCCTTGTGCCTAATGCAGCTTTCTGGAGCCATCACGTTTCTATTGAAACGGCTGCCCGGCTAGCCCTAGGCACACCCACGTAAATGCCAGGTCCATAGCGTCCTCCTTTAGTCAAGGAGTTTATTGTCTCTCTCCTCCATTATAGGCTCTCTCTTTTCATATCAGTGGAAGAACAAGGAGGTAAGATTCGGATGTAGATTTCGACATGCAAGGCTGAAAACTTTTCCACGCTGTGCTCTGTGCAGCTCAACCCTGCCAGTCACTGTCACAAGGACTTTCTGCACCCAACGAGGCGGCCAGTAACCGCCAAAACTGATTTCTCTCTATGAGCCAAGCAATGTACCGTGCTGCGATATGATATGCTTTCTGATGTAGAAACTTGACTTTGGTGAACACTTCTGTGTCATAAAAAGAAGTGACTAACATATCTTTCTTTTCTTCAGAGTTAATTTGAAAGCCTGACACTAGTAACATATGCATGTTTGTACACACACACCTCCAAGCAGCAAGCTACTAATGAACCATTCCAGCTAGTTGGGTTTTCCTGTCAGCTTCTCAGGCCTGAGAAAAGAGTGAACAACCTCAGACTTGTCCATATGAATGATCATGGAGGTATTTGTCATTCACCGGCCCAGTTTCATCCATGGGTTAACTATTGATTCACCTGTGTGGACTGGCATATGGCATATAGCCAAAAAACAAAGCAGCACTTCAGCCTTCACTTATACAGAAGACAGTGAGACTCAGTAAATAACATGACCTAGCCAAACGGTTAAGCAGCTAAGACATTCATTTTCCACTGGATTTCTTTGTAGCAAAGAAACAGCTAAATAAATAATAAAACAGATTTTAGAGAAAGGCTTGAAAAATTAATGGAAATCTGAGTGATCAAGCCTGGAAAAGCCTGATGTGAAGCTAGATGCGTAGCTCTGATCAAATCAGAATAGTCAGGGAACTGTTTCACATCAATGCAGACATCTCTGGGAATGCTTTTATAGTGACACCACTTCAGCACACTTTATTAAACTTGTTAAGCCACATTATAATCATATCTGACAAATGAGTAAGTTTGGATCTACTCCAAAATGAATTTACATATCACTATAGTGAATTTACATGCTGGCTTAAAAATATGAAACTATGCAGTAGATATAATTGCCTCCTGAAAGGGAAAGTATAGAAGCAAAATAAAGCAAAACAAATAAATCAACCAATAAAATAATTTGCTTTCCAGACAATGTAACTCTTCAACTTCCTCTGAACACTGGCCATACAAAGCAGCTCACAATGAAGGAAAAGAGTTAAGCAATTCTGTTTCACTTATCCTATTGCTGGGTTCTGAAAGTTGTAGCAAATTAAGGGATGTGAACTTATAGCAGAAAGCTTTATTCTCACTACTACTTAAACATATAAAATAAAAGCAAGGATTATTTGGTGTTGATATTCAGGGAACTCCAGGTAGCACTCAATACTAACACTGCATTACTGTTCTTTCTTCAACATCCTGCTTTTTCCGGCTCAATCTTTAGCCAATTGTGTTAACACTTCCTACACTGGCTCTCTCTCTCTCTCTGAGCTTTCCTTTTTCATTTTTGATACTTTCTGATCAGCTCAGTCCTTTCTGACACTGGTGGTGGGAGAGAAGAATTTTGCACATGTAAAATAGTTCCCAGACTTTTTTGTTTTGAAGCCTGCTAGCATTTCCACACTTCCCACACATGTAAGCAGGCACTCAAAGACTAACAAGCAAAAGAATCTGTTCTCAGTGACAACTGGAGCCTCTCACAGCTCAAAATGTTGAATTTTGCTGACCAAACTTTACAAGCATTGCATCTCTGTAGGAAAGTGGGTATTAAATTCCATTTGTACTACACAGTGCATGTTCCACAGACTAAGTAAGCACGTCCTATTCCTTGTTAGTAAGGATGGAGAGGGGTTTTAATGATAATTGCTGCTACAAGATACAATAAGGCATTGGTATTAAAAGCAGAAATCTTTTGTCTCCTTGCACTCTGCTGGCATTCTAGCGTCACTGAATCACAAGCTAAAGAAAGAAAAGGAACAGCCTTAAACTGCAGAGAAGGTGCCAAAAAGCTGACATGTCAAAAGTAGGGGAAGCTGATGGTCAGGAAGAAAACAAGATTAGCTAGGATTTATGAAGGAAAAAGAGCTCGGGAGGGCAGAGACAATGAGGAGGTGATTAAGGAAGTTTAGGTTTTATAGTCAGTACATTCTTGTTGGGGAACAGCACATAATCCTAATGTACGTGAAAGAAGGGGCTAAATGCCAACAGTCTGCTATTTCTTAACTTTTAAAGAGCTGTCTAATTTTGTTTCCCTTTTATTTTGTATATGTTTGGAGGAAGATACACATGCTGAGAGCAGGTGCAGAAATGAAATTTCAGTTTCCGGGAAATTTTTATTTTCAAGAAAATAAGACTGAATCAGGGCGATAAGCCAAAATTTGAAAGTTTATACTTATTGTTGAACTATGGCATTTCTAGAATGAAATATCCACTTCAAGATACCAATCTACTTGCTGAACTGATCAGTGCACTAGAGCAGGACTTCCAAGCAGCTTTGGCAGCCCTAGATGGATATGGATAAAATATGTCAGTTCCATGGCTCTTCACCTCTGACTAGCACAACAGATTTTTCTTCTGACAATTGATCTTAATTTCAGTCTGCACCTGCCACAACTTCTATCACAGCTCATTAGGGATCTCCCACAGTCAGAAAATCTGGAGACCAGATGCCAAGCAAGTTGGCCAGCCTAGAGACCTAGTCTAGAAGCCATGGCTTATGAAAGCACATGGCAAGTGATCCCAAATACATGACCTCAAGAAGCCTTGGGGGCTTGGCAACCCATCTGCATTCACCTAGAACCAGATGAGCAATTTAAGAGAAAATGAAGCTTTATTATGAACTCATAAAAAATGAAACCACTTATGTGAAATGCTTCCAATCAGACAGTTTGGCAAATTCAACAATTGAAAAAGTCCCAAAATACAAGACTTATGGCTAGTACAACCATCTGGTAAATAAATGCAAGAAAAGGTCTCATTTTCATGTTGTTCTCCTCCCTCCTTTGTTAGGTCATAGCCTCATAAATTCCTGAAAACTCTACCAAAAGAGTATAAATATCAGTTCTCTCCTATGGGAAAACACTCTGTATTGTAAAAGCAGCACTTACTACAATTTATAGCTTGCTACCATGCTACACAACGCACATACAGCACGTTACTGTTATGCATGTAGCATCAGTGGGACATTTTTTTAAAATCATACAAAAAGAGGATATTTATTGAGAAGAAAATCTGAACCTCTAACAATACACAGTTGTTCGGGATAATATAGAAAATCATATAATATATTTCACTCTGGGACTTAGGAGGAAATGCTTCAACTAGAATGTACTTTCTGGATGATGAAGGACAGATAGAGAAAAGCCACACACAGAACTAATGACACCAGAATACAATTACAATTACAACTGATCCAAAGACTGCTCTCCAAAAGCAAACATTTTTTAGAACTGCTTTGGGATCTATGTGGCAATTTAAGGTGGCTTCTTTAACAATGGAACTCTTACAACAATGGGAAAAGCTCTGTGCCATAAACTTGAAAAATGCTTACTTCTCCTTTCCCATATAACACACAAGCATTTTGATTACCACTCTACACTAAAAGGATGTTTCAATTTAAAGCTCTTCAATAGGCTGCCAGGAATGCTCTGCTCAATGATAAGTCTATTGTACAAGACAAGCAAGGAGAACATTACCTTTCTAAGTGGCCAGGAAAGCATGTTATTTACAGCCAAGTGACAAAACAAAAAGAAATGTGGAAAACATCAAAGAGAACCCAAGACCACAAATATTAACAAATAGTCGGGAAAAAAAAACACTTTTTTTTTTTTTTTCTGTCTCCCCCTTCCTCATCCCCATCGGTCTTTACATACTTTGAAGTTTAAAAGTGATTAAAAAAATCTTTTAATGGAAGACTCAAAGCAAAAATGTCTCAAGATGATGTCAAGTCAAGCAATGATAATCACCAAATGAACTATTTCAGGAGAATGCAGAGGAGGATGGTTAAAGATTACCTACAATAAATATGACACCTATCAATTATAAAGGTGCATAGTAACATTGACTAAGGATGCTTTGTGATGTTTTACATCTATTGATATGTAAATGGACTCTGATGTACTGCCCCACAAGCAGTTGCACAGGCATGATCTCATTGCCACAGCTCACACCACCGGAGTGCTACAAGTTATATAGGCTCTTGAGGAGAGACAGGAGGGGAAGGTAAGGAGAGGGCCAAAGAGTAGCTTAGCACATGCAGCTTTGCTTCAGAACTGGTGACATGATGGTTTAGAGCTTATGGGTAAGGACCAGAGAGCAGACAATCATGGGTGATATGGTGGGTGTCTGGTACAGATCACCTGATCAAGAAGACAAGGTAGATCAACCCTGGAAGAATTGGAGGCTGCCTCATGATCACAAGCCTCACTTCTCACTGGGAACATTAATCATAGAATCATAGAATATTTGATGGAAAGGCACATGGTAGAACACAACAAATCCAGGAGATTTCTGGAAACAGTTAATGAGAATTTTTTGACACAGGTGATCAGCAAGTTAACCAGAATAGGCCCACTGTTGGACCTACTACATCATAAACACGAAAAACTGAGATGCGGAGGTCAGTGACAGCCTTGGCTGCAGAGACCACTATATCAAAAACTATTTTCTTTTCTTTGTTAAATATCTCATGTAATGCTTGCTATTGCATTTATAAGAATTTACCACTGGCAACAGATGACAGGCCTAATGCTTACTGTATGGAAAAAAACCTCTTTCACAAACATTTTATGAAATACTAGTCTCCTATTTTTCATTATGGTGCTCTCATGCAAAAATCAAAGCACTAGCTGAAGGCCTGTAAAACGCACCTAGATTATTCCAATGTCTTGACTGTAAATTGGCTCAGACTCAAAGATCAGGAATGGTAACAGAGGATTGACTAATCCCTCCACACAAGCAATGACAAAAATCCTTATAAATTAATAACTGTAAGAGTGCCTTACCTCACTTTCTCGAGGCTTTGTGATAGCTAAACTCCCTAAAAGTCTGAGGAGAGGTGGAATTTTATCCATGACCTGAAAAAAAAAAAACACCTGTCTAAGCTGTTTGGTGAATATTTGCAAATAGTTTACCCATAGGAAATCCATGTCAGTCCATCAGGAATCTATCTAAGTTTATTAGAATTTTTTGTTACTGTATGTTTTCCTTACACGTGAGCGCAGAGCTCTGGCTTGGTGAGCCATCTGACTCACCGTCACTGTAATACGTACTGTTAACTTTCACAAGGAAGACAGCGAATAAAAAACACTACTTCTCAGGTGGCCCTGACTTTGGAAGGAAGACACACAACTGACAACTGCCAATTATTTCATCTTTTGTGCACATCTTCCTCTGGGACACGAACAGTATCCGCTGTAGAACATTAGGAAGCTTAAAATGTCTACATTCTTTTGATGCCTATGCTGCCTAAGGAATTTAATTTCAGAGGTGGTTTTTATTTGAATGATTTACATTTGTAAGCATCAAGACAAGAGAGATGAGAAATAAAAGCAAAATAAATGTTAATGTTGGTAACAAGACAGCAAACATGATGCATAACCTTTATAATAACAAATAAATATTACCCATTCTGTTTAAAAATTGCAGTACTTCATCATGGCAAATAATCATCTGTCTGTGTAAAGTGACCAGAACAATAGCTCAAGAGTATTCTGGGAGCTTACTATGGTCTCAGTCAAGCATGGCATGTAAGTATGGGTTCAATTTTAAGAATCTGTACCACCCTGGTGATTTCAAAAAGATAAAAAGATAGACGAAGCGCATGTTTTACCTGACCGCAGTGACATTATTCACTTGCTTAGAAACTTGTTTGAATACAGATATGTCCAAGCAAAGCATGCTTCTCAGACCCACTGTAAAGAAGGCTGTTTTGAAGTACAAATTTGTATTTTGGAAACACCAATAATCACATCATTATTATTCAAAATCTGCTTCTTTATTTTATCATGCTAGCTTGTGACAGTTGTATCAGTCTATCAAAAAAAAAAGTTACTGACAAATCCAATCAAAATGATCACAAACTGTATTTTAAATCACAGCACATCTCTCTTCTCTTCCAAGCAGTTGCCATAGCTCACAAGATGGGGGTGGAGGGCACTCAGTGCAGATTTCTAATGACAACTTCCATTTTACCAGTCAAGAAACAGTCCATACAGTTCAGAAACTAGTGTCAAAGAAATAAAGGTAAGTTGGATTTTAAAGCAAAAATGCCTTTAGCTCAAGTTTAGTATTTACTATGGTATTCAACTACAAGTACTGACATACTTAGTTTACTACACAACTACACCCTCTCTTCAGGAAAAAGCAAATTCTAAACAAACAAGTCCAGATATTTTACGCTTCTTCACAAGACTTATCTATTGAAGTAAGACATTCCAAAAATGTCGAGTAAAGATCAAGTGAAACAAGCAGTAGAAAAATGATACTCTATTAGATTAACTGTTAATAAAATTTTGCTTAAATGTTGGTAGTCTAGTATCTCAAGGTTGGTTTCAGGCACTTCCTTACAGTAAGCATACACTTACGCGCTCTTCAGAACAAAGGCCTATACTGGTTTTGTTCGGGTGTTTCCCGTTTTAAATAAACACAATAGTAAAAGAATCTCCCCCTAAATCCATCAAACAATTGCTCCTCTATAGCTTTTTGCAATCGTTTTGCATGCGAATCGCAGTACGTACAGTATTCTTGATGATAAGTGTTGGCACAGCAGGAACTCCATAATAAGCTGCAGAGACAGAAAGCTACTGCAGCAATTCACCACGGAGACAAAGAATTCTAGCCATGAAGTCATCTGTCTACACAAATCTAGGAAAAGCAGGGAAAATGACATCTTCACTGAGGCAAATAATGTTCCAAATATACCAAACCATGTAAATCATTCCAGGAAAGCACATGTTCATCTTCATGAACAGACTACGCACTGACAGGTAGATCATTCACAGCACTGGCAGGCATGTTAGAAGTTCTCTTTTCTTTTACTGGAGTTTCCAACACTGTACTTACTTCATACGGATGAGCTTGAGAGAGTAAAATAATCCAGCAACAATAACAATAAAGCCACAGAGATTCTTCTCGTATTACATACTCAACGTTTACATTTTCTACATATTAACAAGACAAAAGACTTGCAGAAAGATCTATTGAAACTAAAAAAATGGAAGATAAATTCCCATGTCAGTTAAGTCCAAAGCAATTGACACTAAAGAGAGAGAGTTAAATCAGAGATGATCACTGAACCAAACTAACTTCATTCAGAAAAGAGATCTTTAAGTTACTGTAGCCAGCTCTCTGAAAAAAATACAACCCATATAATTATTACTATATTATATCCAGGGATTCTCCTGGATTTAAATCCATGGAAGAATGGCATCTCATACTGCAGCCATTCTGGTCCTTCACCTCAAAAAACAAATGAGAGAATCAGAAAAAGCATAGAGAACGGGAATAAGATTAGGGAAGAGAACACCATGAAAGGACTGACTAGGACTCTTTAGTGTGACAGAGAGGCATTAGAATACTGCAAAGATGTATAAAATTACAAATAATAGTGAGGAAAATAAATGTGGAATGAATGCTCACTGTTTCTCAGAGTATAGGAACTGAGAAACTTCCAGTGCAATTACTAGGTTGCATACTAAAAGTCACAAAAGAAAGCAATACTTGAAGTAATTTTTAACACAATACATAATTAAATTGTGACATTCACTGCCACAAGACATGGTGGATCATAAGATTATTTCAAAAAAGTACAAGCTATAAATCCTGGAAGATTCTCCACTAGTCACAATCAAATGCAATGAATGCTTTTCAACGCAATTTCCAACTCAATAAATCCCTGCCATTGTCTGCCAGAAGCTCAAAGAATAAACATGGTGGATACGCAGAGTGATCCTTCCCATTTCTAATACTTTTTGCCACAAACATGTAGTGAAAAATCTGCAGCTCCAGGTGTTAGAAACAAGATACTGTGCACGACAACTCTCATGTTCGTATGATCCCCTTAAGAATCCTGAAGGAAATCATAATTAGAGTTCACTATATTAAGGATTTTTTTCTTTACATAATTGAATTCTTTAACTAATCAATTCAAGCTTAAAAGCAGAAGTGCTGAAGTCTGAAGATTCACAGAATCTACCCGTCAATGATTTCTGTGTTTTCAGCATTACATATAACATCAGTTTCTAACAAGGGCAGACAAATATGACTAATTGATAAGATGCAGACATTTTTATAAAGTCATTTCTCAAAACAGCACTGTCATGTCAAACTCACTAAGCTCGCTGATGAACTAAACTTCTCAAAATCCAGCTTAAACAGTGAGCTACCTATTTTGTATCCTGGACAATAGGACTTCATGCCATACATTTCTAATCTTTTAATACTGCAATAAATGACAGCCAAGACATATGAAACCATAAAAAACCCCGAGCCTCAAAAGTACCAAATTACAGCATGTTGAGATTTTTTTATATTTTTTTTTCTCTTCACTGACCCACTGGTAAGCTTGGTGAGTACCTTTCTGATTACAGTTAACAGAAATTGATATCTTTTTTTCTGAGGAACTAGAACAAAAAAGACAGCTTTTCTTCCATTTAACGTCATGCTATATGTATTGTAAAGAAAGCCTGCATAATTCTTAAAAAAAAAAATAAGAAAAAGAGGGGGGGGTGGAGGGAGGAAGCTTTGTTTCTTACAAATTCCGAGTAAAAATTACATGCTCTCTACATGCTATGTTCAAGCTAAAAGGAGATAGAGCACAACTACCTACAAACATCATGGTTTTACACTGTATCGTCCAAATATTCACAGAATTCTATGCTAATTTACCATGTACAGGGTCATCTTATGAGCAATGACCACACTGTGGAATAACACACACGAGAATACTACCCTGCTACTCTATTGACCTTGGAAGTGAATGAATGCAAAGATCTACAGTTACTGATGTCAGAGTCCTATCAGTTACACTTTTATGAAAACTGAAGGGTTGGCATCAGTTAAGATTCTAGTAAGAGTTCAGTTAAAAAGGCATTTGGCTGTGGAAATCTGAGCATAGAAGATCTTTGCCATGAATTATTTCTCTTTTACAACATTTGAAATAAAATATACCCATTTGAACTATATTTAAATTACAAGAGTGCCAAGAAAAGGAGTCCTGAATGTCTGAAGAACTGAAGCACTGACGTAGTCTTTTTGATCCTAGGATCACAAGCTCCCTGAAAACACTCTCAGATACTTTGTAAGTTGCAAATGCCTCTGTAACTGAAACGTTGCTTTAAAGAAAACAGACAATCACAAACTAATTCAACGTGCAACAACAGCAACTCTTAGCTAACATGGTCATAACTGCCATTTCCATGTGAAGTTCCGGTCTGTAGCAATCTAACGTTGCTCCAGTACGAGTATGTGTCACATCATAACAGGAAAAAAGTTGTTGGGCTGACAAAGTCTGCTGTGCAGAGAACAACCATCGGCGTTTCCACCCACCCTTACAATGCAAAGGACAGTGCAATAGACTTAGTACACATTAAGAGTTCACCTACTGAATTAAAACATTTAAGTTATTGGAGAAGCCTTCAGTAAATATAACAAGTTTTAAGATCTTAATGTGGTCTTAAAACCATAGATCATTATCTTATTAAAAATCTTAACGATATCTCAATTTGGGTTGAACATAACTGAATTAATTACATCTGAGATCAGACCCACAACAAACTTCTCTAAAACACGCAAGAAAACCAAGTTTTTTAAGTTTCAAGCAGGAAACTGGATGGTCCTTTGGAGCACTTTGGAAAAAAAAATAATCAAAGACCTTACTCTATTCTGTCTGTACAAAGAAACCAACTTTAAATTTTTCAAGATCATAGTGAAGAACACAGTGAAGAACATGCATATCCTGTAAACACCTAGGAGACTAAAATGTGCTGACAAAAAAAAAAATCAATATGTAGTGTAGTTCCAGTCACCACAAAATTTGTGAATGAACTTTTATATTGATTGACAACAAAAATCTGCAGTCCTCTGCCTCAGAGTGGTACACTTTACAAGGAAATGTAACGAGTCAGCTCCTGACAAGCAACAGAAAACTTTCAAATTCAAGATTACATACAGCATTTTAATTTCTAATTAAATGCTTGCTACATTCTGGATTTGATAAGGTGCAGCCACTCAAAAATGACACTTGTAATGTATGTTACTTGTCAATGTTTGGTCATTTGTTTCTAAAAACACAAATGTGTAAGTAGTTGAAAAGGCTGTGAAGGAATAAATAAACAAACAAACAAAAATATCAGTAAGAAGCTCCTTCATTTTCTCTTCTCTGAGATTTGAAGTGAGAAAGTGAAGAATCATTAAATATATTCTGTGCTTGGCTGGTATGCAAAACTTCCTGTCCATGGACATTCAGTCAGCAAAATGAATGTATATTCATAAAAAAGATGTGCAGTGTAGATAAGAGAGTGGCAGTAAGGACCGGAGAAGAGAATTTTGCCCCAAGGATAGCACGTAAAAGAAAATATATGTCAAGTTCAGAACAGATGTTAGAAAGCTTATCAGGAGATTAAGCTGGTGAAATGGCCTGAAACACAATACATTGCTGCATCTTGTAAGGCGCTTAGCAAGATGCATCAACACCAACCAAGCACGTGCAAGGAGAAAGGGGAAATTTTCTTTTGTTGTTTCTATTTCTTACATATTCCTTAACCTATCTTGAGTCTGTGCTGCTGCTGCTTAATAAAGAAGCTGCCTCTCACAGGGTATCAGCCAGCTCTCTATCTCCCTACGTGTGTAATTCTGTCTTCCTCTTAGGGACTGCACTACTATAACACTAGCTATAGATTTTCTGCACTTCAGTGATCAATGATCCTAGTCTGGACTATTGCTTTCTTTTCTGCAAGAATTCCACAAAACATTGGAAGGTGCAGCCTAACTGTACAACATACATCATCAGACTGAAGGGAGCAAGAGCACGAGAGGTTGCAAGACAGCATGAGCCCATGAGAAGAGTTTGCAGCCCCTTCTCTTAACAGTCTATTGCTGGAAGCTCCCAAAAGACAGTGGTAGGACAATGAATTCCCTTCTTTCCTCTATTTTCAACACTGAATGTACAATTTGGACTTTCACATCACACTGGACTTTCAGGCATCATGTTAATTACATAAGAATAGGGAAAAACAACTCTGTTCACTTACATAATTCTGAAAATAATTGTCATTCCTACTTCATTAAACTTTCATCAACCAATTTAATTTCTCTTCCTTGGAAACCTAAGAAAAGCTATTATTGATCACAACACATCATTTCAAGTAGTGGAGAGGTGTGCTTAATGTACTGCTTTTCAGAATATATAGATTAAAAATTATCTTTAAAAAAATAATCTTCATTCTCCATAGCTAATTTCAATTTAAAGTTTCTGTACTGCATTTTCAACTTGTGTTTCCATCTTTCTCATACTTAACCCATCACTTTCATGCTTGCTGAAGTAAGTATAATTGTAATTTAAAGTTTTTGAAAGCAGAATCTCTAATTAAGTCTGCATAATTAAAATAATGTGGAGACACTCTTTAGACTGAGAATCTGTCTAAAAACTGAGAATCACAATATGCAGAAATGAATGTATAAAGTAAAAGCAATTAACACAAAAATCTTTGGGTTTTATAGTTTAATATTAAAAGCTACTGTTGTAACATTGTAGACCTGCTACTTCAAGAGATTAGTGAACTGGTCAATAAGAAATCTCATCCAACAGCTCAGCTTCTTTTTCACAAAATGATATCAAAATAAATTTTCATATAGTACCCTGAAATTCTTGTGTATCAGCAGTTGTATTATTCTCCTTGACCTACAAGCATAGTTAGAGATAACTGTTTTGTCAACTAACAAAGCAATACAATCCTTTCATTATGCTAAGGTTTCTTTTTTTCCATCAAGATCATTTGCATTATTTACCTGCTTTTTGAAGGTCAGTCAATCAGTTCAGGAGCACTATTAGCTTTTTGGCTGATGCTGAGTTCCCAAACAGCAGAGCTATGAGTAATTCCATATTGGCTGAGATTTGTTTGTAATGTCACTGATTCTCAGCTGAACTACATAACATGATATACTGTACCATGATGAAGCAAGTCTTTCTTGGTCAGAGAACATAATGCTACACTGTTAAACGTTAGTTAAGTGTTACGTAAGCATACCAGCTATGTCCAGGTGTCCACGTTAAAAAACAAGTGTGTTAAAGTACTCTATCCTCTAGTCCAAAGGTATCTAAAAGACTCCCTGATGTCCAGGATAAAGGCCATGGTCAACAACTTCTGGTACAGCTAAGATCTCTGTAACAAGTTCAACTACATGTGGGTCAAAACTTTCGAGGTAACTCTCCCAGAAAAAAGACACAATCCCAAATCTCACTACAATTTCCTCCAAGTGCAAAGAATATATCTTTGCCAGAACAAAACACTCTAACTTCAATAAAAGACAAATAAATGAAAAAAAAAAAAAACCAACCAAGAACAAAATATCTCATGCTGAACAAACCAAGCGATTTCACTATACACATTTCTCTTTCAACAGCCAGTATAAAAGATCAACCAACTCATGACAGATCACTCATTGTTTAAGGTACCTGCTGGCACTCCAGTACACCTGTAATTATAGTAATACGAAGAAACTGTTCAGACCTAGAGTAGATGTTTAGAATCACAGAATAATCAACATTGAACATGACCTCTGGATGTCATCTGGTCCATCCTCATACCCAAAGGCATTTTAGCAATCTTAAGATTTTTTTCTGTGGTCTTCACTTCTCTAAAATTGAAATCACAGAATTCTACCAATAGAAACTCATGAAGGAAAAGACAAGAATATCCATAGAAAGGCATGATGTGGTGCAATACCACCAAACCCAAGCTCTCCTTCTCTATAGACTGGAATGTACAAAGCATTTACCAATCAAATCAAAATGGCCCTTCCTTATAACTGCTAATAAATTACCTTCTAATTGCTACCATTTGTCACAAATGTAAATACAAACGGCAAAAGAAAAAAAAAACAAGGTTTATTCACTTATTTCATTACTCTTCCTTAACACATTTGTCCCTAGACTTGCACCCATACAGAACACACAACAAAGACACAGAGAGAAAGGCCGAAGCAGCAGCTGAAGCAGTCCAAGCACTGACATACACTTTGTCTGGATTCTAACTGGCAAAATCAGATTGCCTATTAGCCCCAAATCTTCCTTCCGTTGCATTCACAACCTCTTGGTCTTCATTTTACTTTTCCAGTCTTGTCCTCCCTTCTCTGCTTCATTCTACTGACTTATTTCTTACAAGTTAAACCACTGTCCTTCACACAGCAATTTCTACTTCTCTTCCCTGAAAAACAAAGTAGTTCTAGAAAAAAAACAGTATGTTACTATCATGTTATTTGCTCCTATACACATTTCCTTCACTGTATTATGAATTTTCACTGCAAATTCTTTGATAAAAGGATTATCTATTGATCTCTGTACCATGTCTTCTGTAATGGGTATCCACTAATAACTGTTTCCTTGGCATTAACACAACCTGCAGGCAACAAGTTCCATAGAATTTCAGTCTGACCCACATCTCCAGAATTAGATCCTTACTTGTGATTCACTCTACTAGACATAAATATCTTCCCCCATCTACCACAAATGTAGAGTTCATTTTTGAAAGCTTGTCACTAACACACAACTATACTGTCTTATCTACCTTATTTCAACGAACATTGTTTGTGAGAACACATTACACTCATGCACCTCACAAAACCCAATATTTATACCTTCACTCATACGCCTAAGGAAGAAAATTTATCCTAGATTGCTTAATTGCCTTCATGGAATCTTAAAGCAATTTTATTGTGAAATAAAACAGTTCCTACATAAGCCAGAAGGGCACTTTCCATTCAAAGATTTGAGCTCTGATTAATAATTGACATTTTCTATTCAGTTGTTTGTTTCTGGATACCAAAGAACACAGCTCTGAATTGAAGCAGGATCCCTGGAGAATTTAATAGTACACTTCCCATAGTTCAGACTTTCTGAACAACACAGCTTTTATCAGCAATAATTGAAGTTGCCAAATTCAAGAACAGAACTGATGTGGCTACACACTGTGAAACAATTCAGTGACAGCACAAATATGGTACACTGTAACTAGTTAGCTAACTATGGTTACCAAAAAAACCAAAAAAAAGTGCAGTGTACAGTCATCTCCACATAAATCCAAAGAATTTGGAATAATGTTCGACATTATTTCTAGAGTCATCAAAATGAAGTGCTTCGGTTTGCCCATCTGTACTTGTAATTAACTGATACATAACTTTTTGTAACTGAGCAAAGATATCTGAAATGTATTGAAATAAAAAACTGTGGTATTGAAAGATCACTATTAAAAATCTACAACAGCACCATCATTTGAAATTTCAGATTTTCAGTAACTTTGACTTGTGAAAAAGCACCCTGAAGGACTACCTAAAGAATCCTTTAAAAGCAATTTTAGTTCCCATCAAATACATGATGTTGCTTGCCTTAAGCTATTTTAGAGCCATTCTCATTTAGTGAACATTCTTTACTTCAGAGAACTGAGGTTTACGAGAGGTCTCTCCCTTGGTGCAACTTCACAGCTGCAAAGGTGGAGAAAAATGAGTGACTACCAAAGAGAAGAAAAACAAAATGTGTTTTCACACAAAACTCTCAAAGGCAGTGGCTACGAATATACTTTTTTACTTTTGACTTATATTTTGTATATACGACTTGACTTAAACTCAGGTCTAGCCTTTCTCCTGCCCATGAAGCTCAAAATACGCATAGACGACATATGCGTACACAAAAAAAAAAACAGCAAGAAATATACATCTTTTCTCCTGCTTCAGAAACTTACCCATGATCATAAAGCACTTCATTGGTTTGCATGTAGCAGTATTGCTCAAAACTTTAACCTTTACCAGTCAAAACTAGAAGACATAAGCGACATCGTATAATACTAGAAATTTTCATCAGTCCAAATTCTTCAAATGCAGCAAAGTAGTGCCTATCAAGGAAACTTAACAAGGAAAAAGGAAGCAATGGAAAACTTCTTGCCATGATTTTTAACGTATAAACATGAAGTTCCTTGTTTATGGAAGTTATTTAATACTTCAGTTGGTTTATTTTACAAATTTAGATGTCCTAATTTACAGAGTAAATGACTAATTCTGAGCATCTTACTTAGTACCTTCCTTGCCTGGTTCTTTCCAGCTCTCACTTGCACACGTATCAAATTATGATTCAGTCACTACACCAGTTTGAAGACCGCCAGTTATTCCTGCTAGAAGGTCAATTTTGAAGGAGTTTGTTACTTCTTGGATACATTCGCTTTAACTTTGAAAACTAGATTCCCCTCACAGAGCAAGAAACAAATAATAAAACATGGCATCTTTGCTCATCTCTTCAATCCTCTTCTCCATCAGCTCCTGATGCTAAAACTCTCCTTTGTAAGCTTTACTTTGGACCACGCTTCATAAGATTGCTTAGGAGGGGGCTGAGGTTTCATACCAGCCTCCTTCACTAAGGATTCCTGGTCTCTCGTGCCTTGCTTTCACAAGCATGAAAATTTTCAGAAGAAACAGAGACTTTCTAAAGGTGCTGACATTCTTCTGCCTTTTCTTGACCTAAAGACTTGCTGCAGCTTCAACTCTCTGCTTCTGTGACGCATCTGAAATACTCTACAGGTTCTGAAGTGCACGGCAGCAATTACACTCAATCCACAGCAGAACTACTGGACAGAAGTTTAGGCACATGCACTGGACAGCATGCAGCTGTCAAAATCGACTTCAGGGATGCCCCAAGACTTATGTGTATGTGTAGACTGTGTATAGAACAGCTACTTATCCCAGGTTCCTGGACATTAGGAAGCTGAGCAGAGCTCCAAAAGAGCTGTCTGGAATCTAGAATTACTGAACAAAAGACCAAATACTGCATGTAAACAAGAATACAAAGAAAAGAAGAAATTAACAAGTAAATGCATACTTGAAATGCATTGACAGGTAGTCATCTGTTTGTTCCCCTACGGCAATTAAGCCTGCATATTAGTAGAGCTTCTGCTAGCACCTTTTATCAGTGCAAATTAATATTTTTAAAATAATCACACAGACTGAAGAATTTTGGAGGCAAGGAGCAAATTCTTTTATTTTGTACAGTACTAATACTCACAAGATTTGATATGGCTTCAGGTAATACTAGAAACCTACACGTAAAAAAATTGGCCACTCTAAAACACTTCTGTGTAGTTTCATATGCTCGATCACTGCACATGCTCACCGCAATCACTACACAAACAGAAGGCAAGCCCAATCTATTTGGAAAAAACTTTCCATAAAATTTCAGAATGGCACTGTACATGTGCACTATATATATTCATATTTCTGGAGAGAGGTTGACATGGGGTTGAACTGGAGTAAATACATGCTATGGCTTGGAAAACGACTGCATGACAAGCCCTATGTGCACTTGCTTTTATTTAATTATCCCAGTTAGGGGTAAAGACTTCAACTATTAGAAACCTTCTCTACAACAAACAACAACGGAAAATGCAGACTTTTGTGCAGAAATGCAAAATAATTCATATTGATTAATTATGACCACAGTTTAAAGCTTTGCTATCAAAATAGAGAAAAATTTCCACTCCACCTTCAATCATTTCCTGCTCCAAAGACCAAACACTGTTTTTAAAAGAGACTAAAACACTTAAGCCATTTCTTGACCATTTAAACACGGTATATGTAAAATAACATTGTTTAGAACTCTCCAATGGAAATTTCATTTGAAATAGATCATCAAGAAGCATCTTCTTTGTACAATTATTGCACCCTGAGATTATTTTAAAACAACAACAAAAAAAAACAAAACAACAACAAAAAACCACAAAGGCAGAAATTATTTATACTTACACAGTACTCATTTGTATCGAAGAGTAACCAGTGAAACTGTTCACACACTTGTGAGGCATTTCTCATATCCATATATACATGTTTTTCCACATAAATAATCTGAAACTTTTTTATAAATTCAGTCGGAAAATGGCATTATAGTATACCAACTAGAATGTAGCCAGTTAACTACACATGATTGCCTGTATTTATTACTATGGGTTAGCTTATAGTGGAACAGATGGTTTCCATGTGCTCCCAATCAAATACTCTCAACTGCTTATTTGATCATCTGCACTAGGTTTTTTGATTTAAATAATTGAGCTTTAGCATTCTGTACTTTTTAAATTTGACCTGCTTCTTGCAGCTCTTTTGACTTGTGGCAATTGCTGTTGGCTGATGGCCAGCAGCCTTTTCCTCAGACTTCAAGTATAGTTAATTCAGCAGTGAATTACAAACAGACACTCTGTATTCCTTAGGACAACATAGTCTAAAGTCTGTTCTCCAAATAATCCCTATAGATGCATGCAAGCACAATTAATAATTCAACCATTAACAAAAAAGGAAAGACTTGTTTAATCTCTTTTAACACTGTACGGTCTTATGGCACATAAATGTGTGGCTTTAATTATTTATATAATTCTTTAAAGAGCAAAGTCATTTGAAATACAAATACACAATTTACACAGAGACAAATAACATTTAAAATCTACCTTCTGTTTCTCTTGTCCATTTGTTTTAGAGCCAAGATTTGTTGTAAAATCATTATATTACTCTCTGCATCTTAAGTTATTTAATTGAAGAAAAAGTATGTACATTACTGAGTTATTTAACTATTATTCATTGCAAAGAAGTGGCACATAGTTTAGTTTTGGCTTTAGTTTGCTACTACCACTGAACCTGGATGTTATAACAAGATAATATAAATTCTCTTGCCTAGCAAGTGCAAGGAAATAAGTATGTTGGTATTGTCTGATTAATGAACAATGGAAATGTATGTTTTTAATTACCTGAAACACAATTTGGCATATGCTCCCTTTTGGGAGAGTCTTCATTTAAATAAAAGGGTTAAACATCAGGGTAATCTTTAGTGTAAAGTAGGGTTAACTCAAACATTAGATTCAACCTAAAAAAAAAAGTATGGAAGTGCAAGAATGAGCATGTGAGAGAATGAGTGCAAATACAAAAAAAAGAAAATGCAGTAACATAAACCTTAGTTCCTTATAAATAAGTTTCAAAGGGTCTTCTGCAAATGAAAACACATGTAACAGCACCAAATGCATGCTTGCCTGGAATCTTCTATGTAATTTAAAATATTAAATTAAAATACTAAGTTTGAGTAACTTTTTTCGTTTTCTAATTTGACTCATAAAGCTGAGGCCTAAAGAAATTTGTATTACGTTAGATCACTCATTGGCTATAAGACATTCTAACATCTAAACGCTCTAATAGCTAAGTAAGGTCAATTAATTTCTTAGAACAGAACGACAAACAACTAGGTTGATTTTATCTCTCTCTCTCTCTCTCTCTCTCTCCCCGCCCCGGTGTGTGCAGTGAAATAACAACAGTACAGGTAAGGATACGGGTAAGGATAGGAAGGACCCCTGAGTTAGTTCATTGCTCCCATCCTCCCAGAGTTACAATAGTCGAGAATTTGCCTACGTATGCCAGCAAAATGCCTTCAGAGCCAAGAAAGTAAAAACCTAAGAGTTTTTAAGTACTTCTAAATTTAAAATTTATGCCTGACTGACACACTGGAAAAATGGGAGTGTGGCAGGGTAGGAAAGAGAAGGAAATATAGTGAGAAGCAATGAGTCCAGACAAAAGACGGATGCACTCTAACCCCACATTGTTTTGGATTCTAGGTGGTCAAAGAGCAGAAGGTTACAGTACAGAAACCAGGAGTTTCTGCAAGGGGAAAAGGAATAATAGTAAAAAGGGTAGTACTACCCGTGCTGCCAAAAGCAACAGCACAATCAAGGAGGAGGAGGAAAATTCCATATGGCAAAGGATGTAGAGCCAGACTTTCAAAGATACTTCGGTACCTCACAAATGTTACTGAGTGCTTAGTTGCAAGACATGTTAACAGTTGATTACTCTCACTGATTTAAGAGCTATACAGTAGCTAAGTCTTTAAATTCCTCAGGGACTTTATAGGGTATTTTCAGTCACACACATTCTTCAGCTATTTTCCACCTAAACCCATCTAGTATCTACAGATTTTTCCTAGATTCATCTAGTCCTGACCAGATCCTCAAATTTTTCTAAATGTTGCAATATTTAAGTTTAGGAATGCCTACTCAGAAGGTATCTTAACTGTGTAAGATATTAAAAACCTCAGCATTGGTGGAAAAATTCTTGCAGTACTTCCAGTTTCGTCTGCCCAAAGTCTCTACATTTGAGTTTATTATTTGTTTTTATTTTCTGTTAATTAAAAGAAGAAATTAGGAGGAATAATTACTTAAAACAATTAGGGTAAAGCACTTACATGAGTTGACATAGGATGGGAAAGCAAGTAGTCCCTGCTCCAACTTATTTAGAGTAGGACATTGACTATATTATTGCAAGCCCTAATTCCCAGGCTATGGAACATTGTAGGGCTGCTCTCTCTCAAAGTTTTTCTCCTTCAGTTATTTCAGGTTGTAAAATAATAAACTAGTTGCTAAGCAAAAAACCCGGAAGAGACATCCTATGGTGGCGAGGTACTCTAGAACGGTCAAATGGAGAGAGCACCTGTCTGCAGCATACCAAACGAGAGTGAAATCAATACTACACGTAAACATACTTGATTTCAAGTGTGCTTGACAAGTCGACACCAGCACCAATAGAAATTTGATTATGAAGGACCTAGGAGACCTTGAGTTGTGAGAGTTTGGAGACGTACTCTGTGACTCAAGCACTGTGTCTTCTGATCTTTTGCATTCCTCCAAAGTACGCCACGGATTTCATTCAGCCCTCAAGACATTAGGAGCTGAAAGTACCATAGACACCATATCTGCTTTTCCGTCTCCAGACTGTGATAGGAAGTAGGACTTCAGTCTGATCCTAGATGCTTTGGAAAGAGCATGTATCTCAACATTTTGGCCTGGGTCCAGGCAGATCTACTAAACTGGGAAACTCTTCGCTGTTTTTGATGACCGGGGGAAAAAGATCAGATAGAATATTGGTAAACACCTTAAAATGAACGGTTTCAATTCAACAAAGACCAAAACAAGCTGAAGAGCACAGGAGTGAAGTTCAAGGAAAGGTAAATTACAGAAAGAACACTTAATAAAAATAGAGGGTAAAGAGTACAGCTGCTTGCTGGAGAAATAAAGGGGATTTGGAGGTCTTTGTGGGTTTAATTTTCAAGGTAATTAAAATACATTGGTTCTGTAAGAAATTCCCACTAACTTCAAAAGTATGCATGTGCTCAAAGTGCTCTGCAAGACCAAAGCCTAACAATACGGAGAAAATAAACACCTAGATCATTACCAGAAGGAATTTATGTATTGGGCGTCACTTAATTTCATAAATTCTTAATCATAATTAAAGTCACTGGATGGCTTCTTAAAAGCAGTTAGTTGTTAAGATGATTGGCAGTTTTCCTTGCTGTTGATAACACCTAATGATACATTGCAGGATGGAAAGCCACATTAAGAAATCCAAAAATACCTTCGCTATACTCACCACATTAGATAATTCTAAGATTTTCTTTCCACAGACATTTTATTGGTACTGACCACTTAAGGAAGGCTAATGAGTGTCAAAGGCTCTCTAAGGATGCTTTTCAGATCATTTATTCAAAGCTTTCTTCAAAAGGTTTTTAGGTGTTGGCTGTTGTTTTTTTCCCCCAACTCTACAGCTTCAATAAACACAATCAGCAAGCTTCAAGATGCCAGCCAAACTACTTCAGAATTTCATTAATTTATATCTGTCTCTAAATCAGAAACAGAATTCCTGTGTACAGCATTTAAACTCAAGTCTTGGATTATGATAAACTGTTGGTACATGAAAAAGTATCTTCACTTGTTTGTGCTACAGAAAAAGAGATACTGAAGAGGCCAAAAACAGAAGAGAAGAACGAGGTCAGCCTCAAGTAAGAGAATTCAGTATACAAACCTTAGATTCAAAATCTGATTTACATAGTCACCACTCACACCTCTGATAGCCACACTGCAAACTTGCAGCCAGCCCAAAGCAGGGATACAGAGCTCACCTTCCAAACCTTGTCTTTTCTCTTACCAATGTTTATGCCTTGATCCTACAACACTGAGCATATATACTTAACGTTAAGCAAACAAGAGAAGTTCCTTACTGATGTGCTCTATGTATCTATTTTGATTTTAAACAGAGGCCTTTGTTGCATTTAATTATTCCTATTTTGTGTGACAGAGTAATTGTAAACACTGTAATTAATTCTTCATCTGTCCCAATTTGGCAGCAGGCTTAAGTTTTCCCTAGTCTTCCTTTTGCTGCTTCTGTATTTATAGAAGCCCTTCTTGTTGCCTTTGACAACCCTCACTAGGTTTGACTTCAGGTGGGCTTTGGCTTTCCTAACCCCATCTCTGCATTCTCAGACAGCTTCTCCTATATTCCTCCAAGGAATACCTGTCTTTGCTTCTACCATCTGTATATTCCCTTTTCATGTTTGAGTTTTGCCAGGAGCAACTTGTTCATCCATGCAGACCTCCTGGCCAGACTTCCTGTTCATTGGGGCAGACTGCTTTTTACCTTGGAAGATGTGATTTTGAATACCAACCAGCTTTTCTGAACCCTTTTGCCACTAGGGCCCTGTCCATGCTCCCTGGGAGCAGATTCCTGAAGAGGCCAAAGTCTAGTCTCCCAAAGAGGGCTTGGGGGCTTCTTGTCTTCAGCAAGGAGGCGATTCTGTAAGTGTGGGATTCCCTACCACATCCCCCTCCACCACTACTCCATGTTTACATTCAAGGACTACGTGTGTAGCAAATAATGTTATACCAATAACACTTCAAAATAAGATTTGGACCACCTTTGATATAATTACTTTCTCATTGAAGTCAGGTTTACCATCAACTTTGACAAGACCACTGTTGCACTCCTGTTCCATGGAGGCCTCTTAATACTCACACATGTAACTGAGATTTGTTTTTCTTGGACATTAGAATGAAATCAATAACCATCTTGGGACTAAGGACTAAAATTAGCATACCAACTACATTAACAGTTGTCTTTCCAGTCAAGTCAGAAGAGGCAGACTTCGTGCCTACCTTTACTTGTAAAAATTTAAGTCACGAAAGAATTAATCTGGAATCTACCTACAGGTAGTCCATTAGTTGCTACTACACACAATGATTTAGGTGCAATTTCTGTCTCAGAAATACAAAACATTGGTGACTAACACAAATCTGGGAGGCTGCGCATGATGAAGGAATGTAGTAGGAACAGTAGGAACAGTAGTTAATGTGGCAGTGTTAGGTTAACAGTTGGACTCGATCTTAAGGGTCTTTTCCAAGCTAAATGTTTCTATGATGCTAGGATTATACAGAATCCCTACTACCTATATGCTTCCCTAAGCACCTTACATTACTTATTGTTAAAGACAGGATTGTTTGCCCTAAACATGTGAAAAATCCTGAAGTTCAGATAATAAATTCAAGTGACTTTTAAGAAGGTATGTTGAAATCATTGCTAAAACCCAGGCAAAGTGCTAAGACATGTCTACCTAAGTGGCTGGGACTGCATCCTGTCTCTCTGCTCCCCCACCCCAAGCCCAGTCTGGCGTCTTAAAAACAGGAAGAGCCTTCTTCCATAGCTAGGCTGAGTTCTGTTAGCCCCCACAGAGAGCAGCAGAACTATAACCCATCCCTGCAGCTCTCAAGACTAGACATACCTCTACAAAGCCCATGATGCAGTGCACTAATGCTTTTGCTAGCACTACATAAGCCGAGTCGGCCGGAGTAGAACAGAACTGAGAAGCCTAAAACGTTTCTGTGGCTAAACAGATTCCCACACATGATCTCAGGCATACAAACCTCGTAAAGCCTGCAGCCAGAAAACGTCCCATGGCTTAACCACTGACATCCTCTGTGACATGCCAAAAACCATAACATATGTACAAAATAGCAGTGTACTTGACGCCACTGAGCTTAACTAATGCTACATAGTATTAAAAAACCCCACCTGATCGGTAGTATGACATCAGTTTTTCTAATGCAATTTTTTAATGATGCTGAAAGAAGAGCCGCACCTTGTTCTTAAAATAAACAAAGTATTTTGCTTTTTCTGTAACCTCTGACAGCACAAAGTAAAATGATTCATTAAATGACTACTTTATGGTTATTTATGAGATGCTAACTAGGTGTATGATGTGCTAATTATTAAGAAAGCACACATTTGGAACATCTCCAGGTGTCTCTCCAAGTCTTTTTCCCCAGGTGCAGTTGTTTTTCAATGTCTTTCTGTTTGAATGAACATTACAGAATACACAATTTCTTCACTTAGTTTCATTGTTTTGACTTCAAGATTGTTTGACTTTAAGATCAGAGCAAATTCAGAGCCCCTGATCACCTGCCATTCTGCTTCATCTGGACACTTCTATTACCAAACCACAAAAATTATTTAAGCAAAAAAAACTCACTATATTTTTGAAATTAAAACAGATGCAAGACTAAGAGGCTGCTAACATCTGAAGCCTCTGCAAGGGCAGTGAAGCAAATACTTTAAAGTCTTCTAGGAGCACAAGGCTAAAAAATCTCCATAAGTTCATCGCAGTCTAACTTAGGAAAACATTCCTTTCCTAATGTCAATCACACAAGCCAGGATAAACGATGCAAGCATCCAGAAAAATAACTGTCAGAACACTGACCCTCTCCACGCTACGTCCTGTCCCCTGGGCTGACCAAACGGTCATGCTCTAAAGGAATCTAAGCAGCCAAACGGTGTGTGGATTCTTGGAGCAGGAAAAGACTGAGCTGTGTTGAGTTTCAGAGGCATAGCAGGCACAATGGCAAGCAAGAGGAGCCCAAAGGAGTGACTCTCATGCTGAAGTTAAACGATTTGGCAAGTCGTACTACACTGGAACACACAATTTGAGGAGATCAATACACACATACCATTTCATGGACCGTGTCATAATCTGAGAGTATGACTGTATCAAAGCTAAATGAAAACACGTTTTCAAAGGATTCACTTATGTGGACATCACTGTCACTGATTACACTGGTGTGGACATACCTGAAAAGATGTTTAAGTAGCAGTAGCATTCAGAATTAATCAATTTTGACACATGTTCAAGTGTAAAACACATGGATGCATAGCACAGAACTGGGAAAATAAATAGAAGAGAAAGTACCATCAGGTACTGACATTATTTAACCCAGTACACAACTTTTGCTATCTTACCCCTAGCATTTTCCATAGCATTTTATTATTTTCACATTAAATTGGATGTTTACACATAGCATGATTGTATCTTCTGCTTCAAACAAGCACTAACTAAAAACTGAATTTCAAGTTACAGCAAATTGAAGGATGGAAACAGAAGATATTTTTCTGACGACAAATTTGAAATTAAGACAATAGTAAATAACAGCAGGTAGCACACATGTGCCAAGCCATGGTATTATAGATAAGGCGCAAAGCATTCTGTATGCACCAAAGAATTACCTCAAGTTGAATATTAACATTTCCCAATATAAAAAATATTTTTAAATTTTAGATTGTAAATACGTTCATTAGCCTGGCAGCAATGGAAAAAATAAAAGATTTTACTGATTATTTTGCTAAGTCTAAATCCCTGATCTTGCCACAGAACAGGCTTTTTCACTTGTTACTTTCTCTTTTTCACTATGCCTGCATAATTATGGGAAGTTCAGGTTTTCAGATTTTTGCTTACAACTTGTGTTTTTGTTGTTTTATTAACTAACTTAAGTTCTGCTCCACGTTCTAAAGGAAATTATTAACATGCAACAAAGTACTTGGAATGTGTTACAAAGGCATATAGTGAGATAAAGAAAATTAATTTCATTGTAATTACCCTTTAAATTAAGCAAAGGTTTGGGAAAAAAAAAGAAAGTTCAAATCAAAAGTAGAAGTTTTGTGAAAACTTGAGCTTGTGAATTGTAGAAACAAAAAATATTATTAAAGCATTTTACAAAACTTAGAACACATTTTCCTTTTCTAAGCGGAATATATTAATCTAGAACTATCCATGCAGCCTGGAAAATAAAACCAGGATAGACTTAACAGAAGAAAGGCTATGAGGAAGTTAAACCTAAATAATTTTCATGAAAGACCCCTTTTTTCTTGCCCACTTCAGATCATTCATTCAAAATTCAAGATCGAGCTAAACATGAAGCTGACTTTGAGGCTCTGTAATCCTATTATTTTGAAAATAACAAAGACAGTAGCAAATTAATCTGTAGTTTAGGCTTAAGATGCTGTCCTGACCCAAAACTGCAAAGTACCCCTTTACCTTCATACCTGATCCTGCAAGTAATGATTCATGCAAGTAATTTAATATTAATAGGAAAGCTCTAAGGTTTCACTAAGTAAGAATAAGGATCAGACCCTTTGTTTAAATGCTCAGAGAGTGTCAAAGAACAATTAGCAATCAAGATGAATAACAGAGTAAGTAAAAAATAAAAATCAATATGCAAAACTCCTTTCTTTGGAGACTCTGAGTCCCCGGGAAGATGACCTTAGGTTGGGTTGGACTTATTCTGCCTTTCGCTAGAAATGCTTCTGCTCTGTTTATTCCCATCAGACACAACACATCCAGCTCCGAATCAATCAGCCAGAACCTGCTCCACACGCGCAGCATTGCTGATTGCCAAGCCTCAGATCACACGCGTTTTCTAAACATCACACAGAAGCGGTGGCGGGAGCCTTTCGCTCAGCGCACTGCAACAGACAAACAAGGAGACTCATTAATACCAGGAAACACCAGAGAACTGTAGGACTGTTCCCGTAAGTGTGCTCACCATTCAGTACGGAAAGCAGGCACTGCCTTCAATATCCCTCGCTTGCTAAGGCCCCCACACTGATCTTGCCAACTTTCAACCCATCTAATATTTCTATAAAGGTTGTAGCAAACTCCTCACCTAGCTTCGCAGAACGTGGCAACCACTGAAATTACCTGATCAAGATAAGACCACTCGGGCTGGCCAAATATCTGACTACTCTGAGCTCACTCTTCATTGACACTTGTATATAGAAACTGGAGTTTCTCTCCATAATTATTTTATTTAGAATTAGACACTTGAACCACAGCAGTTCTTTATCAAACAGAACATAGATAAGAAAGTCTTGCTACATTTTTTTTAACCAAAATAACAACAGCTACAGCGCTTGGTTTTCTGATACAAATCCCATGTTCCAGTCTCTCCAAAGTCTCTGACAGTTGCATTACAGCATCCATGGCAGCTTCCATGACTAGTACCACACAAACCTGAAAAGGATTCTTTTAAATCTTGTGAAAGCAGTGAATTCACACTGACGTAGACATTTTGCTAGTGAAAGTAATACAAAAATCTTAACAAAACAATACACAGCTTTTTAAAAATCTAAGTATCTTATAGCCAATGAGGTTTTAAGTATTCCAACAAAGGAATTGATTTGACTTTGCTGGGTTTGGTTTTCGTAGTTTTTTGTTTGTTTGTTTGTTTTGGTTTGTTTTTTTTTTTTTTCCCAAAAATGTTTTCTTTGTTGTTTCAGGTTTTTTGGTGCTGTTGGAAAAAATAATAAATTTCAGCTGAAATAAAAATTTCTAATGAGCAGTATATGGTTGCTGAAAGATAAGTAATTAAAAATAAATTCCAATACAAGTTGATCTTAAGCCAGTAAGGATTTTAACGCTTGCTTAATATAAAAAATATATATGTTTATAATGACGATACTGCATTACTCATGCCTGACATAATTTTGGATCAAGACTGTAATGAATTCCAAAACAAACGAAGTACCAAGATTAGAAAAAAGAGCTTTACAACTGTAAAGAAATTACCTGAATTTTACAAAATGAGTTGGGAATTGAGTTAGTTAAGCTAAAGCAAGAGCTCTAAAACACTTAACAATTATTTTAGAGAGGAAGTATTCAAAAGTGGCCAAGGTGGGCAAGAATACCCATCTACTATCAACCAGAATCCAGATAATGTATCATTTCAGTGCAATACAACAGAAAAGGCTTATAGGTGACATTAAATCTTATTACAATTTTCCTCATTCTACTGGTAATTTTCATTAATATGAAAAATAAAATGGCACATTACTATGACAGTGACATGATGTGAGCAATTTTATTGAAGTAGAAAGCTAAGAATGATAATATGCAATAATTATTTTATTGATGCACAGGAAATGAATTATTCATAGTTACAAAGTACCTGTGGATAATTCTAATTACCTGCTTTTAAAGTATATGAGATCCACAGAAAATACATTAACAACTTTGATTGAACACCTGCTCTCCTGTGGAAGATAACAAGCACCAGATTCCAAACTTTTCTGACATTGAAGTCAATGGCATTAGGTCTTCCAAGTGTCTATTACTAAAATATCGTAGAGAATTTTTTTCTCTTCTGTGTTTCAGTGACCTGTGACAACTTTTGATACAACCAAAAAACCAGTAATAGCTTAAGTTCATGTCTAGTTTCATATTTTTAGTTCATTGTTTATTTTGTATCCTTTTTTCAGGTAATGCAAGATTATTAACGAAACCAAAGTCTCGATCTATATAGAATGTCCTCTGTGTTAAACTCATCATCTAAATTCTCTAATCTACACAATTTTTAATGCTAGCATGTAGTAATACATATTGTGATTCTACATATTAAATTAACTTGCTAATTGCTTGATGCATCTGGTCTTCGGCAGTTTTTGGTATATGGCTAGGCAAACTTAAAAATTTTGAATTCCTGAAGTCCAAATTCTGTCGCTTTACTCTGAACATTACCTTTAGACTAACAAAAATCCAGTATTTCTACTATCAGTTGCTCAACTAGAAGCTAAGTGTAACAGGGAAGAGAGTAAACTTCAGTATAAACTTCAGTAAGATAAAGCACTTAAAGGAAAGGTGGAATTCCTCACATCACTTGCCACAAAGTCCTTTCTGGAAGTGTTCTGCACCATTGATCCTGTTGTAATTTATCTTGTTTTTAAAACAGACTGAAAACTCTCAGACTCTTTCACTATCCTCTACCAAAAAAAAAAGAAATCTAGAGAATCAGGTGCAGGACAACAAATTTTAACTGAATTCCTACTTCTTCAAAGCAGTGGCAGTATTCTTTAAGATAAAGATCCCTTCTGTCCTGTTCTGCAGGACAAAATATGGATCGTGCAACATATTTCTGAAAAATTCCTAAGAATGCTTCATGAGTTACCTGGACATAGACTGATCTGACTGAAAGCGCAGGTAATTACCTGTTGCCTTGGAGTTAATCAAGTTAATTACAGAAACATGAGACATACCTCTATATGATCCTGCCATTTTTAAAGACACCTCTGTGCATTCTGCTGAACTACAACCCATATTTCAGAAGACACCATATAATCTTTCCCCCCACCATTCCCCTACAAAACTATTTATTTCCTGGGTATTCTATACCTTTCACTACAGGACTTTTCACTAAATAAAATATCTATTCATAAGTTTTCATAAAAGACTGAATATACTGGGCATGTGCTAAGTTAAGCTATGCAATACTTACCGTGCATGCAGTGTGTTTGGTCTCTTCTAACCCAAATAATTTTCGTTTTACAAGCAATCATTCCATTGTTAGCTTTATTTTGTCTGAATAAATGTTGACTTTGCTTTGTGAAACTACTTATAAATGTGTTTGCTAGGGCAGCTGTAATAGCTCAAAATAGAGGAAATGTCAAGAGAAACTAAAGTGTTGGAACTGAAGGTCAGCTAATTTTTCCTGGGTACATTTGTTAGGCTCGATAATTATTTATCCTTTTTCATTTGCTTAAACTTTTAATCAAGCAGATGTAACAGAATTATGAAACAAGAGTAAATACATCACAATCATTTTGCTACAGACTTAATACAATCGGAACGGCAGGTTTTGTTGATTTGAATTGTTCCAAAGCAATCTGCTGTTTGTAACTGCCAATGACATTCTGAAAAATTTTCTGTAGATCTTCTGCTACCTAGTAGTAGCTCAAACATCTCTTGACCTACGATGACGCAAGGCACACAAAAGCAGCTTGAGAAGTAAAAGGATGGTTCCACTTTCATACTCAGCTCTGTTCTCCAGCTGCCGCATAAAGGTGTGCGTTAGCGTGAAGTGTGACAGAAGGATTTTTGTACAGTAATTATTTATCTAGAAGAAACAGAGTAAGAACATCTTATGTCTGTACGACCATCAAAGAGCCATTTGGATATAATTTTATCACTGCCTATTACGCTGTTGGATTTCAGCTGATGTCCCATAGCTGAAAGATTACTCATTATCAACCTACAAACATGCCATCTTCTAGTATTTTCTGACAATACTGGTTTTTAAGAGGTTATTGATAAAAAAACCCCACATTTACTATAGAAAAGTTTCTTCATATTTTACTAAATGTAAAAGTCAAAAGAGTTTTCCAATTTTACCTAATGCAAACAGCTAGATACTCCTCTGTTAACAACAGCTGTACCAAAAAGTATGCACCACTCTTCATGGAATTCTTAAAATATCAAATGTTTTTATGCTGAGAGGAGGCCAGACAGTAGAGAAAGAGCGACATTAAAAAATGTTAACAAACCCTCCTGACAGTAAATACTGATGGAGCATTCAACCATATAAGAAAAACAAATCTTTACAGGATCTGTGCAAGCCATAAGTTCTGTTAGTACAGAGCCTGCAGCAAGATGAGGAGTTAATTTGTTGGTTCAGCATGCCAGTGTTTAGAAGTTAAAATATGTTTATTACTAATAACCAATAACACATCTGAAGAAGATCATTGATTCTTTTGATGAACTAAAAGATGAAAGGAAAGCGTACCTTTCCACACCAGAGCTGAAAGTTACTAACGTTAACTCAGCTGCTTAAGACAACATTCCGCATTTTGTAATATGAGAGGATTCACTACCTCACATGGGTGAAAATCCTAGCAAAGACAGGCAAAAACGAACTTACACATCCAAAGAGCAAAGTATTTAAAGAGAGAAAGAGATAAATTGCATTGCTAAAAGAATTACAACTTTCTTCTGATTGTAATCTAAAATACATACATAACCAAGTGAGACGGATACAGAGAACTGTGGGCTGTACTAATAAAAAGCGTTGTGATTCTTTGTTTACTTTATATAAGCAAAAGGAAATTAAATTATAGAGCTTAGATATGGCAACTAATTTCTATCAGTTGTTTGCTTAAGATAACCCACACCCTTGGTGTAACTCACTGAAAATTATATTTAAATAGCATAAAATATGAGAGGAATATACTATAGCCGCCTACTCCAAAACTTTTTTAGTTAGTTTTTGGCTCTAAACTGTATTTCCAAATCCAGTGTAATCCTCCATAACATTCTCACAGTTCAGTTAATCTAAAAATATAAACATTTACTCATTTATGAGCTTCAGAATCAAACAAGTTTCCAAATGTAACATAAGAACATTACAGTGGAAGCAGCACATCTAGAAACGACTGATCAACGCAACAGGAAAAGAGCAAAGCTTGCCCTTGAATTCACATTCGAATCCTCAGCTTGCCTTTAAAAAAGATACACATGTATAAGGTACAGTGAGTATAGTTTTTGTTGTTTCCATCTAACTCGTCCATATTTTGATTTGCACAAATCTGCTTATTTATTAGTAAAAGTGGTGACTTGTTTTTGAAGCTTTCACAGCTAAAATGAGAACAGTGTGTTATAGTCAGCAGACACTAAGGAATTTGCTGGGATTTAAGACCTACGTCACTTTCTATCTGTGAATGAAAAATAAAGTCACAGCTGAACTGTAATTGTTCAGAAAACATGAAGTAATTTCCTGCGGCAAAGTTCAAAGGAAGTTGTTATGTACTTGTGAAATGATAAAGATAACCTTAATAAAGCAAATATAAATTTATGTATTTCTTTAGAAAAATAAATGTTCTGTATGAATGGATCTGCTAGTTGGAGAAATAATGACTAGTTATTATTATAAGACACACTAACTATTAGCAGATTGATCATTCAAGGTTTAATTTTTAGTATTATACCAGCACATCCTCTAACAACAGTGAAGCAGTTAAGCCTTTCCTGGAACATTCCAAAAATGACAAGATAATCCTTGGGAGAAAAAATTATCCATTGGAATTGCAAAACAACTCCTTCTCAGCTTAAATCCTGGAAAAATACAAATGAAACCAGAAGTACAAGATTTACTGTTCAATAAAGCTGAATTAAGAGCCGTTAATGTTACTGTTAATGTGTTCGTTCTTAAAATATCTGAGGCTTTAAATAAGGGTTCAAAGATTGGTAAAAGGGAACAATGCCAAAAGACACTTTTCTGACCATACATTGATGTGAAACTTGCCATCATGCAGTGACCACACACACAGAAAAAGAAAAAAAAAAAAAAAAAAAAGAAAAAGGAAGAAAAAAAAAAGGCGAGAGTGAACTATTTATTGTAACTACTGCCATTTTTTAGAAGTCCAGAGTTATAGATGAGCTTTGCTACAACATGACACAAATATTGCTTCATTGTTAGCTAACGGATATTTTCTTTTGGTTTACACTGTACAGAACTTTCCATATTCTTGGAGTAGAAATTTAATTCTCCTATGAAAATGCAGTTACTGTAATAAAAAAAAACCAAAAAACAAACAAAACCCCACAAAAAACAACATTCTGGACATTAAGACAACATGAAAAATCTGATCATCAGAAAATAACGTATGCATCTAACACATTATTTATTATTGACCTAATTCACTGTTACCATTTATTTATATGAATCTGAGTATTATATATGACCTTGTGCCTTTCAATGCAGCGTGTTCAATTAGCATGAATTCATAAAAGTAATTCACTGTGGGAAATCCACGTAAACTCCCTTATACATACAGTAGCCTAGTGTTCTTGAACACATAACAGAATTCTTTAATTGACACAAATATCAAAAGGGTAACTCTAAGTTGCCAAGTCATCTTTGTACAAACAATATATAAACATCTTTATACATGATAGATTCGCTTTAGAGGGAATTAATAGAGTGTCACGGTAGGATTCAGATTAATTTCTTTTTAAAAAAGGTCATTTTTAGGCTAGAGAAAATTAGCTGCACGTTGCTTTCTGAAGGTTCATGTCTGTGTTAAAGGTAGCAAAGAGAGAAGCTGATAAAGGAAACAGCAAGGGAGCGTCTGATATGGTCTGAACAACCACTGAGAAGAAGCAAAGTCTATAGAGACCTTTTAAGTGAGTTAATCAAAATGGAATTTGAACTACAGCAAGAACTGCTGCATTCAGGGAACCAGAACTTCATAGATGTCCTAGAAACACACAATAGTGCAACAAAATGAGAAAACTTTATGCCTTACAGAAATAAAATGCAGAGCCCTGCATTTGGCATTCTACTCCAGTGACCAAATGTGACAAAGCATTTGGCACCTACCTAGACCCAAAAAATCCATGACCATCTCATCTTTTATGATTAGACACCTTAATAACTACCATAACTATTCTTACTAAAATCTCCTACTAAAAAAGGTATCTCATCACCTACCACTGACTGAAACTGTGATCACAGACTCTACAGAACGTTTCTCATCACTTGACTGATATCAGATAGGCTTTTCTGTGCAAGATTAATGCTCCTTTCACAGTGTCCAACCTCTAGGTAAATAAAACTAGACTGTGAATCAACACATCAGCTAGACTAGAAAAATCTGTCTACAAAAGGAATTACCACATTTCTGATGAACATCAGATGTAGAAAAGATTTTCAAATTGATTTATACGTAACAACAGGAAAATCACCAATATTTCCTATGTGTTTTCCTTGTTACGTTCACGCATGAGAATCACATACGTGGTAACACTTCCCCTTCCCCACATGCTCTTTTTTTGTCTATACTTTCCAAGGTGCAAGTTCAAACTAAAATCTTACTTTAAAAAATGCTATTCTTAACAAACTCCAGCTTTTATTTTTAGTATACATATTTTACACACATATGTGTATGTATTACACATATACACATTAAAATATCTGAAAGGGGAATAGAAGTAAATTTTTCAAAATTTGAACTGTATTTCATTCTGAAGAATGCACGGTTACCTTAATTTTGAGAATTAATTTAGGAAAATCCAATTTATATAAGCAGATTTAGAATCCTTTTATGGAATTGCCTCCCCGAAGGTTTTTTTTATGTCTATCTCTTTTGCTAGAAGCATTACCAATTACTGTTTTCTGAAAATATTTGACAGGGGTAATATTATCCAATGCATAGAAGGTAAAAAACATATTAACTTAAATGAAATGAAAATTATTTACACAAAATGAAGAGATAATCTAAAGCCCTTTTTCAAGATTAGCATCAGGGCAACTTTTGAATTAGTAACTACTCCATGGCTGTAGTTGTTGCTTTTCAAAACATGGGTTCCTATAAAACCAGGAATAGATAATATAACTCTAAATACCTGTACACTTTTCCTGTACAATATATGCCTGAGGTTGAGCTTCCAGTTTCAGATTTATTTTTTTCAATATATTAAATCATTCGAGAGACTACCATCTTTTACACAGGGACTAGAGAAAACAAACATGTTAAATCAGAAAACAGCAAGAATTTATTTTAATAAGTGCTATAACTGATTGTCATGGTTTAGCCCAGTCAGCAGCTACACCACCGTGCAGCTGCTCGCTCACTCCTTCCCTTCTTCCCCACCCCCCAGACCCCACTGGTGGGGGGGAGAGGAGAAAAACGTAGCAAAAGGCCTGAAGGTCAAGATAAGAACAGGGAGGGATCACTTACCAACCATGACCCCACGCAAAACAAACTCTTTTTTCTTTTGCTGGGGACAAATCACAAAGCCAGATCTTAAAAACATCTTCCCCCCACCCTTCCCTTCTTCCTGGCTCTACCTCCTCCCCCCACAGCAGCACAGGGGGCGGGAACTGGAGGTTGCAGGTCAGTCCACCGGATGCTGTTTCTGCTCCTTCTGTACAGGGGAGGACTCCTCATGCTCTTCCCCTGCTCCAACGTGGGGCCCCTCCTCATGAGAGACATTCCTCCACAAATTTCGCCAACATGATTCCTTCCTACAGGATGCAATCCTCACCCATCTGCTTACTCCAGCATGGGCTTGTCCCGCAGAGACAGAGCTTCTTAGGCTGCAGCCACCCATTCAGGCGTGGAGTCCCTTCTCACAGACTGCAGATGCATCTCTGCTTCACTGTCAGTCTCCAGAAGCGTAGGTCCTTTCCCACAGGAGACAGTCCTCTATGAACTCCTTTAGGCACAGGCATCTCTGCTCCAGCATGGAGTTCTCCACAGGCTGCAGGTGGATCTCTGCTCCACTATTTCTCTCATGAGCTTCAAGAGGACAGCCTGCTGTCTCACCACAGGCTGCAGGGGAATCTCAGCTCCAGTATACCTCCTTCTGCTCCATCTTCACTGACCTTGGTGACTCTGCAGCCATCTCTCTCAGTCATATCTCTGCTGCGGCTGCAGTGGGCCCGATGAACCTCAGCAGTCCCCGCAGGACGAACTCCACCAAGTGGGCACCCTGGGAGTGGGGTGATTCTGAGCTCTCCAAGTCACACCACCGCAGCCATCTTCATTCAAGTGGCAACAGCCCAGTATAGGCGGCCACCCACTGGAAAGGTCAGGGGGGCAGCCCCATGCCTCCTCCCTCTCTTCACTGCAGGTCTCACCTGGCTCGGGTTCTTTTGTCCACTTCTTAAAGATGACATTTGCAGAGGTGCTGATTGACTCCAACCTGACCAGAGGTGGGTCCAACCTGGCCAGAGACAAGTCCGACCAGTTTTTGGAGCCAAGGAATCTTCTCGCAGCTCCTTACAGTGGCCATCTCTGCAGCCCCTCCCCTGCTACCAAAACCCAAGCCCAGCACACTGATACGTGTTGTCATCAGCCTTCCAGTGTCAGTGCAACACTTTTCACATCATCACCTCTCCAGTTTGGCGCCCACACTACACAAACAGTGTGGACAAATCTCCTACAGTAGACAGCTGAACATTCATGCACAGTAGCAATCCTGTCTACTCAACACAAAACACTCCAGCAACATATGAGGATAACCTGGACAGCTCACTGGCCAAAAGACACTGCAAGTTATGCACTGGCAGATCTTAATGGTGAAAAGAAGAGTAGCAGTAGGGAAGAAATCCCATTTTTCCCTATGCAGTTTATGGCATTGTCACCCAAATTGCAGGGGTCAGGAGTGTATGAAACTTTCAAAAGTTACTGCAATTCAGTTCCTATGATTTTTCCAGCCCATTTTCAGACAAATATTAATAATACGAATTAACTTTATGCTCACATCCCTACTCTTGCTTTCACAAATCCCCTCTATTTTTTGCATGGGTTCCTATGAAGAAGGTAGTAATAAGCTCTCTTCCCCTTTCAGAATCCCAGTTATCAACTAGAAAGACCCCATATTTTTCAGAATCTATATATCTGTATTCTAGAATAAACAAAACTACTTACTTGTATTCCTATTTGCCATATAAAACTAGGATCACTTTGAAAGAAGAATTTATAGCCCTTCCAAGTAATATCACTGGAAAATGACACATCATAATCAGGATAGATTATTTTGTTTAAAAGATGATCTTAGGAATTATTGCTCGTCCGGTAGTTCTCTATCTAGCAATACTTCATTTCTTTCCGTACAAATTATAACAGAAATTGAAAAAGCACGGAGCATTTCTTTACTCTCTGAGTACAGCTCAGGAATCTGTCTTTATCAACATTACATTTCGTGATAGTGTGAATATTCTTACAGCGTTTGTGACACCATTACGATATCAATATCCCCATTAAGAAAATTAAAAAAGAATGGTCATATGCATATATATTTGTTATATGTTTTCCTAGAAAACAGCTTTTCATTATAGAAAATCATTAATATCAATCTTAAAAATCAGCAGACAGCTTATCAATTTTCTCACTGAATTTCATTTCATTTTAGTAATTCTGAACTAAATCTCAATTAGACCAAATTCCTTCCCTTTAATTTGATTACTTCTGATCTCTGTCAATAGCCTTTATTAATTTCAATTACTTTCAATAAAACTTCAATTAAATCTTTTTACCTCTGATTCATTTCCATAAATTTTTCTTAGAACTCATCTGGTAGCTTTAAAACCAATGCTACAGATATGATGTCTGACAGATTTTTCACTTGAAACATCATATATTTAAACTCTTAGAAAAAGTAATACAAAGTATAAATATTTTGGTGGAAGTTAATGAAATAGAAGGTTTATATAAATCTGACAATTTTCCAACTGTCTATGGAACTTAATTGTGAATACTCTGATAAAATGGGGAAAACTCTTAGCTTTTCCATCTATTTATAGACATGTAGGCATGATTTTTTCAGAGAAGCACTGTGATGAACTGTTCTTTCTAGGATAACCGCTTCTGATATGAAAGTCTCCTCAAAGGCACCTCAACAGACTGTACTTAGAGATCCAAACTGAGAAAGAAACAGGACCAGGAGATTGAGAGAAGAGCAAACGTACAACTGGTTTTGGACTATGTAAACACTACACCTCTCTCATTTCTGGTTCTGTGAAGAAAGATAATGCTACGCAGCCAGGACTCTGGTGGCAGTCACCTATTGGTAGCTATCATAGCCTGGTATATTTTTTGTCTCCCAACTACCATGTTGCAGAATTCGGAGCAGAGGTATGTATGGTCTGAGCCTGAATGAAAGGCAGGGGGAACAAGCACACACTTCCAGGGAAGCTCTGCTGTTCTGCTGTAACTGAGTCTACAGTGAATGACGTTATGATTGCTTTTCATTTGGAACAGGCCATTATGCTTTCCCAAGCTTAGTATGAATGCTCAGTTTGAATCTTTATTCCCTCATTAGCTACAACTTAATCTATGAAGCACACGACAGAATCAAAAACCACTTAGTGATGATCATCAACTCAGTCCCTTCAAAAACATTTTCACAGCCAGGTGAGTGGTGTGGATGGTTGCTTCTGATCCTTCCATTTTTTCTCTATACCTAACGATTGAGGCTAAAGCTTTTTAAAGATGCAAGTTGACCGATTACAATCTGCTTTCTTTTA